>NC_136409.1:225537500-227937500 GCF_051521515.1 Lactuca serriola | reverse complement strand
GCCTGAGTTACTTGTTAAAGAACATACCTGATTATATATGTTGATTTAGGATAAAGAGTAAACCTAAATTAATTATGAGGAATATTGGGTAGTGTTTTCTTACGAGTACGAGTGAATTATACTCAGAGAATAAAACCTTAGTATATGTCATTGATCCGGGAGCATGGATTAGACATAGTCATTGTCCCTACTCCGAGAGTATGGATTAGGCATAATCATTCATCATTAATCCGAGAGTATGGATTAGTCATTCGTCCCTAGTCCGAGAGTATGGATTAGGTAAAGTCGTTCATTTCTGATCCGGGAGTATGGATTAGGTAAAACGGCTAATCTTAGGTCCAGGAGTATGGATAGTCTCGTTGTGAGGATCGACGAGGTGGGATAAGAGTTGTTTATATATATGGTGAAATTGTATATTTTGTGAGTTTTAAACTATGTATATATGGTGTAACATTGTGGGATTGAAATCCCTATGTACTCACCAGGTTTCCCAACCTGACCCACTTAGTTTATTTATATCATAGGTGTTGATATGAAGTCACATTACACTGAGAGATTAATGAGATATAAATCACTAGTGATAATGAATGTAAGTTCTGTTTATGCTTATGTTTATGTATTGACGATGACATCCCAAATGTTTAAAAATGAATAAAAATACTTTTCTTCGGAAGTGCTTTGATAACGTATTTATCATGTTTTACTGGGAACAAATTCCGCAACATTTTTATTAAAAGAGGTACTCTGATTTTTATAAAGCATAAACAAAATCGGTCTTTTTCTGGCTGTGAAAATGGGGATGTCACACTTATGCTCCTATTATCATGATGATTATTATCATATACGCATAACACTTATGCTCCCACTAGCTTTGACATGTATTCAGAAAACAGCTGAACTTCCAGAAAACAATGCCTATTGAATTTCTGAAGTTCATATTTCTAATACTAGATGCTTCGATAAGCCTTTATCTAAGCTTCTTAAACTTATACACCTTTGCCTTAGATAGCTCATATGTGTGTCTAAATAATTCAGAACTTATATCAATAAGTCCCAAATGTTAGACTAATTGCCAAATCTCACAATTCGAACTATGGAAAGGGATGCCGTAACCATAATCGAATTTGAGAATACAATTTTCACAATTGCTATCTTCTTAAAATATCTCTTAGTGAAAGAATTTCCTCACAATCATTTTCATGAAGGAGGGAATCTTATGACACTTAGATTTTATGGTGTATGAGTTCCTATCCATGTGAATTTGCCAAAATCAAAGTTTGCGACAAATCCAAACTCATATGGACTGAACTTTCTTAATCTTGATTTCTTGCCCTATGGTAACATGAGTGCCCACCATGTCTTCCAAATAGTTTAGCAACTTATCCTTTCATATCAATGTACTTTCCATCGATCAAGGCGCTTTGTCTGTATGCATTCAAATGAGAATTCATAGAACTCACATACATAATTAACTCAATTGGAATGGCACAGAAACAAAATAATGTCAACACGATAGGTTGTAAACCTCAAGTCGTGTGCTAGTGATGATCAATAAGGTTTATTCTTGATTTGTTCTTGAAACTTTTTCAAAACATTAAAACTCCCACTGACTCCTTGACATATAAGGTTCTCTTATCAAGAAACATTTCTTGACAAACAAATATTTAAGAGTTAGTGTAGCTTTTATCAAGAAAAAACACCTCACAAATTGGTCCTAGTTGGTCTTTGTCTTATCCAAGACATCACAACTTACCAATTTCAAATGTGCAAGAATAAGAAAACTTTTCCAAATTCCACATTTGTTGAGTGTTATAAACCTTCTTAAGACTTGTCACTCAATTCACAATCTTGGAGTATAACTCTAAGACTTGATATTGGAATGAAGTATGATTGACTTCTTGATTTAACCATTTCCACACGATTCCTCTTCTTAGACATGCAAATTTACTAAGACTCACTTAGAGTATCAATTGAGATATGATTCTTAATCATTAAGACTTATCATAAAATACAATAAAAGGTACTCTCCCTTCTTCTTAGAATAGAGAAACTTTTATCTTTCTGCCTACTTGATTCTTCTTTAATCGTTCTGCTATTTATTGAAACCTTTTCAATTAACTCATAATTACACTTAATCTTATAAGTATAACCATATTTACTAAACTTTAGTAAATCATGACGAATATCTTCTTCACTCTTGTGGTAGACTTGATCAACGTACGACCTAGTGTACTCGATCTCCTAGTCCTTCAATTGACACTTTGTCAAAGAATCAGTCTAAATTTCCCAAATGTGAAAGTTTTTCATTCATCATACAATACACGTTGCATGATTCCAAGTTTCTATCCACTTGAAACTTGGGCGATGAGAAACTCTCCCTATTTGGTAAACTCTTGACACTTCCACAAATGACCTAATTAAGAATCAAATCCATTATCGCTAATAATAGAAACCTTCAAACATCAATTTTTCATACATTCCATTGAAAGGATAAATAAATAAAATCAAAATTCATTTTATTGCGGAAAAATATGTCCTTACAATTCAATTCAATTGAAAAAACTATGTTGTTACATATTTCTTAGCAATCTATTCTAACTCCAAGAAGTAGCTCAAAAATCAAATCTTCAAACAATGCGATCGAAATCCACTTTCTTCATGATTAGATTCAACTCACTTCTTCCCTTAAGCTTCTTCTCTTTTCTTCGATCCTACAAAACATCAAAATGTAATCTTATCACATCATGTATTAAGAATCTAGAATAGGAACTTAAAAGAGTTAGTTAATGGATTTTACCTGAAGCAGAGTCATACGTCTTGACACTCCCATCTCTTAGATCTCTCAAGTAGTTTGGGCAGCTTCGTCTCCAATGCCCCTTCTCTTGGCAATAAAAGCAAATGGAATCCTTTGGCACAGCACATCGGACAATCACAGAATTAGTTCTTTCCGGACTTCCAATGTTGCCAGTGTCCATTGAAGTTTGGGAGTTTGGTTCACCAGAAAAATTTGCTTGACCAGCACGCCAAATCATTGTTGATTCAACAACTATAAGCAAATAGGTGAGATCAATGAGGATCACATCGTGATCCATCATATAGTACTCTCTAACGAACTTACTATGTGATTCAAGAAGTGACTGAAGAACCCAGTCAACAACCATTATCTCTGAGATATTGACACCCAACATCCTTAACCTATGATTGTGTGACTTCATCTCTAAGATGTGTGTACACACAGCTTTTCCATCTTCATGCTTAATCGCCAATAGGGTTTGAGTGAGCTTGAACTTTTCAAGCCTTCAAACTTGTGGGTTAGGGAGAACAATTAGAGGAGGTGGAGGAAGTGAAGCATGATCTCTTGTTCCTCGATCATATCGTGGAACATCATCTTCGTTTGGAAAGCTTGTTCCAAGGGATTTAGGAAAACCATGATTGTCAGAACTAGACATCTACAAAACGGGAGAAAATTCAAGTTAAATTGATTAGAATTCTTGATGTAACACCCAAATGAAACATCAAGGCTAGGATCCAACACGATACTCTACAACCTAGAAGAGGGATGCCGTAATCTAGTCGCAGAATATTTAAAGGTAGGTAAATGCCGATTTACCAATTTCCACCATGAAAAACGAAAAGGAAGTTTAAGTTTTAAATGAATTGAAACTCCTAGATCTTTTAAGATTCATTGAACTTTTCAATGGCATGTTTAATCTCGATTCTATCCTTCTATTTGTGACTGGGATGCCGAGGATCACAAATAAGGTGTGAATAACCATACGAATCATGTGGTGCACCCAATGCTACTATCACCTAATCAATGTGCCAGTTAGCCACACACACTCCATTGATCTATGATAAACATTGAGTCACCCTTCGCTACCAATGTCATCCCCAAATTAGTGTGTCGGTTAACCACACACGCTCCACTAACATTTGACAAGGGTACGAAGTGTAATTCCATGGATTAGCATACAATTTCACATTTTGCCTAAAGTAACTATGATTTGGGAATTTGTAAAAGCATTTAGTTACTTTGTACTTCATTATACTTATAATGGTAGGTTTCTATCCTAACCTACCCATTCGGCTAACGACCCTCCACTAGTCAAGAGTGCGGTGGGTAAGAGTGGATACCCATTCAATCGCCATTTTATAGACAATTTCCTTAAACACCCTTATAGACCAGCTTCGTGAATGAGGCCTACTAACGGTAAGACTGACTTTTACTTATATATATAATATTAGACTTTTAATGTTATATATAGTATATGGTGTATTTTACACTTTTGAAATACTAGGTGGTTTAATTTAGTAAATTATACTTTTAAATTAATTAAATGTAAACCAAAACTTCATGAGTTTATTAAATCTCTTTTAATTACACACTTTAATTAATCAATATAAGGGTGTGATTTGAACTTTTCAAATTACTAGGGTTTTAGAATTTAAAATTTCAAATTAAGACATTTAATTAATTTTAAAATCCAAAACTTGAGGGAAGTTTTGAAACTTTTCAAAACATTAGGGTTTAACTTATTTAAATTTCAAAAACAAAACTTTTAAGTTCAAATTTAAACTATAAAACCTAAAGGGAGCAATTTGAAACTTTTTCACAAGATAATTCAAATCTAAATTACAAATAATAAATATTTATCTAATAAAACAAAATATTATATAAATTTGACAATTATCTTCAATTTTGGCAAGGACAAACTCCAAATATTGATAAAAATCGGATTTTATTAATATTAAACGTTTTAGGTAATTATCTACAACCAAAACAGGTCAAAATCCCGAAATTTGCTCCATCTGCGACTCCGACTTGTCGATTCAAGCTTGGACTCGGCGAGTCCGACCCCCAGAAACCAAAAAATTTCGATTTTAAGCGTGAATAATCAAATATAGCATCAAATACATCAACCAAACAGCCCTAGGCTCTGATACCACTGATGGGTTTTGAGCAATACAACAATCTTATGGTATACATGCAAACCCTAATAGCTTTCGGATCTAGTTTGTCTAATGAACATGCAATTGAATATCCAAAGCTATAAACCCTAGATCTAGCATACAATTAATCATATTAACATAAAATAGGGTTTAGATTTGACCTTTGATTGTTATATAGCAATAACAATGAATCCTTAGCTTCCGAAAGCTTAGTGCCTCAAGTGTTGCACCTCTAATGGACTCATAAACGCCACTAAGCAAGTTGGATGAAGAGGGAGGAGAGAGGAGACACCAAAAATGAAACGACCCAAAAATTTCAATTTTTATTATAACAAAACCATGAAACCAAGTATCACATAACAAAACCATACGTTGCGTGTTTCAAAAACCATGATAAAATACTGTGAGAAAAACTATATCACAACTGTATCCAAACATATCAAGAAACTGAATCAACTCCCAGGACAAAAACTGAAGCTGTGGTGTGTGCGATGCCATCATCCCGAGCTCTTCCCTTTGCTTGCGGAAGTACCTGAAACCAAAACTGAAACTGTAAGCACGAAGCTTAGTGAGCTCCCCCAAACTACCCCATACCATACAATACATATAAAGCACATACTGGGCCTTGCCCACTGCATCGGACTGAAGTCCGGAACTAGCTGCATCGGACCGAAGTCCGGAACTGACTGCATCGGACCGAAGTCCGGAACTGACTGGGACCTTGTCCCCTGCATCGGACCGAAGTCCGGAACTGACTGATCATAGCATAGCATAACACATATCAACAAATATAGACACATATACTGCATACTGCATCGGACCGAAGTCCGGAACATATAACACACAAACATGCTTGAATCACATAAACATCAAGCATACTGAACTACTGCTTCGGACTGAAGTCCGGAACTGCTACTAACTAAACGGGCCGGCATTGTAGCCGTATACCCGTTCCTACTGGAAGGAAACTCACCTCGTGAACTGGCTGCTGTGTGTATGGCTCTGGAAGCTAACTGCTGCTGCTCCGGTATCTCCCCGGCTACAAATCCATAAACACACTCAATCAAATGCTAATCGCTGCACTGGGGTAAAATGACTCTTTTACCCTTGGTCAAAGTCAACTCTCCCAGTCAAAGTCAACCCACAGTTGACCTGACTCGCCGAGTTGGGCCGCCAACTCGCCGAGTCTCTAGTCTCACTTCTCAACCTTACTCGTGGCTACTCGTCGAGTATGGCATCGACTCGACAAGTACCCTCTCGATTCAAGAACTCAGACAATCTGCATCCGACTCACCGAGTCATATGAACAACTCGACGAGTTGTTCTTGAGCTAAGAAGATTGCCTTGGACTCGCCGAGTTGTATGAACAACTCGTCGAGTCCCTCCATCACTGAGTCTGCCCTCCAACTCCTTGAGTCCATTCTACTACTCACAGGCTCCCACTCGACATCACTCAAAAAGGGGAAAATCGGGACTCACGACTTGACTCGCCGAGTCACATCCATGCAACTACTCTAAACTCGATTCTGCTTGAATCCAGCGTCTAAAACTTATAGATATGGGCTTCCTTAGTTCGATTAGCACGTAAAGATTCTATCTTTACGTGCCCATAAGCGTCCATCAAGATAATAAGGCTCAAAAATCATAATAAAGGCTAGATCTAGGGTTCTCATGCAAAGCATCTTCAAAAAGGCAATAGATCCGGGATCAACAACTCCTAAATGAACAGATCTAGGGATATCTCGAACTATTAAGGCATCCATACAACTATAAGGTTTGGAAAATACATCAAACTAGCCCTAGAAGTGTTCTAATGGAGGTCTAAAGCATAAAACAGAAGGAATCCGAGAAATACCTCAATGAACTCTGATTTTGCCCTTGGATCTTTGCTCTACACCTCCTCTCTTTGTTCCTTTCTTCTTCTTCTTCTTCAAGCCTTCAAGAATCCACACAAAAACACTAAAATCAAACAAGGGATGGATTAGGGTTTCTCACAGCTCTTTGAGGGTGAAGGAGGCGAGTTTGGGGCACATAAAATTGCTTAAATAGTGAGCAACCCGGGGATTTAGGGTTTCTTCCTGGCAGGCAGACTCGTTGAGTCCCGAATATGGACTCGCCGAGTCGCCGACTAACACGTGCTCGAAATCCCGCCCCTACTCGACGAGTCGGGCTATAGACTCGCCGAGTCCCTCTTTAAAACTTCTAAATAAATGCCACAGAAGCAACATACCAGAGACGGGGCGTTACAAAAAACGGCTGGAAACCCTAAAGGAAGTATTCACCATGTTTTTGGGGCCATAAGGGTTCCTTATATATGTTGGCTATTAGGGTTTACAGCTAGGAAACCCGAATCTGACTGCTTAAGCCCTAAGCAGCCCATTGACTCCCTCTTTAGAAGCCTTGGACGATTTCTAATGGGTTTACCCCATAGAATTCGTCCACTCCACCTTCTATGGAGTCCATAAGCCCATCTATGTAATTATCTTATAATTACACAATAAGTCCCTTAAGTTTAATTAATCTCTTTTAGCCACAAAATCAATTCTTGACTAATATTAATTAAACATTATGATTTCTACTTTAATATATTATTCTCATAATATATTAATAAATCATAATTAAACCTTTCTCTCCTTAATTCATCCTACATATTGCTATGGTGAAGTTAACCCAAAAGGACCATGCTCATAATCGGGTCAAGTACATACCAAAATAGTTATGGGCTTAGACACTAATCCAACACTTAATTCCTAAACACAGATTCAATCAGTAAACAAAATACTTCTGTTTGTTCGAATCCGCTTTTCCTCAATGATTTATAGATTAGCTATGACAATTACTGTTGGTTACAAATTAAGATAGTATTAGCAATTTAGTTCTAAATCTACTAACTTTAATTAATTCATGTAAATCCATGTATGGTCACACAATAGCTAACACAAAATCAATTATTAAATGGAATTGGAGCTATGTAAGATTGATTTGACAAACACACTTATGATCATAATATGAGTTCTCTAGCACAGTCTAATTTTAATAACTCAATTGCTTATCTAAGATTGGTTTGATCTTAGCTCTAATAACCTAGTGCTCACTGAATTATTAGGCATTAAAATTCATGCAGATTCATATTCACTAACTACACAGAACAAGAATTTAAAGCAATCAAATATCAAATCAAACATGCTAGATTCAATCAATCAAACACAAGTCATACCCAACAAGTAAAGTCAAATCTAAAGTATTAACACCATGAGTTCTGTGATATTCCCCAATTTCACGGCCAGAAAAGACCGATTTTGTTTATGCTTTATAAAGATCAGAGTACTTCTTTTAATAAAAATGTTGCGGAATTTGTTCCAAGAAAAACATGATAAATACGTTATCAAAGCATTTGCGAAGAAATGTATTTTTATTCATTTTAAAACATTTGGGATGTCATCGTTAATACAAAAACATAAGCATAAACAGAACTTACATTCATTATCACTAATGATTTATATCTCCTTAATCTCTCAGTGTAATGTGACTTCGTATCGACACCTGTGATACAAATAAGCTTGAGTGGGTCAGGTTGGGAAACCTGGTGAGCACATAGGGTTTTCAACCCACAATAATATAATTATTATGTTTAAACATCAAACAATTAACCCAATTACCTATCCCCATTATCTTCTTTAATCTTAAGGATCTATCCTAAGAATCATCTATCCTTCATTCATTTATTCCTAAGGATTGACCTAAGGAATAGGCACGGAGTCCATCGCTGCTCGAGGTTTATACAACAAGCACTAAATCCATAGCTGCCAAGGTACTTAGTCCATAGCTACCAATGTTCATCTATACGCTACTAAATCCATAGCTACCAACGTACATATATATGGCACTAAATCCATAGCTGCCAACATGTATCCAATAGGCACTAAGTCCATAGCTGCCAGGATTCTTAAATTACAACTGGTGAACATATAGTTCAAAAAAACCTGGTAAACACATAGTTCAAAACATCTAGTGAACACATAGTTCAAAAATACCTAATGAACACCTAGTAAACACATAGTTCAAAAATACCTAATCCACACTCCCGGATCTAAAACTAACCTCTCCACCTGATCCATACTCCCGGATCTAAAACTAATCTCTTTACCTGATCCATACTCGCGGATCTGAAACTAACCTCTTTACCTTATCCATACTCCCGAATCTGGTATGTCTGATCCATACTTCCGGATCAATAACTGTGCCCATTCCATACTCTCGGACTAAGGACAATTAACTATGTCTTAATCCATACTCCCGGATTAATAACAAATAACCATGTCTTAATCGATACTCCCAGATTATGGATAACTGACTATGTCTTAATCCATACTCCCAGATTAATAACAAATAACTATGTCTATACTTTGCTATATGACTAGATCATCTTAAATATCGAGACCTCTCATTAATTTTTTTTTATTTCATCACACATCATCTAATTCATCTACCCATGTTTTACCCAACATATTTGTAGATATAAAATACATATACAATTTAAGTCAATTAAAACATGTATAAAATGGTTCATCCATCATAGATAACAAGTATAAAGATAATATGCACACATAACACGTAATTTATATAAAATACTTCATATCTATGTGTAAGATGAAAATAATATGCACTTACATTAGTAGCGTGAGTTGATAGAATCTAACTAAAAACGGTCAGCGGTTCGTGATCGTCCAGCTCGGGACGCGGAATGCCTTCAGAAAATGAGAGAGAGGGAAAAGAATTGGTGTAAGGAATGAAAGGGCTGAACTTGCTATTTATAGGGTGTTCTGGGGTCATTTACGTCGTGAACATGATAGGTTCATGTCGTGAACCTCCATGAGTCATCCCATAGCATTAATGCGTGTTTTCTAGCCTAAATTAGTGTCTTTGACTAGTTTCACGTCGTGAACTTCATGTTCACGTTGTGACTTAAGGCGGCTAGGGTTTCTGCCACGTGTCATGCCCTTAGACATCTGCATCTTCGGAAGGCCATAACTTTTGCATACGAACTCCGTTTTCGACGTTCTTTATATCCACGCGTAGGTGGAGACGCACTCTACAACTTTATTTTAGGTAACTAAGTCTAAAAACTACTTTATCATAAACTCACTTTTTATGATTTCCAGTGTCCTGCCGGTTTTGTCGCGAAACTTCGATAGGTCATAACTTCTTCGTTATAACTCGGATTTCAACATTCTTTATATGAACGGAAACCTTGTGAGATACACTACAACTTAGTTAAAATTATTTATTCTAAATAATCCTCTATTAAAAAGTCATTTTTGACGCTTATCGTCTCTAAATTGACTAGCCCGAATCTGCGGGCGTTACAAGTTCCAGCTTCATCTAGCTAACAGAAGCAGCTAGATTTAGCTGGACATACTAGCAAACAAACATAAATAACTCATACTCAAAAACATAATTAATGTGTACCAAATTATTAAGGTAATATGAACTCTTCTTCTCCTTTGGTGTTGAAAACCAATTCCAGACCACTTCTTTTGCAATTGGTCTCCAGGAACTCTCTCAATCAGCCAAAAAGTCCCTCAATTCGTAATGAGCAAGAGTTTATATAATTATCTCAAAATTTGCGCTTCACATCGTGAGTTAGGAGAAATCCTTATCGGGCAAGGATTTTTTACTCCGCGTGTACTTATCCTCCAGAATATTCATGTCATGCCGTGATCTTGTGGTTCACATCGTGATAAAAGTTGATTTCGTGGGTTTTTCATTCTTTTAAGTCTTCATCTTCCAAAGTTCCATCTTTTGATGCTTTTAGTCCCTTTTTTTCAAAATGTCTTTTATTTGGCTGCAATATATATTTTAACCTTATAATTATTCAATGCAAATAACCAAAATATTAATAAAAATATAAGTAAATATTGCCTAAAAACATGTATAAATATGGCAATATCAGATACTTTCAAAAATCATTATTCTGATTCTATGTATCTCTTCAATAACACAAAACAACAAGGTATTTTGCTGTGTTTTAGATTTAGAAGTGGCTTGACTTCTAAATTGTCATTCTTTGGATTATCCCAAATATGATTTCATGATACCCCAAGCTATAGAGTTGAAATCATAGATTTTGGAAAGTGATTGCAATCACGATCCTAGAAATATCCAAGTAAATTGATATTCTTAAGACCCCAAAATCTAACAAAATAGGTAGACATCAGTTGTTGGTTGAGAAATGGCACCATCGACAAATGATAACTTGTTCTTGGCTGAAAGAGAAAGAACCATGAACCGCTTCCAAGTAGAAAATCCAATGCCATTAAAGATGTTGGAAACAAGTACAATGCTCGGATTATCAAGGGATTCGACAAAACACATATTAAAAATGTTAATTAGGGATTCAGTGATGCCATGGACATGAATTCAACTCGATTCAACCATAAACTAAATTGAAAACAAATTACGGAAATTGAGCAGGAATCGATTTGCTCTGATACCATCTAAGAACTAGAGAGAAAGAAAGATGATTTGGAGAAGAATTTCTCTCAGTGATTATGAAAACAGAAAATATAATAGGATATATACAGTAACAGTTAACTAACCTCAACTAATTTCTAACCAACTGGAAATAATGAACCTGTAACAAACTAATGATAAATTACAAAATACCCTTATGCACAAAATCAATAACATTTCGATCATTCTTCTTGTTGATATAGTGACGAATCTAGAATAAAAAATCGCGTGGTTCCCAAATTAAGTGAAGCCAATAAAAAAATAAAAAACACTTGTGGGAAGGTCGGGTCAGGTCGTGTATCTAAAAAAACTTGACCAACCAGTTCAACCTATTAAAACCGATCAAACACTACTGGTTAAATTTTTTGAAAAACCAACTGAAATATAACTAAAAAACATTCGATTTAATGAAAAAAAAAACTAGTTGATTATTAGAGCATTGATATCTTATTGTTTGATAAAAACTGTATATTATATTTAACCATATATATTTGACAACATATAAGAAGTAAATGTCCGATAGTAACTTATTTTTTTCTCATTTTAAAATGGTTTTTAAAGACACTTTTTAGAAAACAAATTCAAGGTAGGTCTTTTACTTTTTATAAGGTAATTTTTAATTTTTTGTGCTATATATATATATTCTAAATAGAGTTGAAAATTTAGATAGGTCCTAGGACCTAACTTCTTCCTTAGTAGATACGCCTACAGACATTGATATATGTACGCTAACATCTATGATTCCTTTTTGATTCATCATGTTAATATCATAGTTAATTCTAAACTATCAAAATCTTTCATCGTGTTAATATCAGAGCTAATTCTAAACTGTCAAATTCTTTTATCTAACAATTCTAAATGAGTTTATTTCAAAGAAAATAACCTTTTTCTTTTAGTTTTTCAAAATAACTATTTTCTTCGGAATGCATTCGTTCCGGAGTACTGTTCATATTTCGAAGTTTTTTTAATTGTTTTTCAAAGAAATCTTTTTATTTTTGTGGGATTCCGAATGCTACATTTCGAAGTGTTTGATGTATCTGTTTTCTAATAAAATGTCTAATTTTGTGCACTAATATTGTATATAGTTCACATTAATATATTTGTTTAACTTTTTGTTAGTTTTAAGTAAAAATGATTTTTTGTTGAAATTCCGGATTTTTTCATCAGATTTTGGACTTGTTTTTGAAATTCCTGAGTTTTTTTTTTTTTTCTTCCAAAATCCGAATGTCGGTTCGGAATCCGTAATGTTGGTCCAGAATCAATCCAAAATGTATTTTTTGTCTGAAAAAATGTTTTTATTGGTCCGGAATGACCATTCCGGACCAAATGGTTATTTTTGTTATTTTTTCTTAAATACACATTAAAATGTAGTTAGATTACTTAATTTACCTAAAATAAACTATGAAATTAAAATGATGTGTCAAATATGGGGCCATTTAAGCGTCTAAGTTGGGTACCATATAGAACTCGACGAATCCAATTTATGCATATGATCGATTACACACACAGGGTGATTGAGTGATGGTGAATTCTATAATCTAGTGTTGGGATGAAGTTATGTAGAAACCCCACCAACCCATTTCGGCCCTCATTAAGCTAAGGAAAAAAAGGTTGTTGGTCTAGTAGGTGTTGCTAGTTTAAATAAATTCATAAAAAAAGCACATCAAAGTACTTCCCATTAAGTCATGTCTATTCTAGACTCTTTAAACATCGATCTCTTTGTATGTATTTATCTAATCATCCATGTGCTTTGGTAGTTCATGACTCCCCACTTCTACTGGACCACATCTTTTGTTCATAATAATAATATTATTATTATTTTTGTGAAGTTGCTGATAATTGATTGACTAAATGTTGGTGTATAGTGGTATGGGGGCCTAATAATCGTGTCCTTATAATAGGGGCAGACTGCATCTATTCAAGAAAAGGTACCTGAAAAGTTGACAACACCCTAAACCCAATGCATTTTAAGCGAAATTAAGAACACTGTTGAATAGGTTTTGTCGCTTGCAGAAGTCCCATATATACTCTTGCGACATAAGGTTTTAACTTTTACATGCATAAAACAGAAAATAATTAATGTGCGTGGTAACATGTTCTAAAACTAGAGAAACAAATGTCAATAATGGCGCTTTAGTTGCTAACATGTAAACATGTTGGTGTGTATCTACTTGGATAAATATAAGGGGCTTAATGAACATGCTTTAATCTTAGAAACTAAGAAAAAGTGAAAGTTAAATGCTATGAAATTGGGAAGAAAGTTGAAACAAGAAACAAGGTTGTTGGACAAAAAGAGTTTGCCTATGTTGTTGTTATTATTATTATTATTATTTTTTTTATCTATTTAAAAAAAAAAGCATATCGCTACATCAAAAGCCAAAGAACGTAGGACCCAATACGCATAACCTTGGCAAAGGTGCAACATACTTTACCCTTAAAAATATTGAAAAAAAATATTAAAAAATGAACATTAGAAACCAATAATAATTAATCTAAGCATTTGATTATTTAACTTTTTTTTAATCAATGGCCAAAGTAAACAGGGCATGATGGTAAGTTGTAGAAAAATGAGAATCCCTTGGCATCAAAACTCTAAACAAAAAAATCAAATACGATTGGTTTTTCTCTACTCTCACCAATATCCAACTATCCAAGAACTCAAACATAATCCCTAAGGTTTGGAGGAATGGTTTGCTAAACCACACACACAAATGAAGTGCTACCAGACGCGCGCGCTAGGAAGAGCTCGCTAAGGAGCTAGCAACAGAAGAGAGGAGAGATAAAGTGGATGGGAATTTCTATTGGATGTATCATTTTTTTTCTACTCCTCCAACTTTCATGCAAGATTCCATAACTCAACCATTCACTAGATCTGCACTTCATGACACTCTAAAGGCCTTTATAACCCATAAAGTTGCCACTTTTATGACTTCCATTCATTCAAACTTGCTCAACCAAGGAGGAAAGTGGGGCAAAACTTAGATCTAGCCACAAATAACAATAAATGAAGAAGGGTTGACACTTACAAGGGTCCAGAAAAATATAAGGTGATGATGATGATTCCTTCAAAAGATCACCTTCTTCTTCTTCTTCTTCAAACCAAGAATTGCTTCAAAATGACCAAGAATCAAGCAATGGATGAAGGCTAGGGTTTTCTGAGGTGAAAGAGGGTTTAGAGGCTCATAATGAACCCTAAAATGGGTATAGAGGTGCTTAAATACGAAGGAAACCCTAAACGATCATGGGCTTGGGCTGCATTAGTTCTCACGTCGTGAGCCTCTATGTCTCATGTCGTGAGACCACTCCCGAACAAAAGTTTTCATATTAGCCCATCTCACGTCGTGAGCCTCTATGTATCACGTCGTGAGAATCCTTTTCTACCAAAATCCAACATTTTGACTTTGAAACCCTAATTCGATTCATTCTGGAAAACAGGTGTTACATGCTGACCGTCAGAGGCGGGAGTAATCATCGATCTCATGAATCATGAATCATGAAACACCGTTAATTTGCATTTCCGTGCATCCAAACTCGAAACTCGAAAATGAAAATAAAAAAGCAGGGCGGGAGCGAGCCGAGGGTATATTTTTTGAAAGAAGGGTATATCGAAGAAGCACCGAATGGTTGATCGGTTGTCTAACATTCCAATGTCCAAGCCCAACCCTAACACCAACCTTCCAATGTGTTTTGAAGCCTTGGTTAACCACCTTCAAAATTTCACCTCCCACTTTCAATTGGGTAAGAGTTATGAAATTTGATTGTATAATTTTCACTGATTTGATAATTTGGAATTTGGTAATTGTGTTATAGAATTAGGAATTATATTCGACTTTTGGAAATTTGGATTGAATATGAAAACTGATCTGTGTCATTTGTATTTGTTTGAGATTTTCAATCTATTGAAAGATGGCCCAGCAAGCACACTACAAAAAAACCTTAACACACCAACAATTTATCTGTTTGTCTTTGTTGCTTGTAGTTATTTCATCAAGTCATTTGTACTGTCATTTCTTTGCAGTTTCTCAATTCTCAATTTTGTAGGTTGTGACAGTTAATAATGACTGGGTTTTTGAATTGTAATTTATTATTTGTATTTGAATAACTTTATTATTTTTTTGTGTGTTCTAATTTGTTGCGTACTCTATCCACCAGTATAAATAAAAAAAGTTGGTCTAGGCTTAAGCTTTCAAAAGGATTAGTTTAATATTTTTTCTATCTATCTGGAAAATTTTGAACGACAAGTCATCTGGTTTTCTTGGAAAAATGTCAAACTCTAAAGTATAATCCGTAATTTGAATAAGGGCATTATATAATTTTCAAAACATGTGAATAAACCCCTATTTTTTTTTATTATTTTTTTTATACAAAATTCATTCTATGCTATGCTTCCCGCGGAAATCTCCCCCTTTTGTTAGTTTGTATCTTCTAAAACCTTTCCCCCAAATCGAACGAAATTTGATCCAATAAAACCTAGAAATCATCACATCATCATCATGTTTTTCGACAAATGATTCTCTCTCTTTATGCTAAAATCTACACTCACATTGATAGAGGGGTGAATAACAGGATTCTCTCCGTCTGATGTCACATCCACAACCTTCATCAGAATTTGAACGAACCTCGAATAATCCCGTTGTTGATGATGCTCATGGAAACTTACATCCTGATCATCAAAGATCAGGTCCACTCCTCAGATTGACGAAAATACCTCCAATCTCGATTCGTCGGATCCACACCATGGATGAAATGAGAGATAACAACGTTGGAGGTGGATGCGACGACGACATCAAATCTTACAAAGATTGTGATCGCCGAACAGACGAAGCAGATATACTCGATGCTTCATCTCTTGGCCTAAATCGTATTCGCAGTCGCTCCTCTTCTTTGCATCGTAGGGTTGTTGATTCTACTGCTGGCACAGCCTCAAAATCGGATGCCTATGATGTAGATAAGATCGCAAATCCTCCGGGAGGTAAACTGGACACATCGAAACAGCCTGCAAAAGCTGATCCAGGTTACATGATCAATCTTCCGAGATAACATATATTTACGATCGATCATATGCTTATTAGATTTTTGTTTGGGCTTAAAGTACAATTCAACTTGCTTAAATTAGATGCAACTCATGATTAATTATGTATGTCATTTTTTTCTCTAGGCAAGAAGGTGTCCTGGGGCCAATCTAAATCCTTACAAGTTCAACTACAATCTAATGCTGGAATGGAGGTAATATCGTGTTAGTGGATAGGAAAATAAATTTAAATCCTGAAGTTTGTTTTGTTTGTATAAATTCTTACTTTTTCTAGGTTTATACTTAGTTAAAGGAATTGGTGGTTGATACTGATTCTGAAGTGCTGATTCTAGGGCTCTAACACAGCGTTTGCCAAGGAAATGCAGTCTCCAAGGTTCCAGGCCATAATGCGTGTCACAAGTGGTCACAAAAAGAAAGTTCCTGATATAAAAAGCTTCTCTCATGAACTCAATTCCGAAGGAGTCAGACCTCTGCCATTGTGGAAACCTCGTGCATATGGACATGTGGAGGTAGCTGCTTGCTTTATTAATGAATATCTAATCTCATGCTCTTTCAACTCCATCCTTATAACTCCCTTTATTTATTCAACTTCAGGAGATCATGGTAATGCTGAGGGGAAAGTTTGAAAAGTTGAAGGAAGAAGTGAATGCTGACCTGGGCATCTTTGCTGGAGATTTGGTGGGAATACTTGAAGAAACTCCAGAGTCTCATCCAGAATGGAAAGAGATGTTGGAGGACTTGTTAATTATAGCTAGCAAGTGTGCAAAAATGACATCCAATGAATTCTGGTTGAAGTGTGAAAGCATTGTTCAGAGTCTTGATGATCGTCGTCAGGAGTTACCCATGGGTATACTCAAACAAGTCCATACCCGTCTCTTGTTCATACTCACCCGATGCACTCGACTTGTGCAATTCCATAAAGAGTGTGGATATGAAGATAGCCACCACATTTTGGGTCTTCATCAGCTAAGTGATATTGGTGCCTATACAGAGTCTACATACAACTTTAACAACTCATTAGTAAAAGATCAAGCTACCGAGTCTCAAGCTGGCAGCTCACATGAAGGGGATCAGGAGCTAGATCAAACAAAAGGTGCCACTTCATCTACTGGTAAAAGGATTTCGTCTTGGAAGAAGCTTCCATCTCCTGCAGATAAGGTTGTAAAAGACCATAATGACCTTGACATCCCATCAAAGGAGTTATCTGATTCCTCCGACCATTTGGAAGTTAAAGATGAGCATGAGCATGATCATGAACATAGCCCCCCGGTGTGCCCTTCTGAGAATTTTGAGACAACCTCAAAAGTAAGGAGAGTTACATTTGGATTTCCAGGAGAGCAACATCATTATGAGAGCTCATTAATATGCCGTATATGTGAAGTTGAAATACCAACTGTACACGTAGAGCAGCACTCTAGAATATGTACTATTGCTGATAGATGTGATTTAAAAGGCGTGAGTGTGAATGAAAGACTCGAAAGAGTTGCAGAAACTCTTGAAAGGATCATTGATGAATGGACACCAAAAGGTGCTGACATGGCAATTGGAAGTCAAGAAAGTGCAAGAACATCTCTATCAAGTATATCTGAAGATCTGGACAAGTCCTGTCAATTCTCTGAGGACCTAGATAGCATCCAGGAAACAGACACAGAAGATTTCGACAGTTTACCTGACACGAATTACAGCACACGTGCCACTATGATACCTATTGTGGGTCCAAAAGCCTTATCGGCTGGATGCATGACTCCTAGATCACCTCTACTCACACCAAGAGCGAACCAGATTGATGTATTCCTGAGTGGAAGGAAAACCATATCTGAGTATGAAGACTGGCAGCAGGTATCGCGATCTATATATTCTGTTAAATTAAAGAAAGCTAAAGGGTAATATCAATTTTCTTTTTCTATTAAGGTGCTAAAACATCCCAATTCCCAATCGAATGACAGATACACAAGCTACTGGAAATCGCTCGATCTCTGGCCCACATAAACACAAACGATTACAGTGCATTGGATTCCATGCTTGATCGTTTAAAAGACCTCAAGTATGCTATCCAGGATCGAAAGGTGGATGCCCTTATTGTTGAGACATTTGGAAGACGAATTGAGAAACTATTACAGTGAGTGGATCTATGCACGTAACATAACCTACTTAATTGATATTATATGTGTATATAATAATACTTGTTGAATTTGATGACAGGGAGAAGTATGTACTTCTGTGTGGGCAGATAGAGGACGAGAAAACAGAGAGTCACATGTCGTATGAAGATAGTTTATCAGGAGAGGAGATGGGGCGTAATGTACGTGCTAGCCCTGCTACAAGTGCGTACTCCAAGGATCGAACATCTATTGAAGATTTTGAAATAATAAAACCGATTAGCAGAGGTGCATTTGGACGGGTTTTCTTGGCCAGGAAGAGGGCAACAGGCGATGTTTTTGCAATAAAGGTAAGGCGTTTATAAAGTTATTTTCATACATGTCTGGGCAGATATTTGATCTTAAAAAACGAAAATGCAAATATGCAGTACTTGAGATCTGAAATAACTTATTTATTAAAGTCTTGCAGGTTTTAAAGAAGGCTGATATGATTCGTAAAAATGCAGTTCAAAGCATTCTGGCAGAACGTGATATCTTGATATCAGCTCGCAATCCTTTTGTGGTGAGAACTGAGAACTGAGAACTGAGAATGTTGAAGATATAATTGTAAAGTGGAAGTTTGGTAAGTTGTTTAGCATTTGACGTGGACAGGTACGGTTTTTCTACTCTTTCACATGTAGAGAAAATCTATACCTGGTGATGGAGTATTTAAACGGAGGAGATCTTTTCTCTTTGCTGAGAAATCTTGGTTGCTTGGAAGAAGGCATGGCACGTGTATACATTGCAGAACTTGTGAGTTGTTTCTCTGCGTTTATATCTTTCTATTCTAGGGGTAGGAGTGATTTGTGAGTGATGATTTGTTTCAGGTTCTTGCGTTGGAGTATTTGCATTCTTTGAATGTGATTCATAGAGATTTGAAGCCGGACAACTTGCTGATTGGTCCAGATGGCCACATCAAGGTCAATGTTTTCTTTGGTTTATGATTAAATGATGATTAGATTGTGTATGATAGAAGAGATATGTATATGCATATGTATGTATGAATAAATGAAGGAATGAATGAATTGTGTTGGTCTCATTCTCATCTTACAATTCTAATTCGTAATTTTACAGCTGACAGATTTTGGGCTATCGAAGGTTGGTCTGATAAACAACACGGAAGAAATATCAGGGACTGGCTCATCAACCATCAGGACTGCCATCTTTCAAGACAATAATAATAATGAAGTCAAGACAGAATCGCCATCGCCATCACCATCACCATCACCATCACCAGTCAACAGCAACAGAGAAGAACGCCAAAAGCTCTCTGTTGTTGGCACTCCTGACTATCTCGCACCTGAAATACTTCTCGGCATGGGACATGGTTCGATTTTTCACTTTCTAACATAATTATAAAATTTAAATTATATATATTTAATATACATAAATATCCCTACTTCTTGCATCGCAGCTGCAACAGCTGATTGGTGGTCTGTTGGTGTTATCCTGTTTGAGCTACTTGTAGGGATTCCACCCTTCAATGCAGGATCTCCACAGGTATGTATGTATGTATGTTCTTTCCAAATATATATATATATATATATATATATATATATATATATATATATATATATATATATATATATATATATATTTTATTATTTCTTGGATTTTGAAGTTTGAAGCTGTGTAAATATTTGTGCAGCAAATTTTTGCAAACATTATGAATAGAGACATACCATGGCCTGAGGTACCCGAGGACATGAGCTTGGAAGCATATGATCTGATAAACAAGTGAGACACTTTTATTAACGGAACATAAAATTAAAAATGAATATGGATGGTTCTAGGGCCTTTCCCTGTAACACAATTCTTTATTATTATTATTATTATTATTATTATTATTATTATTATTTTGTTTGGTGTGTGTTGTCAGCTTGCTTATTGATAATCCGATTCAACGTTTAGGTGCAACCGGGGCTGGAGAGGTAAAAGATTATACTATCTGTAAATATGATGATAAATTACAATTACTTACTAACTGTTGTATAACAGGTGAAGAGACACCCTTTCTTTCAGAATATCAACTGGGACACACTTGCAAGGCAGAAGGTTATTTATTTCATCATTTTTCTAATTCAATTCAATTATAAAAAGTATAGTCGAGAGATATTTGGCAAACATCCATCTGAAAAGCAGAGTAATTTGTTTGTGTTTGTACTTTGTATTGGCTGAAGGCAACATTCATACCATCTGCTGAAGCTCTTGATACGAGCTATTTTATGAGTCGATATATCTGGAATCCAGACGACCAACATCTGGATGGTGGTAGCGATTTCGATGATATGTCTGAAGCTGACACATCTTGTGGTCATAGTTCTCTCAGCAACATGGTCGATGAAGAGGTAAATACTTACAACCTCCTCTGTCACATAATCTCATTATTCTCTCTCTAGTCTTTACTCTGTGTTGTGTTTTTACTTGACAGCAGAGCGAGGGATACAGTCACATGGCCGACTTTGGTGGTCCACATCCTAATGTCAATTATTCTTTCAGTAACTTCTCATATAAGGTCAGTTTCATCTCATATACCTAATTCCAAATTCATACATACTTACAATAATTCATATTTGTAATTTTTTTTTATCAGAATTTGTCCCAGTTGGCTTCCATCAACTACGATTTACTTATTAAGAGTGCTCAAGATTCCATACAAGATTCAAAACCAGATACCCCATGACACCAATTTCACCAACAAAATATTTATTTTTTCTTGTAAATATAATATAAAAATGTAAAATCCATTTCTATTACGAAATTCATCAGTTTCTGTTATTTGTTTGTTTCGAAACTCTCCAACCCTGGCGTAAAGGGGACACACACCGGTTCCATAAAGCCAAAGGATACCTGACAAGAATTTAGCAAGCGTGTAAAGCTGAGCGATCTTTTCATCTTTTATGGCATGGTAGCCACGCCATTTGACTCGTTCAGCAGTAGATGAACCCGCTCCATAATTTTTGTACTCACCACAATAACTGGTCTGATTAAAACCCCAGCTATCAACCCACACTTTCGGATCAACCAAATCATCTAAAAAACACTCCATATAAACGGCCGACCCGTATGGAAACCATGGTCTTCCTAAAAAGGCTCTAAACTCACTCTGACTGCTCATTGGCTGTTTAAGATCAGCTGCAGCTTTTATCTTACACCCTTGTAATGAATATCTGGTGGATTCGTTATGGTATTTCCGTCCGTGTGCTCCTCCGGGGGGTGGTTTTCTCAGGAACATTTCACAATCTTGAAAGACAGCCAGGGATGAAATCTACTGTTACAAAGATGTGACATTCTTTGTAGAATTGCTTACCAGAAAAAGTAAAAAGTGTCTTGGTAGAAGGCTGATTGGTCACTGCCCCAGTGCTGCATTAGGTTAGGGAATTGGGCAATAATAGCTCCTCCGCATCCCAAAGTGCGCTGCCCTCCTAGGTACGTAACACTAAGTAATCCAAGCCAACCCACATTACTGACTAACTGTGGATAATCAGATTTCTTAGACGTACTAAATACAACTCCATGAACGTGCAAAATGAAGGTTGCATTAATGATAAAGATCTATGGGGAAACCTCTAAAAAAGATTGAACATGTGGGAGGATCTGAACGAATTTTGCTTTCATTTCCCATGTATGGAGTACTTAGTGACTGACATTACGGTCTCCCGTAGGCTGCACACGGCTAGGAAGGCATAGTACCATGCGTCCGTTTGTGGATCGGGGGAAATTGAATCAATTTAAAAAAATACCTAAAGTTAGTGATTTATCAATAGGTAATGTTGCACCAATACCCAACCAAAGGGCCACTGCGGTACCAATCAAAAATACAGTTGTCGCTTTCTCGCCTTTAGGCCCAACCATATTCTTGAATGTCATGTCTCGACCAATAAATCAATAAATCAACCACCTCAGATTACTGCAATCCACAAAAACCGGAATTAATAAAATAATTTTGTTTCACAAACAATTTAAGGACAAAATTACATAAATAGGTGTTGAAGAAAACTACTCCTTGTTCATTGTTTTTACTTTTTACCACAATTCTTTGACAAGGATGATCTGTGTGGTTCTTAAATGTTGCAACCTAAATTCTTTTAGCCAACTTTCATAGGCTGTGAGGGGTATACACAGGGCAGCTGTGACCTGCACACCCCGAAAAAGACCATTTAAACCCAAAAAATTCGAGTTTATGCCCCCTAAAAGCACAAAAAAAATATGAATGATATTTTAAAACAAATGCCAAAAGTTTTTAGGGCTATATTAATATTAACCCTAAAAACTAAAACGAGAAACAATAACTTACTAAAGGTTGTTGAATCCTTCATGTCACCAGCCAATGGCGTTTCCAGCATGTCACCACCCGAATGCTGATTGCCAGTGATGACCGTCTTATTTATTCCGTCACCGAACATCTTGACATACCGCACTGTCTTGGGAATCACCACATTTTCTTTATAAATCCCAACCTTCACATGAACCTCATATCTCCCACCCGGTGGTCTCCGGTTGCAGGCCGCATTTACAGCTTCTTGAACCATTTTAAAATCTCCTGACCCATCTTTAGCCACCACCACCTCCGCCCTTTCTACTGCTACATCCGCCAGCTTCCACTCAGCAAACCCATGACCATAATAATTACTATTACGCACACTAATAGCTAAAGAATTAAGTATTAATTGTGTCAAATTGGTGGGAATAAAGGATAACTTTGTGTTGGGCATATTCATCAACTTGAACCCTCTTTCACAGACGTTGATATAGGCTAAACCAGCACTGAGCCATGTCTAGATGTCAAGTGGGGTTGGTTAGAGGGTGTGGTTTAGGACCATGCTAAGTGTGAACACGATATCCCATCAAAGTAGTCAACGCAGCTACCCCACAAGCTTTTCCATGGAACATTTGGGTACTTCAACTCGATCCATTGGATTCGTTTCAGAACCAGACGTGCGTCATCTATGGCTACTTGTACTGTCATATCCAGGAATCGGTTTGTAGATATGGTGGATGCGGTGGGGTTGCGGAGGGCAACATAGTGATTGTAGGTTTCGTAATATGGGATTTGGGCGCACCACCTGTTTATGGTGCGGGAGGTGATGGTTTGCGATGGGGATGTTGGAACAGAACTACACACACAGTAGGGCTACATCTTTCTAACCTCTTGCATATTCTTATTTAATGCAACAACATACAATATATTGAGGATTGAAAAGCGACGTCTGCCTAGTCAAAGCAACAAATCAGAAGCTAACTAACCTTATCTAAACTATTCTAAAAATCTGCAAAAACATGGCCAACATGGCCTTTACTTATTCAAACTCTACAAGGACTAAAATACCCTTAAAGATAATCACGTGAGTGACTTAGTTTTGGATTAACACAACATTCTTCCCCTTAATCCAAACTGTTTATGTCAAGCCTCTTTCTTACTATCTTATTCTTGCTTCTTGCACTTTGTTTCTTGTATGCTACTTGCTACAAATCCGAAACTTTCTACTTGCTATGATTGTCTTGCCTGCTACTTGCTACAAACTATGTGACAACCTTCTTGCTTGTTACACTTGCTATTGTTCATACAAAAAATTCTGCTTCTTTCTTAAGATCACCAAACGTGACCAAACTTGCTACTTGCTGCTTACTTTCTTCCTCTCCACCTGCTTGCTATCTTCGGGATCAAACCATCATAGTCGGACCTTCATCTGTCAACACCACTGTGAGCCATTAACTCCCCAACACAGCCGAAACACACCACAACCAAGAACCACCCTGATTTGATCTTCCTTTCTGTGTTTCTTTCTTTCTTCTTACTGTTTTCTTCTATCTTCTTTCTGTCTTTCTTGATTCTTCTTTCTTCATTCTTCCTTCTTCTTTCTGATTTGCTGTTGTGCAACGATCTTTCTTCTTTCTGCTACAAACCAGGTATGAGCCTAGTACTTTGATACCAAATGTTGGAACAGAACTACACAGTAGGGCTACATCTTTCTAACCTCTTGCATCTTCTTATTCAATGCAACAACATACAATATATAGAGGATCGAAAAGCCACATCTACGTAGTCAAAGCAACAAATCAGGAGCTAACTAACCATATCTACACTATTATAAAAATCTACAAAAACGTGGCCAACATGGCCTTTACTTATTCAAACCCTACAATGAGCATAATACTCTTAAAGATAATCACGTGAGTGACTTAGTTTATATTAACACAATAGGGGAAGAGAAGATGAAGATAATCATATTGTAGCCATGTTTGAAATTACTGATTTATGCTCTTCTTGAAATGTTTTTTTTTATAAATACTAATTAATCACAAATAGTGATAAAGTCGTACCTATGTATTATGTATTATACTATGAGTTAATTTAAAAAAAATATGAGTTAATTTAAAAGAAAAGTTAAATATAAACGTCTAAATATTTAACCACTTTGAATTTATAATAAAATAAGAAAAATAATGAATTATTAAAATTGATTTTTTTTTGTTTGTAAATCTAAACAAATAATTTAAATAAATAAACAAAAGAAACTAATAAACTTTAATTTGAAAATTTTGAAATTAGAAGGTAAGTCCATTAATAAAATTGATATCCATTTATTACTAAATTTATTGTAATTATTACATTAAAGTATTAAAATTTAATAAAATAAGCAAACCAATAAAATGACATGTGAAAAAGGAAATTAAATCAAGAAAATTAGATATCCTCATACTTTTGTTCCTACAAATTCTACTACCCAATTAAATGATGACATATGTTATATTAGTATACTAAAATATCATTAAATTTCATTAAATGAACATTAAATATTATACTAGTCACTATATAATTGAATAGGAGGATTTGTAGGAACAAAAAATAGAAGGATATTTAATTTCTCTTAAATCAAAGTAACAACAAAATGACATTTGACAAATTGAATGAAAGTGTGACATATGATAAAAAAATCTTCATTTATTAAAATAGATTTCATTTGTAATTGATCTTTAATATAAGATTTGAGTCCACCATACCGAAAACCACAATTGACAGGCAATTATATTAAATTTTTTAGATTAAAGAAAAAACATTTTTTGATCAAATAATTAGAATCTTGTTTTAGTTAAATATAAATTCAGGAGTTTCTTGAATTGGTATTTTGTCTAGCCTTCCATTATTTGTAATTGGTGCGGTTATATTTCCAAATTTTCTTATACGTTTACAAGCTTCTAGCTACATGTTATTTCTATTAAAAAAAGAGAGTTAAATATTCAAAAGTCATTTGATAACACATTAAGTATCACATATGTAGTAAATTTCCTCCTTGTGGAAATTACATTATATTTATTATCATTTAAGATACACATACAATATTATATTTTCTTTACGTATTAGAAATAATTTATATCTGAAAACTTCAGAAAAAATTATGAATGTATTTTTTTAAACAATATTTTGCACTTTCACTCTAAAAACATGTTTGGTTCATGAATTTTAAACAATATGAATGTAAATTTTATTAAAAGGTATGTTTGGTTGAAAAAAAAATAAAGTATTAAATTATGCATTTTAATGAATTAATCATTATTTGCCTAAAGAAAAATATTTTAGATTCAATTCTTAATGTTTTATTAAAAAAGAAAAAAAATCCTTCAGTAATCTTTTTATTTTAGTCTTGCTTTATCAAATCAAAACATGTCATTATCTCTCAATGCTCCAAAAAAACATATCATTATCTCTCACTCTCTTATTTTTAGATTCAATTCCTAATGTATTACCAATACATGTTCTATAACAAAATACCCTTGAAAAAAATATTATTTTCTTGAAAATAGTGACATCATATCAACGAACTCATTTACGTCATGTCCTTATCCAAACCACATTATAAGACTGTATTTGGCGCGTCACAGCTAACTGATAAGCTAGCTTATTTTTTGAGCTTTTTTACGTTGTCGTGTTTGGTAAGCCAAAAAGTAGCTTATAAGCTAGCTTTTTGAAAAGCTACTTAGACTAACTTTTTATGAGCTTTTATACAATTTTCCAAATATACCTTTTAATTAATTATAGAAACACATACTCATGCATGTATTTTTATGTAATTTTATATATTTCAGCTAGCTTTTTAGCTAGTTTTACCAAACGTTATTTTTTATTAGCTAACTTTTTATTTAACATCTAGCTTTTTAGCTAGTACGTCAAACATATCCTAAATGTTTAATTTTTAAATTCTACTCAACTAAACTATCATTTTTACCAACTCGAATTCTAGTAACAATAATCTACCCATGGTTTTTGATAAATACAAAAATAATAAAAAAATAATCAATTAAATAATAATAATAAATAAATTTAAATTAAAAAATATTTAAAAACTTTAAATGGGTTGGTGGGTTGTAAACGGGTTAGAAATTTCAACCCTAACCCAATCCATTTAATTAGACGGGTTAGACGGGTTGACCCATTTAATTAAATGAGTTCAAAATCTCAACCCAACCTTCTATTCATTGAGTTGGATTCAAGTTGGGTTTACGGGTTTAGATTGGGATTGCGACCCCTAATCTCCAACCTCCAATTTAGTTCTTTTGGCGGTCATGTGTTTTTTTGCGGCACCTTCGTTAAGAAGCTACATGATTATTAATATGGTTTATAGACTAACAACAAGTCTGAGTTAATACTTGATAATCAAGATTAAAGGCAAACTTGGGCAGTGCAAGAATGATTCTTCAAAGTTGTTTTGATAATTAATTAACTATAACATGGTATTATAACCTTGATATGTATTATTCTAAAAGAATGAAAGTAATTTTTTTTAATTTCGAACCTTGAAAATAATTAATTTTAAAAGGATTTAATGACATTTATAATGTATTGAACTTATATCTCATAAAGTTCAATAGATTGTCGCATCATCATATTCTATTCCATACAAATCTACTGATTTTTTTTATAACAATGTATTGAACTCTGAAAAACTCAATTGAATAGATTTAAATATTTATGTAACGCCCTATTTCGAATCGTTACCTATTTGGACGTAGGTGATGATATATAGAGGGTTCGGGCATTCGGAATTGGTTTTGGTGCCAAGGGGAATTTTGGTAAATTGGCAGCGAGCCTTTATGGAAATTGGATTTTGTGTTCGGGAAACTTTAAGTCAAGTATAAGTTGATAATAGTGTAGATCTTCTAGATACCTTTTCATTGATATAAGGATGGTCGGAATTGGAGTTGTATCAAGGAAGTTATGGCCTTCAGAATGAATTAGGGTTAAAGGGAAAACCCTAGTACGTGGGGCATACCAAGGTAGTACGCGGGGGTACTGATGCGAAGGCGGGTACACGAGGTGTATTGAGGAGTACGCGTAGCATAGTGCGAAGATGGGTCAGGGTGTGAGACCTCGTACGCTAACGTACGAGGGTCATTTTGAAACCCTAATTTTTAGGGATGTACCCTATATAAGCTTCATGTTAGTCCATTTCCCTCATTTCTAAGTCAACCTCCACACTCTAAAAACCCTAAATCAACCTTAGAGCCTCTTGGAGGTGTTCTTGAGCTATTGGGAGGCTTTGATGCTCATTTTTGCCCTTAGGAAAGAAAGAAGAGAAGTTGGAAGTTGTTTGGCTTGGTGGGAAAACTTTAGATCCAGTATCATCACCTTGTGGGGAAGGTTGTTGAGGTAACAAGTTTTCATCTTGGCTTATGTATGATTAGATCTCTTCATGGCTAGTTTATTATGATTTTGGTCTTCCTTTTGAGATTATGGACAAGTTAGGTTGTTTAAGGGTTCATCCTTTCAGATCTGAGTTTGTGATGGTATCCTTGAGCATAAAGGTGTAAGATTTATGTGTATTATGGAGCCATGCATGCATTAAGTCAACCATTAAGTCCCTTTTAAGCTTAAGAGCTTCTTTTAGCCATGTATGAACGTAAAGTTGGCAACTTTACATGGTATTCCAGCTCAAGGAGGTCAGATATGTGGTTTGGAAGCTTTGTCTTAATGTATTAAGTGAAAATCGGGTTTGGGCTGATTAAGGGTGAGTACGTTGGGCGTACAAGCAGGTACGCGCAACGTACGAGCCTTCAAGCGAGTACGCTGCTCGTACGTGCCTGGACGCCCCGCGTACTCCGTCTGAATGGGCTTTGTGTGTTTGGGCTATCTTTTGGGATTGGATTGCTTGGGGCTTTGTTGGGCCATCTGTAAACAAGTGTTTAGATTGAGGAAATGTTAATGGGCCTTAGGGTAAGGCCCATGCAAGGTTTTGAGCCCAATTTGGATAATTAGGCCATAAATGGGCTTTGGATGATTATCGGTTGGTGGGCTTTTATGATGAGGAGTTTGGGCCTTAGTCTTGGACTAAACTAGGTGAGGGGTAAAATGGTCTTTTTACCCCATATATGGATTATTGGATTCGGTTTGGAACCCAATTGTTAATTGGGTGTTAATTGTTTGATAGCGCGATGATTTTAGCGGATCAGCAGCCAAAAAGTTATTCGTGGGTTTAGTTGTCGAGGTGAGTCTTGTCACTATGTCCATGGGTCGAAGGCACCAATGACGGTCCATTACTTGCTATGTGGAATGCTAGTTGTCTCTGTGATGCTTGCATGAAAGACCATCGGGGAGCCCATGACATTCCAGGTAAAGACCATGAGGGGAGCCCATGGAACTTGGATATTAGACCATTGGGGGGGGGGGGGGGGGGGGCATGACATTCCAAGTAAAGACCATGGGGGTAGCCCATTGTAACTATATGTATGTTGCATGATATTCTGTGGTTATATGTTATGTGGTATTTTTGGGGAACTCACTAAACTTCGTGCTTACGGTTTTTAGTTTATGTTTCAGGTACTCCGGTTTTCAAATGGAAGGGCTCGAGATGATTGCAAATCACACACCATATGTTTTCGCATTCTGTGTATTACTTTGATTTGATGATGTTTTGCTAAAACTTGTTTACCTTGGTTTTATGAGAAAAATATGTATTAACGATTTATTAATCTGAAAACAAAATTTTTATGTCATGATTTTGGGGACGTTATAATTTAAAAACACTTTGAAGGGTTCTATGCTCATTGAATTTCAAATTCATTAAATACAAAATATGAAATATTTTAATGATAAAAGTTCATCTATTACATAACAACTAAGTTTGTCATCTCTTTCAAATCTCCAATTTTGACTCTCCATTGGGAATTAAACATTATAGTAATATATAATTTTTTTTTCTTGAGATTACCTGAAAGTGAATAGTGCACATTGGATGATTAATTAATCAAACATTATTCAATGAATATGTACAACACTAATTTCCTTCTTTGCAAAATTATTATCGACCCCTGTCATTATATATATATATATATATATATATATATATATATATATATATATAAAATGACAAGGATCGAATAATTCTGTAAAAAAAGATATTTGTCGTTACATTTATATATATAAATATAAGCTTGTCATCTCTTTCAAATCGACATGTCGCCGCAAAAGGTTTTAGCGGCGACATACCTAGCTTTTAGCAGCGATATAGATTTTGATGTTTCTTGTGGTGTATATGGTATAATATAGAAAGTAATTTATTTCTCAATATATAATTCAAAAATTGATTTTATGTTATGTTATGTTATTTATTTTTTTTGGAAAATTATGTGTGTTTGATTGTAAAATTAATAATCAATTACTTGATTAAGTAATACTAATATTAACATGTTAATCTCAATTTAAGATTTTGTTGAACTTGCAGATGTATTTATGAAAAGCTAGCACTAGTGTACAGACATGGTTACAAAATCTAGTGAAAAAGAATGTACAACTAAGAAGTCAAATATCCCTTCAACTTTGAGCTTCTTGTCGTTAATTAATTATACGCCTTATATTAATTACTATCGCGGAATCTCCATAAGTACCAGAACGTTCCATCTAGAAAACTTGATTTGTTTTTTGTTATGTTGCTGGACTGCTAGAGAAGAAGATACAATGTGGTTTATGAAATCATGAGCAAAAAATCAATTTCAGATTTTTTTTTTCCGCTTAGCAAATTATCTATCCTGGGGTGTACGTACAAGCCAAAATAATTTAACTAATATTAATTACTACCGACGAAGATGAGTCAAACGGGCGAGTCGACTGGTACAGAAGTTCTGCACATCGGACAACTCGAATTGGCAATCAACCACTTGTCGATACACTCACAGTGATAACAATGACAACAACTCAGCAATACCTTCAGTTTCTCCCCTTCTTTGATAACCTCGAGGCAGATAGTGCATTCCAGGGACTCCTCATTCGTCTCTGTCGGAGTCCGATGGTAGATGGTGATCATGGCGGCGGCATCTAGGGGTGGTGGCGTAGATGAAGGCGGCAAGGAGGAGGCCTCGTTGGAGTCACGGGTGCGGCAAGCACAGCAATAATAAATAACGATGAACGATATTACTATAAGGTAGGCAAGCGTATAGTCTTCCGGAGCCATTGCCTGACTATGAACGGATTTAATTAGGTGACAACCTTTTGGAGAGGATGACCTGACATCTATATATGAACTAGCTAGGTGTAATTAAAAAGGGAAGATATTTTTTAATTGTAAAAATAAGGAATGAAATATATCTCGAAGAATAATAGAGAATCATTTGCTTATGTAATCTAATTGATTTTCTTAGATATCAATTCTATTCTTAAACCTAAATTCCGTTGTATTACTTGTTTCTGTATATTCGCACAATGCAAACCCTCACATTTTATTTATATATGTTTACTTACTAAATAGTTAGAATTTAGCCTTCGAACTCTAAAATCTAACTACTAGTTGGAATTATCCTACATAAATGATCAACAATATCCGTTAAGTGACTTGACTAAGATATTACTATTTCATAGAAATCAACTCTAAAATCACTATACACACCATTGTTTCTGGTTACCATAATTATATACAAAGTAAGTCTCAATTTTTTTCTTTCAAATGACAAACTTTATATTCTCTGTATATAATTTTTAAATAGAAAAGTGGAATTGGCGAATTGCCAAAAATTTAAAAAAACTTAAGTATACATACTAAAAGGTTGAGATTGGATCAAGATCCTACTCAAGATCCTAGCTAAGATCTCAATACATATCTTATTTCAGAATCAACCATGGTAGGATTCGAAATACTTTTTTGGCTTGTAGAATTTTATGAAAATTGAGATCTTAACGACTATTCTTGAAACAAATCGATAAAACCATTTTTTTTTTCTTTTTCAACCTGTATATGATAAATTGAACAACGGCATACAAGAGGAATTCAATCAAGGAAGGAATCTGTACTTTGCTATTTACTATTTCATATCTAATTCTGCAATTTAAATCCCTCTATCGTTAAATCATTTTTGGACCTTTGCCTTTCAAAACCAATTCTTGCTTCCTTGAGATTTAGGGTTTGAATTTTGATAAAATCTTATATAACATTTATATTTGAAAATTTTTCAAAACAACCTCCTTACATATTAATATCAACTAAATTCTCAATTATTTTTTGAACTAAATTATCAATTAATAAATGAACTTAAACTCCCAACTAAAATGAGGATCGAACGACCGTCTCGTGGGATGAGAGTCTAATAGTTAGGAAGTATTGAAATTCCACATAAGAAGTTTAAGGTTTAAATAATGCATGTCACAACCAAAATATTACTATTATTCCATAATTAACCTCTATGTGGGCCTTGTGGCGGGTTGACGTGGATCGCTCAAGTGGTGCAGTTTGAGGATTGATTTGAAGAACTACCAAAACTTTGATCATTTCATAAAGTCAAGTTTTGATATGATCCTCATGTTGGAAATTATAAGGGAATAATGCAAGTTGACTATTTTCATTTATCCCATATTGGTGGTTGAAGACACATTTTGTAGGTTTATAAGACATTTCTCTTGATAGGCCTTCAAAGGTTTATGTAACATCCCGGCTCCCAGATGTTTTATTTAATGTATTTTATTCTTGAGAACATGGCAACTCGACGAGTTAGGGAGCACCAACTCGCCGAGTAGAGACTATTTGGACGCGAGACTTTTAGAGTCTACTCGACAAGTAGGAGGACCCCGGCTCAACGAGTAGGGGCTGTGCAATGAAACCATAATTTTTTGGGTTTGTGTCCTATTTAAAGGGCGTTAAGCCCTCATTTCTGCCTTCCTTATCACCTTTGAGCTCTGTGAAGAACCCTAATCGTGTTTTAGCTTGTTGTATGAGAAAGAGAGGCTATCTTGAGCATTTTGGTGCACTTTGAGAGAAGAAGTGGGGAGCATCAAGGCTTGGAGCATGGAGGGATGTTTGGATCTAGAGGTTCTCTGCGGATAGCTTCTGTTTGAGGTAAAAAGATGCTATCTTGATCATTTTCCTTGTGAGATCTTGGTTTGGGGGAGTTTCCAGGGTTTTTCCCCATCCATCTTGTGTTATTGAGTCTCTTGAGCATATCTTGAGGTTGAAACCTCAGATCTGGATTGTAGGGGGTCTTGTAAGCCCAAAGACCCAAGATTTATGGAGCTAGAGGCAAGCTTTTGAGCACCAAACCCTTGTTAGAGCTTGTTTTGGCATTATTGAGTCAATATGCCATGCATGAACGTAAAGCTACAAGCTTTACGTGGTATTCGAGCCTTAGGAGGAAAGATCCAGAGTATGGAGTAGCTTTTCTACCTTAAAACGTCTGAATAAAGATTGAACTGAAGAGACTCGACGAGTCAGTTAGGGTTTGTCCCGATGAGTCTGAACATGCTGTAACTTGGCAAGTTGACGGGTCAAACTCGACGAGTTGAGTTGGACTTTCATGAGGTTTATGAGGAAACGAGAGGAATCGACGAGTTGCATAGATACACTCGACGAGTTGGGTCAACATGGACTGTTGACTCGAGTGTTGACTTCTGTTGACTCTAAGGTTTGGTAAATCACGAGTAACGGGGACCATAGAGGGGTATAATGGTCTTTTACCCTTCCCAAGAGTTAGAGAGGGGATAACATGAGTTTATTTAGAGTTGTGATTTTAAGTGTTAATTAGAGATGCTTGTTACATGTAGGCGGGGATTAGACGGTTCGAGGGGTACATGTTTTCCTAGCTTACTTACGAGGTGAGTCTTCTCACTATACTTACCATGAGTGGTATCTTTGTGTGACCGGAGGGTCTTACGTGCTTACTTGAGTATTGTGATATTCTGCATTATGTCTTTGTGATTTTTGCTGAGTATTATTATTATTATTATTATTATTATTATGAGTTTATTGAGTTAGGATCGGAGGTCCACACGAGCCGTGGGACCGGAAGGTCTCCATTGAGACACATTGACCGAAGGGTCATATTGAGTTATAGCCTCGAGTGGATAATGTGATGTGTGTGGTATTTTGGGGAACTCACTAAGCTTCGAGCTTACCGTGTTATGTGATATGTGTTTCAGGTACTTTTCAGGATATTAGGAAGGCGCCGACTCGATTATACACACGAGAGAAAAAATTATGTTTTGAGGATCCTGGATTTTTAATCAAACAATTATGGAGTTGTGTTTTAATGATTTGATACTTGGGATTTGGTGAAACATGTTTATGAGGATTAAGTGATTTTAAAATGAAAATTTTGGCAATTTAGAACCTTCTAGAATCCTCTAGAAAGTTCGGATAGACTTCAATTTTGAATTCGGATAAGTGCGGATAACAATATCCGATTCAAATTTAAACTACCACGTGTCAGCCTGTGAGAGGCTGAACTTAGTTAACAGGTCCGGTTGTTGGGGTCTTTCTCTCTCTCTCTCTCTCTCTCTCTCTCTCTCTCGGTGATTTCTTCTTGATTTTTGAGTATTCACTTTGCGTTTATCGTTTTACATGGCTGTTGGAAAACCGACAATTCTTCATTAAATACCGGGGTTTTACTTTGTTGCTTATAACCGATAGAAGCAAAGAAAAAACTTTTAAGGATAAGAGTAAGATATGTGTATGTTTTTACAATCAAGATCACTACAAGTAGGTCCATTTTACTTTATTGTCTCGTATTTATATTCATCCAATAACAGGACCGTCTGTTTCTACTTATTTCTTATAATCAAATTTGATCATGAATGATCATTCTAAATTCTAGACGAAACTTGGTAACAATAATAATAATAACTGAATTTATTATCCTACGACATCTCAACGTTTAATCCTCAATATTAATCGTTGGTTGTTTGTGAAAGCATTTCGGATATATAATCATAAATACTATCTATCCATTCGTTTGTTTGTCAATTCTAAATAATTATTGATTAGTTCATAATACTAATTATCAGATTGTTTAAATATCTAGTCTGAATTTTAACAATCTTAAAAGTTTTTATTATGTTATAAATTTTTAGACTTGTGGACATCAAAATCTTATCTGTTAATTTCTGCCTTATGAACTAAGATTTTTCCCGACTTGATCGTTTCGATTGTCAAAAGTTCTCATGCTGGGTTAACAAGGTCAAGTTCATGCTTCATATGTTGAAACTTGCCTATGTGTTGGACCAAAACTTGTCCCCAAATTCCTTCTGATCCAATTCCCAAAGAAGGGAAGACGGTGGACCCAAATGTCATATCTGATCTGGAAAATCATAGGGCTATGTGTAGAGAGTCCGAGGAACTGTGTGTGGGTCACATCAAGGACTCATTGTCTGATCGACTCTATGATCTTTACGCGCCGATCAAAGATCCGAGAGAGCTATGGAAGGCCTTAGAATTGAATTACAAGGAACCTGAGGAAGGCACTAATAAGTACATTGTGTCCAAGTCCCTATAGTTCCAAATTACCAATGATAAATCTATCATGGAGCAAGTGCACGAGCTCCAAGTCATGGTCAATAAGCTGAACTCATTTTTCATCTCCCTGCCATAACTCTTCTAGGTTAGTGAGATTATCACAAAGCTACCACATTCATGAAAATAATTCTCAAAGAGAATGATACACAAATCTGAGGACTACTCCTTAGACGATCCGATGAAGCTCCTCCACATTGAGGAGGAAGCTTGCACCATAGACAAGTGTGGTAAATTCGGATTGAGTGTGCATAACTTGTCAGCTAGGGGTTCTAGTCACAAGGGTAAGTCTGGGGTACAAAACAAAAGAAACTTGGCACCTAAGAAACAAAGCTTCAAGAAACCAGATTATCAGCAACAAAAGAACCCTAACTTAAAGCCTAAAAGGGTTGAACCTTGTGTCACACACCCAACCGACAACAAAAACGTCGAAAGGTGAGACAACATCATGGATCACAGTCATTTGCATACATAGAACAATATATTAATAGAACATAAAGTAGGCACTTTTATTACTACAGTGAAAATTACATAGTCCCTATTCTAGGTTTATAGAAAAGTTTGAGAATATAGAACATCCCTCAACAATAGGCAAATATGAAAATATTAAGTAGACTGAAATCTCATGATTATTCTGAGAGTACGACTTCCAACTTCTTAGTTTGTAATGTTCCAAAAATTACAAAAAGATTCTCGTTTAAAATTTTGATTAACCAATTAAAAACCTTTAACTTAAAAACAATAAGCGACATTCATTTGCTGAAACCATAGTGTTATTAGAGTCAATTTATGAAAGTAGCGAAAATCAATATCTTCGATGCGTGTGTATAGTTCCGTCGATTTCTACACACAAACAACCTGTAAAACATTTTATCCACAACTGTAAGCATAAAGCTTAGTGAGTTCCCCAATATACCAAATATTCCTTCATATATACAATGCATCCCCACAAAGTCCTCAACTCTAAGTTGACCTACTTGCTCTCCTAATCACAGGCATACACTAAACATAACGAACCCATCCCAAAAAGTATAACATGCCTAACCCAACGTACATAACATGTCACTGCTAGGGGCTAGATCCTAGTCTCCTATACAATCCATAAAGTCAGATGTAGTCAGGGATCAAATAGACAGTCGAACATGTGGTCCACCTGAAAGCAATAAATCAGACAAGAACCATGCAATAAGGCATTGGACCAAGAGTTCTCAGACTATCTAACTTGGAATACATATGACCCCAATTATATCCATTCAACGACCATCCATAACTAACATTATCCTATATACTCAAAACTATACAAGTGTTGTGATCTGATCAAAGTCTTTCATACATGTGTTGTGATCCAACCACGGTCTTTCATATAGGTGCTATGATCCAACCACATTATTTCGTACATGTGTTGTGATTCGACCACAATCTTTCAAAGAGGTGTTGTGATCTAACCACAGTCTTTCATATAGGAGTCACAAAGACAGACTAGCACAACATGACATCTAGTGTCCCATACTGCACATACGTATCAAGGAATTATCCAAATCAAATACCAAGCTTATAACACTCTAAATTTTCAAATAAAATTTTCATTTTTAAAATCAAATAAAACCCAATATCACATTTCTCAAAAACCACAAAATTTATAACTTGTCAAAACACAAGGCAACAAATGGTTGATAGTATCCCAGAATCCTCAAAAAAATAATCTCAACTGGTGTGTACAATCAAGCCGGCATCTTCCCGTGATTCTAAGAGGTACCTGAAACACATATTATACAACACGGTAAGCATGGAGCTTAGTGAGTTCCCCAAAATATCACATACACAAATAATAAGCCTCTTATGGCTATAGCTCGGTATGGACCCTTAGGTCATGCGTCTCGGTGAGGACCCTCCGATCTCATGGCTCGATGTGGACCCTCCGGTCATGTGTCTCAGTGAAGACCCTCTGGTCTCACAGCTCAGGTTGGACCCTCCAGTCCTGTATCTCAGTGAAGACCCTTCGGTCCCAACTCAATAAGGCACACAATAATATATAACATAAATCACAAAGAAAAAATGCATAATATCACATAACTCAGTATAAGCACATAAGACCCTCTGGTCGATAACTCAAATAAGACCCTTTGGTCACACAGTATTACCACTCAGGTAAGTATACTGAGAAGACTCACCTCGCCTAGTAAAGCAATATATCCCACACTCGAACTGCTGGTCTAGACGCCGCCCTCCATAGCCTCCAAAATCCACAACTTTGTTGGGTTTTGAGCACTATAACACTCCTATGGTGTACATGCAACCCTAAATGCTTTGGATCTATGTTTTCTCTAATTATACATGCATTTTCAATTTTTCCAAAGCATTCTCCCTAGCTAGCATACAATTGAAGCTATACAGTATAAACTTTGTTTGGATGCTTACCTCTTGAGTAGGGTAGAGTTCTTGACCTTTGAAAGCTTGAGCACCTCAAATGTGATGCCTCTATTGGTTCACAAACACCAATATACAAGAGGAGGCTTAAGAGAATACGTTACTTATCTCAAAAGATGGTGTAACTGATTTTGGCTCATGAGGGTTCTATTTATAGTGTGACAAATGCTAGGGTTACACTTTGTTAACCCTAATGACCCATGACTTTCCACATTCTCATGCTCCATGGATTTAACCTCCATGGACTATCCATGGATTAGTTTAGCCCATCTACATAATCATGGATCATTGGCCCACACTACAAGAATCATTGATTTACATAATCAATCCCCATATATTTAATTAGTCTCTTTTGACCCCAAAATTAATTCCAAATTAATTCTTGATCAATACTAATTAAACAATATGATTTCATATTAATATATTATACTTGTAATATATTAATAAACCATAAATAACCTTATTCTCAAAAACCATCCTATCAAATTGCACTGGTGAAGACAACCCAAACAGGACCATGCTACAATCGGGTCAAGTACATCCCAATTATAGTTATGGGCTTAGACACCAAATCCAACAAGCTTGACCAAAACCCTAAAGTCAACGGAAGTCAACAGTCAAAGTTGACCCTACTCGTCGAGTGCTACACCTAAATTGACACATACACTAGTTTATTTTAGGCAAGATTCCTAAAATGCTTTTATGTGCTAAATGTTACATGTTTTCCATACATGATGTTATTTGTTCGGATCTATGGTCTATTACCGACCGGGTCTGGAAACCTTATGTGTTTAGGATTCTAAGCGTACGTCTACGATATTAGAACTAGCATGTAAACGTTTCAGAGTGATAAGGAGAGTTATAAGTCTATCGTAAATAAAGCTTTCTTATCTTAAATTCTCGTCCGATACTCCGAATGTTTGCTTGAGTGTACAAAAGGTCATGGTGAAGACTTGTAGAGAATTGAGTAAATGAAGGAAATGAAAAAGGCTTATGATAGTGAATGACACCTATCGGAAGATATCGTAAGAGTGGTGTCATGACTTTATTTTATGTCTAATAAAATAACAGAACATTTAGAGGAGTACGGTACGTCTAAAGTACACCTTCGATTGGCAGGATGATGGAACGATTGGTGTAATTCATGAAGTTGTCCCATAATCTAGAATTTCCATCACCAATCGATTTGAAGCATGACTGATGAGTGAAGATGCGCATGAAAGAAGTCCTAGTAGAGTCTAGGAAATTTTTTATGATAAATTGGACACATTCGTATGTGTTAAATTGCTTTGTGATTTTAGGACTTGGGGATTGAGAGACAATACTTGGGACGAGTATGAGTAGGTGTGAATAGTAGTAGAGATCTATACTACTGGAAGCACAGGACTCACGCTTGGATCAGGGAAAGTCGCAAGGTTACCAAGAAACTAGTAATTGATTCTGTTTTATTCGTGTATGTCATTACCATTGTATCGGTAATGACTAGTAAGAGGGTTGTTATTCTGACCCTAGCGGTCATGACAAATTGAGTCCGACTGCAATCAGTTTTTTACGTGGTTCCGAGAACCGAGTTTGATGTAGCATCTAACCTAAGTCAGAAAATTGAAATCAATACGATCGATAGCATCGCGCTCGTTGTTAAGGTAGCTTGTAGCTAGAATTTCTACATGCTAAAATGTGATTATATCACATTAGAATATGAAGGAAGGTATAAACCATTCTGGAATTTGACTCTAAGAGACTTGAGTCTAAGCGTTGCATCATACGATGAGAGGTCATTAGAACATGACCCATTGGTCTGTTACAATAGATAAAGGAAAGTACTTATCCTAAGAAGAAGAAGGAGTCACAATAAGGATTTATTTTGTAAACTCGAAGGTTACAATTGAAAGTACAACATAGTACAAAGAGCAGATGCGGGATTGAGCACTACCTGCTATCGAGAAGTCCAAGAGTTAGATACTCTTTCGAGGAAATATAGAACTTACAGTTATTACTTAGGATGGAAAGATAACGTATGGAGTCAGTATACGAATCCTGTTTTGTTGATGATTCTGGGACATAATCATCCTAAGGGGGGGATACTTGTAACGCCCGTAGATCCGGGCTAGTCAATTTAGAGACAATAAGCATCAAAAATGACTTTTTGAGGGAAGATTATTTAGAAGATTTAATTTTAACCAAGTTGTAGTATATGTCACAAGGTTTCCGTGCATATAAAGAACGCCGAAATCCGAGTTATAACGAAGAAGTTATGACCTGTCGAAGTTTCGCGACAGAACCGACACGACCCAGCGCGACGTAAATAGTGAATTTAAGGTAGATAGATATCTATCCTTAGTGATCTAAATGAGAGTCGAAGATGTCTTCGATAGTAGTCCAACGATAAAAAGACAGATGAAAACGGAGTTCAGATGAAGGAGTTATGAATTTCGAACGGAGTTTTCCTGTCCCGGCCTACTAAAAATAATATATTATAATATATTAAAAATAAAGTCAAAATTAGCCAATGGAGTCTAAACGAGAGTTGTAGATCATAATCTCACCTTCTTGTCGATATAAAGAACGTCGAAAACGGAGTTCGTATGCGAAAGTTATGAATTTCTGAAGTTCGGGGCACGAAACCCGGTACTGTGTCAGAGTTCACGACGTGAATTTTGAGATTTGACCTTCCGGAGCTGTCAGACCCAAGTGGACGAGTGACACATGCAGTGACGATCAGTCCCCATGACGTGAGCCTTAAAGCTCACGACGTGAACCCTAAAATCTCACCCTATAAATAGAAATCAAGGGTCAGCCGATTTTGGTTGCTCCTCCCTTGCTCTCTCACTCCTGATACCTTATCTAAGCCCTATTTTAACCCCCCGAAGCCCCCGTATCATCCTGAGACCCGAAGCGAGTCTCGAAGCCCGAAGATCCCGAGAAGTGCAATTCCCGAGCCGAAGCTCTGCCCGCGAGGAGCCCGGTTTTTGTGAAGATCTTCCAGATCTACCGAAGAATACTACTTCTGCAAGTCGTAGTGTTGTCCGATCATCTTCTGATCAAGTGAGTGTATAGTCCCTTTCACAAACACGATTTTAATACAAGTATTGTTTGAATGTATTAAGTATATGTTTTGTGTGAGTGTATAGTCCCTTTCACAAACACGATTTTAATACAAGTATTGTTTGAATGTATTAAGTATATGTTTTGTGTGAGTGTGTAGTTACCTTCTTCTAACTCATAGATAGGAGTTATTCTCTATCAGATACGTGTTATGTGTATGTGTCTCATCTATTATTTGGAATGTGTATTGGATGAACATGCTATACAAGTTTTAAACTATGTATAAAAGTGTATATTTATATCTACGAAAATGTTGGGTAGAACATGGGTAGATGGGATAGTTGGTGACTATGGAGTTAGCGCCTATTGTATAAACCTTGGTGACTATGGAGTTAGCGCCTATTGTATAAACCTTGGTGACTATGGAGTTAGCACCTATTGTATAAGCCTTGGTGACTATGGAGTTAGCGCCAATCCCTTAGATCTTCCCTCCCGTCAGCTTAATGGCCTTCCAATCGCCTTTTAGACCCTCAAAACGGCAGCTATGAAGTTGTCTTGTTGCACAAGTCGAAGTGGAATATCATAGATTATAAAAATGGTGGAATGATATCGGGTATTTATAGTTGAAGGGAGATGGAATTAATATGAAATATTAGAGTTGGATTTGAATAAGGAAACTAATGATGGCTTAGGGGTTAAGCAAATAAAAATAAGGTAAGTGATGCTTGGGGAATAAGTAACTTGGAGGGAATTTCCATCCAGCTTTTATGCTTCATCTTCAAGGCCGATTTTGGATAAGATAAATGCGAAATTAGCAAAAAGACCATGTAGGAAATTTCGTCTAGTTTTCAGAATATTTTGAATCTCGCAAATTGGACTTATGAGTCATCAGATATACCCGAAACACTAAAGAGGGGTCAATCTGCCAGCAATATCCTTTTTGCATCTTTTCCGCTCCATTCTCTTCCTTTTGCATTCCAGCTCCCATTTTTACTGTAATTGAATATTTCAAAGCATATTAAGTATCTTTTAGTTCTAAATAGCATAAAATAATAGTATAAAATAATAAGAAAACATCATAAATATATGCATAAAATAGACGTTATCAAACTACCCCACACTAGCCTTTTGCTTGCCCTCAAGCAAATATGATTTTATTATCTCACCAATATCGCATAGAATAAACCATTTCAAACCCAACCATTATCCCAAGACCACAATGCATGTATTTGTGTCTATAATTCCTAAGAACTTCCCACTCCTAAATACTCACAATCTTTATGAACATTCACCCCTTAGCTTATACGACATTCATTTTTACAACCCTCTGAATCAATCCTCAGATATCTTTCTTAACCTCAAAGTATTTTTTTGTTAAACTACCAAGCGTACATAAACTCTAGAAAGAGTTACACTTTGATACCACAATGGAGCTCTTGGAATTCATCTCTTCTTTGATATTTGCTTTGATTTATTTGAATTCACCACTTTTTTGTTTGATTTTTGGTATCTTCAACTTTTTGATTTCTTTAGAATTTTGATCTTTAGATTTCATACTTGACTGCTCCAAAATTCTTTCAACTTTTTGGTAATTTCTCTCTCTCTTTTTTATTTATTTATTTATATATATCTCACTTTTTTTTTTCGCTCATACCCTACATGCTTAAGCAAGGAGCTTAACTTCAACCCTTATCGGTTAAGGTATTAGTCTAAGTGCAATGACTACATAAGCTCTCCTGGATGGATTTCAGGTTTAGGCTGCAAAACATATTATGCCATATAAACTACCAGATTACCTTTCATATCTCATGACTTTTCACTAGCTAGGAAATGGGAAGCCGCAAATACACTATAACATGTGTTGGCTTAGGTAAACATTTGAGTTCTCATCGGATAATCCTATACAATATTAGCAAGATTTTTTTAATTATTACTATATTTTCCTAAATTAAACTATTATTCAAGTTTATAAAATTTTTAATTTTCCTAATCAAGCAATTTTTAATTTTCCAATTTAAATACCTTTTTCGACCCCTACGCCACGCTTATTTGAGCAATGTACTCATTGCATGCTAAAACAATTAAAGAACATAAAATTAAATAGAGAGAATTGAAACAGACTCCCCTGGGGTGGTAGTGACGAGATCGAATGGGGCTGCTAAAAGTTGCTCTGAAAATTGCTGGAAGACTAGAAACTAGATTGTTGCTTCTAAATGTGACGGAAAATAAAATCAAGAACGTCGACATCTAAAATGTGGTGTAAAAGATTGCAAACTAATTCAATGTATAATGACCATGGCGTGGGAAGTGTCGAACACGCCGTGTCATCGAACGAGGGAGAATACGAATAGTAGTATGGTCACGACGTGGTAAGTGATAACCACGACGTGATATCTAGAATGACAGCTTCCTTCTTGCGATGAAAAACTCCCCCACGACATAGGAAAGTGTCAACCATGTCGTGGCAGTCGGGACAATAATTCAGCTTCGCATCTAAATAAAACTTCATGGCATAGGAACAGCTCTTCCATGCCACATGAATCAATGTATAGTTAGAAATGCCACTCTTCGAAATCATAATCTCTCACGAAATCGACACGCACCCTACACTTATTGAAAGTCGTGTCTCTCAATTGTCAACTTCAAATTCTCATACGGCTTTTTTCACGTGACAAATGAACATTAGACCCCAATTGTTGAAATTTCTAAAAGCATCCGAAGAGCAAACATTCTGCAAAGATCTGAAACATCAAGTTCATCAACATGGAAAACAAAAATTTAAACAAACTAAAAATAAAAATAAAATAACTAAAAAAATAGCAAACCAAAATACACGACTAGAAAAACAGCCTTTTACGACGCACAATGCGTGTCGTAAAACGCTCAGACGACGTGCAAATGCGTGTCAAGGAAGGCCCTGTCATAACGAAAGACGACACGCTTTTGCGTGTCGTCTATAAACGACGCACATTTATGACACACATTTACGACGCACAATGCGTATCAAGGAAGCCCTTGTCATCAAGGAAGCCCAAGTTGCTAGGATTAGTTCAATTAAAACTCTCATAGCCATATCAGCCTTGAAAGGACTATACATTCATCAAATGGATGTGAATACAACTTTTCTAAATGGTTGTCTCAATTAGGAGATTTATTTGGAGCAACTTAAGGGTTTCGTGATACCCGAACATGAAAACAAAGTATGTAGACTTATTCAATCGTTGTACAGTTTAAAGCAAGCCCCCAAACAATGACATGAGAGATTTGACACCAGTATGAATGCTTTTAGATTTCAGCACAACAGTGCTGGCATGTGTATTTATTCCAAATGCACATCTGAGTACATAGTTGCTATATGTTTTTATGTTGATGATATGTTAATCATTGGCACTCACCTAGAAGGTATTCTTGAGACGAAGAAATTGTTAGATTAGGTGTCTAAGGTCTTAACTAAATTGGTATAATCTTAGTTATTAAAAGTAAAGTCATTTTTGGGTTGCCCTCATAACTAGAAATAGTTAGAATTCATATTAAGAGAAAAATAAAATAATTTGTTAATATATTATATGATTAATATATTAATTACACATAGTTAATAATTAATGTTAAATTAATTGGAATTAATTAATTATTGACCAGAAGTAATTTGGAATTCATTCAGGATTAATTGAAATTAATTGAAGGTGCAAGGGTTAAATTGTAATTGTTCAATAGTTGAACAAAAGAAGCAATTCTGGAACCTCATATAATGGGCATAGTTTTAAGGAGTCTTCTAGAGTTTCTGGAATCCTCTTGATAGCTAATAAGGAAACTAATTTGAGTCAGTTTAAAATATTAATATTTTATTATTCGAATTTTGTTTTCTACTAATCATAAATATGGCCCATTGACTTGGAAATTTCGTTCATAATCTTCATGGAATGATGAAATCTGAATTTCATTATTGTGTCCTCTCTTATTGTCGATTTCAAGTGTTATAGGGTTTTGGGTGTGAGCCATTAGAGGTGTTCAGATTATTGGCTCTTGCTTTCCATGGATTTTTCAAGATAAAAGTAGTTTAACATATTCGATTATGTTAAAGGTATGCACTATAATCTAGTATTTTCGATTATATCTAGATTAGATCAGTTTGTTCATAGTATGTCACTATAATGAGAAAAAGTCATTGTAGGAACCCATTTTTATAACGAACGGTGAGTGTGGAAGTAAGATATCTCGAGATTAATCGTGTTTTTGTAAGTATGAACACGAAGAACATATTATGAGTTCATAAAAAAGACTAAGAACAAAGAGAGATAATACTAATATTGCATGAAGAACACGGTAGGAGAGAAACTCTCCCTGGGTGGGAGAACCCACCAACTTTTTCTCTCTCTAGAGATTACATTGTAAGAAGTGTAACTCTAACTAAGGAAAAGATGAGCTAGCTAAAGTAAGAAATGACCAACTCTCCCTTTATATAGGAGGGAGAGTATTTACACCATAAATACAATAAAGGGAAAATACAACCTAATAAACACTCATTATTTGTGGAGCATTTACATGCAACAACATTCTCTCCCTAAATGCTTACAAATGATGAGAGATACAATAAGTGATACAAGGCTATAATACAGTAATCCGACTAGCAAGTGTGGTAATAAAATGAGATCAAGTGCTGAAATGTCTCTGAAACTCTGAAGTGTCTGTGAAGTCTGAAACTGGCCATGAATCTCTTAAATGAAGGTCTTTGGTTTCAACGCACCACCTGTAACATCCCGGAATAGCAAGAGTATAGTTGAAGGGCTAAAAGAGTAAAATTGGAAGGGGAACTCGGCGAGTCCATGGGTGGACTCGACGAGTAGAGTCGCAACTTGGTCGCGTGTTAAGTGGCCGACTCGGCAAGTCAGTAAGATGGACTCAGCGAGTAGGCGCTGAATGGAGAAAACCCTAAATCCGGAGGTTGAGCCTTATATAAAGAACATTATGTTTCCTCCCCAGCCTCCTTATCATCCCTTGAGTTCCAGAAACCCTAATTTCGTGAGGAAACCCCATTGTTGAGTGAATTGGATCTTGGAGAGGTGGTTGTTGAAGAGATCTTGAAGGAAAAGAGACTTGGATCAAAGGGCTTTGCAAGGATTCGGGTTAATCTTCTCTTGGAGCTTCCTTTTGAGGTATCATTTCATTGTTTGAACTGTTATTGTCTAGATTCTTCATTTTGGGGGTGTTAGAGATCATATCTTTTGGTGTTTTGGAGTTTAGAGGTTATATCTGGGTTGCTACCTCAAATCTGGAATGGAGAAGGGTTGGAATGCCTGAAAGTCCCTGTGTTTGAGTGTGTAGTGAAGCTATCATGTCCCAAACCCTAGCCCTAAAGTGTAAAAGGCCTAGATCTCTTTGGATTCATGTAAAGTTTGCCACTTTACGTGATGAATGGGTTGTAGGAGGCTAGATCTATGTTTTGGATCAATTGCATGGCCTGGAATGCTTCTGTATAGATTCAGACTGGTGGTACTCGGCGAGTCACATGGGTAGACTCGACGAGTTGGATGAAGATGGCCTGGAACTTGACGAGTTGGAAGAACAACTCGGCGAGTAGGTTGAAGATAGCCTTAGACTCGACGAGTCTGTTCTTGGACTCGGCGAGTCGTGTCAAAGAGTCTCAATATTTTTCTGGTTGAGTTGAGAATCGGTGAGTCAAGGGATGACTCGGTGAGTTGTGTGTGAGTGGACTCAGAGTTGTTGGACTCGGCGAGTCTCGGGGTGACTCGGCGAGTTAGGTCGCGGATTGAGGGAAGTTCTGAGCTTGGGGACTCGGCGAGTCATCGGGTTGACTCGGCGAGTAGAGTTAGTCAGGGGTTGACTTTGACCTTGTCCAAGGGTTGACCAGTGTTTTCTAGGGGCGTTTTGGTAATTGTTGGATATTGTTTTGAGTTTAGTGCCTTGGTGGTTGTCCAGTGGTGGAGATCGTATCAGTGACCGGAGCAGCTTGGGTTATCTGTTCGGTCGGCAGTTTCGAGGTGAGTTATCCTTACTATATCAACAGGGAATAAGGCACCAAGGCCGGCCCTTATCGGATTGAGATCCGGATAGTTGTTGTTATGTTGTTGCTTTGATATGTCTGCATCCTGATACCTAGGATGGTATATGTTAGAGACCTGATTGAGATTGGTATCTTGAGAGATAGGGTGATGCTATGCTAGTGACCGGTTAGGTCGGTATCCTGGTTAGGATGATGATATGTTATGTGATCTGTTGATCTGCTTGTTGACTGTGAATTGCTATATGATTGTCTGTTTATGTGCACATGGTTGTTTGGACTGGAGTTGGGTTGAGGCGGGTCCTGCTTTGTGCTGTAGGCCAAGATACCCAGGGCGGACCGGTTGTCCCGAAGGCCCAGCGAGCGGTCCGGATAGGCTGTAGGCCCCAAGAGGGCGGACCAGACGTGCCGAGGCTCGGAGAGTGGACCAGGCCGATTGAAGGCCCGGTGCGGGCGGACCAGTCATACTGTAGACTCAGAGAGTGGACCAGGTGGATTGAAGGCCCGATGCGGGCGGACCAATCACACTGCAGACTCGATGTATGTGGTTAGATTCGGAGAGTGGACCAGGTGGATTGAAGGCACGGTGCGGGCGGACCAATCACATTGTAGACTCGAGGTATATGGCTAGACTCGGAGGGTGGACCAGGTGGACTTTTGGCCGGTGCGGCGGACCAGTCCCACAGTAGACCCGAAGTGCATGGCTGTTCTGTGATCGGATATGTTATGGCATGTTATGCGTGTATGGTATATGTGGTTGGCATTTTGGCGGTATCTCACTAAGCTTTCGGGCTTACAGTTGTGGTTTAATGTTTTTCAGGTTTTTCAGGAGACCGTGGCAAGGCGAAGGCGTGATCGTACCGCTCCTCGTGTTTATATTGAGATGAGATTCTAGGAATACTTAAAATGAAATGTATTGAAAACCTTTTTGTAATAACTTTAATGGTATTGGGTTGTTTTTGAAAATTTTAAATTGGTTGAAATTTTTGGTCGTTACAAGTTGGTATCAGAGCCTTGGTTTGAGTGAATTGGAGGAACATTCGTGTGACTCCAGTCTCAAATCGAGGAGAGTTTTCAAAAGAGTATTTAAAATGGTTTTCAAATGAGTAAAGGAGGACGCGGAGGTACGATCAGCCAGAGCCAGTAAGTAACCTCAAAATACCATACATGATATTTGTTTTGAGCTTTGTTAGAACAGCATGCTAGTGCTAGGCTAGGGATCTTCAGGATTTCATGATAATGTTGCCTGATTTGTGATGCCAGTAGCCTAGGGTTTCCTTATGAGAGATTTCCAATGTTCCTCTAGTTGTGAGGGTTGAGCGTTGTTATGCATGTTTTCACTAGGGTGTTGTGGTAGTACTTCATACAAATATGGGTAGGTATGGAAGGTAGTATGGGCCCGTACTACTGAAAGCACAGCCCATATGCGTATCAGGGAAACCATGACCTCTAGGGTTGGGTTGAGAGAGTTGGTTCCCGAGATAGTGGGAAGAGTCTGAGATTTTGTGTGGTGTTTTTTAGTATGGAGATTCCGAGGCATGCTGGGAGTGGATCCGGATCAGGATCGGGAGTAGGAGAGGGACTTCCGGGCGGGTCGGTACCGCCCGAGGTTATCGGTCAGATGAGCACATGCGAGTTGGATGCGAGAATTCGTGATATCCTGCGTGATGAGATTGCTGAGTTGTTCCAGGCTGAGTTGCCAGAGCTGTTTGGGTCGATCAAGACCGCCATGGCTGAGTATTTTGATGAGCGCTATGCAGCTCTCATAGAGACGGCTGCCGCGACGGCTACAGCGGCTGTAGCAGCGGCAGGGGGAGGAGCTGGTCGAGGCTTTCAGTATCGGGACTTCGATAATACGAAGCCTCCCACCTTTGATGGAGTTCAGGACTCGATTGTTGCTATGAGATGGTTATCGGACGTGTAGGGGTGTTTCTTCACGTGTTCATGCCCTGCTGATCAGAGTGTGAGGTGTGCTCTGAACCTATTGAGGCTCGGGGCGAAGGATTGGTGGAGATTGACCACAGGGTCATATTCGGATGCGCAGAGGGCTGCGGTTTCATGGGATCAGTTCAGGGATATGTTCAGCACTCGCTATGTTCCGCGAGTTGAGAGGGAGAGATTGGCTCAGGAGTTCCTTGAGCTGAAGCAGGATTCGGAGTCGGTGACTGAGATCACCAGGATGTTCACTGATAGGGCGATGTTCTGCCCAGAGTTCGCTTCGGAGCAGGCTCAGATGTCTCGATATCTGAGCATGCTCAAGAGGGACATCAGACAGTTTGTGTCTACGTAGAGGTGCGAGACCCTGTTGGTGTTGCAGGAGGCCGCCAGGCGGCGTGAGTTAGAGATTGAGTTGCAGATGCGTGAGCTGAGGCAGGCTCCGGTGCAGTCGCAGCCGGCGCCGAAACGGTCCAAGACCGTTGACACTAGAGTGGGGGATCTGAGCAGCCACACTTGTGGGAAGTGTGGGAGGGGTCAAACCGGAGTTTGTAGGTCCGGTGGTGCATGCCGCAAGTGCGGAAAGGAGGGGCACTATGCGAGGGATTGTTGGCAGTCAGCGCCGGTTCGGGATTTGAGGATTTGTTATCATTGTCATCAGGTTGGACATTTGAGTGTCAACTGTCCACAACTCACTGCAGGACCGGTGCAGGCTCCAGCACCGGCCACTTTGAGGATCATGGGTGGAGGTCAGGGTGGAGCGGAGCCCCCAAGGGCTCAGGGTCGTGCTTTTCAGCTTGCAGCAGAGGAGGTCGGAGCAGTGCCGGATGCAGCTGCGGGTATGTTTCTTCCTTGATGTCTTGTTATCTTATGATTATTGTGGAGTATTGTTTTTGTGCTAGTATCTTTGTGCGGTTCTTGGTGTGATATTTGTTGTTTATAAGAGTTATGGTATGATTATGGGTTAGTGTTGGGAATTTCGTTGGTTATCATTCATGGGGTTGTTAGTGGGAATCTGGCATTGGTCTGAATGTCGGGAAGCCTGTGCCTTCTGAGGAGTGGTTAGCTGTAGATTGAGTTTCTTTCGAGCGGGAGGATCAGTGTGAAATTGTGATTTTGTGAAGGTTGCTAGTGCTAGTGGGAAATCAGTCCGCGTGTAGGTGTGGTGTTGTGCAGGGTTGTTTTGGGAGGTCGGTGATAGCGACTGGTGGTTGATAGTCAGTGCCCTAAGTGGGGGAGAATCGAAAAATTCTCCGGATGATTGATGAGTATGTGAGATTGTTGAGCTGTCTGGGATTCAGCAGTGTTCTATCAGCCAAGAGCGTAGGCTGGCATGAGTAAAGTGGCAGACATGCGGGGCGGAATACAGACCAAGGGTACTTATTTGCGGAGGGCCTGGGATCAGGCCGGGATTGAGTTGTGTGATGGAGATAGAGTTCGGAACCCCCTAGAGGGCTAGAACGATATGCACGAGAAGATTTCCCGGAGAGATAGCTCGGAATGATGAATGCTAGTTGAGCGGTCCGGATAGACTGAAGGCCGATAGGCGTACCAGTCAGGCCGAAGGCTCGGAGAACGGTCCAGCTAAACTGAAGGCACCGAGAGCGGTCCAGATTGACTGAAGGTTCTGAGAGTGGTCCAGATTGACTGAAGGCTTGGTGAGGCGGTCCAGTCATGTTGAAGACTCTGCAGGTATTGTTGGATCGGTTCGAGGATATGGTTTGTGTATGTTGCGATGTGATAGCATTTAAAGGTCTGGCCCCTGGTAGTGATCTTGATTAGTTGAGATAGTGCATGGGCTTGAGAGTCCCTGCGATCAGAGTCAGAGCATGTGAGTGTTGGATGGATAGCGGTTACGCTATGAAGGAGTGGTGCAGCGTTGGGCGAGCACCGTGGCACTTGTCGGAGTGACAAGGCGGCCAAGTGGATTCCTTGGTAAAGGAAAGAGAGAGGAGTGTAACTCCGAGAGGGAATGCGAATTCACGGAAGTGAAGCGGCAGAGAAGAGTTATGATTAGAGTGATCCAAGTATGACCATTGAGCAGCGTGTTTGCAGCAGTGGAATGGAAGCACATCCGGCTTGGGATGACTGCTGAGGTCGCGGAAGGAATTCCACGGGTGTAGAGCCAAGAGGCTCGGAATGGATGCAGGGAGAGAGTCTTGGGCTCTCAGTGTGATTCTGATCAGGAAAGTGCGTATGTAGTAGTGGTTCATCCTGGGGGATGTTTGGAGATGTCATCGGTGTATCGGGTTTTCCCAACCTGGGGGTGCTAGAGCTAGTTTAGCATGTGTATGTAATTGCAAGAGGAGAACTCATGATAGTTGCTCCGAAGAATGTGTCTTTCTGTCAGCGGAATGATTAGAGTGAGCTTCTGGTTTCTATGGTTGTGTTTTGAGGAACCTGTTCGGGTTAATGCCAGGTGGTGCGTGGCGGGGGTATTTCTGGAATTGAGTTGCCGCAGGCTTCGAGGACGAAGCCTAATGTAAGTGGGGGAGAATTGTAACATCCCGGAATAGCAAGAGTATAGTTGAAGGGCTAAAAGAGTAAAATTGGAAGGGGAACTCGGCGAGTCCATGGGTGGACTCGACGAGTAGAGTCGCGACTTGGTCGCGTGTTAAGTGGCCGACTCGGCGAGTCAGTAAGATGGACTCGGCGAGTAGGCGCTGAATGGAGAAAACCCTAAATCCGGAGGTTGAGCCTTATATAAAGAACATTATGTTTCCTCCCCAGCCTCCTTATCATCCCTTGAGTTCTAGAAACCCTAATTTCGTGAGGAAACCCCATTGTTGAGTGAATTGGATCTTGGAGAGGTGGTTGTTGAAGAGATCTTGAAGGAAAAGAGACTTGGATCAGAGGGCTTTGCAAGGATTCGGGTTAATCTTCTCTTGGAGCTTCCTTTTGAGGTATCATTTCATTGTTTGAACTGTTATTGTCTAGATTCTTCATTTTGGGGGTGTTAGAGATCATATCTTTTGGTGTTTTGGAGTTTAGAGGTTATATCTGAGGTTGCTACCTCAGATCTGGAATGGAGAAGGGTTGGAATGCCTGAAAGTCCCTGTGTTTGAGTGTGTAGTGAAGCTATCATGTCCCAAACCCTATCCCTAAAGTGTAAAAGGCCTAGATCTCTTTGGATTCACGTAAAGTTTGCCACTTTACGTGATGAATGGGTTGTAGGAGGCTAGATCTATGTTTTGGATCAATTGCATGGCCTGGAATGCTTCTGTATAGATTCAGACTGGTGGTACTCGACGAGTTGGATGAAGATGGCCTGGAACTTGACGAGTTGGAAGAACAACTTGGCAAGTAGGTTGAAGATAGCCTTAGACTCGACGAGTCTGTTCTTGGACTCGGCGAGTCGTGTCGAAGAGTCCCAATATTTTTCTGGTTGAGTTGAGAATCGGTGAGTCAAGGGATGACTCGGTGAGTTGTGTGTGAGTGGACTCAGAGTTGTTGGACTCGGCGAGTCTCGGCGAGTTAGGTCGCGGATTGAGGGAAGTTCTGAGGTTGGGGACTCGGCGAGTCACCGGGTTGACTCGGCGAGTAGAGTTAGTCAGGGGTTGACTTTGACCTTGTCCAAGGGTTGACCAGTGTTTTCTAGGGGCGTTTAGGTAATTGTTGGATATTGTTTTGAGTTCAGTGCCTTGGTGGTTGTCCAGTGGTGGAGATCGTATCAGTGACCGGAGCAGCTTGGGTTATCTGTTCGGTCGGCAGTTTCGAGGTGAGTTATCCTTACTATATCAACAAGGAATAAGGCACCAAGGCCGGCCCTTATCGGATTGAGATCCGGATAGTTGTTGTTATGTTGTTGCTTTGATATGTCTGCATCCTGATACCTAGGATGGTATATGTTAGAGACCTGATTGAGATTGGTATCTTGAGAGATAGGGTGATGCTATGCTAGTGACCGGTTAGGTCGGTATCCTGGTTAGGATGATGATATGTTATGTGATCTGTTGATCTGCTTGTTGACTGTGAATTGCTATATGATTGTCTGTTTATGTGCACATGGTTGTTTGGACTGGAGTTGGGTTGAGGCGGGTCTTGCTTTGTGTTGTAGGCTAAGATACCCAGGGCAGACCGGTTGTCCCGAAGACCTAGCGAGCGGTCCGGATAGGCTGTAGGCCCCAAGAGGGCGGACCAGACGTGCCGAGGCTCGGAGAGTGGACCAGGCCGATTGAAGGCCCGGTGCGGGCGGACCAGTCATACTGTAGACTCAGAGAGTGGACCAGGTGGATTGAAGGCCCGATGCGGGCGGACCAATCACACTGTAGACTCGATGTATGTGGTTAGATTCGGAGAGTGGACCAGGTGGATTGAAGGCCCGGTGCGGGCGGACCAATCACACTGTAGACTCGAGGTATATGGCTAGACTCGGAGGGTGGACCAGGTGGACTGTTGGCCGGTGCGGCGGACCAGTCCCACAGTAGACCCGAAGTGCATGGCTGTTCTGTGATCGGATATGTTATAGCATGTTATGCGTGTATGGTATATGTGGTTGGTATTTTGGGGGTATCTGATGGGTTTTGGTCATAAGACATCCTATGTGCTCATACAAACCCTAATGCTTGGATCTAGGTTTCTCTATTGTACATGCTTTGAATCCAAGACTATAAACCCTAATTCTAGCATATGGAAATCAATATTAACATATAATTAGGTTTAAGATATTACCTTGATTGTTATGTAGCAATAACAATCCCAATTCCTCCTTGAATTGACTTTGGAAGGCTTAGAGTCACAAGTGTCACTCCTCTAATGGTTCACAAACACCATAAGCAAGAGGATGAAGAGGAGAGAGGTTAGAGGCTACCCAAAACGTGTTCTAACCCTAGAATAAAGCTTCACCACGTTTTTGGGTCATAAGGGTCTTATATATAGTGAGACTATTAGGGTTATCTAACAAGGAAACCCTAATTTGGATGCTTAAGCCCTAAGCAACCCATGGAGCCCTTTCTTAAAGCCTTGGACGACTTTATATGGGCTTCCCCCATAGAATTCGTCCACCTTATAATAAAAGGCAATCCATGGCCCAAATTGCAATTATCTTATAATTACAATTCCAGTCCCTTAAGTTTAATTAATCTCTTTTAGTCACAAAACTAATTACCAATTAATTATTGACTAATATTAATTAAACAATATTATTTCTCCTTTAATATATTATTCTCATAATATATTAATAAATCATATTTAATCATTTCTCTCTATAATTCATCCTATCAAGTTGCTTTGGTGAAGGCAACCCAAAAGGACCATGCACCATCGGGTCAAGTACATACCAAAATAGTTATGGACATAGACACTAATCCAACAGTCTCCCACTTGGATAAGTCTAATAACTATTCTGCGTATGACTTCAGATCCTGATCTGCAATCGTAGCTTTCCAAAGCCGCTGTCAACTCTGATCCTATCAGATACGCGTGTCCTTAGATAAGGGATCATATATTCCTCCATTCTAGATATCATATGAGATATGATTTCAAATCATTCTCTTTGTACTATATCTCGATTCCGATTTATGACGACTGACTAATTGAACAAATCAAATTAGCCCTAGCCCGGCCGAGCATTTACGTTTGTCATCACAAAATCATCAAGGGGCCCAAAGATATCACTTTTATCCTACTTTGGATAAAAGGAACGGATAAACTTTGATACAATGCTTGCTTGCACTCACTCACCGAATGACACACAACAATATGTTTTATAACACCAAGTTACTAGTGCGTTTACATATTATCAATGTGCAACCGATTCGCAAGATACAACTCACACATCTCGGTTTCAAGAATATAAGATGTTATCGTCTCACCAATCCCTCGTGATGCAATTCATGGAGTGATCCAAGTGAGCATGGGTTTAATCCAATACTCAAATCATATTCATAAGCACTCATGAACGTTGCAGCAAACATTTGCTTATGTCTAATGCTCTTTAGACAATCCATACACCAATTCACGACAGGCTTCATTCATATCTACTTCCAACATATGAACGACTGTGGCCCGTTCGAATAATTCGATTATTCTTAATAAATTCAATTATTCTGGAAGTCAAAACATGCAAATGTGAAACACAAGAATAATACTAATCCCATATGGCCTCAAACCTTTGAGTATAAATAAAACTCCTTTTATTTATCACCATATCGATTACTCATTATTTGTCGTTTCGGGTAATCAACTTCTTACTTGAATTATTACACTTGTCCCATGCTCTTAGCATGCACACAATGTTTACCTATGGTTCTTACTTTTTTGAAATAGATCAAATTGAACACATTTTCAATCATTCTCATTTCACAACTCCAAATCCTTTTTCATAAGTGTGAGAATATCAAATTCTTGCTACTTATAGAATATGTTAGATTCTAACATTTTATGCAATGATCCTTTCGTAATTTCACTGCACCAAAGTCACAAAGACTATTGCCAATGATATTACAAAGTCTTCTATCGGAGATTGTTACAATACAATTCCTTAGATATAATGTCTCTCACTCAAAGAACATTCCTTTGGACATCCTTTTGCATAAAAGTTTCTAATCTAGTCATAGATTTTCAATATTTAATTCCCAATATGGACACGCTTCCATATTTTCCATATGACAACTCATTCTTCATAGAATCTTATCTATTCTTAATGATGTTGATATGGTCCATCCAATACCATGCTTCCAACTACTCACAAGCGACCAATCCTCGTTAAACTTTGGATTGTCCTTTGATAGTTGTTTAATTATTTTAGTTAAAACCAATTCTAGTCCCTTTTCCCTCTAAATGCGCTCGACATTTGGAAAATTTTAGAATGGTCAAACATTAAAGCATTTGCAATCGATCCTATACCCGAAGCGTATGGGACACGACGCATAATGTTTTATTTGCTATGTTCTCAAAATTCGAATTGTGAAGAGGAATGCCGTAATCATAATCGAAATTTTAAGAACACACTATGTACCCTTGACTAAATTTATTAATATTTCTCAATCTAAACCTTTAGATTTGAAATGAAGCATAATATTCTCTCCCTTAATTATAGCAAAACAACTATTCCATCCTTACAACTTTGCAAAGAATGACTTTTGTTTTCTATAATTAATATTGCCATCTTGCAATACTTTCCTTAATAATCATACAATCATAACATTTATGCTCCCACTATCATGATGATTATTATAAAACATAACACTTATGCTCCCACTAGCTTCAACATGTATTCATAAACATCTTAACTTTCAGAAAAACAATGCTAATTGAATTTCTTAGGTTCAAGTTTCTAATACTTAGTGCTTTGATAATCTTTTATCAAGGCTTCTTGAACTTATACACCTTTGCCTTCGATAGTTCATATGTGTGTGTAAACAATTGCCAAACCTCACAATTCAAATTATGGAAAGGGATACCGTAACCATAATCGAATTTGAGAATGCAATTTTACAATCACTATCTTCTTAAAATCTTTCTTAGTGAAAGCATTTCCTCACAATCATTTTCATGAAGGAGGAAATCTAATGACACTTAGATTTGAGCGGCGTATGTGTTCCTATCCATGTGAATTTTTTAAAACCAAAGTTTACGACAAATTCAAACTCATATGGACCGAACTTTCTTAATCTTGATTTCTTGCCTTATGGTAGCACAGCTACCCACCATGTATTCCAAGTAGTTAAGCAGCTTACCTTTTCTTATCAATGTACTTTCCATTGATTAAGGTGCTTTGCCTTTTATGCGTTCCAAATGAGAACTCATAGAACTCACATGCATAATTAACTCGATTGGATTGGCACAGAATCAAAATAATGTCAACACGATAGGTTGTAAACCTCCACTCGTGTGCTAGTGATGATCGACAAGGTTTATTTGATTTGTTCTTGAAACCTTTCAAGGCCATTAAGACTCCCACTGACTCCTTGACATATAAGATTCTCTTGTCAAAAACCATTTCTTGACAAACAAATATTCAAGAGTTAGTGTAGCTTTTATCAAAACACTTCATAAATTGGTCCTAGTTGGTCTTTGTCTTATCCAAGACATCACAACTTTCCACATTTAATGAAACTTACAAACCTTCTTAATACCTTTCACTCAATGTCACAATCTTAACTTTAAGACTTGTTATTGGAACGAAGTATGATTGACTTATTGATTTAACCATTTCTTCAATTCTTGATTCCTCTTCTTAGACATACAATGGTACTAAGACTCACTTAGAGGATCAATTGAGATATGGTTCTTAATCATTAAGACCTATCATAAAGCATAATAACTACTCTCCCTTCTTCTTAGAATGGAAAAACTTTTATCTTTCTGCCTACTTGATTCTTCTTATTCGTTCTGCTATTGATTTGAACTTTTTCAATCAATTCAGAATTACACTTAATCTTGTAAGTATAATCATATTTACTAAACCTTTAGTAAATCATGATGAATATCATTGTTACTCTTATGCACTACAAGAAAAATAACCTTTTACGACGCGCAAAATACGGCACTCGTTGATTTATGTTACGCAAAAGGGAGTGACATTAAAAAAGTGTCATCTCTTCAAAAAATTTAAGGATTTAGGTGACGCATTATTGCGCGCCCTTAAATTAGTGTCTCATGTAAAAAAAAAAAACACGGAGGGCACCTTATCTAAAATGCGCGTCCTCTGTGAATGTCGCTTTATAATTTTTACTCAAAACACGCGTTCTTATAAGAGGGAAATGAAATCCTCTTAAAATTCTAAAAATTTTAAATACCCCGCTTCAAGATCTCCCTTCTCCCTTCGTTTTCTTCTTCCCTTCTCTCTGCAAACCCTAACCGTGATACTATCTCTGCTATAAACCTCGACAACTCATATAATCGTTCTATAATATTTTTTCTTAAAAGTGGCGTTTATTCCTGAAGATCACAAAATGGCGAGCAACAACTAGGGCTTTTATTTCCCACTTACATATAATCTTGATTTTCATCAAGAGTTTCAAAAACACTTCCTTCACGTACGCTTTTCTTCTTCAATCTCACATCCATTTAGGGTTTTGGCATATAAGAACTCTATTCAACTCATCACACACCAACTATTAAGGGAAGACATCAAAGCATTCATAGGCCGGATGTAGCAACAGTCTAAGATTCACCTTGTCTCGCCTCGTAATTCGACAACCTCTTTGGTCACCTCTCCTCAGGTGACCTCGTGCTCACTTCTCCTCGTCGGAGACCCTGTCATCTGACCTCGTCAAAGACTATGACGATTGCTCAAATTTACATGCCCTAGTTTTACTAAGGTATGTTTTTTTCTCTCTATTCCTAATGTTTTCGTTCTTCTATCCTCACTCCTCCATAATTTCTGAAAAATCCCGAAGCTTTCTGGTTTTCTCATGATAAAAAGTAGATTTTGGTTGTTTTAGTCGATAGAGTTTTCATGGCAACATCTCTCTCTCTCTCTCTCTCTCTATCAAACTATTACCCTCCATGGCGACGTCTCCATGTCTTTTGTCTTATATCTTTTTCAAAACTGATCCCTATCTATTTTTGGTGGGTGATTAATAAATAAATTGAACTCCTCATGTTAAATATCTCACATAATTAGCTTAAGGTTCTTGGGTTCGGCTCCTGGTGTGTTTGGCGTCCTTGATTGTGTGGAATTTTATAGATGAGGCTCTGCATACTTTCAATTTTCGTGTTGAACTCATAATCTCATAAGCTTTATCCTCATATGACAATATTGCCCTTCCCACTGTAGCAATATATGTATTGTTCCATGTATTATTGTCCACAATCACAATAAAAAAGATTCTCACCTTAGATAATCCCTGTATACTCCATGTTCCCTTAGAAGACACGATTTGAGTGGTTTTTCCTCTAATTTATTGGGTCAAATTCTTTGTCTAGTCGTAAAGCTACTTTGGAGGGTTATTTCCATGAACACGAATCAGTTATTGACGCCCACAAGGTGCTCAACGCAATGTTTCTGTTAGGTCAGTTACTGACGCCCACAAGGTGCTCGACATAATGTCTCTATTAGGTTTTCACCAAGATGAGACCAATTTTGCTACCTTGTCTATCTATATGCAACAAAAGGACTTGAGAACAAGATAACTGAACTACAATACTTGGAATTTAGGTTCAATTTTACCAATAAATCAATGTTTATTAGTGATGGCTTGTTAGCAGCAAGTCAACTTGTTAACAATCTTATCAAAGATGGTGAAATGTATTTTGTGTTAATAAGGATACCATTAGTTATTAAGTTTGACATCTTTCTTTGTTGTTGCTGTAGGTTTGACAACCAAAGAAGAAACTCTATTTGGCATGTTATTGAAGCAGGGTTATTAACTTCATATACAAAATTTACAAAAATCTCTTTTAATTTCTTTCCTTTATGAGCTTGTTAACTTTATTCTGAAATTTAATAGACAACATTTTTTGTGTAGTGGAGCTGACCTGTTTACATCTGGTACCCAATCACCTACCTATCATAAGGAATTTTGATTTAGTAGTCTCAATAATTTAACTGAATAGGTTCAAGAGTCTTTAGTCAACATATTCTCCAGTCCAAAGGCTAAAAGAGAATCTAATCAGGTTATAAATTGTTATTTGTATTATATTTCTATATTATATATTTATAAATTCTGATTTTATCTTATTCGGTGTTTTTTTCTGATTAAATATTATTATTCCAGATTGGTATTAAAGCAGACTGGCGAGGTCTAATCAGGTTATAAATTGTTATTTGGATTATATTTCTGTGTTTTTTTCTAATGATTTAGGTTCAATGCCCAGTTGAAATGGTATTTCAGTACTTATCACCTGTTATTTACACTTTTGTTGTATTTCAGTTGTGTATACTCAACCCCTCTCATCAACCTCTTAGTTTTCAGTGTTGGAGAAGGTGAGGTGAGGTCTCGGTGGATCTCTTTATCAGTTTCATGTAAATAAAAAAAATACACCCCTGAATTTTAAAAAAGGAAAAAAAAATAGATGAAAGTATATGTTGATATTTATTACATAAAAATGCACGTAACTCTACAATACAACAGTGAAAAGCTCTAAAATGCACTATTTCTTCAAGTTTTTCTTTCTTTCTATTGAAGTGTTTATTTGGTGTTATGTGTCGGAACACTAAGGTAAAATTTAGTATTTACAATGTCTTTGAGAAGAGGGTTATATCCGTCTTTTGTCTTTGTCTTTTTGGTCAAACCAAACTCTTCCATAAACACTGATGTATGAAGCTACATATACCCGAAACTGTAATGGTCGATCCGCTCCAAAAGCCAAAAATCAGTTGGGAAAAATATATCCACATCACCCTGCAACAAATATAAAAAAAAGATATGTAAATTTATTTATATTTAAAGAGTGCAAATATGAAACTATACCTTGTCATCCAAATATGGATGTGTGTGGTGATTTATGCAGCCCCTTTGATTATGGATTTTGTTGTGTTGTGCGCGTGTGTTATATTAAGAATAATCACCACGTCGTTATCGTTGGTGCTCCTCCCAGGCTCACCACAGGCCACCGTGCAAGGGTGGTTGTGGGATGTGTTGTTGTAACCTGTTAAGAGTAAGGGTTAAGGTTGTTAAGAGATGTTTCTTTTTAATTAGTGTAACCACGATATTTGATTCTGATTTTTGAATTGGGCTCATGTATCTGACTCTTTTGACTCTTGCTCCAACTGTATCTCGCTATTTCATCTTTGGTTCTCATTTTTCATGTATCCTGACTCTTTTGTTCTGTTTTTTTTATTGTTTTCTTCTTTGATATATGCTATTTCATTTCTTTTTTTCATTAATATTATAGTTGTTGAAAAGAAAGTAATAAATGCCGAATTACCCTTCACATAAGGATTGTTATAGTTGTTGAAAATAAAGTAATAAAGGATGGGGAATGGAAAGAGGTTTGCTCCTTTTGGTCTTAGTTGGACAAAATTGCCCTTCTTGGAATTACTCCTGTCAAAGCCTTTTTTACTAACTTTTTGGGTTGTAGTCTTAACTCATATACTTTAGATTGTTTTGTCCCTTGTTTAGTTTTTTTTTCTTGATCTATTTTGGTGTGTAGCTACACTGTATCTTTCCAGCTCCTAGATGATTTTACTTCTTTTTTTTTTTTTTTTTTTTTAAATTTAGTTCTTTCGTTTGAAAAATATATAGGTCTTGTATATAAAAAAGCTTTGATATGGTCATCATTTCTGTTTTGGTAAAAGCTACCAAAAATGAACTATTAATTTTAGTTATTTAATTATAATATTTGTTTTTTTTACGGGGGCTCATTTTTACTTTCGCCCTAGGCCCAAAATTAGCTAGGACCGACCTTGACGAAAATGTTGCTTGAAAAAAAAGCACAAAGTAGACGCTTGAAGAACAAACGACCCTGGTTGCAGGAAGCCTTAACAGGTATCTCTCTCTCTCTCTCTCTCTCATTCTCTCTAAGTTAAAAAAAAAGAGGATAGTTAATATCTGATATGAAGTCTGTATATCTCCTTCAATTGCTATACATACAATACTCCCAATAAATAGAATAACAAGTAGTAATATAAATTGATAATGAATAACTGATCTCAATTGCTATACATACAATACTCCCAATAAACAAATTCAGATCATTCATTCAGTCCCAAACTGTTTGATTAAATGCTAAAGAGACTATCATCTACGAGGTAAATTATAAATATTATTATTGATACTAGAAAATAAACTATGAAGAAGCTTTAATTTTTTTTTCTTTTTTCTTTTTTTTTTGTTTTTTTGTTTTGCAGCTTGTCACATAGATTGAAGCATTGAAGACAGCAGAAATGGTTTCGACTTTGGACTTACAAATCTATATATAATATATGTTATTTTCCAATTTGAATGAATGGGTATTAATTAACTTTTTTGGTATTTTCAGATGTACCAAAGATGTAGTCAGCATGAACGCATTGTCAGCATTCTAGACGATTATTTAAGAAAGAACCCAAAAGATGCTGATCTGAGTGTGGTCCATGTATTGGCTTCAACGCATATGTTGGGAAATGCACATGACAAAGCTCTTCACCATATTAAAAATGCACAATTGAATTATTCTGCTGCTAAAGACTTACCTGTTGAGTTGTTGGTTCAAGCAGGGATATACCATGTTCATCTTGGAAACATGGAAAAAGCACAGGTATTTTTTTTATAAAAAAGTACTCATTTATATATCATGGATTAGGATAAGAAGAAATGGAAGTATAACGCTATAACATAATTTTTTGTGGAAAGAACATTACTATTTCATATATTTGGCCCTTGAGTGACTTGTTTCTCTTTAAAACTAACCTTGTTCTCTTTTGTTGTCAAATGTTTGTAGGCTTTCTTCGGTGTGTTCACACATGAGACTGTAAATGATTATTCTCACTTAATTATTGAAGCTGCTGACTCATTAATGACCGTAAAGCCCCATGCATACCTTATGTTAGAAGGGAATGATGGTGTCAATAAAGTAAGTAAATAATCACAACCATGAAGGGTAATTATTATCATTTTCTATTGCTTTTCAATTCATGAACTGGTTACAAACTGTAGAATGTGTTCAGTAGTGAATCTCATAGGGACAAAATTAATGGTAAATCTGCATGTGGTTGAAACAATGTCATTTATTAATCTTTGGAATTATAGCCTCTATATGTTTGACTAAAACCTTCTGATTTTGTTGACTTTTTAACTTTATTTTTGGAATTATAGCCTCTGTATGTTTCATTTAGTAGTTAACAACATTCTACTTAAGCAGGTGAGTAATCAAGATTAAGGGAGACTTGTAATCATGTTTGACATTCATTTCCAGTAAGAAACAGAGTTGTATGATTATTTGTTAGTTTTATAGGAATGTATAACCCATGTTAGCAATGTATTATTTTTGTTTAACATTTGAATGATTCTTTGTATGACATTACAATTTGTGCAATTTATTTTATTTTTTGAGTATGAAATTTTATTTTATATTATGCAATGGATTGTATTTTTTGTATATGGTATTTTATTTCTATTATGAGAAATTAAATGCAAATTTAATTTAAAAATTAATAAATATATAAATTTATTTTTTTTAAACATTTAAATTTACGATACGCAAAAATGTGTGTCATCTTCATTTATGACATGGCCTTTCTTGACAGGGGCTTTCTTGATACGTATTGCGTGTCATTAACACGCGCGTCGTAAGGTTACGACACGCGAATGCATGTCATCTTCCTTTATGACAGGGCCTTCCTTGATACGCATTGCGTGTCGTAAACGCGCGTCGTAATTGCGCGTCGTAAATGAGCGTCGTAAATGCGCGTCGTCTCTCTTTATGACAGGGCCTTCCTTGACACGCATTTGCGCGTCGTCTGAGCCTTTTACGACGCGCAATGAGCGTCGTAAAAGGCTGTTTTTCTAGTAGTGATGGTGAACTTGATTAACACGCAACTTTGTGTGCTCGATCTCATAGTCCTTCACTTGACACTTTGTCAATGAATTAGTCTAATTTCCAAATATGAAATTTCTCATTCATCGTGCTACCAAATTGCATGATTCCAAGTTTCTATCCAATTGAAACTTGGGCAATGAGAAAATCTCCCTATTTGGTAAATTCTCGACTTTCCATAACATAATAAGAACCAAATCCATTATTGCTAATAATAGAAACATTCAAACATCAATTTTTCATATACGCTATTGCAAGGATAAATAAATAATATAAAATCAAAATTTATTTTATTGCGGAAAAATTTGTCCTTACAATGCAATTCATTGAAAAACTTATGCTAATACATCTTTCTTAGCAATCTAACTCTAACTCTAAGTAGTAGCTTAAGAATCTAATTTTTGAGAAATATGATCGAAATCCATTCCTTCATGGTTAGATTCTGCTCACTTCTTCCTTTAAGCTCCCTTTCTTTTCTTCGATTCTACAAAACATCAATTGTAATCGTATCACATTATGTATTAAGAATCTAGAATGAAGCTTAAAAGAGTTAGTCAATGGATTTTACCTATATTAGAGCCATACGTTTCGACTCTCCCATCTCTTAGATCTCTTAGGTAAATGGGGCTGCTTCGTCTCCAATGCCCTTTCTCTTGGCAATAAAAGCAAATTGACTCGTTTTGAGCATGACATGGAACTACTTTAGACATTGCCTTTCTCTTATGATCAAACTTTTCGATCATAGCATGTCTTTCGTTGTCATTGTCTATATCCATAGAGGTCTTGAAGGCAGATTCACCAATCAACTTTGCTTTTCTATTGCGCCAAACCATTGCTGATTCAACAGCAATAAGCATATAGGTGAGATCTATAAGGGTCACGTCGTGGTTCATCATATAGTACTCTCTTACGAACTCACTATACGAGTTAGGAAGTGACTGAAGAACCCAATCAACAGCCATTTCCACACAGACAACGGATCCCAACATTCTTAACCTATCAATGTGTGACTTCATCCCTAGGACGTGTGCACACACCGACTTTCCTTCTTTATGTTTACTTGCCAAACGGGTTTGAGTGATCTTGAAATTTTCAAGCCTTTGAACTTGTGGGTTAGGGAGAATAATTGGAGGAGGGGGAGGAAGTGAAGCATGATCTCTTGTTCCTCGATCGAATCGTGGAATATCATCTTCATGTGGAATGCTTGTTCCACGGGATTTGGGAAGACCATAGTTGTCGATCTTTGACATCTACAAAACGGGAGAAAAAGAATTCAAGTTAGTTGATTGATAGAGTCCTTAGTAAATCACCCAAATGAGATACTAAGGCTAGGACCCAACACAATGTTCCACAACTCGGGAGAGGGATGCCGTAACCCTAATTGCAGAACATTTGAAGGTAAGTGAATGACGATTCATTAATTTCCACCACGAAAAACGAAAAAAAAAATTTAAGTTTTAAATCTATGAAAACTCCTAGATCCTTTGAGATTCATTGAACTTTCAATGGCATGTTTAAATCTCGATATGCCCCTCTTGTTTGTGACTGGGATGCCGAGGATCACAAAGCGGGTGTGAATAACCATGCAAACTTACATGGTGCCCTCACATGTTATAGTCACCTATTCGATGTGCCGGTAAACCACACACGCTCCACCAAACTATGACAAACATTGAGTCACCCTTTGCTACCTTTGCTTAGAACCATTTAGTGTGCCGGTAAACCACACACGCTCCACTAACGTCTTTGCAAGGGCACAAAGTGTAATTTCATGGAATTGCGTCAATTCACTTTTGCCTAAGTAACTAAGATTGGGAATTTTATGAAAACATTTAGTTACTTTAATAATTCATTATATTTATAATGGAAGGTTTCGTCCTATCCTACCCGTTCGGCTAACGACCCTCCACTAGTCAAGAGTGCGGTGGGTAAGAGTGGATACCCATTCAATCGCCATTTTATAGGCAATTTCCTTAAACACCCCTTATAGACCAGCTTCGTGAATGAGGCCTACTAACGGTAAGACTGACTTTTACTCATACATATATATAATGTTAGACTTTTAATGTTATATATATAGTATAGGGTGTATTTTACACTTTTAAAATATTAGGTGGTTCAATTTAACAATTATACTTTTAATTCAATTAAATTGTAAACCAAAACTTTTATGGATTTATTAAACCTCTTTTAATTATACACCTTAATTAATTAATAAAACCATAAGGGTGTGATTTGAACTTTTTCAAAACTATACTAGAGTTTTAGAATTTAACATTCCTAGCTAATTAAACTTTTAATCAACTTTTAAATTCCAAAACTTGAGGGCAAGTTTTGAAAGATTTCAACACATTAGGGTTTAGAATTTAAATATACATCAAAATTAAACAATTAATCAAAATTTAAATTCCAAAACTTGAGGGCAAGTTTTGAAACCTATTTCAAAACATTAAGGTTTTAACTATTTAAATTTCAAAACAACAAAACTTTTGGGTTCAAATTTAAACTATAAAACCTAAAGGGGAAAATATGAAACTTTTCAAAGTACAAGTATCAAATAACAAATAATCTAAATTAACATTTAATCACATAATTATCCATATCTGATTTATTTAATGATTTCTTGCAAAACAATTTACCAATTTAGTCAAAATAATTAATCAATTATCACATAAGGAAACAATTATCTTATTAATTGATAAATATCTTCAATTAGATCAAGAATATAGTCAAATATATCATAAAATCGGATTGATATTGATCTAATATGATAAGGCAACTATCCTTAAGCAAAAACAGCAAGAAATCCCGGTTTTCCCTCCTTCTGACGAGCAGACTCGCCGAGTCAGGCATGGACTCGGCGAGTCCTGCCTCCAGAATCACAAAAATCAAAATTTTCAATCACATAATGCATCAATACAATAGAAACCAGTCTAGGCTCTGATACCACTGATGGGTTTTGGTCATAAGACATCCTATGTGCTCATACAAACCCTAATGCTTGGATCTAGGTTTCTCTATTGTACATGCTTTGAATCCAAGACTATAAACCCTAATTCTAGCATATGGAAATCAATATTAACATATAATTAGGTTTAAGATATTACCTTGATTGTTATGTAGCAATAACAATCCCAATTCCTCCTTGAATTGACTTTGGAAGGCTTAGAGTCACAAGTGTCACTCCTCTAATGGTTCACAAACACCATAAGCAAGAGGATGAAGAGGAGAGAGGTTAGAGGCTACCCAAAACGTGTTCTAACCCTAGAATAAAGCTTCACCACGTTTTTGGGTCATAAGGGTCTTATATATAGTGAGGCTATTAGGGTTATCTAACAAGGAAACCCTAATTTGGATGCTTAAGCCCTAAGCAACCCATGGAGCCCTTTCTTAAAGCCTTGGACGACTTCATATGGGCTTCCCCCATAGATTTCGTCCACCTTATAATAAAAGGCAATCCATGGCCCAAATTGCAATTATCTTATAATTACAATTCAAGTCCCTTAAGTTTAATTAATCTCTTTTAGTCACAAAATTAATTACCAATTAATTATTTACTAATATTAATTAAACAATATGATTTCTCCTTTAATATATTATTCTCATAATATATTAATTAATCATATTTAATCCTTTCTCTCCATAATTCATCCTATCAAGTTGCTTTGGTGAAGGCAACCTAAAAGGACCATGCACCATCGTGTCAAGTTCATACCAAAATAGTTATGGACTTAGACACTAATCCAACAGTATCTCACTAAGCTTTCGGGCTTACAGTTGTAGTTTAATGTTTTTCAGGTTCTTCAGGAGACCGTGGCAAGGCGAAGGCAAGATCGTACCGCTCCTCGTGTTTATATTGAGATGAGATTCTGGGAATACTTAAAATGAAATGTATTGAAAACCTTTTTGTAATAACTTTAATGGTATTGGGTTGTATTTGAAAATTTTAAATTGGTTGAAATTTTTGGTCGTTACACCACCAATGAAGCAAAAAAGATAAGATCCAAATCTTCAAACCAGTCATAATCACCCGAAGAAGGAGGTCACCATGAGCAAGTAGAAGATCCAATAAAAGAAACACTTCGGCTTCAAAAGTCTGAAAAACATCTTGAGTTCTCGAATCATAATACACTGAAATTCTTCAAAGAATAACCTGCTAAAAATGTGAAACATCCATAAAATGTAGGCCGGATAAAGATAATGTGAGTCCAAAAACATGGTCTAGTGATCCCAAAAATTTGATCCAAGGATCAAAAATAAGTGTCATGTCACATCGCTAAAATAATATTCGTCTTCAACATATCACAAATCCAAACTCGTGAAACCATAATAACTGAACCAGATGCGAACACAAAATCATCCTGTGGTAGAGTCCGAATAATAAATAATCTGAATCGGAAAACATCGAGTAATGCCAAAAATTTGATCCATGAAGACCAAAAATAAGTGCCACATCGCATCACTAAATAAATAATCGTCTTCAGAAGTCTTCAAAAATCCAAACTCAAACAATAATAACCAAATCCGGATGATATTCTCTCCCTATTTTTGATAACCAATGACCGGATATCAAAAATCAACAAATCATCGGATGAAGAGTGTCGGATACCAAGAGCTAAGAGAAGCTCTCCCTAGATGTATAAAGGGTCTCGATAAGAAACGAGACAAAGTAAAAGAGATACTCTTGCGGTCATGAGGAGGCGGGTGACGTAGTTGCTGAAGTTGTGCTGAGAATAATCTGTTGTGCCAAAAAATAATATCCAAATATCCAAACTGCAGTGCCGGAACACTTGAAGTGACTTCAAAGAAAATAAAGCCCACTTGCTTAAAATCAACAACCAAGTCATAAAAATCTCATAATGTGAAGAATGCGAGACAACTTTGTTGATCAATCGCCGTTGCGGTGCAAACATCACAAAAAAAGATAATATGAAGTCCGACTGCGGTAGGAGTATTCTTTCAATAATAATAACCGGCATGAAGTAAATAACCAGTGTGACAATCCATGGGTAGGTTGTGGCAAAAATTGGTGTTAAAAAAATTGGTTTTAATAAAAAATGGTTATAATAAAAAAAATGGCTAAATAAAAAAAAATGGTGTTAAAAAAAATAATTGGCTAAATAAAAAAAATTGGTGTTAAAAAAATAATTGGCTAAATAAAAAAAATAATTGGCTGGAAAAAAAAATAATGTAGAAAAAAACTGAATAAGAAAAATAAAGTCTAGAAAAAAGAGGTTTAAAAAAAGGGAAAAATGAGGGGAGAGGAGGAGGAAGGGAGGGGCTGAAGAGAGAGGCTGAAGGAAGGAGGAGAGGGGGCACTAGAGAGAGGGGGGCGAAGTATGAGGAGAAGATCCGAAGTGAGGGTGGTTGCTGATGAGGTGGGTTGCGGTGGGGTGGATTGTGGATGAAAGGGGTTTTGGGTGCGGATGGGTCAAAGCTGCGGATAGGGAGCTGAAGTGGACTGCGGTAGGCGAGGAGCAGCTACGCTGCGGTGTGAAGAAGGATGATGAGGTCCGAACCGGAGACAAGAAAGCCGTGGTCCGAACTGCGGGTGAGAGACTACGGATCCGAGGCTGCTGATCCGATATTTTGGTCAAAGGGCTAGGAAGGCTGCGGTCTTCTCGGCTAGTCTATGAGGTTGCGGACCAAGCCATAGCTGAGAGGCTGCAGACCAAGTGCTGAGAAGATTTCGGATCAAGGGCTAAGAAGGGCTGCGGGGAGGCTTCTTAGGAGGCTCCGGTAAACAGTTTTTGGCTACGGTTCAGGGCTCCGAGAAGGGCTGAACAGGTGACGAAAAATGCTATTTTTTCATGAAAAATGGTACCGCAAAGGCCATTTATTCATATTTTAATAAGAGAATCTTTTTATAAAGCATTTTAAGTCAACATGTGGTCTTGGGAAGGCAAAAGGAAAAGTGTACAGGGGTTTTTAGGGGAAAAATGGTGATGGAAAAGGACAATGTCACATGGTTTTTGCTTGGGAAGACAAATAAAAGTGAATTACTCTTTACCCAAAAGAGCAAAAAGGACAAAGTGTTTTTTGCAAACACAATATACGTCCAATATTTCTTCAATTAAAGATCTACAGCAAGAAAAATGAGGAATAAAAGTCTTCATACATCAAGAAGATTTCCACGCTGCTGGGTAAAAAAAAGAGCAGCACTTCAAATAAAATAAGCCTATTAATTGTGTCTTCTCATCCAAGAATAAGAGAACTCCCTGGAACAAATTCTTCAACAATTTGGAGACCACAAAATTAATTTCTTCACCAAATTTCTTCATTTCTTCAACAGCAAAAATAATAAACTTTTAAGAACATCTTCTTCCAGCAATAAATAGAACGAGCAGCCGCAACAACAATTTATTTTATTGAGTAAGATTTGAGTCAACCCGGAAGATAAAACTAAGAACGAACTCATAAAAAATTTCCGGTAAGAAACCCGAAATTTTTTCTTGCAGAAACACGGAAAAATCACAAGTTAATCACCGAATGAGAGTCGTTCCCTTGAACTAATCGTGAGATCTTCAAGGTACAGCTCTGATACCAATTGTAGGAACCCATTTTTATAACGAACGGTGAGTGCGGAAGTAAGATATCTCGAGATTAATCGTGTTTTTGTAAGTATGAACACGAAGAACATATTATGAGTTCATAAAAAAGATTAAGAACAAATAGAGATAATACTAATATTGCATGAAGAACATGGTGGGAGAGAAACTCTCCCTGGGTGGGAGAACCCACCAACTTTTTCTCTCTCTATAGATTACATTGTAAGAAGTGTAACTCTAACTAAGGAAAAGATAAGCTAGCTAAAGTAAGAAATGAACAACTCTCGCTTTATATAGGAGGGAGAGTATTTACACCAAAAATACAATAAAGGGAAAATACAACCTAATAAACACTCATTATTTGCGGAGCATTTACATGCACCAACAGTCATAGATCCTTAGGTTGCATGTGCCCATAAATTGTTTATGTAAAAATTCCGTTGTACAAATATATTTTAAATGTAACCTAGAAAACCATCAGTGAAATTGGAGACTTAGGATTTTCTATTATATGCACACTGGTGAAAAAGTGATATCTTAAAATCAAGTTTTTTTTGGCTTCTGTTTGTTAGGCGCAGCGCCCTACCCTCTAATATCTATCTCAGATTTTATTTCCTTTTTTCGAATTGGTAGGAGAACTACTAGTTAGATATGACTATTTTAATTTCTTAAAATATGAACCTTTAAACTAGGTAATTGGATAAATCTTACATTCGAAATTGAAAGAAAAAGAATTAATATTATTTAATTAATTGTTTAACTAAGATAATTGTTTAATTCATAAAAGATTTAGTTTTAATTAATTAAAAGTTTAATCAAAGATAAGTATTAAATCTTAAATGGTTTAAAAGATCAATTAATTAAAAGTTAATTAAGATAATTAAGATAATTAAATTTAAACCTTGTATTATAAAAAGGTTTTAAAATGTATCCTTACACACACACACACACACACACACACACACACACACACATATATATATATATATATATATATATATATATATATATATAAGAGTTATAATATTATATATAAAATACTAATTCAGTCAGATCAAGAGTTTGGATCATTTACGAAGTCGCACTATAAGAGAGGTATAAGGAAATAGCTTATAAAGTGATTGCTGAATGGTTGTCATTTTCACTCACCCCTTCTTTGTGTGGTGGGGGGACGTTTGCCGAAAGGTTTTGACAATATAACAATCACATTAAAAGTATAATGTAAAACTAAAAGAACATTTAGTAAAATCCCATTCTAGCTAGTTCAGGAAAAATATGAAATTGTATGCTAATCCATGAAAACACACATTATTTCGTTATGAGTTGTTAGTGGAGCGTGCATGGTTTACTGACACACTAATTTGGGACTACAAAGATGAAACGGTGGTACAAACTCGAAATTTATGATTGTTGACGGAGCGTGTGTGGTTGACCGGCACGTCAATGTGAGATCATAAATGATATCGAGGGTGCCACACGAGTTTGTATGGTTATTCACATCTTGTTTGTGATCCTTGACATGCCACTCACAAATAGAAGAGCATAATCCGAGATTAACATGCCACTGATAGTTCAATGAATCTCAAAAGATCTAAGAGTTTCATTGCGATTTAAATTGGTAAAGTGCTTTTGCTACCTAATATAGATTTGTGATATGATTATGACATCCATCTTCATTTTAAGAATCATATTTTTTGGATCCTATCCTTAATTTAAAATTAGGTTAATAATTAAGGATTGAATCGACCTCTCTAAACTTTATCTCCTAGGTTAGATGGAAATCCTCTCTCACCTCCTCGTATACTTTCAAAATTCTAGCTTCTCTTTGTTTTCTATCGGTAATAGCTCATTTTATATGAAATCTTTCTCGATTTTGATATTGAGAAAGATATCCATGATGTGCCTCTCCCTCAAATCAATAATGCATCAACTTTTAATAAGTTGTTATTCCCATAATCATGTAGATTTGTCAGATAAGGTTTGTTGCATCATTATGTCTATGTCCCCAATGTTCTAAAAGGATCTTTTGTGAACATGTGAATATATGAAATTAATTTACAATTTGAGTGAAATGTTTCACCAAAAGGCAAGGCAAGAGTGATTTGAAAAACGTCAAAAGTTCCTAATTGCATTCGAATTGAAGAAAAGAGTTTTGTATGTAATCAATGAGAGCTACATAGATAAACTCGAGAATCTCAATGTTACCCTTGACAAGAGTCTTACTACAGATCTTGTGCTTGGATCGTTCATTATTTCTTATGATAATTTCAATTTGATTTATCATATGAATAGTATGGAGAAGACAATGATGGAATTCTTAAACCTTCTCCAACATGAGGAAATTGGAAAGAAAATAGATTTCTTATCCAATTCCAGTTATCATCTTTTTTAATGTTCTTGGAAAGCAGAGGAAATGTTCGAATCCCAAATGGAAAGGATATGTTTCATCCGGAACTTCCCATTATGAAGGAATGTATTTAGTGTGTCCTCCAATCCACGTAACCATGATTCAAAAGAGGCTAGTTGCAATCAATGCGATGACAAGGATCATAGGAAACGAAATTGCCCTAAGTACTTTCAGATGGTTAAGTTAAACGTTTGAATCTACATCGAGTACTTGAATAATCCAACACCAAATACATCCAATTCGTGGTTCCGTGATGCATGATGTAGTAATCACATTTAGATGGAATTGTAGGATCTAAAGGAAAGAAGGAAGCTTAAGCATCAAGAGATAAATCTAATCATTGGAATGAACGAATGTCACATGTCTCGATGATTGAGGATTTAGAGATTGTACTTAGTAATGGAGTTAGGATAGATCTAGTTATTTATTATTACTATTCGAATGTCTAGCAGAATTTCATTTTATGCGTTGTATATCAATTTCATTTGATAATGGAAATGTGATATTCTAGTTTATAAAGATGGTTGTTTTATGTTTAAAACATCTTATTGCAATTGGTATTCTTGAAATTGTAGTTTGTAATTCTAATAATAGTAAAGTTGACTTTAATATTGATTCCACTAATAGTTTGGATAAGAACGCGTTTGTGGCATAATCACTTTGGCCACATAAGTAAGAATCACATCGCCAAGCACCAATTGGACCGAACTTGGAATCATTACTAGAAAAACAACATTTTATGACGTACAATGTGTGTCATAAAACGCTCAGACGACACGCAAATGCGTGTCAAGGAAGGCCATGTCATAACGAGAGACGACGCGCTTTTGTGTGTCGTCTATTTACGACGTGCATTTACAACGTGCATTTATGACACACATTTACGACGCGCAATTATGACACGCAATGCGTATCAAGGAAGGCCTTGTCATAAAGGAAGACGACACGCATTTGCATGTCATAACCTTACGACGCACGTGTTTATGACACGCAATGCGTATCAAGGAAACCCCTGTCATAAAGGAAGACGACACACATTTTTGCATGTCATAATTTTAAATGTTTTTAAAATTATATATTTTTGATAGATTTACTAATTTTCAAACTAAATAACACATTAAAGTCTCATGATACAAAATAAAATACCATAAACAATAAAGATAATTCATTGCACTAATATTTCAAATACAAATAATCATTCCAATAGTAAGTAAATGTTACACATTGCTAATATTGCATAATATTTATTATAGAAAACAAAATATATAAAACATTAAAAGAAATCCATCACTTGAGAAGCAGTACACACTCTTTTTGTTGGAATTGAGACATTTAAACTGGTGGCATGTCTTTTCCCACTCAAAATAGAGGGTTGGGTCCCACCAGCTTTCATGAACGACACATCACCTCCTATCTCATATGATCTCCCCCCATAAATTTTAAAGTTTTTCCTTCTTTTTTGAGCAGCTTTTGAAGATTTGTGCCCTTCAAACCCTCCAGGCAGATAATATGTGTTTGCTTCTCCTTCCTCCTCTTCAAATACATTTTCTTGAAACTCAAAGACTTAATGATTACAACTTTAACTGATATATATTAACAAGTTCTGAACAATTAATACTAAATCTTAAAATACCTGCAACAACATCATAGCCAGATGTATCCACTTCCTCTTTGATTTCTTATGTATGTTGCTATTTCTTATAATACCTGCAACAACATCATAGGCATATAATATGTCTCCTGCTTGAGATGCACTCACAATCTTAAATGAATTTCACAATACAGAAAAACAAACAAAAGTTAACGTTAAGTTATAATTTTGCCAAAAAATAAAAATAAAAATAAAAATAAGAAATTTACCTTGGTTGGATCTTGTCCAGGTTGGAAGCCGGTTCCCACAACTCTTTCTACTCTTCGAGTGTGTGGTCGTGCAACACAAACTAGAATGAATTCATATATGAGTAATTTAAGATGAAACGACAAACATACCCATCAGGTGTTCGGGTGTCAAATAATCTCACATATCCATCCACAAAGCCAGCTGCATATTGACCTCCATGAACTTGAGAAGCAGCCTAAAAGAGACAATACATACATATTCACACAAAAAAATATATATTAGAAACAATATCAAATAATATAAAACAATGGGGTCAAGGTCAAAGTGAACCTACGAAAGCTGAAATGCTGCAATCCGATGCTAAGGGAATAGAGCTCACAAGTTGCTCTTTATCCGGTCCTAAACCATTGTTAATGAAATTTCACCAGAAGCAAACTGCATTAATAAGTAAAACATAAACATATGTTGTTATAAACAAATGAAAGCCTATAAAAAAGAATCAAAGTGAATGAAAAGTAAGAGTATTTGATACCATAAAGCCGGATAACTGCTGCCAATCTAAGGCGGGACAAGGACTCACTCTTGATCACTTGTTTGTCCAAAAGACATAAATTCCCTTATCATCCTCGTCATCAAAAATAGACCAAGAAAGCGTCTCAAGTCCTATCCTATGTGCTATGCCATGTAGTACACCAAATGTGTATGTCTTGTGACTGTGAAGATTGGGAATGCTTGGATTGATGACAGTACATCTTATGAAGGGATGTATGAGTACTGTTGGATATATGCGCTAAACTATGATGAGACAAATGAAGGTATCAACAAGTACTATGACTATGTTACCGGGAACTTCTCAGAAGAGTGCTACAAGTATCAAACTCAGGGAGATGGTGAATATGGTGGAATTGATATTTACAAAATTTATGTTTACCCACACTTCTGACACCAGGTCTGTGACCATGAATAGAAGAGAATGCAGTTACAAGTTTCCGTTTACCCCTTAAAGTGTAATCTTTCCATATACGCACATTTCCATCACCTTTATTCATTAGGTAAATAATATTAACATTAAACAAACTACACCAGTAAGCATGAGATAATATGTTATATATATATATATATATATATATATATATATATATATATATATATATATACTTACTTGAGGCAACAAGCAGCAAGCTTTCATCAAGCTTATTCACCAGACATAGTTTTGATATCCCTGTGTCAGGAAATTCATGATTACTGAAGCTGTTCACCAAAGTAGCTTCCTCATAATTCCATATTCTATAAGACAATAAAATTAAAATGGAATATTTAGAAACATCACAAATGTTAAGAATATTTTTAAACATGTATGCATAGAGATACAAATAATGAGATCAAATGTGGAATCTATTTCCATAAAGATGGAAATGGATTGCTAAATTTACATAAAAAAATCGAAACGTATGTAGATTATATTTTCCAAAAATCAATATAATCAAACTGTCATATTTGGAGAGTGTGCAATGCAAGATTTAGTGGCATGTTGCATTTCAGGACTACCATGTAAGAAAATAAATATGGAAGTGAATGAAAAGCTTGATGTCACTCTATACAGAGGAAAGCTTAAAATAAATAGTCCAAAGTTAAAACATTATTCAGTTTTGGTCCTTATTTTTAAGATTCATAAAAATCAATGTCAAACCCTGAAATAAGTACCAAAACTAAAAAAACATTTCAATTTGGACTATAACAAAGTAAAAATCAGAAACCACAGGGACCATTATTATGAATTAGAGGTACCTTATAATATTGTTGGAGCTGTTGCCTCTTTAGTTTAAACATGGGGGTTATCAATTCACTTTCAAAGTCAAACAGAACTGGCTCCAAATGAACCGCTTTCAACACCTCAAAACCACGAAGTTGTGTACCCAATTTATTTTATCACCAACCAAAATAATAAAACAACAAATTATAACAAATTTCATATTTAATTTAAAATTTAACTTACTTTATTTTTCTGAACTTCAGAGTTAAGCTCTTCAAGGACATTTTCTAACATTCGAGTTGTTGCACAATGAGACAAAACCCCCTGATTCGCCATTGTTTGATACCACAAGTGAGATTGTCACATTGTCAACCCGATTTTCAGCCCAATGATTCATTGAAAACTCGATTTACATGGAGTATGTAGCTACATTTGTCAAAGCAAAAGATACTGTTATCTGCTGATGATCTGAAAATCAATGAATGATCAAACAATTTTTACTAATCTGCAATAACATAAAAGATTTGAAATTTACTTGTCCAGTAAGAAGAGGGGTATTAGCAGCTAGCAAGCTTGGAAGCAATAGGCCTTGGAGTACCATGTCAAAACTTGATGTCACTCTAAACAGAGGAAAGCTTCTGTGATTTCGACTGTTGATCCGAGAAAAGCTTCTGCGATTTCCTTCATCTTGATGAGAACCATGGACAAGATCTCTTCTGCAGCAAATTAATTCATGTCCCCATTTATCTGGTCAAAATTTAATGAAAAAAGGTCATAAGGGAAGTTTGACTTTGAAAAGGTACCTCAGGAGCCATCCATCTATATGTCCCAGTTTCTGTTGTCTTGACACCTGTCTGAGTCTTCACTCTTGCAACACCAAAATTAGCCACCTTAACAACCTGAAAACAAAGTCTATACATATGAGTCTCTCTTTTTGACTTAATAGAGAAAATGGAAACAAGGCTTTCCCCCATTAACTTTTTTAAAAGTTTTTCGTATATACCATTTATGATTTATCCAGACATGAAGAAAGAGAAGAAAATCTTACTTCATGTTCATCCATGAGAAGATTTGCAGCCTTGAGGTCTCTGTGTATGATGTTATTTTGGTGTAGATAATTCATACCCTTTGATATATCAATTGAAATCTTGATTAATGTTGGAAGCTTAAAAGTTCCCTTGAAAGGCCATAACTTGATGTCACTCTATACAAAGGCATCGCTGAATCTCTTACCAATAAGACATTTTTCATTTGTTACAGGACAAATAAAGTAAGCATAAGCTTTGACCCAACATGAAACAAAGTCAGATTTTAATTATTTGATACATATCTATGAGCATAAATAGATGATAGAGTCAATAGAAAAATTGGAATCAAAGAAAGGGGGGGAACGAACTAGGGTTAGAATTGAAGGAATTGAAGTATAGTTCTGACTGATTCCAAGACCAGCCACTCCGACAATGCTAATGATAGAAAATCTAGAAATAAAAGAAGGTGAATTGTTGTTTGTAAAAAACATACTTCATTTGAATACGTATGTGAAGGAGAGAAGAGGTTACCTGAAAACGATACTTCAGGCGATCAAGAAGTTAGGGCCGACGCTGCTAACGGTGGCGGAGTAAGATGCGAACTACAACGGTCCGTTTTTTCTTGGGCGATTTCTTGAATCGTTACATTATTATTCGGTGATATTTGATTCATTAGAAGCAAGAATGGGGAGAAACAGTATGGAGAGGATGAAGATTGAAAGGAATCACTTTGCGGAGGCTTGTCAGCCAAGAAGTCACCCTTTCCTTTTCTTCTTGGCCCGGTTTATTACATTCCATGTACAAGATAGTGGTGGTTTGTACCATGAGAGAGAGAGAGAGAGAGAAAGAGAGACGGTCATCTTTCATGGGAAGTCGATGGCGGTGGGAGACACTCAGAAGGGTCGAAGAAGCAGCAGATGGCGGAAGGTGAATGGAGGTTTGAGAATCTTGGAGAGAAGAAAGAAAGAAATGGGGTTTTCGGCAGGGATGAGCTAGGGTTTTCAGCCATGGAAACAAAGCGGGCTTTTTAATTTTTGGATTTCATTTGCCCTTGGATGAAACGCGCATTTCATTAAAATTTATAAAGCGACATGGTTAGACGACGCACATTTTATTTAAGGTGCCCTCAATGTTTTTTTTATTAGACACTAATTTTAGGGCGCAAAAATGTGTGCCTCTATGCTTCATATTTTGGAAAACTAACATCAATTTTTAGGGCACGCTCAGATGCGTGTCCTCTATCAGCGTGTGTCATTGATTGCGTGTCATAAAAGGCTGCTTTTTCTAGTAGTGATATTCAACTTAGAGTTGGATGAGTTATGTGAGTCTTTGTTATTAGAAAGATGACTGAACCACCATCCACACAGATATGTGAATGAGGTGAAGGATTGTTGGATCGTGTACACACTAATTTGTGTGGACCCTTCAAATCCACCACAAGGGACGCATGTACTACAACGTCATATTTACTGATAGTTTCAATAGATGTGATTATGTTTATATGATTAATCATAAGTCTGACACTTTGAAAAGTTTAAGGAGTATCATAACAAAGTAGGGAATCAATTGGGCATGAAGATTAAAGGTCTTCAATCTGAAAGGAAAGGAAAATACCTTTGTATTGAGTTCTACGACCAGAAATTGTGGAATGGTTACCACAATTGGCTTCTCCAAGGGCACCATAATATAATGGTATTTTTGAAGGCAGAATCCAGTACTATATGGTTCAATCTATGATGAGTCGTACTTCTATACCATTCACATTTTTAGGGAATATACACTTTAAATAGTTGAGCATGTTTTGAACCTTGTAATCAACTAAGTAGGTTTTGAAGACACCTCAGGAATTATGGATTTGTAAATTCCCCTCACATTTTAGGTCTGGTGTTGAGAGGTCTTTCATTAAACAAGAAACCAATGACCAACTTGAATCGAGATCTGCAAAGTGTTACATTGTCAGAATGTTCGTTGAGAGAGAGAACATATACATTTCAAGAAGTAAATGGGAATCATATTGACCTTGAAGAAATTTGAGATATGACAGATAATGAACCTATAGTTGGCACTAACTCTCAACTCAATACTAGTTTAGTCAAATGACATTGCCTTACCCCTTTCACAAGATCTAGTAGAGTTAGAACAACTCCCAAGTTTCATATAACTATGGAATGAGACACATTGACTAATGGTAAAACGTTGATCAATTTGGATAAGTCTAATAGCTACTAGGAAGCAAAGGTGAGCCATTGGGCTGCCAACTAGAATGATCTAGAGATAGCGAAATTTAGTCCATTAAGGATAACCTATTTTAAAATTGGTTGATCCAAAGCCTAGTCTTATGACTGGTGGTTGCAATTAGATCTTCAGTGTGAAGACTAACATGGATAGGAATGTACACACATTCAAACTAGTATCGTGGAAAAGAGTTTAATTTAGACATAAGAAATTGATTATGAGGAAACATTCTCACTAGTAGTTGAGAAAATGCCTGTTTGGCTATTTATTACTATTGTTTCCTTCTTTGATATAAGATACAGTAAGATAGATGTTTAAACGACTTTTGTAACAACCTGTAGGTTCGAGTCGATGTAAGGAAAAACTTGTTTAAATGAAAGCCTAAATAATACCCACGTATAAGTGGATTCACAACATAAATTGAGACCATAGGACTTTGAAAGCTTAGAATGCATGCTTATTTAACTTACATGTAAGTATAATATACGGAAAACCATGTTAATTAAGCTAGTACAAGCCTAATACCCAACTTAAAATCATAATATATCATATGTATATATAGATTTCGGTTTTGGGAATCAATCCCAAAAACAAAACCGAAAACCTCTGTGACATCCCCAAAATCACGGCCAGAAAAGACTGATTTGTTTATGCTTTGTTTTTAAAATCAGAGTAATCGTTTAAAGAAAACTGTTGCGGAATTTGTTCCCAAAAACAAAAATATGATAACCATTTATCCAAACATTTATCAAAGAGAATGTATTTTCATTAAATAATAAAACCTTGGGATGTCATGTTCGATACAGACCAAAAGCATAAACAATATAAAATAGACCTTACAATAGTTATTTTTAACTACTGATCTATAATCCAAAATCTCTCGTCAAGTCCACCAACTTATACCCTTGTGCCATTTCCTATAATGAAAAGAAAACTGAGTGGGTCAGGCTTGGGAGCCTGGTGAGCATATAGGGTTTTCAACCCACAATAATATAATTATTATATTTAATCAGCAAACAATCAACCCAATTACCCATCCCCATTATCTTCTTAAGGTTTTACTCTAAGAACCAACTATCCTTCATTCATTTATTCGTAAGGAATTGGCACGAATTCCATTGCTGCCAAAGTTTATTTATCAAGTACTAAATCCATAGTTATCAGGCGCTAACTCCATAGTCACCAAGGTTCACTTAACAAGCGCTAACTCCATAGTCGCCAAGGCTTACTCAACAAGCGCTAACTCCATAGTCACCAAGGTTTACTCAACGTGCGCTAACTCCATAGTCGCCAAGGTTCATCAAATAGGCACGAAGTCACATCGTCGCCAAGGTTTATATAATAGGCACTAACTCCATAGTCACCAACTATCCCATCTACCCAAGTTCTACTCAACATTTTCGTAGATATAAATACTTACACAGTTTAAATCATTTAACACTTGTATAAAATATCAACTCCACGCCCATCTCAAATAGACAAATAATATATAAACACATAGCACGTATTTCATAGCAAATACTTCATATTTATGTTTTAGAAGAAAGTAACTACACTCTCACACATATAAACAACAATATACTTAATACACTCAAACAATACATGTATTATTATCGTGTTTATGAAAGGTAGTATACACTCACTTGATCATAAGATGATCGGACAACACTACGACTTGCAGAAGTAGTAATCCTCAGCAGATCTGGAAGATCTCTACAAAAATCGAGCTTCTCGCGGGCAGAGCTTCGGCTCGGGAATCGCACTTCTCGGGATCTCGGGACTTGCTTCGGGGCTCGAGGATATTACCGGGGCTTCGGGGTACTTCTGGCATGCAAAACGATGCAAAACGGGAGAGAGAAGAGAGAAAGATAGCAAAGGAGTCAGCTGCCTTCGGATCCTATTTATAGAGGCTGGAACCTCGGAGTACGCAGGGTGTACGAGGGTACGCGGGGCGTACGCCTCGGATCGTCATGGCTTACGTATCCGAAATACTCGAGTGCGAATGTCAACATATCTCGGTGTACGCGGGGCGTAGGCTAGTACACGGGGCGTACTTCGGATGAGTCCGATGACTCGTCTTCGGATAATACCGGGATTTAATAATTAAATTTAATTATTAATTATTTAATAAACTTCGAAAATTCATATCGTCTTCATACGAACTCCATTTTCGACGTTCTTTATATCCACGTGTAGGTGAGACTACGCTCTACAACTTTCGTTTAGACTTCGTCGGCTAATTTTGATTTATTTTTATTATTTGTTTTTAGTAGGCCCGGACAGGAAAGCTTCGTTATAAAATCATAACTTCTTCGTTTGACGTCCGTTCTCGCCTAACTTTTCATCGCTTCGATACCAACAACAAGATCTTCGATTCTTGTTTAGATCGTTTTGGCTAAAAACCGCTCGATCTCAAATCGAGTATTTCAGGCTGCATACCGCTAAGCCAAAAATTCGATAAATCATAACTTCTTCATACGAAGTCAGATTTGGGCGTTCTTTATATGTACGGAATCCTTGTAACATATACTACAACTTAGTTAAGATTATTCATTCTAAATAATCTTCTATCAAAAAGTCATTTTTAACGCTTATCGTCTCTAAATTGACTAGCCCTGATCTACGGGCGTTACAATTATCTCCCCCTTAGGATGATTACGTCCCGGAATCATCAACGAAATAGGATTCGTATACTGACTCCATAAGTTATCTCTGCATCCTAAGTAATAACCTTGATGCTCAATCCTGCATCTGCTCTTCTTACTATGTTGGACTTTAAATCGTAACCTTCAAGTTACAAAAGAAATCCTTATTGTGGACTCCTTCTTCCTCTTAGGATAAAGACATTCATTTATCTATTGTAACTAACCGATGGATCGTGTCCCGATGACCTCTCATCGTAGTCGGACTCAATTGATATGACCACTAGGGTCAAAATAACAAACATCTTACTAGTCATTACCGAAACAATGGTAATGAGATACTTGAATAAAACGGAATCAATTACTAGCTTCTTGGTAACCTTGTGACTTTCCCTGATCCAAGTGCGAGTCCTGTGCTTCCGGTAGTATAGATCTCTACTACGATTCACACCTACTCATACTCGTCCCAAGCATTGTCCCGCAGTTAACCAAGTCACCATACATAAATCATATAATCATTCAACACATCAGATAACAAAACCAGGGTTTATATTAATTCTTGAAACTGTTACACAAAAGTTCAAGTTCACCCTATACTATGCCTCTAACAGGCTATGCTTCCTGATACAGACTTTATATGTTAATATGAAGTCTTCATCTTTTAATCCTCCCATCCTTTTCTGCTTCGTTGAGGAACATGTGGAATGCCCTTGGCTGTGGAGGTGTGTTTTTCTTTGGGCAGTCTTTAGAAATATGCCCTTCTTCGTTACATCTATAGCACACCTTCGTTACATCTATAGATTTCGTCGGCTAATTATGAATTTATTTTTATTATTTATTTTTAGTAGGCCCGGACAGGAAAGCTTCGTTATAAAATCATAACTTCTTCGTTTGACGTCCGTTCTCGCCTAACTTTTCATCGCTTTGATACCAACAACGAGATCTTCGATTCTTGTTTAGATCGTTTTGGCTAAAAACCGCTCGATCTCAAATCGAGTATTTCAAGCTGCATACCGCTAAGCCAAAAATTCGATAAATCATAACTTCTTCATACGAAGTCAGATTTGGGCGTTCTTTATATGTACGGAATCCTTGTAACATATACTACAACTTAGTAAAGATTATTCATTCTAAATAATCTTCTATCAAAAAGTCATTTTTGACGCTTATCGTCTCTAAATTGACTAGCCCTGATCTATGGGCGTTACAATTATCTCCCCCTTAGGATGATTACGTCCCGGAATCATCAACGAAATAGGATTCGTATACTGACTCCATAAGTTATCTTTGCATCCTAAGTAATAACCTTGATGCTCAATCCTGCATCTGCTCTTCTTACTATGTTGGACTTTAAATCGTAACCTTCAAGTTACAAAAGAAATCCTTATTGTGGACTCTTTCTTCCTCTTAGGATAAAGACATTCATTTATCTGTTGTAACTAACCGATGGATCGTGTCCCGATGACCTCTCATCGTAGTCGGACTCAATTGATATGACCACTAGGGTCGAAATAACAAACATCTTACTAGTCATTAACGAAACAATGGTAATGAGATACTTGAATAAAACGGAATCAATTACTAGCTTCTTGGTAACCTTGTGACTTTCCCTGATCCAAGTGCGAGTCCTGTGCTTCCGGTAGTATAGATCTCTACTACCATTCACACCTACTCATACTCGTCCCAAGCATTGTCCCGCAGTTAACCAAGTCACTATACATAAATCATATAATCATTCAACACATCAGATAACAAAACCAGGGTTTATATTAATTCTTGAAACTGTTACACAAAAGTTCAAGTTCACCCTATACTATGCCTCTAACAGGCTATGCTTCTTGATACAGACTTTATATGTTAATATGAAGTCTTCATCTTTTAATCCTCCCATCCTTTTCTGCTTTGTTGAGGAACATGTGGAATGCCCTTGGTTGTGGAGGTGTGTTTTTCTTTGGGCAGTCTTTAGAAATATGCCCTTCTTCGTTACATCTATAGCACACCTTCTTGATGGGTGCGCACTTGTTGGCGTAGTGCCATGTCTTCCCACATTTGTAGCAAGTCATCTCCTCGCTACATTTCCCGAAGTGTTTCTTCTTACACTTATCACACCACTTAGCTTCATCTCTTCCCCCAGATTTCAAGAATTTGCTTTCTTTGTCGATTATTGAAGATCCTTCACACTTCCTTTTCTCTCCAACTTCAGCTGTTTCCAGACCCTTTTCTTTTATTTGGGTCTCAACATTCTTGGCTGCCCAGATGGCGGCTTTCAGAGTGGTTGCTTGCTTGACTATCAGACCAAAGTCCGCTGGTAATCCATTGGCAAACTTGTTGACCTTGGAAAGTTCAGTTGGAATTAGGTATGGAATAAGCTTCATCTTCTCCGTAAAGCTCGTAGCGTATTCAGTGACGCTCAATTTTCCTTTCTTCAGATTCTGGAACTCATTGTTGATTTCAAGAAGATCTTGCTCAGAGCAGTATTGCATTTTCAGTTGCACCACAAACTCTTCCCAAGACATCTTGCTAGCTTCCCCCTTGGGCATCGAACCTGCCAGTAACTTCCACCAGCTCAGTACTCCAGATTTTAACAGAGGGATTGCAAGAGCGGTCTTCTGTCTGTTGCTACACTCTCAACTTTCAAACATTGTCTCCATTTCGGAGATCCAGTCCATGACTTGCACTGGTGTCGGGCTCCCAGAAAGACATGGTGGTTTGGATGCCATGAAATCCTTGTACTTGCATCCACGTCCATCATTTCCTCCATCCTGGTTGTTTTGGCGAACTATTGGTGGGTTGGCTTGACCAACGGTCCCACTGTAGTTTCCTCCTTCAGACTGCCCTCCATTTACTTCGGGCTCTTCAATTTGAATTGACAATTCTTCGCGATTCTGCCTAATCAGACGTCTGGTTTCTTCCATCTGATTATCCAACATTGCCTGGATCATCACTTGAACTCCGTCCATTGTCATTGGTTCAGGTGCTACTGCTATAACAGGTATTTGTTCAATCACTGGTATTTGATTCCTGTTTTCATCGGCATTTCCAACTCCACTCTTCGTTCTCACCATTTTTTATCTATACACCGAATAAGGTGAAATTAGATATTCAAATCATCCTTATCGCTCCGAAACGTTTACATGCTAGTTCTAATATCGTAGACGCACGCTTAGAATCCTAAACACATAAGGTTTCCAGATCCGGTCGGCAACAGACCATATAAACTAGTGCCTGTGTCAATTTAGGTGTACTACCTAAAATATAATGGACACACTCAACTCACAATCATTACTTAGCATTCTAAGTTTAAGTCTAGAAATAAATCCATATTCCTAGTTCGCTTAAACTAATGCTCTGATACCAATTGTGACATCCAAAAATCACGGCCAGAAAAGACCGATTTGTTTATGCTTTGTTTTTAAAATCAGAGTAATCGTTTAAAGAAAACTGTTGCGGAATTTGTTCCCAAAAACAAAAATATGATAACCATTTTTCCAAACATTTCTCAAAGAGAATGTATTTTCATTAAATAATAAAACCTTGGGATGTCATGTTCGATACAGACCAAAAGCATAAACAATATAAAATAGACCTTACAATAGTTATTTTTAACTACTGATCTATAATCCAAAATCTCTCGTCAAGTCCGCCAACTTATACCCTTGTGCCATTTCCTGTAATGAAAAGAAAACTGAATGGGTCAGGCTTGGGAGCCTGGTGAGCATATAGGGTTTTCAACCCACAATAATATAATTATTATATTTAATCAGCAAACAATCAACCAAATTACCCATCCCCATTATCTTCTTAAGGTTTTACCCTAAGAACCAAATATCCTTCATTCATTTATTCGTAAGGAATTGGCACGAATTCCATTGCTGCCAAAGTTTATTTATCAAGTACTAAATCCATAGTTATCAGGCGCTAACTCCATAGTCACCAAGGTTCACTTAACAAGCGCTAACTCCATAGTCACCAAGGCTTACTCAACAAGCGCTAACTCCATAGTCGCCAAGGTTTACTCAATGTGCGCTAACTCCATAGTCGCCAAGGTTCATCAAATAGGCACGAAGTCACATCGTCGCCAAGGTTTATACAATAGGCGCTAACTCCATAGTCACCAACTATCCCATCTACCCAAGTTCTACTCAACATTTTCGTAGATATAAATACTTACACAGTTTAAATCATTTAACACTTGTATAAAACATCAACTCCACGCCCATCTCAAATAGACAAATAATATATAAACACATAGCACGTATTTCATAGCAAATACTGATGGGTTTTAGCCATAAGAACTTTCCTATGTGCGCATGCAAAACCCTAATGATTGGATCTAGGCTTTCTAATTAAACATGCTTTGAATCCAAGACTTCTAATGACTATTTAGGTATAAGAACAATGTTAAAATAGATCTAGAATCATACCTTTGAATCTCTTGTTTGATCTTGTTGTCTTGGAGCTCTAGAGTCACAATTGTCACTCCTCTAATGGCTTACAAACACCAAATAGCAAGGAGGATGATTTGAGAGAGAGGAGAAGGGAGGGAATTCAGCCAGGGTTTCTCTACTTTAGATCAAGTGCCGATTTCCCTTTGCCATAGGGTCTATTTATACTTGTAGACTCCTTAAGGGTTACATCTTAAACCCTAATTGGATAATCTTCTCTTAAAGCAATCCATATCCTTTCCTTAGATAAGCAATGGACGATTTTAAGCTATCCATTAGTTTCTAGAATTTGTCCAACATCTATCCACAAAGGATTTACAGTCTAAAGTTTAACTATCAAACAATTGACAGTTTATACCCTCTTATTTAATTAATCTCTTTAAGTCACCAAATTAATACCAATTAATTTATGACTTATATTAATCAAATAACAATATTATTATTCTTTATATTATTCCCATAATATATTAATAATATTTATTCTCTCTTAATACATCATCCTATCAAGTTGCTATGGTGAAGGCAACCCAAAAGGACCATGCACAACCGGGTCAAATACTTGCCTAATATAGTTGCAGCCTTAGACACTATTCCAACAGTCTCCCACTTGGATAAGTCTAGTAACTATATGCACAAGTACAATTCGATTTGCAATCGTAGCTCTCAAAGACGCTGTCAAACTCTGATCTAATCAATCTTGTCCTTTAGATAAGGGATCGTACAGTCCTCTGTTTGATATCATGCTAACAATCCTATGGAATGGTTAGTCAAACATTTAGGTTTCTCGATCTCTGATTTATTTGACATAAAACTTAATCGAACACATCAATTCAGTTCTGACCGGGCCCGACACATAAGTCAAATCAAATCATCGAGTGGCCGAGATATCGCTTTTACCTTCTTAGATAAAAGTTACAGATAAACTTCGACTTATATGCATTTACTTATTCATTAACCAACTATACACAACAATGCGTTTTATAACACCGAGTTACTGATGCGTTTTCGCATTATGAATGTACAATCAATTAACAAATAACAAACCATATATCTAGGTTTTAAGACTATATGATATTATCGTCTTGCGATCACCCTTTTATATCATATTCCATAAGGCGATTCCAGCAAGCGCGGGTTTGTTCCAATGCTCAAAACTAGTTCATAAGCACTCATGAACGTTGCAGCAACCCTTTGCTATGTCTAACACCATTTAGGCAATCTACACACCAATTCATGACAATCTTCATTCATATCTACTTCCAACATATGAACGATTGTGGACAATTTGAACAATTCGATTATTCCTAATAAACTCAATTATTCTGGAAGTCAAAACATGCAAAGTGAAACAATAGTTAAACAATTAACATAAGATAGTAACATTACTCATAAATAAAACTCCTTTATTTAATCATCAAATGTTGGTTACATTTATCTATTACACGTTTCTAATATTATCTAATCTACGCTAATATCATCCTTCAGCCCAATACTCCTAGCATGCTGCAAGTGCTTAACCCTACTCAGTCCCTTCGTAAGCGGATCTGCTGGGTTATCTTCCGATGATATTCTCTTCACTACGAGTTGTCCTTCTTCTACACGATGTCTAATGAAGTGATATTTTCTGTCGATATGTCGTGATCTACCATGATCCCTCGGTTCCTTGGTCAAGGAAACCGCTCCTTCATTATCACAGAAAATCTCCATGGGCTCCTTTATGGCAGGTACAACTCCAAGATCACCGATGAAGTTCTTCAGCCATATTGCCTCCTTCGACGCTTCGCTCGCTGCAATGTACTCTGATTCGCACGTTGAATCAGCTACGGTTTCCTGCTTGGAACTCTTCCATGTCACTGATCCTCCATTCAGGGTAAAGACCCAGCCCGACTGCGAACGGTAGTTGTCCCTGTCGGTCTGAAAGCTGGTGTCACTATACCCTCGCACCTTCAAGTCATCACTCCCTCCGAGGACTAAAAACCATTCCTTCATCCTCCGAAGGTACTTAAGGATATTCTTCACCGCAATCCAATGGGCTCTGCCAGGGTTCCCTTGATATCTACTAACCATGCTCAAAGCAAAGGCTATATCAGGGCGAGTACAAGTCATAGCGTACATGATTGAGCCAACTGCGGAAGCGTATGGTACTCAGCTCATTTCTGCTATTTCAGCTTCGGTACTCGGACTTTGAGTCTTACTCAACTTGGCATTACTTTGTATCGGTAATTCTCCCTTCTTTGAGTTTTCCATACTAAAACGTTTTAGTACCTTCTCTAAGTAAGTGTTCTGACTAAGTCCAATTAGTCTCTTACTTCTTTCTCTTACTATCCTTATTCCCAAAATGTAAGAAGCCTCTCCGAGGTCCTTCATAGTGAAGCACTTCCCGAGCCAAGACTTAACTTCCTGCAGAGTCGGGATGTCGTTTCCTATGAGTAATATGTCATCGACATATAGAACGAGGAAGCTTACTATACTCCCACTGGCTTTGACATATACACAAGATTCATCTTCGCTTCGTACAAATCCAAACTCTTTGACTTTCTCATCGAAGCAAAGATTCCATCTGCGAGACGCTTGCTTAAGTCCATAAATGGACTTCTCAAGCTTACACACTCTATTCGGATGCTTCGGATCCACAAACCCCTCTGGCTGAGCCATGTAAACATCCTCAACCAACTTTCTGTTAAGGAAAGCGGTCTTGACATCCATTTGCCAAATCTCATAATCATGAAATGCGACAATTGCTAGCATCACTCTAATAGATTTTATCTTCGCAACTGGTGAGAAGGTCTCATCATAGTCAACTCCGGGAGTTTGAGTAAAGCCCTTCGCGACCAATCGCGCTTTATATGTGTGTACGTTTCCATCCACTTCGGTCTTCTTCTTGAAGATCCATTTGCACCCAACGGTCTTACGTCCGGGCACATTATCAACCAAATTCCAAACTTGGTTATCATACATGGATTGGATCTCGCTATCCATTGCCTCTTTCCATTTTGCAGACTCCATGCCTGCCATGGCTTCCTTATAGCTATTAGGTTCATCAAGATTTATTAGTGTACCATCACTTATATACGTGTCCCCTTCGGTAGTAATATGAAAACCATAAAATTGGGGATGAACTCTAACTCTATCGGAACGTCTAAGAGGTAAGGATTCGTCAATCGGTTCAACCGGAGTTTCCTCCTCGGGTTGAGTGTCAGCGGTAGAGGTTCCTTCATCTATTGACTCTTGAATCTCTTCAAGTTCGATTTGCCTCCCACTGTCTCCTTGGCTTATGAGTTCTCGTTCTCGGAAAACTCCTCTCCTCGCAACAAAGACAACATTGTCCTTCGGTCTATAGAAGAGATATCCAAAGGATTTCTGCGGGTAGCCGATGAAAATACATCGCTCACTTCGAGGTTCGAGCTTGTCGTGAGTATCTCGTCTTACGAATGCCTCGCAACCCCAAACCTTGATATGTGCTAACGAGGGAGCTTTCCCTGTCCACATCTCGTGAGGTGTTTTGGCAACCTTCTTAGTAGGGACTCGGTTAAGGATATGGGCGGCAGTCTCTAAGGCATACCCCCAAAAAGAGATAGGTAGTGAAGCACGACTCATCATAGAGCGAACCATATCCAATAAGGTTCGATTACGCCTTTCTGCCACACCATTCAACTGCGGTGTCCTAGGAGGCGTCAATTGTGAAACTATTCCACACTCCTTGAGATAATCGTGGAATTCAAGACTTAGGTACTCTCCTCCTCGATCGGATCGAAGCATCTTGATTTTCCTGCCCAATTGATTCTCCACTTCATTCTTGAACTCTTTGAATTTTTCAAAGGTTTCTGACTTTTGCTTGATTAAATAGATATACCCATATCAACTATAGTCATCGGTAAAAGTCACGTAGAAGCGTATCCCATCCTTCATGGTTGATCTAAATGGTCCACATACATCGGTATGTATTAGGTCCAGCAGACCCTCGCCCCTTTCACACGTACTCGTGAAGGGTGATTTAGTCATCTTTCCAAGCAAACAAGACTCACACGCGTCATCTTCCCTAAGTTCGAATGACTCCAACACTCCATCCTTTTGGATTTGGGCTATGCGTTTCTTGTTAACATGTCCAAGACGACAATGCCACAAGGATGCTTTATCGATACTAGTGGAAGAATCTATGTTCAAAACATCATTTCCTAAGTTATCAACAATCATAACAGTTTCATAAATTCCATTACATGGTATAGTTTCAAAGTAAAAGACACCATTTAGATAATCCAAAATAGAACCATTCTCATTATTAAAAGAAAATCTAAAACCTTGTCTATATAAACCATGAAATGAAATGATGTTTCTATCCATTTCTGGCGAATAACAACAATTGTTTAAATCTAAACATAAATTATTCCTAAACACTAAAGAATACACTCCAATCTTGGTCATAGGCGACGATCTTCTGTTCCCCATGATTAGATTGATTCTTCCTTGCTCCACATCCCTACTTCTTCTTAGTCCCTGCACATTAGAACAAATGTGGTAACCACAACCGGTATCAAGAACCCAAGAAATAGCATGATTAGAATCGTTAGATTTAATAGTGTATATACCTGCAAAAGATGGCTTAATCTTTCCTTCCTTGATGGCTTGTAGGTACTCTGGGCAGCTTCTCTTCCAATGTCCTATCTTGTGGCAGTGGTGACACTCTGCCTCCTTAGGGTTAGGGCAGGGCTTAGCGGGATCAACTTTGGTCCCACTAGAAGAGGCACCATCTCGGGCTTTAACCTTGCGATAGTTCTTAGACGAAGCCTTCCTCTTCTTTCCCTTTCCTTGACCAATAGCCAAGACAGGAGCAGCGGGTGGATTGGGAGTTGGTGCAACAGACTTGTCTTTGAAGTTGCTCTTAGCGACCCTCAAGAGACCTTGGAGTTTGCTTAGGGTGACCTCTTCTTTGTTCATGTGGTAGGTCATCCTAAATTGATTGTACATCGGAGGCAAAGAGTGAAGCACCATGTCGATCGCCAAGTCTTCCCCAAAGTCAACATTTAACTTGCGAAGGTGGTCGACATACCTTTGCATCTTTTGCAGGTGTACGGTAAGAGACTCTCCATGACCCATCTTAGCGGAAATCATGTTAGTGAAAATCTCATAACGCTCTTGTCTCGCGTTTTGGTGGTATCTCTCCAATAAGTCTTGATGCATCTCGTACGGGTACATGTCCTCATAGGACTTTTGGAATTCGGAGTTCATGGTAGCTATCATGATGCAATGTACCTTTGTTGCATCGCGCTCATGAGTTTCAAAAGCGGTAATTTCATCCGGAGTAGCGATTTCAGGGTTGATCTTCTCGAGCTTCTCATCGAGGACATACTCCTTATCCTCATAGCGAGCAATGGTGCGAATGTATCTTATCCATTCGCTAAAGTTTGTTCCATCGAAGGTGACCTTTTGGCAAAGGCTCATCAATGTGAAAGAACTAGCAACAGCGTTGTTTGTGTTCGACATCTACAATTAGAAAGGACAAAGATAGATTAGAATATGAATCCCTAATTATCACCCAATAAGAAAATTAGGGCTAGGATCCAACAACAACATTTACATATTAGAAAAGGGATGCCGTAATCTAACATGCAAATAAATTGAAGGTAAGTGAATGACGATTCACTAATTCTCCACCATAAAACCTAACTATTAGTCCTAAATGTATTGAGAATTCCTAGGTTCGGATGAGATTCATTGAAAACTATTCAATGGCATGTTTAAATCTCGATATGCCCCTCTTGTTTGTGACTGGGATACCGAGGATCACAAAGCGGGTGTGAATTATCATGCAAATTCACATGGTGTCTTCATTGTAACGATCACCTATTCGATGTGCCGGTAAACCACACACGCTCCATCGAACTATGATAAACAATGAATCACCCTTTGCCACCTTTGCTTAGAACCAATTAGTGTGCCGGTAAACCACACACGCTCCACTAACTTCTCAGCAAGGGTGCAAAGTGTAATTTCATGGGATTGCATCAATTCACTTTTCCTAAAGTAACTAAGATTGGGAAATTTTAAAAATATGTGTAGTTACTTTGTATATTATACTTTTAATGAGAGGATGAGGTTGCCCTATCCTACCCGTTCGGCTAACGACCCTCCACCGATCAAGCAAGCGGTGGGTGTGAGTGTACACCCATTAAGCGCCATTTTATAGGCCGCAACCTTATACCCACCTTATAGATCGGCTCCGTGAATGAGGCCTACTAACGGTAAGACTAGCATTTTAGTTATACATATATACATATTATTCTTGTAATATTATATTAGTATAGGGTTGTATTTTAAACTTTTTAAAATCTAGGGTTTGAAATTTAAATTGTCTAAATAAAACTTTTAATCACAAAATATAAATTTCAAAACTTGAGGACAAGTTTTAAACATTTAAAACATGGAGGATCAAATAACAAATAATTTTAATTAACAATTAATTTCCTAATTATCTATATTTGATTCAAGATTTCTTACAAGATAATTACCAGAATAATCAAAATAATTAATTAATTATCATATAAGGAAATTAAATATTTTATTAGTTGATAAATTTCTTTAATTAGATCAAGATTATAGTCATATATATCAAAAAATCGGATTAGGGTTGATCTAATATGATTAAGGTAAGTTTCCATAAGATAATCATGAAGAAATCCCGAATCTGGCCATTCCTGACGCTTGGACTCGTCGAGTTCTCAACTGGACTCGTCCAGTTTACGACTCAGAAACTCAAAATTCGAATTTTGCAGTTAAGTTTCAAACAAATAAGCAACAATTTAATGAAAACCAAGCTAGGCTTTGATACCACTGATGGGTTTTAGCCATAAGAACTTTCCTATGTGCGCATGCAAAACCCTAATGCTTGGATCTAGCCTTTCTAATTAAACATGCTTTGAATCCAAGACTTCTAATGACTATTTAGGTATAAGAACAATGTTAAAACAGATCTAGAATCATACCTTTGAATCTCTTGTTTGATCTTGTTGTCTTGGAGCTCTAGAGTCACAATTGTCACTCCTCTAATGGCTTACAAACACCAAATAGCAAGGAGGATGATTTGAGAGAGAGGAGAGGGGAGGGAATTCGGCCAGGGTTTCTCTACTTTAGATCAAGTGCCGATTTCCCTTTGCCATAGGGTCTATTTATACTTGTAGACTCCTTAAGGGTTACAGCTTAAACCCTAATTGGATAATCTTCTCTTAAAGCAATCCATATCCTTTCCTTAGATAAGCAATGGACGATTTTAAGCTATCCTTTAGCTTCTAGAATTCGTCCAACATCTATCCACAAAGGATTTACAGTCTAAAGTTTAACTATCAAACAATTGACAGTTTATACTCTCTTATTTAATTAATCTCTTTAAGTCACCAAATTAATACCAATTAATTTATGACTTATATTAATCAAATAACAAGATTATTATTCTTTATATTATTCCCATAATATATTAATAATATTTATTCTCTCTTAATAAATCATCCTATCAAGTTGCTATGGTGAAGGCAACCCAAAAGGATCATGCACAACCGGGTCAAATACTTGCCTAATATAGTTGCAGCCTTAGACACTATTCCAACAAATACTTCATATTTATGTGTTAGAAGAAAGTAACTACAATCTCACACATATAAACAACAATATACTTAATACACTCAAACCATACTTGTATTATTATCGTGTTTATGAAAGGTAGTATACACTCACTTGATCAGAAGATGATCGGACAGCACTACGACTTGCAGAAGTAGTAATCCTCAGCAGATCTGGAAGATCTCTACAAAAATCGAGCTTCTCGCGGGCAGAGCTTCGTCTCGGGAATCGCACTTCTCAGGATCTCGGGACTTGCTTCGGGGCTCGAGGATATTACCGGGGCTTCGGGGTACTTCTGGCACGCAAAACGATGCAAAACGGGAGAGAGAAGAGAGAAAGATAGCAAAGGAGTCGGCTGCCTTCAGATCCTATTTATAGAGGCTGGAACCTCGGAGTACGCAGGGCGTACGCCTCGGATCGTCATGGCTTACGTATCCGAAATACTCGAGTGCGAATGTCGACATACCTCGGTGTACGCGGGGCGTACTTCGGATGAGTCCGATGACTCGTCTTCGGATAATACCGGGATTTAATAATTAAATTTAATTATTAATTATTTAATAAACTTCGAAAATTCATATCTTCTTCATACGAACTCCGTTTTCGACGTTCTTTATATCCACGCGTAGGTGAGACTACGCTCTACAACTTTCGTTTAGACTTCGTCGGCTAATTTTGACTTTATTTTTATTATTTGTTTTTAGTAGGCCCGGACAGGAAAGCTTCGTTATAAAATCATAACTTCTTCGTTTGACGTCCGTTCTCGCCTAACTTTTCATCGCTTCGATACCAACAACGAGATCTTCGATTCTTGTTTAGATCGTTTTGGCTAAAAACCGCTCGATCTCAAATCGAGTATTTCAGGCTGCATACCGCTAAGCCGAAAATTCGATAAATCATAACTTCTTCATACGAAGTCAGATTTGGGCGTTCTTTATATGTACGGAATCCTTGTAACATATACTACAACTTAGTTAAGATTATTTATTCTAAATAATCTTCTATCAAAAAGTCATTTTTGACGCTTATCGTCTCTAAATTGACTAGCCCTGATCTACGGGCGTTACAACCTCTTTCTTTTATAAAGCATGGCCAAAAACACCCCTTTTAGAAAGCCATGACCGAAAACCCTTATCCCTTTGACTCAAAACCGCAAACCCCTTTTCCATTTGACCTTAGGACTGAAATCAAGAGAGATGTCAATCATATAGGACCGAAAACAAAAGGTTTAAGGCCCATTAAGGCCGAAAATCTCTTCTATATATATAGTTTCAGCCGCAAACTCAATTCATTTCCTACATTTTAGGTCGCAAGCACACTCATTTTTCTCTTAAGTATCATCCGAAAACCCTTCCAATCTTCAAGAGTTTTACCCAGAATCTTCAAATCTTCAACCGAAATCCCTCAAGAACATTCATCCCATCTTCAAATCTTCATAATTCCACCAAGAACACCAAGAACAACCTTCAAATCTTCAAGTCTTCACCGAAAACACCTATCACACTGAAAACGCCTAGCACACTTCCAAATAATTCCTAAAGCCTTTTGTAAGTATTTCTTACATTATTAAGTGTTGTCTAACACTTTAATTTATTATTTATTATTTAAATTAATATCTTATTAATTCAAATACGATATCGTGTATAATTATTATTAGGATACGACTACGCACACGAGTTCTAACCAAAGGGTCATCGCACCACTTACATCCAAACACAAACTTGCATTCGAGGTGAGTTCATATCTTTACATTTTCACCATTTTTCCAAGTTTTTAGGGGGGGAATACAAGTACAAAACAATTAATTTTTGTGTAAACATTCAAACGATTTCAAATTATTTTAGACTATTTTAGGTTAATCTAAATTATTTCGACTGTTTCAATTATTGTTTTTACCAAAATATATTCATATGTGTGTGTGTATATATATATATATATATATATATATATATATATATATATATATATATATATATGACATTCAACAGGCTCAGGACTGGTGTTTTCTCCTTTAACTCTTGTTCCTTGTTTGGTTGTAGGCTTAGGAAAAATTCACTTGTCCGTCTGTCTTTTTTTAATTTCAATTATATATATATATATATATATATATATATATATATATATATATATATATATATATATATATATATATATATATATAAGTACAAAACTTTAAACCTTTGTAACATGCTGAACAAAGGAAAATTTTCAGAAATATTTTCATTGCAAACAGAACGTACTTATAAACTATAATAGGTATAGTTTATGGACTACTTATATCATTGTTACTAAACACAGAGATACAATACAAACAAACATATAAACTATAATTGGTATGGTTTATGGAATATAAGTATTATTTTACTAAGTTCAGGTTTTACTACAGTAACAAACGTATAAAGTATGTTAGGTATAGTTTAGGGAACATATATACAGTCATTCAATACAAAGGATTTTCAGTTATTCTACACGTAACTGTCAGTATAGCTTTCTGAGACACACTTCAAGTACTTACCTAAGTACCAACCAAGCCCTGAAATTCTAACAAGAGTCTTCTGGAGGGAGAGCATGAATTTGTGTATAGATCTATACAGGACTGACAATCCCGTACCTTAACTGTTAGCTACAGTTAGGCCGGCAAGCCTGGGGTGACAAATGTCATAACAATTCTGACGCCTGAAGAACGTCGTTTCAGGCCATCCTAGGTCATCAAGTATGGTTATAATAACTCACAATTTGGTATTGAACAATACCATTAGTGTATGAATAAGCGAACAACTTCACATAGTTTTATTAATAATGAAACTACAATACAGTATTTTATAGCATAGCTGGCGAACCCAAGTACTTACAATTACAGAGTTTTTATACATGTACAAATACAATATACTATTCTAGTACTGAGAAAACATATTTTTTTATGGTTTTATGTGAATTAAAACTAAATTATACTATCTCAGGGTAAAATAACATTACAACAGATAATATAGGATTTTTCTGGGTAAACATACTTATATTTTCAAGGAACAAATGAAAAATTTCAATTACAAACATGCTTATGAACTCACCAACTTAAATTTTGATACACTTTCAAAATCACTTGTATTCTCAGGGAACCAGTAGACAGGTACACCCACAGGTTTTGAGAAGACGAAGCTTTGTAGAGTCGTGTGTTTTTATACTTTTGCTATACACTTTTGATGACATACTAACTATGTATTGAACAGATGTGAAAACTATACATTATCAATGTGATGGTTGTGTTTGCTTTGATTACTATTATACAATTGTTGTGATATTGTACATGACATCATCCTCCCCGAACGTTTCCGCCGTTTCGGTTTGGGGGTGTGACAACTTTCATTAATAGGAAACCTTCAAATGATTTATGATACATCTTGAAAGGACTTAAACATATAAAGAATCCAAACAAGGTGTGTAGGCTTTAAAAATCTATTTATATATTTAGACAAACATCTCGTAGAATGGAATGTGTTCTTCCAAGAGAAAGTCAAAGAGTGTTATCTTTCTAGAAGTATAGGTGACTCTTGAGTACATTTCAAAGCTAGTAGGAGTTTTGTTATCTTCTTGGTATTGCACGTTGACAATACCACTCATAGGAAACATTGTCTCTAATTCGCAAAGTACAAAAGCTCGAGAATTGTTTCACTATGATGGACATGGGAAAACGACATTGATACTTGGTATTTGGATCTAAAAGTATAGAACAAAATGTTTAATAGGACTCATTCAAAGCACAATGTGTTGAAAAGTTTCAACATAGAAAATTCCAAGTAAAGGAATTCCTCATATACATCATAGAATGGACTTGAGTGAATCTCAAAGTTTTTGTTCTAGTCATGAGAATGATAGGATAAGTCGAGTCCTATATGCTTTGAATATATGATCGATCATGTACGATGTGACTTACACTTGTACTGATGTCTCAAATGCTTTGAGCATCATGAGATTGTTCAAAAAATTACTTGACTAAATCACTAGACAACTATCAAGAACATTCTGAAGTATTGAAAGATACATAAGGACTGGTTACTTGTAGACAGTAGATAACATGATTGAAAGGAGTTATAGTGACATGAATTTTAGAGATGACTTTGAATCATAGTCTAAATGTATATTCATTTTGAGTTGTAGCATGAAAGGTTTCATGTAGAAGACGACGGTAGATTCAACAATGTGAGTAAGAATACGTTAATGCAAGTGAAGTATCCAAGGAGCATACCTCGACTAGAAAACTTCATAGTTGAGCTTGGAATTGTTTTGAGTAACAAATTGGCATTAAAAATATTATGTGAAAGTGTAGTCATGTTGAATAAGAATTCTTGAGATAACAGAAGGTCAATGTATACAAGGAGGAAATTCCACTACATCCAACATAAAGTTGAGGATAAAGATCTAGTGTGAAGTGGGTATCCTACTAATGATTCGTTCACAATAGTGATGAGCAAAACAGAGCATGATATTCATGCTAAGAGCATTGGCATGAGAAATGATGAAAAAGGTTTAGTTGTTAAGTAGATTACCCCGAAACATTTATGAAATCAGTAATTATATAATTGTATGGTGATTAGATAATAGGGAATTATTTATATTCAAAGATTATCATACCATTGACAATAAGTTTATTAATTTGTTTCATTTTGTGTGCTACTTCCTAAAAATTAATTTATTCGAAATTCCACAGTCGGCCATACTTATGGGAGTAGGTATTGATTTAAGACTGTCATGGAATATTTGTAGATTGTCCAGGGTGATTGAAAGTTGCATAGGGATTGCTGAAATATTCACGAGTACTTGGAAAATAGGGATTTTAAGTATTGGTTAAACCCGCGCTTAGAGATTACTTCATGGATTCAAGCATGAGTAATTCTAAGAGGATAATATCTTATATTCTTCAAAACGTAGATATATAAGTAATAGTTTGCAAGATTATTGTACATTGGTTTGCATCAATGTATTCGTAACTAGATGTCATAAAGTGTAATTCCATGTATGACATGATAAGTATAAGGTATGGTTATATAGTCAAAGTTTATTCATTCCTTTCCTTTTTCCTTAACAGTAAAACGATATCTTTGGACCCCTCGGTGATTTGATGTTGACACTCATGTGCTAGGCCTTGCCCGGACTAAATTGATGTGTTCAGTTAGTAGTATGATCTTAGTCATCATAAATCAGAAATCGAGAAACAGAATCTTGGACGTTGAGATTGATTTGTATCTATGTATCGTGTCCATACGATATCTTGTAGAATAATGAATAGTTGATCACTTATCTTAGGGCTAACGTTTGATTTTATTAGAGTTTGGAAGTAGCTGTGGAAAGCACTATTTACTAGTTATTCAAAGTCTATACTTGCAATTGTAGTTGACGACTTATCTTTTTTGGGTTGCCATCATAACCAAAAATAGCTAAAACTGATATTAGGATATATATATATATATATATATATATATATATATATATATATATATATATAATGATTTGTTATAAGTTATATAATTACTATATTAATTAGAAAAAGTTAATAATTAATTTGGAATTAATTAGAATTAATTAATTATTGATCAGAATTAATCTGGAATTAATTCGAGATTAATTAGAATTATTTAAAGGTGCAATGATTGAATTGTAATTGTTCAATCCTTGAAAAAAAAAAGAAGCAATTCTAAAACCTCCCATAGCTGGAACGTTTTTAAGGAGCCTTCTAGGGTTTCTGGAATCCTCCTGATAGCTGATAAGGAAACTAATTTGAATCAGTTTAAAATATTAATATTTTATAATTCAAAATAAGGTTTCTACCAACTATATAGGTCTCGTTGGCTTGCAAATTTTGTTTATAACCTTCATGGAATGATGAAATCCAAATTTCATCATTGTCTCCTCTCTCTTTATCAATTTCCATTATTCTTGGGTTTGGGGTTTGAGCCATCAAAGGTGTTCACATTATTGGCGCTTGCTTTATATGGATTTTTGAAGATCAAAAGAGTTTAACATATTCAATTATGTTAAAGGTATGTACTCTAATATACTATTTTCGATTATATCTAGATTAGATTAGTTTGTTTATAGTATGTTGCTATAATTAGAAAAAGCCAAATATCCTTAGGTTGCATGTGCCCATAAATTGTTTGTGTGAAATTCCGCTGTGCGAATATATTTTTATTGTAACCTAGAAAACCCATCAGAAATATCTATCCTTAAACTTTATGATGAAGGATCTTGTAGAAGTTGTGTACCATTCTTGGTATCAATGTGAAAAGGTCTGGTAGTCAAATTTCTATGAGTTAGTCTCATTATATAGAGAAAACTATGACAAAGTTTCAACATTTTAATATTAAGGAATTCAACACTCCTTTTGATTCAAGTGTGAAATAAAATGTGAATTCTGGCCGAGAAGTGGCTCAACTAGAATATACAAGTGTAATTGGGAGCATGATGTATGTCACACATTGCACTCAACCTGACATCGCATTCATTGTAAGAAAACTATGTTAATATACTGTTAATCCATAGACAGAGCATTGGAAGATAGTTGGTAGAGTACTAGGATACATAAATAGGATAAGTACTCTTGAGTTGACATATTCTTCATATAATGTAATACTAGAAGGTTATTCTAATGCTATCTATCTAGATCACACTAGTGATTCAAAATCCACAAATGGTTGGGTTTATACTCTAGACAGTGGTGCTATTTCTTGGGTGAGCAAGAAACAGACATGCATTGCTCATTCAACGATGGAAGCTGAGCTTATTGCCTTAGCAACAACAAGCAAAGAGGAAAAACGGATTAGAGATCTAATCTTGGATATTCGTCCGTGGGATATTCTAATGCTACCTATACCAATGTACCATGACAGTGAGACCACACTGTCTAAATTATATAATGCAGTATATAATGGGAAGTCGAGACATATAGGTCTGCAACACAATTTTGTGAGACAACTAATTGAGAGTGGTAACATCAAAGTTGTATATGTCAAGACAAGTAGGAACTTGACAGATCCACTTACCAAACCTATGACGAGAGATTTGGTTACATCTACCACGAGAGTCATGGGTCTAAAATAACAATAAAACCGTTTAGTGATGAAAACCCAACTTGGCATTAGTGCTCCAAGTTCTCAAGTTTAAGGGGTAACAACGAAGTCACTAACGATAAAAGGAACTATCATTAACGATAGATCCATGTGAGGTAGGATTTTATGTCATTTTCGATAATGAGGTTGACTTAATACTCTTAACAAAGTTTTGGAGACATCTAAGCAACAAATATGTTGTACAACTTTGCCTATATGATCTAGAGGTGGTGTCGCCTCAAGTGAAGATTAGTGGTTTATCTTCTAAAGGGTCATGAAAAGGGTTTATAACACATAGCCATATTTGCGCTCAGATAGAACACAAAGACGACATGTGATGTGTAGTGGTAAACTGAAAAGGTCATCAGGTTCGTGGTTTAAACCTATTAGGATACCACTGAATCGGTCTTTTCTTGTTTTTGTGAAAAGGAAACTTTCCAACTTGGTGGGGGGATTGTTGGAAATTATAAGGAAGTAAAACAAGTTGGCTATTTTCCTTTATCCCACATTGGTTGGGGAAGAAACCATGTGTAGATGTATAAGGCATTTCTCTTGATATGCCTTCAAAGGTTTAAGTGGATCAAGAGATGGGCCAAGCCCACACGTTCTCCTAGACTAGCCGATGAAGCGAGTGCATGAAATGACGCGATTTAGGCTAACTTGACACTTTGCACGACAAATCAGTCACTTGGCTGAGGAGCTTTTATTTTTGACAATTTCGGGTTAAGTAGGTTTGACCAAACTAGTCAAAGAGTTGACCATTATTGACTTCGTGGACAAGGAGACGAAACCTTCTAGAATCCTCTGGAAAGATCAGATAGACTTCGGGTTTGAAATAGGATAAGAGCATATAACGATATCGTATTCAAATTAAAACTACCATGTGTCAGCCTGTGAGAGGTCGGACTTAGTCACCAGGTCTGGTTTTTTTGGGGCCTCTAGGGTTTTCGTCCACTATAAATAGGACCTTACAAGTCCCATTTACAACACACAAAATTCACAACTCTCTCTTTCTCTTTCTCTGACGATTTCTTTCTGGTTTCTAAATATTCACTTTGCGTTTATCGTTTTCCATATCTATTGTAAAACTAAAAAGTTTGCATTAAATCTTGGAGTTTTACTTTATTACTTACAATCGATAGAAACAAAGTAAAAACTTTTAAGGACAAAAGTCAAATCCATGTAGGTTTCTACAATCAAGATCAACTACAAGCATATCGGTTTTACTTTATTGTCTCACATTTATATTCGTCCAATAACATGACAATCTGTTTCTATTTATTTCTTATAATGAAATCTAATCGTGAAGGATCATTCTGATTTCTGGACGAAACTTTGTAACAATAATAATAATAATTAAATTTATTATTTGGCAACATCTCAACATTTAATCCTCAATACTAATCACTAGTTGTGAGACCCATTTATTAAATAAGTTAATCTAAAAAAAGTTAAATATAAATGTTGAATTTATAAGAAAAAAAGAAAAATAATGATTTATTATAATGTAAATGTTTTTTTATCTTTTAAATTTAAACAAATAATTTAATTAAGGAAAAAGAACTAACGCGTTTTAATTTTGAAAATTTTGGAATTTAAAGGGAAGTTTATTAGTGAAATTAGTATTCATTTATTACTACATTTATTGCATTTATTACATTAAAACATTATTTAGGATTTAATAAAATAGAAAAACTCGTAAAGACATATGAGAAAAAAATTAATTTAAAATAACCACAAAATGACATTTAACAAATTGAATGAGAGTATGATAAGTGATAAAAAAACCTTCATTTATTAGAGAGAATTGGTTGCTTGTGAAAACATTTTGAATATTTAATCATAAATATTATTTATTCATTCGTTTGTTTGTCAATTCTAAATAATTCTTGATTAGTTTATAATACTAATTATAAACTTATTTAAATATCAAGTATGAAATTTAACACCTTTGTTTGTGAATTCTAAATAATTCTTGATTAGTTTATAACCCTAATTATTAGATTGTTTAAATATCGAAACTTAAGACCCTCCTATACAAAGATGACTTTCGTATGAAAACTTATTTACTCATAAAAAATGGTTTACGAACTCGAGATTTAATGAGATATTATAGATTTCAATTAATTAAACTAGTGAATTTAAACAGGTAATCTTTTTTCAATATTGAGACGAGATTGAGATTCTAAACCAAAAAAAAAAAAAAAAAAAAGCAGTCCCCTGAAAATCATAACATTTTGGCTTTCACCCGACCCTACAAATTTTCAAACCCGGATGTAAAAGGCACGCCGGTTGCAGGAAGCCATTGGTTGCCTGACATGAACTTGTCAACGGTGAAATCCTCTGCGATATTTGGATCATCTATGACATGGTAACCACTCCATTTAACCCTCTCATCAGTACTCGAACCTGGTCCATAATTCTTATACTCTCCATAATAAATGGTTTCGTTATAACCCCAAGTATCCATCCACCCTTTCGGATCCACCAACTCATCAAGAAAACATTGCATATAAACAGTCTCGGCGTGTGGATACCATGGTCTTCCTAAGAAAGCTTTGTGCTGATCGATCACCGGCTTTAGATCATCTGCAGCAGTTATCTTACACCCTTGCAGTGTATATCCAGACGTTTCGTTTTCATATTTCCGTCCATTAGCAGTCACCACTAACCCTCCTTCTTCAAGCGGTGGTTTCCTTATGAAGATCTCACAATCTTGGAACACTGCCGGAGCGTCGCCGAATATGAAATCAACTGTTCCGAAAATCTGGCATTCTTTGTAGAACTGTTTACTAGAAAAAGTAAAAAGTGTGTCTTGATAGCCTTCAATGCTGCAGTGATAAAAGGCTGATTGATCGGAGCTGGTGAGAAGAGCCACCGCTTTCTCTCCCTGTGGCCCGGCAGTGTTCCGGAAGGTGATATGTCGAGCGATAAATCCACGACCCCAAACTTCTGCAAGAATGCAACCGAATTACAAAAAAAACTCCGAGTACATTTCGGTTTTTTTAACGTAATTGTCTCCACTAAAATTTCACTTCGTTATTATTCTTTCAGAAATAAAACAGTTGGGTTTAGGAAACGTGTTTATGTATTGAAACAAACTCGGAGTAAATTTAGGATTTCTACGTCAATGCATGTGTCCACGAAAATCTCAATTCGTTCTGGAGTACAATTGAATTACAAAAGTGTTTATGTTTCAACCATATTATATATACAGAAATTAACCACATTAACACGGCTATACGACAAATTAATGATAAAAAATAGAAACTAAAAACTTGAGGTATTAGCCAATTAACGAAACATTAACTTACGAAATGTTGCTGTTTGCTTGAGGTCACCAGCCTTTGACGTTCCGACCATGTCACCACCTAAACCCCGGCTACCAGTAATGATCGTCTTATTTATTCCGTCTCCAAACATCGTTATATACTCCACTGTCCTCGGAATCACAACGTTTTCGTCATAGATTCCAGCCTTCACGTAAATCACATACCTCCGGGATTGTGTCCTGTTCGATGCCGAATTTACAGCTTCTTGAACGGTTTCAAAATCTCCTGAGCCATCTTGAGCCACAACGACGTTTGGAGTACATTCTAGTGCCAAATCCCTCTGCTTCCAATCGACAGACTCAGGAGCATTATTGGTATTACTACCCCTAAAGAGAACACTAATAGCCAAGGAGTTGAGTATTAATTGTGTCAAATTGGTAGAAATTAGGGGCAGCATTGTGTTGGTCATATTAATCAACTCGAACCCTTTTTCACAGACGTTGATATAGGCTAAACTAGCACTGAGCCATGTCTGGACGTCAAGTTGGGTTGGGTGGAGGGTGTGGTTCAGGACCATGTTAAGTGTGAAAACGATGCCATCAATGTACTCAACGCAGCTACCCCACAAGCTTTTTCCTGGAACATTTGGGTACTTTGACTCGATCCCTTGTGCTCGTTTCAGAGCCACACGTGCTTCATCTATGGCTGCTTGTACAGTCATATCCAGGAACTGATTTGTAGATATGGTTGTCATATAGGGGTTAGGTTCGGCGATATAGTGATTGCAGGTTTCGTAGTATGGAGTCTGAGTGCACCACCAGTTTATGTTGCCGGAGGTGGTGGTTTCTGATGAGCAAGAGAAGAGGAATGTAATGATGAGGCATACGAAGAATGCATGCTTCATTGCCATATTTTGATTTCCTGATTTTTGTTCTTTCTTAGAATGCTATTTATAATACTCAAATGGTGTAATAAATACCAAATCTTGGTAAATTTATTTCACTACTTTTGCGGATCAAGTCTAATCTATTAAAACATATTTTTTTTATGTTTGAATAATGCATTATTTTTTTGATATAAAATTGTAATTCAGAATAAAGACTATTTGTTTGATATAATTTTGATATATATTTTGTCTGCTATAAGTTTTGAGCACCTTTAAAGAATTATATTTGGTAACAAACAGTAACTTGAACCAAAATTAGTCATTTAAACATCCAAACTGAATTAACCAGATAAAGAACTCGAAGATAAAATATGATTTCGTTGCCGGTATGATAATTATATCCACGGTAGATGTTAAGGAGATCTTAGTAGAATTGAAAACATGATTATAAGAATGTGTTTTTGAACTAAGAAAATGAATTTTTTTACTAAACTAGCATCTTTTTTATAACAACTAGACTTTATTAAAATGAACAACAAAAGGCTGAAATTACAAGGTACAATACAAGGTTTGTTAGTCCACACGTCCCATAGTAAATATCTACCCATTTAGATCTACTCTTAAGCCATAAAAATGTCAAAGCCTTAAACTCATAAGCTAAAATATTTGGTATAACATCTAGTTTCAGAATGTTTCTAATTTTGCAATAGCGAGCCGTAAATGGGTAAAACAAAAGTTTTGAGTTTCAAGGGAATAACGTTTAGACCCTGTCGGATGCTGATAATGTTGTTTAAGTGATTACAGCTTTCAAATTATGTTTTGAAGAAAAAAGGTAAAATAGGAAAAGTAATATTTTGGGCTTTTTGCATGAAGTATGGTTTTAGTTTGACATGTGTTAAGTCAAAAGTAATTACAATTTTATATCAAGCTTTATTGCATTTCATATTTGGATCTAATTGTATTTGGTGCTTTGGTCCATTTTAATGAGTTTTGAATGAGAGTTAGGAATAAAGTTTATAACTTTATTACTCTCTAAAGTCCCAAGAACATTGTATGTTTCAGACCTGGACTCACAAGTACTTTTGATGTCATACATGGGATTTTAACCCATTTCTTACCCTCTTTTAACCTGGTATTGGGAAGGACATGTATTGGACATGCATGACCATAAAGCAAGGATTTTTATGTTACATTTGGGTGTATGAGAGCCTTCTGGAAAGTATGGATGAGTGGGTTAAAGGATTAAGAAATTAATGCATTAAGAAGGCCAAAGTTGTTCTCACGACGTGAAGGATTAGCCTTCACGACGTGAGAAAGGGGTAGTCTCCGCGACTATTTTGTCTCGAGGCCACCACGACATGACAAAAGCTTGGTCACGTGTGGTGGCCGACTATGGGATTTTCGACTGTTAACTTTGACTTTAATCATTGACTTTTTGACCAAGATTAACTTTAGGTAAACTTTTAGGGTTTTGGGTTGTAGGCTGAGATTTGGTCCCTGATTTTTATATAGGTGACCTGTAGTGCTAGTTATTAGATCTGTGAGCAATATTGTTTCTTCTAGACTATAATGTGAGTTTTCTCACTGTACTCGTGGGTCGAAGACACCAATGTTGGCCCACTAGATTGTGTTATTTATCCTTATGTGTAGGATATTGTTATGCTATAGTGATCTGTTAGATTTGGTAGATCTGTATGATTACCTATATTTGCTGGTTATTGATTATTATTAGCATATATCGACATGGTATGGTTAGGTTGAGTCGGTACTACTTTGTGCTATAGGCTAACAAATCCGGGAGTGGTCCAACTTTATGTTGTAGGCTCGGGAGCTGTCTAGCTTTTTGTTGTAGGTTCGGGGGCGGTCCGGTCTTGTGTTGTAGGCCTTAGGCCGGACCAGTCTTGTGTTGTAGGCCCGATATGCATGCATGCATTGAATATGTATTATTGTGTGGGGTATTTTAGGGGAACTCATTAAGCTTTGACTTATAGTTGTTGATTTAAATGTGTTTTAGGTACTTATAGGACTGCAAAGGCGGAACTGTACAGATGTACATCAACAGTTTTATGATTCAAGATCACACATTGTTTTCCTTATAACTCCGATTTTGAATTATTGTTTCTAAACAAATAGTTTCACTAACGCAACTTCATAAAAATGGGTGTTTATTTTGTTCTAAAAATGAAAAAATTTATACTAGAAATTGGGATGTTACAAGTTGGCATCAGAGCCTTAGTTTGAGGGATTTGGATGAACACTCGTATAAATCCAAACTCAAACTAGGATCTGAGAATTTTTACAAACGTTTTCAAAAAGGATTTAAGAAAATAGTTGGGTTAGAGATATGAACTCAGTTCCTGGTCATGTTCTTGTCTGATTGTTAGCCTAGTATCGGGAACATGAATCTCTTGCCCGATGCTATTTTTAACAGGGAAGATGTTGTGTATATAGTCAACCAAAGCCTGAATAGGAAAGTGGTTCCCAAAATACCCATGCTTATTGTAACATTCGTTCTAGGTATTATTTAATTTATCTAATTTTTAGGGTTTTGTGCATGGACTTGGCGAGTTGGGGTGCTCCAACTCGTCGATTAGAGACTATTATGAGGGCGCGGGATTTGGATGCTACTCGACGAGTCGGAAGGTCCCGACTCGACGAGTAGGCGCTGTAGAGAGAATCCCTAATTTTCAGGGGTTTGCACCCTATTTAAAGGACTTATGGCTCATTTGTAGCCTCCCTCATCGTCCTTGCAACCCAGAAAGAAGCCCTAGCCGCATAGTTGAGCTTCCTTGAGTGTGTGTGAGCCTTAGAGAGTGAAACTTGTAGCTTTGTGAAGGATTTTAGAGCTTGAAGAGGAAGGAGAAAGGAGAGGAACAATAGATCTGACATCTACTATGTATTGGCCATCACCTTGAGGTATAAAGTCTTCACCTTGATCTCTAGTTGATTAGATCCCTTTTCTTGCAAGTAAAGGACTATTTTAATACAAAAATGGAGTCAAACTCGGATCTGGACTTATCAGAAGGATATGGTTCCAGATCTGGACCTCTCTAGGTCCCCAATGACATAAAGTTGCTCACTTTATGCAGCCTAGCCCCTTTCGATGCACAAAAAACCTTATAAGAAGCTTAGTTTTGATGCTATGGCCTTGAAGGGACTTGCATGCACGTAAAGTTTGCAACTTTACGTGGTAACTTCACTAAGGGAGTTTGGATCTGGAGTTTGGGACCTTAGATCCCACTAAAAAGGGCTAAACTTGGAAAGGACTAAAGGAACTCGACGAGTCCCTTAGCTGACTCGACGATTCGGGGTAGGGTTTGCTCGTTTATGGGTTTCTGGATGAATGCAGTGAAAGATTAGGGGTTTGGTCTGATTAGACATTAGTTTTCTGGACATATGATAAACTCGACGAGTCACTAGGGTGACTTAGCAAGTTGATGCGGGATTCGGTGGAATGGACTTGGGAGGAACTCGACGAGTTACAAAGGTAACCCAGCGAGTTAACGAGTCATACAGAAACTTGATGAGTGGTTGCATGCACTTGACGAGTTGAGGTCAACATGGACTATTGACCTTGATTTTGACCAGGGTTGACTTTGAAGGTAATTATGGGATTATGAAAAGTTAATCACATAATGATTACACACAGTTGAATTGGAGCAGCACATAGGACATATCTAATTTTAGTTTGTCAGTTCAACATCCGAGAGGTGAGTCTTCTCACCATACTAATGGGTCTAAGGCACCAAGGCCGACCCATTTTATGATATGTGGTACACTAGTTGTAGTAGAGATATGTGGTGTGATAGTTAGCTATATGCTAAGTGGTATGCTAGTGATTATATGATATTTGCATGGAAGACCCCAGGGGGAGCCCGTGGCAGTTGGATATAAGATCATGTGGGGGAGCCCATGGCGCATTGGAGTAATACCTTGGAGGGAGTCCATGACATCCTTATATGTTTATGTTTGAGTTATGTAGTATGATAGATAATTCTGTGATATATGATATCCTAGTTGATTATTATGTTATTGCATGGAAGACCCCGGGGGAAGCCTGTGGAAGTTGGATATAAGACCATGTGGGGGAGCCCATGGCATTCCTAGGTAAAGACCATGGGGGAGCCCATGGCATGTAGGTAAAGACCATGGAGGAGCCCATGACATGAAGGTATAAGACCCTGGGAGGAGCCCATGGCATTCCTATATGATAGTATGCATGGCTTAGGTGATATGTGTAGCTTTTATAGCTAATAGGATATGTGCTATGTGGATTGTGTGTGGGTTATGCTCTGAGGGACTCACTAAGCATTAGCTTACATTTAGTGGATTTGGTTTAGGTATATCTGATCCCAAGGGCAAGGGCAAGGCTTGATTTTGTGGCGTGCACTCCCTCTTAGGCGTTTTTATGGGACACTCTGATATTTTGAAATAAAATGGTTATTGTTATGAATTTTGAAAACAATTTTGTATTTGGGATTTCTTGGTTTGTGGAAAGTATTTTGATTAATCAAAAATGAAAAAATTTTCTTCTGAAAATTGGTTCGTTACAATTATTGTATATATATGCTGATATGAGAATTGTTAGAAATACGTGTTAGTTGTAGGCTAGGGATCTTCAGGAATTGAATGATAGAATTGCTTGATTTATAATGCATGATAGCCTAGGGGATTTCGTGTTATGCTATATAGAACTAACATTATTTCTATAGTTGCTTAATGTATGCATCATAGCTGTACATAACTAAGATCTTATATCATGAGAATGTTTGATTTAGCTTTATTTCCTATTCCTTGTTTGGTTGTGGGCTTAGGGTAGAATCAATTATTCGACTGTCAACTATTGAATCCAATGTTATGTATGACTAGCATACACAATGCAAATGTAGAGTTAGTGAAGGTTTCATGAGATTGTGTAAATTGTTAGAAGGCCATCAGATGTGAAGATCTGATAGTTACTCTTGTGAGAGTAAGTATAAAAAGTATGCATACCCTAGTTTCTTGGGGGCCTAGTTGCCCATGTGATTCGTCGCGATCCTTCGAGACAAATATGGGTAGGTGTGGAAGGTAGTATGGGCACGTATTATTGGAATCACAGAACATGTACACGTATCAATTAAGTCACAAGTTTGGAGCGATGGGTGGTTGAGTAGTGAGGTGTTAGGGTATAATGTGATTTTCTGACGTGTCTGGTTTAATTTTTGTATGGTATAGTGCTAGGGATAGTGCAATAGTCCTCGTGTTGTTGGTCCTTCGGTTATGGTTGCTCTGGATGAGGACATAATTGATGCTTGTTCGGGATTATGTGGCCATGGAAGTTTAGGCCTCAATGGTTCAGATCTGTACAAGTTAGATGATCCGAAGGTGTTGAAGACCTAGTTCGAAGTAGCACTAGTTTGAGTCGCATGACTTAAGAGAAAGAAATTATGTTGATGGATAGGATATCATTCTCTACGATGGGGTTACGTTCTACCAATCTCCCATGGTTGAGGAAGAGGGGATCGGAAGTGTGTCCAACGATAGATGGAAGAAAGGGAGTTTGTCCTCTACATCAATTTCTGCTGCAAAGGGGGGGGGGGGTATTGTTCGGTTCATGGTGAATCGTTTTGTGACATCCCCAAAATCACGGCCAGAAAAGACCGGTTTCATTTATGATTTTTAAAATAATTTCAGAGTAAATCCTTTTGATTTAAAAGTGTTGCGGAATTTGTTCCCAAAACAAAACATGATAAAATAATATTTATCAAAGCATTTCATCAAGAGATGCATTTTCATTATATAATCAAAACTCGGGATGTCATGTTCCGATACAGACCATAAAGCATAAACGATAACATTACAAGTCATTCAATAAATATATACATATACAGACTTGTAAACAAAACAACTTGATGATTCAACCATCTTATGCCCTCGCGTCACTACCTGTAATACAAATAAAACTGAGTGGGTCAGGCTTGGGAGCCTGGTGAGCATATAGGGTTTTCAACCCACAATAAATAATTTATATTTAATTTCACCAACCAATCACTATCCCGATTACCCATTCCCGTTATCCTCACTTTACGTCCCTAAAATAACATCTATCTTAAGGGACCTAATCTAGGATTTTCATCGGGACGGACATCACTGCGAAGGGGTTTCCTCAACAATAGATATCCTAAAGGCAACCATGAGGGGGATAGAGTACACCGGTGAACACATCGTTCACAACACCTACAGGTTATGAACCTGCTAGCGTTCCACTGGACTGTCTAGAAAGAGTCCGTGGTCGTTATCCATACTCCGCTGAATAACTAGATCAACAACAACAACAACATCGAGGCCTCTCATCTGTTTATTACACACCAACTATCTACCCATGTTCTACCCAACATATTAGTAGATAAAAATATATATTTTCATACATAGTTTAAAACCTGTATATCATTTTCATTCAATATATATTCCACATAACAGATGAGGCATACCACATAACACGTATTCCATAGAAAACAATTCAAATCTATGAGATAGAATAAAGTGAATATCCATTCATGCATACAATCACAAAATATACACATAACAAGTATATCGTATAAAATACTTCATAGTTACTCGTTAGAAGAAAGTAACTACACCCTCACACATATAAACCACAATTTACTTAATACACTCAAACCGTACTTGTATTATTATCGTGTTTATGAAAGGTAGTATACACTCACTTGATCAAAAGATGATCGGACAGCACTACGACTTGCAGAAGTAGTAATCCTCAGCAGATCTGGAAGATCTCTACAAAAATCGAACTTCTCGCGGGCAGAGCTTCGACTCGGGAACCGCACTTCTCGGGATCTTCGGGATCTCGGGACTTGCCTCGGGGCTTGAGAATAATACCGGGGCTTCGGGGTATTTCTGGCACGCAAAACGATGCAAAACGGGAGAGAGAAGAGAAGAAATTAGCAAAATAGTCGGCTGCCCTCGCATCCTATTTATAGGAGGCTGGAGCCTCGGAGTACGCGGGGCGTACAGGCGTACGCGGGGCGTACTGGCCTCCGAAATCGTCACTGCATGCGTCATCCGAAGTGTCGACACTCTTCGGAGTACGCGGGGCGTACGTCGGATCAGACCGCTGACTGCTCTTCGGATAATACCGGAATTAAAGATTAAAAATAAATACAAATTATTTAATAAACTTCGAAAATTCATATCTTCTTCATACGAACTCCGTTTTTGACGTTCTTTATATCCACGCGAAGGTGAGACTATGCTCTACAACTTTCGTTTAGACTCCGTTGGCTAATTTTAACTTTATTTTTATTATTTATTTTTAATAGGCCGGGACAAAAACTTTCGTTATAAATTCATAACTTCTTCGTTTGACGTCCGTTCTCGCCTATCTTTTTATCGCTTCGATACCAACAACGAGACCTTCGATCCTCGTTTAGAATGCTTCGGCTAAAAACCGCTTGATCTCAAATCGAGTATTTCAGGCTGCATACCGCTAAGTCGAAACTTCGATAAATCATAACCTCCTCATACGAAGTCAGATTTGGGCGTTCTATATATATTCGGAAACCTCGTTTCAACTACTACAACATTATCCAAAGATATTAAGTTTATTTTACACTTAAATTTTGACGCTTATTTTTATTCTTAATTAATCAAACCACATAATTAAGCAATTAAGCACAAAACACATAATACTCAAATAATACATTCTTATTATTTCAAAACGGGTTACAAATGTTAACCTAGACTATTACATTGCTAAAAATGACAAGCCCAGAAACACAGGCGTTACACATTTTCGTCTTATAGCATGGAAATATTTGATGCTTATCTGTTCTTTTGGTTCGGTGGCCTAGGTGAAGGCCATGTCGCAAGTTGGATAGGTGACATAGTTTTGAGATGATCGGGTGTATCTGAGGAGGTTCTAGATGTTCCTGATTTGGAAAGGAGAGTCTTATTATTTGGTAAGTTTGTCGGAGTTTAAGCATCTGTAAGGAATTCTTGAAGCTTCAAAGGAGGATAAGGATGCATGTAAATTCTTTAAATGCAAGGTTTGGTTGAGTGAAGTTCAGTTTGTAAGGTGCCTTGTAAATCCAATGGTATTCTGATCGATTTCGCTAAGATTAAGGTGGCAATGTTGGGGGGATGTTTTTGGAGTCTCCATCTGAGATTTAGAGTTTCATTAGGATTAGCTAATTATTATTTGAAGGATTATCTTGTGTTGTGTTATGAAGTACGGAATTATTGGTTGGTATGTTTTGGTTGAGCTGACCCGAGCTTTTGATGTTATAATCGACATTCGATGATGGTTCGAACCCTAAGTGGGGGTGAAGTGGGTGTTCTACTTAGAGGATCGTCGGTCGGTTCGATTTTATGGTCTCATCACAAAGGGTCAGAAGAATCTATGGTTCACATATGGTAGATTTTGTTCTAGGTTTATTGTTGCATAAGAGGAGGAAAGTGGGCTACCATCAAAGTGCTCGTGGTTAGGAAGTTTCTCATTGTGTTTCTCAAGGATCCATCAGAGTCCTCCATGGTTGCGGAGAATTTAAGAATTTATTAGATTATGAATGCAGAGTAAGTTGCCTTCTGGATTATGTCTTCATGAACGCATGTGTTGTCCTCATAACAGAAAGTTGATTGGTAAGGAACTAATTGTGGTGAGTAGTTTTTTCTGGAAGCACCAAGGATCTTGTGAAAAGAGCGCTTTAGTTGCTAATTTTGGGCATCAGATATAAAGGGTAAGGTTAGCTCGTAATATGAGTTTGTCATTTATGGTCATAGATGGCCAGTTGTCGATATGTTGACCATTTTCCGAGTTTAGTATGTGTATTTTCGCATGAGATTTGTTCAGCAGTGTAGGGGATAACTTGGTTTAGTCATCGATCCATTTTATATCGATGGGTCAATTCTTTCTGTAATGCCCGTAGATTAGGGCTAGTCAATTTAGAGACGATAAGCATCAAAAATGACTTTTTTTATGGAATATTATTTAGAAGGATTAATCTTAACCAAGTTGTAGTATATGTCACAAGGTTTCCGTGCATATAAAGAACGCCAAAATCCGAGTTATAACGAAGAAGTTATGACCTGTCGAAGTTTCGCGACAGAACCGGCACGACCCAGCGCGACGTAAATAGTGAACTTAAGGTAGATAGATATCTATACTTAGTGATCTAAAAAAGAGCTGAAGATTTATTTGATAGTAGTCCAACGATAAAAAGACAGACGAAAACGGAGTTCAGATGGAGTTATGAGTTTATAACGAAGTTTTCCTGTCCCGGCCTACTAAAGATAATATATAAGTAATATACTTATAATATATTAAAAATAAAGTCAAAAATAGCCAATGGAGTCTAAACGAGAGTTATAGAGCATAATCTCACCTTCGCGTCGATATAAAGAACGTCAAAAACGGAGTTCGTATGCGAAAGTTATGAATTTCTGAAGTTCGGGGCGCGAACCCCCAAAACTGTCAGAGACCACGACGTGGCAAGCAGTGCCACGACGTGGCAAGTCTCTTGACAGCTCCGGGAGTCCCCCAGATGCAACTTGGGATGACGCATGCAGTGACGATCAAGCCCACGACGTGGCAACAAGATCCCACGACGTGGCAAGGGGCAAATTTGCCCTATAAATAGATTTGAAGGGCCAGACGTTTAGGGTTGCTATTTTCTCTATTCTCTCTCCCGTTTTACCTCGATTTGCGTGCCAGAAGTACCCCGAAGCCCCGGTATCATTCCTGAGTCCCGAAGCAAGATCCGAAGCCCCGAGAATCCCGAAGAGCGTGATTCCCGAGCCGAAGCTCTGCCCGCGAGAAGTTCGATTTTTGTGAAGATCTTCCAGATCTGCGGAGAGATACTACTTCTACAAGCCGTGGTGTTGTCCGATCATCTTCTGATCAAGTGAGTGTGTAGTTACTTTCTTCTAACACATAAATATTAAGTATTTTCTATAAAATACGTGCTATGTGTATAATATAAAGTTGTTTATACGTGTGGGTGTATAGTCCCTTTCATAAACATGGGTATAATACAAGTATTGTTTGAATGTATTAAGTATATGTTTGGGAGAGTGTGTGGTTACTTTCTTCTAACACATAAATATGAAGTATTTGTTATAAAATATGTGCTATGTGTTTATATATTGTTGTTTATTTGAGATGAGTATGGAATGAATGTTTTATATAGTTTTTAAATGAGTTAAATTGTATATGTATTTTATATCTACAAATATGTTAGGTAGAACATGGGTAGATGAGATAGTTGGTATGTGATAAAATGATGAGGTATGAAAGATGATTAAGAATGATATTAGTAGATGCACCAATTAAGGAATGTCATAAAACTAGCAGATGCGCTTGAGAATAATATCGGTAGATGCACCAAGTAGTAAATGTCATGATCTTGGCAGACGCGCCAAATAGAGATTGTCGTAACAATAGTAGATGCGCTTATAGGGTAATCTTGGCAGATGCACTTATAGGATAATCTTGACAGATGCGCTTATAAGATAATGTCGGCAGATGCGCCTAAAAGAGAATGTCATAAACCTGGCAGTCGCGCCTCATAGTGTATGACGTAATCCTGGCAGAGGCGCTTAAAGGATAATGTTGGCAGATGCGCCTTATGTAGAAATGGAAGCTTGTGCTAATTCCTTAGGTCAATCCTTAGGAATGAATGAAGGAAGGATAGTTGATTAATAGGGTAAAACCTTAAGAAATAAAGAAGATAATGGTGATGGGTAATTGGGTTGATTGTTTAATGATTGAATATAATAATTATATTATTGTGGGTCGAAAACCCTATATGCTCACCAGGCTCCCAAGCCTGACCCACTCAGTTTCCTTTGTATCACAGGTATCGATACGAAGATATATTTCACAGAGAGATAAAGGAGATGTAAAATCTTTAGTGTAAATAATGTAAGTTCTGTTTATGCTTATGTGTCTGTATCGGAACATGACATCCCGATATTTTGTTATATAATGAAAATACATTTCTTTAAAGAAATGCTTTGATAAATCTTTATCATATTTTGGGAACAAATTCCGCAACTGTTTTCTTTAAAAGATTACTCTGATTTTAAAAACAAGCATAAACAAATCGGTCTTTTCTGGCCGTGAAATTGGGGATGTCACACTTTCCTTGTCAACATCTAGTACTTATCTGAGGGTCTTTGGGCGATACTTTTTTATTCTACAACTGATGTGTCAAGCCTTCGTTAAGTTCTATAAGATTTATATCTTGTTCTTGGTATATATACTCTCAATTATTTGGTGGTGGAATTGTTGTTCTTAGTAGGCTTGAGTTAACAGTTGTCCTTGCTTATTGGGAGTTTGGATGTTAGAGCAACGTTGTTCGGTTTTTAGGGTGTGTTTGTGGTCTATGCAGATTCCAATTTTGGCAGGTCGCATTGATTGGGTTGGTATTGTGATTGATTCAACCAGGGTGTTGGCAACATTAATGGGTAATTTTGGAATGCTTCTTCGAATTTGGAAGTTCTATTGGTCTAATCGTGCATTGTAAGTATCTGTTCAGCTTCGACTAAGGTGTGGGATCTTGTCTTGGTTGTTTGGGGAATTTTTATTCTAATAGTACAGGTTCTTTGTTTTGTTCGATCCGCTGGTACTTCACCCTTTGGGTAAGGATATGTTAAAGAAGGAACACAATTGGCCTGAGGAGTGTTTTATTTTTCCCTTGGGAAGTGTGAAATGTTGGCAGTCCAACAAATAAGGTCTTGTGGAGCATTACAGGATTGAGTGTGATATCTAGAGAGCACTCTGTCTGAACTCATGGAATGGCTCTTATTTTATTTATTGCTTTCGAGTTAGGGAAAACGTTTAACAAATTTCCTAGTTACATGCAAACATGTTTTGTTCGATGATGCGTCAGTAATAGTTTATACTGTGGAAGGGTTGTGTATTATAGATGGTATAAATATTGTGGTTGTTGGTAAGTGTAAAGTGGGATGTCGACTAGGTTCTTGCAGGTCGGTGGAATGATGGTCATGTGCCTGTAGGCCCACCGGGTGCTAGTCGGGAGTCTTCATGTCTATGATTTGGTGATGACAAAAACTGTGAGGAACCGTGGTCGTTATCCATACTCCGCTGAATAACTAGATCAACAACAACAACAACATCGAGGCCTCTCATCTGTTTATTACACACCAACTATCTACCCATGTTCTACCCAACATATTAGTAGATAAAATATATATTTCCATACATAGTTTGAAACCTGTATATCATTTTCATTCAATATATATTCCACATAACAGATGAGGCATACCCACGTAACACGTATTTCATAGAAAGCAATTCAGGTCTATGAGATGGAAGAGGGTGAACATACATTCACATACATAACAACAAATTCTACACATAACACGTATTTTGTATAAAATACTCCATAATCATGCGTTAGAAGAAAGTAACTACACACTCACACATATAAACAACAATATACTTAATACACACGAACCATACTTGTATTATTATCGTGTTTATGAAAGGTAGTATACACTCACTTGATCAGAAGATGATCGGACAGCACTACGACTTGCATAAGTAGTAATCCTCAGCAGATCTGGAAGATCTCTACAAAAATCGAACTTCTCGCGGGCAGAGCTTCGACTCGGGAACCGCACTTCTCGGGATCTTCAGGATCTCGGGACTTGCCTCGGGGCTTGAGAATGATACCGGGGCTTCGGGGTATTTCTGGCACGCAAAGTTTTTCCCTTGCATCTTGGTCACTTTTACTTTTTTTTCGATGCAAAACGGGAGAGAGAAGAGAGAAAATTAGCAAAAGAGCCGGCTGCCCTCGCATCCTATTTATAGGAGACTGGAGCCTCGGAGTACGCGGGGCGTACTGCTTCCGAAATCGTCACTGCATGTGTCATCCGAGCCACTTGCTGCGAGTGTCGACATCCTCAGAGTACGCTGGGTGTACACGAGTACGCGGGGCGTACTTCGGATCGGACCGCTGACTCCTCTTCGGATAATGCTAGATTTTTCAATTAAATATAAATACAAATTATTTAATAAACTTCGGAAATTCATATCTTCTTCATACGAACTCCATTTTCGACGTTCTTTATATCCACGCGAAGGTGAGACTACGCTCTACAACTTTCGTTTAGACTCCGTTGGCTAATTTCAACTTTATTTTTATTATTTATTTTTAATAGGCCGGGACAGAAAAACTTCGTTATAAATTCATAACTTCTTCGTTTGACGTCCGTTCTCGCCTAACTTTTTATCGCTTCTATATCAACAATGAGACCTTCGATCCTCGTTTAGATTGCTTCGGCTAAAAACCGTTCGATCTCAAATCGAGTATTTCAGGCTGCATACCGCTAAGTCGAAACTTCGATAAATCATAACTTCCTCATACGAAGTCAGATTTGGGCGTTCTATATATATTTGGAAACCTCGTTTCAACTACTACAACATTATCCAAAGATATTAAGTTTATTTTACACTTAAATTTTGACGCTTATTTTTTTTATTCTTAATTAATCAAACCACATAATTAAGTAATTAAGCACAAAACACAAAATACTCAAATAATACAATCTTTATTATTTCAAAACGGGTTACAGAGGTTAACCTAGACTATTATATTGCTAAAAAAATGGCAAGCCCGGAAACACAGGCGTTACATTCACCTAGAGAGGGTTGAGTCTAGTCTCGAGAGTTATATTTATGAGAATATTACTTTGTGTGATTAGGCGGAGGCTAGATCATATTTCTACCGATTCAGAGATATACCGAGACATCTAAGGTGAGTCTTCTCACTATACTTTACCTAGTGTGGTAACAGAGTTATGTGACATAGTATTCTAGAGTTATATGCCAGTGTATTTGTATGATATTATGTGTTGTGATTTTTTGTGATATGTGATATGCATGATTCAGAGTTTACAGAGTTAGGACCAGTGGGTCCACAGAGTTATGGGGCCAAGAGGGTCCCATAGAGATATTCGACCAGAGGGTCAACTGAGTTACAGCCTTGAGTGGCTGATATGTGTTTATGTGGTATTTTGGGGAACTCACTAAGCATTTATGCTTACAGTGTTATGTGAGGTGTTTTAGGTACCAGTGATGATCGCGGGAAGGCGTCGGCATGACTCGTACACACGCACACTAGAGTTCATATGTTTTGATCTTGGGGGTTTTGTATTGAGATAGTGATGATACAATATTTTAAAATGTGGATGCAAATGAAAATACATGGTTTTTAAAATGAGAAAAAAATTGTTTGAATTTTTATGGTGTTACATTGCACCCCAACATATTTGTGACCTACTGTTCATTATAATCTAGTCAGTTGGGAGATGAGAAAGCCTTATAATAAGTTCGTCACCAGTACTTGAGTATTGGAACACCCAAACTAGGTAAACAGACGACTTGCAATCTAGGTTTGTGTGTGTATTAAGGGTGTACCATAGAAAGATGTCGTGGGACACAAAGTCATAACGATATACTAAGCCTTTTATAGGGGTATGTTTCGGAATGTGGATTTTGTTAGGATGTCATAGATAAATTTCCCTTGTTACTCTCTTCATCATAAGTCGGCATTCTTCCTAGTCAAAGGAACAAATCGACCTTTTATGCCTGAAGACGATCGTCAGTCATGGAGTATAAATTCTTGAAGTCCAGACCATCGAGTTCCCGATTTTGGAAAACTTCCTAAGGAGTTCGGGAGTACGTCCAAGGTGGAAAAGAAAGTTCTATGGGAAATATCAATGTGACAACGAATGCTAGATCACAAGTTAATCTCTATAACTCAACACTCATCCTTGGCCTGTCAAGGCCACTCGGGTCACCATTACACTAAAAATATACAGTAAACATGTCAAAAATCAAGATATGGTGTTAACACACTATACACTCAGCTATCTACTCCTTAGAATCCTGTGACTTTCCTTGATGCGCGTATGGGACCCGTGCTTCCAATAGTATGGCCCATACCACCTTCCGTACCTATCCGTATTTGTATGAAGAATCATCCAAATTCTAAGTCACCAAACTTCATAACAATTAGGTTTACTAACATACACTTATACACTCCGACGAGTAATCTACTAAATTCTACTTTCCCAATCTAGAAATCTCTCAACCACGCTCTCATGGCGTAAGGAACCTCCATTACCATTGTTGGTCACCTCGTGCATACTAGTTATACATAATACAAGATCATGTAGTCAGTTGAATAAATGCTTCTACCCTAAGCCCACAACCAAATAAGGAAAAGGAAGCAAGGCTAAATCAAGCATTCTAAGGCTATAAAATCCTAATCTTGTTCACATATCGGGTATACATATGAATATTATCAACAATAATGTCAGTCCCAAATAGCACAACTAAGCATCTCCCCTAGCCTTGTCACGCCCCAAAACCGATAACAGTGGAATACGTTTCGGGGTGGAGGACGTCATGTACAGTATCATCACAATTGAATAATAGTAAAAACAAGAAACATACAACCATTGCATTACATAGTGAGTTTAATTACAAGTGTGTTTTGTAATGTTTAACAATCACCAAAAGTATTACAAAAATAAGAGATGGATCTTGTATGCTCCACCTTCTCCAAAATGCCGCGCCAGTACCTGTCTATCTTTGACTTGAGGATACAAGTTGTTTTGAAAACGAATATCAGCATAAAGATGGTGAGTTCATAAGAGTTTAGTGTGAGTTTTTGTATAAAAAGCATTAGAACCGATAGTATGAAAAGCTGTAATTTACAATCATAAGTAGTAGAAAAACCTAGAAAATCCTATATTTTCCATAAATACTTTGTAAGTGAAAACCTTTAAGAAACATGTAATTTTCATCTTTGAAGAAAACATTCATTGTAACAGTATAATAGTGGGTTTCCAATAAGTAATGCAATATGGTAGGTTATGCCTGAAATCAATAATAGTGGTGCAAACTTTCTACAGTGTTAGATACTTGATTACTTCGGGATTTTAACTTAACTCTTAGTTAGTATTTTAGTGTGGTGATAGTGTATTTCTTGTATGTTACCGATAGTGTGAGTAATAGAGGACCCCATGACCTTCCCGGTCATGCACAGTGTAGTGAAGTAGTGGCATCCCTGGACCTGTACGGCTCGGACTGAAGTTAACAGTCGGGATGTAATAGCGTCTGCCCCGTATAGATCTATACATATAGCGTTGTCTTCCTGCCAGAAGACTCTGGGCGTAGTGCGTAGCGAATAGAGTATCTCGTAGTAGGTTAGTGTGTTATCTCTTGATTAGTGCTTTCTCTTGTATTATAGCGTAGTAGTCTTTTGTATACTCGTAGTATGTTCTCGTATTAGTATATAGCATCATTATAGAGTGTATTATAGTGTGTAGAGTAGTAGCTATACCGAGTAATAGTGGCCTTAACTATACCTATTATAGTTAACTTAGTGCGTATGATTCTTGTCAATTTAGTGGTTTAAACATTGAATGAAATGAAAATACTCGTATCCAACACTAATATATATGATATATAACTAAGAAATCAACGACAGTCGGACGGATAACAACTACCCTAAGCCCACAATCAAACAAGAACAGGAAATAAGGCGAGCTATCGGTCCTAAGTCCTTCAAGCCTTATTTATATAAATATATTGGTGTGGTTACATTTTATAAGGAATTTATTTATTAAAAATCTTGTCAAAAGGGAATATTTAGAAAATTGATCTTTTATCCGAAATGGTTTTGAAAACGAAAATCCTTTTTATAAAGCATAGTGGTAAATCACATGTGATTTGAACTACGGATAGTGAATCACATGTGATTAATTTCCGTAACATGAATAAATGACTTGTATGAATTTCCATAAACATGTATCATTGACTTGCATCCCCCCTAAAACATATAAAACATTTGAAAGGTTCATTAAAGGGGTATGAACTCACCTGAAATCGCGTAAATCGGGTGAATCGGGTAAATCGGGTAAAAGTGTCGATTGAGCGTTTTGTACCAAATAACGAATTGTGCACCTTTTAGGCCCCTAATGTCATATGAAATATGTATTTTACAATAAATTAATCATTTTATGTTTTTCATTAAAGTATTTCGGCATTCTAGCATTGATTCGGGGTTTTAGGGCCTAGAAGGGGTTCCCGGGAGTGGTACAAGGCCAAGAGGGGTTTGCGGGGGAGTCCATGAGTTCACTCCCTTGGATTTTACGGCCCAAAGGCCACTCCTTGGGAGTTTACGGCCGTAAGCCCCTTAGGCTTGGCCGTAAACTCATGTATTCCTCCAAAATTGCAAGTTAAGGCCTTATTTCACTTCCCTAATTTTCTAGCAAGTGTCTTGGACTAATTTGGAGGGTTTAAACCCTCATTTTGTGACATTTTGGGGAGTTTATGGTCCAGGCTTGTGCTTGGGCCGTAAACTCCATTTAATCCCTCAAAATGGATGTTTAAATGGTCCAAAACACTTCCCTACACCTTAGATAAATTTTTGAAGACCTTAGGTGGAGTTTTGGGGACATTTTGGCATAATTATTGGGTGTTTACGGCCCAAGCTTAGACTTGGCCATAAACTCCTCTTTTTGTCTCTAAATGGTGTTCTTTAATGGTTTTAAACATTTCTCTAGGTCATAATTAAATTCCCACATGCCTTAGATGAGTTTTTGGGGAAATATGGCATAGAAATTTGGTGTTTACGGCCTAAGCACAAGCTTGGGCCATAAACTCCTTTTTAGATCATAAAAGCTTATGTTTTCATGTCCCAAATCATCTAGGCTATATCCCTAATTATTGTACAAGCTTATGGGAATGAAAAATGTGTTATTTGGCCAAGTTTTGGGTGTTTACGGCCTAAAGGGCTTCCTAGGCCGTAAACTCCCTTTAATCTACTAAATCCTTTGATTTTTGGCCTCTACATGCTATGGACTATGATTAGAGCGAGATAGGGAAGAAACCCTTACGTTTGGAAGCCGGAATTCGCGGTTTTGGAGTCGGGTTCGGGTCTAGAGAGAGAAAGTAGTGAGAGAGAGTGAATGAGTGGTAAAAGGGCTTAAAAGTGGTGTTCATTTGCTTATATATGTCTCGGGTATTACACCCGGTACACGGCTACCCAATGCTAAAGTTTAACGGGGTCAAAACTTTTTACCCGGGTGAAGTGGTTGAAAAGTAATATAACTCTATTTAGTTAAACGGGGTTAACACTTACAAGTTATAATTACTTATGATAATGTCAGGACATATAAATAACTAGATATTTGTTTATTGACGACTCCAAACATCACGGAAAACAATAAATATAACGACGAATTCCGTTAGTACAGACAGGATTTGTAACGGCAATAAATTTGGGTTGTCACATCATCTCCCCGTTAGGGGAATTTCGTCCCGAAATTTAGGATTCATACACATAAGAATTACAATACTACTAAGCGAAGAGGTGGGGATATTTGAGTTTCATTTGGTCTTCGCGCTCCCAAGTGAATTCATGTCCCCGCTTGGCGTTCCACCGAACTTTCACAATTGGGATGCGGCTTTGTTTCGTTCGTTTTACTTCCCGATCCATAATCTCCGCAGGCTCTTCCACGAAGTTGAGGCTCTCATTGACCTCGATTTCGTCGAGGGGGATCACGAGAGTCTCGTCAGACAGACATTTCTTCAAGTTTGAGACGTGGAAGGTAGGATGTATGTCACTTAGCTCGTGGGGTAAGTTGAGTTTATAAGCTACGGGGCCGATTCTGGAGAGAATCTCGAAAGGCCCTATGTACCTTGGGTTCAGCTTTCCACGCTTTCCGAAGCGTATCGTGCCCTTCCAGGGCGAGACCTTCAAAAGGACTCGGTCTCCCACCTGGAATTCCAAGGGGTTTCTTCGTTTGTCGGCGTAGCTTTTCTGTCGATCCCTAGCGGCTTTTAGTCGTTCACGTATCTGTACAATCTTCTCGTTCGTCTCTCGAATGATCTCCGGACCAGTGAGGGCGCTGTCAGGAACTCGTCCTTTAGCTAACTGAGTGTCACCCACCTCAGCCCAGCACAGAGGGGATCTGCACTTCCGGCCGTAGAGGGCTTCGAATGGAGCTGCCTTGATGCTCGTATGATAACTATTGTTGTAGGAAAACTCCACAAGAGGCAAGTGTGTATCCCACGATTTCCCGAAGTCGATCACACAAGCTCGCAACATATCTTCTAAGGTTTGGATCGTCCTCTCACTTTGTCCGTCGGTCTGCGGATGGTAGGCTGTACTCATGTCCAGCCTCGTCCCTAGTGCCTTTTGCAATGATTTCCAAAACCTAGAGGTGAATCTACTATCTCTGTCTGAGATAATAGATATAAGGACGCCATGCAGTCGCACTATTTCTTTTATGTATGCTCTTGTGAGTTTCTCCATCTTGTCCGTTTCTTTGATGGGTAGGAAGTGTGCGGACTTGGTCAACCTGTCAACGATGACCCAAATGGTATCTAATCCACCCGCTGTCTTAGGCAGTTTGGTTATAAAGTCCATTGTGATCCGCTCCCACTTCCATTCCGGTATCTCAGGTTGTTGGAGGAGTCCTGATGGCTTTTGATATTCGACCTTGACCTTCACGCAAGTAAGGCACTTACTCACAAAGGTAGCGATCTCCGCTTTCATGTTTGGCCACCAGTATAGCTTTTTGAGATCCAGATACATCTTATCTGAACCCGGGTGGACGGAGTAGCGAGTGTTGTGTGCTTCCCTCATGACCAAGTCTCTGAAACCTCCATGGCGTGGAGTCCAGATTCGGTCCATGAAGTAGTAGGCTCTGTCACTCTTAACCTCCAAATTTTTATCCATTCCGCACAGGGATTCTCCCGTCACGTTCTCAGGCTTTAAGGCTTCCACCTGAGCCTCTTTGATCTATGCGGATAGATGCAAATGGATAGTCATCATCAACGACTTGGTCCTTCGACCAGAATACTCCTTTCTACTCAAGGCGTCTACTACTACGTTGGCCTTCCCTGGGTGATATCTAATTTCACAGTCGTAATCGTTAAGTAGCTCGACCCATCGACGCTGCCTCATATTGAGTTCTTTTTGGTTCAGTATGTGTTGGAGGCTTTTATGATCAGTGTACACCACGCTCTTCGTCCCATACAAGTAGTGTCTCCAGATTTTTAGTGCGAAGACGACCGCTCCTAACTCGAGGTCGTGAGTAGTGTAGTTCACTTCATGGGTCTTTAGCTGCCTCGAGGCATAGGCAATAACCTTTCCTCGTTGCATCAAGACACAACCGAGCCCCTGATTTGATGCATCGCAATATACAACAAAGTCTTTTGTCCCTTCGGGAAGGGATAATATTGGTGCGGTGCATAGGGCTCGCTTCAGGGTCTGGAATGCCTTCTCCTGTTTCTCTTCCCAGTCGAATGATACACCCTTCTGTGTCAGCATAATGAGAGGCTTCGCAATTCGAGAAAAGTTTTGGATGAATCTGCGGTAGTAGCCAGCGAGGCCTAGAAATTGACGAATTTCTGTAGGCGTCTTCAGTGCTGACCAGTTCTCAATAGCTTTAATTTTGGAGGGATCCACATGGATTCCTTCTTCACTAACCACGTGACCTAAGAATTCAACTCTTCGGATCCAAAACTCGCACTTAGAGAACTTTGCATATAACTTTTCGGATCGCAACATTTCCAGGACCCGTCGTAAATGATCCCTGTGTTCTTCCTCACTCCGAGAGTAGACGAGTATATCGTCAATGAAGACAATGACGAACTGATCCAGGTATGGACGACACACCCTATTCATCAAGTCCATGAATACTGCGGGGGCGTTAGTCAGTCCAAAGGGCATCACTACGAACTCAAAATGTCTGTAGCGGGTTCGGAAGGCTGTCTTCGAAACATCTTCCTCAAGTACCCGTAACTGATGATACCCGGATCTAAGATCAATCTTGTAGAAATAACTTGCTCCTTGTAGTTGGTCGAATAGGTCATCGATACGAGGGAGAGGGTAGCGATTTTTTACCGTGAGTTTATTGAGTTCCCTATAATCGATGCACATCCGAAACGATCCATCCTTCTTCGTCACGAACAAGACCGGAGCTCCCCAAGGTGAGAAGCTCGGTCTTATAAAACCCTTGTTGAGCAGCTCGTTGAGTTGACCGGATAGTTCTTGCATTTCGGAAGGCGCTAAACGATAGGGCGACTTAGCTACAGGAGTAGCTCATGGGACTAGGTCGACTCTGAACTCAACCTGACGTTTAGGAGGTAGACCTGGAAGGTCTTCTGGGAAGACATCGGGGAATTCGCATACAACGGGAATGTCATTTGGATCTTTCACTTTCCGACTTGTGTCGACGACGTGATCAAGAAAGGCGCGATATTCCTTACGCAAATATTTCTAAGCCTGAATACTGGAGATGATACGAAGGCTCGTACCCAGTTTATCTCCATAGATCAATAGGGTTTCGTGATTTGGAAGGTTCAGGCGAATGGCTTTGTCGAAGCATAGGATATCGGCGCGATGAAGACTCAACCAGTCCATACCAACAATGACATCAAAATTTTTTATTGAGACTGGTATGAGATCGATTGGAAATGGGTGATCGTCTAACGTGAGAGTACAACCTATGTAGATTTCGTTAGAGCTTTCTGTCTTCCCGTTAGCCATTTCTACGACGAATGTTTCTTTTAGTGGTTGAGGGGTTTGTTTGAGTAATTGTTTAAAGTTTTGATTTATGAAGCTTCTTTCTGCACCACTATCGAATAAGACACAGGAATAAGAGTTGTTGAGAAGAAATGTACCCGTGACTACTGTGGGATCCGCTACCGCTTCATTGTGACCGATAGCGAGTAACCTTCCAGTTCCCCCAGCATTTGTAGCCTTCGGACAGTTCTTTTTGAAATGGCCAGCTTCGCCGCAGCCATAACACGTCGGGGTCACTTCCGAACCCGAAACTTGAGAAATAGGTTTGGGAGGGGCCTTGCAGAATCGCACCGTATGGCCCTTCCATCCGCAGTTGGAACACTGCAATTCACAGCAGGGGCCATTGTGGTGGAATGGGCACTTGGGACACTTGGGCAGATTCCCGCTATAAGCTTTTGGCGGGGCTGGTGCGGCTGGAGTGGCAGGGGTGGTGGCAGCATGGACTGCCACGATTTGCTGGTCCTTGGAGGAGGTTTGGGTTTTCTTGCCTTTCTTCTTTTCCCATCGCTTCCTCTTTCTATTAGATGAATCGGGTGGTGCAGTAGTAGTGGGGGTTGCTGTTGTTGGTGTGGAAGAGACTTCATGGTTGATCAAACTCTGGGCCAATTCCTTGGCGCTGTCAAAAGTGGTAAGGCGTGAGGCCAGAACGTTTCCTCGATACGGGGCACTAAACCCCAGATGTATCGTTCAATCTTCTTGCTTTCGGACGGGATCATATTGGGACACATAGCCGCCAAGTCGCAAAACCTGGCCGTGTAAGCTGTTATGTCTGTCCCTTTCATCTTGAGGTTCCAAAGTTCTTCCTCAAGTTTCTGAACTTCGCCCCTAGGGCAGTACTCCCCTCTCATGAGATCTTTTAGAGTGTCCCAGCCCATGGCATTGGCTGTGACCAAGGAGAGTGCACTGACATGGCCGTTCCACCAGCTTTGGTTCTTTCGAACCATTGAGATAGTGCCAGAATTCCTCCTGTACCGTCGAAGAAGGTAGGTTTACAGTTCATGAAATCCTTATAAGTGCATCCCTGCACCCTTTGATGGACTTCACCGAACCTGGAGTTACCACCGCTCGCGTCCCCAGAGTTCATTTGGGCCATGGCTGCTGTCACGGCCGCGGTCACCGCTGTTTGGAACAGCACTGGGTCGAACTGTGGAAGAAGAGGTGGTGGAGGAGGGGTTTGAGTTGCTGGTCTTCCTCGGCTTGGACACTTTCGAGGAGGCATCTTTCACTGGAAAACCATAGAAATGATAGCAATAGTAAGAGTCTATTGCGAATATGAATAGAGTGTTTCATGGATTAAATCAACATAATCCAAGATCAGAATGAAAGTCATAGCAATAGAGAAATCAACTGCCAATATACTGGTATTAATGATGCAACACAAGTTCATGAAAATTGACCTAACAGTAGGTCTTACATCATACCATAGAGAAAATGTTGGCAGTTTAGAGGTCTAGTTAGAGTATTTTTAAGCTAGGAATGTTTACAGACAAGAGATCTACGGAACATAGAGAGGAAAGGCTAGTCCTTCAAACAAAAGAGTGAGGTAGCTAGACGTCTTCTACTGGCGACGGTTACTTGTTGGGCAAACCCTTAGATCCGCTATCTGACGCATGACTTCCAGAAGGTGTCGATCATGAGTCCTCTGACGTGCTCGACGTTCCCTAACTTCGGCTCGGGATGCAGCTAGCTGATGCTGCAGAGCCTCGTTGGTCCTCCTTGTCCTGTCCATGGCTTCCTCGAGTTGGCGGATGCGAACCGTGTTGAGATTCGAGTTAGCATCCACTTCTACAACTCGACCAATAGTAGCTTGACCCTGCTCGACATTCCTGGAAATCCTCCGGATCATGATGGGAAGAACCCGATCTGTTGATCCTCCTTCGTTTATGTTGTAAAAGCTTCGGTCTCCGTTGTAAGGCAAAGGCTGACCCTGCTCCTCGCTCCATCGATGCAAGGATATGGCCCACATAGGAGTGGGACCTTGAAATGCCGAACGGGGGTTAGGGTTCGGGGCTTCAGGAGGTTGGTTGTTAACTTCTGGTTCGGAGCTTGAGCCATACGAGAAGCCTTCAGCGTGATGATCATCCAAAGGGATCGGGTGATCATCGTCTGACTCTTCATCGAGCCATCCTCCATTGCCCTGGTTTGGATAGTACAGATCACCGGGATGGTGGAAGCCAGCCATGCTATCTACGCGAGAAAAGGGGAAAGGAAAGGTTAATAGACATACTATTCTAAGATACTTATAGGATGAATCGTTATTAGTCGACCCAATACTTGCGTAGTGCATACCGATTACATGTAATTGAAGCAAGATAGTCCTTCGAATAAGCAACCCTAACTTCAGACCCCCAATCAAACAAGAACAGGGAATGAAGCAAAAAGGCTTCAGATTCTGAGTCTATAGCACCCTAGTCACATGTAATCGTGGTGTATCCACTTAGCAACTATTGTCCTACTAGTAACGACCCTTTTAGTTATCACATACGTATGTTTTAGAGATACAGAATACTCCTATAGTATTCTTATGGTAATGTTATGGTGGTAGTGTTGGTAAGTTTTAGACTTGTTGCAACACCACAACCAAACTTAGGCACATGCTAGTCACTCCCAGTAAAACGTAGTTGATCAGGCTACATCCCCCCAAATGTGACTATATGTCTCTAAGCCCAATTGTGCTATCCAACAATCTTAATACTTTTGTTATGTTCTAGTGTGATACTGATTTCTGTGTTTTATAGTGATGTGTGTGTGTATATATATATATATATATATATATATATATATATACTTAGTTAGATCTTTTAGATACTTAACAGTATATATTCTTGGTCAGAGTGTTTTAGTCCCGAAGTGTTTATAGTTCGTATATCTTTTATAGGTTGATATACTTGATTCACTATAAACAATGCTCTGATACCAATCTGTCACACCCCAAAACCAATAACAGCGGAATACGTTTCGGGGTGGAGGACGTCATGTACAGTATCATCACAATTGAATAATAGTAAAAACAAGAAACATACAACGATTGCATTACATAGTGAGTTTAATTACAAGTGTGTTTTGTAATGTTTAACAATCACCAAAAGTATTACAAAAATATGAGATGGATCTTGTATGCTCCACCTTCTCCAAAATATCGCGCCTGTACCTGTCTATCTTTGACCTGAGGATACAAGTTGTTTTGAAAACGAATATCAGCATAAAGCTGGTGAGTTCATAAGAGTTTAGTGTGAGTTTTTGTATAAAAAGCATTAGAACCGATAGTATGAAAAGCTGTAATTTACAATCATAAGTAGTAGAAAAACCTAGAAAATCCTATATTTTCCATAAATACTTTGTAAGTGAAAACCTTTAAGAAACATGTAATTTTCATCTTTGAAGAAAACATTCATTGTAACAGTATAATAGTGGGTTTCCAATAAGTAATGCAATATGGTAGGTTATGCCTGAAATCAATAATAATGGTGCAAACTTTCTATAGTGTTAGATACTTGATTACTTCGGGATTTTAACTTAACTCTTAGTTAGTATTTTAGTGTGGTGATAGTGTATTTCTTGTATGTTACCGATAGTGTGAGTAATAGAGGACCCCATGACCTTCCCGGTCATGCACAGTGTAGTGAAGTAGTGGCATCCCTGGACCTGTACGGCTCGGACTGAAGTTAACAGTCGGGATGTAATAGCGTCTGCCCCGTATAGATCTATACATATAGCGTTGTCTTCCTGCCAGAAGACTCTGGGCGTAGTGCGTAGCGAATAGAGTATCTCGTAGTAGGTTAGTGTGTTATCTCTTGATTAGTGCTTTCTCTTGTATTATAGCGTAGTAGTCTTTTGTATACTCGTAGTATGTTCTCGTATTAGTATATAGCATCATTATAGAGTGTATTATAGTGTGTAGAGTAGTAGCTATACCGAGTAATAGTGGCCTTAACTATACCTATTATAGTTAACTTAGTGCGTATGATTCTTGTCAATTTAGTGGTTTAAACATTGAATGAAATGAAAATACTCGTATCCAACACTAATATATATGATATATAACTAAGAAATCAACGACAGTCGGACGGATAACAACTACCCTAAGCCCACAATCAAACAAGAACAGGAAATAAGGCGAGCTATCGGTCCTAAGTCCTTCAAGCCTTATTTATATAAATATATTGGTGTGGTTACATTTTATAAGGAATTTATTTATTAAAAATCTTGTCAAAAGGGAATATTTAGAAAATTGATCTTTTATCCGAAATGGTTTTGAAAACGAAAATCCTTTTTATAAAGCATAGTGGTAAATCACATGTGATTTGAACTACGGATAGTGAATCACGTGTGATTAATTTCCGTAACATGAATAAATGACTTGTATGAATTTCCATAAACATGTATAATTGACTTGCATCCCCCCTAAAACATATAAAACATTTGAAAGGTTCATTAAAGGGGTATGAACTCACCTGAAATCACGTAAATCGGGTGAATCGGGTAAATCGGGTAAAAGTGTCGATTGAGCGTTTTGTGCCAAATAACGACTTGTGCACCTTTTAGGCCCCTAATGTCATATGAAATATGTATTTTACAATAAATTAATCATTTTATGCTTTTCATTAAAGTATTTGGGCATTCTAGCATTGATTCGGGGTTTTAGGGCCTAGAAGGGGTTCCCGGGAGTGGTACAAGGCCAAGAGGGGTTTGCGGGGGAGTCCATGAGTTCACTCCCTTGGAGTTTACGGCCCAAAGGCCACTCCTTGGGATTTTACGGCCGTAAGCCCCTTAGGCTTGGCCGTAAAATCATGTATTCCTCCAAAATTGCAAGTTAAGGCCTTATTTCACTTCCCTAATTTTCTAGCAAGTGTCTTGGACTAATTTGGAGGGTTTAAACCCTCATTTTGTGACATTTGGGGATTTTACGGTCCAGGCTTGTGCTTGGGCCGTAAACTCCATTTAATCCCTCAAAATGGATGTTTAAATGGTCCAAAACACTTCCCTACACCTTAGATAAATTTTTGAAGACCTTAGGTGGAGTTTTGGGGACATTTTGGCATAATTATTGGGTGTTTACGGCCCAAGCTTAGACTTGGCCATAAAATCCTCTTTTTGTCTCTAAATGGTGTTGTTTAATGGTTTTAAACATTTCTCTAGGTCATAATTAAGTTCCCACATGCCTTAGATGAGTTTTTGGGGAAATATGGCATAGAAATTTGGTGTTTACGGCCTAAGCATAAGCTTGGGCCGTAAACTCCTTTTTAGATCATAAAAGCTTATGTTTTCATGTCCCAACTCATCTAGGTTATATCCCTAATTATTGTACAAGTTTATGGGAAAGAAAAATGTGTTATTTGGAAAAGTTTTGGGTGTTTACGGCCTAAGGGGCTTCCTAGGCCGTAAACTCCCTTTAATCTACTAAATCCTTTGATTTTTGGCCTCTAAATGCTATGGACTATGATTAGAGCAAGATAGGGAAGAAACCCTTACGTTTGGAAGCCGGAATTCATGGTTTTGGAGTCGGGTTCGGGTCTAGAGAGAGAAAGTAGTGAGAGAGAGTGAATGAGTGGTAAAAGGGCTTAAAAGTGGTTTTCATCTGCTTATATATGTCTCGGGTATTGCACCCGGTACACGGCTACCCGATGCTAAAGTTTAACGGGGTCAAAACTTTTTACCCGGGTGAAGTGGTTGAAAAGTAATATAACTCTATTTAGTTAAACAGGATTAACACTTACAAGTTATAATTACTTATGATAATGTCAGGACATATAAATAACTAGATATTTGTTTATTGAGGACTCCAAACATCACGGAAAACAATAAATATAACGACGAATTCCGTTAGTGCAGACGGGATTTGTAACGGCAATAAATTTGGGTTGTCACAAGCCTACCAAGCATCGCAACAATCAGACATTTCTATCATGCAATTCCTGAGGATCCTTAGCCTATTCACTAACATGCGGTTCTAGCGATTCACATATCATCAAATAACTATCATGGATATTTTGGGGGATGACTTTCCTTTGAGTTGTGGCTGACTTTACACATTGCATCTCTTTTCCTTCTTTTTAAGGTTATGTAGAGAAAATATGTGACATCCCCAAATTCACGACCAGAAAAGACCGATTTTGTTTATGCTTTTTAAAATAAAATCAGAGTAATCCTAAAGAAATGTATTTTCATTTCATTAAAACCTTGGGATGCCAGGTTCAATACAAACCAAAAGCATAAACAGTACAATATAGGCCTTACAACAGTTATTTATATCAACTGGCCTATAATCCAAAATCCTTCGTCATCGTCCAACTATGCTTTGGGTCCACTACCTGTATTAAAGAAAGCTGAGTGGGTCAGGCTTGGGAGCCTGGTGAACATATAGGGTTTTCAACCCACAAATAATAAATTTATTAATTTCATCAACCAAAAATAACCATGATTACCCGTTCCAGTGTTCCTCACTTTACGTCCCTAAAGTATCTATTTAAAAAGGACCTAGTCTAAAGATTTTTATCAGGGCGACAACACTGCTTCGGGGGTTCCTCTATAATTTATGTCAAATAAGCCAACCATCGGGGTGACAACACTGCTTTCCTCAACAATTTATGTCAAATAAGGCAACCAATAGGGTGACAACACTGCTTTCCTCCTCAATTTATGTCAAATAAGGCAAACATCGGGATGACAACACTGCTTTTCCTCAGCAATTTATGTCAAATAGGAACGAAGTCACATCGTCGCCAGGGTTTATACAATAGGCACTAAGTCCATGGCTGCCAAGGTAATCAAAGGGATACGCACGAAGTCCATCGCTGCCCGAGATTTATACAACAAGCACTAAGTCCATAGTTGCCAAGGTACTAAATCCATAGCTACCAACGTACATCTATACCGTACTTTCCTTCATCATTCTTTATCTACCCATGTTTTACCCAACATATTTGTAGATAAAATATATATACATTTTAAATCATTTTAAACATGTATAAAACATTCATTCAACATCCATCTCAAATAAACAAACAATATATATACACATAACACGTATTTTATATAAAATACTTCATATCTATGTGTAAGATGAAAGTGACTATACACTCACCTGATAAGACAGCGGTTGGACAACACTTCGTCCCAAAAAACAATATTCTTCAATGAAACCGGAATGTTTTTCTCAAAAACTGGGCTTCACGTGGGCAGAGTTTCGGCTCGAAAAACTCTTTTCTCAGGATCTTTGGGGCTTCGGGACTTGCTTTGGTGTTGGGGATGATACAGGGACTTCGGGGAGTGTTAGAGTAAATTGAGAGAGTGTAGAGGGTGTAAAATGAGAGAATTCTAAACAAAAATACGGCAACCATCGGTTTCTATTTATAGGGGCTGAAACACGAATTTCGTTGGGCGTAATTCTCATGTACGTAGGGTGTAATGCATTGCGGCTCGGTACGTTGGGCGTATACCGAGTACGCTGGGCATACTCTGATACGTGGCTCTAGACGTGTCGAGTCCGTATGATACGTGTCGCATGCGAGGGTTTGGGCGACATGGCCAACTCCGGTTCACACACATGATTACACTTGGTGTACTCATGTACGCGGGGCGTACACAGATTTTCCAAACTTCTAAAATCCATATCTCTCGCATACGAGCTCCGTTTTTTACGTTCTTTATATCCACGTGTAGGTGAGACTGTGCTCTACAATTTTCGTTTAGAATCTGTTGGCTAATTTTGACTTTATTTTTAAAGTTATATTTTTAACAGGCCGGGACAGGAAAAGTCCGTTAAAAATTCATAACTTCTTCATCCAAGGTCCGTTTTTGTCTCTCTTTTTACCGTTATACTACTATTGACGAGATATTCAACTCTCGTTTAGGTTGTGTCGGCTAAAAATCACTCGATCTAACATTCGAGTTTTGGGATGCATACAACTAAGTTGAAACTTAGAAAAATCCTAATTTCCTCATAAGAAGTCAGTTTTGGGTGTTCTTTTTATGGACGCTCTCGGTTTAATGAACACTACGTCTTTCGTTTAGATTACTAATGCTAAAACGCATTTTATCATAAATTCTTTTTTTACGTCGCACAACGTCGTGTCGATTTTGTCCCGAAACTTCGACTGGTCATAACTTCTTCGTTATAACTCGGATTTCAGTATTCTTTAAATCTCCGGAATCCTTGTTTCAACCACTACAACTTTCTTCATAGATATCGACTTTATCTAATATTTATTTTTGACGTTCAATTGTATCCTTAATCATAATAATTAAGTTTAAAGCACATAATTCATTCTTGTTACTTCAAAACGAGTTCCAATGGTTGACCTACACTATTATATCATCATTAATGCTTCAGCCCAGAAACACGGGCGTTACAAAATAGTTGTAAAAACTTTTGTAGATCCTTAGTCTGAGTTTGGAATAACACGAGTGTTCATCCAAATCCCTCAAAATAAGGCTCTGATACCAACTTGTAACATTCTAAAAATCATAATAAGTTTTTTTTTTTTCATTTTAAAGAGATAAAAGTCGTTTACATAAAACCAAGAACCTTTAAGATCACTATTTCACAATATATCATAAAAATTAGAGTATCAAAACATAACATTTCTCAAAATCATGAAGACTACTGGATGATGTGAACAATCATGCCTTTACCTTGCACCGGCCCTCATAAATACCTGAAACATTTAAATCTACAACTGTAAGCCAAAGATTAATGAGTTCCCTAAAGTGTCACACAAAACACAGCACACCAAAACACATATAACAGCTACGGGTTATCAGCAACCCTATGGGCTATCAGCAGCCATGAGTTATCAACAACTCAACTACATCAATTTGGATTATCTACAACCCTGATCTATAAGCAGCTCACATACAACAAATTGGGTTATCAACAAACCCTGAGCTATCAACATCACACATACAACATACTATAAAAGTAAAAAAATGAGAAAAATCACCTCACGGACATAGCAGAAACCCCTAAAACTCACAACACATAAAAGCAGACACAACGTCCACCTAAACACATATTACAAGGTAAATTGTTAGCCTATGACCTAAAACCCTATATTTGACCCACGGCTAAACCTTGTCCAAAAGTTAATGGTCATGTAACATCTATTTTTCTAGGTATTTGCTTTTAGAACCTTGAGTTATGAAATGTTTGTAAATTGGGTCCACAAGGGCAATTTCATGGCCTTTTGGTGCAACTTGAGTATGTTGGGCGTACACCTTGGTATATTAAGCGTACTAAACCTCGTGCCAGTACATTGTGTGTATTCCTATACGTTGGGCGTACGTGGTTTAGACCAAAACCCTAATGTTTAGGTTTTATGCACTATTTAAGCACCATTATAGCCCCAAGACCTTTCCCTTTATCAACCTCCATCCCAAGATCGACCCTCCTTGAAAACCCTAGTTCATTTTGAGCATTTTGAGCTTTTGGAGTGATTTGTGTGCTTCCTTGTTTGTGAAGAAGGACCTTCAAGAATTAATCTTTGCTCTCAAGACTTTGGATTCAGTATCTTCTCTTCATTGTGCACCATTTGGAGGTATAAAGCTCCATACATGGCTTATGTTTCTTTAGATCTTAGTTAAGCCTTGATTTTCTTCCTTTTTGTCCCAAAGCCAAGAGCATGGTGTGTAAGGGGCACTACAAATCCTTTAAGGTGTCCTTTCAAACATTTTAAGGCATTTTAAGTCATAAAAATGCAAGCTTGGACCTTGATTTGTCCCCATGCACGAGTTAGAGTATAGAAAAGGGTTAAGCAAGCTAAATTTTAGCGTTGGGCTTCTTGTCGCCATGCAAAGGCATAAAGTTTGCAACTTTATGGCCTTAGGGGTCTTAGTAAGTTCAAATCTGAGTTTTGGTCATAAGGTCTTAAGGCGTTAAGACCTTACCTTGAGTTTTCCTTAGGGGTGCACACGTTGGGCGTAATTCCCAATACGTCACGTGTACTGCACCCCAGTCGTGTTTTTTCCTGCTTCGTTCGAGTACGCTGCTCGTACCCGTAAGTACACCGAGTGTACGACCCAGTCTAGATTCAAAGATTTTGGGCCTTAATTGTTGGGCCTTGCTTGTTGGGCTTGGACTAGATTTTCATGGTAATAGGAAAATTCTGAATTTGGCCCATTTTGGTCATTGGATGATCATTGGGGTTCAGCCTAGGATATTTTATTGGGCTTAAAAGAAAAAGGATTAATTTTCCCTTTGGACACTAGGCAAGTAATGTAGATTCTCAGTTATGGGCTATGTCCCAATTATTGATTGGGACTTTGTTTGTAAAGTTAGCACAAGGATTTTTCCAGTCCAGCACCCGAGCATTTGTCTGGTTTTTCAGCAGTTGAGGTGATTTTTCTTAATGTATTCATGGGTCGAAGGCACCAATGATGACCCATTACTTTGTTATGTAGAATCCTAGTTGTCTCTGTGATACTTACATGAAAGACCAGGATTTGGCCCCTGACACTTTTAAGTATGACCAAGATTTGGCCCTCGACATTACAAGGAAAGACCATGGGGATAGCCCATGACACTTGTATGTAAGGCCGAGATTTTACCCTCGGCTTTGCAAGGCATGGGAGTAGCATGACACTTGTATGTAAGACTGAGATTTGGCCCTCAACATTGCAAGGAAAGCCCATGGGGTAGCCCATGACACTTACATGTAAGATCAGGATTTGGCCCTCGACATTTTAAGGAAAGACCATAGGAGTAGCTCATGTCACTTGTATGTTTGTATATGTGGTACTTTGGGGAACTCACTAAGCTTTATGCTTACAATTTATGTTTATGGTTTCAGGTACATCCAGTTCCAAAGGGAAGGGCCTGGCGTGATGGCATAACATCCTCCCCTCATCGTTTCCGCATTTGAAATAATTTGTACTCTGGTGTTTTAATACTATGAATTAATATGTTTTTGAACAATTAATGAATGACTTGAATGAATTTTATATGAAAATTTTTTATTACTGTTTTTGGGCCGTTACATGTCAATAGGCAACTCAGCATGCCACCATGACGTGGCAAGACCCTTGCCACGTTGTGGTCTAACATAGTTCAGTTGTAATATCCACTTTCAGGTATTTTTCATTTCCAGCTTAAATATCGAATTCTTTGTAAAATTGGTCCCCACATAAGACATACTTGATGAGTACGCCGGGCGTAGGTCATTGAATAAGGATCATGGAATTCATCGATTACACAGGGTGTACGTGATGTGTATGCAGGGCGCACTCATGCATACCCCAAACCCTAATTTTTAGGGTTTAGACCCTATTTAAACACCTTAAGACCCTTAAGGCCTCTTCATAACCAGCCTCCACTCTCCCTCTTTATGTGATTTCAAAACCCTAACCTTCTATAGCTTTTTTTGGACATTTTAAGTGTCTTGGAGCATTGTGGAAGAATGAGAAGCACATCTTTGAGGATTTTGGGCTTGGAGCTTGTAGATCCATATTTTCATTCACCTTTGCAAGCTTCGGGAGGTATTAAGTCCATACCTTTATGGTTCTATAGCTTAGATCCAAATTAGCTTTGATATTTGCATGCTTTTGGTTCCATGGTTTGGTTCTTGTGAGTAAAAGCTACTCCAGAGGTCAAGTTTGTTACTTTATGATGTTTTTAAGGATCTTGAGTTATAAAAATGGAGTCTTTGTTGTTATTTCTCACTCATGTAAGAGTTTGAGGTTGTTAAAGAGTGTTATGGACTTAGGGTTTGGCTTTGGTCTTTATTAAGCCATGTAAAAGCTTAAAGTTGTTGAGTTATCAGTTAAGACCTTCCCAAGCTTAAGATCTAAGAGTTGGACGTATGTTCTATATGCAGTAAGAGCTTAAAAGTGATTTTTTGGTAATAGTGGAGCATATCAAGCATACCCTCTAGGTACACATGGCGTAACAGGTTTGGCCCAAATCCCTTTCTATTGAAGTCCAGTACATATGATGTAATGGGGGAGTAGGCATGGCGTACTCTTAGAAGTCATTTTGGGCTATTTTTTGGCCTTTGGTTATTATGGGTTTTGGGCCATGATTAGTTGGTTCAAGTATGGAAAGGGTAAAATAGTCTTTTACCCTTAGTAAGATAGAATATGATTGGACCATTGGTTATGGGTTATTACCCTGATTATTAATTAGGGTTTATTTTTATGTTCAGTGTGAGGAGTCGCAGTAGCAGCAGCTTGAGTGTGGGATTTGCTTATCAGCAGATTGAAGTGAGTCTCTTCACTATACTTGTGGGTCGAAGGCACCAATGTCGATCCACTGGATTATGTTATAAGATGATAGTTGTCTTTATGACACTTACTGACATGCCTGTATGTGCTTGATGTCTTTGTGACTCTTGCTAATATGACTGTATGCTTAGATGTAAGGGTGAAATAGACTCGTATCGGTTGAAAGATACCAAGGGAGTCGGAAGGGACTCAAAGAGTCGAAAGGGAGTTAGGAGTGAAATAGACCCATTAAAGCTTTAGGCTAATATCTATGTATGATATGTATGTATGGTATGTGATATTTTGGGGAAACTCACTCAGATTTGTGCTTACAGTTTATGTTTAAAATTTTCAGGTACCTCGGTTCAAAAGGGAAGGGTTCCACATGATCACATCGTATCCATCAATATTTAGCATTTTATGATTTTGAGATTTTACTCTAATAACTATTTTTCCACATTGTTATACTGATGATGGTTTGAAATGAATGATTGATGGTTTTGGCTCACTTGAAAACAAAAAATTTTACTTTGTATTTTTGGGATGTTACAGCAGTCGCGATCCTCAAGTCTGCCACAACGTGGCTAACTTTCCATGTCGTGGTAAAGGTAATCGAGTCACGACACAAATGCTCACCACAACGTGGACAGCCACTGATCACACCATGGTTCACTTAACATATTCAAATTCTTATTAATTCCTTAATCTTTTTGGGACCAACACTTACAATTTCCAAAAGGCTTAATAATGAAAATATAAACCATAGAAATCCTAACTTTACGAGCCTAAACACTCCATGAAATCCCTACACCATTTTAGGTCAAAATGGGAAAAAATGTGACTTTGTATCATTACATGGATCCAAAACACCTCTTTGGCTTTAGATCTAAAAGATAAAACTCACTAGGGATGCGTGAGATTGATAAAGGTTCAAGCTTTATCTGAATTCCTTCTCTCTTCTTCCACCAAATCCATAAAAGGGACTACAATGCAAAAATAAGTTAGATCTATGAAGTTAAACCATCAAGATAGACATTTGGACACTTACAAAGGTCTAGAACATGCACAAGTTGATGGCCTTTTTAAGAGTCACTCCATAAGCTCCAATGGATGACACTCTTCTTCCAAGAATGCTACTAAACACACCTAAAAGGTTTAGAGAAAAGGAAGGAGGCTAGGGTTTTGGAAGAACACTTATGGAGGGATGAAGGCTGGAGTTGAAGGAAATCCTAGGCTCATCATTCCTTAAATAGGGCTCAAAAACCAATCCATGTGTATTTTGGCACATGATGGCGCCAAGCTATGATACGAATGGACACCATGTTGTGGTGACAAGGCAATCACCACGCCGTGGTTAGGGCTAAAAGACCGAATCCAACTCTTTGACTTAATACTCAAGATATAAGTCCATACCATGATTCAGCTGTTATAGTATTATATCAGTACTTTTATTTATATTAATTAGATCAATACTGAAAAGACATGGGGGATGGGATGGCCTTCTCTAGTCCAAAGATAGTTCCACCCTTGTTTATATGTTCATTAGTTCTAACTTGGAGTTATGACTTATTTGACCATCGAAGTCTCCAATTTAATTCGATTTAGCCACTGAAGATCTGATCACGTTTAATTGGACCCTATAGTCTGAAGTTTTGTTAGTTTTGCCCCTTACGACCTCCTAATGTCGGTTAACATGGCTAAATGGGGGTCTCAATTAATGTCACTTAAACGGTAACAACTAGTGAAATGGCATCGTTTTGCAAATTGGAAACCAACAACATGTCCAATCTTACTGCCATTCTCCTTCTTTGTTACTTGCATACATCCTGCCTTCCCTCTTTAAACATCCACACTCCAAAAATACGAGCCTTGAAAATGAAAATCCCCATTATGAGAGTGATGAGTACTAAGGCAAAATGGACTTGTAAGTCTCCATTCACATAAATTAACATGGTGTATTCATGTAAATTCTCTAAGCTATGAGAATGGAGATAGAGAGACATTACCATAAATTTGACTATGAGACACTTAATTATGACAAATTAAAGTATGCACTGAAGGATACTATTAAATATCGTTATGATTTTCTATATTATCAGATGTCAATTGGCGGACCAATAAGAGTGTACATATACCAATTTAATGAGCCATTGTTTGACTGGATACCATATGGATGTTAATTTGATGGGAGAATCAACCTTGGACTTGCATTTCAATACGGCTAGTATCCATGAGGTTTTAGTGGAATCTGTGTAAGTGGTTGATGTTAGTAGTGATGTTGAAGTGGTACTTGAGACCTAACTAGTGACTTAAGATCACATACAATTATGAATTCTAAACGGATCACAAAGGAAAAAAAATCAAAGTAAGGAGGGATGAACTTGGAGTAATATCTACAACGCCGATGTCTTTAGAGTACAAGGTGACAGTGTTTGGGAATGGTCCAAATGTCATTATTACATAGTTTGACATAAGGATAGATGTAAAAAATATTTGATCTTTATTTTTGTAAATATGCCCATTCAATAATGTTCTTTTAAGGCAATATTTACCCATAAACACACATACACACACACTCTTTTAGTGTTTAACCTTAAACTTTTTTTTATCTTAAGTTTTCATCTATGAACTTGATTTTCTTAAAATTTCCTATTCTTGTTAAAATATGATCACTATGAAAGTAGGTAGTCATTCCAGTTTTGGTTTTTTATGCCCTTGACAAATGAAAGTAAGTTTTCATTATAGTTTTAGTTTTTTATGTCATTAATAGAATTCATCATAATTACCATAACGATAGTAGGTTGTCATTACATTTTTCCCAATAGTCATAAGTGTATGCATTTTTAAGTTTCATTTATTCATGACAGTGAGCAAGTAATAAACAAAAGAAATTTAAGCCATAAGTTAAAGAAAATTTTACATTTAATTTCATCCAACTATATTTGAATTTAATACCCTTTTACTTGTTACAAGTGACACTACATACAACATAAGCAAGACAATTACATAATATTTCATGATATACACTTTCCTACTCATCTTACCCAGTTCTTGATATGTCTTCCTCTTGTAAATATGAATTCACATTCCAAAATGGCAATCCTCACTCCACATGACCATGCTCCCATTTCCTCTTCATTTTTCTCATTGACTGTTTCTTCATCATCAACCCATTGCAAAAATTTACATTTAGTCTATGGATTATTTTACAAAAAACAATACAAATCAGTGAAGAAAACCTTATTAGATGAAGATTGGAACCCATATTACCAGTGAATTAGGGTAAGCATGAAGTTGTTTGCCAAGATTATCTTTGGTATGTGATTTCCAAATTCGAGAGGGATATCCACAATCACATGGATTTTCATCATCAGTTTTTTATTTTAACTTTGATTTGATCGATCTTGATTTGGATTTGTGTGTATTTGAGGAGGAGTCCTTGGGAGATGTGAGAGAAATCGATCAACTTTATTATAGACGAGTAAGGTGGAATAAATTGTGCCCTACATTTATAACTAAGAGCCCCTTAGCCACTTAGGGTGCAACTTACCTATGCCAGATGCCACATAGGTGGTGGAACCGGGTAACCGGCTTCAGGATGTCATAAGGGACTAAAAAAATAAAAGTTCAAACATTATTTAACGTCCGATTACTGGTATGAATTTTTAACTTAATAATTTTTAGATTTAAGGTTGGCCACCCCGTGGTGAAGGGATCACCACAATGTGGAAATCAGCATGAGGCGCGTATTTCATTAAAGGTCACCATGATGTGGTGGCATGTGTGCCATGACGTAGCGATGGTAGATGAGCTAAACCCTAATTATCAGGCTTAAGGCCCTATTTAAAGGAAGTAATGACTAGGATTTCCCCCACCCTCATCCTCCATCATCTTCAAATGACCGTTGTTAAAACATATCCTCAACTTTGCAAGTTTGAGCTCATTTTGGTGATTTTGGTGTTCCTTGAAGGAGAAAGAAGAAGTTCTTAGTGCAAGGATCAAGCAAGAAAATCCTCTTTACCTTTGGGATCACCTTCTGGACCTTTGTAAGTTTCCTTTTTCAAATCTTGGTGGTTGGCTTCTTCTACATCTATCTAGGTTTAGTGGCTTACCCTTCATATTCTTGGTGTTTTGAGTGGATGGATTTGATAAAGTTTTCAACTTTATTGATCCCTGGGATCCCATGGTGGTTTGATGCTCCAGATCTATTGAGTTTTACAACTGTGAGTGCATGCATGGAGTTTGACCCCATTGTTGCCTATTTTGACCTAATTGTATGAAGAACATGCATGGGGCTTAGGGATTAGGGATTAATGTATTTAGGACTCAATCCATTAATTTTTCCACTTATAGTAGCCACGGCGTGACGAGTTGGTTGTCATGACATCGGAAGAGGAGGGATTCAAGATGGTTTTGTTTGGCATTGCCACGACGTGGCAGTATACTGGCAACAACATGGAAATCACTTCAGAATCGCAACTGAGACTGGAGAGCCACAACGTGGCCATGGGTTAGCCATGATGTGGAGGATAGTTTGACTTTTAGTCAAGTGCTAGTTTTAGAAGGTAGACTAAGAGTTTACCCTGTGCAATTCAGTAGGTGGTGTGTAGCACCCATTTCTTGGTTATGTGAGCTGGTTAGTTGTTGACTACGTTTTCGAGGTGAGTCTTCTCACTATACTATGTAGGATGCTAGTCATCTTTGTGACTCTTGCATGGAAGACCAGGGTTTGGCCCCTGACATTTATATGAATGACTAGGATTTGGCCCTAGACATTTGTATGAAAAAACCAGGGTTTGACCCCTGAAGTTTGCATGAAAGAGCAGGATTTGGCCCTTAGCAATGGTATGGAAGACCTGGATCTGGCCCTTGACACTTGTACAAGTAAAGACCATGATTTGGCCTATGGTAGGAAGTGATTGTAAGACTATGATTTGACCCATAGTATTCACCTGAGGATGAAATAGACCCGTTATTGTAACACCCATAAATTTTACGCCAAAATTTAAAACTTTTCAATCATAATTTAAAAAAAAACCAACGAATAACTGTTTACAAAACATTTTCTATCAATATCCATCAGAGTGTCCCAAAATAAGATCATAAGGATGAGGAGCGGTACGGTCACACATTTGCCTTGCCATGATCTCCTCTTGAAGTACCTAAAACAATAAACTGCAAACTGTAAGCCCGAGGGCTTAGTGAGCTACCCCCAAAATACCAATACCACACTGAAATACCAAATCTGTAACCATAAATCAACAACATGCATACTGGGCCATTGGCCTGACTGGACCTCCCTACGGGGCCTATAGTTTACTGAATCTACACCGAGCCTTCAGCATGACTGGACCGCCACGTGGGCCTACAGTCTTCCCGGACCACTCATAGGGTATGTTGGCCTTCAGCACAAAGCAGGACCGCCTCAACCCAAATCAACGAGCAGACAATCATGTGCGCAAACCTAACATATACTGGCATATATAAGCATCAAACATAGCTAACTCACTGGTCATCAATCATAGCAATCTCTCATGACTAGAATACAGACCTAGCAGGTCGCTAACATCCCGATCCCTAAGGATCATAGAAGCATAACATACTGTCTATCCTGATTCCAATCTATCATATCATAACCATATATATATATATATATATATATATATTATATATATATATATATATATATATATATATATATATATATCATAACAATAACAACTAAAGGGTCGGCCTTGGTGCCTTAGACCCTTTTGGTATAGTGAGGATAACTCACCTTGCAGATGTCGACTCAGAAGATTAACTCTAACTCTCGGGTCACTTGGCACAGGCTCCACTACCTATTACCATAGTACAATATACTCATAAGTCCTTAATCTTATAAGGTACTCCATAACCCACTAGTAAACCCCAGGCCAAGGTCAACAGTCCATGTTGACCTTAACTCACCAAGCACCCTCGGCTACTCGCCGAGTTCCTTGAAGCACTATCCAACTCGCCGAGTCATTGAGGTGACTCGTCGAGTTCCTCCGATTCTTGATCATACTTTTAAGCCACCCGTCAAGTTTCTTTCTTGTAACTCGACGGATACACACGCATACATATCCTGGAGAAAACTCATCCGACTCGTCGAGTTGTTTATACAACTCGTCGAGTCTATGACAATCTTCATCGGACTCGCCGAGTTGCTCATCCAACTCGTCGAGTTCAAGGTCATCTTCATACGACTCGTCGAGTCAACCTTGCGACTCGCCGAGTTCCTTCAGCCCTTAAGCCATACATACTCATTTAAGCGATGCAATGGATCCAAATTACAGATCCAAGCTTCTAGAGCATGCTTTTCACGTAAAGTTGCAAACTTTACGTGTATGCATGGCTAAAAAGGCTCTTAATGGCAATTCTAAGCTCTTAATGGGGTTTCATGCACAAGGAGGGTTTCAATCACCCCCATACCTGCAACTTTATGACTCTAGGTTTTAGGAAGGGTCCAGATCTGAAGTTACAACTTCAGATCTAGCCCATAACTCCCCATATCAACTCAAAATCCATAAAACCCTAAAACTCAACCAAAAGAAAAGAGATCTAGAGGGAAAGGGAAGTAAAGATTACAACTTGATACCTCCAGAAGATGCTAGCTGAGGTAAATTCTGCTTCCCACACCTTCCTTGCTTCAACTCCTTTGCTCTTCAAGCTTTTCCCTCCTAGCCAACCTTATTTCCAAGGCTTAAATCACACCAAGAAGAGTACCACACGAATTAGGGTTTCACTGAGCTTCTCAAAGGCTGTAAAGAGGCCAAAGGAGGTTGAGGTTCCTTTAAATAGGGTGCAAAACCCCGGGATTTAGGTTTTCATATGTCAGCTCCTACTCGTCGAGTCCCTTCTTGCACTCGGCAAGTAGGTCACTAAACACGCGATCCCACCCCATTGCTACTCGACGAGTAGGGCAACCAACTCATCGAGTAGAACTTAAAACCAAAGAACCTTTTATTTAATCAATACCTGAGAATTGGGGTGTTACAGTTATGTTATGTATGATATGTGCTATTTTGGGGAACTCACTAAACTTTGTATGTACAGTTTTATGTTTAAATTGTTTCAAGTTTTTTTATATTAAAGGAAGGGCGTGAGTCGATTGCATCACTTCCATTGGAGATTTTTGCACTTAATTACTTCATGACGATACTCTTATAAATGTTTTGAAACAAATGATTTTATCTAGATCTTTAAAGTTGTAATTTGAACATATGTTTTTATATTTAAATGAAAATTTTTGTTTGAAATTTGAGACGTTACACTTTAGGTCCACTTTAGCGTGATCAAATCGTCAATGGCTAAGTCAAATTAAATTAGAGACTTCTATGATCAGATAAGTCAAAACTCCTAAATTTGATGATTGTAATAAAAATGAATAATAGAATATGCACAAATGAATTTCAAATGATGATCTTGTATAATTAAAATTAGCATTATAAAATTTAAAGGTAACCTTTTAAGCAGAGTAATCATTCAGAACACATAACACATGCGATAAATGGTAATAACAAAAACTAATTACACCAGAGTTTGTGAAATCATGAAATCATGTATCTACAAGGGATTAGCGATGATGGATTGACAATGGATTGTCGTTGTTACTTTGGTCGCCAATATCCCAAATTAACGTACTAAGTGACCCTTTTGTAAGAGCAGACGGTATGGGTATTATGGCGTGCTCGTTGTGCTGAGGTGACACCCTTAACGGCGTCGTGACAGGAGAAAACACCGCCCCCCCTTCTTGTTGCATCTTGTTGTGATGCTTCTTGTTGTCTCCATGACAAGAAGAAACGAGCTTTTCTATTGGCTGCCAAATTATCTCTCTCTATCTCTCTCCTCTTAACATGGTGTTATAACACCATGAACACCACCCCCTCTTCTTGTTGCTTCTTGTTATAACACCACCACAACGGACCCATACCTAATGGTCTAATGGAAGGTTAGTGCGAAAGTTTGTTGCAAGGTAAAACGTGTGTGTCACTAAATGCCTCGTTATGGGACGGATAGCGACAAATATGTCCGTCGCTATAGCTCTGTTTCTAGTAATTATTAAGTCATGATCAAAGTGCTGTACCGCTATAACTTCCGGTACTTCACCGAAGGAGCAATCATATTAGAATACTATTTCATTTCTTGATAGAATTAGCCAAGGATGGAAAATTGAAGTTAGTGGATTAGCTCGCACACTTGTTGACCAAAGCTTTAAAATCATGTGTTTTTCAGAAGATATGAATGGAGATAATAAACTAATTAACTGCAATATGCACTAAGTTCAATTAGGGTTTAAACTTTGAATAAATTATGATCTTTAGAAAGAAAGTAGCACATTTTGCTGGACTGAATCTGGTATCTCCTTGAAATTCTTTCTCTACTACAAAATCATCACTAAGGATCAATGTAAAGTTTGCAGCAGGGTAGATATATACGCTTCTTCCCTACTTATTTTCAAACCCCGGTTTAAAAGGCACGCCAGTTCCCGGAAGCCATTCGTTGCCTGACAGGATCTCAGCAACTGTGAAAGGTAGTGCGATCTTAGGATCTGTTATGACATGGTAGCCATGCCATTTGACCCTCCCACTAGTAGATGAACCTGGTCCATAATTCTCGTACTCTCCGTAATAAATAGTTTGATTATAACCCCAACTATCAAGCCACCCTACCGGGTCCACCAAGTCATCAAGAAAAGACTGCATATAAACGGTCCGGGCGCATGCAAACCACGGTCTTCCTAGGAAAGCAGCTTTGTACTGATCGATTACAGGCTTAAGATCATTTCCAGCAGTTATCTTACACCCTTGCAGTGTATATCCAGTGGTTTCGTTTTCATATTTCCGTCCATGAGCAGTCACCACTAACCCTCCTCCGGACCGTGGTCTCCTAAGGAAGATTTGACAATCTTGGAACACGGCTGCAGCGTCGCCGAAAATGAAATCAACTGTGCCGAAGATCTTGCATTCTTTGAAGAACTGTCTACTAGAAAAAGTAAAAAGTGTGTCTTGGTAGCCCTCAATGCTGCAGTGATAGAAGACTGATTTGTCGGAGCTGGTGAGGAGTGCCACCGCTTGCGCTCCTAGTGGCCCCGCCGTGTTCCGGAACGTCATATCTCGAGCTATAAATCCACGACCCCAGGCTTCTGCCATCGATACAAAACAAACTCTGAGTAAATTAAGTAGCGATATTAATTGCATTTATATGAAAAAATAATACTACTATAAAGAAAACGAGACAAGAACTTACGAAACGTAGCTGATTCCTTCAAGTCACCAACCTTTACCGTTTCCAGCACGGCATCACCTGAACGCCGGCTACCGGAGATGATCGTCTTATTTATTCCGTCACCAAACATCGTTATAAGCTCTACCGTCCTTGGAATCACAACGTTTTCTTCATAAATCCCAGCCTTCACGTATATCACATACCTCCCGGGATGTGGCCGGTTCATTGCGGAATCTACAGCTTCTTGAACCGATTTAAAATCACCTGAGCCATCATGAGCAACCACAACGTCCGGCCTTGGCTTGTACTCATTGAGAAAATATTCCGAATCCACGACACCAGGAGTAATATTAGTACTACTACCCTTCATGAGAAGACTAATAGCCAAAGAGTTGAGTATTAGTAGTGTCAAATTGGTAGAAATAACGGGTAGCATTGTGTCGGTCTTTTTAATCAACTCGAATCCTTTTTCACAGACGTTGATATAGGCTAAACTAGCACTGAGCCATGTCTGGACGTCAAGTGGGTCTGGCTGGAGGGTGTTGTTCTGGATCATGTTAAGTGTGAAAACGACCCCGTCAAAGTAGTCAACGCAGCTACCCCACTGGCTTTTCCCTGGAACATTTGGGTACTTGGACTCGATCCCTTGGGCTCGTTTCAGAACAATACGTGCCTCATCTATGGCTGCTTCTACAGTCATATCCAGGAACTCGTTTGTAGATATGGTGGCCATGGTGGGGTTACGGAAAACAACATACTGATTGCAGATTTCATAGTGTGGGGTTTGGGTGCACCACCAGTTTACGGTGCCGACCCTGGTAGTTTCCGATAAGCAAGAGAAGATGAATGAAATGGCGAGGCATAAGAAGAGTGCAAACTTTAATGTCATGTTTGGATTTATAGATAAATTTATGTTCTTGAAATGCTATTTATAATATACTCAAATGGTAATAAATGCGGAATATTGGTAAATTTTTGCATTAATGCCAATTCGTTAATTTTTGCATTAATGCCAATTCGTTGACTTATATATTTCATATTACAATAATATATTATATTTTTCATATTACAGTAATACATCTTTTTCATATTAAAGAATGCGAAATCAAATATTGTTTTTTTTTCTTTTACCATCTTTCTAAATATTTAATAATGGTTTTGTACGGTAAAGTTTTATTAGTTTGAGAAATTTTTTAACAAATTTCTAATTTTTTTAAAAGCACAGTTGTGATTGTTTAACTTTTCAAATAGAAAAACCAAAAACCTTACTAATTTATTTACTTTATATATATATATATATATATATATATATATATATATATATATATATATATATATATATATATATATTTATATTTTCAACAAGTCATTTAATTAAATCGTTAATTTTTTCAAAATGATTAAAAAAAAATTTGTTTATTCTTCAATATATATATATATATATATATATATATATATATATATATATATATATATATATATATATATATATATATATATATATATATATATATATATATATATATATATATACACACTAGATGTGTCCCTCCCCCCAATGCAATAATTTTTTTTATGAATAGTTTTCTTATAAAGAAATAATTATTAAATTTTATTATTACTTATTATTTAATAAAAAAATTACCATATTAATTTAATTAAAATATTTATGTATACAATTTATATTTATATTGTCTGTTTATATATTTGATGTAAATTAATTATTATCATTGACTAGTTTAATATATATATATATATATATATATATATATATATATATATATATATATATATATATATATACACACACATTAATTTATATAGATGAATTTAATATTTTAAAATTGTCGTTTTACTCAAAATTAAATTTTTAATAACCTTTTTTATTTCAAGTCTTCAAAATTTTAGCAAGCAATATTGTTTGTGTAATGCATACTTGATTTGTACAAAAAACTTTGTATCTTATACATCTTAAAATTCAAGATGTGACTAGTATGTTTTATAATATAGTATAAGATATATATATATATATATATATATATATATATATATATATATATATATATATATATTTGTGTGTGTAAGTGTGTGTATGTTTACATATATTTATGTATTTTAAATGTATAAACGTATTTTTTTATGTATTTCTATATATTACATATTTATATGTATTTTTACGTATTTTTTAAGTTTTTTAAATATAAGGTTATGTATTTTAAATGTATAAACATATTTTTGATGTGTTTATATTTTTTTAAAGTATTTTATATATATTTTTATGTATTTTTATGTGTTGTTGTTTATTGTATTAAGTATTTATATGTATTTTACGTTTTTATGTATTTTTTTTAAAGATTTTTAGATAGATGTTTATGTACTTTTATGTATTTCAAATATATAACTGTAATATTTGTACGTATTTATGAACTTACTACAAAAAAATACATATGTGCCGACAACATCAATTTCGGAGACATGTGTTGCCGGTAAAAACAAAGTTATACCGACGATATGTCGTTAGAAGCCTAAGTATAGGCTTCTGATAACTTTGACCACCTACCTTTGATCTAGGACTTTGTACTAATAACTTGTCGTCTAAATAGGTATAGCGGGAACGGAAAATATTTTGGCAGTCTTTTAAAAACCTATGTCGACAATATGTCGTCAATATAGGTTATAGATTTTATAATTTCGGTTTATTTATTTTCCTTGATGTAGAAACTAAATAACAACGTCGTTTGTCGTTTTGTGGAGAGCTATGTCGACAATTCATCGACATAAAATGTGGCGATCCGTGTGAACTATATTCCGACGAGGTACAGGTAATTAATTAATTGTTTTTTTAATACTAGAAAAAAAAACTATGTTGCGTTTACTAACCCTATGTCGGGGGCATGTCGTCAGTATAGGGTTTAACCGCAGTAGAACTCAGTTGATCATGTTCATTTGTAGTGCTTCTATGAATTTTTGTTCTCTCTCGATTTCCCAACGAATAATCATGCTTCCGGTCACTCCCCTTGACCGGCTTACGAGTTGGTATGCTTCTTAATCCTTCTTTTCTTCTTTATATAGTGATTTCTCAAGTTGTTTCCTCCGATTTTGGGGGGGCTTTTTTCGATTAGACTTCGCAGTATGTAACATCCCAAAAATCACGGTAAAATTTTATTTTTTAAAAACAACCCAATGACTATAATTGTTTACAAAGCACTGTTTCCAAAAGTTATAATTACAAATCAGAGTATCCCAAGATCGAATATCATAAAATCTGAAGGATGTGTATGATCAAGTTTTCGTCTTGCCCCGATCATCTGAAGTACCTGAAACAATAAACTGAAATTGTAGCACAAAGATTAGTGAGTTCCCCCAAAGTACCACCACACAACATATAACATATACAATCATGAATGTTGGATCCAAACAGTCATCAGACTGGAATACCTTCGAGTCCATAACCTCCCGATTGGATTACCCTGGCCCTCAATCTCCCGGTTGGATTGCCATACATACAACATATTGGATCCACAACCTACCGGTTGGATTGACATACATACAACATATTGGTTCCACAACCTCCCGGTTGGATTACCCTTGGCCCACAACCTCCCATTTGGATTTCCATACTTATTACATATTGGGTCCACAACTTTCCGGTTGTATTACCCTTAGCTCACAACCTCCCATTTAGATAGCTCTGACCTACAACCTCCCGTTTGGATTGCCCCCGGTTTGTTGACTAACAACACAAACCAGTACAATTTCAACCCAACCACACTATATCAACATATGCATCATATAAACATATAACCAGTCAGCAGACAAACAGACAGATCTACAGATCACTACCACATGACAACATCTTATATACCAGGATATAAATCTAACAGATCATTATAACATAACAACATCCTATATATTAGGATACATACATTAGTAGGCCAGAATTGGTGCCTTAAACCCAATAAGACATTCAAGATGGCAACTTTCTGCCTTAAAGACTCATTTAGAACCGAGAGTAGCAACTCCAAGTCCTAGAAATCGGATTAAACCACAAAGCTTCAACCTTTGGACCAAAATGGTCCAAAAACTCAATCTAAGAGATCTAAGAAGATAATCACCAAGTTTATATCTTTATACCTTGAAATGGTTAGAAATGAAGCAACAATCCCAGATCTGCAACCTCTCCTTTGAACCAACATCTTTCCTTGTTCCTTTCTTGTTTGGAAAATGGATCCACAACACCAAGATGCTTCTCTAGTGACCTTCTAAGCTCCAAGAACACTCAAATATGGATTAGGGCTCTATAGTAGCTCCTTTAGGATGGAAATGGAGGTTGGCCTTCGAGACTTAAGGTTCTCTATATAGGGATCAACCCTAAAATTAGGGTTTGGGAACTCTGAGCGTACGTTGGGCGTACACCCCTCCGCACCTGCGATCATTTTCCTTTATACGCTGGGCGTACCCCAGCCTACGTTGGGCGTACGCTTGCGTTGGCCACCTTGCATGCATGGTCCTTTCTTTCCGTCTTTCTTTATTAAGGACCAATATTGCCAATAACTTCAAAGTGCTATAACTCCTTCGTTCTAAGTCCGTTTCTGACGAAATTTATACCCACGAAAAGGTTGCGAGAAGCCCCACGCTCCTAACTACACAATTCGACTAAAACCCAAGACCCATAAAAGACCGAATCACTTATACCCTGGGGCATCCGAATCCGCAATCAAAGTACTTTTCAAAACAGGGTGTTACAACTCTCCCCCACTTAAATTGGACTTCGTCCTTGAAGTCTGCTATGACCAACTACCCCGCAACCTCTGATGGCGTTCTGATACGATGCATACCCTGTCTGCTCGATCCAAGCCTCGAATGACCGATTCTATTGGCCTTCCGAAGCCAACTTTCCATATGCAACAACCTTCTCTATCTCTGAGTGGGACAACCCCTTTGCTATAGTTAAATCTCCAGTCACTACCAGTGCTGACGCTTCGCTACTACTCACTGAATACTTCCTCCTATCATGTCTCAGTGTTTAACGCCCAACCCAACAAATGGATCAGATAATCCTTCGAGTAAAAAATTCATCCATGAAACGGTTAGACTCATACGAGAGCTACGCAACAGAGTTAAACCCTCTCTGAGATTATTCAATCCTGCTATGAGTGACTTAGCACCTTTCAGACAAATAACTACTCCAAACAAGAATTCCCTTATCGCTACCTCTACCCGATGATCCTGCTATCTCCTACTAGCTTTCTAGATGAACTGAGACCACCTTGGTCCTAACTAATCTGTCATTATTTGGGTTACCGGACTCCCACTGGTTACTAAACCCAATCTCAAACTCTTAGTCGCTCCTAGAAACTTCCGAAGAAACTTCGGCTATCTAAAACTTCTCTATCTACCTTGCCATCCTCGCTCCTTAAGTCCTAGGATCCTTGATCCCCTATCTTGACCCTAAAGTCTCTACCAGGCCCCACCTACGCTGCTATAATTACATGGGCCTCGCCCATGGGTCTCACCCAAACTATATCTCAAAGTGGCCTCCCCCACAACCTCGCCTATCTAGGGATATGCAGGAGCAACTCCATCCTGAAACTCAACAACTATCCTTCCTCGATCTCTATCATGCTAACTAGGAGATACGGGCTTCGCCCACAGTCCACTAACTAGGAGATATGGGCCCTCGGCCACACTCCTTCAACTAGCTGCTAACGAATGCTACGGCTATCCCGCAATCTTACATCATGACTCAACTCGCGCCCTGCCGAGGAAATCTCCAACTTGGTTCCCAACCAGTCATCAACTATTGTGAATACACGAGCTCAATGTCGGGAGGTTTTCCAAATTCCCGACTACCACGCTGCTCTATCCAGACAGCCGCCCAGACTGCTTCCCTTCTCATCAAGTATGCAAACATATCCAAGTTGCAATCTTACCTCAGATCCTGACTACTGGGGTGATTCTCCCCTACTTTGATTCCACTAAATCCCTACAGCTCCTAGTTTGGAAAGGATTCCCAATCCTTCTACACATTTAAAGGGTCGATTTGCTGACAACCAACGCTTACCACTGCCAGTGCTCCAAAACTAACCAATACCAAGTTTGAACCACTCTTGAAGACTAACAGAACACCTCCCGAGCCCCACTCACACTTGCTACAATGGTTGCATCCTGAGAACATGGTCCAAAGGGAAACATATGTGAACTACTACTCTAACATCCATGGTATGCAGATGGCATATAACTCAATCACAAGCAGGTCACAAAATTCTGAAATAACCTTACCAATATTGATGCAGTACCATAACAATAAAATCATAAACAGAAGCTGAATTTGAAATACATACCAACGATCTATTGCGGCTCAATTTTGACTTCCTGCAGAACCATGGGTGTGGAACTTGAACTCCCTCTCTCTGCCGAAGTATTTGTGATGAAACCTGAACTGCCTTAACCGCTATACGGGGCAATTTGCTCTAAAATGACCATGATGATGGCAACGAAGACACAATTCTTCCTTCGATGTGCATTCTCGGAGGAGATGACCCTTCCGTCCGCACCTACCACACTGCGACCAGCTGTGTACATTATCAGGTACCCCTTTACCCCTTGCACATCCACTACGGCCACTCGGGTCTCTGGCGTCAGCTATGGCAGCGTCCGACTGCACAGATCGTTGAGCCGGACTAGCAGTCTGTTTCCTCTTCCCTAATTGCACATCCCAACTAAACTCTTGATCCCGAGTTACCCCGGCTACCCCATCACCCACCTGAACAGTTACTGTCTGACCCTGAATCCTAGCGGTTACCCTGCCAGTAACACGCTCGACAATGTCGGGTAACTCCTCGTGTACGGCTCGTGAAACCTCCACAACGATCCAATCCTAAAGTGGACTCTCCTGGAGGCAAGGTACGTAACCCACCCCCGATCCCTAATGAAAAGAGATAATAACGGGACCCTACCTTCCGAGGGATCCCCGAGATCCACAAACATTGGGCCCTCGAGGATCCCCTAACTTCCCCACAGCAATTTCGGCCCGGAAGGCCTCGAGGCGGCTATCCAAAAGCTCCAAAATTCCCTCCTTGACCGTACCAAAGATCAAAGGAGTCTGATCGAATATACTGCATGTAATCTCCGCTGATATAAACTCTTTCATCTGCTCCCCAAGCTGCTCGACTCCTGAACCCGATCTGGATCCCTCACCGGCACCTGAACTGCTCACTGGTCTACCTCGTAGCATCACCATACTTCATGAGTCATAACTTAACTATCATCAAAATACTCATCACTGTTGAGGAATCACACACGCACTACAAGTTTCCTAGTTTTATCTCAACCCTCTTTGACTCGAGTACGGATCCTCTACTTTCAGTAGTACAGGCCCATACTACCTTCCACATCTATCTGTACTTTCCTCAAGGATTTCCATGACTCCACCAAGTCCCTTACTACCACTACTGCTCTTAGCACTACTCTCATCATAGGCTTGCCCTAGGGTAACCTCCAACCCGAACCCAGTCCTTAGCTACTAAAGGTATCTTCGTAATGCCAATTAGCCCCTACATGAATACCATCACATGTGACGAGGATCAGATAATCCTTCGAGTAAACGACTCATCCTTACAATGGTTAGACTCATACAAGAGATGCGTAATAGGGCCAAATCTAGCACTCTGAGATTATTCAACCCTGGTCACATGTGACTTGACGTATTTACCTAATGGCTAACTCCCATCACTCAGAGTCCCACAAAGAAAAAGCAAGTAGCATTAAGACAAAGGAAAATCTAACCAGAACAGAATCAAGCAATCTTATCCGCATATCAGGAATCTGTACTAGCATGCAACTCATAAATCTCATACACATATAACAGGCACATAAGGCATCCTTCCTAGATCCTTTGTCCTAATCTAGCATGCAGTTCTCATCAACATATCATATCTAAACAAACATGTATGGGTAATTTAGGAGAACTTACTTGAGCTCGGCTGATTACATGCACCACATCCCTTTTCTCTTTTCAAAGTTCTTTTCTTTCTCAAAATTTCTTTTCGCTTTTTCTAGAATTTTTCTTTTCTTTTCTCAAAATCTTTTTTTTTTCAAAAATTGATTTTCCTTTTGAAAATTTCTATACCAATTCCTTAGTTTGAGTTCAGACACACCCGAAAGTGTGCCCAAATCCCTCAAACCAAGGCTCTGATGCCAACTTGTAACATCCAAAAAATCAAGGTCAAAAGTTTCATTTTAATTCATTAATAAACCAAAGTTATCAAATTAGAGTATCTTGTCAAGACACTTATTTATTACATCAGAGTAAAACATCCCAGGCTAAACATCATGATATGTGCGATGCAGTCATCTCGAGCTCCTCCCACCGCTACCGGAAGTACCTGAAACCAAAACTGAAAACCGTAAGCACGAAGCTTAGAGAGTTCCCAAATCTACCACATGCCATACATATAACCACATACTGGGCCCTCGCCCGCTGCATCGGGACTTGCCCGGCATCGGACTCGCTCTGACATCAGGCCCCGCCTGGCATCGAGCCCCGCTCAGTATACAGATTTGTCTATCGTCGGCCCCGCCTGTCTCTAGGCCTCTCCCGCTATACACATACGAACATTTAACATACTAACACATAAATAAAAATACTCTACTATACTTCTATTCTAAGGCCTCGCCTAACTGGGCCCCGCCCCTGGTCTATTACTGATGAGCTATGGAACCATGTCCACACTCCAGCTGTTAGTGAGATACGGGCCCCCACTCACACTCACTACTCTCGGGACTCGCCCTACTCTGATAATATTAAGATATGGAACCCCATCCATACTCAACTAGTGATGAGATACGGGACCTCTCCCACACTCACCTCCCTACCAGGAACATACATGTATCACAAAGACAACAAGTATAATCTAACATGTATATATAAATCTTCCTCGAGCTTGCCCCGACATCAGATCGTAGTCTAGAACACACTACCATATAAACATACCTCAGGCTTGCCCCGGCATCGTACCTTGGTCCGGAACCTATCGTACCGACACATGCAAGAATCACATATACCTCTATCATACTAACATTCATTGGGCCTCACCCGACATTGAATCGTGATCTGAAACATATAACATACAGTGCCTAGGGCTAACCCCCGGGTCTTCCTACTATACACAAACATAATGGGTCGGCATTGGGACCTTAGACCCATGCACACAGTGAGGAGACTCGTCGTGCACTGCTGAAGTCCTGCTGATACCCCTCTGGCTGCTACCTGACAATCCCCAAACTGTTGACCCTTCGACTTCATGAGATACTAGTGTCCAAAATGTCGCTTAGTGTAAAACAATAATCCTTCTTAGGGTAAAATGAACATTTTACCCCCTAGTCCAACTTGGTCCATATCTAAGGCCCAAACCATGTTCTAAAAATGGCCCAACACTAGGTAGGCTTCCCAAGACCATTAGTGGCCTACTAATGGTCCAATTTGACAAATTGGACCCAATCCCTCTAATGGACCTTACCCTAATCCCAAACATCTTCTTGGACCACATTATCTGACTTTTGATGGCCCACTAAGGCCCAAAGAACCAAAATCCCTTGCATGGCCTAATCTGAGGCCCAAAACAAGCCAAACCCAAATCCGATGAGTACGTTGGGCGTACTCCTATGTACGATAAGCGTACTAGCCAAATGGCGTGTACGTTCGGCGTACCTGCATGTACGCTCAATGTACCCCCACTGTTAAGTCATTTTCCCATTAAGTGCTTAATACTCTACTCTAGAAGCTACAAACACAGGTCCAAGTCCTTTTCAACGTATTAATCCATAAAGTCACTTACTTTGTGACTTTGCATGCCCCAATCAAGTCCAAAATCCAAAAACGATATTCCATTCTCATAGAAATGCTCTTAACTCATGCATGAACCCAATAAGACATTCAAGATGGCAACTTTCTGCCTTAGGGACTCATTTAGAACAGAGAGTAGCAACTCCAAGTCCTAGAAATCGGATTGAACTACAAAGCTTCAACCTTTGGACCAAAATGGACCACAAACTCAATCTAAGAGATCTAAGAAGATAATCACCAAGTTTAGATCTTTATACCTTTACATGTTTAGAAATGATGCAACAATCCCAGATCTGCAACCTCTCCTTTAAACCACCACCTTTCCTTATTCCTTTCTTGTTTGGAAAATGGATCCACAACACCAAGATGCTTCTTTAGTGGCCTTCTAAGCTCCAAGAACACTCAAATATGGATTAGGGTTTTGTAGTAGCTCCTTTAGGGTGGAAATGCAGGCTGGCCTTCGAGACATAACGTTCATTATATAGGGCTCAACCCTAAAATTAGGGTTCGGGAACTTTGAGTGTACGTTGGGCGTACGCCCCTCCTCACCCCCGATCATTTTCCTTTATACGTTGGGTGTACCTCAGCCTACGTTGGGCGTACTCTTGTGTTGGCCACCTTGCATGCATGGTCCTTTCTTGCCATCTTTCTCCATTAAGGACCAATATTACCAATAACTTCAAAATGCTATAACTCCTTCGTTCTAAGTCCGTTTCCGACGAACTTTATACCCACGAAAAGGTGGCGAGAAGACCTACGCTCCTGAATACACACCCAAGCCTTAAAACCTTTCGAATAAAACCTGAGACCCATAAAAGACCGAATCGCTTATACCTTGGGCCTCCAAACCCGCAATCAAAGTACTTTTCACAACGGGGTGTTACACAAGGATAATCAAATGAATGATGAAGAAACTAGAAAAGTTCATTGCTTTAAAATCTTTTACAAACATTATACTATCTTTGCAACTGATAGTTGATTACTTGGTTTTAATTGTTTGACATCGGTGACACTTTGTAAGATATATATATATATATATATATATATATATATATATATATATATATATATATATATATTGCAATTGTATTGGTTTTTATTTGTTTGCAATTAGAAGTGATATAATTGTGAAAATATATCTATTTTTAAGACATCAAGTGACATCCCCATTTTCACGGCCAGAAAAGACCGCATTAATTTATGCTTTTAAAATAAAATCAGAGTAATCCTTTGATTTAAAAGAGTTGCGGAATTTGTTCCCAAAACAAAATGTGATAAGAATTTATCAAGCATTTTCTTTAAAAAAAATGTATTTTGCATTATATAACAAAAATCTCGGGATGTCATGTTCCGATACAGACCAAAAGCATAAACAGTGCAAAATAGACCTTACAACAGTTATTTACAACTAATGATCTATAATCCAAAATATCTTGATAAGTCATCCAGCTTATGCTCTGGTGCCACTACCTGTAATACAAAGAAAAACTGAGTGGGTCAGGCTTGGAAGCCTGGTGAGCATATAGGGTGTTCAACCCACAAATAATAAATTTATTATGTTTAAACAAATCATCTATCCTTTACTCATTCATTCCTAAGGATTATCCTAACGAATAGGCACAAAGTCCATATGTGCCTATGGCGCAGCTGCCAATGTTATTTATTAGGCGCAACTGCCAATAACATCATTTATTCTCTAATTGGTATAGTTGTCAATATTATTTATTAGGCGCAGCTACCAACAACATCATTTATTCTCTAATTGGCACAGTTGCCAATATTATTTATTAGACGCAGTTGCCAATGTTATTTATTAGGCGCAACTGCCAATAACATTTATATCATCTTTCATCCCTCGTTCTTTATCTACCCATGTTTTACCCAACATATTTGTAGATATAATATATATATATATATATATATATATATATATATATATATATATATACAATTTAAAACCTATATAAAACATTCATTCATCATCCATCTCAAATAAGCAAACAACATATATACACATAGCGCGTATTTTATATAAAATATTTCATATCTATGTGTAAGATGAAAGTGACTATACACTCACTTGATAAGACGATTGTCGGACAGTACTACAACTCTTCAACTAGTAATTCTTCTATGAATCCGGGATATCTTCACACACCGGGCTTCTCATGGGCAGAGCTTCGGCTCGAAAACTCTTTTCTTCTCGGGATCTTCGGAGCATCGAGACTTGCCTCGGGTGTTGGGACGATACCGGGGCTTTGGGGGTGCTTCAAGAGGGCTAGAGAGGGTATCGGGAGTGAGAGAATGAAGGAATTAGCAACCATGGCCGGCTGCCCTTCGGTTTCTATTTATAGGGCCATTTTTCTGGATTCACGTCGTAAATCTCAAATATTTACGTCGTGAGTTCAGTCGTCATCGGTTGCGTCATCGCAACTTGGGTCTGTCAGGCTCCAAGAGACGCCATCTCTGAGTTCACGTTGTGAACTCTGACATAGTGTCGGGGTTCGTGCCCTGAACTTCAGAAATTCATATCTTTCGCATACGAGCTTCGTTTTGACGTTATTTATATCCACGCGTAGGTGAAATTAAGTTGTACAACTCTCGTTAAGACTCCGTCGGCTAATTTTGACTTAATTTTTATTATATTATTTTTAGTAGGCCAGGATAGGAAAACTTTGTTAGATATTCATAACTTCTTTATTTGACATCTATTTTTGTCTGTTTTTTTACCGTTGCATTACTATAGAAGAGATCTTCGATTCTCGTTTAGATTGTTTCGGCTAGAAACCACTCGATCTCAAATTCAAACTTTGGGTTGCATACTGCTAAGTTGAAACTTCAAAAAGTCATAACTTCCTCATACGAAGTCAGATTTAAACGTTCTTTTATGCACGCTCTCGGTTTAACGTATTCTACAACTTTCGTTTAGTAAGGGTGAGCATAATAACCGAAAAACCGAACCATAACCAAATTAACCAATATAACCGAACCATAATAACCAAACTGTTTTAAAAACCGTTGGTTCGGTTCTAATTTTTGTTAACCAATAAAAAACGGTTCGGTTATGGTTTTATAGGTTAACCGAACCATTATTAATCGAACCGCTAACTTTATATTTTAATACATAAAAATTGTGGATTATATATAAAATAATATAGTCAAACTTATTTAAGACACATTAAAAATTTCAAAATATAATTCATTAATTCTCACTTATCAGGAGACGAACGTGCAATCAAACCATCAAAGGATGATCACGCAGATCATGCAGACAGACACAATTTTCAATCATGTATTGAGTTAGATTATTGATTAATGTGATAATTCTTAATCAGCTAATTCTATAATTCGTAAATATTATTCACAATTACTTTAACCTCCACACTCATAATCCTAATCGGAGGCTTCTCACACCGTTAATCCTAACTGAAGATTGTTTTGACTTTATAGTTCTATTCGAAGGATTTTTTTAATTTATAATCAAAAGTTCTAGGTAAGTTGAGTTTTTTATTCTTCTTCACTTTGTGATATATTAAGAATGTATTTTTTTTAAAAAATTTTCTTTTTTTATTTACTGTATTTGATTTAATCACATTGAATGTATATGAGTGATTGGTTTTTTTTATATCCATATAACACGTAATATAAATGTTTAACTATTTTATTTTATAGTTTTTTATTTAATCGCATTGAACGTGTATGAATGTTTGACTTTATTTTAATGTTAATATCGATTATAAATATATGAAGTTATTAATGTCAATTTTTTTTAATGTTTTATACTTTTTATTAAATGTTTTTGATTTTGAATGTGATTATGTGTTATCTCACTTTGAGTATCAGATACACTTTTTATTATATTGGTGCTGAGGACTTTTTGTATTATTTTTTCATTTTTTATGCCACTATACTTTCATCATTTATATTATTTTGAACATTATGGTTAACCAATATTAACCATTAACCAAAACCGTTAACCGACAAAAACCATTAATACTAACCAATATTAACCATACCCAATGATTACCAAAATGCATTAACCAATCATAATGGTTATGGTTCGGTTTTGACCAATAACCGAACCAAACCGCCCCATACACACCCCTATCATTTAGATCGCTAAGGCTAAAAATTGTTCTATCGTAAATTCACTATTTACGTCCTACAGCGTCATGCCGAATCTGTCGCGAAACTTCGAGAAGTCATAACTTATTCGTTATAACTCGGATTTCAACGTTCTTTATATGTACAGAAACCTTGTGACATATACTATGGCTTGGTTAAGATTATTTATTCTAAACACTCTTCTATCAAAAGGTCATTTTTGACGCTTATCGTCTCTAAATTGACTAGCCCGGATCTACGGGCGTTACAATTATCTCCCCCTTAGGATGATTATGTACCATAATCATCAACAAAAATAGGGCTTGTATAATGATTCCATACGTTATCTTTCCGTCCTACGTAATAACCGTAATATATATGTTTCTTCGAACGAGTATCTAACTCTTGGGCTTCTTGATCGCAGGAGATGCTCAATCTTGCACCTTCTCCTCGTACTATGTTGGACTTTCAATCATAACCTTCGAGTTACAAAATAAATCATTATTGAGGACTCCTTCTTCTTCTTAGAATAAGTACTTTCCTTTTTCTATTATAACAGACCGATGGTTCGTGCTCTAATGATCTACCATCGTATGATGCAACGCTTAGACTCAAGTCTCTTCGAGTCAAATTCCAAAATGGAATATACCTTCCTTCATATTCTAATGCGATATAATCACATTTTAGCATGTAGCATTTCTAGCTACAAGCTTCTTTAACAACGAGTGCGATGCTATTGATCGCATTGATTTCAATCTTCTGACTTAAGTCAGATGTTACATTGAACTTGGTTCTCTGAACCACGTAACAAACTCATCGTAGTCGGAATCAATTTGATATGACCACTAGGGTCGGAATAACAATCATCTCATTAGTCATTACCAAAACAATGTCAATGACATACTTGAATAAAAAGAGACCAATCACTAGCTTCCTGGTAACCTTGTGACTTTCCCTGATCCAAGTGTGAGTCATGTGCTTCCGGTAGTATAGGCCTCTACTACCATTCACGCCTACTCATACTCATCCCAAGTATTGTCCCACAGTCAATCCAAGTCACCATATAATAAAATCACACAATCATCCAACACATCAGATAACAAAACTAGGGTTTGTAATATTTATTGAAACGATTACACCGACGTTCAAGTTCACCCTATACTATGCCTCTAATAGGCTACACCACATGTTACTATTCACATTGCTACTTAATAACTCGATCTTTGGATATAAAATCCTTATTCCTGATCCTTTGCATCGTCACCTACTTCATTAAGGATCATTGGGAATGCTCTTGCCTTTGGCTTTGGCGGCGCATTTTGCTTTGTAGCTCCTTTCCTCTTTGGGCAGTCTTGCTTGAAGGGCCCTTCCTCACTACATTCATAACTTACCCTTTTGTTGAATGTACATTCATTGGTGTAATGCCCATGCATTCCACACTTGAAACATGTAACCTCCTCGCCACATTTTCCCAAGTGTTTCTTCTTGCACTTATCACACCAACTTGCTTCATCTCCTCCTCCTTCTCCAAACTTTGAAAATTTGCTTTCCTTATTGGAACCTGAAGTTCCTTCAAACTTTCTTTTCTCGCCAACTTCAACCTTGTTGGCGGCTCTTCCCTTGATCATATCTTCGAAAGACTTAGCAGCCCAGATAGCTGCCTCTATAGTAAGTGCCTGATGCACTGACACTGCATACTCCCATGGACGTCCCGTTACGTATCTGTCGATTTTTGTCAACTCGTCTCGGACAATACGCACAACAAACTCCATTTTATCTATGAAGTTATTGGTGTATTCATCAATGGACATGCTTCCATTTTTCAATGTCAGAAATTGGTTCTCTAGCTCAAGTAGATTTTAGGCCGAGCAGTACTTGCACTTGAAATGCACCAAGAACTCTGCTTAAGTTAGTTGCAGTGGCTCATTAGGGCTTAGAGTCTTCCCCAAAGTGTTCCACCAGCGAACAACACCACCTCTGAACTAACACACTGCAAATATGGTTTGTAACTTGCCTTGACAACCACATGTCATGAAAGCCAATTCCATTTCCGAGATCCAATCCATTACTCCAACGGGATCTTCTTTTCTAGTGAAAGTTGATGGCTTGCAAGTCATAAAGTCTTTATACTTGCATCTATTTCTCTCCACTCTATCCTCGTGGTTATTCCTCTTAACCACAAGCGGTTCAGTTTGACCAACAGATCTACTCTAATTTCCTTCCTCAGACTGATCATCATTGAGTTCAGGTTGTTCAACAGGCATTGAAGGTTCACTCCTGTTGTTCAGCAATAGCTGCCTCATTTCTTCTCTTTGTTCAGTCATCATTGCCTGAATCATGGCTTGTACTCTAGCCATGGTGATGGGTTCTGGTGCAGCTGCTACAACAGGTGCTTGCTCAATTACAGGTGGTTGATTCCTGTTTTCGTTTGCGTTTCCAGCCCCATTTCTAATTCTTGCCATTCTTGATCTATACACCGAATAAGGTGAATTTAGACCCTCATTCATGATAGATATTTAAATCATCCATATCACTTCAAAATGTTTACATGCTAGTTCTAATACCGTAATCCTATGCTTAGAATCCTAAACACATAAGGTTTCCAGATCCGGTTGGCAAAAAACCGTAGATCCGAACAAATAATATCATATATGGCAAACATATAACATTTAGCACATAAAAGCATTTTAGGCGTCTTTCCTAAAATATACTAGTGCTCGTGTCTAAAATACAACAGACACTCATCTCACAATCTTCACTTAGCATCCTAAGTTTAAGTCTAGAAATCCTACAAATTCCTAGTTCGCTTAAACTAATGTTCTGATACCAACTGTGACATCCCCATTTTCACGGCCAGAAAAGACCGATTTAATTTATGCTTTTAAAATAAAATCAGAGTAATCCTTTTATTTAAAAGAGTTGCAGAATTTGTTCCCAAAATAAAATGTGATAAGAACTTATCAAGCATTTCTTTAAAGTAATGTATTTTGCATTATATAACATAAATTTCGGGATGTCATGTTTTGATACAGACCAAAAACATAAAAAGTACAAAACAGACCTTACAACAGTTATATACAACTACTGACTACTGATCTATAATCCAAAATATCTTGATAAGTCATCCAACTTATGCGCTGGTGCCACTACCAGTAATACAAAGAAAAACTGAGTGAGTCAGGTTTGGGAGCCTGGTGAGCATCTAGGGTTTTCAACCCACAAATAATAAATTTATTATGTTTAAACATTAAACAATCAACCAAATTTCTCATCCCCATTATCTTCTTTATTCTTAAAGATCTTAAGAATCATCTATCCTTTACTCATTCATTCCTAAGGATTATCCTAAGGAATAGGCACAAAGTCCATATGTGCCTATGGCGCAGCTGCCAATGTTATTTATTAGGCACAACTGCCAATAACATCATTTATTCTCTAATTGCTATGGTTGCCAATATTATTTATTAGGCGCAGTTACCAACAACATCATTGATTCTCTAATTGGCACAGTTGCCAATATTATTTATTAGGAGCAGCTACCAATGTTATTTATTAGGCGCAGCTGCCAATAACATCTATATCATCTTTCATCCCTCGTTCTTTATCTACCCATGTTTTACTCAACATATTTTAGATATAAAATACATATACAATTTAAAACCTGTATAAAATATTCATTCATCATCCATCTCAAATAAGCAAACAACATATATACACAACACGTATTTTATATAAAATACTTCATATCTATGTGTAAAATGAAAGTGACTATACACTCACTTGATAAGAGGATTGTCGGACAGCACTACGGCTCTTCAACTGGTAATTCTTCGATGAATCAGGGATATCTTCACACACCAGGCTTCTCATGGGCAGAGTTTCGGCTCGAAAACTCTTTTCTTCTCGGGATCTTCGGAGCGTTGGGACTTGCCTCGGGTGTCGGGATGATACCGGGGCTTTGGGGGTGCTTCAAGAGGACTAGAAATGGTATCGGGAGTGAGAGAATGAAGGAATTAGCAACCATGGTCGACTGCCCTTCGGTTTCTATTTATAGGGCCATTTTTATGGATTCACGTCGTGAATCTCAAATATTCACGTCGTGAGTTCAGTCGTCATCAGGTGCGTCATCGCAACTTGGGTCTGTTAGGCTCCCGGAGACGTCATCTCTGAGTTCACGTCGTGAACTCTGACACGGTGTCGGGGTTCGTGCCCCGAACTTCAGAAATTCATATCTTTTGTATACGAGCTCCGTTTTCGACGTTCTTTATATCCACGCGTAGGTGAGATTAAGCTGTACAACTCTCGTTATGACTCCGTCGGCTAATTTTGATTTAACTTTTATTATATAATTTTTAGTAGGCCGGGATAGAAAAACTCTACTACAAATTCATAACTTCTTCATCTGACATCTGTTTTTGTCTGTCTTTTTACCGTTGCATTACTATAGACGAGATCTTCGATTCTCGTTTAGATTGTTTCGGCTAGAAACCACTTGATCTCAAATTCAAACTTTGGGTTGCATACTGCTAAGTTGAAACTTCGAAAAATCATAACTTCATCATACGAAGTCAGATTTAGATGTTCTTTTTATGCACGCTCTCAGTTTAACGTATTCTACAACTTTTGTTTAGATTTCCATGGCTAAAAGTTTCTCTATCGTAAATTCACTATTTACGTCCTAATGCGTCGTGTCGAATCTGTCTCGAAACTTCGACAGGTCATAACTTCTTCGTTATAACTCAGATTTCAGCGTTCTTTATATGTACGGAAACCTTGTGACATATACTACAACTTGGTTAAGATTATTTATTTTAAACACTATTCTAACAAAAAGTCATTTTTGACGCTTATCGTCTCTAAATTGACTAGCCCGGATCTACGGGCGTTACACATCATCAGGTACAATTGTAATAACTTTAAATCATTTTTTGCTTATACAAATCGGCCCGCTTTTTACTCTTTCATTTCTATCAGTATCGCTTAAATAGTGAACCATGTGATATTATGTTTTAGACTCGTCACTGATTTCAGCCTAACTATCCCTTAGAAGTCATGGCCTAAATTTCGATCCCAAGGGTTTTTTTATAGTGTAACAAGGAAACCCTGGATAACCCTAAAACCAATAAAATAACATTAACTTATTTTTTGGTAATTATCTAGCTTCCTAATTATCCTCCAAGGATATGTAACGCCGAAATTTTTCAAAACAAAATTTTCATTTAAAATTACTTTTCTCCTTAACCCTCTTGGTTGACCCTACTCGCCGAGTCAACCCGTCGACTCGTCGAGTCCCCATGCTCAGAACTTCCCCAAACCGCGACTCAACTCGCCGAGTCACCTCGAGACTCGCCGAGTCCCACAACTCTGAGTCCCCTCGCACTCAACTCACCGAGTCCTCCCTTGACTCACCAATTCACGGCTCAACCAGAAGAAGGTTAGGACCTCACGACCAGACTCGCCGAGTCCAAGGCTATCTTCAACCAACTCGCCGAGTTGTTCTTCCAACTCGCCGAGTTCCTGCCCATCTTCAAGCAACTCGCCGAGTACACCTTTGTGACTCGCCGAGTACCTCTAGATCTTAATCCATACAGAAGCTTTCCAGGCCATGCAAATGATCCAAACCATAGATCTACCCTTCTACAACCCATCCATCACGTAAAGTGGCAAACTTTACGTGAATCCAAAGAGATATAAGCATATAACACTCTAGGGTTAGGGTTTGGGACAAGATGGCTTCACCAATCACTCAAGAACAGGGACTTTAATGCACTCTAGACCTTCTCCATTCTAGATCTGAGGTAGCAACCTCAGATCTAACCTCCAACTCAAAACACCACATGCTATCTTTTCCAAAAACCTCAAAATGAAGAATAAAAGCCCAAGCAACGAAATAATACCTCAAAACGAAACTCCAACTAAAGAGAAATCTGAATCCTAGCAAAGCCCCTTGCTCCAAGCCTCTTAACTCTCCAAGATCTCTTCCAAAATCTCTTCTCCAAGGTTCAAATGCTCTCAAACCACTCACAAACGCTCCCTAGGGTTTTCTGGACTTCAAGAGAGGGTAAAGAGGCTGGGGAGAGGGTATAATGTCCTATATATAGGGCTCATCCTCCAAAATTAGGGTTTTCTCCACACAGCACCAACTCGCCGAGTCCAGCCACCGACTCGCCGAGTTGGCCACTTAACACGCAACCAGAATCGCGACCCTACTCGCCGAGTCCACCCATGGACTCGCCGAGTTGCTCTTTCACATTTACACTTTGAATCCGGAATTTGCACTCCTGAACTCGGGATGTTACAATTCTCCCCCACTTAAATTAGGCTTCGTCCTCGAAGCCTATGGCACACAACTCCAGAACTACTCTCGCAATGCACCTCCTGGCATTAACCAGACCAGGTTCCTTCAAATATTGTTACCAAACCCCTATAAGGTCTGACTCCTTCTCACAGAGTCGCGACAATCGAATCAAGCCGGCCATCGGCTTCTTTCTCTGATTACAACGCTTATTAGCCAAATAATCACCCGATGATACTTTCATCACTCCAAATCACAACAATCATTAAGCCCTTACCAAGCTAGATATCACCCTAAACCACCGGATCCTGACCCGGTGCCGACTGTTGGGACTTATCCCGCTTCCTTTCGGAATCTAACTCTTTTCCTTCCGTGCTGACAGGATGACACACCTTGCAGCCCTTGAGCAACTCCCATGAGCTCTCCATCAAAATCGCATACACATGTTGAGCCTGCTCTACATCCTTGGTTTGGAAAAACCCGACACACTGACGATACCATCAGACATCCCCAGGATGAATTACCACTATAAACATAAACTCCAGATCACAACCATACTTAAATCCAAGGCTCTATTCTTGCATCTCCTTTTGAACTCCTTTGGTTCTAAACCACCGGAGATTCTTCCGCAACCTCAACAGACACCCAACCCGGATGTGCTTCCATACCACTGGCACAGACACAATGTTCAACCACCATACTCCAAATCATCCATTCTCACTACTGCTTTCACTTCCTTGAACCAACACTCCCTCCCGGGGTTACATACCTTTCTCTTTCCTTACCCAAGGAAATCCAATTGTCAACCTTGCCACTACTCCATGTGTCGCACATGTTCTGGATCTGCTCGTAAGGACTCTCGGGTCCATTCGCTACCTCACCCTAGCAAATGGGGGGATCCGACACCTCCTCCTATACAAAAGATCAAAAGGTGGCATACCAATGCTCGAATGATGGCTATTGTATAGAAAACTCGGCCAAGAGTAAATATGTGTCCCAACTCCCTTCGAATCTAATACACATGCCCGAAGCATGTCCTCAAGCGTCTGAATCATCCGCTCGCTCTGAAGTGTCCTCAGATATCACCATGACAAACTCTAGCTCATTTTTCATATCCCACTTCGATACTGAGTACAAGTTCAGCTTTTGACTCCACAGCTGAACCCCCAAAGATCACCTATAACGTGATCCAAAATATCTCACTAGCTTCCTCCCCGTGACCACAATCCCGGCCCAGTGACTCACAAGTCAAGAAATTCTCTTTTCCTCATACGAAAAATACAATCCAACCGAGGATCAACTCAACTCTGGCCCCCAGTTCCGCCCTTGGTTCAACCACCAGGATCCAAAACTCTATACTAAGGCTGCTTAAGCCTATGACTATTCTGCATCAAACACTGATAGGGGAACACCCCAACATCATACTCTCATGTCATCTAGTGAGTATTACGGCTCCCCGCAATAACACGACGGCCTCTAACTAGTGAGTACTACGGCTCCCCGTAGCACCACAACACCAACTGTCAAGTGGGTACTACGGCTCCCCGTAGTACCACGACTCCCTCTCTCTGACTTGTGAATACTACGGCTCCCCGTAGCATCACAACACCCTCTGACTAGTGAATACTACGGCTCCCCATAGCTTCACCCCATACTCTCAACTCATCCCAACACCACACTATGTCCACTCACTCCTGCCCGTAGACTATCATAGATAGCTACACACACTTGTCCCACATATGCATCACAGACTCTAGCGGCAACCACTATAGCAAAATTACTTACCTCTGCGGAGATCCATCTTCTAAAATAATCCCTCTTGTTGTCAATACTTGAAGGGCTCCCACTGGAACCGTAGATACATGATATACCACTGGTCGTCTCAAACTCAAGGCTCTAAATAACTCCGAAATCGGGACATTATTCCCGGTCACCATGGATCACCATTACGGACATCACGATATCCTGCCTCAAACACTGCTCTCCTACTCCCAGCACCATACAGATACAACAATTCATTTCCTCTGAACTCCATAAATAATTCTCCGTTGCCCAATGTGCAACCTCAGTGTACCCAAACACTCAATTGGAAACAAGGAAAGCGCTAACGCTTCAGAATACGCTGGTGATCCTCCGAAACCCTTTTCCCCTACTGCTCAAAATCCACGCAAGAATTACACACACCGGCCCGGAAATTGGCCGCTCGATAATCCCCTATCCATCCAAAAAGGGATATATGCAATCCATACTTCGACCCAGAAGTTCTTAACTGCCTGTACCACCATTACGAGTCTTCCCCTTGAAACGGCCCTGGTCACCACCAGATTCCTGTATCCAACCCCTAACCTCTCTTGCACAATCTCTGGTTCCCTAAATAAAATACCCAGTTCTCCCCCACTTAGGGTTTGAACCAACACCAATTGACGCACAACCATCCCACAGACTGTTTCCACTAGAAATATCGCACCTGCCCTCGGAAGGTGCCACACGTCGTCCAATGATCTCCCCCACTTAGAGATCAAGAAATTTCAAATACCCTAAATCTCCGAAGAAATCCTCAGGGGTTCTCATCGCGACTGTCTCTAGCCATTCGAAGCCTCATACCATTCCAATACCGAATACCTCAATTATCCAGTAAGATCACTGACTCTTAGACTGAAACCATAATTCAGCGTACTCCTCGCCCTCGACTACTCCACCCAATTTTCATCACTTGAATCCTCACAAGGACTGGGACTCCACTCCCATACTCAATATCCATCATAGACAGAAGAGTCGCCGCCCTGATATACTCAACTGGATTGCCCACTGATACTGCTACCACATGCCCTACTATACTTAAATAGGGTGCAACGTGGTCCTTCACCACCTCAGTCCCAACCGACTACATGCTCACGATATATCCTTATCTCGTGGCAGACATGCTGCCTGATACACTGGAGGACAACCGACATAAATGTCAATCCGCAGGGTTTTACTCCTAAACCCCAAAACCGAAATCTCACACCTCTTATGTTTCTCACTAGAAATGGAAATAGCACCACTTAGATCACAGAAGGTGACATCTCTTCTATCAGCTGGTTGCTCAACTCAGGCTGTAATCCTCTATAACTGCCATCTCTACTCCTTCCTGAGTCTTGCGACTCCAATTGGCATCTCATCAACAATCCCTCAGGGCTAACTCGATTTCCTCATTAAGGGATACTTCACTAAAACTCGTCCATCATGGCCCTCTAGCCCCATACTCTTTCACCTCCGATCTCGGTCTGACCAATCACCACAGGTAACTGGTAGAACCAATAACACTAATTGTCACGGGTCATGGTACTCGAACCACGACATCACCTCTCGATCTGATGCAAATCATGGTATTCAAACCATGGAATCACCTCTCAATCAGCTAACAATCATGGAACCCAATCCATGACATTACTCCCCAATCTGCTCCGATGTATGGTACTTGAACCATAACATCACTCCTCAGTCTGCCACTTAGAACCTTCAGAATACTCCCTGTATCGAGTATGGGTCCTCTGCTTTCGGTAGTACGGGCCCATACTACCTGCCACATCTACCCATACTTTCCACACGGACCATTCCAGAGTCCCTAAGTAGCTGCTCAACCTTCTCGTTCACTAATTCTGCCTCGCGTGCTTACTCCTCAGCGAAATGCTCTACTCCGCCAGCGTACTCATCTGGCTAAGGTCACTCCCACTTCTCCGCCATCAGCTACTGAAGAGCTCCTAATGATTCTAGCCATCTACCTCCTGAATATCATCACATTCACTTGGTAGATGACTCCCATCATCGAGAGTTCCACAAAGCACGAAGCAAGCAGCATTCGGGCGTTGAAGAATACATAGAAATCACCCTGGGTGATAACTCCGCCTACTCTACTCGTTCTCAACAGCACCACTGAACTCTGCAACTCTACCCCTCGCGGGTTCTAACTATTCTTTCGATAAGCACCACAATAATCATCTAGGCATCTCTCCTAGGTTACTCCTCTACTCAAATCCCCTAAGAGGATCCCAACTGAATACTCTCACTCATACTCAAAAGCACAACACATATAACAGCAACTCCTAGGCTAAGGCATCACAAATCAGGCCACTCTAGTCCTAAGATATGAAATACCTAGCCTGCCTCTAGCATGCATAATATCTCATAAAATGTATCATAAATATATCATAACACAAAAGTAAGGGTATTTTGGGAAATCACCGTTCGGGCTCTGGCTGATTGTACACACTGCTCTTTCTCGCTTTCTCTTTGAACTCTTATTCACTTTTAGAATTTCATTTCCTTGAAAACTTTTCGTACTTCCTCAGTTTGAGTTCAGATTTACCTGAAGGTGCATCCGAATCCCTCAAACCAAGGCTCTGATACCAACTTGTAACGCCGAAATTTTTCAAAACAAAATTTTCATTTAAAATTACTTTTCTCCTTAACACTTTTCATAAAATCCCATTTTGTTTAAATTACAATACATGACTCTTTTGTTCAATCAAATAATAAACCAGGGTCTTCAAAACAACCGCTTCCTCTAGTGTGTACAATCGAGCCGGTGTCATCCCGTGATCCAGAGAAAACCTGAAACACATAACACAAAACACTGTAAGCACGAAGCTTAGTGAGTTCCCTAAAATACCACTCTAACACATATTAGCCACTCCAGGCTATAACTCTGTTGACCTTCTGGTCAGTGTGTCTCAGTGGGACCCTCCAGTCCCAACTCTCGGTGGGCCCTCTGGCCCTAACTCTATGGACCCAAAGGTCCAAACTCTGAGAACTTTGAATTACATATCACAATAAATCTCATCACATAAACAACATACAAATACACTGGCACAAAATTCTAAAAATACCACATATAACATATATTAGCCACTCGAGGCTATAACTCTATGGGCCTTTGGTCCCTAACTCTGCGGACCCTCTGGTCCTAGCTCTATGGACCTTCTGGTCCTAACTCTGATATACACACAGCATAAATCACATAGAAATAATGCAGTGCCACACATCACATAGATAGCATATAATATCTCTATCACATAACTCTATTACCAATCTAGGTAAAGTATAGTGAGAAGACTCACCTGCTACTGCCGACTGAAGAACAGTCCACGCTGCTCCGACCAGCATCACGAACTCCACCACTGAATCACTGAAACCAATAATCACCAATAACAACCAAAATACTCCTGGAAGTCAACTGGTCAACTCTTGGTCAAAGTTAAAGTCCTCAGTCAAAGTCAACCCTCCTGGTTGAACCTACTCGCCGAGTCAACCCGTCGAGTCCCCATGCTCAAAACTTCCCCAAACCACGACTCAACTCGCCGACTCACCCCGAGACTCGCCGAGTCCCACAACTCTGAGTCCCCTCGCACTCAACTCACCGAGTCCTCCCTTGACTCACCGATTCACGGCTCAACCAGAAGAAGGTTAGGACCTCACGACCAGACTCGCCGAGTCCAAGGCTATCTTCAACCAACTCGCCGAGTTGTTCTTCCAACTCGCCGAGTTCCTGCCCATCTTCAAGCAACTCGCCGAGTACACCTTTGTGACTCGCCGAGTACCTCTAGATCTTAATCCATACAGAAGCTTTCCAGGCCATGCAAATGATCCAAACCATAGATCTACCCTTCTACAACCCATCCATCACGTAAAGTGGCAAACTTTACGTGAATCCAAAGAGATATAAGCATATAACACTCTAGGGTTAGGGTTTGGGACAAGATGGCTTCACCAATCACTCAAGAACAGGGACTTTAATGCACTCTAGACCTTCTCCATTCCAGATCTGAGGTAGCAACCTCAGATCTAACCTCCAACTCAAAACACTACATGCTATCTTTTCCAAAAACCTCAAAATGAAGAATAAAAGCCCTAGCAACGAAATAATACCTCAAAACGAAACTCCAACTAAAGAGAAATCTGAATCCTAGCAAAGCCCCTTGGTCCAAGCCTCTTAACTCTCCAAGATCTCTTCCAAAATCTCTTCTCCAAGGTTCAAATGCTCTCAAACCACTCACAAACGCTCCCTAGGGTTTTCTGGACTTCAAGAGAGGGTAAAGAGGCTGGGGAGAGGGTATAATGTCCTTTATATAGGGCTCATCCTCCGAAATTAGGGTTTTCTCCACACAGCACCAACTCGCCGAGTCCAATCGCCGACTCGCCGAGTTGGCCACTTAACACGCGACCAGAATCGCGACCCTACTCGCTGAGTCCACCCATGGACTCGCCGAGTTGCTGTTTCACATTTACACTTTGAACCCGGAATTTGCACTCCTGAACTCAGGATGTTACAGGATAATTCTAGATCCTCTAGATCCTTAATAATTCGTCCAATGTCTTTTAAAGGTTCTAGAATGTCTCTTGCTCAACTATTATACAATTACACTTTAACCTCTGTCCTTTGTACTTTTAATTAATCAAGTTAATCCCAAAATTAATTCCAATTAATTTTTTATTAACTATTAATTAAATATTACTATTTCTAATTAATATATTATTCTCATAGTATATTAACAAATCAATTAGTTTTGATTTCTAACTAATTTATTAACCATAATAAATTAATAAATTAGTGTCTCTCTTTAAAAGTTATCATATTCAATTGCAAGGTTTGAGGGCAACCCAAAAGGACTGTGTTACCATCAATTCAAGGTTATACCAATTATAGTCATAGGTTTAGACACCCAATCCAAAAATGTCTTGGTCCTATGGCTTGGATCTTGTGAGTAGAAGTTACTCCAGAAACTTTGAACATTACTTCTAGTCATTTTGGATGCTAATAAGTCATAAAAATCGGATCTTGGGGGTTGTAAGCTCACCCATGCATGAGTTGTTGACCTTTTTTTGTAGCTATGGACCTAGGGCTTGGTTTTGGGCTCCATCTGTAACGACCTAAAAATCACGACTAAAAAAATTCTTTTAAAACATTACTAAAACCATGTTTATAAAAACGTATCATAAGTCATAACATAATTTTCGAGTATTAAATTCAAAACATAATCTCATTATCAGAGTAAAACATTCCCCAGGCTAACTGACTATGGTGTGTGCACTGCAACCTCTCCGAGCTCCTCTTTTGAAAACTGAGTACCTGAAACCAAAACTGAAAACCGGAAGCACGAAGCTTAGTGAGCTCCCCCAAACTACCACATACCATACAACATAATAAGCACATATTGGGCCTTGCCCACTACATCGGAGCGAGGTCCGGACTAACAGGGGCCTTGCCCCCTGTGTGACATCCCCAATTTCACGGCCCGAAAAGACCGATTTGTTTATGCTTTGTTTTATAAATCAGAGTGATCGTTTAAAGAAAACGGTTGCGGAATTTGTTCCCAAAATAAAATATGATAACCATTTTATCAAAACATTTCTCGAAAAGAATGTATTTTCATTAAATAATAAAACCTCGGGATGTCATGTTCCGATACAGACCAAAAGTATAAACAATATAAAATAGACCTTACAACAGTCATTTATAACTACTGATCTATAATCCAAAACCTCTCGTCAAGTCCACCAACTTATACTCTTGTGTCATTACCTGTAATGCAAAGAAAACTGAGTGGGTCAGGCTTGGGAGCCTAGTGAGCATATAGGGTTTTCAACCCACAATAATACAATTATTATATTCAATTATCAAACGACCAACCCAAATACCCATCCCCATATCTACTTTATTTTCTCAAGGGTTTACCCTAAGAATCCACTATCCTTCATTCATTCATTCCTAAGGATTTACCTAAGGAATTGGCATGAAGTCCATTGTTGCCAAAGTTTATCTATCAGGTACTAAATCCATAGTTATCAGACGCTAACTCCATAGTCGTCGGGGTTTACTCAAGCGACGCTAACTCCATAGTCACCAAGGTTCACTTAACAGGCACGAAGTCACATCGTCACCAAGGTTTACTCAATAGGCGCTAACTCCATAGTCACCAAGGTTTATACAATAGGCGCTAACTCCATAGTCACCAAGATTTATACGATAGGCGCTAACTCCATAGTCACCAAGATTTATACGATAGGCGCTAACTCCATAGTCACCAAGATTTATACGATAGGCGCTAACTCCATAGTCACCAAGGTTTATCTAACAGTAGGCGCTAACTCTATAGTCACCAAGGTTTATCTAACAATAGGCGCTAACTCCATAGTCACCAAGGTTTATACAATAGGCGCTAACTCCATAGTCACCAAGGTTTATCTAACAATAGGCGCTAACTCCATAGTCACCAAGGTTTATACAATAGGCGCTAACTCCATAATCACCAACTATCCCATCTACCCATGTTCTACCCAACATTTTCATAGATATAAATACTTACACAGTTTAAATCATTTAACACTTATGTAAAACATCAATTTCACGCCCATCTCAAATAGACAAATAATATATAAACACATAGCACGTATTTCATAGCAAATACTTCATATTTATGTGTTAGAACAAAGTAACTACACACTCACGCATATAAACAACAATATACTTAATACACTCAAACCATACTTGTATTATTATCATGTTTATGAAAGGTAGTATACACTCACTTGATCAGAAGATGATCGGACAGCACTACGACTTGCAGAAGTAGAAATCCTCAGCAGATCTGGAAGATCTCTACAAAAAACGAACTTCTCGCGGGCAGAGCTTCGACTCGGGAACCGTACTTCTCGGGATCTTCGGGATCTCGGGACTTGCCTCGGGGCTCGAGAATAATACCGGGGCTTCGGGGTATTTCTGGCATGCAAAACGATGCAAAACGGGAGAGAGAAGAGAGAGAATAGCAACCCTAAACGTTTGGCCCTTCAAATCTATTTATAGGGCAAATTTGGCCCTTGCCACGTCGTGGCAACCTTTTTCCACGTCGTGGGCTTGGTCGTCACTGCATGCGTCATCCCAAGTTGCATCTGGGGGCCTTCCGGAGATGTCAGGACACTTGCCACGTCGTGGCACTGCTTGCCACGTCGTGGTCTCTGACAGTTTTGGGGTTTCACGCCCCGAACTTCAGAAATTCATAACTTTCGCATACGAACTCCGTTTTCGACGTTCTTTATATCGCCGCGAAGGTGAGATTATGCTCTACAACTCTCATTTAGACTCCATTGGCTAATTTTGAATTAATTTTTAATATATTATAAGTATATTACTTATATAGTATTTTTAGTAGGCCGGGACACGAAAACTTCGTTCGAAATTCATAACTCCTTCATCTGAACTCCGTTTTCGTCTGTCTTTTTATCGTTGGACTACTATCGAAGAAATCTTCGACTCTCGTTTAGATTACTAAGGATAGATATCTATCTACCTTAAATTCACTATTTATGTCGCGCTGGGTCGCGCTAGGTCATGTCGGTTCTGTTGCGAAACTTCGACAGGTCATAACTTCTTCGTTATAACTCGGATTTTGGCGTTCTTTATATGCACGGAAACCTTGTGACATACACTACAACTTGGTTAAGATTAATCCTTCTAGATAATCTTCCATCAAAAAGTCATTTTTGATGCTTAACGTCTCTAAATTGACTAGCCTTGATCTACGGGCGTTACAATTATCTCCCCCTTAGGATGATTACGTCCCGGAATCATCAACGAAACAGGATTCGTATAATGACTCCATACTTAGAATGCTAAGCAATGATTGCGAGTTGAGTGTGTCCAATATATTTTAGGTAGTACACCTAAATTGACACAGGCACTATTTTATTTTAGGAAAAGTGCCTAAAATGCTTTTACGTGCTAAATGTTTTGTGTGATAGCTATATTGATGCTATTATTTGTTCGGATCTATGGTCTGTTGCTGACCGGATCTGGAAACTTTATGTGTTTAGGATTCTAAGCGTATGGCTACGATATTAGAACTAGCATGTAAACGTTTCGGAGTGATAAGGCGATTTATACGTTTATCGTAATTAAAAACTTTCTTATCTTAAAAAAAAATCTCGCTTGGTACAGCAAATGTCTGCTTGGATGTACAAGAGGTCATGGTGAAGACTTGTAGAGAATTGAGTAAATGGAGGAAATGAAGAAGGCTTATGATAGTGAATGACACCTATCGGAAGATATCGTAAGAGTGGTATCTTGCCTTTAGAGTATGTCTTATGAAAGAAAAGTACGTTTAGAGGAGTACGGTACGTCTAAAGTACACCTTCGATTGGTAGGATGATGGAACGATTGGTGAAATTCTTGAAGTTGTCTCATCGTCTAATACTTTCATCACCAATCGAGTTGAAGTAGAGTTGATGATTGAATATTGAGCAATGAAGAAGTCCTAGTAGAGTCTAGGGAAATTGTTTATGATTATTTGGACACATTCGTACGTGTTAAATTGTTTTGTGATTTTCTTGTTTGGTGACTTGGTCGACTGCGGGACAATACTTGGGACGAGTATGAGTAGGTGTGAAAGGTAGTAGATGCATATACTACCGGAAGCACAGGACTCACACTTGGATCAGGGAAAGTCACAAGGTTACCAAGAAGCTAGTAATTGATTTCGTTTTGTTCAAGTGTGTCATTACCCTTGTTTCGGTAGTGACTAGTATGATGGTTGTTATTCCGACCCTAGTGGTCATATCAAATTGAGTCCGACTACGAGGAGTATGTTACGTGGTTTAGAGGACCAAGTTAGATGTAACATCTGACTTAAGTCAGAAGGTTGAAGTTAATGCGATTGACAGTGTCGCGCTCGTTGTTAAAAGAGGTTTGCAGGTAGAAGTGCCACATGCTGAAATGTGATTATATCACATTAGAATATGAAGGAAGGTATATTCCATTCTGGAATTTGACTCTAAGAGACTTGAGTCTAAGCGTATCATCATACGATGAGAGCTCTTTAGAACACGACCCATCAGTCTGTTATAATGGATAAAGGAATGTATTTATCCTAAGAAGAAGAAGGAGTTCGCAATAAGGACTTATTTTGTAACTCGAAGGTTATGATTGAAAGTCCAACATAGTACGATAAGCAGATGCAAGATTTGGCATCTTCTACGGTCAAGAAAGCCATAGAGTTAAATACTCTTTAGAGGAAACATAGAAGTTACGGTTATTACTTAGGATGGAGAGATAACGTATGGAGTCATTATACGAATCTTGTTTCGTTGATGATTCTGGGACGTAATCATCCTAAGGGGGAGATAATTGTAACGCCCGTAGATCAGGGCTAGTCAATTTAGAGACGTTAAGCATCAAAAATGACTTTTTGATGGAAGATTATCTAGAATGATTAATCTTAACCAATTTGTAGTGTATGTCACAAGGTTTCCGTGCATATAAAGAATGCCAAAGTAAGTGGGTTAGATCTGATCCCACATCGGCTTGGAAGGAGAACGAAACATTTCCTTATAAAGGGGTGTGGATACCTTCCCTATCACAACGCGTTTTAAAGTCGTGAGGGCAGCAGATCCCATAAGAACTCTGCAGTTAAGCGTGCTCGGGCGGGAGTAGTACCAGGATGGGTGACCCCCTGGGAAGTCCTCGTGCCGAGTGGCCCAAAGCGGACAATATTGTGATACGTGCCAGAGGGGATGTTACAAATGACGGCTTTAAAACGCGTTGTGATAGGGAAGGTATCAACACCCCTTATTAGGAATGCTTAGTTCTCCTTCCTAACCGATGTGGGATCAGATCTAACCCACTTTCACCCCCCATTATAGGGTTCGACGTCCCCGTCGAACACATCGACCCGTGCCCTGGCTCTGATACCATTTGTAACAACCCCCTTAGGCACGTATCACAATATTGTCCGCTTTGGGCCACTCGGCACGAGGACTTCCCAGGGGGTCACCCATCCTGGTACTACTCCCGCCCGAGCACGTTTAACTGTAGAGTTCTTATGGGATCTGCTGCCCTCACGGCTTTAAAACGCGTTGTGATAGGGAAGGTATCAACACCCCTTATTAGGAATGTTTAGTTCTCCTTCCCAACCGATGTGGGATCAGATCTAACCCACTTAACGCCCGTAGATCAGGGCTAGCCAATTTAGAGACGATAAGCGTCAAAAATGACTTTTTGATGGAAGATTATTTAGAAGTATTAATCTTAACCAAGTTGTAGTATATGTCACAAGGTTTCCGTGCATATAAAGAACGCCAAAATCCGAGTTATAACGAAGAAGTTATGACCTGTCGAAGTTTCGCGACAGAACCGACACGACCCAGCGCGACGTAAATAGTGAATTTAAGGTAGATAGATATCTATCCTTAGTAATCTAAATGAGAGTCGAAGATTTCTTCGATAGTAGTCCAACGATAAAAAGACAGACGAAAACGGAGTTCAGATGAAGGAGTTATGAATTTCGAACGAAGTTTTCGTGTCCCGGCCTACTAAAAATACTATATAAGTAATATACTTATAATATATTAAAAATCAATTCAAAATTAGCCAATGGAGTCTAAACGAGAGTTGTAGAGCATAATCTCACCTTCGCGGCGATATAAAGAACGTCGAAAACGGAGTTCGTATGCGAAAGTTATGAATTTCTGAAGTTCGGGGTGCGAAACCCCAAAACTGTCAGAGCCCATGACGTGGAACAAGGTTGTCACGACGTGGCAAGTGTCCTGACACCTCCGGGAGGCCCCCAGATGCAACTTGGGATGACGCATGCAGTGACGACCAAGCCCACGACGTGGAACAAGGTTGCCACGACGTGGCAAGGGCCAAATTTGCCCTATAAATAGATTTGAAGGGCCAGCCGTTTAGGGTTGCTATTTTCTCTCTTCTCTCTCCCGTTTTGCATCGATTTGAATGCCAGAAGTACCCCGAAGCCCCGGTATCAACCCCGAGACCCGAAGCAAGTCCCGAAGCCCGAAGATCCCGAGAAGTGCGTTTCCCGAGCCGAAGCTCTGCCCGCGAGAAGTTCGATTTTTGAAGAGATCTTCCAGATCTGCTGAGGATTACTACTTCTGCAAGTCGTAGTGCTGTCCGATCATCTTCTGATCAAGTGAGTGTATACTACCTTTCATGAACACGATAATAATACAAGTATGGTTTGAGTGTATTAAGTATATTGTGATTTATATGTGTGAGTGTGTGGTTACTTTCTTCTAACACATAAGTATGAAGTATTTGCTACGAAATACGTGCTATGTGTTTATATATTGTTGTTTAATTGAGGTATTAGTGGAATGGATGAACTATATAGATTTTTAATGAGTTAAACTATATATGTATTTTATATCTACAAATATGTTGGGTAGGACATGGGTAGATGAGATCCGTGAGTAGGGATCAGATCAAGAGGTTAGTTTAGGTCCGTGAGTAGGGATCAGATCAAGAGGTTAGTTTAGATCCGTGAGTAGGGATCAGATTAAGAGGTTAGTTTAGATCCGTGAGTATGGATCAGGTAAAGAGATAAACTTGCTATTAGTCCGGGAGTATGGATTAAGACTAAGTTAATTGTCCCTAGTCCGGGAGTATGGATTGGGCACAGTTATAGATCCGGGAGTATGGATCAGATCAGGATTAAGGTATAGTTAATTGTCCCTAGTCCGGGAGTATGGATGGGCACAGTTTTAGATCCGGGAGTATGGATAAGACCAATAGGTAAACTTGTTATTAATCCGGGAGTATGGATTAAGACATAGTTAATTGTCCCTAGTCCGGGAGTATGGATTGGGCACAGTTTTAGATCCGGGAGTATGGATCAGACCAATAGGTAAACTTGTTATTAATCCGGGAGTATGGATTAAGACATAGTTAATTGTCCCTAGTCCGGGAGTATGGATTGGGCATAGTTTTAGATCCGGGAGTATGGATCCGACCAAGAGATTAGTTTAGATCCGGGAGTATGGATTAGACCAAAAGGTTAGTTTTAGGTCCGAGAGTATGGATCAGGTGGAGAGATTAGTTTAGATCCGTGAGTAGGGATCAGATAAAGAGGAAAAGTTTAGATACGAGAGTTTAGATCGTGTCGTTGTGAGGATCGATGGGGTGGGATAAGAGTTGCTTTTATATGGTGAAATTATATAATTTTGGATGTTCTATATATATATATATATATATATATATATATATATATATATATATATATATATATATATTTATATGATATAACATTGTGGGATGAAAACCCTATATGCTCACCAGGCTCCCAAGCCTGACCCACTCAGTTTAATTGTATCACAGGTATCGATATGAAGCTGCTTTGCACTAAGAGATTAAAGGAGATGTAAATTATTAGAGTAAATGAATGTATGTTCTGTTTATGCTTATGTGTCTGTATCGGAACATGACATCCCGAGGTTTTATTATTTAAATGAAAATACATTCTCTTTGAGAAATGTTTTGATATGTTTTTATCATATCTTGTTTTGGGAACAAATTCCGCAACCGTTATCTTTAAAAGATTACTCTGATTTTATAAAACAAAGCATAAACAAAATCGGTCTTTTCTGGCCATGAAAATGTGGATGTCACAGTTAAAAAAGTGGGTTAGATCTGATCCCACATCGGCTTGGAAGGACAACGAAACATTTCCTTATAAAGGGGTGTGGATACCTTCCCTATCACAACGCGTTTTAAAGCCGTGAGGGCAGCAGATCCCATAAGAACTCTGCAGTTAAGCGTGCTCGGGCGGGAGTAGTACCAGGATGGGTGACCCCTTGGGAAGTCCTCGTGCCGAGTGGCCCAAAGCGGACAATATTGTGATACGTGCCAGAGGGGGATGTTACAAATGGTATCAGAGCCAGGGCACGGGTCGATGTGTTCGACGGGGACGTCGAACCCTATAATGGGGGGTGAAAGTGGGTTAGATCTGATCGCACATCGGCTTGGAAGGAGAACGAAACATTTTCTTATAAAGGGGTTTGGATACCTTCCCTATAACAACGCGTTTTAAAGCCGTGAGGGCAGCAGATCCCATAAGAACTCTGCAGTTAAGCGTGCTCGGACGGGAGTAGTACCAGGATGGGTGACCCCCTGGGAAGTCCTCGTGCCGAGTGGCCCAAAGCGGACAATATTGTGATACGTGCTAGAGGGGGATGTTACACCCTGCATCGGACCGAAGTCCGGAAAGTGTCTGGGACCTTGTCCCCTGCATCGGACCGAAGTCTGGACTAACTGGGGCCTTGCCCCCTGCATCGGACCGAAGTCCAGAAACTGACTGGGACCTTGTCCCCTGCATCGGACCGAAGTCCGGACTAACTGACTAGGACCTTGTCCCTTGCATCGGACCGAAGTCCGGACTAACTGCACAAAGCATAACATAAACATAACAATAGCATGAACACACATATACTACATACTGCTTCGGGCCGTAGCCCGGAACACATAACACATAAATCATGTCTGAGCCACGAAGGCATCAAACATGCTAACTACTGCATCGGACCGAAATCCGGAAACTACTGCTAGCTAAACGGGTCGGCATTGTGGCCTTAGACCTGTTCCTACAGGAAGGAAACTCACCTCGAAATGCTGACTGCTGAAAACTCGAGTGAAAGAACCCCGACTGTTGTCCCGGCTGCTCTCTAGCTATCATGACAAGTCAAACACTAAATCAAAAAGGGGAATCTTTTGATGGGTAAAATGACTATTTTACCCCTACTATGGCATGGGTCACAATATAGCCCAAACCCTTAATTCCTTCCAAATCCATCCATGGCCCCATAAAAGGCCCACTAATGGCCCAATTTGCTCCTTTGGGCCCCAAAGCCCTTTATTGGACCTTACTCAATCCCAATGTTAAATCCTTGGTCCTTAGCAACGGAATTTTGATGGCCCAATAAGGCCCAAGGACCCTAAGTCTCAACTCAGCCCACACCGAGGCCCAAAATGCAATAAGCCCAACTGACTGCGCTACGCGGGGCGTACTCGAATGTACGCTTAGCGTACTGGCCTGCTATAGAGTATGCAGGGCGTTCCTGCAATTACGCTCGGCGTACTCATTCTGTTAAGACACTTTTCATTTAAGTGCTTAATACTCCAACTCAAGAGCCATAAACTTAGATCTAGGTCTTATTCTATGCATTAAGCCACAAAGTCACTGACTTGGTGACTTTACATGGCCCAAACCAACCCAAACTCTCAAAACACTCTTCTACTTCCACAAAGGGGACTAGATCTCATGCATGGACTTAATAGGACCACAAAGGTCGAAACTTTACTGCTTCTGGGACTCATATGACTCTAAGGGAGGCAACCCTGGTCTTAGAAACGAGCTTAAGTCATAAAGTCCCAATCTTGGGACCAAAAGGTCCAAAAACTTGTACTAAGGAGATCTAAGAGGTTAATCATCAAGCTCAAGACTTTTTACCTTGCAAAGGTCCGAAATGAAGCACTTATCCCAGATCTACAAGCTCTAACTTCAAAGGTTCCTCCTTGCCAACCTTCTTCTCCTTGCTTCCAAGCTTTAATCCACCAAAATAGGTTCTCCAAGGTCAAGATCTCATAAAATGAAGGTAGGGACGTTCTAGGGTTTCTTCTGAGGTTGGGGAGGCTCACATGGGGGCTAGGGTTGGAACCATAATGTCCTTTATATAGTGTTCCATCCGAAATTAGGGTTTCATAACTTTTTAGCGTACGCCTTAAACATCCGCGACCCAGCTGCCTCATTACGCTGGGCGTAACCCAGCCTACTCTGGGCGTACCCACGCGTGTTCCAACACATGCATGAATGGTCTTCTATGCAAACTTTTCTCTTTGAGGGCCATTCTTGACAAATCTTCAAAGTGTCATAACTCCTTCATTCTAGATCCATTTCTGATGAACTTTGTAGCCACAGAAAGGTGGCGAGAAATCCTACGCTTCTAACAACATAACCCGACCCGGAAACTTCTCGAATAATAACTCCAAATTAATAAAGGACTAAAACGCCCCTGTCCTTGGCCTCTGAAATTCCATAAACGAATATTTTAGAATAGGGCATTACAACTCTCCCCCACTTAAACTAGACTTCGTCCTCGAAGTCCGCTATGGTCATATATTTCACAACCCACTTACTGCTTACCACAAGCTATGCACTGAACACTTTTCGCTATTTAGCATTGAGTACCCATCAATCAACTAGTCGAATTCTACCATAGTCCGATTTCCATTACGGCCACTGCCTGGAAATTTCTGTTTTCCCTTATCCGTCTTCCGGATGAACCGAGACCTCCCTGGTCCTTACTGATGCCTCCATATCTGGTTTACCGGACTCCTACCGGTTACTACACCCCATCGCAATCTCATAGTCGCTTTCAGCGACTTCTGAAGATACTTCGACTATCTATAACCATTCTATCCATTCTGCCACCCATACCGAATCGATGCTGCTGGAACCAGCCTTCTTATTTCTCATCTGACTACTCAACCTCCAAAAACTTGAGTCTCCCTTCCCGAAAGAAAGGTTACCTGCCTAATTACCCTTGCAGATCACTTATACGTGGCAGAAGACTTAACTGATCCTGCTAAGAGGGACTTGTCATTCCCAAATCAAACAACTATATTGTCCTTACTTGAATTCCAACACAAATACTAGTACTGTCCAAAACTCTGAAACTATCTGAACACTGAACTGCCTGCAATACTGAACATGCCTGAAACTCTGAACTGCCTGAAACACTGAACATGCCTGAAACTCTAAATATGCCTGAAACACTGAACTGCATGAAACACTGAACATGCCTGAAACTCTGAATACGCCTGAAACACAACTGCCTGAAACACTGCTTCCCAAATTATCTCAAGACCTTCCTGGTCTCCAATCATTTGTCGGTTATCTGCAACACCGAGTTCCAACTCAACTGTGGAGTCAAAGGACTCCTCACTTAGTCGCTCCCACGACTTCTGAACAAAATCTTTCTCTGGAACTAGTTTCCACTAGTTATCCTGTCACTGTGGCTCTAACAACCTCCCGATCCACCGATTAGGTCCAAACGTCACATACTGACGTCATCAATTCCACGACTACAACATGATGGCTCCCAGACTAACGGTAGCCCCTAACATACCCGAACCCCAACGGTCCATTGCTACTCTGATCTCATAACTGTGGTGATGATCTGACTGTCGAATCGCCGGCTTAACCATAACTGAACCATTTGGGAAATCCGAAATCTAACCCGTGGATTCCCATATCTTCACCGCTGCACCCGAACTGGTGGGTACTACTATTTCCCCCGCGTCCAAATAACGCGCTCATGCTATCTACTAATTTGACGAGTGCTACGGCTACTTCCGCAGACTTACAACACTATACTACTATCTGACTGCTAGTGAATTCTACGACTACCCCCGCAGACTTACAACACTACTACTACCATCTGACTGCTAGTGAATGCTACGGCTACCCCCGCAGACTTACAACACTACTACTACTATCTGACTGCCAGTGAATGCTACGGCTACCCCCGCAGACTTACAACACTACTACTATCTGACTGTTAGTGAATGCTACGGCTACCCCCGCAGACTTACAACACTACTACTACTATTACTATCTGAGGACATCCTGACTATCCCTAGTCCTGCTAGTGATTCCTCATCCTGATTTCTCAAAACCAGCCCTCAGTCTTTGAATACCGCATCAACCTCGACATCTTATATCCTTGATATACTTAGCGCTTTGTCGAGGAATTCTTCGGCTTGGTTCCCAAACCAACCGTCTACTAATCCGGATACAAGAAGCTATTGTTGGGAAGTTTCCAAACTCCCAACTCCTGAATCTACACAACCCTGCATGCTGACTCTGTCACTGGCTACTAATACGAAAGCGTCTCTTGCTAACCGTTCTCAGGATCCTCATTCCGACTCACTAGAGCCCTACAGGTGGTCCTCCAATCCTGGATTCCCAACCAGCTTCTAACCATCTCGATTACATGAACTAGCTGTTGGTAAGTTCCTCAAACTCCCAATTCTGAACTCCTCAATCGATCAATCACTGTGCTACTATCTTTTCTTCTCAGAGGCCGTGTACTCATTCTGGGTCTACGTGCTCTTATCCTTGTATACTCGGAGGGTTCTCCCCCACTTGGATTCGGCTAACTCCTTACTACTCACTGGTCGAAAGGATTCCCAACCTTCCTTCCATTAAAAGGGCGATCTGTTGTCCGCCAACGTTTACCTCTGTCGGCACTCCAACTAACTCTTACCATATCCGAACCATTCTTGCTATCTAACTGAGCACCCTTCAATCCTTAACTGTATTTGCTTTAGGTACTACATCTCGAGAACCTGCGTTTGGGGTGCACATCCCCAAACCACTTCCCTACTGACCGCTAGCTACTCCAATAAAACTCTGGCTTGTCACTACTGAAAATATAACTGATCATTACCCGACTAACACCTTCCATAAGTAGTGAGACACTACTGAATCTTACACATACATGCTACAGTTACTGTATCCGAAGTAACCTGATCTAGAGGGGACGACCTCCAATTCACCATTTAATTCCAAGGTATGCAGATGGCATAAAACTCCGTCACAAGCAGGTAATATAATACCCCAACACATATGCTTATTGACATCAATGCAGCAACTTACAATAATATCATGAATAACAATTGACAGGGAGGTAAAAGATGATGGGTTTTTGAGCATTCTAACACTTCCCAAGTGTACATGCAACCCTAATAACCTTGGATCTATGTTTGTCTAATTATCATGCAAAGTTGAATTTCAAGGTTATATTCCTATCTAGCATACATGGGGAACAATTTTAACTTGAATCATAGATAGAATAACTTACCTTGTTGTTGATTGTGTTCCTTGAAACCTTGTGAGCCTAGCACCCCAAGTGTGATGCCTCAAATGCTTCACACAACACCAAATGCTCTTGGAAAGACTCTTGAGATAACACACACTTCTCAAAATCGGCCAAGCCCTCTAGTTTCTTATGTCTCTATGTGTGTAGCCAATTTTGTGGAGAATGGGACTCTTATATAGTGTTGGCACATCTAGGGTTACACCATGTAAACCCTAATGTGTCATGACTCTTCATTTCCATGACCCATGGGTTTGTAACTCCCATGGAGCATCCATGGAGCATCCTATGGGTAGAACCCAACTTGATAATCCATGGAGCCTCTTAGCCCACTATACAAGATATGGATGATTTACATAACCAACCCATATATTTAATTAGTTATCCTTTGATCACTTAATTAATTCCAAATTAATTCTTTGATCAACTAATTAAATAATATTATTAATATATTAGAACTTATAATATATTAATAATCTCCAAGTGTTATTTCTCTCATTTAGTCTATCCAATTGCATGGTGCCATGCAACCCAAATGGACCATGCCGGGTCGGGTCAAGTACAAGCCCGAAATAGTTATGGACTTAGACACCTTATCCAACAGTCTCCCACTTGGATAAGTCTAATAACTATATCTCTAGTACTTCAGGAACCGACCGGCAATCGTAGCTCTTTCAAGGTCTCTCGGAACTGAGAAGATGATGATACGCCATTTAAGATAAGTGATCATATAATCCTCCGTTCTAGATATCAGTCGGACAAATACATGGAACATGTCTTGCTTATTGTCCAGCATTTGTTTCCCGATTTCCGATTTGTTTGACATAGAACTTAATTGAACACATCAACTTAGTTCTGACCGGGCCCGGTACATGGGTCAAAACAAAATCATCGAGGGGCCCAGATACCAGCTTCTAATCCAAGAAGGAACAAATAAACTTCGACTCATATGTTTGTTCTACCACTTATTGAATTACACACAAAAGTACGTTTTATAACATCGAGTTACCAATGCGGTTTCGTACAGTCAATGCATAACCAACTTGTAAGTAACAAATCATATCTCTAGGTTTGAAGACTTATATGATATTACCGTCTCACGATCACTCGAGATAAAATTCCATGAAGTGATTCCAGTGAGCGTGGGTTGTGTCCAATGCTCAGAACTTATGAGCACTCATGATTGTTGTAGCCTTGTCCAACACCTTAGACCTCTACAACCAAACATGACAGTCTTGATTCATATCTACTTCCAACATATGACCGACTGTGGAGGTTTGAATAATATGTTATACCAAACAAAATTATTCTGGAAGTCAAAACATGCAAAAGAAATATAGTAAACGATTGACAAGAGATAGCAACACTTTACTCATAAATAAAACACCTTTTATTCATCATCAAATGTCAATTACACTTTACAAATTTCCGGGTTATCTAACTACTAAAACTTATATCATCCTTCAGCCCTATGCTCTGAGCATGCTGAAGATGCTTAACCCTACTCAGTCCCTTCGTGAGGGGATCTGCTGGGTTCTCATCCGATGATACCCTCTTTGCCACGAGGAGTCCTTCTTCGATCCGATGTCTGATGAAATGGTATTTTCTGTCGATGTGTCTGGATCTCCCATGATCCCTTGGTTCCTTGGCTAAGGCAACAGCACTTTCACTATCACAGAAAATTTCCATTGGCTCTTTAATAGATGGTACAACTCCAAGGTCTCCAATGAAGTTCTTCAGCCATATTGCCTCCTTTACTGCTTCACTAGCTGCAATATACTCTGATTCACAAGTAGAATCTGCCACTGTCTCTTGCTTGGAACTCTTCCAAGAAATTGCTCCTCCGTTTAGGGTAAAGACCCAGCCCGACTGAGAGCGGAAATTATCCCTATCAGTCTGGAAGCTAGCATCACTATACCCAACAACTCTCAAGTCATCACTCCCACCGAGGGTAAGGACCCAGTCCTTAGTCCTTCGTAGGTACTTGAGGATATTCTTTACCGCAGTCCAGTGTGCCTTGCCAGGGTTCGCCTGATACCTGCTAACCATGCTCAAGGCAAAAGCTACATCGGGTCGAGTACACGTCATAGCATACATGATCGATCCTACAGCCGAAGCGTAAGGTGTTCGACTCATTTCTGCTATCTCAGCCTCAGTGCTAGGGCTTTGTGTCTTACTCAAGCTGGTGTTACTCTGGATGGGTAACTCTCCTTTATTGGAATCCTGCATGCTGAATCTCTTCAGCACCTTATCCAAGTAGGTACTCTGACTAAGTCCAATTAGTCTTTTACTCAGATCTCTCAAGATTCTTATCCCCAAAATATAGGCAGCTTCACCAAGGTCCTTCATAGCGAAACACTTCCCAATCCAGGACTTTACTTCCTGCAGGGTTGGAATGTCGTTTCCTATGAGTAGTATGTCATCCACATACAATACCAAAAAGCTAACTATACTCCCACTAGCCTTGACATACACACAAGATTCATCTTCACTCCTAGGAAAGCCAAATTCCTTGACCTTTTCATCAAAGCAAAGATTCCATCTGCGAGGTGCTTGCTTCAATCCATAAATGGATTTCTCAAGCTTACACACTCTATTAGGGTACTCGTTGCTGACAAAACCCTCTGGCTGACTCATGTAAACATCTTCAGCCAACTTTCCATTAAGGAAAGCGGTTTTGACATCCATCTGCCATATTTCATAATCATGAAATGCAGCTATGGCTAACAGAACCCGAATAGACTTAATCTTGGCTACCGGAGAAAAGGTCTCATCATAATCCACTCCAGGAATTTGAGAGAAGCCCTTTGCAACCAGTCTAGCCTTATAAGTGTGTACTTTACCATCCATGTCGGTCTTCTTCTTGAAGACCCATTTGCACCCTACTCTCTTACGACCTGGTACATTTTCAACCAAGTTCCAAACTTGATTGTCATACATGGATTGTATCTCGCTATCCATAGCCTCTTTCCATTTAGCAGACTCGGGGCCTGCCATGGCTTCCTCGTAGCTGTTAGGGTCATCTTGACTTACTAGTGTCTCATCACTTATAAGTGTTTCACCTTCTGCAGTAATATGGAATCCATAGTAATGCTCAGGTGCACTCCTAACTCTCGTGGAACGTCTCAGAGGTACAGATTTGTCAATTGGCTCAACAGGAGTTTCCTCCTCAAGTTGAGGGCTAGAGTTTGAAGTTCCTTCACCGCTTGATTCTTGAATTTCTTCAAGATCAATTTTCCTCCCACTGTCTCCTTGGCTTATAAACTCTCTTTCTCGAAAGACACCTCTTCTTGCTACAAAGACCACATTGTCACTAGGTCTGTAGAAGAGGTAACCAAAGGATCGCTGTGGGTAACCGATGAAAATACACCTCTCGCTTCGAGGTTCGAGCTTATCATGAGTCTCGCGTCTCACGAAAGCCTCGCAACCCCAAATCTTGATGTGGTCTAGTTTAGGTACTTTACCAGTCCACATCTCGTGAGGAGTTTTGGCAACTTTCTTTGTAGGGACTAGATTAAGAATATGGGCGGCAGTCTCTAAGGCATACCCCCAGAATGAGATTGGTAGCGTAGCTCGACTCATCATGGAACGAACCATATCTAGCAAGGTTCGATTACGCCTCTCAGCCACACCATTCAACTGTGGTGTCCTGGGAGGTGTCAATTGTGAGACTATCCCACATTCCCTTAGATAGTCGAGGAACTCTGAACTAAGATACTCACCACCACGATCGGATCGAAGCATCTTAATGTTCCTGCCCAATTGATTCTCGACTTCCTGTTTAAATTCCTTAAACCTCTCGAAAGTCTCTGACTTATGCTTGATCAAGTAGACATATCCATATCTACTATAATCATCAGTAAAAGTCAAATAATAACGATTAGCATCCCTTGTGGCATGTTTGAATGGTCCACACACATCCGTGTGTATAAGGTCCAACAAACCTTCACCCCTCTCACACGAACCTGTGAAGGGTGACTTTGTCATTTTTCCAAGTAAGCATGATTCGCAACTATCATCTGACTTTAGGTCAAACGACTCCAAGACTCCATCCTTTTGGAGTTGGCCTATGCGCTTCTTGCTTATATGTCCAAGACGACAATGCCATAATGATGCTTTATCCAAGTTATTATTAGTAGAATCAATACACAAAACATTATTTCCTAAGTTATCAACAACAGATACAGCTTCATACACACCATCACAAGGTAATGCTTTAAAATAAAGAACATTATTAAAGAAAGCATCAATAGAACCAACTTCATTATTAAATGAAAAGGTAAACCCTTGTTTGTACAAAGCATGAAAGGAAATAATATTTCTTTCCATTCCTGGCGAATGACAACACTTATTCAAATCTAAACTAAACCCACTACTTAGCGATAAAGTATAAACTCCAATCTTGGTAACAGGTATAGCTTTCCTATTCCCCATGATCAAGTTTATCCTTCCTTGCTCCACATCCTCACTTCTTCTTAGTCCCTGCAAGTCACAACAAATGTGAATACCACACCCGGTATCAAGGACCCAAGAATTAGAATGGGGTGAGTTATTAGAAATGATAGTGTAAATACTTGCATGGTTGGGTTTAACTTTCCCATCCTTCACATCTTGCTGGTATTTTGGGCAGTTCCGCTTCCAATGAGCTTTTTCATGGCAATAGAAGCATTCAGCCTCTTTTGGGTCAGAAGAAGGGGTAATGAAACCTTTCTTGGTTCCACTTGAAGAAGAGCCATCAAGGGTCCGAGCCTTGGTACCCTTCGAGGATCTCTTTCTCTTCCTCCATCGATTCTTCCTGATTGCCAAAACCGGAGTAGAGTTTTGAGTAGGAGTGATAGCAACCGACTTCCCCTTAAGACCTGATTCTGCGGTCTTGAGAAGTCCCTGAAGTTTGCTGAGGGTTACTTCTTCCTTGTTCATGTGATATGTCATGCGGAATTGATCATAGCACGATGGTAAGGAATGCAAAATAATATCTATTGCAAGATCCTCCGGGAAGTTCACATTAAGCTTCAGCAAACGATCCACATACCTTTGCATTTTCTGCATGTGGCTCGTGACGGATTCCCCGTCCTTCATCATGGTTGTTATCATGGAGCAGATGATTTCATACCTCTCTTGTCTTGCACTTTGATGGTATCTTTCCATCAAATCTTGGTGCATGTCATAAGGGTAGAAATCCTCATAAGACTTTTGGAGTTCAGCTGTCATCGTGGCCGTCATGATGCACGCCACTTTCGTAGCATCCCTTTCATGTGCCCGAAATTCAGCGATCTCCTGAGGAGTTGCAGTGGACTCATCAATCTCCTTAAGCTCCTTGTCAAGGACATATTCTTTGTCCTCGTAGCGGGTAATCATCCTGATGTTTCTGATCCACTCATTGAAGTTGGATCCATCAAAGGTGACTTTCCCACACAAGTTCATAAGGGTAAAGGAGCCATTAGGATTAGAGCCAGAAGCATTGTTGAAAGACATCTGAAGGAAAGAGGACAAGACTAGTTTAGATATAAGAGAGTCCTTAATAAAACACCCAAATGTAGTATTAAGGCTAGGATCCAATCACAATATAATATAACTTAGAAGAGGTATGCCGTAATCTAAGCTATATCATATTTGAAAGGTAGGTGAATGACGATTCACCAATTTCCACCACGAAAACCGCAATATTTTAGTATTAGGTTTTTGAATGGTTCTTAGAAATTCCTAGATTCTTTGAGATTCAATGAACTTTTCAAAGGCATGTTTCAATCTCGAGTGTGCCCTCCAGGTTTTGTGACTGGGATACCGAGGATCACAAAACGAGGTGTGAAGTAACCATGCAAATCACTTGGTACCCTTAAAGTTAATCACTCAATCGATGTGCCGGTTAACCACACACGCTCCATCGATACTATAATAAACCCTAAGTCACCCTTTACCTACCTTGTTAAGTCCAAGTTAGTGTGCCGGTTAACCACACACGCTCCACCAACGACTTAATCAAAGTGTAAAGTGTAATTTCATGGAATAGCACCTTATTCACATTTTTCCTAAAGTAACTAAGATTGGGAATTTAATAAAACATTTAGTTACTTTATAATATTCATCATACTTTGAAAGAGAATTAATAAGTCCTTGTCTTACCCGTTCGGCTAACGACCCTCCACCGATCAAGCAAGCGGTGGGTGAGAGTGGACACCCATTAAGTCACCATTTTATAGGCAACAACCTTATACCCACCTTATAGACCGGCTTCGTGAATGAGGCGTACTAGCGGTAAGACGACTTTGTTCTTATACATATATATATATATATATATATATATATATATATATATATAATTATTAAATCATAATAATATAAGTATAAGGGTTGAATTTTAACTTTTAAAATTCTAGGGGTTGGAACTAAAGTTTTAACTTAACTTTACTTGTTCCAAAACTTGAGGGCAAGTTTTGTAAACTTTCAAAACTTTTCATTTCTTGTAACTTATGAGTTTAATAGAGTAGTAAAATGAGGACTTTTCATTTTTCCTAACTCTTGTGTTCTTTTAATGGTTTTTAATCCAAGAGACTTTTGGTTTTCCATAACTTGAGGACAAGTTATGGACTCCATTAAAACACATTATGATCATGAATTAATCTACCACATAGGTTACAAATAATTCCTATGATCATCTAAACATCATAAGAACAAGAATATGAATATGAACACTTTCAAGAATCAAAATCACATTTAATCTTTGTAATTTTGATAACTAGTTGTTGTAAATGAGTTAGAAAAGACATTACACCTTCTAAAACAAGTTTTCAAGTACCAAAACATTTTAGGGTAATGATTCTAATCCATTTCCAGCAACTCAAGTCGAAATTCTGCACTCTGTCGACCCTACTCGCCGAGTGCATAAACCTACTCGCCGAGTAGGTTGAAGATACACATGAACTCGACGAGTCCTCCCCATGGACTCACCGAGTCCATCAGTCAGACAGCAGAAATTTCGACTTTCTTCAACTTTTAAGCACAAATAACAAACAAACAAGCCTAGGCTCTGATACCACTGATGGGTTTTTGAGCATTCTAACACTTCCTAAGTGTACATGCAACCCTAATAACCTTGGATCTATGTTTGTCTAATTATCATGCAAAGTTGAATTCCAAGGTTATATTCCTATCTAGCATACATGGGGAACAATTTTAACTTGAATCATAGATAGAATAACTTACCTTGTTGTTGATTGTGTTCCTTGAAACCTTGTGAGCCTAGCACCCCAAGTGTGATGCCTCAAATGCTTCACACAACACCAAATGCTCTTGGAAAGACTCTTGAGATAACACACACTTCTCAAAATCGACCAAGCCCTCTAGTTTCTTATGTCTCTATGTGTGTAGCCAATTTTGTGGAGAATGGGACTCTTATATAGTGTTGGCACATCTAGGGTTACACCATGTAAACCCTAATGTGTCATGACTCTTCATTTCCATGACCCATGGGTTTGTAACTCCCATGGAGCATCCATGGAGCATCCTATGGGTAGAACCCAACTTGATAATCCATGGAGCCTCTTAGCCCACTATACAAGATATGGATGATTTACATAACCAACCCATATATTTAATTAGTTATCCTTTGATCACTTAATTAATTCCAAATTAATTCTTTGATCAACTAATTAAATAATATTATTAATATATTAGAACTTATAATATATTAATAATCTCCAAGTGTTATTTCTCTCATTTAGTCTATCCAATTGCATGGTGCCATGCAACCCAAATGGACCATGCCGGGTCGGGTCAAGTACAAGCCCGAAATAGTTATGGACTTAGACACCTTATCCAACAAAAGATACATACCTCCATCACTCAGCGCTGCTCCAATCCTTGCTAAAATCAACCGGAAAACTCGGCTCCGAGCCGTGGGCGCCCATGCCCGGCCTCGGCAACCGCTGGCGGTACTTGAAGTCCTAAGGGCAGGAGCTGGCACCTGCCCTGCTGTATACAAACTCGGACAGTGGGTCTTCTTGTGGCCCCTCTGACTTCAATGGAAACATATCGGATCAAGTCCATGGGCGATGGTAACAATACAATCTCTGCTAAAATGGCCAAGTTGGCCGCACTTGAAACATCCGACATCGCCACCACTTCTACGCCTGCACGCCCCCAAGTGCGTCCTACCGCACTTCCCGCATCGACTGCGACTCCCTCATCCTCAAATCCAACCCCTTGAGCCTCTTACCCAAACCTGTGGCTACCTGAGTCTCATCCGTTTTCCTCTTCCTTTCCGATTCCCTGCCCGTCTTTCGCTCCTACATTAACTTGTCGACACCGCCCATCGACTGAACAACAGTTGTCTGATCCTGGAGCTTCGCGATCAACCTATCAGTGATCCTCACGACCACGTCGTGCAGATCCTCGCGAATGGCTCCCGTAACCTCCTTAATTATCCAATCATGCAGAGGCCTCTCTTGGAGACAGGATGCCCCACTCACTCCTATCCACTGATGACAAAAACTAGAAATGGGATGTCCTTCCCCGATGGATCCCTGAACTCCATAAGCATCGAGCTCTATACGAGCACCAATCTGTCCTGAAACTATCCCGGCCCTAAAGGCCTCCAGATGACTGTCCATAAGCTCCACGATGGCCTATCCAACCGAACCAAAAATCACTAGAGTCTAATCGATGATGTTGCGCATGATCTCTGCGGAAATGAAATCCCTCATCTGATCATCAAGCTGCCCGGCTCTAGAACCTGAGCCAGATCCCTCCCCGATACCTGAACTGCTAACTGGTAACTCGCGCAACGTCACCATGCTGGAAATATAACACTCTACTGATCAATACTCACTGCTGTTGAGGGATCTCTCACACACACACCCTAAAAGTTCTTTGGTCTTGTCTCGACCCCTCTTGATTCGAGTACGGATCCTCTGCTTTCAGTAGTACGGGCCCATACTACCTTCCACATCTATCCGTACTTTCCTCAAGAACTGCCTCGACTCCACCAAGTCACTCTACTGCTACTGATCTCTGCTACTACCTTCCTAGGCTTGCCCTAGGGAACTTCTGACTCCACCCAAACCAGTCCTCAGCTGCTGAAGGCCTCCTTGTAATGCCAATTAGCCACCACCTGAATACCATCACATGCAATGAGGATCGGATAATCCTTCGAGTAAAAGTCTCGTCCCTACAACGGTTAGACTCAAACGAGAGCTGTGCAGTAGGGCCAAATCCAGCACTCTGAGATTATTCAACCCTGATCACATGTGATGTGACGTATTCACCTAATGACTAACTCCCATCACTCATAGTCCCACAAAGCACAAAGCAAGCAGCATTCGGATAAAGGAAACATACTCAGGCAAAACTATTGTCATACCAAGAAACTGTACTGGCATACAATGCTAAGCTCATACTATCAGGCATAACCTACACAGGCAATCCTACTACTGTCTACTCAATACTAGCATGAAATTCTTATCAAGCTGAAACACATAAATCAGGCACATAAGACATCCTCCTAGATCCTTAGTCCTATACTAGCATGTTGTTCTACTGAAACTGAAACTGGAACTAAACTGAAACTGAAACTGATAATAATAAACTTGTATGGGTAACTTGGGAGTACTTACTTGAGCTCGGCTAATTGTATGCACCACACCCCTTTTCTCTTTTCATGTTATTTTCTTTCTAAATATTCTTTTCGTTTTTTCTAAAATTCTTTTCTTTTCTCAAACTCCTTTTTACCAAAAATTCCTTTCGAAAATGTTTTTCTTTTGAAAACCTTTTACCGTTTCCTTAGTTTGAGTCCAGACACACTCTCAAGTATGTCCGAATCCCTCAAACCAAGGCTCTGATACCAACTTGTAATGACCCAAAAATCACGAGTAAAAAAACTCTTTTAAAACATTACTAAAACCATATTTATAAAAACGTATCATATGTCATAACATAATTTCCGAGTATTAAATTCAAAACATAATCTCATTATCAGAGTAAAACATTCCCCAGGCTAACTGACTATGGTGTGTGCACTGCAACCTCTCCGAGCTCCTCTTTTGAAAACTGAGTACCTGAAACCAAAACTGAAAACCGTAAGCACGAAGCTTAGTGAGCTCCCCCAAACTACCACATACCATACAACATAATAAGCACATACTAGGCCTTGCCCACTGCATCGGAGCGAGGTCCGGACTAACTGGGGCCTTGCCCCTGCATCGGACCGAAGTCCGGAAACTGACTGGGACCTTGTCCCCTGCATCGGACCGAAGTCCGGACTAACTGGGGCATTGCCCCCTGCATCGGACCGAAGTCCGGACTAACTGACTGGGACCTTGTCCCCTGCATCGGACCGAAGTCCGGACTAACTGCACAAAGCATAACATAAACATAACAACTAGCATGAACACACATATACTGCATACTGCTTCGGGCCGTAGCCCGGAACACATAACACATAAATCCTATCTGAGCCACGAAGGCATCAAACATGCTAACTACTGCATCGGACCGAAATCCGGAAACTACTGCTAGCTAAACGGGTCGGCATTGTGGCCTTAGACCTGTTCCTACAGGAAGGAAACTCACCTCGAAATGCTGACTGCTGAAAACTCGAGTGAAAGAACCCCGACTGTTGTCTCGGCTGCTCTCTAGCTATCATGACAAGTCAAACACTAAATCAAAAAGGGGAATCTTTTGATGGGTAAAATGACTATTTTACCCCTACTATGGCATGGGTCACAATATAGCCCAAACCCTTAATTCCTTCCAAATCCATCCATGGCCCCACTAATGGCCCAATTTGCTCCTTTGGGCCCCAAAGCCCTTTATTGGACCTTACTCAAGCCCAATGCTAAATCCTTGGTCCTTAACAACTGAATTCTGATGGCCCAATAAGGCCCAACGACCGTAAGTCTCAACTTAGCCCACACCGAGGCCCAAAATGCAATAAGCCCAACTGACTGCGCTACGCGGGGCGTACTCTAATGTACGCTTAGCGTACTGGCCTGCTAGAGAGTACGCGGGGCGTTCCTGCAATTACGATCGGCGTACTCATTCTGTTAAGACACTTTTCATTTAAGTGCTTAATACTCCGACTCAAGAGCCATAAACTTAGATCTAGGTCTTATTCTATGCATTAAGCCATAAAGTCACTGACTTGGTGACTTTACATGGCCCAAACCAACCCAAACTCTCAAAACACTCTTCTACTTCCACAAAGGGGACTAGATCTCATGCATGGACTTAATAGGACCACAAAGGTCGAAACTTTACTGCTTCTGGGACTCATATGACTCTAAGGGAGGCAACCCTGGTCTTAGAAACGAGCTTAAGTCATAAAGTCCCAATCTTGGGACCAAAAGGTCCAAAAACTTGTACTAAGGAGATCTAAGAGGTTAATCATCAAGCTCAAGACTTTTTACCTTGCAAAGGTCCGAAATGAAGCACTTATCCCAGATCTACAAGCTCTAGCTTCAAAGGTTCCTCCTTGCCAACCTTCTTCTCCTTGCTTCCAAGCTTTAATCCACCAAAATAGGTTCTGCAAGGTCAAGATCTCATAAAATGAAGGTAGGGACGTTCTAGGGTTTCTTCTGAGGTTGGGGAGGCTCACATGGGGGCTAGGGTTGGAACCATAATGCCCTTTATATAGTGTTCCATCCTAAATTAGGGTTTCATAACTTTTTAGCGTACGCTGGGCGTACGCCTTGGACATTCGCGACCCAACTGCCTCATTACGTTGGGCGTAACCCAGCCTACGCTGGGCGTACCCACACGTGTTCCAACACATGCATGAATGGTCTTTTATGCAAACTTTTCTCTTTAAGGGCCATTCTTGCGAAATCTTCAAAGTGTCATAACTCCTTCATTCTAGATCGGTTTCCGATGAACTTTGTTTCCACAGAAAGGTGGCGAGAAATCCTACACTTCTAACAACATAACCCGACCCGAAAACTTCTCGAATAATAACTCCAAATTAATAAAGGACTAAAACGCCCCTGGCCTTGGCCTCTGAAATTCCATAAACGAATATTTTAGAACAGGGCGTTACACCATCAAGCCATGCAAAAGCTTAAAGTTGTCAACTTTATCAGTTAAGACCTTTGTAGGAGTTCGATCCGAGTTTTGGACAATTTGCCTTAAAGGATTAAGCACTCAAAGTGGAGTTTGGACATCAGCGACATACAATGTGCGTAACGAGTTTCGACCCAAATCCCTTTCTTCGATCGAGTAGTACGTCGGGTGTAAGGGGTTGGTACGCGGGGCGTACTCAATCAGATAGATGATTTGGCCATTTTTGAGCCTTGGGTCATTTTAGGTTTGGGCCATGGTTAGATGGGTCAAGTAAGGGAAGGGTAAAATGGTCTTTTACCCTTGGCATGATTGAATATATACGGACCCTTGTTTATGGTTAATTGCCTTAATTGTTAATCAAGATCTTTTTGGTTATGATTAGTGCGAGGAGCATTCACATCGGCAACCCGTGTGAGTGTGTGTATGCATGATTGATTAGCATCGGATTAAGGTGAGTCTCTCACTATAGTCGTGGGTCGAAGGCATCAATATGGGCCCACTTGATTGTACTTGCATGTGTGGTAATATATATATATATATATATATATATATATATATATATATATATATATATATATATATGTTTGTGTGTGTGTGCGAATCATCTGGGTCTTATTTGTTGTTACTGTGATAGGTGTTACTATGTAGGGGTGAGCGCGGTGCGGTTATTAGCCAAAACCTCACCACTAACCGCAAATGCGGTTAATCTATTTTCAAAACCGCATGGTGCGGTTATTTTTGCGGTGCGGTTAGGCGGTTATTTTTGCGGTGCGGTTTTGTTTTTTTTGTATTGCGGTTATTAACCGCATGGATTTGGTGCGCTTATTTTGTGTGGTTTTTAACCACAGTTTAGAGTTCAAATAGTTTTAAGAGTTCAAACATATTACTTGTAATAATAATAAAAACCATAAGGTATAAGACAATTAACTATTTAACTTAAACCTCAAACAACTAATATCTTAAAAACATCAAATCAATAGTAATTAACAATAAATATCTTAAAATTGTCTAATTTCATTCTTTTTTTCAAATTTAAACATAAGAAAAAACCAACACTTTTGTCTTTTAGTATTTTATCCGTCTTTCATTCATGAAACTTGTCTTATTTTTAATATTTAATAAACTAATAATTGATAAAAAAAATTGTATATAATATATGCGGTGCGGTGCGGTTTTTTTGCGGTTTTTGAAAACTAATAACCGCACCGCACCGCAAATTTGCGGTTTTTGAAAAACAGAAAACCTCACCATCGGTTTTTATTGCGGTTGCGGTTTTTCGGTTGCGGTTTATGCGGTTTTGCGGTTAATTTTAGTTGTGGTGCGGTTTTTGCTCACCCCTATTACTATGTGTGGTTGAGACTTCGATACTCTCTAGGGTTGTTGATAACCCACAGGGTGTGCTGTTTATTCACTAAGATTTTGGTAGACTCCAGTGTTGCTCATAACGTATAAGGTGTGTTATTTGTCCATTAAGACTTCGGGTAATCTCTAGGGTTGCTGATAAATCATAGTTGTTTATTTGTGCTGTGTTGTATGTGATATTTTGGGAAACTCAGTAAGCTTTGTATTTACGTTTTGTGGTTTAAATGTTTCAGGTTTTCTTATATTAAACGATGGGCACGGCTCAATTGCATTACATCCATTTGGATATTTCCACACATGATGACTTTTGACAATATTCTGATAAATGTTTAAATCAAATAATGTCATTTAGATTCTTGTTGTTGTAAACTGAATAAATACTTTTATTTTTAAATGAATAATTTTGGTTTGAATTTTAATTTTGGGGCGTTAAAAAATTCAAATTTTGATTTCGCCACAATTTCGTTTTGTGACGTGTATTTTTATCGTGTCTTGTCTTCGATTGTCAATCCTATATGAAATTTATGACAATCCTATAAAACTATACGAAATTTATGAAAGATTTTCTTTATTTTGGAACCGCTAACATAGTGTTAATCATATCATACTTTTTAATATACAAAATCATCCAGCCGCCCGGAGTTCAACCTCGCAACCATTTTTGTTAGGATGCTGGATACACATTTTCAATATACATTATAGTGCTCGCATGTTACGCCAAATGCCCTTTAACTATGCAATACATTCAAGTTGCCATTCCATCTTTTTATTTTCTTAAACTTTAACACATCTATGTTGTAGTTAATAAACTCTCATTATTTGAACTTTGAAGGGAAGAAAATGTAACGAGTAAAATGATGGTAAATCAAAAAATACAAGAATTTGATCAGACATTAAACGTCAAGTAAAGTTTAAAGGCCAGCATGAAATGGCACACGGGTACCAGGCAACCACGACTGGCCGCCGATGAAATTTGCCACCGTAAACTTAGAAGCCTCGTTGGTGTTGGTGATAACTCGATACCCACGCCACTTCACTCTCCGGCTGGTTGAAGAACCCGGTCCAGTATTCCTATATTCTCCATAATACAAAGTATTAAGAGCAAAATTCCCATCCCATTCCAACCATCCGGCCGGGTCCACCAAACTCTCCATATAGTTTTTCATAAAAACCGTTCGCGAATACTGCTTCCATGGCCGGCCCAAGAATGTTTTGAACGAGCTCAAGACAGGTTTTAGGTCAGATGCTGCCATGATCCTAGAATTCTGAATCGAGATCCCTGTGTTCTGGTTGTCATCGGTTCGGCCTTGTGCTGTGATGGTGATCTTTTGAGAAGCCATGGGTCTTCTTCCATAGATCATGCAGTTTTGGAAAACCACGGCGGCGTTTCCAAAGATGAAATCAACAGTGCCGTAAATGTAGCAATCTTTGTAGAATTGGCGTTGGGAGTGGACGTAGAGAGTGTCTTGGTATCCTTCAAAGCTGCAGAGGTAGAACACCGATAAATCGGCGCCAGACCTTAACGCCACCGCTTGGTGGTTCTGAGGGCCGGCGGTGTTGCGGAATGTTATTCCACGTGCAATGAATCCGGACCCAGTTACAACTGTAGCAGTACAAGTAAAGAATGGATATATGGTTAGAATTGAATGACTTTTCACTTTCTTGATTCGGTCTGCAAGAAATCGTCTTTAAAATATAAAGAACTTTTCTATCGTTGTTGACAAGTGGAAACATTTGTAAAAGTCCTTTTTATTGTTTTGAGGAAGAGAAAGGGGGAGATGTGACTTACTAACGGTGCCGGAATTAAAGGTGGTGGACCCTCCGCCAACACTCCGGCTGCCGGTGATGATGGTATTCTTCAGTCCATCACCCACAAGCATAATATTCTTCATCTTGTTCCCAATCTCAATATTCTCTCTATAAACACCCTTCTTTATTGAAATAACAAACCTCCCACTCCCACTTCTCTTTGCAGCCGCATCAATCGCCGCCTTGATTGTCTTATAGTTCCCGGACCCGTCCTGTGCCACCACAAGGTTAGCCTTCGGTGCCGCCGTCTGCAAAAGCTTTCTATCTCCGGGAAAAACCCACGTCGGAAACCCACCTTTATAACTCTCGATTGGCTTCGTCGAACCATTGTTGAGCGCCAAAGTATTGCTAATAAGCTTCGTAACATTATTAGACATGAGTGGCAACATGTAGTCCGAAGCATTAAGCTCCACGAACCCAGCTCGACAAGTCTCGAGGTTGGTCAACGCGGTGCTGAGCCATGTTTGTGTATCGGCATCGGTGCACTTGATGGTTGGGTCGATGGTCTGGTTTAGTTGCAGGATAGTGCTTTCGTAGAGCTTTAGACAGTCGGACCATGCAGCCCTTTCTCGCTCATTTCGACACTTTGGGCCGAGCCATTTGGTGTGACTCTCGGCGTTAAGTGCCCTTTCCATGGCTAATTGCAAAGCCGCTTTGCGAAAATCGGATTTGCCAAAAATGAAACCCAATTTTTGAGTTTTACTGCTCATGAAATGCTTGCATGGCTCTGGGTTCGGCGTTTTATCGCACCACCAGTTCATGTCGTTTGGTAAGGCTGAGGAAAGACATGCAGAAATGGAAATTGCGATGAGTATAAGCAAGGGTAGGTTCATCGCCATGGCTAAACAGTTTGTGTGTTGTTGCTTTGTTTGTGAGATACATCGCTATATATATGTCTATAATGTCAATTTATGAATTGAGAGGAAGTTGACATTTGACAATGTCGCCAATTGCAAATTAGATGTGGATGTTAGAAGGAAGATTCTCTTATAAACAAACTGTTTCAATTCTCAGGGGTTGTTTGAATTACATATTTATTATTTGTATCACCAATAACTAGCTACGACCCGGTTTTGATATTTGTTTTTAAAAGTCGGTTTGCTAGGACCCGGTTTTGATATCTGTTTTTAAAAGTCAGTTTTTAATGTTCTTTACTTATTTCTCAAAATTAGATGTTATGACTAGATTAATTACATGAGCAATCATATGTAATATTTTTCGTGAATGATTCATAATATATAAAACTTCATCAGGAATATAATTAATTAAATCTTTATTGGGTTAAATGAAAAGACATCGATCTCAATTGGGAAGAAATTAAAAGGGAAAACTCATGCCTAAAAAAATCAAAAAGGTTAGGAACGAATTAATGGGTTTACCGAACACAACACACGTATTGCAATTGTATTGTTCCTTTTAAAGTTAACACCTTATCACCTATTTATTTCCTGTTCTATTGCTAGCGAGCTTTGGGAGAAGCTATAAGCGGTGGAATTTCGATCGATCTTTCTCAATTAATTTCAGACATTCACTCGGTTTTGAATATGGCTTATGCAGTTTATATCACAACTTTCCAAATGTAATGTCTTGATCGATTTGATAACGTTAAGTTGTTTTCAGTTTTGTGGATTTTCATATAGTGTAAAATGTATTCGGCTGATTAATTTGTTTATGTGTCAAGTACTTTTTTGTGCGACTTTCTAATCTTTGCTATACTCATGACTTCTCGTAATCATTATTTTTTTCTAATATTTTATTGTCGTTCAGAAAACATAATACAGTTTGATGAGCTTTTATTTTTAATTTTTTATACACCAACAATTCTCATTGTACATGAGGTGCACACTTAACCTAACAACATCATGTCATTATCTAAGAAATGAGATGATCCATGCGTCTTTAAACAAATTATAAACAACGCTTGTTTAACAAGTCATACCATCAACACCTTTGTTTTAAGATGAATATTTTGGATAGTTTTATGTACTATTATATATTTTTCAAATTTCCAATACGTGTATTTTAGTGTGTCCTGAAAAAAGTTTATTGAATAATTGTTCATATTCTTTTAAATATTGAAATATCACAGATAAAGACAGATCGATATATAGTTAAGCCTCTCTAAATAATTGAAAATGATTAATTTTTGCAACCACCTATATGTAGTTAAGCTTCTCTAAATAGTTGAAAATGATTAATTTTTGCAACCACCTATACATAGTTAAGCTTCTCTAAATAGTTGAAAATGATTAATTTTAATCATAGCTATAAGTTTTAAACTTATATGTTATTTGGAGCAAGTGATGTCTAGCCTAGCTAGATTGATGCACCGGATTTGATATCCACGTGGGTTTGAGGTCAGGAGTTCAAATCTTTGAACTTGTTATATTTGCCTCTTGCAATTATGTCCCATGTGTGGAAAGTTGTCCTTGAAAATCCTCTTAGAGACTGAGTTTGCCCTGTAAAGAAGCTCGAACTCGTAGTCACCATTGAAATATTGTGGTGAGGTTTTTGCTAAGTAGTCTGTCATTTCCAAAAAAAAAAATATGATATTTCGAAGTTCATTAGTAATAAAATAAATAGAGAAATTAAATTGCTTCTTACTTTTTATGCCTACAAATCTTTCTATCAAATAAAATTATGACATTTTAACCTAATTAATTAAAGTTATATTATGAATATATCAAATAAAATTAAATTGAATGGTGATTTGTTATAATTTTAACGAATAGGAATAATTGTAGGAATAAAAAGTAGAAAGTAATTTAATAATTGTAGGAATAAAAAGTAGAAAGTAATTTAATTTCTCAAATAAATAAGATATCTCAAACATGTTTTTTTCGTCTCCAAAGATTTTTAGACTATCTTCAAAATTTTATTTTATTTTGCTAACATAAATATATGAATATGTAGTTGATACATTCATATGGATTGCCTTCTTTCTATAAACAATTGACTTCTTTTGCTTGTAGCCTTCAAATATGGGAGTGGGCGCCATGACGGCGCGTTTATATAAACGACGTGAGCCCAACGAAATATATAGCTAGCGATGATTTTTATGAACATTTTCTAATTTATTTTACTTTCCATTTGGATTTTGGAGAGCAGACAGGATACTATTGTTGCTACGGACAAAACGGAATTTCAACTCCTCATGGAGCCCAACAATATTAATATTAATATATACAAAACAAGTCAATCATTAATAAATTGAACGTTAATTATTTGATCAACTAAACCTCATCGTAACTGATTAACATCTATAGATAACAAGCTGATTGTTTAAGACTAACAACTTTATTTTAGCAATGGATGTAATAAAAGACTAGCAAGAAGTTAAACAAAACAAAATACTAGCTTTACATATTACAAGCTTAAAGTAAGTACGGACACTCAAATTATCCTATGCACCCATCATACTTATCATACTTATTAGAGAAATTAAATATCTTTTTATTTTTTTGTTCCTACATATCCTCTTATCCAATGAAATTGTGGCATGTGTAAAATTTAATGTTAATTTAATGAGATTTAATGATATTTTAGGATACTAATATGACACATGTCATCGTTTAAATGGATAGTAAAATTGGTAGAATCAAAAGATAGGATGATATTTAATTTCTCTATTTACTAAGCGAGAACGAGATAAGGATTAAGAATGTAGTATTTGGATATGTTAAACTAAATAAGATGCCAAAATAAAATCATCATACCAATACCAATGATAATCATCCAAATTTCAAATGGTTGACTTTTTTTTCAAGGAATTGATTATTTGATTAGCTGAATTCAATTATATGTTGTTGTAATTGTTAAGGAATTTGTGATTGAATATCACAAAAAGAAAACGCATCATCACCAAATTATATATATATATATATATATATATATATATATATATATATATATATATATATATATATATATATATATATATTAAATCCCGTGGGCATGAATGAACAGGAAAGTTTGAACTTTCTTACTTTGGCCACAAACTTTATTTTTTGGTTTTCTAACATTTTTATAGCTTTTTTCAAAACTGCCCCCTTTGTTTTTTCTTTTATACTTGCGCCACCACTTTTCCAACTCTCTTGACTTTGGTCACATTTCTTTGTGTTTTATACATGTTATTTATTTTGTCAATTCAAAACTCAATTAACGTCAAAACCCTATTCACCCCATGCGGAGCATGGGCTTCTCCTAGTTAAATATGAAGAAACTTATACAAAATCACTTTAATATATTATATTTGGAAGGTATTTATTTTGTATTAGTTAAGTTATATTATAACTGCCTATTATAAAAAAGAATACTTTTTATGACCACGTGTCCTCTTATGGTTAATCTTTTCTTTTGTTTTCCTGCTCAAACCCCAAACTTTATGGGTTCTTCTGGTCATCGCCAAATCACGCTCTATCTCCCATAATTTCATCTTCACTTTTCAAAACACATTTCATAATTCGTTATTTTGAAATTCAAAAGATGAATATCTCCCCTCACCATCACCACTCACACGCCTCTGCTACGCTTCCTCTTTGCCACTAATGTCACTTCCTCTCCACCACCAACGTCGTCGTCGCACCGTCATTTAACTTCCTCCCCACCACCAACATCGTCGTCGTTTTTCCTCATTGGCGTTGTTTTTTACCTCTCTTTATCTCTCATCTTATTTTGATCCTCAGTAATATTGATACAAGGCACCAGTAATATCGTCTCTCTTTTTAAAACCGTATGTATTTTTTTATTTATGTTGAAAATATACTCTTAAACTTACAAACTGAAGTTAATTCCTGCATTGGGTATATTGTGTAAATATGTAGTTTTTGTGTGGATTAAGTTATAAGTTATTCAGGTGTGTCGGGTTTGCATGAGGATCTTCGAGTGCTCCATGGGGCTCTGAGTGATTTGGTTCTACCCGGTGTATATAATATTGAAGTGAAGATATTTTCATTTATATAGTCGTTCATCTCAATCTCATCTCTTCTCTCTGAGTATTGTACTTAGGGTTTCTAGATTAAGTACTTGTTCTTATGATCTAATCTTGTTTCCGATGTATGTTTGAGTGTGAGTGATTGTTGTAGTGAGATTTTATGTTGTATTATGTATATATAAACCATCTGTTTCATAGTAAATGAAATGATGATGTTAGGAAAGTCTTGAGTTGTTTATGTTTTTAAGATGGTATCAGAGCTTTCAGGCTCTGATTCTTCTCTTTAGACGCTCGTTGGTGATTTCTTCGTCAGATCGTCGGTTTAAGAAAGGTATTATATGAATCCTTCATTTTCTCCTTTTTGTTAGATCATAACAGTAGTTGTTCGATCTAGGGTTTCTTTTCTGAATCCTTATGTTTGTTACATTAACTGTGATCTCTTCAGTTATTCGTTTCAATTTAGGGTTTCCGTTGTTATACCTTTAGATTGAATCAAATATATGTGTTCTGCTTGGTTGTTTCTTAAGATCCTGGTACTGTGAGACTGTTTATGATTTTGCAGGATATTGTTGGCTTGATTGTAGTGGTTCTTTCTTGGAGTCTCATCGGTTGGATCTTAGTCGATCAATCTCTTAGTCTTAAATAACTCTCTAGGGGTTGGATTTGGTCACCGATAAACCCTAGTAGGGAACGGACGAAGAGCGTCGACTCTGCATCGTGTGTTCCCTGCAGTTTTGTGAGGATCTTCTTGTTCCTTTCTTACTTTACTTCTTATTGATATTGTTATGTTATGGGAGATCCTTGTTGTCTTGTGTACACCAGTTATTTTTTTGCTTACATTGCATTATTGTTTGTGTTTCTTTGACTTTGTACTGGTAGTCTTGGGCCCCAAGATACGTGGTGACCATCTGGTCTTTAGACCAATATAGGTGTATGTTTCTTTGTTGATTCTTGTTTGTTATCTTGTTATATGTTTCTATGGCCTGTGATCCTATTGTTTCACCTGATAGAAGTGGAAAGGGTGATCAAATTAATTTTGATGACCCTCTCTACATTCACCCATTTGATAATGCTATCACTTTATTGTCACCACAAAATTAACTAGTAATGAAATTTTTAGACTATGGAGAAGCTCTATTTCTAGGGCTCTTAAGGCTAGGAATAAACTTGGATTTGTTGATGGTTCTTTAAAAAAGAGTTATGTTGATGAATCAAAAAAGTCTAAATGGGATAAAGCTAATGATGTTGTTTGTTCTATGCTCTTGTCTTCTATTTCTGATCCTCTATATTAGAGTCAAGCTTATTCTGAGGTTGCTGAGGATATTTAGAAAAATCTTTTTGAAACATACAATAAGTCTGATGGTTATGTGGTTTTTAATATACATCAACTGATCAATTCTCTTAAACATAATGGAATCTCTTTATCAGATTACTTTAATAAACTTGATTCTTTATGGAAAGATGTTGATGGTCTTACTAGTTTAACTGAGTGTACTTGTGAGGCTTTTATTAAACTCAAAGATCACTCTAATCTCGTAAAACTTATGCAGTTTCTATCTGGACTTGATGAGTCTTATAGTCAAGTCAAAAGTCATATCTTACTAATGGAACCCTTACCTAATTTAAAAATTGTTTTCTCTATTGTTTTAAGGGAAGAATCTCTTCAAAGAAATGGTTCTTTGTCTTCTCTTCAATCTTCTCAGTCTTTATCTAAATCCCAGTCCACTACTTTCAATAGTAGGTTTAATAACATATCGAATTCTAATAACTTTAATAGAAATAAAAGTCAATCTGTTTAATGTAAGAATTGTGGAATTAAAGGTCATACTATAGAAAAGTGTTACAAACTAATTGGTTACCCTAAGGACTTCAAGCCAAGGAATGAGTCTAATAATCAGAATAGTTGTAATAAGATTTTTTTGCCAATTCTACTACCACTACTTCTGGAAGTACAGTTACTTCTAATCTTTCTAATTATGTTGGAGATTTTGAGTTGCATCGGCTCACTAAGGAACAATACATAAAAATTTTACAACTTATTGGTAATAGGCAACTTAATGAGGAAGCATCTGCTAGTGCTAATATGGCATGTACTTGCTTGTTTCAAGTCTTTAATTCATCTGTTAATTTTCAAAAATGGATTGTTGACTCAGGAGCTGATCAACATATGATTGTTTCTGATTCCCTTCTTCATGACATTGTAGATGTGTCTAAGTTAGATCTTCTTGTTAGTTATCCTAATGGTACTTTAACTAAAATTGAGAAAATTTGTAATATGAATTTATCTAATTCTTTAACTCTGTTTGATGTTTTTGTTGTTCCTGACTTTAATGTAAACTTGTTGTTTGTCCACAAAGTCTATAAAGACAGTAATTATGAGATTGTTTTTAATGAACATAGTTGCAAAATTCAGGGTTTACAATCAAGGGAGATGGTGGGGAATGGTAGAGAATCTGGAGGTATCTATTACATAAATAGTGTACCTTCAAGTAATTCTTCTAGTGTCAATAACTCTACTTCTATTTGTTGTGTGTCCAAATTAACTTGGCATAACAAACTTGGGCATCCCTCTGATCAAGCTTTGAGTTCTTTAAAAAACAAACTTAAATTTGGTAATGAAGTCCTTCCACCTTGTGATATATGTCATAAAGCTAAACAAACAAGAGAATCTTTTCCTGTTAGTCAATTTGTTACATCCAAACTTGGTGAGTTAGTTCATCTAGATGTTTGGGGATTTTATAGAGTGACAACCACAAAAGGATTCAGTTATTTTTTGACTATTTTGGATGATTACACTAAAGAAACTTGGGTTTATCTGTTAAAGTCAAAAGATGAAGTATATGATTGTGTTCTTGTTTTCTTTAATATTTTGCTTAATTAGTTGGGTGTTAAAATCAAAATTGTTAGGTCAGATAATGGAATTGAGTTTTTGAATCATATAATGATACAATTAATGGAGTCAAAAGGTATTTTGTATCAAACATCATGTGTTCATACTCCATAACAAAATGGAGTTGTGGAGAGAAAACACAGACATATTTTAAATATTGCTAGGTCTTTAATGTTCCAATCTAGTTTACCTCTTAAATACTGGGGAGAAGCAATTTTAACTTCGGTTTTTTTATTAATAGAACTCCTACATCTATTTTAAATGGTTCTTCTCCTTATGAGCTTGTTTATAATAATGCTCTTGTTTTTTATAAACTTAAGGTTTTTGGTTGATTGTGTTTTGCAACTAAGTTGAATAATTCTGACAAGTTTTCTGAAAGAGCTGATAAGTGCATATTTCTTGGTTATTATTTTGATAAAAAAGGTTATAAAGTTTTGAGTCTTGATTCAAATCTTGTTTTTGTTTTTCGGGATATAAAATTTTATGAATCAGTGTTTCCGTTCAAGCTAAAGTCTTCATCTTTGACTGATAAATCTAATGTCCCTTTAAGTGATCTCTTTTCCTATGATGAGTCATTGCATTCTAGTACTTTTCTTGATAATACTAATTTGGAATATTTTAGAAGTGTCCATCAGTCGGATGGTACTAGTGCAGACCAAGACTTGGATGAGACTTGTCCTTCTGATGTCAGCAACCAGACTGGTGAAGCACATGTGCCTTCTTCTGGTGTGATGTTTCCAAATTCCTCTACTTTGACTGAGGAAAATGATTCAATTAATATTAATCCTTTTGATGGTCAGTCTTCTAGGGTCACTAGGTCTGGACGTAATGTTCACATGCCAGTTAGGTTCAGTGGTTATGTTGTGGAAGGAAAACTCAAATATGGTATTGAAAGATTTGTTAACTATTCAACTCTTAATAGTGAAAATCTTTTTTTTTGTTGCTAATCTTAATAAAACTGTCCAAAAGTTATAGTGAAGCTGCTTTAGATCCAAACTGGATAAAAGCAATAAATGAGGAAATGGAATCTCTTTATAGAATTAACACTTAGAAAATCATTGATCCTCCTAAAGGAAGAAAGGCTATTGGTTTTCGTTCGTTTTATAAAATTACATATAAATCAAACAGTGAAATAGAAAGGTATAAGGCTAGATTAGTTGCCAAAGGGTATAATGAAAGAGAAATGATAGATTATGTGACAACCCAAAATTTTCATTCGTACAAACCCTACAGTCCAGAACTTCCATTAAAAGTTAAATACTTTTCTGCTAAATTTTATCCGGTTTAAAGTCTGTTTGAGTATTTTTATTAATTATTCATGAAACGAACGGATAAAAGGAAGTGATTTCTAGAATATCGGGATAGCAATGGAACAATCAACACCTTGGATTGGTGTTCATGGCCAAACAAGGAGGGTTTGGGCCGTGAACTCTCTTTTGGCCGCAAACTCATGCCTTAGGCATGAGTTTACTCCCCATTTCTTTCATTTCTCAACTTCCACACTCAAGAACACTTACCATTCTCTCTCAAGTAGCATCCCGTTCTTCACCCGATCTTCCGAAAACGTAAGTGTTTCTTAACTTGATTTGTTGTTATAACCTAACATCTAGTTGTTATACATCATTTCATCCATTCATTCATGATTTTCACTTAGATCTTCAAGTGTTCTTTAAAACACCAAGAACACACACTAGTGTTCTTGGACCTTAAACACCCAATCAAGCTTCTATCTTGTAAGTACACTTGCCCTAGCTTCTTGTGTTCTTATAATGAACTTGTTTACACGTATAAAACATCAAGAAACACATGATCAATGGAGTTTACGGCCAAGGGATGTTATTGGGCCGTAAACCCTTCTAAATGGGGTTAAATGAACCCTAGGTCCTTCCTAAGCCTTGGATGCTAGTCTTGATCCTTCCTTGAAATGTTTAGGACCTTAAACAACAAATAAACCATGTCCCCATAAGAGTTTACGGCTGTAAACACATAAGGAAATGGTCCTTAGGCCGTAAACTCTACAAAGTGGTGATATTGTGCCCCTAATGCTTCCTAAGGCTTGGACTTGATCAATGGATGCTCAATCTTGACTTATAAGACCTCAAAACACCAAATGGAACTTAGTACCATGAGTTTATGGCCATAAACTCATGGGGAAATGACCATGGGTCGTAAACTCCATAAGGAGTGGTCCTTGGGCCATAAACTCCAGTGCCATGCCATACAACCTTTAGATGCAACCCTTTGGTACCTATAACACTTGAATCAAAGTGTTTCCATGTCCTAGGGTGTCTTAACTTGGTTAATTAGTTATTAAATGACTAATTAGATAGATATATGTTTATTATATGTTAACTAGGATCATTGTGCATGTTCAAGTCCTCACTTGACACTTAGCATCCTTTACCGATCCTACTATCGCATCACTCATTTCAGGTGAGTTCATACCCCTTAAACAACCTTTCAAATGCTTTTTCATGCTTTTAAATGCTTTTATGGGGGGTGGGGAATACAAGTTGAATAACATAGTTATTATATCAATCACATGTGATTAATAACTATCAAACATGTGGATTTACTATACTTTCAAACCGTTTTATCAAACAAACTACTTTTAAATCGTTTTATAACTGACATTAAGTCATGATTATCTATTGTTTCAAACCCTTTAAATGTATTACAAAACCTCTTTTTCACTTATGTATTCATAAAAAACCATATCTATACACTTATGTAGTAAGTGTATATATATATATATATAATATATATATATATATATATATATATATATATATATAATATATGTATTTGATAAGATGGTTGTGACTTCAGCTCCAACACTTTGTATAGCAAAGGTGTATAAACACACATGGACACTTCAAACTACATTACTAGTAAACTATAATAGGCATAGTTTAGGAGATACTACTTACTATTCCTAGTACAATTGGAACATACAAGAGTTAGTTCATTCATGAATCTATACAAATGTACTACATACTATATGAAGAGATACTATTACATACTATATGAAGAGATACTATTACATACTATATGATGAGATGCTATTACATATTATATGAATAGGTACTATTATATACGTACGGGACTAAGCATTCTACACCCAGCTGTTAGCTACAGAGGGAAAATGCACATCGACGGATGTCTACGGTTAATACTATTCGGCAAGTTACTATGTTGTGTTTATCCTAGTACCAAAGGATAGTATTTCAATGATTATATAATTTTCCTTTTTACTTTTATCTTATGACACATTAACATAAACGATGAGGTAAACTATATATTTTGATAATAATAGTTACATGGGGAAAAACCTTCATTCATACGGAGAAGCAAACCTCCAAAACTATCGGGTCTTGGTAGAAGACTACATTTTATACTAGTAGGAAATATGGGATTTTCTAGGGTTTTCATACTTATACGAACTTTTTCATCAAACATTTACAAGTCTCTTCCTTACAGTTTTTCAAATCAAAGACACTAAAATACTTATGAATTCACCAGCATAAATGTTGATCTATGCTTTCAAAGTAACTTGTATTCTCATGTCATCAGTAGACAGGTACCGGTGACAAGTTTTTTTTGAGAAGACGAAGCACAGACAAGACTCGTATTTTATTTTGATCATTCATTTTTGGTGTCTATTACATTACAAGGAACACACATGTATTAAAATTATATATTTAATGCAATGGATGATGTTTGTTTACTATTACTGTGTTGTGATACTATACATGACGTCCTCCGCCCCAGAACATTTCTGACGTTCTCGGTTTTGGGGTGTGACATATTACGAAGATAGATTCTCTACTGTTGCTAAAATTATTACTGTTAGAATTTGTTTGGCTTTAGCTATTCATCATTCTTGGCCTTTATATCAACTTGACAAAAACAATGCTTTTTATATGGTGATTTATCTGAAAGTGTTTATATGAAACTTCCTGAAGGATATCATTCTAAGAATGATGTCAGAGTTTGAAAGTTAATTAAGTATCTTTATGGGCTTAAGCAAGCTCCCAGGAAGTGGAATGAGAAATTAAGTTGTCCACTTTCTTCATTTGGTTTTAAACAAAGTATTAATGATTACTCATTATTTGTTAAAGAAGTTAAAAATACTATTGTCATTCTATTAGTTTATGTGGATGATATTATTATCATTGGCAATTGCAAGGTTGAGTTAGAAAATGTTAAGAATTTTTTAAAGTCACAATTTTTAATTAAATTTTTAGGAGAGTTAAAATATTTTCTTGGAATTGAGGTAATAAAAACAGATAAAGGAATTTGTCTTAATCAAATAAAGTATTGTTTGGAATTGTTAAATGAGTTTGGGATGTTGGCTTGTAAACCTTAATAACATTGTCATATGATTATAACAAATAGAAATTACAAGGGTTCTCAGAGAAAAGCATAAAGACTACATGGAATAAAGCGGATATAAATACTAGCTATATAGAAACCCTAATGGGCTAAAGACAAAAGGGCCCATAAACAAGCAGGCTAATAATATATAGACTAACATCTAATAATATATAGACTAACATCCCCCCTCAAACTCACAATGTCGCAGCAATAAGCATTGAGAGTTTGTCACATAAGAATCGAAACCGAGAAGCCGATAAAGCCTTCGTAAAAATATCCGCAAGCTGCAAGGTTGATGAAACAAATGGAAGCGAAATGGTCCCAAGTTGCAGGTGATGACGAGTAAAATGACAATCAATCTCAATGTGCTTTGTCCACTCATGCAAAACAAAATTATTCGCAATTTGTATCGCACTTTTATTATCACAATGCAAGGGAGTTGGTGATGAAATGTAAACTCCCATAAATAAGCGGACTAATAATATATAGACTAACATCTAATAATATTTTTTAGTCTCTATATTATTAGATGTTAGTCTATATATTATTAGCCCGCTTATTTATGGGCCTTTTTGTCTTTAGCCCATTAGGGTTTCTGTCTAGCTAGTATTTATATCCACTTTATTCCTTGTAGTCTTTATGCTTTTCTCTGAGAACCCTCGTAATTTATCTTTGTTATAATCATATGCCAATGTTATGATAACATTGGCATATGATTATAACAAAGATAAATTACGAGGGTTCTCAGAGAAAAGCATAAAGACTACAAGGAATAAAGTGGATATAAATACTAGCTAGACAGAAACCCTAATGGGCTAAAGACAAAAGGATCCATAAACAAGCGGGCTAATAATATATAGACTAACATCTAATAATATATAGACTAACAAACTTGTTAAGACTCCTTTGGAAGCCAATCTTGTTATTAAAAAGGAATGTGATTTAGATAGTTCTGATTATGTGATAAATATTATTGAATTTCAGAAATTAATTGGTAAATTGATTTACATGACCATGACTCGTGCAGATATTTCATATACAATTCAAATTTTAAGTCAATGTATGCGCAAACCTTATAAGTCACATTTAAATATAGCTTTTAGATTATTGAGATATTTGAAAGATATTCCAGGAAAAGGAGTTCATATAACTAAGAATAATTATCTTAGTCTTGTGGGTTTTGTTGATGTTCATTAGGCTAAATGTCTATTCAGTAAAAGGTATGTTACATATCTTGTTTACTTTGTTGGTTCTCTTGTATCCTGGAAAAGCAAGAAATGGAGTATTGTTTCTCGTTCTTCCACTGAGTCCGAATATAGAGCTTTAGGCTCAGTAACCTGAGAAATTGTTTGGATTATAAAATTACTTTTTGATTTGGGAATAAAAGGTTTAACTCCAGTAAATATTTTTTGTGATAATAAATATGCTATTAAACCTATGTTAAATCTTGTTTTTCATGGGAAATCTACACATTTCGAGGTAGATCTTCATTTTGTTAGAGAAAAAAGTTGAAAATGGTATTTTAAAAGTTGATAACATTGATTCTTTAAATCAAAATACTGATGTTTTAACCAAAGCTCTTGGATCAGCTCAACATGAATATATTTCTAATAGACTTGGTTTAATAGATGTTTTAAAAAAAAAAATTTGAATCAATGTTTAGATTGGGAGGGGGTTGAAAATATACTCTTAAACTTACAACTGAAATTACTTCCTGCATTAGGTATATTGTGTAAATATGTAGTTTTTGTGTGGGTTAAGTTATAAGTTATTTAGGTGTGTCAGGTTTGCACACGGATCTCCGAGTGCTCCATGGGGCTCTGAGTGATTTGGGTCTACCCAGTGTATGTAATATTGAAGTGAAGATATTTTCATGTATTTAGTCGTTCATCTCAATCTCATCTATTCTCTCTGAGTACTGTACTTAGGGTTTTAGTTAGGGTTTTTAGATTAAGAACTTGTTCTTATGATCTAATCTTGTTTTTGATATATGTTTGAGTGTGAGTGATTGTTGTAGTGAGATTTTCTGTTATATTCTGTATATGTAAACCATTTGTTTCATAGTGAATGAAATGATGATGTTGGGAAAATCTTGAGTTGTTAACATTTTTAATTTAGTCCATTACTCTATATAAGGTTAAACTTAGGTTTATGGTTTTATGCTAATAAAAGCTTTGATTATGTGTAGATCATGATTTCTTTTTACTTTGAATCGGAACTTCATCCATCTTAGAAGGAGATATTGGGTTTTTATTTGTTAATTTCTTTAACGATACAATGGTATTAGGTCTCGTCTCTTGAATCAATATCCTCAATCTGCTTTTCTTATTTCTCTATTCCCCGCTTTCATTAGATGACATAAACTTTCTTCTTTGTTTGCATTAACTTTCTTCTTTGTTTGCCCCCCGAATCAGAGATTTACCAAAAAGAATTATCCAGTGTTCTCGGTTGTAATTTTCCTTTCTGTTATGATAATCTCATTTTTTTTGTTTAAATTCATGGCAAATTTTATATATAGAGCATATTATTATTGGTACATTCCAAAGTTGTGATTCAATGTTTGTATTTATATTGTTATTTGTCTAGTTTCATCCTCATATAGATTGAGATTTACAATTTCTTATGTTTTAGAGTCAACTTCATGTAAACTTTTATTTTACTTGATAATTTGTATCTAATTGTGTTTGTGTTTCAATCCAAAATACTAAGTAATTTAAATAAACAAAAAAAGGAAGATCTAATACACATTGTTATTTATTTCATTTAGCCACTTTTATTTTATTTTATGACCACTCTCAAAAGAACATGATAGGATGTATTAACATAAATTTATGTTGGCATTTTATAAGGGGGAGAGTCTAATCTATGCAACTGAAGAATGTCTTTCTATAATAAAATTATAATATGCTTATGTTTTTATATGTTATGTGATGATATGTTCAAAACTTTTCATCAACATCTCGATCACCACAATCATCATAATTTTCAATATTTAGTTTATATTTGGTTGATTCCTTGTGCAAATTATAAAAACTCTATTTCATGTCATTCTTGTCAATTAGGAAAAAAAATGTGTGTTTACCATTTAATTTATCAATTTCTACTACAACTTCTATGCTTTAAATTATCTATTATGATGTGTGGATTGTTCACATTCAAAAGTATTAGTGGCTTTATCCAATTTTGTTGTAGCAGTCTGTTTTGTTTTAAAAATTTTAGAGGAATATAAATATTAGAATAATTTGGGGTGTCGGTAATGTAATTTGGATGATCCGGGAGTTCGATTTGTGTTTTGGCGCCAAGGGGTATTTTGGTAAAGTGTCAGTTCGGGCTTTTATGGAAATTGGATTTTTGTTCGGGAAGTTTTAAGGCAGGTATCAGTTGATAGAAGTGTTGAGCTTCTCGTTACCTCTTCGTGGATATAAGGATCGTCGAAAACGGACTTATACCGAAGAAGTTATGGCCTTTAGAAGATTCATGGTTTTAGGGGAAACAAGTATGCGGGGCGTACACCTGTATACGCATGGCGTACTAGTGTTGAGTCCAGTACGTGGGGCTTACTTGTAACACCTGTAATCTATAAGGTTAATTGTGTGATTATGCCAATTTCAAGTTGCACTCGGCGAGTTGAAGATGAAGAATCGTGGGGATTTAATGGGTCTACTCGACGAGTTGAGGAGCCTTAACTTGGCGAGTATAAGTTGGCTTGACTGCAAAGTTTAATGAGGCAACTCGACAAGTTGAGGAGCCTCAACTCGACAAATTAGCCACTTAGAAGGAAACCCTAATTTTAGGGTGTTGCACTCTATTTAAACACCTTAAGTCCTAGGTGTTGGCCTCATTTCTAGCCTCCATAGCCCTTAACCCTAATCTTGAAACCCTAAAGCCTCCTTGAGTGTTGTGAGTTCATTGTAGGTGTGTTTTGGTGTGTTTAAAGATCATTGAAGGAAGAAAAGTTGGGTGAAAAGTGGTGGTTCGAGTAGGTGCTTTCAGATCTGGGTTTTTTGCTCCATTTCCAGCACATTTCGGGTATACAGTCCTAACCCTGCTTAATATTTGATTAGATCTCCTTATTTTGGGTTTTGTTGTGTTTTGGCCTCTTTTTGGGGATGATGATGGAGTAAAGTCTTTTAGGGGTTGTTCTTTCAGATTTGGGTTGGTTTTGGTACCTTGAGCTTAAAGATGCAAACTTTATGAGGATTTTGGTGTCATGCATGCATTAAGTCAATTATTAAGTCCATTCCAAGCTTAAGAGCTTCATTTAGACAAGCATGAGCGTAAAGTTGGCAAATTTACGTGGTTTTCTGGATCATGGAAGTCAGATCTATGTTTTGGAGTCATGACTTCATAGATTACGTGCTTAATGTGTTAAGAGGTGGTTTATGGCGAACTCGGCGAGTTCGCTCAGTTTTCCCCGACATTTTCAGATTGATTGAGGAACTCGGCGAGTTGACTTGGTTTTTCCCGATCTGTGCAGATTGATGGAGAAACTTGACGAGTTGAAGGACAACTCAGCAAGTTGGGTCAACTTGGACCGTTGACTTTAACTTTTGACGTATGTCTTTGACCAAGTTTGTCCCGAGGGGTGTTTGTGATAACCTGATTTGGATTTAAGGAAAATATGGGATTAGGATAGGAACCATATGGGGTTGGTCCCAATTCGGAAAATCGGGCCATTAGTGGGCCTTCGTGGATCTTTTGGTTTTAAGCCTCAGTTTTGGTTCATTTTGGGTTAGGGGTAAAATGGTCATTTTACCCGAAGTATGGATTATGGATTATAGCAAGGGAATCAATTGCTAATTGGGTATGTTATTGGTTTTGATAGCTCGAAAGCCGACAGGGCAACAACTAAGGACTTTCTTTCAGGGAGCTTCTGCATTCGAGGTGAGTTTCGCCTCACTGTACTCGTGGGTCGAAGGCACTAATGTTGGCGCACTAGTTTTGGTTATCTATTAGTAGAGGGATGCCTTAAGGGTTGTATATATTCATGTAGGATAGACTGAGGTCTCTTGATCCAAGCTCTCTTACCCGTTCCTTGTTTGGTTGTGGTTCTAGAGTGGGATCATTTGTCCGGGTGACTATCTCACCTCTGAATATATAAGGCTATGCATTCCTTAGATTGTTGATATTAAGTATGTTGTTATGTTGTGGTGATCTGTTAGATCTGTATCCTGGTAGATAAGATGATGTTATGCTCAGTGATCTGTTAGATCTACCTGTTATCTGTTCTGGCTATATGTTTTCGAGTAGCATGTGTTAATGTAGTGGGATTGGGTTGAGACTGCACTGCTTTGTGCTGCCAGTCAACAAACCCGGTAACGTTTATCTCGGTACATTATATGTATGCTTATTTGTTATGTATACTTCGACATGGTTTGTGTGTGTAGTTGGGTTGAGGCAGACCTGCTTTGTGCTGAAGGCCAACAGACCCAGGGCGACTCGGATAGGCTGAAGGCCTGTGAGGCAGACCAGCCAGGACAAAGGATTGGAGAACGGTCCAGACAGGCTGAACACCCGGTGAGATTCTGTGAGCGGTCCAGACATGCTGAAGGTTCTGTGAGCGGTCCAGACAGACTGAAGGCCCGGTGAGGCAGTCCAAACATGCTGAAGGCTCTATATGAATGTTGTTATTTGTATATGTTGTCTGTTTGGGTGGTGGTAATTTGGGGGAACTCACTAAGCTTCCTGCTTACAATTTTGGTTTATGGTTTCAAGTACTTCAATGGATCGTGGCAAGGTGAAGGCGTGACCATACACATCCTCGCGTTTTGGACTTATGATTTCGGGGAAACTCTGATAATGTGAATGTTTTGAAAACTATGTTGAAAGATATTCTGATTTTTAAATAATGTTTTGGGAACAACGGTTTTTGTAAACACTTCTATAGAAAAAAGGTTGTTTTGAAAAGTTTAAATTTTATGAAATTTTAAGGATGTTACAGTACTTTGGTGTACGATGGGCGTATTGCTCTGATGGATCATGAGGCCTTAAAGGAGTATGTTTTCCAAACCCTATTATCTTCAGCCTCCATCCCTATAAACCATATAAATGAAACCCTAGCCCCCATTTTAGTGACTTTTGAGCTTTTGGAGGTATTTTAAGCATTTTGGTGATCTTTGAAGAAGAAGGAACTTCTTGGAGAAGTGTGGGATTGCTTGAAGCCTTTGGATCCAAGCTTGTTGCTTCTTGATCTGCAGTTTGGAGGTATAAAGTTTCTATCTTGATGATCATATGTGTTAGATTTAGTTTATGGAGTATCTTGGGGCTTTTGAGTCTTTTAGTGCTAAAGGTGAGCTTTTGATCTACTCCAAAAGCAATGGATGCTAGATCTTAGCTCCATTCAACCCCAAGTTCATAAAAATGTAATATTTGTGAGTAATCTTGGACCATGCATAAGTTGGATGTTCATTATGGATGTTATTAAGGATTTTGGACCCACTAATCCATGTAAATGAGCAAAGTTGCCAACTTTACATGTTAATACATCTCATTAGGGTCATATTTGAGTTTGGAAGTCTTTGGCTTAACCATTAAGAGCTTAATACGGATTTTTGGTCCTTGACGAGTGCGATGGGCATAAGCAGGAAGTACGCTCAGCGTAATGAATTTTTCGTGCATTAGTCATTTGTAATCTGTGCTTCTCGGGTGAGTATGTTGGGCATACCATTCTAGTACGCGGGGTGTGCTCCCCAGTTTGGCATTTTGGGCTTTTTGAAGCTGGGGCCTTGTTGGGCCATTGGACTTTGGACTTTAGACCATGGATGGACTTAGGGTTTTCTTGGAAGTAGTTCCATGATGGTTTTGGGGCCCAATCGAGTTATTGGGCCATAATGGGCTTTTATTTCTTTTGATTTGGGCTTTGGATTGCCATTTTGGGTTTCGGACTGGGCCTTGGTTATGGAACAAGTAAGAAAAGGGTAAAATGGTCTTTTACCCTTTAGGAGTTAGCTTATGGAGTGGGCCTCAGGTTGTTGGTTATCAGGATAATTCTTGATTAAGATTGTATTTATTGTTTATTGGCGCGAGGTTATCCGGTTCAATGGTACGAGCAGTTATTTGATTATCAGCAGATTGAAGGCACCAATGCCGACCCATTATTCGGTTATGAAGGATGCTAGTTGTTGTATCACATATATTTGTTCTTGTATGATATGGTTGAAATATACCCCAGGACAGGTCCCATTATGGCATGATCGGGTTGAAATATACCCCAAGGCGGGACCCATTATTGCATGTCGGGTTAAAATATACCTCAAGGCGGGGCCCACTATCATATAATCAGGTTGAAATATACCCCAGGTCGGGGCCCATACTTGCTTATTGGGTTAGATTATACCTAGGGCGAGGCCCAATTGTATGTTGGTATGTGGTATTTTGGGGAACTCACTAAGCTTTGTGCTTACAGTTTTCAGTTTTGTTTCAGGTACTTCTGGTTTCAAAGAGAAGAGTTCGGCTTGATCGCAGCACATCCACCCATGTTTTTGCATCATGATGATTTTGGGATTGTACTCTGATAATTGTTTTCTTATAAAAGTATTTTTGAATATCCGGATAAGCAAATATTGAATGTTGACTTAAAGATAACTAATGTTTTGATTGATTTAAAAATAAAATTTTTACCTCATAATGTTGAGTCGTTACAATTATATTGACTATTTTCTATTTTTGCATCTGCGGTGTATGTGTGTTGTGGGACTGAAAAAGGGACATTAAAGTACATTATCAAACTATTTTGAAATGGGACAAAAAAAATGGGAGAATTAAGTTGATTTGTTGAAAAATCAAATAATTGATGTTTTTATTGTGAATGATATTTTCCATATTTCTTTAAAGGAAATGCTATAATACTTTTTTGAAGTACAATGCTATTTTTTTTACATTTTCTCCACTTGTTGCAGTTTCGAGTTGTCTGTTATATGACAGTTCATTATATGTTACCTTAATTGTTTCTATCTTTCTTGAGTTTGTACCCACGGAAAACGAATATATCTATATTAACATCCTCCCTAATAAATAAAGATCTTTTTGTCACATGTCACATTCTCATTTATTTTGCACCATGTAATTTTGTGGTTATTTTAAATTAATTTTTATTCCACATGTCATTTTATGGTTTTTTTCATTTTATTAAATTCCAAATAGTATTTAAATGCAATAATAAATGTCTATCAATTTTATTAATGAACTTTCCTTTTAATTTTAAATTATTAAATTAAAGATTCATTAATTTTCTTTATTTAAATTAAAGATTCATTATTTTTCTTTATTTATTATCTAAATTATTTGTTTAAATTTAAAAGAAAAAAAATATTTTAATTTTTATAATTCAATAATTTTTCACTTTTCTTATAAATTCAATTTCTCAAATGTTTAGAATTTTGTATTTAGTTTTTCTTTTAGAAAACTCATGTAATACATGATCTCACACCAAGTTTTAATATATAGATAAAGAGAATTTTAAGTAACCATGAATTTTATTATATAAGAGATTCATAGGTGCAATAGGTCTTTGATTTTTAAGTATCTATATATTTTTGATGATTGTGATAGAGTTTCAGTTTATCATTTAGCATCTCATCGCCAGGTAATACTCTCATAAATAGATGTTAACATTAACTTGGAAGATCATATGCACTTATGAAATTGTATTTTTTTTTTATGTTATTATATTTTCTTGGGAAAAAAAGTTATACTACAAAATTTTCTGAGGCCCCCGAAGACATTAAACTCGAGACTCCAAACAACTCTTGATTATTAAAAATAATCGACAAAACTACAAATTTGGTCCTTGTGGTTTGCAAAAATCTTTGGATGGGGTCCAAAAAGTTTACAGCTTGCACCACAAGTCCAAAATCAAGGTTTCTCATTGTTTTTGGTCCAAAAAAACTTGAAAAGTCGATTTTACCCTTTTTCATTTCTTTTTTCAATTTTCTTTATTTATTTTGGTATTTAAATAATTAAAAATAGAAAGTAAAATAAACCCCACAACCCCTCCCTCCCCCCCTCTCTCTCACATAGACACACACACACATAGATATACAGATCGTCTTCATAAAAATGGCTGCCACCATTACTTCAGTAGTCTCAAGCTAGATCGACCATATAAGCTCAAAGTTTTCGACCAAACAAAAACTGGTGTGAAGGGACTCGTTGATGCTGGAATCCGCCAAATCCCTCCCATCTTCTGCCAATCACCATAAACATCGCATAAAATCAAGTGATGCAATTGTTGGAGGTTTAAGAGACATTCAAATCGAGTAATCAAATAAAGTGATGAAATAGGAGGTATACCTTTCCAATTATTCTCAGAGGCCTTGGGATTGAACGCAAATCACCTCGGGGATCTCGATTGTAGCAGGGGGCTTTTGTTCTCCGACCATTAATACCCTGTTTGTTGACAGAAACCCTTAGGGGTTTCAGAAGCGATTAATCGGGTAAGAGATGGTTTATGGTTTGATATGGAGACCTATATCAACACCACTTTCACAAACCCAATTTCTACATACATAATCGACTTATCATCTTCATATCCATTTGATATGGAGATCGATATCAGCACAACTTGCATAGCCATCATCGGGTGGCTTGAAGATTTTGAAGTGGACTACGTGAAATATGTCAGAAACAATTGAGGGGGGAAACAAAAACGAGACCGCAGGTAGGTCTAATTTTGTCAAAGGTGCTACTGTCGGAGACGCTTCAATGGTTATAGAGGTGTTCTCCCGGCGGAGAGGATAAGGCTGGCAGAAGCTTAACAATACAAATCGAGAGGAAGGAGAAGAATGAAGCAGCAAAGGCTGTTGTAAGATTGGTCCCTGCTGTGTGTGAATGTCTATGAAGACGATCTGTATATCAATTTGTGTGTGTGTCTATGTGAGAGAGAGGGAGAGAGGAGGGCGGGGTTGTGGGGTTTATTTTATTATTTATTTTTAATTATTTAAATACCAAAATAAATAAAGAAAATAGAAAAAAAAAATGAAAAAGGGTAAAATCAACTTTTTAAGTTTTTTTGGACCAAAAACAATGAAAAACCTTGATTTTGGACCTTCAGTGCAAGCTGTAAACTTTTTGGACCCCATCCAAAGGTTTTCGCAAACCACAAGGACCAAATTTGCAGTTTTGTCAAAATAATATGAAAGGAATAAAATAATATTATACACTACTAATTACATACAAACCTACAAGATAACATAATAAAGAACATTAAACTAATAAATAATTTATAGTGTATAAATTATTATTTACTACCTAAAGTAAATAAGTTATTAATTAAATAAGTTTATTTATTATAAATTAAACAATATAATTAAGAGTTATTTAATTAATTAATGTGTTGGTTTGGGTTGCTTAAGTTGGATGGCCAGAAAAGACATAAAAAGGATCATTAATAAAAAAATAAGTCAACACAGTTAAAACTCTAATCATCCTTTTCTTATAGGTATATACGGAAAAATTAGTTAAATTTTAGAGTAAATTACTGAAATAGTCCTTGTGGTTTGGTCGAAATTGCACGTTTGGTCCCTAACTTTGTTTTTGCACTCGGATCATCCATGTGGTTTGATTTTGTTGCGTTTTTTGTCCCTATGGTTTGGTAAAAGTTGCATGTTTGGTCCCTAACTTTATGTATGTAAGGGACGAAAATTGCAATAAAATCAAACCACAGGGACGAAAAACGCAACAAAATCAAACCACAGGGACGATCCGAGTGCAAAAAAAAGTTAGGGACCAAACGTGCAATTTTGACCAAACCACAAGGACGATTTCAGTAATTTACTCTAAATTTTAATGAGAAGGTTTATAAAATATTTTAAATAAAGGAGGATAAATTAGTTAATGTTATATAAAAAAAACTATTGCAAATTATTAACCATTATAAAAGATATCTTTAAATATTATTAAAAGAGAAACTTTGTGACATCATTTTCAACAATCAGGGTTATTGATTGTATTTCATTCATATATTTTCTACATTTAGATCGTTATGCTGACATCATCATTTGGTCAATCTTTTTTTTGTCCACCAATTTTATAAAATCTATTAATGACAATTAATTTTAACATTAGGAAATCTATTAATGACAATTAAATTTAACCAAAAATAAAATTACTTTTTAAATTAGGAAACTTATTAATGACAATTAAATCTCACCAAAAATAAAATTACTTTTAAAATTAGGAAATCTATTAATGACAATTAAATCTCACCAAAAATAAATTTATTTTTAAAATTAGGAAATTTATTAATGACATCATTATTTGGTCAACCCCACCCTCATTAGTCGTTTCTGTCGTTCTGGTTTGAAAATCACTAACACAAGCATTATTTTCTTTTTAATTTATTGCAGGGAAGAAAATATGAAGATCAATGATGCTGGAAGATACATAAGAAAGATTCTCCCACTAATTTCAATGGTACATTCGTCTTCTTTCACAACGATTCAATCGATTCTCCTTTCTACGACCTCGAATCCAGATACAATTTCTCTTCACATGTCTCTATGCGCAAACAATTCATAATCTTATCTCTTTGATTCCTCCTTATGTAACCTCGAATCCCTTTCATCTTATTATCACAACCGCAAGCACTAATCTATTTCGTCTCTTTCCCTTTCTTCATATTTCTTGCGTTTCACCTTAGGGCTCTCCTTCTTCAAGTCAGTTATTTGTTTCTCCACACAATGACTTATAATTGAATTTTTATGTTTCGATTTCTGGTGTTTATTTCTCAATTTTGATGAAAAAAACCTAATTTCTACACTTGCTTTCAGGAATTAAGGGAATCATCGCTCCTTCTCCGCCTCCCTCTTTCTATCTGTTGCAGAAACTAGAAAGACGACATACACACATAGTTAATGCGTTCGACTTTTTGATTTATTCATAGGTTTGTTTTCTACACCACTCTAACCTCTTGCTTTGCATTCACTCAGTACCTCAAGAACATCTAACACCATCTTGTGAATACCATTTTTATGGTATCAACAGATAATGATAAACAAAAAGGGGAATAAAAAAAGGAGCCGATTTGCATTAGGTAGCAATTTAATCTTCAAATATGTTTCTTGCTAGATTTTTTTTTGTTAGTGATGGAACAAGTAATATGATAGTTAAATATATCTCTTTTTTATATTTGCTTTTAATTGTAGAAAACGATAGAATAGATAGAGAAGTTGTCATCAAAAGATATTAGGTGAGTTATTAGTTCCAGAGTTCAGATTGATTGAGTAGTTGGTAAAATAATATAAAAAAATGGTCAACATTTATCTGTATGATCATAAAAAATAGACGTGGTCAAATATTTTTATAATTTTGCCTGTAAAATAAAATGAAACTTTTCTTTTGGACTAAAAAAGAGTATTTCGGGGCTTATAAAATAGAAAAACTCCCAAAATAAGACGCCCAACACTCAAATGAACACGCTCATTACAAAAAATAAAAAATGTTTTTATTTTTTACTGAATTTTTAATATACTTTTCCTATTTTATGTAGATACCAACCGGTTTCTTTCATGTTGATCCTCATCCTTGAAACCTTGCAATTGGGTTGGATGAATCATGAATCATGAATCATCAATATACTATGATTTTGGTATGATGAGGGAGATTAAATCATCGACAAGAAAAATATTGATAGATCTTTTCATGCAATTTATGAAAAAGTTGCAAAAAATGTATGAATTTTCTTATTTATTTTCCTAATACTGTAAAGCAGGGACACCATAATGTAGTTTTTTAGGTACTCGAATATAATTTATATTTGGATTAAGATTAAAAAGTATTCTGTTATCATTACAAATTATGAACAATTTCATAAGTCTTGAAGCGCTTCAACCCATTGGAGACATGTCGTCAATATGTAAAAGTTTAGAGAAGAAGTGTGAGAAGAATATTTGAAGCTCTGGAGCATTTGAGGTTATTAGGTATGTATTGTATGCAGTTCTTTAGTTTATATTCATATCCTTAAGCTGTTATTAGATGCTTAAGCTATTGAGACAAAAAAATTGTAATGACCGTGTACTATCAAACTTTATCATCGGGAAGATTTGGTATTTTTATGTATAGAAGGTTGATTATCAAAACATAATATATCCACTTCCAAGAATTTATAAAATTTATATATTTTTCAGTACAACCAACGAAACAATGGCGTTTTTCCATCAAGTTCCATTTAGCCTTCTGTCTTACTTTCTTAGATAATATACCATCAAGGTAATAGGATACAATCCCCTTCATTGGAATAAAAAAACCAATTGTGGGACACTATACATGGGAATCTTTGTATTTATGTCATTCTTAAGATTCTTACATTGAAGACCAAACGTGTTCTAACCTTATTCCATAATATGCATGCTTTCTAAAAGTACAATACTTATCTGATTTATATGGTTGTATAACTTTGTATTTTTTAATTGAAGCAAGATTCGCACATGATGAGAGCTGAGGTATGTGTAAAAGGGATATGAAAGTGGATGTTACCCAAAAATGGATGTTGGAAAATCAATTTCATATCCTTCACTTGCATTAATGTAACGCCCGCGTTTCCAAGCTAGGCATTTTCGTTGATGTAATAGTCTAGGTTAACCCTTGTAACTCTTTTTGAAGTATTAATGATGAAATAATTGAGTATTATGTGAATTATGTGTATTTGTGTGTTTATTACTTAATTATAAAGATGTAATTAATGAAGAATAAAATAAGCGTCAAAATTAAAGTGTGAGATAAGTCCGATATCTTTACATAAAGTTGTAGTGGTCGAAACAAGGATTCCGGAGGTATAAGGAATGCCAAAATCCGAGTTACAACGAAAAAGTTATCACCTGTCGAAGTTTCGCGACAGAACCGGCACGACGCCGAATGACGTAAAATATGAATTTAAGATAGAGCGATATTTAGCCTTAGTGATCTAAACGACAGTCGTAGACTTCGTTAAACCGAGAGCATGCATAAAAAGAACGCCCAAATCTGACTTCGTATGAGGAAGTTATGATTTTCTGAAGTTTCGATTTGGCAGTATACAGCCCGAATACTCGATTTGAGATCGAGCGGTTTTTAGCCGAAACAATCTAAATGAGAATCGAAGATCTCGTTGTTAGTAGCGAAACGATGAAAAGTTATGCGAGAACAGACGTTGGACGAAGAAGTTATGAATTTATAACGAAGTTTTCCTGTCCGGGCCTACTGAAATTAATAATAAAAATAAAGTCAAAATTAGCCAACGGAGTCTAAACGAAAGTTGTAGAGCGTAGTCTCACCTACGCGTGGATATAAAGAATGTCGAAAACAGAGTTCGTATGCGAAAGTTACACAATTTAGAAGTTTGACGAGTCAAATTACGCCGAGCGTAATTTGAGTACGCCCAGCGTACTCAGAAGGGTGCAAGTTGCCTGACCAATACTCGAGTGCCACCAATTGACGCATGCAGTGATGTCAAAGTACGCCCAGCGTAACCAAGTTACGCCCAACGTACTGAGTACGCCCAACATAAATTGAAATTACTCCCAGCGTAATCCCAGACCCACTAGCTTATAAATAGAAACCGAGATCAGCCATTTTCTTTTGTTCAAACTCTTTCTTCTCTCTAGTTTTTGCCTCGATTTGCGTGCCAATCATATCCCAAAGCCCCGGTATCATTCCCGAGCCTCGAAGCAAGATCCGAAGTCCCGAGGATCCCGAAGAGTGTTATTCCCGAGCCGAAGCCTTGCCCACGAGGAGCCCGATTTTTGTAAAGATCTTCCAGATCTACGGAGAAACACTACTTCTATAAGCCGTAGTGCTGTCCGATCATCTTCTGATCAAGTGAGTGTGTAGTCACTTTTATTCCAACACATTATTATGAAGTATTTTATACGAAATGCGTGCTATGTGTATATATTTTGTTGTTATGTGTGTGAATGTATATTCACTTTCTTCTATCTTATAGATCTGATTATTTCTCTATGAAATACGTGTTATGTGTGTGTGCCTCATCTGTTATGTGGAAAATGTATTGATTAAGCATGATATACAGGTTTTAAACTATGTATAAAAATGTATAATTTTATCTACTAATATGTTGGGTAGAACATGGATAGATAGTTGGTGTGTAATAAACAGATGAGAGGCCTCGATGTTGTTTTGATCCAGTTATCTAGCGGAGTTTAGATGATGACCATAGACTTTTCTAGATAGTCTTGTGGAACATTAGCAAGCTCGCTACCTGTAGGTGTTAATGAACTTGGGTGTTCATTCGTTGTACTCCATCCCCCTCATGGTTGCCTTATTTGACTTATATTGTTGAGGAACCCCCGAAGCATGTGTTGTCGCCCCGATGAAATATTCTTAGACTAGGTCCCTTATGTTACTTGTCTTAGGGACTTAAAGTGAGAATAACGAGAATGGGTAATTGGGTTATTGTTGGTTGGTGGAAATTAAATATAATTATTTATTGTGGGTTGAAAACCCTATATGCTCATCAGGCTCCCAAGCCTGACCCACTCAGTTTATTTGTATTACAGGAAGTGGCGCAAGGGCATAAGATGGATGAATCATCAAGTTGTTTTATTTACAAGTCTGTATATGTATATATTTGTTGAACGACTTGTAATGTTATCGTTTATGCTTTATGGTCTATATCGGAACATGACATCCCGAGTTTTGATTATATAATGAAAATACATTTCTTTATAAAATGCTTTGGTAAATATTATTTTATCACGTTTTGTTTTTGGGAACAAATTCCGCAACTCTTTCAAATCAAAAGGATTTACTCTGAAATTATTTTAAAAGCATAAATGAAAATCGGTCTTTTCTGGCCGAGATTTTGGGGATGTCACAGTTGGTATCAGAGCATTAGTTTAAGCGAACTAGGAATTTGTAGGATTTCTAGACTTAAACTTAGAATGCTAAGTGAAATTTTGAGATGTGTGTCTGTGATATTTTAGACACGAGCACTAGTTTATTTTAGGAAAGTTGCCTAAAATGCTTTTATGTGCTAAATGTTATATGTTGCCATATATGATATTATTTGTTCGGATCTATGGTCTGTTGCCGTCCGGATCTGGAAACCTTATGTGTGTAGAATTCTAAGCGTACGTCTACGATATTAGAACTAGCATGTAAACGTTTCGGAGTGATAAGGATGATTTGAATATCTATCGTGAATGAGGATCTAATTTCACCTTATTTGGTGTGTAGATCAAAAATGGTGAGAACAAGAAGTGGAGTTGGAAATGCTGATGAAAATAGGAATCAACCACCAGTGATTGAGCAAATACCTGTCGTAGCAGCAGCACCTGAGCCGATAACAATGGCTGGTGTACAATTGATGATTCAAACGATGTTGGATCGTCAAATGGAGGAGACTAAGCGGTTGCTTCAACAGAATCGTGAAGAACTGTCAATTCAAGTGGAAGAGCCCGAATTGAATGAAGGGCACTCGGAAGGCGGAAACTTCAGTGGATCTGTTGGTCAAGACAACCCACTGATAGTTAGGCAAAACAACCATGATGGAAGGAATGATTGAATGGGATGCAAGTACAAGGACTTTCTAACTTGCAAACCATCGACCTTCAATGGAAAGGAGGATCCGATTGGAGTTATGGATTGGATCTCAGAAATGGAGTTAGCCTTCATGACTTGTGGCTGCAGAGGCAAGTTGCAGACTATCTATGCAGTGCGTCAGTTCCGAGGTGGATCCGTTCGTTGGTGGAACACTCTAGGAAAGACTTTAAGCCCTAATGAGCCACTGCAACTGACGTGGGCAGAATTCTTGGTGCAGTTCAAGCGCAAGTTCTGTTTCAGCCTAAAATCTGTTGGAGTTAGAGAACAAGTTTCTGACATTGACAAAGGGCAGCATGTCAGTTGATGAATACACAAACGCTTTCACCGATAAGATGGAGTTTGTTTTGCGCATCGTGCCAGATGAGCTGAAAAAGGTTGATCGATACGCAAAAGGACTTTCATGGGAGTACGCGGTGCCAGTGCGTCAAGCACCTACTCTACAGGAAGCTATTTGGGCTGCCAAGTCTGTTGAGGACATGATCAAGGGAAGGAACGCCGACAAGGTTAAAGTTGGCGAAAAGAGAAAAATTGAAGGAACTTCAAGTTCCAATAAGAAAAGTAAATTTTCAAAGTCAAATTCGAAGAAGTTTGGAGGAAAGGGAGGCGAAGTGAAATGGTGTGATAAGTGCAAGAAAAAGCATTTTGGAAAATGTAGTGAGGAAGTAACCTGCTACAAGTGCGGAAAAATTGGGAATTTTTCCAATGAGTGTCCGAACAACAAAAGGATGTGTTTTGGTTACAATGAAGAGGGAAACATTTTGAAAGATTGTCCGAAGAAGAAGGAGGCAGCGAAGCCCAACATTCCACCAAAGCCGAAGGCGAGAGCCTTCCAGATGACACTTGAGGCTGCGAAAGATGAAGTTGATGTCGCTTCAGGTACCTTTCTTGTTAACAAATTACCCGCTCAAATTTTGTTTGGTTCTGGAGCCAACTACTCCTTTATTTCGCATGAGTTTGGTAGAAAACTAGCCTTGCCTGTTGATAGACTAGATAATGCTTTATTAGTCGAAGTCGTTAGTGGCAAGTTTGTACCTGTTAGCCATCGTATGAAAAACATCTTAATCGACCTGAATGAGAATAAGTTTCACGAGGAATTATTGTCTATCGAACTTAATGGTTTTGAAATCGTTTTGGGAATGGATTCGCTTAGCGCCAATGATGCCGAAATTTTATGCAAGAAGAAGATAGTTAAAGTAACCCCGCCTGGGAAAGATTCGTTTATGGTGTATGGGGACAAACGCAGAGTAAATTCTGGAATCATTTCTCTAATGAAAGCCAGAAAGTGTTTGACCAAGGGATGTACATCATATTTAGCATTCGTGATTGATGCTAAGAAGGAAAAGAAGGTGATGCAGAGTATTCCAGTGGTGTGTGATTAACCGGAAGTATTTCCCGAAGATCTTCCTGGATTACCACCTGATAGACAAGTGGAGTTCAGAATAGACTTGTTACCAGGGACCACACCAATAGCAAAAGCACCTTATCGATTAGCACCGACGGAGATGAAGGAGCTAATGATGCAACTTCAAGAGTTATTGGACAAAGGTTTCATTAGACCTAGTTCGTCACCCTGGGGAGCTCCGGTGTTATTCGTGAAGAAGAAAGATTGAAGTATGAGAATGTGCATCGATTACAGAGAGCTGAACAAGGCAATAATAAAGAATAGATATCCGTTGCCGAGGATTGATGACCTATTCGATCAACTTCAAGGTTCAAGTTATTTCTCGAAGATCGATCTAAGGTCAGGATATCATCAGCTAAAAGTAAGAGAGCAAGATATCGAGAAGACTGCATTCAGAACTAGATATGGACACTACGAGTTCTTGGTTATGTCGTTTGGACTAACCAATGCTCCGGCAGCATTCATGGATTTAATGAATAGGGTTTGTAATCCATTCCTTGATAAATTTGTGATAGTGTTCATAGACGAAATTCTGATTTACTCGAAAAGCCAAGAGGAGCATGGCAGACACTTGCGAGAAGTGTTAGAAGTTTTGAAGAAGGAGAAGTTGTATGCAAAGTTCTCCAAATGTGATTTTTGGATTCGAGAAGTCCAATTCTTGGGTCACGTGGTCAACCAAGAAGGGATAATGGTTGATCCAGCAAAGATTGAAGCTGTAATGAAGTGGGAACAACCAAAAAGTCTCACGGAGATCCGAAGCTTTTTGGGATTAGCCGGATATTACCGAAGGTTTATCCAAGGCTTTTCTTCGATCTCTAATCCATTGACAGCTTTGACCCACAAAGGAGCTACTTATGCTTGGAGTGATAAGCATAAAGAAGCATTCGAGAAGCTAAAGAAGAGGCTATGTGAGGCACCGATTCTATCTCTACCCGATGGAGTTGAAGACTTCGCTGTTTATAGCGATGCGTCTGGGGTTGGATTGGGTTGTGTTTTGACCCAAAGAGAAAAGGTGATCGCATATGCGTCTCGACAGCTGAAGGAGAATGAAAAGAATTACCCGACTCATGATTTGGAGTTGGCAGCGGTAGTTTTCGCTCTAAAAATATGGAGGCATTACCTCTATGGCACAAAGTGCAAACTTTTCACTGATCATAAAAGTCTCCAGTATCTCTTTAATCAGAAAGAATTGAATATGAGGCAACGACGTTGGCTAGAATTACTTAAGGACTACGACTGTGGGATACTTTACCACCCCGGTAAAGCTAAATGTTGTTGCTGATGCTCTCAGCCGGAAAGTCAATCTTGAAGGAAAAAGGCCAAGAGCGTTGAGAATAGAAGTTGTCTCGACGATTATGGAAAGTATAAAGAAAGCTCAAGGGGAAGCTTCTGAGAAGAATGACCGAAAGGAGGAACGTTTGGGCAAAACGTTGGTGTTTGATACAAACAGTCATGGACTAAAGGTGTTCCAAGGTCGGATTTGGGTACCTAAGTCCGGAGGCATAAGAGATCTTCTGATGGAAGAAGCTCACAAAACCATGTACTCGATTCATCCTGGTAGCACTAAAATGTATAGGGACCTGAAACCCTACTACTGGTGGCCAACGATGAAGCTTGATGTTGCAAAGTATGTGGCCGAGTGTGTGACTTGTGCGAGAGTCAAGACACAACATCAGAAACCATATGGGAGTTTAGAACCTTTACCTGTGCCTATGGGTAAATGGGAAGACATTGCGATGGATTTTTTCACTAAACTACCCAGAACAAAAAGTGGTCACAACATGATTTGTGTGGTCGTTGATCGATTCACTAAGAGTGCGCATTTCATAGCAGCCAATGAGAAATGGTCTATGGAAAAGCTCGCGAATTCTTATGTGAAGGAAATTGTGAGGCTTCACGGTGTTCCGTTAACGATTGTATCGGATCGTGATAGCCGTTTCACCTCAAGATTTTGGAAAAGTCTACAAGAGGAAATGGGTACCAAGTTATGTTTAAGTACAGCTTACCATCCGCAGACTGATGGTCAAAGTGAAAGAACAATACAAACACTTGAAGATATGCTGAGAGCATGTACCTTAGAATTCCTAGGTAATTGGGATGAACATTTACCTTTGGTAGAATTTTCCTACAATAATAGTTTCCACTCGAGCATAAAGATGACACCTTATCAAGCTTTGTACGGACAAAATTGTCGTACGCCGTCTTGTTGGCTTGAGGCTGGGGAAAAGTAGTTTATGGGTCCCGAGATGGTCCATCAAACTGCTGAGAAGTTGAAAGTGATCAGGGAAAGAATGTTAGCAGCTCAGGATCATCAAAAGAGCTATGCTGACAAGAAGCGAAGATCGATGACTTTTGAGGTTGGAGATTCGGTTTTGCTTAAAGTCTCTCCGTGGAAGGGACTTGTAAGATTTGGTAAAAGGGGAAAGTTGAGTCCAATGTTTATTGGACCGTTTAAAGTTCTTCAGAGAATTGGGAACCAAACTTACAAGCTCGAATTACCCGAAGAACTGAATGGAATTCACAACACTTTTCATGTGTGTTATTTGAGGAAGTTCACGGGAGAAGTTCCCGATATAATTCCAATTTCGGAATTAAGAATTGACGAAAACAAGAGGTTAATTGAAGAACCAGAGGCAATTGTTGACCGAAAGACTAAGAAGCTTTGACGCAGGATGGTCAAATTAGTGCTTGTCCGTTGGAAACATATGAATGGGTCAAATCTCACTTGGGAAACGGAGAGTGACATGTTGAGTCGCTATCCGCATTTGTTTGTTAAGTGTGATTCCGGGGACGGAATCATCCTAAGGGGGAGAGAATTGTAACGCCCGCGTTTCCAGGCTAGGCATTTTCGTTGATGTAATAGTCTAGGTTAACCCTTGTAACTCTTTTTGAAGTATTAATGATGAAATAATTGAGTATTATGTGAATTATGTGTATTTGTGTGTTTATTACTTAATTATAAAGATGTAATTAATAAAGAATAAAATAAGCATCAAAATTAAAGTGTGAGATAAGCCCGATATCTTTACATAAAGTTGTAGTTGTCGAAACAAGGATTCCAGAGGTATAAGGAATGCCAAAATCCGAGTTATAACGAAGAAGTTATCACCTGTCGAAGTTTTGTGACAGAACCGGCACGACGCCGAATGACGTAAAATATGAATTTAAGATAGAGCGATATTTAGCCTTAGTGATCTAAACAAAAGTCGTAGAGTTCCTTAAACCGAGAGCATGCATAAAAAGAACGCCCAAATCTGACTTCGTATGAGGAAGTTATGATTTTCTGAAGTTTCGACTTGGCAGTATACAGCCCGAATACTCGATTTGAGATCGAGCGGTTTTTAGCCGAAACAATCTAAATGAGAATCGAAGATCTCGTTGTTAGTAGCGAAACGATGAAAAGTTAGGCGAGAACGGACGTCGGACGAAGAAGTTATGAATTTATAACGAAGTTTTCCTGTCCGGGCCTACTAAAAATAAATAATAAAAATAAAGTCAAAATTAGCCGATGGAATCTAAACGAAAGTTGTAGAGCGTAGTCTCACCTACGCGTGGATATAAAGAACGTCGAAAATGGAGCTCGTATGCGAAAGTTACGCAATTTAGAAGTTTGACGAGTCAAATTACGCCGAGCGTAATTTGAGTACGCCCAGCGTACTCAGAAGGGTGCAAGTTGCCTGACCAATACTCGAGTGCCACCAATTGACGCATGCAGTGACGTCAAAGTACGCCCAGCGTAACCAAGTTACACCCAACGTACTGAGTACGCCCAACGTAAATTGAAATTACGCCCAGCGTAATCCCAGACCCACCAACTTATAAATAGAAACCGAGATCAGCCATTTTCTTTTGTTCAAACTCTTTCTTCTCTCTAGTTTTTGCCTCGATTTGCGTGCCAATCATATCCCGAAGCCCCGGTATCATTCCCGAGCCCCGAAGCAAGATCCGAAGTCCCGAGGATCCCGAAGAGTGTTATTCCCGAGCCAAAGCCCTACCCACGAGGAGCCCGATTTTTGTAAAGATCTTCTAGATCTACAGAGAAACACTACTTCTATAAGCCGTAGTGCTGTCTGATCATCTTCTGATCAAGTGAGTGTGTAGTCACTTTTATTCCAACACATTATTATGAAGTATTTTATACGAAATACGTGCTATGTGTATATATTTTGTTGTTATGTGTGTGAATGTATATTCACTTTCTTCTATCTTATAGATCTGATTATTTCTCTATGAAATACGTGTTATGTGTGTGTGCCTCATCTGTTATGTGGAAAATGTATTGATTGAGCATGCTATACAGGTTTTAAAATATGTATAAAAATGTAAATTTTTATCTACTAATACGTTGGGTAGAACATGGGTAGATAATTGGTGTGTAATAAACAAATGAGAGGCCTCGATGTTGTTTTGATTCAGTCATCTAGCGAGTTTAGATGATGACCACAGACTTTTCTAGATAGTCTTGTGGAACATTAGTAGGCTCGCCACCTGTAGGTGTTAATGAACTTGGGTGTTCATTCGTTGTACTCCATCCCCCTCATGATTGCCTTATTTGACTTATATTGCTGAGGAACCCCCGAAGCATGTGTTGTCGCCCCGATGAAATATTCTTAGACTAGGTTTCTTATGTTAGTTGTCTTAGGGACGTAAAGTGGGGGAATGGGTAATTGGGTTATTGTTGGTTGGTGGAAATTAAATATAATTATTTATTGTGGGTTGAAAACCCTATATGCTCACCAGGCTCTCAGGTCTGACCCACTCAGTTTATTTGTAATACATGAAGTGGCACAAGGGCATAAGATGGATGAATCATCAAGTTGTTTTGTTTACAAGTCTGTATATGTATATATTTGTTGAACGACTTGTAATGTTATCGTTTATGTTTTATGGTCTATATCGGAACACGACATCCCGTGTTTTGATTATATAATGAAAATACATTTCTTTATAAAATGCTTTGGTAAATATTATTTTATCACGTTTTGTTTTTGGGAACAAATTCCGCAACTCTTTCAAATCAAAAGGATTTACTCTGAAATTATTTTAAAAGCATAAATGAAAATCGGTCTTTTCTGGCCGAGATTTTGGGGATGTCACAATTAACCAATACATTTGTTTTGCAAGATCCAATATAGTTAAGTCGAATGCATATGTTGTCAAAAAGGATCTCAGGTTTGGCTTATTTATTTATTTTTAATTTCCTTATAGGTAAATTGACATTTGCATAATTAAAATGATCTATGTGTGAAGTAAGTATGAACAAAGAGCGTTTCTTTTTTGTAGTCATCTAAAGTTTGGTAAATGACCCTTTTACACTTCTTTTTTAGGGCGTTTTATTTTCATTTTTTTGTAAAATCTTTTAACTTTTGCATTATAGGAGTATTGATTATAGACTGCACATATATACAAATTATTCTAACTTCTTGACAGCTCAATCTGAAGTCACCTCATAGAATTCGACATTCAAAAAGATTTTTAACTTGTCACTAAAGGAATATCTCATCGGTGATTTTATCATGCTCTCCATAAGAAAATTAGTCATTCAAGTATACTTGGATGGTTGAATTTGATTACGGGCTGCACATCTACATGAACTGGTTACTTGTTATAGTTTCCAATTTCATTTTTGAAGAGTAGACTCTTCCTATATTTAAGAACTGTTGAGTTTTATGCCAACTTATTAGTACACAAAACAAAGTTTTCATTGCAACAACTTTTTATTCTTTTATTTGTTCTTTTAGTGTATGATACAAAATTAGATGAGTTAGGTCAATGTCATGAGCTATCATTTTAGGGTTTTATACCAATTGTAGACTTGTACTTCGAATTTTTTTCATACAACAAAATTATGTTGTTTTTCCTTTTGTTTAATCCCAAAAAGAACTTAAATGAAAATGAAAAATGGCAGATAATTCAACTACAAAGACAACTTATAACATTTCAGATTCTAGAGGTCATTTGACAGTTTTCATATAGGTCGCACTTGTGTTCTCTAAGTTAAAGTTTTTTGCCAACTCAAGAAAAAGGAGTATTTTGCCCCTTCATCAAAATTGACTTATATTTGAAAATATATATAAATTGATACTAATACCCTTAATAAATGTTATGATAAACACAGGACAGACAAACTCAAGGGTGTTGTCGTAACTTGAGTTAGAAATAGATTTACTTACATGATTCTTGAAAAAACATTTATGTTATTTGCTAATGTTCAATGATCGTCAACACCAGTCTTTGGTAACTTCATCACCTTAGAAAGTTGAACAATAACATCAGATGGGAGAGGAGTGTAAACATCATATATGTCGGGAACTAAGAAAATCAATGGTTGCAATAAAAAATGCAAAAGAGCTTGAAGGAATAATTCTTTTTGAAAGGTTAATTTTTATAATAATAATAATAATAATAATAATAATAACAACAACTTGTTGTAATGAGTCAAATGTAATTCCCACAAGTGTTTGAGGACCCTCCTAAACTAATCATATTATTATTATTATTACAAATCAATAAAACATTAACTCGAAGAAAATATAAAAAGTTGTAATTTTTTTAAAAAAAAACATGAACTTACTAGAGGATCATTAATAAATCGACTAATAGCACTAAAAGTTCCAAATGTAGTACCAATTTATATTGAATTAATTGATACATCAACAAGAAAGAAAAAAGTCAACTGGCATTGATTCCTTAACCTACGAATAGTATAAATTAAAAAGATATAATATTGAATGTACTCATATGTGACAAGGTCGTCCAACTAATAAAACAAAAGACGTTGTTTACAAAGAGGTCCTTCATCGATTATAGATATTCAAACATTTTATTGTTTTTTTTCAATCTTACCAATAAAGCTAATTCTATTTATATATTTTTTTTTAATTATTGTGTCAACTTTTTATATTTTTATATATTCATTCGCGTTTTACGTGGGTCATAATCTAGTTTAATTAATAGTATTAGTGAATGTAATCATGAAGGAATGAAACAAATAACATGAATGAATGAGCATGTAATTACATTCATTTGTCATGATTTATTAAGTCGCAGAAATATAAAATGAGTCTTTCAAATATGTTGTTTGTTTAAAATAAAATTGATAAATAAAAAAATATTAACTTAAAAAAAATAATTGAATAAAAATAAATTATAACATAATTATACATAAATATATTTTATTTTGTTCAAGTTATATTGTATATGTTTTGAAAATAGTTAAAAATAGTTATATATGATGTAAAAAAAGTTACAAAATTAAAGGAACCAACTAATACGAAAATCTTAAAATATAATTACAATAAAAGAATATTTTTTATTTACTGTTTGGAAATAAAAAAAATTCATTTATATGATGTCTTGAAAATTTTAAAGATTAATATTTATTGAACGCTATATGAATTTAAAATCCTACCTAATAAATGAAAATAATTTTGCCACATGCCATTCTCTCATGCATTACGCCACATGTCATTTTATCATAATTTTTAAATATTTATTTTCCACTTGTCATTTACTTCATTTTTATTTTTTAATATATCATTAATTTAGTTTCTATAAATTAAACATATCATAATAATTATATTGATTTCAAATTTCAAATTTCGAATTTCAATTTCAATTTTAAATAAATTTACAGTTGAAATTTTTGTATTTAACATATTGTTATAATTAGCACATTTAATACACGGGTTTGACAACTAAACACATAATTTTAATTTAAGTTTTTCATGTTTTTTTAATGTTTTTTTTTCATAATTTTTACTTATTTCAAATTTCAAACAAATAAACTTGTCGTTTAATCATTTGTATTTAATATTTTGTTTTGGTTAACCTGTATAATATACGGGTAGCACAACTAGTTTTGTAATTATAATAGAATATTCTCCACTTTTTATTCCTATATATCTTTCTATCCGTGACATGTGTAACATTTCATGCTCATTTAATGAAATTTAATGATATTTTAGGATACTAATATGACACATGTCATCATTTAAATAGATAGGAGGATTGGTAGGAACAAAATATAGGAAGATATTTAATTTCTCATTATAATAATCCATGGAAAGAAAAAACATTCACTTCTTATGGAATAAACATAAGTTTTTTTTTTTTTCCTTTCGTCATAAAGTCTATTGTTTTTCTAATAGAAAATCGAAACCAATACAAAACAATTGGGCTAGAGGAGCATTAACCGGGCAGCCCAAAACCGCACTTGGGTTAAACCGCTTTTGGCCGGGTATAACTTGTAAGTGTATAAGAAATGGTGGCTCTAATATCAATAGAAGTTCAAATCTTGAGCAAAGGTTTTTGATTTTTGTAAAACGGACTTTTCATGTTGATTGACCAAACTTTCAATTGATTCTACACTTTATGGCGTTTAACCCCCTACACAACTCGAATAATACAAAAAGCTCCAACAAAATTGAAGCACCCAACGACAGTAGACAGCTGCACATGGCGCGGAAGGTGTTCGACAAAATGCCTATGTGAAATTGATTCCGATCACGTTAACCATTTGCCCCCAATCAGGAAAACACGCCGTGAAAAACAAGCTTGGGAGGTGAGGAACGCTACTATCTACAACTTAACTGATCTCAGTTTTGACTTTCTAATCCGAACCAAGTGCTCCTATACATCTCATAACTTCAAGTACATACATACATACATAGAGGTGTATCTGAGATCGAGAAATGTTGAGGCGACCCAGTTTACTGTCAACTTTTTTGTCGGCGGCCAAACCATCTCTGCTTAATCAGGTACAGGAGTTTATTCCTTTGATTAGTTCTGAGAATGCTTCGATTTTGCTGCTGTTTATATCTATAGTTTTACCAAAAGATTTGAAGTTAATTTTATGTTGTTTATCTGATATCTGTATAAGCTTGGTTGATCTGGTATGGTTAAAATAGAGATGTTGAATTGCTTTGATAGTTTGATTAACCTTAAAGCCTGAGCTCCATTGTTGCTATTAGTACTCTAGTTCGAGTTAAAAAGGACATATACCTTTGTGAGGCAATACACGTTACTGTGATTGGATGCTTTCACTTGGATGTTGATACATTTGCAGTGATGTGTATGTATGAGACAATCTTGTACTGATGTTGAAAATTTTGATTTGGAGCTAGTTAACAAGTTATTAGTTGTAGATTCAAAACATTGATTGGTTCTGTTATATAGGGATTTATAATCTTCACCTGTGGTAGAACTAAGAAGATCGATACATGTAGACATTCACAAGATTGTATTTGTATACAGATGATTTTGTTATGCAAGTCATTTACATAAACTGGTTATATCTTTCTTATTGACAAAGGTGGCATATGGATTGAGTTTTCTTGAAGCATTCAGCACAACAACATTCCTGAAACCGGTATGTCACTATGTACAATTAGATCGTTAAAGGTCTTTTATATAATTCAACTTAAAGTTCAAAAATTATTTATATTTTAGTTGAACCAATATGATCATTTTGCCGTCTTCTTATGAATTTTGATGTAGGCAGAAGGTGGAATCCTGTCAAAAGCAAGGACTCCAAGCATTAACTTTGTATTAGGTAACTAAAAACACATTACATGCATGAAGAAAATTTAAAGTGGAGATGTTTTTGTTTGTTTAATAATATAATATAATAGGAGGCCCTGGTGTTGGAAAGGGCACTCAATGTGCAAGGATTGCTGAGAGGTATGGATTCACACATCTAAGTGTTGGAGATTTACTGAGAAACGAAATATCTTCCAACACTGAATATGGGTATGTGAAATAAATATCCCGTTTCAACTTCCACCTTTTTACTCAATAAATAATATTAAATATGATTTATGGTTTCAGTGAAATGATTTTGGAGACAATTACAAAAGGGAAAATTGTTTCTTCAGAAGTGACAGTGAAACTGCTAAAACGTACCATTGAATCTAATGAAACGGATAGATTCCTAATCGATGGTTTCCCAAGAAGTGAGGAGAATCGTGTGGCTTATGAACAGATTGTGAGTTACATTACTACATCCTTTCCTTTGTATTTTAATAACTTAAATATATTATTTATTTGTTCATTAAAAATGAAAAATCTTATCATGTTTTGTTGTTACAAATTATTTGTAAGATTAGATTGGAATAGAACCGGGAGTTGTACTTTTCTTTGACTGTGATGAAGAGGAGATGCTGAAACGAGTACTACATCGTAATCAGGTGTGTGTGTGTTTTGTTTTTTGTTCTTTTTTTCTTTATTTCTAGTTTCTTGTACAATTCTAAAAATGTTTGTGACAGGGGAGAATTGATGATAATATTGATACCACAATGGAACGACTTAAAGTGTTTGAAGCTTATACTTTACCTGTTATTAAATACTACACTGAGAAAGGGAAGCTTTACAAGGTTCTGATTTCTGACTCACACTTTTAAGCAATATCTTTAAAATATCTATATATGCAAAATAATCACTCATTTCATTTTTTAAATAAAAAAAATGATGCAGATTAATGCCATAGGAACAGAAGACGAAATCTTTGAACGAGTTCGGCCTATTTTTTCATCCCTACATACACCATGATGCCCAAGAGAAAAAAAACATTTTTTTGACAAGGTTGTTTTTTTAGTTTGACAAACCTATGTCATTAAAATATTGCCTTTCTAAAGATGATGGAAAATGTTGTAATATCTGTGTGTGTCAATAAATCAATCTTGGACTGGTTATAGGGGAAATAAGAATCTCTGTATTTTGTTATTTGTTAGGGAAAATAACACAAAAGCCATTGTTGTGTGGTTGGGGCTAAGTTGTATTAAAACCATTGTTGAATCTGATGATGCTCAAATCCTCCTCTATATCCACAACTGTAACTTGTTACTAACAGCAACCTAAAGACACTAACATTTGTTGAGTCACATTTTTGTTAACAAAAAGCATCAAACTTTATAAAAATCATTTATTTTAAAGTACATTGCCAATCAGCTTCCATTCAGGAAACCTGATTGATTTTTGTTGCTACTGTGGAAACACACATCAAACTACATTGCTATGTTTATTTATCTTACAGAGACAATTATTTTTTAAAATAAGCATTTTATTTTATTTATTTTTGTAAACTATAAATAATCCTATTTTTTGACTTGTTAAAGAATATTGTATCTTAATTATAATACCAACCATAATATAGGACTATAGGTCCTGTGAAAGTGAAGTGTTATCAAACCCAACTCAACTTTTTGACTTTTAAAACAAGAACACTGTTTGATAAATATTCAATATGGGAAAATTAAATTAGTATCCTTTAAGAAAAAAAAAAAAAAAAAAAAAACAAGCAAAATGTGGACATGAAAAGGCCAACATAAACTAACAATAAGGCTACCCCCATCTTTTGTGGTATTTTCCCTATTTTCTTTGTTATTATAACAAGTGCCTCCTAGAAAGCCCGTTTTTCTTTCTTAAATGGCTGTTGCTAGTATTATCCAGTGTCAAATCCTCAACGCATTTTCTTTCAACAAAAATCAAAATCAAATTAAGAAATTATCATTAGCCAAATTATCTCCAACGCAACTTCTTGTAAACCAAAAGCGTTTGCCGCAAACTAAACTTGAAGCACTTGACAACGTTGTCGATGACCTTGAAGCCGCTGTCAGAAATGGCATACAGATCGATGATCCCAGTATGTTTTCTTCGCTCCTTGAAACTTGCTTTCGTTTGGAAGCTGTTGAACAAGGTATCCGGATTCACCGCTTAATACCAAAAACACTTCTTCGCAGAAACGTAGGTGTTTCATCAAAGCTTCTTAGATTATACGCGTCTAACGGTTATATCGAAGAAGCCCACCAAGTGTTCGACTATATGTATGGCAGAAACTCATCTGCTTTTGCTTGGAATTCACTTATATCAGGCTATACCGAAACGGGATTGTACGAAGACGCATTGGCTTTATATTTTCAAATGGTGGAAGAGGGTGTAGACCCAGATGGGTTCACGTTTCCTCGTGTTCTTAAAGCCTGTGGTGGCATGGGCTTGATTCACGTCGGGCAACAAGTTCACCGTGAGATTATTCGTTGTGGGTATGTGAACGATGGATTTGTGCTTAACGGGTTGGTTGACATGTACGCTAAGTGTGGTGACATTGTGAAAGCACGCAAAGTGTTCGATAAAATTCCTTCAAAAGATATAGTTTCTTGGAACTCGATGCTTACAGGGTACGTGAAACACCAACTCTTATTCGACGCTTTGGTCATATTTCGATTCATGATACAAGACGGGTACGAGCCAGACTCCATTTCAATTTCCACAATCCTCACAGCTGAGCTGTCACAAAAACTCGTATCCCAAATTCACGGATGGGTTCTTCGTAAGGGAACAGAATGGAATCTACCAATCGCCAATTCTCTGATGCTTGTGTACTCAAATCATGGCAGGTTGGATTTAACACGATGGGTGTTCGATGAAATGCCTGAAAGAGATTTGGTTTCATGGAACACCATAATTTCAGTACACAAAAACCACCGAAATGCCCTTTCATACTTCAATCGTATGTTGAATTCCAATACTTCCCCCGACGCCATTACATTCGTTTCTGTATTAACAGCATGTGCTCATTTGAGATTGGTGAAAGATGGGGAAATGTTGTTTTGTAACATGACAGAAAAATACGGGATAATTCCAAGTATGGAACACTATGCATGTTTTGTGAATCTTTATGGTAGGGCTGGATTGATTGTTGAAGCTTACAAAGTGATTACTGATAAAATGCAATTTGCAGCTGGTCCAACTGTTTGGGGAGCTTTATTACACGCTTGTTATGTTTATAAGAACGTAGAAATTGGGGAAATTGCTGCTGAAAATCTGTTTGAGTTGGAACCCGATAATGATCATAATTTTAAGCTTTTGATGCAGATTTATGGGAAAGTGGGTCGTGTACATGATGTGGAAAGAGTTAGAGTGATGATGGTTACCAGAGGGCTCGATTGTTAAAGCTTAAAAAGACATATGTCATGTTTAATTGATATGGAATGAAATTGGAGTTTAGCCTAATACAATCGAGTTGCAATAATAATTAAAGTTATTGTGGCAATTGGGTTTATGAGGATCACATGTATGGTCGATGCATGATGGATGTTAGACATTAATCGAGTTGCATGGTATAATAATTAATCTTAATAATGTTAAAGGATTCATATTAACTATTAAGTGTCCATTCATGTATAGATACTCATACTATAACCCTGATGGTATTATGAATAAAAATGACATTTTCTAAAAATCATGTCTCATTCATTATCCAGTTCAAGAAAAATGATTCCAAAAAACTTTCAACGATTTAATTAGAAAAAATATATATGTATTTAGGTTGTTAAACTAGAAAAAAGTATAAAGTACGGTGGTTTTTATGCAATTCAAACGTTTGATGGTTATCGGCAAACCTCTTATAAAAGGTTAAAGTGGTGTTTTAAAGAAAACAAAATCAAAGTTTCAGTAATTAAATCAGCAAAAAGAAAATCAATAATTAAATCAAAAAAATTGCAGACTATAATTATTATTGTGGTGTTACTCATTCTCAACTGATTTAACCGAATTTCATTTCAAATTGGTGCAGTCAGCCAAATTAGACATTAATCTTTCGGTTAAATTCAATAACAAATCACGGGTTCTATTTTAGGCAACAAACTCATGATATGGCGGCTAGAGTTTAAGTAAAGCCATAACATGCAAAATCTATAAGATTTTGAGTTATTATCATTCCCATTTTAACAAGGAAAATGATTTGTACAAAAAATAAAATCACACTATAATTTCTGTATTGAAGTATTATATTGTATAATTCTTAAAACATAAATTGTTATATATAGAAAAAAAAAAGTTAACAATATAAAAATATATCTAATAAGAAAGCCACACAAAATATAGAACCTAAAGAAGCTTAGTTCTTTTACGAAATACCCAAATAATTTTACATGAGTACTCTTGAGTTTGTCTCTAAAATCATATCGTGCGCAAAAATTGATTAAATAAAAAGCCCAACTAAAAACCGGACCAAACAAGAACTAATCATACTTGGTTCATTTTTTTAGTTTTAAATTTTTTAAAATTTTGACTCAAATCTTTTTTAATATTCATTATGAACCGGAAATCAATTTGTCTCCGGTTGCTTATTTAAAACAACTTAGATCTTTATAGTAACACAACTTATTAGTTTATGCGTTGTAAAAAAAGATATTAAAAATTTGTTTAGATTAAGTTTCTCGGTACCAAAACATTGACAATGTATTTTTTAGTGTTTGACAAATTATATTTATACTAGTAATAAAGTAAATAACTTATGAAAATTTTCTTAAATAAATGAATAAATAGGAAAGATTAATTTATCAACAATTTTTTATTTAACTCAATAAATGTTTATGAAATCTTGTTATCTAAACATTTAAAACTTGTAATCGTCTATTTTCAATTGCATATTAGAAATTATTATTTATATCAACCTGTTAAGTTGTAATATAATAAAATTTCAGGGTTTCAAATAAACAACAATATTAAGCCATATTGTCATATTGTGGGATGGGTCCTGAATTCCCGATCACTGTTGCCGATTCGCAAAGATATCTACATGGGTTCCATATATACAAAAATAATGAAACTTGTGTTCATACAACCCGACGCGATCGTATTGTTCTTATCCGAACTCTTACTTTTATTTTATTTTCCATAACTATTAAAAACGTCAATTATTAACGTATGTGTAAAGTCCCCCTGATTTCAATAGTAACAAATATTACGATAATATAGATTAATAGACGTCATAAAATGGATGAATCCCATTTAAAAATTGTAAGAATCAAAATGGTTTAATTGGACGAAAAACTCGTCAATTATTATGCGCCTAAGGGTTTTTTTTTTCTTTTTTGTGATTAAAATATATTATTATAAGAGATAACTTAAATTTTGGAGATAACACGAGAGAATTTATTCTTTCACTCTCCTTTCAGGAAATTCTTTTGTTGATAGAAATCAATATGTACTACTGTTTGATCAAAGAAGTAACTAGTCATTTGATTTTCAGAATAATTAAAATTTTTATTTTTCAAGAAAATCTACATATAATTGTGATATATGACTTATGCACACATGCAAATTTTGTTTCCATCTTATTTTCCTTCGAGTGGCATATATACAAAGTGTGACATTGTATACTTTTTAGAACCAAAAAAAAAAATTCTTTAAGCTTTTAAAACCATATTATTTTAGTTTACAAAAAACTCAATACAAAAGAAGATTTTACGAAAACTATATTGTTTTATTAAAATATATTGAGTAAAGATGTTCTTTCAAAATACAAAAAATATAATGATGTCATAATCAATACACAACATCACTTACAACGTAAATACCTAACAATCATAAATATTATTGCAGATTGTCTCTTAATCACTTGACATTCTAATCAAGTGTCAGCAGTTTTAGCTTGTTACCTACGATGTATATAATTTGAGTGGGTCGGGTTTAAAAAAACTTGGTAAGACACATAAGGTTTTCAGTCTTATAATATTATTATGATAATAATACTCATTTTGTCCCAAAATTATTGTCCACAGACAAAAAACACACAGATTAAGTAAACATTAACTACCACTAACTTTATTAAATAAAATGACAATTATATCCTTTTGTTGCATTTAATTTCATCCTTGTGTTGCATTTAATTCATGGTATGTTAACTAATAATTAGGGTATTTTGATAAAAGAGATATTTATTTTTAGAAATAGGTTATTATTTTGGGAGAAACCAAAAAGGAAACATAGAATATTAATATGGGATGAATGGAGTATATAATTATAAAACATGTAAAACCAACTGTTATCAAACACTATAGATATATAATCCAACGAAGATATCTATAAGTCACTACACCCATACATATCACAAATCCTAATCTACGATCATCTGGAAGAATCACCTTACCTGATGAAATCGTTTAGAATAATGGTTTCACTACACAATTAGGGAATTCGTGGCCCAATGTAACTCATAAAGGCAAACCAAGCCATCAGAGTATTTGATAAATATGGTATCCCATTTTATCTATGTATATGGGTTATAAGTAGGTCTAACAATCGTGTCGTGTTCGGGTTGACGGTTTGCGGGTTGGCGGGTCAAAATATACCAACTCAAACACGACTCATTTAACTATACAGGTCACGGGTTGGTGGGTTTGGAACATAAACTCATATATGACCCATCAACCCACTTATTTATACGGGTTCACAGGTTGGCCGGTTCGTGAGTTAGATTTGGGTTCGTGTGTCCGTGGGTTGGATCGCAGCAAATCGATCGCCTACTGTGTTGTGCGTTCATCGTTCACGTTCAGGCATCGACGTCATTCGATAGATGTCGTTCGATAATAATTAAATCATTCATGTCGTCATTCTTCGTGAGTTCATTCTGTCGTTTATCACAGAGGGGAGAGCGAGAGAGGGCTTATTCGATTTTGTTTGTGAGATACTAAGATTATTTAGGGCAACACCAAATGTCAAATGGTCAATGGTATCGGGTATCTTATCCTACTATAAAATATAAACTGTATGGAGTATAATACATTGATACTTAATACATTTAAAATATATATATAATTTTTTTATTAAAATTCTAAACAGGTTGGTGGGTCAACCCGTAAATATTTTGAGAAACTCATATACGACTTTTTTAATAAACGAGTTGACGGGGTGAAAAACTCAACCAAAACCCGTTTATTTCGTGTCGTGTTGTGGGTAGTTTCGAGAATTGGCAGACCTAGTTATTAGTCCACACTAGTAGCGTAATTCACAAGATTGTCTAAAATGATCAAGTGTTGTCATCCTATGGTAGATGAAATACATATTGTTTCAATTACCTGATCGGACCCGCCATATCTGGTTGTCCAAAGGAATACAATATAATACTCTGGTTCGTAATCCAAACATCAACATCTGATAGTGTCATAGAACAAAGTTCTACTCTCCGTTCCTATCACGCACCCCCTTAAAATGATGTTACCCAATATCCAAACTTAATTGAACTAAGCATCCTATATAATTTTAGTTTAAAACTAGACAGACTACAATCCCTGTAATCAACTTTCAATACCAACCATGTTTAGACAACACTATCATAATCCAATGTATAGGTATTTACTAAAGATTAATCTTTTAAGTAATCAGACTTCATTTAAGATTATCATACATTCGGTTAACACATATATAACCATATCTGATTCGCACCGTGTTTATATAATATTACCAATTATACAATTAACACATATTACATATAATAAGCATTTAATTCACATATAAACTTTTAAAAAATATTTAACACTTTTAATAAATACTTGTAGTAAAATCATGTTCTTGAAAGTAATTATGCACTCAACTTATTAAGGTGGACGACTTGTGGGAAAGTCGGCTCCTTGGCTAGCACTTTAGTTTTTCCCTTTTAAACGACCTAAATATGAATATTACTAAGTCTTAGTATTCGTTCGTATTTATATTGTTACTAGTTTATAACCCGTGAGAACTGCGGTTATAAAATTAATTAAACTTTCATATTAAAAATTCAAAATTATTAATCAATTATTTCAAATAAATTATTACTTAAGAGATTTTTTTGTTATATAAAATTATAATCGTTGAATTAAATAAATATGTAAAGTTATATCACTTTATAATATGTATTAATTTTATTTTATTTTTTAATCTAATTTTATTAGTTTAATATAACTAGAATGAAAAATTTTTAAATTGAAATTTAAAATGGAGAATCAGTTAATAATTTAATGTGATTAGAGTGAAAATTAAAAATTTGAAATTTGAAATTGATAATTAATAGGTTAACTAGTGACATGATAGGTGACATATAATATTAATGATAAGAAGTTCTAATAGTATGACACTTGTCAATAGGAGAATAAATCTATTCATTTATTAGAATATGGAGAAATTAATTGTTACTGAATTCTTCAATAATCCCAACGAATACTTCAAGCGCTGTCTGATAAGGAATAACTAAGTAATATCATATCGGAGGTAGGATCAGTTTGGTAAAAAGATGTACCGCTTAGAAATTCACTCTAAACACCTCACAAAATCTAGCATATGCATCATTCTCGTAAGTACATCAATTAATATAATGGCTAATATTACCGATAAATCTTATTTATAAGTTCATAATAACGTCTATAAACATAAATATAAGTTACGCTTAAACGTAGAAAGTATAACTCAACTTACATGTTTTCTAGCGAAAAACCAGAAACTATGTGGGCGGAACTTCGATACCCAAAGCTCTATTTCGTCGGGCTCTCTGATACTTTAGAGCTTTGGGTAATAACACTTAAAAACTCCTAAAGTTGGGTCTCAAGGTTACGAGAAAAATTTTGAGAGAAAATTTGGAAGAAATTGTGAGGAAAATTGAAGAAATTTGAAATGTATTTATAGGGTGCCACATAGGACGCATCGCGTCATGGCAACACACGCGTCATGTCGAGGCGACGTTTAGCCCACCCGTTTCTGCAACGTGTTGAGAAGTAGTTTGGCCACGTCATCTAGTTCGGTTGAAGGAGTCGCCTTCAGTCATGCCATGTGGCACATTCTCGTCTGTCCACGCATCCTACACGAACAATTTCTCAAATCTTCAAAAAAAAAAGCATATATTTCGTATAAGAGCTCCGTTTTTTACACTCTTTATATCTCTGGTTTCGTATTGACAAGTACTACAACTTTCCTTTAGACTTCAACAACTAATTCACATTCTGTTTTTAATTTACAATATATGAGAATTATATTGTAAAAGAACTTAAGATATTTATAACTTCTTCATACGAACTCTATTATCGACGTTCTTTATATCAACGTATTCGTATTTACGAGTACTTCGAACCGATCTCTATTTCAATTTTTTATGACACACACATTGTATCGTGTCGAACACGGAACTTCGAAAGATCATAAGTTCCTCATACAAAGTCAGATTTTGACGTTTTTTATACTCACGACTTCATAATTACGATTACTACGACTTTCATTTAGATCTTTTATCCTAAATAATCATTTATCAAAAATATGTTATTTTATCGTTTAACGGTAAATTTCATATTAATATTTTCTACAAATATTATATACTCATAATATTTGTTCGCATAACATGTATACGATAGATATTTATATAGTTTGTAACTCATAACGTGTAACTCATACGAAGAATAATTACTTATTCAAGAATTTTAATTGCTCAATAAAATGTATAATTGTTATTATTATACTTTAACGTCTAGCCTGAATTTGTGAACATTACACAACAGCATAATATTTTCTCATTGTTTTTCTTTTTTATTATTTATTTATTTATTTTTGAAGTTTTTAGCTTAAACTGAAATTTATGGATATATGGACATGTAACTAGGTTTGTTGTTCCTATATAACTTTCGGGTTTCCGATAGCTTAGTTTTTTTAAATAAATAATGTTATTGATACTGAACTGTATCGAATTCAGTTACATGGATTTTTTAACCACATATTAAGATGTATACATATAAAAAAACAAAATATGACATTTTTACCAAAACCATATAAATAAAGATTAAATGAGTTATTGTTTTGATCAAATGATGCATGTTGCAACGTCCGTAGATCCGGGCTAGTCAATTTAGAGACGATAAGCATCAAAAATGACTTTTTGATGGAAGATTATTTAGAAGTATTAATCTTAACCAAGTTTTAGTATATGTCACAAGGTTTCCGTGCATATAAAGAACGCCAAAATCCGAGTTATAACGAAGAAGTTATGACCTGTCGAAGTTTCACAACAGAACCGGCACGACCCAGCGCGACGTAAATAGTGAATTTAAGGTAGATAGATATCTATCCTTAGTGATCTAAGCGAGAGTCGAAGATGTCTTCGATAGTAGTCCAACGATAAAAAGACAGACGAAAACGGAGTTCAGATGAAGGAGTTATGAATTTCGAACGGAGTTTTCCTGTCCCGGCCTACTAAAGATAATATATAAGTGATATATTTATAATATATTAAAAATAAAGTCAAAATTAGCCAATGGAGTCTAAACGAGAGTTGTAGAGCATAATCTCACATACGCGTCGATATAAAGAACGTCGAAAACGGAGTTCGTATGCGAAAGTTATGAATTTATGAAGTTCGGGGCGCGAAACCCCAAAACTGTCAGATACCACGACGTGGCAAGTCTGCCCACAACGTGGAAAAAGGTGCCACGACGTGGCAAGGGTAGATTTTGCCCTATAAATAGATTTGAAGGGCCAGCCGTTTAGGGTTGCTATTTTCTCTTCTCTCTCTCTCTCTCTCTCTCTCTCTCCCGTTTTACCTCGATTTACATGTAAAGAAGTACCCCCGAAGCCCCGGTATCAACCCCGAGACCCGAAGCAAGTCCCGAAGCCCGAAGATCCCGAGAAGAAAAGAGTTTCCGAGCCGAAGCTCTGCCCGCGAGAAGCCCGGTGTGCGAAGTGATCCCGGTTTCACTGAAGAATACTACTCTTAGAGTTGTAGTGTTGTCCGAGCATCATCTAACAAAGTGAGTGTATAGTCACTTTCATCTTACACATAGATATGAAGTATTTTATAAAATACGTGCTATGTGTATATATATTGTTGTTTATATGTGTCAGTGTGTGGTTACTTTCTTCTAACACATAAATATAAAGTATTAGCTATGAAATACGTGCTATGTGTTATATATTATTTGTCTATTTGAGATGGGCTTGGAATTGATGTTTTTATACGGGTGTTAAATGATTCAAACTATATATGTATTTTATATCTACAAAATATGTTAGGTAGAACATGGGTAGATGAAATAGTGGCAACTATGAGACGTAATGCCTATTGTATCAACCTCGGTGACTATGGAGTTAGCGCCTGTTAAAGTAAACCTTGGCGACTATGGAGTTAGTGCATGTTAAAGTAAACCTTGGCAACTATGGAGTTAGCACATGTTAAAGTAAACCTTTGCGACTATGGAGTTAGCGCCTACTGTTAAGTAAACCTTGGTGACTATGGAGTTAGCGCCTATTGTTAGATAAACTTGGTGACTATGGAGTTAGCGCCTACTGTTAGATAAACTTTGGTGACTATGGAGTTAGCGTCTATTGTATAAACCTTGGTGACTATGGAGTTAGCGCCTGTTAAAGTAAACCTTGGCGACTATGGAGTTAGCGCTTGTTGAGTGAACCTTGGTGACTATGGAGTTAGCGCCTGATTGCTATGGATTTAGTACCTGATAGATAAATTTTGGCAGCAATGGAATTTGTGTCGATTCCTTAGGTAAATCCTTAGGAACGAATGGATAAAGGATAGTTGATTCTTAGGGTAAAACCTTAAGAAATAAAGAGGATGTTGGGGATGGGTAATTGAGTTGATTGTTTGATAATTGAATATAATAAATGTATTATTGTGGGTTGAAAACCCTATATGCTCACCCGGCTCCCAAGCCTGACCCACTCAGTTTTCTTTGCATTACAGGTAATGGCACAAGAGTATAAATTGGTGGACTTAACGAGAGATTTTTTATTGTAGATCAGTAGTTACAAATAACTGTTGTAAGGTCTATTTTATATTGTTTATGCTTTTGGTCTGTATCGGAACACGACATCCCGATGTTTTATTATTTAATGAAAATACATTCTCTTTGAGAAACGTTTTGATAAATTTTATCATATTTTGTTTTGGGAACAAATTCCGCAACTCTTTTAATCAAAAGGATTTACTCTAATTTTATAAACAAAGCATAAACAAATTGGTCTTTTCTGGGCGTGAAATTGGGGATGTCACACATGTTAATCTCTATAGACATAACAATCTCCTAAATTAAGAGTAAAATATAGAGTTCTTTCAATTCTCCTCAATTTTCAAGTTCAATCGTCATATTGAGCTTCTTATTGAGAACTATGTATTCCTTGATGGATAAGAGAGCGATTTCTACTAAATCTTCATCTTCATCTCCAAGATCAATTGGAACAATGAAAAAGATGTCATCCATAATATAATTTGGAACATTCTCTTCAAGAACAACCTCACGAATTGGTGAATTACGTGGAGGATCAAAGTTGATTGTTTGAAGTCAATATTATCATTTATTGGATTTTCAAGAATAATAGTGAAGGTAGGAGAACTAAATGGAAATGGAGATTTTGGTGGTGGAGAAGGAGGTATCTTGTGTAATGTTTGTGTCATGCAGAAGTGTGCATAAGGACATTAATATTGTTTGTCTCCCCTTTGTTAGATTCGGCATTGGCAATATATGAAATCGCCACCGTATAAATAGGAATAGATGTAGAAGTTGAAGGAATATGTGGAGGTAGGACAGATTCAGAAGAAATAGGTTTAGATATAACTAGAGGTTGATCCGTATGGATAGCTCAAGTTTTGAAGTTTGTCCACCTTTAATACAAGTAACTACTTCAGGATCAGATGACATAGCTTTGGGAGAAATAGAAAGTTTTGGTTTCTTCGCAACTCGCATTGTAGCGTTCTTCAGTTTTGAAGTAGCTTTCTTCTTATACTTTGGTTTTTCAACTTCAACTTTGCTTCTTCGTATTTTTAATCACAAGATCTGTTGGAACTGATCAAATAAGATATGAAAGCACTAGGTTACTGCGGTAAGTTTGCAAAAGAAGAGATGAGGAAGGGAACATTATTCCAAGTAACAATGGTATTTTTTTTACAATTTTGAAAACTTTAATAATATAATGTATAAAAAAATGACCAAAAATAAAACTTTATTACTTCTGTAACTTATTTTCCCAGAACAAATAAACACCTCTAATAAATTGGAAATGGTCATCCTATACGGTTTAGGAGTTTTGATTATAGAAATTTAATATATAAATATTTTGAATGTAACATTTATTAGTCTCGATACCTAAAACAGTTGGTCACTTTAATTTTCTTCCTTAAAAAGAAAGATACTTTTAATTTTGTTTTATTAGTACGGCGGCCAATCGAAGTCATAACTCATAACTCATAATACATTAGTAATCCCTCTTTTAATTTTTTCCTTTTTTTCCTTTTTAGTTTTGTTTTATGTATACGTGTTATAATCAATCAATATAACTGTAACATTTTGTTTTATTAACAATTTATATTTATATTATTATTTAGTAGAATATTTTTGGATTAAATTTTATATTTATTTAAAGATGCATTGAAAGGAGAGAATTGTAAAGAATGAAATAGAATCATAAAATGAAATAAAAAGTGTAGTATGTGTGTGTGTGTGTGAGAGAGAGAGAGAGAGAGAGAGAGAGACCGACCAAATAAGAGCTTCCGGAGTACTAGCAACGAGATACCTCATGGTCTAGGTGGCAACGACCACAGAACAGTAAACACCATCCGATCTTCTTTTGGTGCTGATTTGGAACAACGATCGTGGCTATTAGACTAGGATATATTTACACATTATTTGTACTTATCTAAAGTCAAAGGTGGTAAACTATAATATTTGTATCTATATATAGTTGCTATCAATGAGAAGGAAACCGATTTTGGCCTTACGCTCTATCATGGTAACACAGCAGATCTGATGACCTAGAATTCTTCAGCTGGCCCTACCACCCTCAGCTACCGCTATTTTTTTCTCGTACTCTCCTTTTCCTTCTCCACTAAATTCTTGCTGTTGTCACTCTGTCCATGGATAAACTTCACCCTACAATCACAGTGACGAACATCAAAAACTTCATACCAATCACCCTGGAACAAGAAACTGGTCCATATACATCATGGGCTGAATTGTTTAAGATACATTGTCGTGACTATGAAGTTCTAGATCACATTCTTTTGGGTGAGACTGTTGCTCCTGATACATCAGACAAAGACAAATCTAAAGAAACTCCTGCTGTCTCCAAGGAATTATGGAACCATCTTGATGCAATCGTTCTATAATGGATATATGGTATAATTTCCAAAGACCTTTTGAATACTATTATTAAACCTAATGTAACTGCAGAGGCTGCATGGACTTCTCTGTCCAATCTCTTTCGAGACAATCGGGCTACTAAGGTGATCTACCTGCAAAATCAAATCTCAAACACAAAGCTTTCCTCCTTTTCCAACATGGTTGCCTACTACAAAGAACTAAAAATTCTTTCAGACAAATTCTCCAATGTGGATGTTGCGGTCACCGAACAACAATTGGTCCTCCAACTAATTGCAGGTTTAACTAATCATTATGAAAGGGTTGTCGTGCTGATTCAAAAAACCACCCCTTTACCGGATTTTTCTGAAGCAAGATCTCGACTCATTATGGAAGAATCTCGCAAGGCACATTAGACCTCTGGGACTGCCCTTCTGTCCACTGCAGTAGCCCCTCCCTCCTCACAACTTCCTGCTGCCACATCCGGTTCTCATCAGGCTTTACAAACCACCAATCACCCTTCCCAACCCTATCAGTGACATGGTGGTCGCGGGTATGACTCTGCATGGCAGCGTGGATGGGGGCCGTGGGGGACAAGGTTGTGGGCGGGGTCGGTCTCGAGGCCGTCCCAACTATGGTAACAATGTAGGTCCTTATGGTTTCTACTCTTCACAACCTTGGAACAATCAATTTCAACTCTGGAACTCGTTTAATCAGCCCTGGAATGCACCTCCTTGCCCTTACCCAACAACCCCTGGTCACCGAATACCTTCACAATCATCGGGGATACTTGGTGCACCCCCCCCCCCAGTTGCTTATGCTTCATCAGAGTCATCATACACTCCAACCATCATAGAACAGGTCATGCATACGATGACTCTCGATGCAGAACCAACCAACCAACTTTACAGATAATGGAGAAACACAACGAGTTGAAGGACATATCGGCGTGTTGGGTCAACTCGGGTCGTTGACCTTGACTTTTGACCATGTCTTTAACCAATTTGTTGTAAGGGGGTACTTGAGGTAATCAGAATTGTAATTAAGGAAATTGCGGGCTTAGGATAAGGCCCATATGGGGTTGGGCCCAATTTGGAAAATTAGGCCATTAGCGGGCCTTTTGTGGATCTTTTGGATTTGGGCCTCAGTTTTGATGCATGTTGGGTCAGGGTAAAATGTTCATTTTACCCCAAGTATGGATGACGGGCCTTAGAATAGAACCCAATTTCTAATTGGGTGTAATTTTGATATGATAGCTAGGAGGTGTCGTCAGGGTAACAGATAGGGATTTTTTTCTGTGAGCTTCTGCATTCGAGGGGAGTTTCGCCTCACTATACCCGTGGGTCGAAGGCATCAATTTTGGCCCACTAGTTTTGGTTATTTGTTAGTAGAGGGGCACCTTAGGGACTGTATATAGTCATGTAGGATAGAATGAGGACTCTTGATACAAGCTCTCTTACTTGTTCTTCATTTGGATGTGGTTATAGAGTGGGATCATTTGTCTAGGTGACTATCTCACCTCTGAATATATACGACCATGCATTCGTTGGATCGTTGATATTAAGTATGCTGTTATGCTTTATGATATGTTAGATTGATATCTTGGTAGATAAGATGATGTTATGCTTAGTGATCTGCTTGTTATTTGTTCTGTCTATATGTTTACCGGTTGCATGTGTTGATGTAGTGTAGTTGGGTTGAGACTATGCTGCTTCGTGCTGCCAGTCAACAAACCTGATAATGTTTATATCGATATGTTGTTATGATTTACTTGGATTTTATGTGTTTTGGATATGTATATGCGACATGTTGTGTGGGGGTGGGTTGAGGCGGTCCTACTATGTGCTGAGGGCCAACAGACCCAATGCATCCCAAATAGACTGAAGGCCAGTAGGGCGTACTACTCAGGCCGAAGGCCCGGAGAACGTTCCATATAAAATGAAGGCCCGGTGAGGCGTACCAGTCATATTGAAGGTTTTGTGGGCGTACCGGATGGACTGTAGGCCGGTGGGGCATTCCATCCATGCTGAAGGCCTTGCATGCATGTTGTTTGTCGTTACATGTTATCTGTTGTGTGGTGGTACTTTGGGGGAACTCACTAAGCTTTGTGCTTATGGTTTTAGTTTATTATTTCGGGTGCTTCTGATGATTTTGGCAATGCGAAGGCGTGACCGTATACATCCTTGATTTTTCTGCGGATTGGATCTTGGGAGACTCTGATTTAAATCATGTTTTAGGAAACAATGTTTTTGTGAACACTTTTGTTAATAAATGGGTTGTTTTGAAAAGTTTAAATTTGCTGAAATTTTTGATTTTGGCCGAGGATTTGGCCTTCCTGTTAGGGTTATCATAGGAATTTGGTGTGCTGGCCCTCTTATGTATTTCTTTGTCTTCTTCCAATCTGATGAATCTTAGTGCTCGCTTCTGAATTCATCCATTTGCTTGCATGGAGTCATCACAAGATCTTCGTAGATTGGAGAATCCTTCTTCAGGTCCATTTTAAAGGCTTCTATGGCAGTGGCCATGTCAATGTTTGGTATGTTCAATGCTTCCCTACTAAACTGGCTCACAAAGTCCCTAAGGTATTCTTTAGGATCATGGACCACTGGAGAAAAATCACTAGTGATCCTTTCAAATATGCTGCTACAAGAAAATTGATTATTGAAGAGATTTACTAAGTGTACGAAAAAGGTAATAAAGTAAGGAGGAACATTGAGAATCCATTTCAAGGCTGATCCTATAAGAGTCGAGCCAAAACCCTTGCATAAACATGATTCCTTTAAATGTGATGGAATAGGAATGATTTCCATTTTGTCTCTATATTGTGATATGTGTTCCTTAATATATGTGGTTCCATCGTAAGGTTTCATGCTAGGATTTTGGAAGTGCTTTGGAACTACAGTGTCAACTATCGAGGGAATAAATCTTGAGATCATGTGATTGATTGGGGGTACTTCCGGTATAGGTTGGACCACCCCTGTACGTTCAAGATCATCTGTCTTAGTTGCTAAAGTTCATTGTCCATGCCCAGACTTATTCCTGCATCAAGACTCATAGAGTTGGTATTAAAAGTGTTACTTCCAAAGAAGTTACTAGTATTTTTTTATTAGAGGTATTGAAAGTTTCATCAAGATCCCGGATCACAAGAGTTCGATTGTTTGGGATTGCGCCCCCAGTTGGGGTAACAAAAGATGTTGGAGCTATAGTTTCTAGAAGTTTCCCTAAGGATCTTGTGTTATCGAAATTCAGGACCCCGAGTTACAAAATTGAGGGTATCATCTCGTAGTGTTTACAAATCTTTTCCATTATCCTTTCCACCTCCTTGATATGTGTTATGTTGTCTTCCTGTTGCCGAGTCATCTATTGCGTCAACATCTTCGTCATGTAGAAGAGTTCATTGTTAGAGATTGAAGCAGGAGGATCTTGGGACCCAAAGGATCCTAGATTCCCATGGCTAATGATCAGAGATGTACTCTTCTTCGATGGGTCAAAAGTTTTCCTTTGACTAGGGGGTCCGCTTGGAAGTGGTGCAATGTTTTTTGATGAATTATGAGGGATATAGGAAGAAGATAGGGTTGGTTGTGTAGACATGATTTTAAAGAGTTATGAACACCACGGCCCCACGATGGGCATTATTTGTTTTAGTCAAAAATCAATCAAATAAGAGTTAACCAAATTGTATAAGAGGTTTTGGTGTTATAGCTATTATGAGTATCAAATTGAGATCAAAACGAAACGAGTGGTTTACAAGGAAAGCCCTTGATCCTTGATAGGACCTCTGATATAAAACCTTGGGAGGTGATAATGATCACCTGTCTTGTTTGGTTTTATTGATTGTAATGCAAATTACAAAAGTGAAGACAAAAATACAAATACGAGTGTTTTAGTAGATCTAGTTGTGTGTGTAGTGTGAATTTTACATGTGTATTTATAGTCTAATCTAAATAACTAGAAGTCTGGTATTCCCGGGATTCTCTTGAACAAATATTTGCACGTTGCTTTGACTTGGTATTTCTGAGTCTTAAACCAATTCAAAATAATTCTCCGGAATAGATGAAGCTTTTGTTGACCGATTCTACACAAATGGAGAATTAACAAGAAATGTAATTGTTAATCTTGTTAGGAAATAATGATAAGAGTCAGGATCCTGATGTATCTTTCAGGATCCTTAAAATCCTTTAAGATACGAGATTCTAGATAGGGTACATGATCTTGACCCCTAACACTTGTGACCTCGGCGATTAATAAAATTGTCAATTTTATGGAACCATCCATTCAAACTAACACAAACATGAAAAAACAAGCTCACTTTCTAGATCTAGAAGGAATGAATCAAAAAAGGTGAGGACTTGGAGACTTATAAAAGTCCAAAATATGCACAAGGAGGTGGAGATGAGGTTGTTTGATGACTCATTGCTCTACAAAGTTTCTCTTCTTCCTCCAAAGGCCACAAACACCCAAAAAAAAAGCTCAAATGATTATAAAGAGTCTAGGGTTTGCTTCTCTACTCATGAAGGTGATGGATGCTTAGGGTAGACGAAACTCTATCCATTATATCCCTTAAATAGGGCATATGACGAAATCCTAAAAAATTAGTTTATGTAGTTTTTTAAAAGCTAACTTATAAGATATTTTTTGCCTCTCAAACATTACAACTTAAAAAACTTGAAAATAAGCTAGTTGTAACAATTTTCAGTAAAATATGATATTTTCACACGTTTTTCTATCGATATGCAATATCTTAGTAAAATATCACATTTTCGCAAGGATACCTACGAAAATACAATTTCTTATAAGCATTTGCAAAAAAATATGGTTATTTATATTTATTTTTTGCTTATATTTTGAAACACACTTATAAAACTTTAGAGAAATTTGAAAATTTTCTAATAATTAAAAAGCACGAATCATCTCCTTAAGAAAAAAAAAACTGTGTCTCACTAAAATAAAAAGCTATAAAAATAGGTTTAAAATGCCTATGGAAATAAGTTTATTATTAGTAGAATAATTAATAATAGTAAAAAAAAAAACTTTATGCAAGAGATTTTAAGTTTATAAATTAAAGTGAAAAATGTTCGACAAAAACTTTTTCTTTTATTACTTTTACAAAATTACTTTTATTTTTGAACGGCTAAATAAATTCTTGATCCAAAGAGCTCCTAATAAGATGTTCTGAAGTACACATTTATGAAATATCAATTATTTTCTCCAAAAATTCTCTTTGAAATTTGAAGAAGATATAATATATGGATTTGTGATGTCAATATATTTTCCTTTTTCCCACATATGTGGAATAGTTTCAATCTTTCGTTATGCATTGACATGTACTATATACCATAAACAATATATGTTTTTAAATTTGTCAAGCACCGACTATACAACTTTTTTTTTTTTTTTTTTTAATTCATAACATACCAAGTCTTTCATCGTGAGGTTCAAATCAAGTGTGAGAACGAACATGCCACGCCATATGTAGAAATTAGAAAAATAATGATTATTTTATATTTGATATTTGTATTAGATTCATTCGGGGACCATTAAAGATTTTGGAGCTTTTATTAGTATTTATTTATAGCCAATTAAATACAGCCCTTGAAATACTCAAATGGTCGGGTCGCCTTATGTCCTAAACTCAAAATAACATAATACTTTAACAAAAAAAACTAATATAAGTTTATTAAGATTTTAATATTATTATTCAGATGACAGACAAAACTATATGTTTGTATTTAAAATAAACGATAAACAAACAAATAATAATTGGTTTTACACCAAACCCACCTATGGTGAATGGGATTATAACTGTATAAGTATAAGTAACGTACTCTTTTTTGTGTCGGCAACTATGAACAGTGTCACACATATGTTTTGTTTGTATATATTAAACAAAGATATATATTCCTATTTAATTTGGTTATTTATTGATTATAAAAACGGCACAATTCCACTTCAAAACCTAAAATATCAAGCGCAGGGCTCCACCAAATAAATCTTTTTAATTTTAGATCGAATAGGAAAAAGGTAATCTTAAATCTTAAGTGACGGATGTCACTGTACGTTCTTATTTACGGATCCTGCATTTAATAGGAAACACCGAAAGAGATAGCTCGTTAGTGTTTTTAAATTAAAGAAAATATTTAAATCTAATATCTTACTTTTTCACTAAGTAAAAAACTAAATGAATATTTAACTCTTTACCACTAAATATCAAAATATTGGGTAGATTATACCAATTGTCCCATATGTATATGTCATTTTACGTGTTTAGTCTTTATTTTTAAAAATCACTCGGGTCGTCCATAAGTTTGTTCTTTCTTGCACGTTTAGTCCCTATCAACGTTAACCGTTATTGTCTCCGTTTAGGCGCTACACGTGCCTTGCACGCAGGGGTATTTTCATCCTTTTAGGTCTTATACCCCTCTTAAAGTCGTTTGACGCATAAACTCTCATCCCTTTGTTATCATCTTATTCCTTCAACTGCTTCCCTCACCATCGAGTTCAACCTCTCCCTTCACCCATGAATAATGGTGATACGATGCAATTGTGGAACAGATGCAGTCATTCGTACTTCTTGGAGCAAGAGAATGCAGTCATTCGTACTTCTTGCAGCAAGAGAAACCTTGGGAAACATTACTATTCTTGTACCATAAAGGTAAATTCAATTTATTTCTTCTTCTCCAATTTTGCCTTAATCCTTATAAGATTGAAATGCTTCAAGAACCAAGATGCAAGTTTATTGGATGGGTGGATGAGTCTAACCGAACATGTGATTGTATAGAATTTAGGTTGAAGGTTGAAGAACAAAATCGCAGACTAAAGTTTTACCAAGCTATTAGTTGGTTTATTTTTGTTTCAATTGTTATATATAAGGTCTAGGTTTAGTAAGCAACTTGTTAGACATTAGGTATGTGTATTGCTTGGTTTTTGTATTGTGTGGTTATGAAAAAAACTATAAGGATTAGCCTCAATAAACCTCAAAATGAGGTAATCGTGTATATATGATGTATATATAGTACAAGGAATAACAAATACAAACTAAAATACATGGATTATCTTTTCTAAACTATACATCATTATATTTGAATATTACTTGAGCTTATCGCTAATACCCCCCTCAAGCAAAGTGGTGGTGGAGCAACACGAAGCTTGACACGAAACACTTCAAATAATGGACGTGGGAGACTCTTGGTGAAGATATCTGCAAGTTGTAAAGATGTAGGAACAAACCGAGTGTACAAGCGTCCAAATGCAACTAACTCACATACAAAATGACAGTCAATGTCAATATGTTTTGCACGTTTGTGGGAAACAGGATTTTGGCTAAGAAATAAAGCAGTACGATTGTCACACAATAAGGTTGGGGGATCAGGTGGAAGTGCATGAAGTTCATGCAGTAAATGAGTTATCCATACTATTTCAGTTGTTGTGTTAGCCATAGCCCGATATTCTGACTCATAACTTGAACGAGAGACAGTGGGTTGCTTCTTAGCACTCTAGAAGACAATGTTGCTGCCAAGAAATATAGAATAGCCATAAGTGCAGCGTCGTGTTTCAATGCATTGTGCCCAATATGCATCCGAGTAGCCCACCAAGGAAGAAGTGGGTGGTGGTGTGAAAAGAAGACCATAAGACATGGTGCCTTTAACATATCGGAGGATCCGTTTGACAACTTGAAAGTGATCGGTTGTGGGAGAATGCAAGAATTGACTTACTTGATTTACCACTTAAGATAATCTGGACGAGTAATCGTGAGATATTGCAATGCACCCACAAGAGAACGGTAGAGGGTAGGATCCGTAAAAGGAGAACCAATGGATACCAAATACTCAGAAGTGGATAAAAGAGTAGAAACTGGTTTAGAGTCTAGCAGACCATCACGATCCAGTATATCATGAGCATACTTGGTTTGGGTGAGAAACAAACCACCTTCACCGAGGATATAGGAAACTTCTAGTCCCAAAAAATAATTCAAGCGGCCTAAATCTTTGATGGAAAATTCATCATGTAGTTTAGAAATAAACCATTGAATGAGACATGAAGTATTGCCTATAAGAATTATATCATCCACGTAGACCAACAAGTATAAAATGTGAGATTGTCACTTAAAAACGAACAGAGAAGTATCCGCTCTAATACATACGAAGCCAAGGTTGTTTACAAAAGAACTCAGGCGTTGAAACTAGGCGCGAGGAGCATGATTTAACCCATATAACGCCTTTTTAATCAACAAACATGGTCTGGAAAACGAGGATCTTGGTAACTATGTGGTTGCTCCATAAAAACTGTATCAGTAAGATGCCTATTGAGAAAAGCATTATTGACATCTAACTGATGCAAGGGCCATCGATGCATGACAGCTAAGGTTAAAACAATACGAACTGTGGTGGCCTTAACAACAGGACTAAAAGTATGAGTGTAATCAAGGCTTGGAATTTGGGTGAACCCTTGAGCAACCAAACATGCCTTAAGCTATTGAACGGAACCATTGGAGTTGTATTTGGTGCGATAGTGTAACGCCTGTGTTTCCGGGCTTGCCATATTTAGCAATATAATAGTCTAGGTTAACCTTTGTAACCCGTTTTGAAATAATAAGAATGTATTATTTGAGTATTATGTGTTTTGTGCTTAATTGCTTAATTATGTGGTCTGATTAATTAAGAATAAAAAATAAGCGTCAAAATTTAAGTGTAAAATAAACTTAATATCTTTGGTTAATGTTGTAGTAGTCGAAACGAGGTTTCCGAATATATATAGAACGCCCAAATCTGACTTCGTATGAGGAAGTTATGATTTATCGAAGTTCCGGCTTAGCGGTATACAACCTGAAATACTCGAATTGAGATCGAGCGGTTGTTAGCCGAAGCAATCTAAATGAGAATCGAAGATCTCGTTGTTGGTATCGAAGCGATAAAAAGTTAGGCGAGAACGGACGTCAAACGAAGAAGTTATGAATTTATAACGAAAGTTTCTGTCGCGGCCTATTAAAAATAATTAATAAAAATAAAGTCAAAATTAGCCGACGGAGTCTAAACGAAAGTCGTAGGGCATGGTCTCACCTTTCCGTGGATATAAAGAACGTCGAAAACGGAGTTCGTATGAAGAAGTTATGAATTTCCGAAGTTTATTAATCATTTTGTATTTAAATTTAAATCAAAATTCGGAAGCATTATCCGAAGGAGTCACCGATCTGATCCGAGGTACGCCCCGCGTACTCCGAGGGATGTCGACACTCGCACTCGAGCACTTCGGATACGTAAGCCATGACGTTTTGGGCAGTACGCCCCGCGTACTCCGAGGCTCCAGCCTCTATAAAAGGGGATCCGAAGGCAACCATAATTCTTGTTCATTTTCTTCTCTTTTCTCTAGTCTTTTGCATCGTTTTTCGTGCCGAAGCTACCCCGAAGTCCCGGTATCATACTCTAGCCCCGAGGCAAGTCCCGAGATCCCGAAGATCCCGAGAAGCGCGGTTCCTGAGTCGAAGCTCTGCCCGCGAGAAGTTCGATTTTCGAGGAGATCTTCCAGATCTGCTGTGGATTACTACTTCTATAAGCCGTAGTGCTGTCGGATCGTCTTCTGATCAAGTGAGTGTGTAGTTATTTCTTCTAATACAATAATACGAAGTATTTTATATAAAAATACGTGCTATGTGTATATATTTGGTTGTGTTATGTGTGAATGAGTATTCACTCTCTTCTATCTTATAGATCTGCTTATTTCTTTATGAGATATGTGTTATGTGTGTGTGTGCCTCATCTGTTATGTGATATATGTGTTGATTAAAGCATGCTATACAGGTTTTCTTTAAACTACGTATGAAAATATATATTTTATCTACTAATATGTTGGGTAGAACATGGGTAGATAGTTGGTGTGTAATAAACAGATGAGAGGCCTCGATGTTGTTGTTGTTGTTGATCTAGTTATTCAGCGGAGTATGGATAACGACCACAGACTCTTTCTAGACAGTCCAGTGGAACGCTGGCAGGTTCATAACCTGTAGGTGTTGTGAACGATGTGTTCACCGCTGTACTCTATCCCCCTCATGGTTGCCTTTAGGATATCTATTGTTGAGGAAACCCCTTCGCAGTGATGTCCGTCCCGATGACAATCCTAGATTAGGTCCCTTGAGATAGTTGTTTTAGGGACGTAAAGTGAGGATAACGGGAATGGGTAATCGGGATAGTGTTTGGTTGGTGAAATTAAATATAACTTATTTATTGTGGGTTGAAAACCCTATATGCTCACCAGGCTCCCAAGCCTGACCCACTTAGTTTTATTTGTATTACAGGAAGTGGCACAAGGGCGTAAGATGGATGGATCATCAAGTTGTTTTTGTTTACAAGTCTGTATATGTATATATTTGTTGAACGACTTGTAATGTTATCGTTTATGCTTTATGATCTATATCGGAACATGACATCCCGACTTTTGATTATGAAATGAAATCATATTTCTATATGAAATGTTTTGATAAATATCTATTTTATCATGTTTTGTTTTTGGGAACAAATTCCGCATCTCTTTTAAAATCAAACGGATTTACTCTAAAAATGTTTTAAAAAGCATAAATGAAATCGGTCTTTTCTGGCCGAGATTTTGGGGATGTCACAGATAGATCCACTTAGAGCCAACTACATTAGTCTTTGGAGGTCGTGGAACAAGATCCCAAGTATTATTGGAACGAAGAGCGGACATCTCTTCTTCCATAGCTAATAACCATTGAGGATTTTTGGCAGCGGAATTGAATCCTCGCGATTCCTTGATTGTGAGTAAAGAATGCACCAATGAAGATGATATTTGAGTAGCAAGCAAATCAAATATTCTTCCTGGTTTGAGTGTGCCTATTTGGGAGCGAGTGACTGGTGGCACATCAGGATATGGTGTTGGTGATGTAGTTAGAGATGCAAGAGGCAACTCATGATCATTGGGAGTCGTAGGGGCAGCAGGTGGCGCTCCATGGTCATCGTGTAAGCAGATGCATCATGGTGATAACGATGATGAAGGTGGGGGTGTGGCTGACGGTGTAGAGGATGATTAGTGCAGCAGTGTAGATTCATCAAAGTCAGAAAAAACCATAACAACATCATTTGACGTAGAAGGAGTACCACTGAAAGGAAAGGATGCTTCATAAAATACTGCATGCCTTGTAATATAAATGCAATTTGTGGAAGGATCGAAGCAAATATAACCCTTGTACTGAGAACCATATCCAAGAAAGACACATGGAGCACTACGGGGTTCAAGTTTATTAGATGAATACTTGCATAGATAAGGAAATACTCGACAACCAAAAGGATGGAATATAGCATAGTTTGGGCATATTTTGAATGGTAGTTGATATGGTGACTTGTGTTGAAGTAGTGGAGTGGGTAAACGATTGATGGTGTAAACAGCAACACTAAATGCATCAGCCCAAAAATGAGCAGGAGCCCGAGCGTTGAAGAGCATGGCAAGACCTGTTTCTGTAATGTAACGATGCTTACGTTCAGCACGGGCATTTTGCTCCGGTGTGTAAGGGTAAGAGATCCTATGGTGAGTGTCATTTTGCATTAATAACGTGCGCACTCGTAAGTTTGTGAATTCGGTGCCACCATCAGATTGAAAATTCTTCATCTTACAAGTGAATTGAGTTTGAACGAAGGGTAGAAAAGCTTCAAGCACATGATAAAAATATGATTTAGATTTTAAAGGATAAAACCAAGTGAAGTGTGAGAAGTCATCCACAAATATGCAATAGTACAAATAACCATCTATTATGGGAACCGGTGCCGATCCCCATAAGTCACAATGAACCAAATCAAGCACATTTGAAGACCGTTTATCATTAAGAGTAAAAGGTAAACGCTTGCTTTTGGCAAGTTGACAAAATGAGGAAATCGTAGGTTTAGGTAATAATGAAGTCAACGACAAACAACCAGTCTTATTTAAAACAAAAGGGTATCAAAAGAAACATGGCCTAATCTAGCACGCCACAGTTCTGGAGATGCACGAAGTTTGGAAGAAGTTGAAGCTGCAAGGAACACTTGATGACCATGTTTGAATACATTAAGCCCATTGTCACATCTACCCTTTGCTAGTATTACCTTTGTTTTGTGATTCTGAATAGTAAAAAAGGGATTAGAGAATAACACATCAACTTGTGAGTCTTGGGTTAGTTTGCTGATTGATAATAGATTCTTGGTTAAATTGGGAACTACAAGAACATCAGATAACACAAGATTGGAAGGTAAAGTGGAAGTACCAATGTGAGAAATAGAAAAGACTTTACCATTTCCGAAAATTACTTGTTCATGACCGGTATAAGGAGAAGCCGAGTCCAAGTGGGTGGTAGAAGGCATCATGTGTGATGTATCCCCTGAGTCAACATACCAATCATAAGAACGATTGCTGACGTGGCATTGAGCATGGAAAGCCTGAGCAAGAGTTTATCGGGGACAATATTTTTACGAGCAAAGGATGCAAGGTCAAGGCAGGAACTTGCATAGTGACCATTTGTCCGACACAGTTGACAATGTGGTGGTCTTCTGCCACGTCCCCTACCACCAGTATTGGAGCCATGACCTCTTCCTCTATAAGTAGAGCCACTACGAGATGATTGAGAAGATCGTTGTTGTTGAGCTGTAAAGGCAGCAATAGGTGGTGATTCTTGAAGTGAGTCCAAGAACAGTTCATGAGATTCTGCTTGAGAGACAAGATCAAGGAACGCTGGAGCAGGCTTAATGACAATGTCCTGATTTTGTATGAAGAAAATGTGGTGTTCAAATGTAATGAAATTGTGTTCATAATTACCATTTATAACAAATTTAATATAACAAATGCAATATACCATAAAAAGGCTTTAAACGTCTAAAAATAGCAACAAAGTTGTAAGGATACCATGAACATTTACCATTAAATACCATAAACATCCAAAAATAATAACATAGTTTTAAGCCATACACACAGTTATCCTACAACTACTTAAACCTTAACATATTGTATCAAACAACCAAACATAGCAACACATCATCAAGGAAATGAATGTCTAACAAAATCAACATAACAACAAACTTTCAAATCATATGGCTTTTGCCCTTCTTCCCATCTCCTTTTTTAACACATCCTCTATTTCTACCACCTACACTGTCAGCTGCTACACTCCTACCTACACCCCAAATTCATGCACTAGTTTGTGATTGACCCTTGCAACTCCTTCCATTATGCCCCATATTTCTACATTTTATGTATGTTATTGATTTCCATTTTGTGGACACTCTCTCAGCATCATCTTCTTTTGCAGATCTTCTTATCTTCATGTTGGCCTACCAATGTGGACATGATGCTTTTTTTGGTAGCAATTTGGTAGGACATACATTTTTTTCCCACATGAACCTCTAGTTAATATGTGCAACTTTAAAGACATACATTTCTTTCCAAGTCTTTAGCCGATATATATATATATATATATATATATAGTATGGCTATGGGGAGTGGTTTCGACATGCCCACGACATTGCTGATGTGGACTTGACAAACATCGGGACGACCTCGACATGCCGAGTTGAGGCCTCCTCCATGACGACCAACTTCCTAGCGTTCTCTTCATTGACTTCTTCTTCCCCCTTTCTTCTCCCAAACTCGACAGATCACTCCTTCTCTTCTTCCAGCCTTTCATTTTCTTTTTTGGAGTTAAGGTGGAGCTTGGTGAGCTCTACACCAGTCTCATTCTCTCCTCAACGTGCTATCCTAGTATAGTCTTGTTGAAAAGAATATAGTGTCCAAATTATTTCCCTCCAAAATAAATAACTGTACATTCCGACAAACTACTCAATACAATATACTTTAGTTGCTCCGAAACTATTGTAAAAAACAATATAAGAATTTATAGCAAATTAATCAATCATTCTATAAATTAGTGTGAAATCTATTTTATTGTATGAACTAAAAATAAATAAAATATAATATCCTAATAAAATATAATTTCCTAATATGGTTAATTATTTTATGATTCATGTCGATATATATATTTATTTGCGTGTAAAACAAAGTAGATGTGAAAAACGACCAAGTTCAATAAACTGTGCCCCCTAATCAATGCTAAAATTGCTGCTTTGACTGTTTGACATTGAAAACAAACCGAACAATACGTCCAGACTTCAGGCCCAACCAGCCAACTTTCACACGGCGCCACCAAGTTTTATCACAACCCTACTTCCCTCTATAAATACCCACTTCCAAATAATAACCCAATGCATCACTTCCACTTGCTCTAACAAAATCAAAATGGAAACCAAAACACTCATCCTTATCGCACTCTTCTGCCTCGCCGGAACCACAGCCTTCGCAGCCGTCAAACCCACTTCCAACTACATCAAATCTTCTTGCGCCACCGTCACCTACCCTGCTCTATGCGAACAGTCCCTTACCCCCTTCGCCAAAACCATCAAACGCAGCCCATCTCAGTTAGCCCGTACGGCGTTGGCCGTGAGCTTCAAGCAATCTCAGTCGACTCAGGCTTACCTCAACAAGCTCAAGAGATTCAAAGGGTTGAAACCCCGTGAGAGATCCGCCATCGGAGACTGCTTAGAAGAAGTGAGTGACAGTTTGGACCGGGTCAGCAAATCCATCAATGAGCTCAAGACCTGTGACCGGGTCAAGGGTCAGGAGTTCACATGGCATATGAGTAATGTCCAGACATGGGTTAGCTCTGCACTCACTGATGAGAACACTTGTATGGACGGGTTCGGGGGTCGGGCCATGGAGGGTCGGATCAAGACTTCGGTTCGGGCTCAGATCACGAGTGTTGCCCATGTTACTAGCAATGCTCTAGCCCTAGTTAACAGCTTTGCCCAGAAGAAACATTAGTGGATGATGACCGGGCCGGGTCTGGGTCCCAAATCCAAAGTGATGTTTTTTTTTTACTTTTTTGTGTTATAAACTAAAGTAGTAGCCCATTTGGGTCGGATCTTGTTTAATATGGAAGATGTATAAATACTATATATATGTATACTTTTGTCTTTAACATAAATGTGAGCTTGTAAAATTATTAAGTTTCCTTTTTGTCATGACTTTTTTATTTACATCATAATAATTATGTACTTAGATTTAAAATATAATGTGCAATAGTTATAATTTCCTAATGGGCCAATTTTCAATTTTGGACGAATTCATCTACTTGGGAGTCGTTTCAAATTTCAATTAATGCTTTTAACAATATTCCTATTTTGTATTTGTATTCGTATCAGATCTAAAACACGGGCTAAAAGTTGGTATATTTTAGTACTTTATTCTTAATGATTCTTGTTGTCCCATGCTCGCGGCTTTTTCTTTGGGTTTAAATACTAGTATACGATACCTTTCTATCGATTAAGAATTATTATATAATATTTTTATTTTATTTTCATTTAAATAAAGATACTGGGTATGTCAAATATGTTTACGAAATAGAAAATGCTCGATGTTGTAAAATGTGTAAATAAAAATATGATATTCTAGCAAAATAATTTGTGTGTTAGTAGTGTTAGTGTTACAATTTACAAATAAATAAAATTAGAAGACAAACCGCGGTCGACTAGAAAACAGGATTAGGAGTAGGACGGTGTGACTGCGAATTAAAGAAAAGGCAGCGGAAATAATAGTGGGACCAAAAAACACGTGACTGGCCCACCCATGTGATGTGCATAAATTGTTAGCCTTTTACAGCATTTTCAGTCCAAAAAACATGGCCTGTCATGGTGTTCTGTTACGGTGTTAACTACTTCTTTGAAAAAAATTGATTCTTCATTTAATTTTCTAAGATTCTACATTTGAAGGGCATTTTAGTCTTTTACAAATCTTTATTTGGCAAATTGGTAATGGATGGATGTGTCTATTTTGGAATTTTGGTGGCGGATTGCATCTTGGATAAAATTCCACAAAGCCGTATGGCGTATGATGTTATGATTAGCAAATATTAGAAGAAGATGACGGGTCTTTATGCATTATTGTTTATTTAGAGATAGTAACATACGATATGATGTGATTTTTGACAAGTTTATTCTTTGGGTACCTTTCAATCTATCATTTGTAAAATCCAAAATGATAACTTTTTATGGGTAGTTTTAGTGTCATTTATTGTCCGATAACTAATTTTCTTGTAATTGCTTTTTGTCAGCTCCGACTCCTAATTGATACCTTCACGGCTTTGCAAGATGAAGAGTATTGAGTCTTGATGGTATGAGTTTTCATTGTAGAAGTTTCTAAGTTTGGATTTTGTGATTTCATATCAATTCAAAAACCTATTCCATGTGATATATTTGATACTAGTTGTAAGACCCGTATAATATACGGGTTGATTAAAACAAAATGTTAAGTACGAACAATTAAATAGAAATTTTATTTGAATTTGAAATTGAAATAAGTGAAAATTATGAGAAAAAAACATGCAAATAATAAATTAATTAAAATTATGTGTTTAGTGTGTACTAAACGGGTTAATTATAATAAAATATTAAATATAAAGGTTAAACTGTAAATTTATTTGGAATTGAATTTGAAATTTAAAATTTAAAATTTGATAGTCATTATGGTAGGTTTAATTTATGGAAAGTAAATTAATGATATATTGAAAATAAAATTAAAGTAATAACAAGTGGAAAATAAATATATCTCAAATTATGACAAAATGACATGTGGCTAATCTTATGAGAGAAAGAGATGTGACAAAGTAATTTTCATTTATTAGAGTAAGAAGATTGAAATATTAATCTACATAAGTTTGCATTATTAAAAAAAACATGAGTGAACTAAAAAAATTGGTCTTTATTATGTACTCAAAATTGCAAGTTGCGTCCTAAATTTTGAATTGTTTCTATTTCGTCCTTAAGTTTGTATTTCATTGTACATATACAATTTTTATAGCTTACACAAAATTGCAAGTTTAGTCAAAATTTTAAAATCATTATATATGGGTTAGGGATCTATTCAGTTTTTCACAACAAATTATATCCTTTCAGATGCCTTCGAGACAATAACAAAATTTAGACTGGATTTAAAGTTTTTAATAAAAGAAATAACCCTATTTGTAATTTACTTATTAGAAGATGATAATATTTAAATTACTAAAGTAGAACCACTCCCTTGTTATGTGTAAATATATAAATGCTCTATAATATGTAAATACAAAAAAGGGTAAATGTGTAAATATATAAATGCTCGATTAAGCTCGTGAGCTTCATGAGCCGAGTATTCCAATACTCAAGCTCGGCTCGACAATGTACTCGAGTAGCTCGAGCTTGAGCTCCACTCGACTTGAGCCAAGTTGATTTCGAGTATTTTTTGAGTTGGTCTCAGCTCATGAGTTGGCTCGACTCATTTACACTCCTACTCCACATGTCCGTTACATGAGGCCGTAGACCTAACTATTCGAGACATGAATACATGTCTATGAGTGACACGACATGACACGAATACACGATGCAAATAGATCTTGAAAATTGAGATAAATCTTATTTCTCTTTGTGTATTTTATCGTGCCAAATTCGTGGTTGACACGTTTTAATGACACGAATACACGAATTGCTAGGTCTACATGAGGTTGAGGGTAAATCAACATTTCATGTTGGTCTCTGCTCCATAGCATTAATGTCATACCAGACATATATTACAACCTACACTCGAAATTATACCCCTTGTTTTTCACTTGCCTATTTATCTTCTTTATCTTTCATTCTCATTTGTTAACCCCCAAAAACCTTAAACATAAACACAATTTCATCATCGACTCTACATTAGTTTGAAGATGGTGTTTTAAATGTGGACAATCTGACCAATGAACCAATATTTTGATACCAAAATCATATATGGTAAGTTGCTAAGTCTTCATTAATGAGATGATTGTTAATGGAAAAAGGATTTCATTTATCAAGGTACTACATTGATTCTTCTTTTTCGTTTGTTTGTCTTGATCATAAATAAATCAAGTTTTCAATGGAGCTTCACCATGGCGGGAAATTTACAAAATTTACAGACATAATATATGTCGATGGGCAAGTTAGGTGCATATATTTGTTGGACATAGATGAGTTTTCAATTCATGAAATAGACACGATAATGGTTGAGATATGTTACGTTGACACCCCAGTGATATGCTATCATATTAGAATTCCCCATAGTGGATTGGATTTTATACTAAGGGATTTTGGTGAATGATGATGATGTCCTGAACCCAACACATAAATATTGGTGATAACAGATGATTAAGGTGTATAGAGAGCACGAGTTAACAAATTTAGTGACCTATTTCATGTCTACATAACCTAGTAGATGGGTAAGAATAAAATATTTATGTGTCCACGAAGTTTATGTCCACCTAAAATAACATTTCCCCCATATCACAAGCAAGTTAGGAGACCAAAAAACAAAGAGGAAGGAGAGTGAGGAAGAAAGATTATTCCAAAGTTAAGATTAAGTCAATGTTGGAATTAGAAACAAGACATTAGAGATGGAGGTTGTACTAATGAGAAGTTAACAAAAAAAAACATGTCAATATAAGTTGTATACATGGCAAGAACAAGGGGCATAATTCAAAAACAAGAAAAAGTTAAGGTGGAGGTCAAGGTGTGAGTGATGGTGGAGGTCAAAGTGGAAAGTAATTCGATGTTATAGTTTGGTTTCTTTTAGGATAATAGATGAAATGGTTTAAAAGTTCTTTGAAACATGTTAAGTATTTGTCATGTTCCAGGATAATATGTTATACTTAGTTAAAAACTATAATAGTCATTTGGTTGAAATTTCTTATTTTGCTCACGTGTATTGGTCAATGTTGCAAAAGTAACTAGACGGTGGTAAGTCGGTCGATTAGAAAAATAAGGAATGAGGCCACCCCACCTTTCCTCTCCCTCTCTACATATGGTATGTTGAAGACTCTGATGAAGAGTCCTCTAACATGATGTCGGAGATGATATTTTTTTAGACAAAATTATATATAAAGAGAAATGAAAGTAAAATGATATGCTTTGAGAATGTGTTTGATATGTATATATAAATATTATATGGTTAAAATAAAAAAAAAGTAATTTTTTTAATAAAATAGGTTAAAGCATTTATGGGGGAAGAGAAAGAGTACCTAGTGGTTCATCTTCAAGTTTAATTTTTTCAAGGACCCTACACATGCTGACATAGTGTAGTCGTGCATGCCTTTCGACCACATCAGCTCCGTTCTTCTTCTAGGTAAGTATGATGTGTAGCCTTAGTAATTCCAACTTATTAACACACCTAATTCTTGTTATTTTATATTATATTATGACATTTATTTGTTAGAGTACTTTGTTAGACTATGCGACTTGTGTGATGTTGATATGACACCGCATGGACACTACCCCTTCCTAGTGTGGTGATGATGTGGATGCTTGATTTTTACAGGGTTGTGGCCTCAACCACTCCTTATTAGTTATCATACCATTTTCTTCATCTTTTACAACCCACCCTTCTATGATGGAGATATTGTGTTGAGGTGGCTGACTCATAATTTTCGTGGAATGGTAAGTATTAGGGGTGTGTGTGTAAAACCGCATAAACCACACAAACAGCCCACACCGCACCAAGCAACACGTTATAACACAATTTAGACATTCCGTGGTGTGATTTTGGTTCATGTTTATTTTAAACAGCATTATACGATGCAGTTTGTGGTTTTTACTTATAAAACCATGGTTAAAACCGCATCGCACAACATATTAATGTTATATATATATATATATATATATATATATATATATATATATATATATATATATATATATATAAGTAGGTTTCGTTGAGATTCCGAAAAACAAATAGATCTTGAGATTCAACCTCAGCCACATAATTCTCATTTGCCGCTCTAGCGCTCTGGCGTACCAGCGTGGCTGGAGAGTTATAATCATAAACTATTATTCAGCACCACTTGTTCCTTTTCCCCCCACCACCTTTCCCACTACCATAACCGCCACCACCGCCACCACGGCCACCACGACTACTTCTTCCACCAACCCACCCCACCACTGCCACCACCGTTACCTATACCACTACCACCTCCTCTACCACGAACCACAATAATTATATATGATTACTCAATCTGTGAACAAACATATATGTATAATAATTTATGATTAGGCATATATGTATAAACATGTATAATCATATATGATTATATGTATAAACATGTATAATCATATATGATCAGCCACGAACCACTCTACTGGTACGCTGAAGCGTTAGAGTGGCAAATGAGAAATATGTAGCTGATGTTGAATCTCAAGATCTCTATTTTTTTAGAATCTCAAATTGTAACATCGTGTTTCTTGTAATTTCTGGGTTGGGGCTGGAAGTCGATTGTGTAAAGGCTTTAGGCCTTAAGGAGGTAAATTTTAGTCCTTGTGGAAGGATGTAATGATGGTTAAGAGATTTAACCCTTGAGCCGTGTATTAGGACGAAGGGCAGAAAGGGTAAAGTCATAGGCCTGGTTCTTGCATGAAATATGGATTTTTGTTCGAGAAGTTTTTAGTCAAAGATATCTAGATAATATTGTGGGGCTATTCAATACCTTTCCGTGGATATAAAGATTGTTGTAAACAGATTTGGAACGAAGAAGATATGACCGTTAGAAGGTAGGAAGGTTTTGGGTTAAGGCCAATACGTTGGGCGTACTAGGCATGGATGATCGCAGTGGTTCAACCTGTTTTGCTGGACATACCAGGCGTATGCTGGGCGCACGTAACCCTGATACAAGCCCTAATATTTGGGTCTTGGGGCATATTTAAAGACCTTAACTCATTTCAACCCTTATTACCTTCAATCCCCATCCTCTCTAACCCTAATTTTGAAACCCTAGCCCCGTTTGTGAGATCCTTGAGTTTTTTACTGCTTTGGAGTGTTCTTGGTGCATCTTGGAGAAGAAGGAGCTCATTGGAGAAGTGTTGGTTGTATTGAAGCTTGTAAATCCAGACCTTACTCATCTTGATCTTTCTTCTAGAGGTATTAAGCTTGAATCTTGATGATGCATTTGTTAGATCTAGCTAGTTTTGAGTGTAATGAGCTTTTGGTCCCTTTAGTGCATAAAGTTTTGATCTTGAAAGTTTGTAACATTTTTATGGATAAAGTTGGAAACTTTGTCCATCTAATCATCTTATTGATTCAGATCTGAAGGTTGGAGACTTGGACTTAATGGATTAAGTTGAGATAGATGCACTTTTGGTCCCTTTGAGACTTAAAGACTAGATCTTGATTGTTTGGACCATCGTAATGGTTAAAGTTGGAAACTTTATCCATTATAGAGCTATTAGGAACCATACAAATGTGATCTTGGTCCTTCTATCCCTTCCATGCAAGAGTTATGATGTCTTAATGGATTAATAAGTTAGGGTTTTAGCTTTTGGACCTTTTCTAGCCATAGAAAACCATAAAGATGGAAAATTTATGACTTAAGTCGATGTTTTGAGTTTAGATCTGAGCTCTGGACAAAAGGCCTTAAGGGATAAAGTGTTTGATGAAGGAGTGAGAATAGGCCGCGTATGCTGAGCGTACGTTGAGTACGCTGGGCATACTCAATAGCCTATGACTTTGACTTCCGTTAACCGTTGACTTTTTGAGCAAGTTTGATTTTGGGTCAAACTTGAGGATTTTGGGTTATTAATTAAGATTCTATCTAGTTCTGGTGTTAGTGGATTCGAGGGTGCAAGCAATGCAGAAAAGAGATTGTATCACAGTGTTTTAGAGTTATTCGATTCATGTGAGTTTTGCCTCATTGTACCGTGGGTCGAAGGCACCAATGTCAGACCGCTAGTTTTGGTTATTTTTTAGTAGATGGATGCCTTAAGGACTGTATGTAATCACATAGGATAAACTGAGGACTCTTGATCTAGACTTTCTTGCCTACTCTTTATTTGGTTGTGTCTCTGGAGTAGGATCACCTGTCTGGGTGTCTATCTTACCTCTGAGTATATACAGCTATGCACTCCTTGGATTGTTGGCTATGTATCCTTATGTATAGTATGTTGCGGTGTTGTAGTGATGTGCAAGATCTGTGTATATATCCTTATATGATAGGATGTTGTAGTAGTGGTATGCTGATTAGAGTTCTAGCATAATGGTTATCATCTAGTGGAGTGCCCTAGGGGTTGTATGTAGTCATGTAGTATAGCCTGAGAACCCTTGATCTAGGCTTTCTTGATTGTTCCTTGTTTGGTTGTGGCTCTAGAGTAGTATCATATGTCCGGGTGACTATCTCACCTCTGGTTACTTATGGTTACACATTTCATGGAGGTTATCTCGCAGCAAGACAATATATTGTGAGAGGACTAGTTGGCGGTAGTGACCTGTATGATTGATGTTTGCACGTATGATTGATGTTAGCCTTTATTATATGCATACTTGATCCTTGATTGATTATATGTCGTCATATGGTGCTAATGGGTTAAGGCGTTACTACTTTGTGTTGTAGGCTAAGATACCCGATGTGAACCGGATGTAAGCCATAGGCACAGAGGATCGGGAAGAGCGGTTGGGTTGAGGTTGCAGGCTAATAAACCCTGGGTATTTCAGTTCGATGACTGATTGGACCCGTTGCATGTTGGCATTCCAATCCTATGATTGTGGGCCGTTATACATGCCTGTATGTTTATCGTATGCGGTATTTTGGGGGAAATTCACTTAGTTTTGTGCTTACCCAGTTGTTTATGTTTTTCAGGTTTTATTGGTGATTTTGGGAAGGCGAAGATGGGACCGTACACACTCATCAACATCGTTGAGGATTATGTGTTTCTTATATTACTTTGATTTTCAATAAATGTATTTTGGAATAGATGGTTTTCTTAATAATGGATTTATAATTGGGAAGTTTAACCTTAATAAAATGAAAAAAATTTGGTTGTGAAAATAGGATGTTACAAGTTGGTATCAGAGCCCCGATTTGAGCGAATCGGAGGAACACTTGTGTGAATCCAGACTCAAACTAGGATCTGAGAATTTTCACAAATAATTTTTTGAAAAAGAATTTATAATAAGAGGGTTGGGTTAGGGGCATGGGCTAAGTCTCTTGTCATGTTCTTTTTTGATTTTTGGCTTGGCATTAGGAATGTGGACCTTGACTTAACTTTGGTTTTACTGAAAGATACAGTGTGTATAGTCAACCAAATTCCAAACAGGAGAGTGGTTCCCAAAATATGTATACTTGTTATATGCGTTGAACTTTTGATTTTGTTGATATGTGAATTGTTAGAAAGCATGCCAGTGGATAATTTAGGGTTCTTATAGGACTTGTTGGATAGAAGTGCCTGATTTCAGTGATGCCTTATGATATAGGGAATTGCTTGCTATATGTTACTTGATTGTTTTATTGCTACGTGTATATTGATTAGTTGTATATGGTTGGGATTAAATATCTTCACAATGATCGACTTAGCCTTACTTCTTGTTCCCTGCTTGTTTGTAGACTTAGGGAGGATTCAATTATTCGACAGTATTGCTGACCCCATATTGTGTACAAAAAGCATGCACAAAAAGCAACCAGTGGTGTGGGAGCAAGGATAATCCTAGAAAGAGTGTCTAGGAATTTAGTTATACCTCATAGGAGAGGTAGTTGTTAGTGCGCCTAGGAGTGGTCTAGTTCAGTTCCTTAGGACCTTGGAACGAATTCTGAATGGACTACGATTAGGTGGGGAAGATAGTATGGGCCCGTACTACTGAAAGCATAGGATTCGTATGAGATTCAGGAGGAAACTTGAGGCTTCTAAGGAACTAATAGGAGTGTGGCCTGGTGTGTTGAGCAGTGCATTTGATTTCTGATCTTTCCATGGTATATTTTTAGTGTAGCGGCTATTGAAGGTTCAGGATCAGGAGCTGGAAGCACTGGGAGAGCATGCTTGAATGAGGAGGAGATCCGCGAGATTATTGCTACAGAAGTCTCCAGCGCGATCATGGAGGCGACTCCGAAGTTGTTTGGGTTGGTCAAGACCGCTTTGATCGAGGAGTTTGACCGGGGCTATGTCGCCGTCATGCAAGTAGCTAATGTTATAGCCACAACAGTCGCCACTGTTGCAGGATCTCAGGAAGGTGGGGAGATACAGTACCATGAGTTCGGTTATATGAAGCCTCCGGAGTTCAGAGGCGACATGGACCCAATCATCGCTTCAAGATGGATTTCTAACGTGGAGGGATGTTTCTTCACATGTTCATCTCCCGATGGCCAGAAATGTGACATTTGTACAAAATCTTCTTCACTTGGGTACGAAGGATTTGTGGGAGTTCGTGACCCAGGGCTTTTCACATGTAGAATGAGTCATAGTGACTTGGGATTAGTTTATGGATATGTTCCGAGCTATGTTCCACTTGTGGAGCGGGAACGACTGGCACAAGAGTACCTGTCGCTCAAGAAGATGTCGAAGTCAGTGACAGAGATCATCGAGATATTTATAGAGAGAGCTCTTTTCAGCCCTGAGTATGTTTTTTTAGAGTTGGCGTAAATGTCGCGATACTTGAGTATGCTCAAGACGGAGATTCGAGAGTTTGTATCTACTCAGCAATACCGGACCTTGATCGAGATGCAGTTAAGTGCCAGTGTAACATTCCGTTTCAGCATAAACCCTAAACCATGAGATGTATTTAATTATTTTTTATTTATTTATTTTTAGCCCTAAAGCTATAATAATTTAATGGAGTGTTCACCACAAGAAGTTAAAGTTTATAGTTTCTAGATAATGGGGTGTAATTTGTAACATTTAGACTAGATATGCCAAGATTTATGAAAGCAGGGGTTGTACGGTAAATATTTGACTTAACATGAAATGGGTTTTTGGAGGCATAGGCTAAATTTGTTAAATGAATTATAAGTTTTAGGAGACACTGTGACTTAAACCCGACGCCCCCTTTGTCTTCTCGGTTGAGTGAGCACGCAACAAACCCTAACCCTAACATTTACCAGCCGCCACCACTACATTTCTAGCAACTTTGAACCACTGTTGCACCTGCTATCAGCGAGGATGAGGACCAACGGGAGAGGACATCGTGACTGTTGGAGAGGTCGGAAAGAACCGAAGGCTCGTGGTCGCTGCTGCCATTTTTCAGTAAAGGCACAACCCCCTCTTCTCTATTTTCTTTGCTACACTACAGCGTGTTTTCTTCTGTTGTTACACCGCAACCCACGTCTGACGACCGCCGCCACTGCCTATGCAACTGTCACAATTGTTGTTATCTCTGATCATTATATGCCACCAATATGGTGGTTGTGGTAGTTTGTGTGTGTTACGCGTGTGCGCATGCGTGATGCTGTTGCGAGTTTGTAAGGTGTGTGTGTGGGTGTTTTTTGGTCAGAAAACGAAGAACCCACCATGATAGCCTACCATGGTGGCTGCCGCCATTCTGCCGCCACCTTAGGTGGTTGTGTGCGTATGTATGTGCTGGATTGATGTTTTGTGTGTACCAGAATGCTTTTGATATTGTTTTTGCCTAAAATCATAACTACCTCCATTAAAAGTGGTGGCTGCCTCCTCCTGCCATTGCATACCGCCATCAACCACCTTTGTCCAAGGTGGAAGACGGTGATGCTTGTTTTAGGGAACCCTAATATGCCCTTGTAACCCTACAACCCTTGATTCGGTAAACCTTCTTTGGGATACAAAATTGAGGTGCATACTTGGACCATTGTTTGGATTATTGTTATTGTAACCTGATATTGATTAGGTCAAACTCTAACTGGTGACACCCTTAGCGGGTTAAGTCATGCACGGGTTAAGTGTCCTCACGTAACCCTAATCTTCATTTTATGTGAAACTCTAATTATTATTTAATGTGAGGAAGTCACTGTTGCGAGTGACTATGACCGAGGATCGTGTATTGACTAAAGTGGTTTCTTTTAGGTGAAAGGAAGTGGGTTGAAGTTAGTGGAGTTATTCGTTACTACTGTGGTGACCTACACGCATATCAAGGTGAGTTTTACTCATTGTACCTGTGGGTTCAAGGCACCATTACCGGACCACTAGTTTTGGCTGTCTTTTAGTTGAGGAATGTCATATGGACTGTATGTGGTCATGTAGGATAGCCTGTTAACTCTTGATCTAAGACTTATTGCTTGTTCCTTGTTTGGTTGTGGATCTAGGGTAGGATCATCTGTTCGGATGGCTATCTCACCTCTGGTTACTTATGGTTACACACTTCATGGAGGTCAGATGGTAGTAGGACAATGTGTTATGTGAGGACTAGTAGGAGGTAGTGAGCTGTGTGATTTGATAATTGTATGTATTATGTGCCTACTTCATCCTTGTTTTCTTACACGTGGACATGTTGTGTTTGGTTTGGGTTGAGGAGGTCCTGCTTTGTGTTGAAGGCCAAGATACCTGGTGCGGGCCCGCTGTAAGCCGTAGACACGAAGGCTCAGAATGAAAGGTTGGGTTGAGGTGGTAAGGCCAACAAACCCGATATAGTTGGGTATTCTAGTCCAATGACTGATTGGGCGTGGTGTTCGTTCTATCTGTTTAGTTATGTGTGGTATTTTTGGGAAACTCACTAAGTTGTGGCTTACATTTTGATTTCATGGTTTCAGGTACTTTGTTGATCGAGATTGGGCCAAGGCATGACTGTACACACACATCGTCAGCAATGGTGTTCCCTAATGAATTAATAACTCTGATTTTCTATTAAATGAGTTTGAAGATAAATGTTATTATTAATTTGGATTATCGACTACTATTTTATTTAATTTAAAAAGGAAAATTTTGGTGTTGAAAAATGGTATGTTACAGCCAGGATGAGGGAGATTGACTTGGAGATTCAACAAAAGGAGGAGGGAACAACTTCAGGATAGTACAAACCGGAAGCCAAGCAGGTCAATTTCGCCTACCTGGGTTTAGGATCAGCCGAGGGGAGGAGTTTTGAGTGTAGCAGGTGTGAGAAGTTTCATGATAGGAGGTGCCGATCATTTATATGTCGCAGGTGTGGCGATGATGGTCATTTTGGTAGGGATTGCAGGCAGAGTTCACATGCTTGTTTCTATTGCGTCCAGGAGGGCCACATTAAAGCTTGTTGTCCCTTTCTCATTTTTGGTGAGGTGTTGAACCCTACACCTTTAGCTTGGGAATTACCTGATGGTCGACATGGGGTGGTTGGAGTCCCAGAGACCGAGGGTTGAGTTATCAGTTCCTCTTTTTAGTCGATTGCTACAGTGTTGGTATTCGTCTGTATTTTCTGTTTATGTTTCAAAGTTTAGTTGTAATATTGGATGATCAGTTTATGTGAATTATCTTATTTATCTCTATTTAAATTGATTTCTTGTTATGAATGGATTAATTATCTTTGTCCTCAATTATATGTTTGGTGGAATTTGAGAATGTTGTGTGTGTTCAAATTCTCCCGTGTATCTGGATATAAGTGGTTGAGATTAAATGGTAGAGTTTGAGTTAGTGTAGGTATCGAAGGGTTGTGAAGTTGTCAGATTCTAGCATACTTCAAGTAGGGGAGAATGGAACCTCACATCAGGAAGACCTTATACCTAGGCTCAGTTCTCAGTCAGGATTTTTCCAAGTTCAAGACTTCCGTGTAACTGTTAAATTTATGTTTCACATCAAGTTTATCATCACTTGTTGGATTTCCATCGATTTGTATTAGTTTTCATTGCAATATAAATATGTAATGCATGCTTGTGCATTAGACTCTAAGGTGTTAGGAGCCCAGGTTGAGGGATGTGATGAAGGCTTCCTTGCCTGTTCTTGTCTGATTGGGGCTTGAAAGTCTGAGTTGTGGTCTAGGGGTCTGGTAGGGTCAGTTAAGTCTTGTTGGGATCAATGTGAGTATTGTTGTTGGTTAGCAGATCAGTGGTAAGCCTGAGTGCTATTGTTGGTTAGTAGATTGGGGGTAAGCCCGAGTTCTATTGTTGGTGAGCGGATCAGGGGTAAGCCCGAGTATTTTCAGTAGATAGTTGAGCAGAGATGTCAGAAAAAGTAGGAGTATGGCTTAGAATATTATGTGACCCTTTGGTTTCCTTAGCGTTGGTACACTTATGTGCGAAATTAGCATTACAGTGTTTGGCCGAGAATGTTTTAGGCCGATCAAATACGCTAATTTTTGGTCGGTTTAGTTGAGACGAGGGTCATGTCAGATTTTGGAGTCTCGGTTGATTGTATTGAACCTAGGGTGGAACCATTATTGATTATGGTTTTAGATTTTGGCATTTCAGTGACCTCAGCCGCATTGAAGGGGATCATGTTTGAAGGACCCTTACGGGGTCATATCATGAATTGGAAGCGAGGACTAATTTCAAGGACAAAATCTAATTTAAGTGGGGGATAATTATAACATCCTGTTTCCTGCCATTTCTGGGTCGTGGGCTAGAAGTCGATTGTGTAAAGACTTCGGGCCTTAAGGAGGTAAATCTTAGTCCTTGTAGAAGTAGGTAATGATGGTTAAGAGATTTAACCCTTGAACTGTGTATTGGGCCGAAGGGTAGAAAGGGTAAAGTCATAGGCCGGGTTCTTGCATGAAATATGGATTTTTTCCAAGAAATTTTTAGTCCAAGATATATAGATAATATTATGGGTCTCTTCAATACCTTTCTGTGGATATAAATATCGTTGAAAACGGAGTTGAAATGAAGAAGTTATGACCGTTAGAAGCTAGGAAGGTTTTTGGGTTAAGGCGAGTACGCTGAGCGTACAGGGTGTACGTTGGGCGTACTAGGCATTACTAATCACGAAGGTTCAACCTGGTACACTGGGCGTACGCAATTCTGATGCAAAGCCTAATATTTGGGTCTTGGGCCCTATTAAAAGACCTTAACTCCTTTCAAACCCTTATTACCTTCAGCCTCCATCCTCTCTAACCCTAATTTCGAAACCCTAGCCCCATTTGTGAGATCCTTGAGGTTTTTAGTGCTTTGGAGTGTTCTTGGTGCATCTTGGAGAAGAAGGAGCTCATTGGAGAAGTGCTAATTGCATTGGAGCTTTTAGATCCCGACCTTGTTCACCTTGATCTTTCTTCTAGAATCTTGATGATGCATTTGTTAGATCTATCTAGTTTTGATTGTTATGAGATTTTGGTCACTTTAATGCATAAAGTTTTGATCTTTAACGTTTGTGACCTTGTTTTGTACCAAGTAGGAAAATTTATCCATCTAATCATCATATTGATTCTGATTTGAAGGTTGGAGACTTGGACTTAATGGATTAAGTTGAGAAAGATGCACTTTTGGTCCCCTTGAGACTTAAAGACTAGATCTTGGTTGTTTGGACCATCATAATGGATAAAGTTGGAATGTTTATCCATTTTGGAGCTATTAGGAACCATAAAAATGTGATATTGGTCCTTCTATCCCTTCCATGCAAGAGTTATGATGTCTTAATGGATTAATAAGTTAGGGTTTTACTTTTTGACCTTTTCTAGCCATGGAAAGTCATAAAGTTGGAAACTTTATGACTCAAGTCGATGTTCTAAGTTTAGATCTGAGCTCTGGACAAAAGGTCTTAAGGGATAAAGTGCTTGATGGAGGAGTGAGAAAAGGCTGCATACAATGGCTATACGTTGAGTACGTTGTGCATACTTAAACCCGTTCGGATAACAACCCTCCACCATACAAGGGCGCGATTGGTAAGAGTGGATACCCAATGTCGGTCATTTTATAAGCCGCTTCCTTAAAGTCCCCTTATAGTACGGCTTCGTAAATGAGGCGTACTAGTGGTTCGACTGACTCACATTATACATATAGTAATATTACACTTTTAATGTTACATATAATATAAGGGTGTATTTTTTAAACTTTTCAAAAACACACTAGGTTATATTTTTAAATTTCAAAAAATTAAGAAATTAATTTTAATTTGAAAATAAACCAATCATGAATTCATGATAAGGATATCAAATTACTTGGAAAAATATTTAGTTTTATACAGTTAAAACATTATTAAAGGTAATTATCCTAATCAATTCATGAGATAATAATAAAATAAAATTTTGTGGATTTGACAGCCCACCACTTCGTGGTAAGTAATTACCATGTTGTGGTCGGACGAAATTCGTAGGACACCACGCCGTGGTGGCGGAACAAAATGATGATTCTGTTTTGATTCTCCATGTTCAAGTTCAACGATTGTATCGATTCAATAAAAAAACTAAACCAACGCTTTGATACCACTGATGGACATTATGCAAAACGTATAAATTCCATGTGTGCATGCAACCCTAATGCTTGATCTATTTTTATCTAATTGAACATACAACTTTGAACAACAAAAATAGAAACCCTAGAAAACTAGCATATTTTCGAAAATTACAACTAGGGTTAGTAGAAACATACCTTGATTTCTATTTAGTAATAACAATGAAAATCCTTGTGTTGTTGAAGCCTTGAGAGCAAACGTCACAAATGTCACGCATCTAGTGGTTCACACCCAGCACTAGCAAAGGAAGATGATTGAGAGAGAGGAGGGAGGCTAGAAATTTTGGCTGTCTCTTCAAAAGAATGAGTGGCTGAAATTCTTAGGGTTATGGCTTTATTTATAGTGTAGCCAGGAAATGTGACATCCCCAAAATCTCGGCCAGAAAAGACCGATTTTCATTTATGCTTTTAAAATAATTTCAGAGTAAATCCTTTTGATTTGAAAGAGTTGCGGAATTTGTTCCCAAAAACAAAACGTGATAAAATAATATTTACCAAAGCATTTCATAAATAAATGTATTTTAATTATATAATCAAAACTCGGGATGTCATGTTCCGATATAGACCATAAAGCATAAACGATAACATTACAAGTCATTCAACAAATATATACATATACACACTTGTAAACAAAATAACTTGATGGTTCATCCATCCTATGCCCTTGCGCCACTACCTGTAATACAAATAAACTGAGTGGGTCAGGCTTGGGAGCCTGGTGAGCATATAGGGTTTTCAACCCACAATAAATAATTATATTTAATTTCCACCAACCAACAATAACCCAATTACCCATTCTCATTATTCTCACTTTACGTCCCTAAAACAACTAACATAAGGGACCTAGTCTAAGAATATTTCATCGGGGCGACAACACATGCTTCGGGGGTTCCTCAGCAATATAAGTCAAATAAGGCAACCATGAGGGGGATGGAATACAGCGAATGAACACCCAAGTTCATTAACACCTACATGTTATGAGCCTGCTTGCGTTCCACTGGACTGTCTAGAAAAGTCCGTGGTCGTCATCTAAATTCCACTAGATGACTAGATCAAAACAACATCGAGGCCTCTCATCTGTTTATTACACACCAACTATCTACTCATGTTCTACCCAACATATTAGTAGATAAAATATACATTTTTATACATAGTTTCAAAACCTGTATAGCATGCTCAATCAATACATTTTCCACATAACATATGAGGCACACACACATAACACGTATTTCATAGAGAAATAATCAGATCTATAAGATAGAAGAAAGTGAATATACATTCACACACATAACAACAAAATATACACATAACACGTATTTCGTATAAAATACTTCATAATTATGCGTTAGAAGAAATTAACTACACACTCACTTGATCAGAAGATGATCAGACACCACTACGACTTGCAGAAGTAGTATACTTCGGCAGATCTGGAAGATCTCCTCAAAAATCGAACTTCTCGCGGGCAGAGCTTCGGCTCGGGGATCGCACTTCTCGGGATCTCGGGAGCGTAAAACTTCCTTCTTAACTTGGATATGAGATCCGGGGTGTCGGGATGGTTTCGGGGGTTTACACGCAGAGCTTCGGCACGAAAAAGAGAAGAATTGAGCAATTATGCCCGAAACCATTACATCCTATTTATAGGAGGCTGAAGCCTTGCAGTACGCTGGGCGTACGCATCCAAATTCGTCACTGCATGCGTCATCCGAAGAACTCGAGTGCGAGGCGTGTCATGCTTCTCTGTACGTTGGGCGTACTTCGGATCATATCGGTGACTCCTTCGGATATACATCGGAATTAAAGATTAAATTTAAATATTAATTATTTAATAAACTTTGGAAATTCATATCTTCTTCATACGAACTCCGTTTTCGACGTTCTTTATATCCACGCGTAGGTGAGACTACGCTCTACAACTTTCGTTTAGACTCCGTCGGCTAATTTTGAATTTATTTTTATTATTTATTTTTAGTAGGCCTGGATAGGAAAACTTCCTTATAAATTCATAACTACTTCGTCCGACGTCCGTTCTCGCCTAACCTTTCATCGTTTCGCTACTAACCACAAGATCTTCGATTCTCGTTTAGATTGTTTTGGCTAAAAACCGCTTGATCTCAAATCGAGTATTCGGGCTGCATACAGCTAAGTCGAAACTTCAGAAAATCATAACTTCCTGATACGAAGTCAGATTTGGGCGTTCTTTTTATGCACGCTCTCGGTTTAACGAACTCTACGACTTTCGTTTAGATAACTAAGGATAGATATCACTCTATCTTAAATTCGTATTTTACGTCATTCGACGTCGTGCCGGTTCTGTCGCGAAACTTCGACAGGTCATAACTTCTTCGTTATAACTCGGATTTTGTCATTCCTTATATCTCCGGAAACCTTGTTTCGACCACTAAAACTTTATGTAAAGATATCGGGCTTATCTCACACTTCAATTTTGATGCTTTGTTTTATCATTTATTAATTATATCTTTATAATTAAGTAATAAGCACACAATTACACATAATTCACATAATACTCAAATATTTCATCATTAATACTTCAAAAAGAGTTATAAGGGTTAACCTAGACTATTACATCAACGAAAATGCCTAGCTTGGAAACGCGGACGTTACAATTCTCTCCCCCTTAGGATGATTCCGTCCCCGGAATCACACATCAACAAACAAATGCGGATAGCGACTCAACATATCACTCTCCGTTTCCCAAGTGAGATTTGGCCCATTCGAATGTTTCCAACGAACAAGCACTAATTCGACCATCTTGCGTCGAAGCTTCTTAGTCTTTCGGTCAACAATTGCCTCAGGTTCTTCAATTAACCTCTTGTTTTCATCAATTCTCAATTCAGAAATTGGAATTATGTCAGGAACTTCTCCCGTGAACTTCCTCAAATAACACACATGAAAAGTGTTATGAATTCCATTCAGTTCTTCGGGTAATTCGAGCTTGTAAGCTTGGTTCCCAATCATCTGAAGAACTTTAAACGGTCCAATAAACCTTGGACTCAACTTCCCCCTTTTACCAAATCTTATAAGTCCCTTCCACGACGAGACTTTAAGCAAAACCGAATCTCCAACTTCGAAGGTCATCGGCCTTCGCTTCTTGTCAGCATAGCTCTTTTGACGACCTTGAGCTGCTAACATTTTTTCCCTGATCACTTTCAACTTCTCAGCAGTCTGATGGACCATCTCGGGTCCCATAAACTGCTTTTCCCCAGCCTCAAGCCAACAAGACGGCGTACGACACTTCTGTCCGTACAAAGCTTGATAAGGTACCATCTTTATGCTCAAGTGGAAACTATTATTGTAGGAAAATTCTACCAAAGGTAAATGTTTATCCCAGTTACCTAGGAATTCCAGGGTACATGCTCTGAGCATATCTTCAAGTGTTTGGATTGTTCTTTCACTCTGACCATCAGTCTGCGGATGGTAAGCTGTACTTAAACATAACTTGGTACCCATTTCCTCTTGTAGACTTTTCCAAAACCTTGAGGTGAAACAGCTGTCACGATCCGACACAATCGTTAACGGAACACCGTGAAGCCTCACAATTTCCTTCACGTAAGAACTTGCAAGCTTTTCCATAGACCATTTCTCATTGGCTGCTATGAAATGCGCACTCTTAGTGAATCGATCAACGACCACCCAAATCATGTCATGACCATTCTTTGTTCGGGGTAGTTTAGTGACAAAATCCATAGCAATGTCTTCCCATTTACCCATAGGCACAGATAAAGGTTCTAAACTCCCGTATGGTTTCTGATGCTGTGTCTTGACTCTCGCACATGTCACATACTCGGCCACATACTTTGCAACATCAAGCTTCATCGTTGGCCACCAGTAGTAGGGTTTTAGGTCCCTATACATTTTAGTGCTACCAGGATGAATTGAGTATATGGTCTTGTGAGCTTCTTCCATCAGAAGATCTCTTATCCCTCCGGACTTAGGTACCCGAATCCGACCTTGGAACACCTTCAGTCGACGACCGTTTGTATCAAACACCAACGTTTTTTTCCAAACGTTCCTCCTTTCGGTCATTCTTCTCAGAAGCTTCCTCTTGAGCTTTCTTTATACTTCCACAATTGTCGAGACAACTTCAATTCTCAACGCTCTTGGCCTCTTCCTTTAAAGATTGACTTTCCGACTGAGAGCATCAACAACAACATTAGCTTTACCAGAGTGGTAAAGTATCTTACAATCGTAGTCCTTGAGTAACTCTAGCCAGCGTCGTTGCCTCATATTTAACTCTTTCTGATTGAAGAGATATTGGAGACTCTTATGATCAGTGAAAAGTTTACACTTCGTTCCATAGAGGTAATGCCTCCATATTTTCAGAGTGAAAACTACCGCTGCCAACTCCAAATCATGAGTCGAGTAATTCTTTTCATGCTCCTTCAGCTGTCGAGACGCATATGCTATCACCTTTTCTCTTTGGGTCAAAAAACAACCCAATCCAACCCCAAACGCATCGCTATAGACAGCGAAGTCTTCAACTCCATCAGGTAGAGAAAGTATCGGTGCCTCGCATAGCTTCTTCTTTAGCTTCTCGAATGCTTCTTTATGCTTATCATTCCAAGCATAAGTAGCTCCTTTGTGGGTCAAAGCTGTTAATGGAGTAGAAATCGAAGAAAAGCCTTGTATAAACCTTCGGTAATATCCAGCTAATCCTAAAAAGCTTCGGATCTTCGTGGGACTTTTCGGTTGTTCCCACTTCATTGCAACTTCAGTCTTTGCTGGATCAACCATTATCCCATATTGGTTGACCACGTAACCCAAGAATTGGACTTCACGAATCCAAAAATCACATTCGGAGAACTTTGCATACAGCTTCTCCTTCTTCAAGACTTCTAACACTTCTCGCAAGTGACTGCCATGCTCCTCTTGGATTTTCGAATAAATCAGAATTTCGTCTATGAACACTATCACAGATTTATCAAGGAACGAATTACAAACCCTATTCATCAAATCCATGAACGCTGCCGGAGCATTGGTTAGTCCAAACGACATAACTAAGAACTCGTAGTGTCCATATCTAGTTCTGAATGCAGTCTTCTCGATATCTTGCTCTCTTACTTTTAGTTGATGATATCCTGACCTTAGATCGATCTTCGAGAAATAGTTTGAACCTTGCAATTGATCAAACAGGTCATCAATCCTTGGCAACGGATATCTATTCTTTACTGTTGCCTTGTTCAGCTCTCTATAATCAATGCACATTCTCATACTTCCATCTTTCTTCTTCACGAATAACACCGGAGCTCCCCAGGGTGAAGAACTAGGTCTAATGAAACCTTTGTCCCATAACTCCTGAAGTTGCATCATCAGCTCCTTCATCTCTGTCGGTGCTAATCGATACGGTGCTTTTGCTATTGGCGTGGTTCCTGGTAACAAGTCTATTCTGAACTCTACTTGTCTATCAGGCGGTAATCCGGGAAGATCTTCGGGAAATACTTCCGGATAATGACACACCACTGGAATACTCTGCATCACCTTCTTTTCCTTCATAGCATCGATCACGAATGCTAAATATGATGTACATCCCTTGGTCAAACACTTCCTGGCTTTCATTAGGGAAATGATTCCAGAATTTACTCGCCGTTTGTCCTCGTACACCATAAATGAATCTTTCCCAGGCGGGTTTACTTTAACTATCTTCTTCTTGCATAAAATTTCGGCATCACTGGCGCTAAGCCAATCCATTCCCAACACGATGTAGAAACCATTAAGTTCGATAGGTAATAATTCCTCGTGAAACTTATTTCCATTAAGGTCGATTAAGATGCTTTTCATACGATGGCTAACAGGTACAAACTTGCCACTAGCAACTTCGACTAATAAAACATTATCTAGTCTATCAATAGGCAAAGCTAGTTTTCTACCAAACTCATGCAAAATAAAGGAGTAGTTGGCTCCAGAATCAAACAAAATTTGAGCAGGTAATTCGTTTACGAGAAAGGTACCTGAAGCGACATCAGCTTCATCTTTCGCGGCCTCAAGTGTCATCTGGAAGGCTCTCGCCTTCGGCTTTGGTGGAATGTTGGGCTTAGCTGCCTCCTTCTTCTTCGGACAATCTTTCAAAATGTGCCCCTCTTCATTACAACCAAAACACATCCTTTTGTTGTTCGGACACTCATTGGTAAAATGCCTAATTTTTCTGCACTTGTAGCAGGTTACATCCTCGCTACATTTCCCAAAGTGCTTTTTCTTACACTTATCACACCACTTCACTTCGCCTCCTTTTCCTCCACCAAACTTTTTCGAATCAGATTTCGAAAATTTGCTTTTCTTACCGGAACCAGATGTTCCCTCAAACTTTCTCTTCTCACCAACCTCAACCTTGTTGGTGGTTCTCCCCTTAATCATGTTCTCAACAGACTTGGCAGCCCAGATAGCTGCCTCTAGAGTATGTGCCTGACGTACTGGCACCTTATACTCCCATGGGAGTCCCTTCGCATACCGGTCCACCTTTGTCAGCTCGTCTGGGACGATACGCAAGGAAAACTCCATCTTATCGGTGAAGTTATTGGTGTATTCATCAACTGACATGCTGCCTTTCGTCAATGCCAAAAACTTATTCTCCAACTCCAACAAATTTTAGGCCGAACAGAACTTGCGTTTGAACTGTACCAAGAACTCTGCCCATGTCAATTGCAGTGGCTCATTAGGGCTCAAAGTCTTCCCTAGAGTGTTCCACCAACGAACGGCTCCACCTCAGAACTGACGCACTGCGTACGTGGTCTGCAACTTGCCTCTGCAGCCACAAGTCATAAAGGCCAATTCCATCTCTGAGATCCAATCCATAACTCCGATCGGATCCTCCTTTCCATTGAAGGTCGATGGTTTGCAAGTTAGAAAGTCCTTGTACTTGCATCCTATTCCATCATTCCTTCCATCATTGTTGTTTTGCCTAACTATCGGTGGGTTGGCTTGACCAACAGACCCACTGAAGTTTCCACCTTCTGAGTGCCCTTCATTTAATTCAGGCTCTTCCACACGAATTGACAGTTCTTCATGATTCTGTTGAAGCAACCGCCTAGTTTCATCCATCTGACGATCCAACATTGTTTGAATCATCATTTGCACACCAACCATGGTTATTGGCTCAGGTGCTGCTGCTACAACAGGTATTTGTTCAATCACTGGTGGTTGATTCCTGTTTTTATCAGCATTTCCAACTCCACTTCTTGTTCTCACCATTTTTGATCTACACACCGAATAAGGTGAAATTAGATCCTCATTCACGATAGATATTTAAATCATCCTTATCACTCCGAAACGTTTGCATGCTAGTTCTAATATCGTAGACGTACGCTTAGAATCCTACACACATAAAGTTTCTAGATCCGGTCGGCAATAGACCATAGATCCGAACAAATAATATCATATATGGCAACATATAACATTTAGCACACAAAAGCCTTTTAGGAAACTTTCCTAAAATAAACTAGTGCTCGTGTCTAAAACATAAGATACACATATCTCAAAATTTCACTTAGCATTCTAAGTTTAAGTCTAGAAATCCTACAAATTCCTAGTTCGCTTAAACTAATGCTCTGATACCAACTGTGACATCCCCAAAATCTCGGCCAGAAAAGACCGATTTTCATTTATGCTTTTAAAATAATTTCAGAGTAAATCCTTTTGATTTGAAAGAGTTGCGGAATTTGTTCCCAAAAACAAAACGTGATAAAATAATATTTACCAAAGCATTTCATAAAGAAATGTATTTTCATTATATAATAAAAACTCGGGATGTCATGTTCCGATATAGACCATAAAGCATAAACGATAACATTACAAGTCATTCAACAAATATATACATATAAAGACTTGTAAACAAAATAACTTGATGGTTCATCCATCCTATGCCCTTGCGCCACTACCTGTAATACAAATAAACTGAGTGGGTCAGGCTTGGGAGCCTGGTGAGCATATAGGGTTTTCAACCCACAATAAATAATTATATTTAATTTCCACCAACCAACAATAACCCAATTACCCATTCCCGTTATTCTCACTTTACGTCCCTAAGACAACTAACATAAGGGACCTAGTCTAAGAATATTTCATCGGGGCGACAACACATGCTTCGGGGGTTCCTCAGCAATATAAGTCAAATAAGGCAACCATGAGGGGGATGGAATACAACGAATGAACACCCAAGTTCATTAACACCTACAGGTTATGAGCCTGCTTGCGTTCCACTGGATTGTCTAGAAAAGTTCGTGGTCGTCATCTAAATTCCACTAGATGACTAGATCAAAACAACATCGAGGCCTCTCATCTGTTTATTACACACCAACTATCTACTCATGTTCTACCCAACATATTAGTAGATAAAATATACATTTTTATACATAGTTTCAAAACCTGTATAGCATGCTCAATCAATACATTTTCCACATAACATATGAGGCACACACACATAACACGTATTTCATAGAGAAATAATCATATCTATAAGATAGTAGAAAGTGAATATACATTCACACACATAACAACAAAATATACACATAACACGTATTTCGTATAAAATACTTCATAATTATGCGTTAGAAGAAATTAACTACACACTTACTTGATCAAAAAATGATCGGACAACACTACGACTTGCAGAAGTAGTATACTTCGGCAGATCTGGAAGATCTCCTCAAAAATCGAACTTCTCGCGGGCAGAGCTTCGGCTCGGGGATCGCACTTCTCGGGATCTCGGGAGCGTAAAACTTCCTTCTTAACTTGGATATGAGATCCGGGGTGTCGGGATGGCTTCGGGGGTTTACACGCAGAGCTTCGGCACGAAAAAGAGAAGAATTGAGCAATTATGCCTGGAACCCTCGCATCCTATTTATAGGAGGCTGAAGCCTCGCAGTATGCTGGGCGTACAGCCGTACGCGTCCGAACTCGTCATTGCATGCGTCATCCGAAGAACTCGAGTACGAGGCGTGTCATGCTTCTCTGTACGCTGGGCATACTTCAGATCATATCGGTGACTCCTTTGGATATACATCCGAATTAAAGATTAAATTTAAATATTAATTATTTAATAAACTTCGGAAATTCATATCTTCTTCATACGAACTCCGTTTTCGACGTTCTTTATATCCACGCGTAGGTGAGACTACGCTCTAGAACTTTCGTTTAGACTCCGTCGGCTAATTTTGACTTTATTTTTATTATTTATTTTTAGTAGGCCTGGACAGGAAAACTTTGTTATAAATTCATAACTTCTTCGTCCGACGTCCGTTCTCGCCTAACCTTTCATCGTTTCGCTACTAACCACAAGATCTTCGATTCTCGTTTAGATTGTTTTGGCTAAAAACCGCTCGATCTCAAATCGAGTATTCGGGCTGCATACAGCTAAGTCGAAACTTCAGAAAATCATAACTTCCTGATACGAAGTCAGATTTGGGCGTTCTTTTTATGCACGCTCTCAGTTTAACGAACTCTACGACTTTAGTTTAGATCACTAAGGCTAGATATCACTCTATCTTAAATTCGTATTTTACGTCATTCGACGTCGTGCCGGTTCTGTCGCGAAACTTCGACAGGTCATAACTTCTTCGTTATAACTCGGATTTTGTCATTCCTTATATCTCCGGAATCCTTGTTTCGACCACTAAAACTTTATGTAAAGATATCGGGCTTATCTCATACTTCAATTTTGACGCTTAGTTTTATCATTTATTAATTATATCTTTATAATTAAGTAATAAGCAAACAATTACACATAATTCACATAATACTCAAATATTTCATCATTAATACTTCAAAAAGAGTTACAAGGGTTAACCTAGACTATTACATTAACGAAAATGCCTAGCCTGGAAAAGCGAGCGTTACAGGAAACCCTAGATAAGCCCAAATCCAAGATTATCTTAAATCGGGTAATTATCCACCTTCCTATTTATCCACAATGGATTATTCTAGAATCCATTAGGCTCTAAGAAATCGTCCAAGTCTTACGGAGTGTTCTAGATTGCCTTTTGCTCAACTATTGAACAATTACACTTCAATCTCTGCAGTTTTAATTATTTTTTTAATCCTAAAATTAATACTAATTAATTTATGATTAAATATTAATTAAATATTACTATTTCTAATTAATATATTATTCTCATAATATATTAAAAAATTATTTATTTCAATTTATTAATCAAATAATAAATCAACATCTCTCTCCAAAAGTCATCATGTCTAGTTGCTAGTCTTGAGGGCAACCCAAAAGGACTATACTACTATCAATTCAAGTATATATCAATTATAGTAATGTGATTAGACACCTAATCCAACAGGTTCATGTAAAACCATTTAAGGTGGGCAAGCTCTTCAAAACCAAGCCTGATGTTAAAATCTACATGAATTCACATGTTGTAGAAACAAAGAAGTCCCTATACCTAGAAAAAATGACAAAATCAAGATTATGGTGAAATATAAAGATGTTGTAAGTCAGTCATCTAAAGAAATTGATGGTGGTGGGCCCCCAAATAGAAGTAGGGAAAAGTGAAAGGGTAAAGATGTATTGCCAATAAAGGAACATGTCCTTGGGCAGTCCAAATCTTGAGGGCTAATGAAAATCGGGACTGGTTGGTGAAACAGTACAAGATGAACATAAATGTTTGCAAATATGGGCATTTAAAGCTTGAACTTCCAGATACATAGCAAACATAATTGTTCAACAAATTTAGAGTAACCATAGAATTCCAGTCAAAGCTTTACAAGAAGAGTGGTGCAAGAAACTAGAGTTGGGAATGTCATTGCAAAAGGTTGCTAGGGAAAATACTATGATTGAATGTATCATTAGTGGGGCCTACCAAGTACAGTATGAATTTTTGAGGGATTATGTTTTGGAACTACAATACACTAATCCTGGTACAACAGTTAGGAACGACGTGAATCTAGAAACCTCCCTCTCTATTACCACAAGAACTTTTAGAAGAATATATGTATGTCTGGGTGCATTGAAGTTGGGACTCCAAGTTGGATTAAGAAATTTTTTGGAGTGGATGGTACATTCTTGAAGGGTCCTTATCCTGGGTAAGTGTTAACTGCTGTAGTGAAACATCCCAAAAATACGATCCAAAAATTTCATTTTAAATCATTAATAAAACCATAGTTATCAAAACATCACATAAAGACCATAAATCATTGTATCTCAAAACATCATAATTATCTGTCAAATTTATCAGAGTAAAACATCCTAGGCTAAACAAATGGTGTGTGCACTGCAGTTATCCCGAGCTCTTCCCCTTGCTACCAGAAGTACTTGAAACCAAAACTGAAAACTGTAAGCACAAAGCTTAGTGAGTCTCCCGAAGCCATCACATACCATACACATAATCACATAAAATGGGCCCCCGTCCCTTCCTCGGACCCCGCCCGACATCAGACAGAGTCCGCCATCAGGCCCCGCCTGGCATCGATCCCCGCTCGGTATACAAATCTGTTTCTCTAGGCCCCGCCTGTCACTGGGCCTCGCCCGCTATACACATACAAATAATATCACATAATCATGCTAGTACATAAATAATCACACACAACTTTATATCTTCTAGTCTTAAGGCCCCGCCCCTACTCTGCTAATGGTGAGATATGGAACCCCGTCCACACTCAGCTAGTGAAGAGATACGAGACCCCACCCACACTCACCTCCTTACTAGGCACATACAAGAATCACGAAGACAACAAGTATAACTAAACATGCATTCCTTCATCGGGTACCACCCGGCATCGAACCATAGTTCGAAATGATACATATAATCCTTCCTTGGGCCCCGCTCGACATCGGACCGAAATTCAGAAACATATAAACATACATAAACGGGCCAAAATTGGTGCCTTCGACCCGTTCCAACAAGAGAAAACTCACCTCAAATGTCAGATGATAGCTGAACGTCTCTGCCCCACAATCGACTCTACTCAATCCCTGCATATCACAACCCTTAGTAACCAGTCTATGCTTCGTAACCCCTCAAGGTTTAACCTTGGTGAAAGTCAAAGTCGAGGTCAAAGTTAATACTCCAGTCAAAGTCAAAGTCAACGTTTGAATTGACTCAACTCGTTGAGTCTTCCTTCAACTCGACGAGTTTCCACAAATCACCGGACGCGATATCTCGAATTAACTCGTCGAGTTTACCACAAACTCGTTGATTTCTCTATATCCACAAAACTGCAAATTCTCGACCCAAATCGTCGAGCTTTCTAGCAACTCGACGAGTTGCCTCCTCTTTCATCAGAGTCGGGCAACTTCCAACCAACTCGCCGAGTTCCTATATGGACTCGTCGAGTTCCCCAGTATGTTAAGCCTCTCTCAATGGGTTAAGCTCCTACCTTCAGATCTAAGCTCTATACTTCACCTATACACTGAAAATGTCCTTTTGAGGGTAAAGTTTCCAACTTTACCCGTTAATACCTTCACTTAACGGGTTTAGCTCAAACCCTAACTCCTTAAGGAACTAGATTTTGGTCCTAAAGCCATCAATACTCTAAAAAATGGCATACAAACTGAGATCTAGACCTTAGACACTACAATAACACGTAAAGCTTCCACCTTTCTCTCCATGCATGGCCTTTTGGAGCTTAAAAGGCCAAAATGACATCCTATAGCTTGCATGGGGCTTCAAGCCATGAATGCCCTCCATGATTCCAGATCTGATGGGTTACTCACTTAGGACGTCCATGTCCCAAATATCAACCTTCTTGGACCATAAACCCACTAAAATGGTAATAAAGAGATCTAAGAAGCTACTAAGCAAGCTTGAGACTTGATTACTAGAAAATGAGGAGAATGAAATGGAGTCTCTGGATATACTACCTTCTTCTTGAATCCACAAGCTTCCCCTTCCTTCACAAGCTTCAAAACACACCAAGTTTCACTAAAAAATGGCTCACAAGCTCACAAATGCATTATGGTTTCTGAATCTATGGTAAGGGACTTGGAGGCTGGAAATGAGGCCAGCAAGTGGGGATTAGGATGCTTAAATAGGCTGCAAAATCCCCGATCTAGGGTTTTCCAAACCCAGACCAACTCGTCAAATTGGTCCTCCCTAACTCGTCAAGTAGGTTCTTCAACCCGCGTCCCAAACTTATTCCTACTCGTTGAGTTATCTCCATTGGACTCGATGAGTTGACCTTCAAATTTCAAATTATTTTTCTTTATTTAGCCTTCCAGATTTTGGGTGATACATGTAGGGATGGACTCAAACAATGGCATATATCCTGTAGCGTATGCAGCGGTAGAGACAGAAGCAACAAGTAGTTGGACCTGGTTCTTGGAACTGTTAGGAGAAGATTTGGATCTGGGAGAAATTTCAAAATTTACATTCATTTATGATAGACAAAAGGTATATATCACCTAACTACTTGTCTTGCTACTATTTCTATATAGATTTGTGTAATTGATGTTGATTATAGTTACAGTTGTTTAGGAAATAATACCAGCAGTTGAGAAGGTATTCCCCAATGCAGAACACAAGTTTTGTTTGAGGCATAACCAGGAAAATATGAAGAAATGGTGGAAAGAAAAAGACTTAATTGACCAGCTTTGGGAGTGTGGTAGAGCAACAACAGTCAATCATCTTAACAAAACAATGGATGATTTGAAGAAGATCAATGAGGAGGCTCATGATTGGGTGTGTAAGATTCTAATAAATATTTGTTCTAAATCTCACTTCAGTGTTATGTTTGTAGAAAATTAATGATAAAGCTTAGTCTTAGTTGTTATCTTTTTACTATATGTGTAATTGTCTTCTCTTTATATTTGTTACACAGGTAGGGCACCCACTGATTGTTTGTTGAATAATCTTTATGAGGTATTCAATTATAATCTAGATGAGGGTAGGGATAAACCTATTATCACTTGCGTAGATTATATTAGAGAGTATCTCATGAAGATATTGTGTGTGGTGCAAAAGGAAATAGATAAGTGTGAATGCCTACTAACCCCTACATCAACTATAGTGTTTGACAAGATTAATAATGATGTAGCTAAGTATGTAGCTAAATATAATGGGGCAGAAAATTACCAAGTGTCAAGCACATGGTAGGATTAATATGTGGTAAACTTGAATGAGAAAAGTTTCAATTGTAGGTTTGGGAGATTACAGGTTTTCCATGTAGACATGTTGTTTGTGCTATATGAGACAAAATTGAAAATAGAGAAAATGCCCCACATGTTGATGAATGGGTCCATCCTTGCTATAGGTTATCAATATGGAAAGCCATATATTTCAACAAAATTGATCTACTTAATGGATGTTTAATGTGGCCTAAAAGTGATTGTCCATTCACTTTAAATCCACCAAAACATAAAAATAGCTTTGTATTTCAATTAGGCCTAATATGTAGTTTCAACGTGAACATGCAATTGGTTAGTTTTTAACTTCAATATATCAATATGTGTAGGTTGGGAGGCCCAAGAAGAAAAGACGAAGGGGTGTTGATGAGCCCAACAAACAAGCAAGTAAATTGACTAGGAAATATCTGTCAGTCACTTGTTCAAAGTGTCATAACAAAGGGCATAATTCTATAACATGTAAAGGGCAGGGAGGCAGTGGTCAAGTTGGAGGGGGCTGAAAACTTTGTTAAGTAGTTAGTAGGATGTTTGTGTTATAGGTCTTTTGAAACTTAAATCATGTTTACTTGTTTGAAACTGCAATGTCTGTATGGGTTAAGACCTTAAATCATGTTTACTTGTTTTGAAACATAGTAGGATGGTTGTGTTAATAACTTTACAACTTTGCATGTAATGGCGTGTATGCACATTTTGGCTATGGATTAATCTGTTTTGTGTACTACCATATAAATGTTCATTTATAACAATGTACATTTCAATTGCACATCCAAGCCATCCAAAATACGCATTTACAACAAACGTACCAATTGCAAATCAAAAACATTAAAGAAATTCAACATTCAACTATAACAAAATACATGCCATTACCATTCCATAATATTGACTTGTTAAAACTAAAGTTCATTACAATTCCATTACATTGATCTGATACATAAACCAAAAATACTACAACACCAATTCCAAAACTGTAATGTCCCGAAAATTTCAACAAATCTAAACTTTTCAAAACGATCCTTTTACTAATAAAATGTTTAGAAAAATAGTGTTCTCAAACATTATTTGAAAATCAGAGTTTCCCAAGATCCAATCTGTTGTAAAACCAAGGATGTGTACGGTCACACCTTTGTCTTGCCACTCTAATCATCTGAAGAACCCGAAACCATAAACAAAACTGTAAGCACAAAGCTTAGTGAGTTTCGCCCAAAGTACCACCACACAACAGATAACATGTACCAAGAAACAACATGTATACAGAGCCTTCAGCCTGACTGGACCGCCTCACCGGACCTTCAGCCTATCTGGACCGCTCACAGAACCTTCAGCATGACTGGACCACCTCACAGGGTCTTCAACTTATCTAGACCGTTCTCCGGGCCTTAGGCCTGATTAGTTCGCATCGTAGGACTTCAGTCTATCCGGACCGCCCTAGGTCCGTTGGCCTTCAGTTTACACTGGTCCGCCTCAACCTAAACCATTCCTCCCGAGTCTCCGTGCCTACGGCTTACAGCCGGCCCGTACCGGGTATCTTGGCCTACCGCACAAAGCAAAACCGCCTCAACCCATACAAATACAATATGTAGACATATAAACAATTAGGATCAAGTAGGCACATAATACAAGAAAACGACATTCATACAATTCACTACTGCCAACTAATCCTCTCACAACATACAGTCCCACTACCAGCTAACCCACATAGAATGCGTAACCATAAGTAACCAGAGGTGAGATAGCCACCCAAACAGATGGTCCTACCCTAGAGCCACAACCAAACAATGAACATGAAAGAAAGCCTAGACCAAGATTTCTCAGGCTATCCTACATGACCAACGATAGTCCCTAAGGGCACTCCATAGATAATAACTAGCAAGTACAGATAACATACAATTCTACAGGTTATTACCACCAAGCAGCATACTCAATACCAGGAGACAGATCTATCTGATCACTACATCATAGTAGCACACTCAATATCAGGACACACATCTAACAAATTACTACAGCATAGCCGCATACTCAATACCAGAACACAGATCTAACAGATTACTACAGTATAGCAACATACTAAATATCAACAATACAAGGAATGCATGACTGTATATAATTAGAGGTGAGATAGTCTCCCGGAAAGGTGATCTTACTCTAGAACCACATCAAAACAAGGAATAGGTAAGAGAGCCTAGATCAAGAGTCCTCAGTCTATCCTACATGACTATATATTGTCCCTAGGTCATCCCTCTATTAGTAGAGAACCAAAACTAGTGGGTCGACATTAGTGCCTTCGACCCATGGGTACAGTGAAGCGAAACTCATCTCGATGTGCCCGTAGATAACCACTACAGCAATGAAGGATTCTACCAGCTTCAAATCACTTCCAAAAACCTACAGGATGATACTTGAGTCAATACCCGATCACATGTTACAATCACTTGCAATAGTGACCCCCTCACATGAAATGACGATTAGGGTTCACATAAAAAGACGATTATGGTTAAGTAAGAACATTTAACCAATTAAGGACATAATAACTTAAGGGTATGACTGGTTAAGGTTTGACTTAGCCATTCTTGGGTGAAATAATAATCCAGTCATAAGCCCAAATACGCGCCTGATTATTGACCAAAATAGAACTCCTCGATTCAAGAATTTTTACATAAAATGATAACTAAGGTAAGTTGTGACATCCCCATTCTCATGGCCTAAAAAGACTGATTTTGTTTATGCTTGTTTAAAAATCAGAGTAACATTTTAAAGAAAAGTGTTGCGAAATTTGTTCCCAAAAGAAAATACGATAAAGATTTATCGGAGCATTTCTGAAGAAATGTATTTCATTAAAACCTCGGGATGTCATGTTTGATACAGATCAAAAGCATAAACAGTACAATATAAGCCTTACAACATTTATTCATATCTACAAGCCGATAATCCGTAACCCCTCATCCAAACATCACATCTATGCTCGAGTGCCACTACCTGTAATACAAGAAACTGAGTGGAACAGACTAGGGAGCCTGGTGAGCACATAAGGTTTTCAACCCACAATAAATAAGTTTATTAATTTCATCAACCAAAAATAACCCGATTACCCGTTCCCGTTATCCTCACTTTAAGTTCCTAAAACACCTATCATAAGGGACCTAGCCTAAGGATCATCATCGGGATGGACATTACTGCTAAGGGGGTTCCTCAGCAATAAATGTCCTAAAGGCAACCATGAGGGGGATGGAGTACACCGGTGAACAAATCGTTCACAAATGCCTACAGGTTGCGAGCCTACTAGCGTTCCACTGGATTGTCTAGAAAAGTCTGTGGTCGTCATCTATACTCTGCTAGATGATTGGAAACATTGTCAACATCGAGGCCTCTCGTCATTTTATTTCATCACACCCAACTATTATATCTACCCATGTTTTACCCAACACATTTTGTAGATATAAAATACATATACAGTTTAAATCATTTAAAACATGTATAAAATCTTTCATCTAGCATAGACAACAAGTATTCAGACAATATGCACACATAGAACGTAATTTATATAAAATACTTCATATCTATGCGTAAGATGAAAGTAACTATGCACTCACTTGTTAAAGTGATGACTCGAAATTCGCGCAACACTTTGCTTCTTAACAATAAGATTTCCTTCGACGAAACCTAATATTATTACCACTAGATTTTAGTGTAATATTTATTGCGACTAATTATTAGTCTACATTCGCCATTAAATCAGAGTCTACTTCATGATCTATCAAGTAAGGAACAACCAGGTAGGATCATATCGGAGGCAGGGTCCGTTTGGTATACAAAGTATACTGTTTGGAAATCCCACTTTAACCACCTCACTAAGTCACAACCTAGACATCATTCCCGTAAGTAGATCAATCAGTCTAACGACTTTGAATCAATGATAAATCTTATTTATAGGTTCATAATAACGATATTAAATTTATATATAAGCTATATTTAAAGTATGGAAGGCGTATCTCACTTACAACGAGTTTTTATTAAAAACCGGGCTTCGCTGGAGCAGCGTTTCCGAGTCGAAAAGATCTTCTTCTCGGAGCCGTCGAGCGCTCCTGGGCTTTCTTCTAGCGCTAGGGGAGTTTCCAAGGGCTTAAGGGAGGGGGGGGGGGGTTGGGAGGTTTAGATAGAAGAAAGAATGGGAAAGGTGTGAAGAAATGATGTCGGAAGGGGTTGTATTTGTAGGGTGAAATAGGGCTCATCTTGGTGCCACATGTCACCATCTGGTGGCAAGCCTTGGGGAGAAAGCAATGGCGAAGATTGTGCCACGTCGCCCATTTTCGCACAGCACAATTCCGACTTCTAAAATCTGTAACTTTCACATACGAGCTCCGTTTTTGAAGTTCTTTATATCCACGTGTAGGTAAAAACAACATCTACACCTTTCTTTTTGACTCTATCGGCTAATTTTCGACCGATTTTAAATTTAACAGTATGATAAGATTATATTGTTAAATAACTGCGTAAAATTCATAACTTCTACATACGAACTCTGTTTCCATCTGTATTTTTGTCGTTGAGTTCCTATTAATGAGATATTCAATTCTCATTTAGGTTACGTTGGCCAAAAACCGTTCGATCTAAAATTCGAATTTCGGGCTGTGCACTACTATGCCAAATCTTAGAAAAATCATAACTTTTTCATACGAAGTCATATTTGGGCGTTCTTTTTATGAACGCTCTCGGTTTACCGTATACTACGACTTTTGTTTAGATTACTAAGGCTAAAAAGTCATCTATCATAAATTCACTATTTACGTCATACAGCGTCGTGCCGCTTTTGTCGCGAAACTTCGACAGGTCATAACTTATTCGTTATAACTCGGATTTCGGTGTTCTTTATATGTCCGGAATCCTTGTCACGACCATTACAACTTTCTTCATCGATATTGGGTTTATCTAACACTTTATTTTTTACGGTTATTTTTATCCTTTATTTCTTATCTCATTATAAACAAGTAATAAGCACATAAGTTCACATAATTCATGTATTACTCAAATAATTCATCTTTATTACTTCAAAATAGGTTACAATGGTTAACTTGACTATTACATCACTATACTAATGTTTAGCCCAGAAACACGGACGTTACATTAGCGTTCCTCACTAAACCCATTAAGGACTTAATACATTAAGTCCAATATTGCATCAAGTTAAGTGTGGAAAATTATTAAGTTATTGTTTTAGGTTTAATTAATAGTTTTAACGTAGGTCCCGATCAATTCCAAAATTAGGGTTTTCATGATATTAGGTTTTTCTAAACCCTAATTAGGGTTTTCAACTCCTAAAGTTAAATAATTATCTAATTAAATAAATCTATAATTAATAAATTGGGCACCACCCACTGCCACCTCGGGCAGTAGTGGTCGACGGTTGTCCATGGCGGCAGGAGGTGGCAGCGACCCGCACACGGCGGCGGTTTAAGTAATAATTCCAACAATCCAATACACACACAATTTCTTACAACACACACACACTAGCAGCAAAAGAATAAGAAAAAGCCCAATACAACCACCACAAACGGTGGCCGACAACGGCATGAGGTGGCAATAGGCGGCAACCACTATGGTTCGTTACCATGGTGGTTCTTCTCGTCGGTTCATCTTGCCAACCAACATCCACACGATGCCCTACACTGTATCACGCACACACACACACGCAAAACACAAGCAACAAAGCCACCTCTGCGACGACAGGCGGTGATCAGAGATGACAACCACCATCTAACTGTGGATTGTGGGTTTCCTTTCGATTTTTACCAAGCAAACACACACACGACATGCACAAACTAGTAACAACAACACACATATTGAAAACACGACTGTAGCCACCTTCTCAGCAGCATACGATGGCCGGAGGCGACAACAATGAGATAACATATGAAGCGGCGGCAATGGATGTGGGCTGAGGCGGAGAAACAGAAGATACAGAGAAGTAGAGACACAACCAAGAACGACAGCAGCAGCAACCTTGAAGTCAAACTTGCTCTTTCGATCTCTAAACTGTTGTGACGTCGTCCCGAGGTTCTCGTCGGTCCTCGCTACTGCCAGCAACAAAGGATCACCGGTGATCTTGGATTACCGGAATAGCAAGAAATAGAGAAGGAGAAGGTTGGCGATCAATCTTGCGAACAACGGCAACAACATCCATGATCCTCTCTCTCCCGCTCTTCCCGACTAACACGAAATTGGTTCGTAGCTCCTCGTGTTTGCCGGTAACGGAAAATTTGGTGGCTACTGACTACAATCGATGGAGGCGCGGCGGTTGGATGATAAGGGGTGATAAGGTGACGGCTGTAATAATGAGTAGGGTTAGGGTTTCGGGCATATAAGGGATGCGGGAAAGGGAGTCAGGTTCAAGTCCCGTGTTCCAAATTAAATTGAGATACATTTTTACAAGTTTAGCCCCTGAATCCACAAATTAGTTTAGATATGCTCTAATATTTACACTACAACCCCTGCTCTTCAAAATTCCTTTCAACACAAGTCCACAAAAATTACCAGTCAGCCCCTAGCATCAAAAATCTGTTCATAATTAATCCGAAAGTTACACTTTAACCCTCATAGACAAAAAATACCATTTTTAACTTCCTGATTTCCATAGTTTATTACATTTAACTCCTTGCGCTAACATTCTAATAATTTATTGCAGATTAGGGCCAATATTATATATATATATATATATATATATATATATATATACATCTCGGGGTTTTAGGGCTTATTATTTATTTATAATTATTTATCATTATTATTATCTTTATTTATTTATTTATTTATTTATTTTATTTTATTTATTTTATTCTTAAAAGGAATGTTACAAAAACCCCCCTACATAAACTAAAAGCAAAAACCCCTTATTCGATTAAAACCCAAAAACCCGTTGCACCATCTGGTGGCAAGCCTTGGGGAGAAAGCAATGGCGAGGATTGTGCCACGTCACCCATTTTCGCACATCACACTTCTGACTTCTAAAATCTGTAACTTTCACATACGTGCTCCGTTTTTGATGTTCTTTATATCCACGTGTATGTAAAAACAAGATCTACACCTTTCTTTTTGACTCTATCGGCTAATTCTCGACCGATTTTAAATTTAACAGTATGATAAGATTATATTGTTAAATAACTGCGTAAAATGCATAACTTCTACATACGGACTCCGTTTCCGTTTGTATTTTGGTCGTTGAGTTCCTATTAATGAGATATTCAATTCTCATTTAGGTTACGTTGGCCAAAAACCGCTCTATCTAAAATTCGAATTTCGGGCTATGCACTGTTATGCCAAATCTTAGAAAAATCATAACTTTTACATACGAAGTCATATTTGGGCGTTCTTTTTATGCACGCTCTCGGTTTAACGTATACTACGACTTTTGTTTAGATTACTAAGGCTAAAAAGTCCTTTATCATAAATTCACTATTTACGTCACACAGCGTCGTGTCGGTTTTGTCGCGAAACTTCGACAGATCATAACTTCTTTGTGATAACTCGGATTTTGGTGTTCTTTATATGTCCAAAATCCTTGTCACGACCACTACAACTTTATTCATTGATATTGGGTTTATATAACACTTTATTTTTGACGCTTATTTGTATCCTTTATTTATTATATCATTATAAACAACTAATAAGCACATAAATTGACATAATTCACGTATTACTCAAAAAATTCATCTTTATTATTTCAGAATAGGTTACACTGGTTGACTTGACTATTACGTCACTATACTAATGCTTGGCCTAGAAACACGGGCGTTATAATTCTCCCCTCCCCTTAGGATGATTCCGTCCCAGAATCATGCATCAACAAACCGATGTGGGTAGCGACTCATTATGTCACTTTCTGTTTCCCAGGTGAGATTCGGACCATTCGTTTGTTTCCAACATACTAGCATTAAGTCGACCATCTTGCGTTGTAACTTCTTAGTCTTACGGTCAATAATTGCCTCGGGCTCTTCGATTAGCCTCTTATTCTCATCCATCCTTAATTTTGAGATTGGAATTATGCCGGAACTTCTCCCGTGAACTTCCTTAAATAACACAGATGGAATGTGTTATGAATACCATCTAGTTCTTCGGGTAATTCGAGCTTGTAAGCTTGGTTCCCAATCCTATGAAGAACTTTGAACGGTCCAATAAACCTTGGACTCAACTTTCCTCGTTTCCCAAATCTTATAAGTCCCTTCCATGGTGAGACTTTAAGAAAAACTGAATCTCCAACTTCAAATGTCATCGGTCGTCTTTTCTTGTCAGCATAGCTCTTTTGACGATCCTGAGCTGCTAAAATTCTTTCCCTGATCACCTTCAGCTTTTCAGCAGTCTGATGGACTATCTCGGGGCCCATAAACTGCTTTTCTCCAGCCTCAAGCCAGCAATACGGCGTACGACACTTCTGTCCATACAAGGCTTGATAAGGTGACATCTTGATGCTCGAGTGGAAACTGTTATCGTAGGAAAACTATACCAGAGGTAAGTGCTCATCCAAGTTACCTTGGAATTCCAGGGTACATGCTCTTAGCATATCTTCAAGTGCTTGAATCATTCTTTCGCTCTGACCATCAGTCTGCGGATGGTAAGTTGTACTCAAACACAACTTCGTACGCAATTCCTCTTGTAGACTTCTCCAAAACCTTGACGTGAAACGACTATCATGATTTGATACAATCGTTAGAGGAACACCGTGAAGTCTTACCACTTCCTTCACGTAAGCATTTTCAAGCTTATCCATAGACCACCTCTCGTTGGCTGCTATGAAGTGTGCACTCTTGGTGAAACGATCCACGACCACCCAAATCATGTCGTGGCCGTTCTTCGTCCTGGGTAGTTTAGTCACAAAATCCATGGTGATGTCTTCCCATTCACCCATGGGTACAGGTAAAGGTTCTAAACTCCCATACGCTTTCTGATGCTGCGCCTTAACTCTTGCACAAGTTACGCACTCGGCCACATACTTTGCAACATCGAGCTTCATCGTCGGCCACCAGTAGTAGGGTTTTAGATCCCTATACATTTTAGGGCTACCGGGATGAATCGAGTACATGGTCTTGTGAGCTTCTTCCATCAGAAGATCTCGAACTCCTCCCATCTTAGGTACCCAAATCCTATCTTGGAATACCTTCAACCCTTGATTGTTTGTACCAAACACTAATGTTTTTCCCAAACGTTCTTCCTTTCGGTCCTTTTTCTTTGATGCTTCTTCTTGAGCTTTCTTGATGTTTTCTACAATCGTTGAGACAACTTCTATTTTTAACGCTCTTGGCCTTTTCTTTTCAAAGTTTACTTTCCAACTGAGAGCATCAACAACAACATTTGCTTTACTAGGGTGGTAAAGTATCTCACATTCGTAGTCCTTGAGTAACTCTAGTCAGCATCGTTGCCTCATATTCAATTCCTTCTGATTAAAGAGATACTGAAGACTCTTATGATCAGTGAAAATTTTGCACTTCGTGACATAGAGATAATGCCTCCATGTAATGCCCCGATTCTCAGGTATTATTATTATGGCTTTAATTCTGAAGTTTCAAGGTCTACTCGACGAGTTGGATGCCCTGACTCGCCGAGTAACAGTGGGATTAGGCCACGTGTTTAAGTGACCAACTCGCCGAGTCAGAAGAGTGACTCGATGAGTTGGAGCTGGAGGGTGAAACCCTAATTTCCGGGGTTTTGCACCCTATTTATGGAATCATTAGCCTCCTCTTAGTCCCTTACAACCTCTAGAGATTCCAACAAACCTTATTTTGTGTGTGAGATTCATTTGAGTGTGTTTGAGCTTTGAAAGGCGAAATTTTTGAAGGAAGCTTGAAGGTCAAGTAGCTAGCAGCAAGAAACTCATGTGGATCTTCAAAACCTGCCTCAGTTAGCTTTATTTTGAGGTGTTGGAGTTGGAGCTACATTTGGAGGAGTTTGACATTACCTTTCGATCTTCTTGCGAGGTGAGTTGTCCTCACTTTACTAAGGGGTCTAAGGCACCAAGGCTGTCCCATTGGATTTGATATCCTAGTAGTTATTGATATGTTGAGTTTGAGTTAGTGATGCATTCCGGTTGATATGCTAGTCGGTTAGACATGTAGGACTATCTGTGATACTATATGATTATCTATATGTGCATTTGTTATGTTACATGTCGACATGTTATGTGGGATGGGTTGAGGTTATACTGCTCCGTGCAGTAGCCAACAAACCCTAGAGTATTCCAGATATGAGCTAAGGGCCGGACAAGGCATGTCAGACTCATACTAAGGACTCGAGAGTATTCCAGATATGAGCTAAGGGCCGGGCAAGGCATGCCAGACTCATACTGAGGAATCGGGAGCATTCCAGATACGAGCAGAGGGCGGGTAGGGCATGCCAGACTTGTACTGTGGGCTCGGTGGCAATCCAGATGTGAGTTGTGGGCTCAGAAGGCAATCGAGACTCACGATATGGGACCAGGGGTAACCTAGTCCGTAAGGTTGTGGACCTGTTGCATGTTTTTCTGTTATGTTATGTTATGTTATGATATTGTTGTTATAGTTAAGCGAATTGTGTGTGTATCGGTATTTTGGGGGAACTCACTAAGCTTTTGGGCTTACAGTATCAGTTATATTATTTCAGGTACATCAGGGGATCGCGACAAAGCGAAGGCATGATCGTACAACTCCTCCTATTTTGTTTATGGTTATGGGAAAACTCTGATATGATACATTTTGAAAACACTTTTGTAATGATTTGATGATTTTGAAATGATTTTTAAAAGTTAAAATTTAGCATGAATTTTATGGGTGTTAGACTCCATATCTTTAGGGCAAATATTACCGCTGCCAAATCCAAATCATGAGTGGGGTAGTTCTTCTCATGTTCTTTCAGTTGTCGAGATGCATATTCTATCACCTTTTCTCTTTGAGTTAGAACACATCCTAACCCGACTCCCGACGCATCACTATACATTGCGAAGTCTTCAACTCCATCGGGTAGAGAAAGAATCGGTGCTTCACATAATTTGTTCTTTAGCTTCTCAGATGCTTCTTCATGCTTCTCACTCCAAGTATATGTAGCTCCTTTGTGGGTCAAAGCTGTCAATGGAGCAACTATAAAAGAAAAGCCTTGGATAAATCTTCGGTAATATCCGGCTAATCCTAGAAAGCTCCGGATCTCCGTGGGACTTTTCGGTCATTTCCACTTCATCATAGCCTCGATCTTTGTTGGGTCAACCATTATCCCCTCTTGGTTAACCACATGACCCAAGAATTGGACTTCCCGGATCCAAAAATCGCATTTGGAGAACTTTACAAACAACTTCTCCTTCTTCAATACTTCTAACACTTCTCGCAAGTGTTTGCCATGTTCCTCCTGGATTTTCGAGTAAATCCGAATGTCATTTATGAACACTATCACAGATTTATCAAGGAATGGTTTACAACCCCTGTTCATCAAATCCATGAATGCTACGGGAGCATTGGTTAGTCCAAACGACATAACCAAGAACTCATAGTGTCCATATCTTGTTTTGAATGCAATCTTCTCAATATCCTGCTCTCTTACCTTTAGCTGATGATATCTTGACCTAAGATCGATCTTTGAGAAATAGCTCGAACCTTGCAGTTGATTGAATAAGTCTTCAATCCTTGGCAATGGATACTTGTTCTTCACTGTTGCCTTGTTCAGCTCTCGGTAGTCTATACACATTCTCATGCTTCCATCCTTCTTTTTCACGAATAACATCAGAGCTCCACAGGGTGATGAACTAGGTCGAATAAAACCAATGTCCAAAAACTCATGAAGTTGCGTCATAATCTCCTTCATCTCCGTCGGTGCTAATCGGTACAGTGCTTTTGCTATTGGTGTCGTTCCTGGTAACAAGTCTATTTGGAACTCAACTTGTCTATCATGCGATAATCCGGGAAGATCTTCGGGAAAGACTTCCAAATAATCACACACCACTGGTATACTTTGCATCTCCTTTTTCTCCTTGTTAGCATCGATCACGAATGCCGAATATGATGTGCATCCCTTGGACAAACATTTCGTGGCTTTCATCAGGGAGATGATTCCAGAATTCACTTTGCATTTGTCCCCGTACACCATAAATGACTATTTTCTGGGTGGGTTTACTCATACTATCTTCTTTATGCAAAGTATCTCGACATTATTGGCGCTACGCCAATCCATTCCTAGAATGATGTCGAAGCCGTTCAACTCTATGGGCAACAGATCTTCGTGGAATTCGTTTCTGTTTAAGTCGATGACGATGTTCTTAATACGATCACTAACATGTATGAACTTCCAACTGGCAACTTCCACAAATAGGGCGTTATCAAGTTTTTCTACAGACAATGCTAGTTTCCCACCAAATTTATGTGATACAAAGGAGTAGTTCGCTCCCGACTCAAATAGTATATTAGTAGGTAATCCATTTGGAAGAAAGGTACCTGAAGTGACATCTGTTGCCTCCTTCGCAGCCTCTAGCGTCATCTGGAAGGCTCTCTCCTTCAGCTTTGGTGAAACGTTGGGTCTTGCTGCCTCTTTCTTCTTCAGACAGTCCCTCGAGATGTGCCTTTCCTAGTTGCACCCATAACAGACTTTCTTATTGAACGTGCACTCGTTGGCATAGTACATGGGCTTTCATCATTTAAAACAAGTGACTTCTCCGTCACATTTCCCAGAGTGACTTGGCGCAACACTTCACTTCGGTTCCTCCTCCTCAAAACTTCCTTGAACTGGACTTGCTCTTCTTATTGAGCCTTGCAGACCCTTCAAATTTCCTCTTTTCGCCAACTTCAACCTTGCTGGCGGCTCTTCCCTTGATCATCTCCTCAACAGACTTGGCAGCCCAGATAACTGCCTCTAGAGTAGGTTCCTGACGTATTGGCACCGCATACTCCCACGGAAGTCCCTTTGCATACTTGTCAGTTTTTGTCAGCTCCTCTGGAACAAGGCGCAAAGCAAACCCCATTTTGTCTGTGAAGTTGTTGGTGTATTCATCAATGGACATGCTTCCTTTCTTCAAACTCAGGAAGTGGTTCTCTAGCTCAAGCATGTTTTGGGCTGACCAGTACTTGCACTTAAATTGCACCAAAAACTCTGCCCATGTCAGTTGCAGGGGCTCATTGGGGCTTAAAGTCTTCCCCAGGGTGTTCCACCAGCGACTAACGCCTCCTCTGAACTGACGCAATGCAAATGTGGTTTGTAACTTGCCCTTGCAACCACATGTCATGAAGGCCAACTCCATTTCCGAGATCCAATCCATATTTCCAATTGGATCTTCCTTCCTATTGAAAGTCGAAGGCTTGCAAGTTAGAAAATCTTTGTACTTGCATTCATTCCTCTCGACTCCATCATCTTGTTCATTCCTCCTAATCACTGGCAGATCATCTTGACCAACGGTCCTGCTGTAGTTTCCTTCCTCTGACTGCCCATCATTCAATTCAGGTTGTTCGACAGGCATTGTAGCTTCCTCTCGATTCTGTTGTAAACGCCTGGTACACATAGACAACAAGTATTCAGACAATATGCACACATAGCACGTAATTTATATAAAATACTTCATATCTATGTGTAATATGAAAGTAACTATGCACTCACTTGTTAAAGTAACGACTCGAAATTCACGCAACACTTTGCTTCTTAACAATAAGATTTCCTTCGACGAAACCTAATATTATTACCACTAGATTTTAGTGTAATATCTATTGCGACTAATTATTAGTCCGTTTGGTATACAAAGTATACTGTTTGGAAATCCCACTTTAACCACCTCACTAAGTCACAGCCTAGACATCATTCCCGTAAGTAGATCAATCAGTCTAACGACTTTGAATCAATGATAAATCTTATTTATAGGTTCATAATAACGATATTAAATTTATATATAAGCTATATTTAAAGTACGGCAGGCGTATCTCACTTACAACGAGTTTTTATTAAAAACCGGGCTTCGCTGGAGCAGCGTTTCCAAGTCGAAAAGATCTTCTTCTCGGAGCCGTCGAGCGCTCCTGGGCTTTCTTCTAGCGCTAGGGGAGTTTCCAAGGGCTTAAGGGGGGGGGGGGTTGGGAGGTTTAGAGAGAAGAAAGAATGGGAAAGGTGTGAAGAAATGATGGCGGAAGGGGTTGTATTTATAGGGTGAAATAGGGCTCATCTTGGTGCCACATGTCACCATCTGGTGGCAAGCCCTGGGGAGAAAGCAATGGCGAGGATTGTGCTACGTCGCCCATTTTCGCACAGCACAATTCCGACTTCTAAAATCTGTAACTTTCACATACGAGCTCCGTTTTTGAAGTTCTTTATATCCACGTGTAGGTAAAAACAACATCTACACCTTTCTTTTTGACTCTATCGGATAATTCTCGACCGATTTTAAATTTAACAGTATGAGAAGATTATATTGTTAAATACTTGCGTAAAATTCATAACTTCTACATACACACTCTGTTTCCGTCTGTATTTTTGTCGTTGAGTTCCTATTAATAAGATATTCAATTCTCATTTAGGTTACGTTGGCCAAAAACCGCTCGATCTAAAATTCGAATTTCGGGTTGTGCACTGCTATGCCAATCTTAGAAAAATCATAACTTTTTCATACGAAGTCATATTTGGGCGTTCTTTTTATGCACGCTCTCGGTTTACCGTATACTACGACTTTTGTTTAGATTACTAAGGCTAAAAAGTCATCTATCATAAATTCACTATTTACGTCATACAACGTCTTGCCGCTTTTGTCGCGAAACTTCGACAGGTCATAACTTATTCGTTATAACTCGGATTTCGGTGTTCTTTATATGTCCGGAATCCTTGTCACGACCATTACAACTTTCTTCATCGATATCGGGTTTAACTAACACTTTATTTTTTACGGTTATTTTTATCCTTTATTTATTATCTCATTATAAATAAGTAATGAGCACATAAGTTCACATAATTCATGTATTACTCAAATAATTCATCTTTATTACTTCAAAATAGGTTACAATGGTTAACTTGACTATTACATCACTATACTAATGCTTAGCCCAGAAACACGGACGTTACATTAGCGTTCCTCACTAAACCCATTAAGGACTTAATACATTAAGTCCAACATTTCATCAAGTTAAGTGTGGAAAATTATTAAGTTATTGTTTTAGGTTTAATTAATAGTTTTAACGCAGGCCCCGATCAATTCCAAAATTAGGGTTTTCATGATATTAGGTTTTTCAAAACCCTAATTAGGGTTTTCAACTCCTAAAGTTAAATGATTATCTAATTAAATAAATCTATAATTAATAAATTGGGCACCACCCACTGCCACCTCGGGCAGTAGTGGTCGACGGCTGTCCATGGCGGCAGGAGGTGGCAGCCACCTGCACACGGCGGCGGTTTAAGTAATAATTCCAACAATCCAATACACACACAATTTCTTACAACACACACACTAGCACCAAAAGAATAAGAAAAAGCCCAATACAACCACTACAAACGGTGGCCGACGACGGCATGAGGTGGCAATAGGCGGTAGCCACTATGGTTCGTTGCCATGGTGGTTCTTCTCGTCGGTTCATCTTGCCAACCAACATCCACACGATGCCCTACACTGAATCACGCACACACACACGTAAAACACAAGCAACAAAGCCACCTCTGCAGCGACAGGCGGTGATCGGAGATGACAACCACCATCTAACTGTGGATGGTGGGTTTCCTTTCGATTTTGACCAAGCAAACACACACACACACACACACGACATGCACAAACTAGTAACAACAACACACATAATGAAAACACGACTGTAGCCACCTTCTCAGCGGCATACGATGGCCGGAGGCGACAACAATGAGATAACACATGAAGCGACGGCAATGGATGTGGGCTGAGGCGGAGAAACAGAAGATACGGAGAAGTAGAGACACGACCAAGAACGACAACAGCAGCAACCTTGAAGTCAACCTTGCTCTTCCGATCTCTAAACTGTTGTGACGTCGTCCCGAGGTTCTTGTCGGTCCTCGCTACTGCCAGCAGCAAAGGATCATCGGTGATCTTGGATTACCGGAATAGCAAGAAATAGAGAAGGAGAAGGTTGGCGATCAATATTGCGAACAACGACAACAACATCCACGATCCTCGCTCTCCCGCTCTTCCCGACTAACACGAAATTGGTTCGTAGCTCCTCGTCTTTGCCGGTAACGGAAAATTTGGTGGCTACTGACTACAATCGGTGGAGGCGCGGCGGCTGGATGATAAGGGGTGATAAGGTGACGGCTGTAATAGTGAGTAGGGTTAGGGTTTCAGGCATATAAGGGATGAGGGAAAGGGAGTCGGGTTCAAGTCCCGTGTTCCAAATTAAATTGAGATACATTTTTACAAGTTTAGCCCCTGACTCCACAAATTAGTTTAGATAAGCTCTAATATTTACACTACAACCCCTGCTCTTCAAAATTCCTTTCAACACAAGTCCAAAAAAATTACCAGTCAGCCCTTAGCATCAAAAATCTGATCATAATTAATCCGAAAGTTACACTTTAACCCTCATAGACAAAAAATACCATTTTTAACTTCCTGATTTCCATAGTTTATTACATTTAACTCCTTGTGCTAACATTCTAATAATTTATTGCAGATTAGGGCCAATATTATATATATATATATATATATATATATATATATATATATATATATATATATATATATATATATACATCTCGGGGTTTTAGGGCTTATTATTTATTTATAATTATTTATCATTATTATTATCTTTATTTATTTACTTATTTTATTTTATTTATTTTATTCTTAAACAGAATGTTACAAAACCCCCCTACATAAACTGAAAGCAAATACCCCTTATTCGATTAAAACCCAAAAAACCGTTGCACCAGTTAGAAACCAAAAACCCAAAATCCATTATCATACAAATTTTCCCAAGAAACTTACTGGTTAAAAAAAAACATCTATGACTACTGCACTTGCAATGACAACCCTCTCTTCCAATCGATTCATTAATCTTATCAAACATGGAATCACCACCAGTGCCCTCTGTGCCCGACCATCGAAGGAACCCACATCTTGTACAGTTCCAAAATTGCCTTCCAGGGTTACGATCCGTCCATGAAGTGATCTTCATTGCTTCATTCTCACATCTGCAAGTCACCATCTTTGGTTGCAAAGCGATTGGATCTTGTAAAGGGTGCAACGGTCGACGAATAGTGGAAAGGAGAAGAGAGAAGACGATCGCAGATAAAATGTCTTGCCCAAAAATTTGGAATGCAATCTTTCTTTTAAAGAGTGAAGGTTACAAGCGAAAGGAAAAATTACCCCTACAATATAATATTAAAAAAAGAGTTTACGACTAAATGGTAATGAAGTGAGCTGGAATGACTAAACATTAAAAGTTTTGAAACCACATGGACCATCCGTGAGATTTTTTAAAATTAGGGACGAAACTTGTGATTTTTTAAAACCAGAGGGACCATTTATGAAGTTTTGTCGATATTTTATTTTGATTATTTCTATTTTTACTATATTAATAACAAAAAATACATCAGTACGGTTAGATTGTAAAATCTGAATGATTTAAAATAATTATTTTTTGAGTTATTTATTGTTTAAATAGAGAATATTATATTAATATTAAATATTTGAATAAATATTATTAATTATGCACAGTTAAAGTATATTTTATGGGTTATAAAGTAATTTTTTGTGTGGTATATCGCTTCACAAACAAAATTATAAGAGCATTGAACTAAGAAGTGTCGACATTGTATAAATAATTTTTCTTTTTGTGTTTTATACTGAATTAAAATAAGTTAGACACTAGCAAATAAAAAAAGCCCTTTTTCAATAATTTATATGGCCCACCTAAAAAGGATCCTTAGCCCAATTTTCACCGTAGCTTTAGGCCTTTAGCGGTTCATCCTTTATTATGTACATTAGGATGAGGGTTCGCTTTTTAACTTATTTTGTAAGAGCTTTTTATCTAATTACTTTTCGTTTTCACAATTATCGAGATTAAACATGACAATTCGAGACACACAAATAAACGATTTCGTAAGAGACACGACACGATACGAGTACATTTTGAAAAGTAAGATAAATATTATTTATATATGTGTATTTGTGTCGTATAAATTTTGTGTCTGACACGTAAAAACAACATGAATACACAAATTTTTAGGTCTAATTACGATATTTTATTGATTTACATAGCTTTCAAATATTGATAGAGCCATAAATAAGCTTTATGAATATTTCTTATATTATAATTGATATACATTAATGTTTTTGTTTGTTGACTTTGACATTGATAAATATAATTATTATGAGTCATTGTATCACTAGGAAAATATATCTCAATTGATATGATTCATTTACGTCCATAATGACATGTAGTCGTACAATTTTTCACAACATAGAGGCACAAAAAACTAATATAATAAATTATACTAACTATGATAGTAAAGTCATGAGGAGTGATCATGTTGCTGTTTTGAAGCCTTTTTTTTTTCTACAGTTATATGACCCTCAAAGTGAGCTTCTTTTGCTTCGATCTTGCATGGGTATTGTCAAACTATTCATTGGTTCGAGGACGTGCCAACCTGTTCATATATATGAGATGCATTTGTTATTTGATAAAGGGTTATGTAGGTCGATTGAGGACATTGTGGTTTGTATGGATCATTTCTTTGAGGACATTCAGTGAGGACTTGCTTCATTACCCATTAGGTTTGGTGTTTTAGGGTAGTACTCAGCGGTAGAGGCTTTCTCCTATGCTTTTGTGGTCTCACGTTTTCAATAATAAGGAAGTTAATTTCAACATGACTATTAGGCAAAAAGCAATTTTTGGTGTTTTATGTTGTGGCTTGTCTTCGTGATAAGATTATGGGCTTTGACTTCAGCGGTTTCATTTATAAAGACATCTCCCCTCCTAAAGCCCAACATGCATTGACAACTGCCCTTTTTTAGTTAAATTGTCCAAGAAATGAAAGTTCATTTCAACATGACTATTAGGCAAATTTTTGAGTATCTACGGTCACCACATGCTCAATGTTTTTTTTATGAAAAATTCTATTGATTATCTTGGCCAGCATATGTCACCAGTAGAGCATCGTGCTATCCTCAAATATCACCTAATGATCTCTATATTTCCAGTTGGCAAGACATGCCATGTTGTCACAATGCATTCTTGGACTATTTTAAGGAACATGTAGTTCATTATTGAGAGCTCTCGAGTCTCAAGTACATACACGATCTGTTAGGGATGTTGTTTTTGACATATTTAGGCGTGGTCAGATTAATGCTAAGAAAGAGGCACCGATGAGCTTTTTGACTAGTCCGTTGGAAGAAAGATCAACACTTAGACCAACTGACGTTTTGAAAGATCATGAATGCTCAAGATTCATATTAAAAATGATATTGCTAATTAATATATAATATTAAAGGGTCACACTAACAACTTGATATAATTGATTATTTATTGGAAATGGATTTTAATAAATATTCATAAACTCTTATAAAATTGAAATGATTTATTTCTTGGAAATAACAATTTGCAATGGCAAGTAACTGAAAGTCCCCAAAAACGCTTTAATGTATCAATCGGATTCACTTGATGGTGCGGAATCCCAATCAAGTGAATGAATCAAGATGAAATATAGAATAAGAACACAAAATGTTCATCTTCAATGCACACTATTATTGAATAGTCGGGTACATACGATTCTTGATTACAATTCGTTTTCTCTATGGTTTTCTACAAAACGTGTTCTCTGCATATGGCAGCCCCTAAGAACGTTTAACTCCTCTATCTAGGATAAAATAACACTATTTATACCTAGACCAAATAACAAAGCCCAAGCCCAAAACCCAAACAAGCTAACATTAAGCCTAACCAAAATCACATGTGATTTTGGTCCAAACAACACCAAAACATGGTGTTTTCTATCCTAGACCGAGAACTCTAATAGCTTATGAAAAGCAAAGTATAAAACACAATTTATGACCTAACAATCTCCCTCTTGGTTTATAGATTTCTTTTCACTTAGAATAAACCATAAATTAGTCCTAACAATCTCCCCTTGGTTTGTTGCTTTCTTTTCTTTTCAGTCTTCCTTGATCTTTGGCTTTCAGCTCTAATCTTCGATTTCTTCACAACTTCAAGATGAACATATGAATGTATGCATGAATGACTTTATCTTTAACAATTAGACTTCTTTTAAAGATATGACTTTGAATGCACATTGGGTGTAGAGGCTTCTTGTAAAGTTTCTTTGAAAATCAACACTTTCAGCTTTGAAATACTTCAGAGAAAAAAAACAGAGAGAACGATTCTTCTGGATCACTTCAACAGGTTTATAGATAGCAACAAATTGATTGAGGAGGTTTCAATGCAATTTGTCACATAATCTTCAAATACAACTTCACCTTGCTTGTGGGGTTGAAAGAATGAGTGTTGAAAGAATGATCTTCACTTCTTGTTCCTTCGAATAAACGTTCTTTGACAATCACCGATGCGTCTTGAAAAGTAACAAATGACTAAAAAGTCCCCGTGGATCATAGAGTTATAAAAACCCTGCTCACCACAGTTGTTCAAGGACCCCGCCTTGGCTCAAAAGGAGACTACTCGCAGTATCAGTGTGAACACGGAGGACCGCACTACGATTTATTGAGTATTGGAGAACTACTCATGGCTATTTTGATGTTAGCCCCTGTATATCCTTGATCAAAGATCTCAATACAGTTTTTAAAGTTAACAAGTTAACTTGGCCCTTGACGAGACGTTCAACGATATCTGTTCCCCTATTGGGTGAATCGCCCTGGTGTCGTGACAGTTCTTAGGTAAAGAAATCTGACAAGACCAATTTTCACAATTTGTACAGTTTTAGACTTCCAATTCCTTAAATATGAAAGTTCTTACAAAGAAACCGCCTAACTGACATTTTGTACAGTGTCACACCAGGTATGAGCCATTATCTATCAATTTAATGGGTGAAAATATCTAGAACACTAAAATGTTCACCTTCAATTCAGAAATGAATGGATTCGGATTTTGTGTTTCACTTAGAATCATGGTGACAATGAATTCCAAGATCATAAACACATAACTTTTGGTAACCGTCAGTTGAGTTGTTTTATACTCGAACCTCAAGGGGTACCGGCACGTGGAAATGATTTAATGGAGAAAATTTAGATATAGGTGAAGAATGGTTGGGTGTTTCACAATAGTCATGGTGAAAATGACTTTTAATCATTAATATTTTATGTGAAGACTCCTATTAAGACTGGTATACGTCTCAATATGGAAGAGTCTATCATTCGCATTTGAATCCTCCGTCAATTCCTTTCCTTTTTCAAGTTTCTTCTCATTGCTCAGAATATTTCGATACAATCTCCTTGAGTCTCATCTTCTTCTAAATTAACTTTTCAAGACTAATGAAATTTTGAGATAAAAACAAAATAAAAATAAACTTAGCACACAATAGAAATTACTATGAAATAAAAATAACTATAAAAATATACTCAAAATAAAATATTTTTGGATTTTTTTGATTTTTTTGAAAAAGAAATAAAACAGAAATAAACATATTTTTGTATTTTTAAATTTTATGATAAATAAAAATATTTTTTTTGAATTTTGAATTTTCTGATTTTTATTGGTTTTTTTAATTCTCCCCCTAAATTTGTGCATATAAGAAAATATGAACAAATTTAAGAAAATCAGAAATAAAATACAAAATGTACAAAACAAGAACTTTTGGGATCAAAGTTGTCAGATAATTTAACTTGCCTTTTATCACTAAATCTCATATCACTTTCCAAAAATACTTACGAAAGAAAAATATTTTTTGGAATTTTTAATTTTTGATTTCTCCTCCTTGATTTGTGCATGGGGAAGAAATAGAATAAATGTGCAAATTTAAACAAACAAAAATAAAAATTTGTCTTTGAAACGAATCATTTGAATAAAACTCAATAGTATCGAAAGAATTCAAACCGTAATTCAACAATTGAGGACGCCTTTAGATGACTTGATAACATCAAGCAGATGCAGTAACGTATTCAGCCTTAGCTGTGTTTCAATTCCGGAACAGAAGTAAGCAAACTCAAAATTCAACACGCCGTTAAACATGTTCCCCATTGGTGATATCTTTCTTCCTCCTTTCCCGCAAAGGATACAAACTCTCAATTTAAGTTATGAATGTTGTACAGGTAAGAGATGTCCCCTATCATGTGCCTGGAACAACCACTATCAACAAACCGAAGTCTGATGATATTCCTCCATAGCTGCTCCGACACAGAGTGTAGGATTAGTTAGCTTTTGGAACCTAATCCATTTTGAAACTGGGTTGACCTGTATCATATATGCAAGGTGCTCTCTCCTATGACATATCCTATTTATCAGACATAGAAGATGAAGAAATGTTAGAATCATTAGATGATTTGGGAGTGTGAACCTTTGGTACCCATCTGTAGTTGGGTTTAACCCATTTCATGTTTGATCTAATGGATGCCTTATTACTTGCTTTAGAACTTGAAGTCGATCGCCGACATGACTTCGAACTAACTGATCTTTGTCTAACAGAACCATCTCTTGAATTTGGCTTCTTGTCAGACATTCCCTTCCTATCCTTGGGATTTTGATTCTTGACCTTTTTTGCATTCCAGTCACCATTACGCGATTGTGACTCTCTAGATATATAATGATAAACACAGTACTAGCTAGTTACCTCTTCACCCATGATAAAGACACTGGAAGCAACAACCATTTCCTCATCAAGAGCAGAGTTCAAAGCATCTCTTACTGTCATCTGCAAAAACATGAAGTTAAAGCTATATGTACCAGTTTCTCTAAAACCTTATTTCAACAGTATGCAAAGGTCTACTAGTGTTGACAACATCAAGGAAGATGACATCCATTCCATCTGTAGCCACTTCATTGTTATATGTTGTTGATGGATTCAACTTAGCCAATAAGAATCTTGCTTGTTTTTCACATATTTTTGTGACCAAAATTGAAAAAATCAGCTACATTCAAAAACCAAGAATGTAATTTACTCTATAATTAATGAATATTGTAAAATTTGTTATTTGGAATGCAAGGGTAAAATGGCCATTGAGACTCGTTCAAACGGTTAGTAGCCATTTAATCTCGTTCAAAAAATATTAATTAATTATAGAGTAAATTACATTCATAAACCAAGGAAGGCCATGTTGATCGCACACCACCAATCTGCATCATCATGTGGAGCATGTAACAACCGAGCAAATGCCTACAAAATATAAAAAAATATTAGTTTGATGTTTTTTTTTAAATTATAAAAAGGAAAAGTGAAATGAGTAATTCGGTAAATTAACAACTTTTTACTTGAACAAACTGTGATCTTTGAAGATTGAACATGAATTGAGGGAACAATGAGAAACTAGGGTTTACAGAAAATGAAGAAGGTTCGTCTTTTCTATAGTCCCCAAATTTGGAACATAGACGAATTAGGTTTATATCTATCCACCTTGTTGCATCAAATGATTCCTGAAAAGGGTAATTCGGTAAATAAAATTTATATATTTGATTTGTGTAAAAAGTACTAGAAAGCCAACGACTCAGCAGGCCATGACCAAGTTCAGAGCTATTCCTCTGACCAGAGATTTGACTGCCAAAGCATTCCTCGGCTATCGAGAACAAAAATGCCCCATGTTTATGCTACTCTGCCACTCTTTATCCCTACAACCAGTTGTTTTTTACCATAAAAAATAAAACCTTTTGACTGACTACAAAAAGACAACCCCCCCCACACACACCAAAAAAAAACTATTACATATAATGTAGCATGTCTAATAGAGCAAAATCCACAAAAGATAACTTCAAAATTACCGTTTTCATGAATGTCTTGAAGTGGGTTTTTTGGGTTTAGTTTGTTGATTTTATCTTTGGCTGTTATGGAAGCTATCTTTTGCCTTAGAGACTTGTCAGCCTGCAACAACATTCCATTTTTATTGTAAAGCGTAAGAATTTAAAACATTCATCTTGGAGAAAATTACAAAAATGGTCCCTGAACTTTTTTATTCTCACTTGTTTATCTTTTGGTCCAATATTGAAACTTTTTTTTCCTTCCAATTCTGGTCCTTATTTCAAGGTTTCATATCGATTTTGAACCTTGCAATAAGGACCAAAAACGAATATAAGCAGTTTCATCTGGACTATTATTAAACACCTGCCAACATTTCAGAAAATTAAAAAAAAATATAACAAAAAGGGCAATTCGGTAAATTAACAACTTTTTACCTGAACAAACTGTGAAGTAAAAATATAAATATATAATAAGTGAAGTAAAGTAAAGGAAGTTGAGTTATAGAATTTACTCCACTGATATCATCGCATTTTCCTGCCTCTGATCTCTAAAGGGCACTTATCTTGATTTAGTGACTTGATGGGAATCACTTTTGGATACTTGGTCTCCAGTAAAAGAAACATGGATGTTCTAATTTCATCACCTAAACAACTTTTAGCTGCATTTTTTTCATTGGTTCGAAGCTCTCAAGCTTTTTTCCTTGAAAGTGAAGTGTCTGGTGCAACATAAATACTTGTTAAGAGCATGGGTTTCCATTACCCCTGGATTGGAAACAACTGGTCTGTCATACAAAAAAGAGCCACCGGCTCCTTGCTCATAATTTGATATCTCTCGAGATTGCTGAGCATATGTCAACACCTACCCAGTTTTTTTATATTAAAATTAAAATAAAACACAACATGCATTCTTCTTTTCTTTTCTATATGCCTAATCTCTAAACTAAAATAAAGAAGTTATACTGAGACGAACAAGGGGATTCCTATGTTCTAGATATCTAAGAACAATTTCTGCAACCTCTCTGTATCTTGACATCATGAATTCACCTGTATTTCTTTTTCATGAAAAAAGTTTATTCAAGAAAGTAGCAACTAGGGTTTATTAGCTTAACTGCCCTTTCCTTAACAACTAATGTTGTATCCCTCAATGCCACCCAAATACAAACCCAATGATGGCTACTGCCCATAGGACTACCACATGAACATTGAAAACTGTAGAAGCATTAAGTAATGATTACAAAATACAAACCCGCAAGCAATGCTTTATGAGAAGAGCATGAGCATCTAAACCCTAAAAGAACCAGAAAAGGTAGAACAAAAATCGAGCAAGAGCATAGGGGTACCTGAAGAGAAGAACGGAATCTTGTTCGAGCAAATAATGTTGGAGGGTTTCCGGATTGCAATTACGAGGTAGTTTTTAACAGAAAACAGTCATGCTTTCCAATTCCATATAGGAGTGCAGTGCTTCGGCCTTTGAGCGAAACATTCATGTTTGGGCCCATGTTTTCAGAAATTCTAGTATCCGCTTTAGGGCTTCTATAATCTTTCATCAATACGGAAAGATACTTAGAACAAATGAGAATCAGAAACGAATGAGAATGAAGATTTGAATTCCTATTGAGACTTGAGAGTATAATACTAAATTAGGGCTTTTCTGACAATTTCAACATCGAGTGGGAGATATGGCGGTTCCAGTAGGTAGAAGTAAGTAAGCCTTTATCGATGTCCTCCCTTTCTCTCGAACGCCTTTTGTATCCGATGATGCTGATTATCCAGACTGGCCTTGGAAAACGACATCAACAGAGGTGAAGGGAACGCACAAAGAAACCCTTGTGAGAGAGAAAGAAAGATTTGATTTGAAGCAACCAGCAAATGAAATTGAAAGGCAGAGGCGCTACACTCCTTTTTTTTGTTCATGTCACCACACATCAACATAGAGAAATCGAGAACCCCTGCGGGTTTGATCTGTTCAAAAGACGGGATCAGATATTTGGTGATATTGTGATTTTGTTGTGGGAGAAAAGAGGAATGGTGATGATATTAGGGTTTTTTTGGGTATTAGAGTGAGAGAGATATACAGAAAAAGAGATAGAAAAGAAAAATGGAAATAAGGTAGAGGATAATGATGGCGGCCTTTCAAACTTTTTGGATTTTCATTCCCCCCCCCCCCCCCCCCCCCCCCAGCAGCAAAAGAAAAGAATGCGCCTTTCATTAAAAAAATATAAAGCGACATTTCTAGACGACACCCATTTTTAAATAAGTGAACTCCGTGTTTTTAATTTTTTTTTGTTGGACGTTAATTTTAGGGAACACACAAAAGCGTGTCCTCTATCCTTCAAATTTTAGAAGAGATGACATTATTTTTAGGGCACAGACTTTTGCGTATCGTAAATCACCGCGTGTCATTGTTTGCGCGTCATTAAAGGGCTGTTTTCTAATAGTGTCGTCGCCGCTGATACTCTAATTTATTGTAGTGTTTTTAAAGATGTGTAATTGTGTAAATAATGATTAATGGATTTATGAATAATATGGTTTATAAATGTTATATATTACATGAACATAACAACTAGATAATTAAGATTATTATTATGTTCAATCTGTAGTATATATTTTATACCATTAAGTTTAGCTTAGGTGATATATCTTCAGTTTTTTTTTTCTTAAATTAAGTAGTTAGAGATTTTAGTAGGCAATAATCGGATAAAAATGATTTTTCCTTGGGTGAGTAACCCGCAAGGAATTAGCTCACATGGAAACCTCCTTGATCTCTAAAACAAGTAATGAAAAATCAACCCCTCAGGCTATAGCATTCCAACTTCCAAGTACGCACCACAACCTCACACTTCAAAAACAAATGCTTCGAGTCTTAAGAAAAATCTGACCAAATCGGACATAAGGTAGAAGGAACTTTAATCCTTTTACTAACAAGTTCATTAATAGTTAATTGAGAGGTGATTCCAACGTAGTCTCCTCACAAAGATGTTAACTTTCTTTTTATTAAATATAGATGCTAACATGTGTGAAATAAACAATACTTATTAGAAAATTTTAAGCGGTTAAAATGACATTTAAAAAAGCTTATGTTGTCAAGGGTAGAAAGCTTTTAAAATTTTTATGCAAATAATAATATATTTGTAACAATCTATCATTAAAGATGTTCTAACAACCTTAAATCAACTTACCAGTATAATGTACAACAATGTTGGTAAACTATAATATACAAAGTATAACATATCCAAATAATAAAACAAAAATATAAAAAATAATATAAAAAATATAACGTATCCAAATTTCTTATCTTTTATTAACATGGTTACAAAGTTTTCCATTCAACTTCTCATTATTTATATTAATATCATACGGGTTATTATATCAAATGTTTATTCCAATACTAAAATTTAGATTTTGTGAGTTGTGATTCCATGTGGAAAGCGTATGAATACGAAGGCAAGAATTTGAAAAAAAAAGAAGGGAATGATAGGGTGCATGTGGATAGCCTACGAAACAGAGTAACGTGGATGGACGTGATCTGTTAGATTCTGGAAAGAAGGAAGTCAAACAGGTCTGGATACACAATTATCTCACGTGACTCCCTCGTATATTGCTGCTTGACAAATGCCGCATCTAATGGAATGAATGCATCAGAGACCTATTACCACTACTCACCTCCTAAATCCTATCCTAGCCTCTAAAACCACAACCAACTCATGTAAATTAGCAACCAATAAAACGTCAAATTATATTACGAGATCCAATAAAACGTCAAATTCATGAACGCAAATCTACTTTTAACTAATCAATTAATTCACATAAATAATAAAGAGTAATCAGAACACAAAGCAATGAAGTTACGTAGATCGTAGAGATTATATTACGTAATTTACAAACATCAAATCTAGCTATCAAAAACTAGATATTAATCTTATTGATGCAAAAACAAGAAGCAAAACTCAGTAGGATGTTTTTGAATTAAAGATTTCAAACCGTAAGGTGGTTGATAAGATACAAAGCATTGCTGCTAACCCTTGTAAGACTTACAATGCTGTTTTTTATCTTCTTCTTAATGGCCGGACTGACCTTCCTGTCGGAAAACCCATCAAGGCATGAATTCTCATCGGTGATGGCGGCGCTGGCCCACGTCTGAGCATTAGAGATCACAAAACGCTTATCGGCAGATTTAGGAAGACCAGAGATCGCCTTGAGGGTGTCTTTGATTTCACTCATGCTGTCTTTAATGTCACCAATGCAATCTTTAAGGACTGCGGCCTCCCATTTGGTGATCTGTTTGTTTTTGGATAACTGGGAGACGGTGGAAAGGGTGGCGTTGGCGGATTTGAGGGTAGTGGAGAGGGCGACGTTAACCAGTTTAAATGGGTTAGTCTTGACGGCGGAGGCATAGGGGAGGAGGGTTTTCATGCAGACGGCGGGGTAAGTGGCGGAGCTGCATGAGGTTTTGACGAATGTAGAATATGTGTTTTTTGGAGCAACAGTGGCAGATGAAATTGGAGCTAATAAAAGTGTTGTGATCAGAACTAATAGCATGAGGCATTTGGATTCCATGATTAGGGTTTGGGTGATGGGAAGGAACCAAGAAATTGCTCAACAATTTATAGACAATTTTTATTTTATTTTATAAAATTAACAATTTTTAAATTAAATTATCAGGTCATTCAATTATATTTATATACATGTAATAGAAGTAAAAAAAAGTAATGTCTTTATCGGCCCAACACGCCATTTGACATTCCGTTGTTAGATAAACTTTATTTGGCATTAAAATAAAATTAAAAGGATATTTATATCTAAACATTACAAAATTGTTTAGAAAGTGAAGATATAAAAGGCTTAAAGCTTGTAATTGTAAATAACATTGAAGGGCTGATGTGTTATTGTAGTGAAATCGGAGGGACTAAAATTTAAATAATGCAAATGTATCACATAAGTGTAAAGAATGACATATGATTGTTACTTTGTTAGCGTTCACATTATGACATGTCGGTCGCATGATATATCTTTAAACTTGTATTTTATTTATTTGAAGAATTATCTTTGAAAATTTAATTGACATATACTCTTTTAATTAGCATTTTTCATCTTACCAGTTAGAGCATTTGATTTCTGTTATTTTACTTTTAGTTTTTTAGTTGTAATTATGTTTATAAATTTAATCATTTTTTTAAAGGATAATCAACATTCATTAAACTAAAAGTTCAATTGTCATCATACAGTGACTGAGATGACAAACGGACAACAAACTGTGTCGCTAAGCCTTTTTGAATGCTAAAACTAATTTTTTTAAAGACTACATCCGAAGATCTAGGAGATATAACATTACCATGCATGATTCGTTGTACTCTTTTAATAAGCTCTACCGCATCCGGTACGAGGAAACCAAACGTATCAAATGCAAATGATATGAACACGTGTTGATTTTCCATGCACGATTTTTCATGTTTGATGACTTTGCTTGTGACTGCTTTTAAAGTTCATGATTATTAACAAAAGTTTAGGACGCGTAAGTACATATCCTCGGTAGAATGTAAAAAAGAAAAATAGATGCATGGTTGTCAAGTTTTTTCCATTTCAGATGAAATCATATTCATATAATTTACAAAAGTACAATTTATTGCTTGCAATTTTAAAGATTGGATATAAAAATGTATCAAGAAAATACTAGTGAGCTCTTTAAAGATATGTAATTGTGTAAATAATGAATAATGGATTTATGAATAATGGATTTATGAATAATATGGTTTATAAATGTTATATATTACATGAACATAACAACTAGATAATTAAAATTATTATTATGTTCAATCTGTAGTATATATTTTATACCATTAAGTTTAGTTTAGGTGATATATCTTTAGTTTTTTTTTCTTAAATTAAGTAGTTAGAGATTTTAGTAGGCAATAATCGGATAAAAATGATTTTTCCTGGGGTGAGTAACCCGCAAGGAATTAGCTCACATGGAAACCTCCTTGATCTCAGGGTCGGTCCAGATGGTGGGCAACCCGGACGAGCGTCCAGGGCCCACGTCTCCAAGGGGCCCAAAATTTATGGGATATGTAGTATATTATTAAAAAAAATTTATTACCTAAATGATTTTTAGAGTGTAAAGTTGGTTTAAACTCAAATTAGCTCAGAAGATAAACAATTTGGCTTGCTTGTTATTGCTAATTGAACATGTCTATACCGAAGAATAAATGATATTTTTTTAATCTTTATTTTATTTGTCTTCGAGGGACCTTTTTTTTCTTTTCGTCCCGGGCCTTACATACGTTTGGACCTTCCCTGCTTGATCTCTAAAACAAGTAATGAAAAATCAACCCCACAGGCTATAGCATTCCAACTTCCAAGTACGCACAACAACCTCACACTTCAAAACAAATGCTTCGAGTCTTAAGAAAAATCTGACCAAATCGGACATAAAGTAGAAGGAACTTTAATCCTTTTACTAACAAGTTCATTAGTAGTTAATTGGGAGGTGATTCGAACGTAGTCTCCTCACAAAGATGTTAACTTTCTTTTTATTAAATATATATGCTAACATGTGTGAAATAAACAAGACTTATTAGAAAATTTTAAGCGGTTAAAATGACATTTAAAAAAGCTTATGTTGTCAAGGGTAGAAAGCTTTTAAAATTTTTATGCAAATAATAATATATTTGTAACAATCTATCATTAAAGATGTTCTAACAACCTTAAATCAACTTACCAGTATAATGTACAACAATGTTGGTAAACTATAATATACAAAGTATAACATATCCAAATAATAAAACAAAAATATAAAAAATAATATAAAAAGAATAACGTATCCAAATTTCTTATCTTTTATTAACATCGTTACAAAGTTTTCCATTCAACTTCTCATTATTTATATTAATATCATACGGGTTATTATATCAAATGTTTATTCCAATAATAAAATTTAGATTTTGTGAGTTGTGATTCCATGTGGAAAACGTATGAATACGAAGGCAAGAATTTGAAAAAAAAGAAGGGAATGATAGGGTGCATGTGGGTAGCCTACGAAACAGAGTAACGTGGATGGACGTGATCTGTTAGATTCTGGAAAGAAGGAAGGAAGTCAAACAGGTCTGGATACACAATTGTCTCACGTGACTCCCTCGTATATTGCTGCTTGACAAATGCCGCATCTAATGGAACGAATGCATCAGAGACCTATTACCACTACTCACCTCCTAAATCCTATCCTAGCCTCTAAAACCACAACCAACTCATGTAAATTAGCAACCGATTTTTTAGACAACTACTTCAAAGTAGATTTGTATAAATTTGTTTATAAAAGTGTAAGAATTGAATTTATGGATTCTATCTCTATCCTCATAAGGTAATGCCGAAACAATTATTTTGACAATAATCATAACAACCGCAACCCAATTTTTACTGAATGAAGCTGAAAGTTTGCGTCCAAAACTAAAAAAATTGTTGAGGCTCAGCCCCGATGATCGTTGATAGGGGAGACCGTGTATGACCCATTGTTCGAAGGGAACTACAATTATTTTGGGCTATGAATATTAATATATAATCATTGTCCATTTTTAAGAAAAAAAATGTAAGATAAAATATAGGAAACAAGAATGGTCCAAATTCAAAAGTCCGAAGTTGATACATTAGCGAAAACACAAAAAAGCAATATCATTAATATGATTATCTTTATTCATAAAGAAGGCATGTAGATGCAACAAAAATAGGGAAAATAAATTGAGGAATTGTAACTAACGACATATGAAGCAATCAAGCAACGACATATGAAGCAATCAAGCAACGATAGAACGGATGATTTGATTATGCCTTCTTAATTCCTAAGTCTTATAGGTTAGAATCTTATCGCATATAGAATTTGATTAACCATTTTTGTCACTATAGCATCCATAAAAAAACTGTTTCAAAGTTAAAGTTATTAAAAAATTACTTACGGGTATGGATGTTATAATAAATATTGAATGATATTATTATTTTATGTATAACAAAGATTTGCTAGAGAAGATTGATCTTAATACAATTTTCTTTAGAACAAAAAAAAATTGCTTCCATGGATTCAAACTACCGACCAATCGGATAGAAAACACATTACAAATCCATTGAATCAATGTTTTTTTTTTAATCTTGATACTATTATTATTGATTTTGTATCTTAAAAGCTACAAGGAGTATTTTTTTTTTCCATCAAGTTAGTAGGCTTTTATGAATTGTATGGTTCTAATTATGTCTATAAGTGACCCCTTTATTTTCTCTCGTACCAGGCTCAAAATATGTTTAGATCGGTCAGACGGTCATGGATCTACTTTAAACATAGATTGTGAAGTTGCATACAATCTTCTATTCTGCAACTACTTTGTCGAGAATGTCATATTTAGTAACAACATGTTCAGGCAACAGTTTTGAATGAGCGTATAAGTATGGATACAGATAGTTAATGATTGGTCAATTTGGAGAGATGTATAATGAGCATTTGGTGTCTTCGAACAATGTTGTCAGATAATGCAAAATTCAACATGAGAATCGATGGTCAAAAAAATAAAAATCAATATATGTATGTGTGCATCATATTACGCATGGGGAGCATTGAGAGAGGGGGGGAGTGGGTAGCTGCACAAAGCTTAATTTTTTTATTATATATTTTTATTTAAAAATAAAAACTTATAATAACGATAAAAGCTCATTTTTTATGGCTCGTCTTGGGCCTTTAAGGATATATAATTCTCCAGGACTGATCCTGATATTACGAAAATAAGATCATGTGATTTGTACCTATGATGAAACCGACATTCAACCGTCTTTTGACTAAGAAGAAATTGACGTCCAACAAAAAAAACATATGTCTAGAATTATGCAACTGGAAAGCATATCACAACCTTCGTTTGGATTTGATAAAACATATTTACATAAGTCAACTATCTGATGGCGACGAAGACTAGATATTTAAAATTTTTAATAAGATATTCAAAATTGCTTTCTTTGTTTTATATTATGTTTATATTATTTCAGTTGTAATTCATTTAATTTTTTATTTTATTATTATGTAACGTTTAAAGTTGTAAGTTACATTAATGAAATAATTAATTAACATTAATAATTTATAAATATTTATTTGTATTTAATAAGTAAATGTTTTAAAATTAATAATTAGTATTTGGATTAAAATTTTAAATTTTTTTGGATGGTGGAATAATGATATAACATATTTTGAATGTTGTGAAAGTTGAATCATAGTAGTAGTATGGATATAACATACTTTGAAAGTTGTGAAAGATGGAACATAGTAGTATCGATATAACATACTTTGAAATTGTGAAAGATGGAACATAGTAGTGATTTACACAAAAACATGAAAATGAAATATAAGTATAAGATATGGTCTAATAGTAAATTTTTAATACATTTTGACATTGGGTCCCTCTTCAACAGTTTGTGGTTATATATAAAACAAACGCACACAATTACTTTTATTTAATCTATTACCATTTTATTGACAAAGTTGATGTGAAAAAATGTCACCTAAACGTATCTCTTATGCGCATATGATAATCAGAAATTACCTCTTTCCCACAAAATGTGGTGCATCCACACACTCCCAACTTTTCTATATATATGAGAAACTTATAGCCTAATTGATATCATTGGAGTGTATCCTCGTATCTACTTTAAGATATGGCTCATAGATCTTCTTTACAGGTGATGCTGATTTCTCATCCGATTCATATGTCATGGACTTGAGTCTGAAATCCATGTAGAAGCATATATCATCATTTACAGAAATATATCATAGTATCATGGTAGCACAATAACAACAATGACAACATACGCCAAAAACACTATTAAAATGTGATATGAGGTACATCTCGACGATTATACCTCTCAAGAGTAGAGTAACGGTGTGACATATATAACCTCTGACATGTGTGAAAACAAGAATTTGTTGATTAGGAAAACAAGGGGAGGGTGAATGAAGGCGAGTAATATGAAATATACATGAGTAAACCATAGTATATGTATATAAATATGAGAATCGGGTATGCCACCAGCTCCTGTGATAAGGACAATAATATGGTTGATTTCTCATATTGAGACAATTAAGAATATTACTATTGAGAACTGGTACTAGTATCGAACCAGACCATATGAACTTAACTAGGTCGGTATTCGGTTCCCATTTTCATATATTTTTTGGTTCTCAGTACTTGCGGGTCTGATACAAATGGTTTTAGGTAAAAATCAATACTAAATCGGAAATGAATGGTCAACCATTATATACTCTCTAACATAATTATGTCCCTGAAAACTCTTTAGTATGGGCTATAAATGATATGATGCTTCTTTTTGCCTCATTTTTTCTATCTTAGCTATATATTAGACTATAAATAAAAAAATTGGATAACTATAGCTTGGGTTACATAAACCTAACCATGGGTACTTAAAATATAAAATTTTCATACTTAACTCATGTTTTCTTAATGTAACACCTCATTTTCGTTTTACAGTATAAATGACCAGTTATGTAAATAAACGTTTTTATAGAGGACTATTTAGGATAAATAGTCTCTAAAAATGTCATAGTAATCGTATAAGCAAGAGCTTGCATATAGAGAATGTCGAAATATGACTTTATATGATGAAGTTATGATTTTTAAAAGTTTCAGCGTAGTAGTATGCAACACAAAAACCGAAATTAAGATCGGTGTATTGTTAGGAAAATCAATCTAAATGGGAGTTGATGATCTCGTCAACACCTATCTGTCGATATAAACACAATCAAGAACGGATATCATATGAGACAGTTGTGATTTTTATACGGGTTTTAACAATCTAAGCTTTTAAAAATATAACTATAAAAATAAATTGAGAATTAGCCAACAAAGTCTAAATTGAAGTTGTAGTACCTGTCGATAGCTACTTTAGGAAAATGTGAATTTGGTGTTAACTCATGAAATTTACACTTTGTACCTTACCAAGTCGTTGGTGGAGCGTGTGTGGTTAACCGGCACACTAACTTGGACTAGTAAGGATGACAAATGGTGACTTAATGTTTATCATAGATCGGTGGAGCGCGTATGGTTAACCGGCACATTGATTAGGTGATAATATTAAGGGTACCAAGTGAATTTGCATGGTTATGCACACCTTGTTTTGTGATCCTCGACATCCCAGTCACAAAATTTGAAGGGCACAATCGAGATTGAAACATGCCATTGAAAAGTTCAGTGAATCTCAAAAGATCTAGGAGTTTCAAACCAATTAAAACCAAATTTTATTTCGTTTTCATGGTGGAAATTGGTGAATCGTCATTCACCTACCTTCAAATATTCTATAGCTTGGATTACGACATCCCTCTTCCAAGTTATAAAATATTGTGTTGGGTCCTAGCCTTAATATTTCATATTGGGTGTTATATTAAGGGTTTTAAATCAACTAACTTGAATCTCTCCTACTGTAGATGTCTGATTCAGACAAGTATGATCTTCCCAAATCTCTTGGAACAAGCTTTCCTCTTGAAGATGATGTCCCACAACATCATGCTTCACTTCCTCCACCTCCTCCAATTATTCTCCCCGACCCACAAGCTCGAAGACTTGAAAAGTTCAAACTCACTCAAGTCTTATTGGATAGTAAACACAAGGATGGAAAGCCAATGTGTGTACATCTCTTGGAGATGAAGGCACACATTGACAGGCTAAGGATGATGGGTGTCAGGTTCCCAAGGAAGTTGGCTATTGACTGGGTTCTTCAGTCACTTCCTGAGTCATATAGTGAGTTTGTTAAAGACTACTATGTGACAGATCTCGACATGACCCTAATAGATCTTACCTATTTGCTAATTGCTGCTGAATTAGAAATGATTTGGCGCAATGGTCAAGAAACTTTGATTGGAAGGTCTGCCTCCCAAGCTGACATGGACATCCCATAAATGATTCCTTCTCCTAAACGGAAGGAATTGGTCATGGTCGAAAGTGATGATCATAAGAGAAAGGCCATTTCTGAGACTGCTCTATGTGCTGGCTCAGATGAGCCTGTGTGTTTCTATTTCCAAGGAAAGGGACATTAGAATCGAAGCTGCCCTGACTACCTGAGATCTTTAGTTAGCATGTATGGTTCTGCTTCAGGTAAGTCCACCATCTAACTCTGTTAAGTTCCTAATTGTTGATTCTTAATACATGATGTGACTGGGTTGCATTTTAATGTTTGCAGGATCAAGCAAAGGGAAGGAAGCTTAAAAGAAGAGTATGTTGAATCTGGTCGCGAAGATGGATTTCAATCGCATGGTTCGAAGATTCTTGAGCTACTACTTAGGAGTTATGATAGATTGCTAGGAAATATGTAATAGCATAGTTTCCATTTAAAGTTGCATTGTAAGGGAAAAGTTTTTTCCGCATTTTATAAATAAATAAAAGTTTTGTTTTATTTTATTTTATATCTCCTTGCAATGGAATTTATGGAAAGTTAATGTTTGTATGTTTCTAGCTATAATGAATTTGATTCTTTCATCTGTGGCAGTGTCTAAATTTACCAAATAAGGAAAGATTCTCATCACCCAAGTTTCAATTGGAACGAAACTTGGAATCATGCAGGTTGTATTACATGATGAATGAGAATTTTCATTTTTGGAAGGTTAAGACTAATTCCCTGACCACATGTATATGTGAGTCAGGTGAAAGACTAAAGGATCGGGTACACTGGGTGTGTGCAGGTCAAAGTCCAGCACAAAGATCGATAAGACTATTCGTCATGATTTACTAAAGTTTAGTAAATATGGTTGTACCTACAAGTTTAAGTATAATTCTGAAACATTGGAAAATTTTCAATGTATGGCAGGGCGAATGGAAGAATCAACTTAGGCAGAAAGATAAAAAAATTTTCTCAAATCTGAAAAGATGGGAGAGTACTTTAGTATCATGTTTTATGATCATCTTAATGATTGTGAGACCATATCACAATTCATCATCTAGGGACATATTAGTGCATTCTTATGGATAAGAAGAGGAGTCATGAATTATTGAAGTGGTTAATATTGAGAAGATGAGTCATACTTCGTTCCAAAACAAGTCTTAGAGTCATACTCCAAGATTGTAGTTTGAGTGACACATCTTAAAGAAGGATTATAACACTTGTCAAATATAAGAGTAAAATGTTTTCTACTCTTGTGCAATTGAAATTGGTAATTTGTGATGTTTTGGATAAAATAAAGACCAACTAAGGCCAATTATGTGAAGTGTTTATCTTGATAAGAATCTGCACTGACTCTTGAATATTTGTTTGGTTGTCAAGGAATGGTTCTTGACAAAGAGAAAGTTATATGTCAAGAGGAAAGTGGGAGTCTTAAAGGTCTTGAAAGTTTCAAGAACTAATCAAGGATAAAACCTATAGTTTATTGCTAGCACACGACTTGAGGCTTGTAACCTATTGTGTTGACATAATTCTTGTTTCTGTGCCTATTCCGGTAAAGTTGGCTATGTATGTGAGTTCTGTGAGTTCTCAATTGTGTGCATAACAACTTGGAAGCAATGGTGGGCCCTTGTGCTACCAAGAGGCAAGAAATCAAGATTGATCAAGTTTAATTCATATGAGGTTGACTTTGTCACTAACCTTGTCTTGTGATTATGGTTTTGACAAATTCACATGGATAGGAACACATACACCATAAAATCTAAGTGTCATAAGGTTTCTTTCCGATTCATGAAAATGATGGCGAGGAAACGCTTTCACTAAGTAGATTTTAAGTAGATAGCAATTGTGATATTTGCATTCTCAAAGTCGTTAGTGGAGCGTGTGTGGTTAACCGGCACACTAATATGGACTTGTGAGAAATGGAAAACAGGTCTAAACATTATGATTATGGAAACCCTCTTCACATTTGTTTAGACACACATGTGAGCTATCTAAGGAAAGATGTATGAGTCATGAGTAGCTTAGATAAAGTTTTGTCGAAGCATCTTGTATCAAAAGTCTGAACTTTGGTGATGAAAGTCAATAAAGTATTGATTTCTAGAAGTCGATTTCTAAGTATATGTCAAAGCTAGTGAGAGCATAATTGTTATGCTAAATAATTATTATGCTAGTGGGAGCATAATCAATTATGATAAGTATTGTTAATTATAGAAAATAAAGTTTCGCTTGGAAAAATGTTGTTTTGCTATAATTTAGGGAGAGGAGATTATACTTCATTTCAATCCTAAAAGTTTAGATTGAGATTTCAATCATCTTTAGTCAAGAATATATATATATATATATATATATATATATATATATATATATATATATATATATATATATATATGAATTTTATGTTGGAATGGTTCAACATAAGGGAATTCTATATATATTGCGTTCTCAAAAATTCGATTATGATTACGGCATCCCTCTTCATAGTCGATTTTTGAAAACATGAAAAATAAAAATATTGTAGCGAAAGACTGATCTAGTATCATGTCTTTATGTGAGACATCATGAATCGTGTCCCATATGCTTTGTGTATAGGATCGATCACATGTGCTACAATATCTATCCGTTCTAAATTTTCAAAAATGCCTAGAGCATTAAGAGGAAAAAAGGAATAGAACCATATATGACTGAAATGATTAAGCAATCGTCGAAAACAATATAAGGTTTACCTAAGATTGGTTTCTCATGGACAGTTGGAAGTATGATGTTAAATTTTGGAAATGGCCATATTTACATATTCTAAAAAGAGGTAGCTCTTGTTCAGAAGTGATAGTAAAAATGGGAATATGGAAATGTTTTCCATATTGGGAGTTGGATTCTAAGAATCTATGAGAAAGTTAGAAACTTGTATGCAAGAATGATATTCAAAAGAATGTACTTTAAATGTGATACTTCGTTTCCATGGAAGTGATCTCCACTAGAATACTTTGTAATGTCTGTTGCCAGGTCTTTATGACTTTTGTGTGTTGGGTCAAAATATGGTTCATACTTTGCTTTTCTGGGCAATTATATTTTTTTGTAATATTTCTGGAGTTTACGGTTGAGTTTACGGCCGTAAACACCTTACGGCCGTAAACCCATTTACGGCCCATGTCCACCAAGCCCAAATTCTCCAAGTATAAATATAGGTGTTAGGGTGAGGAGTATAGATTGATGAACACGAAGAGAGTTTACGGCCAGAGAGAAGAGAGAAACTAGAGAGCATTTTGTGTGTGAATCTTTTGTATCTGGAACTTTAATTCTAATCAATTCATACAGAGATTCATATTATTCTTCTTTTCCTTCTCTTCTATTTGATCTGACATCTTCCGTTTGATTGGGATTCCGCACCATCAAACGAATCTGATTGATACACAGGCAAATTAGGGACTTATAATTGGTATCAGAGCCAAGTTGTATCAGTCAATTTTGTCAGATTTGGGGCATAATTTGATCTTATTATCGAAATATTTTCGCATTTTTGGATAGATCTCTGAAAAATAAGGGAGGTTTGTTCTTCGTGTTTTTCATAAAAAAGGGTTTTTGATCGAGTTTTGGAGCAAAAAGGAATGAAAAACGTCGTTTTTTTAAGGGTTTATGGCCGTAAACAGCTTGCGGCTAGGGTTTCTTTGCGGCCAGCGGCTAGGGTTCCGGAGTTTGCGGCCCAAGGTTCACGGTCCGAGCTTGCGGCCTCGGAGTTTGCGGTCCAGCACCTCCACCCTTCGCATATTAAAAAAAATAGCAAGCGAAGGTGGAGGTGCCAGGGATCAAACCCTAGTCTCCTCCATACTAGTCCACGCGTCTAACCAAGTCTTCCACACTGCATCTTGGTTTATCACTTCCGATTTTAATTCATAAAGACTCCTTTTCGAAGCAAGTTTCGCCAATTTGACACTTTTAACCCCAAAACTAAATTTCTTTTAAATTTCAAATTCCTTTTTCATCCAAAATAAAAAAATAAATAAAGTTAATTAATAATAAAATTTTATTTTTTTTACTTTTATTTTTTTTGACTTTTTATTTTAAAATTTTAACTTTGACTTTCAGGTTTGACCTTTGATTTTAAATTTTGACTTTCTCGTTTGACTTTTAAATTTTCAAACTTAGCTTTTCGGTTTGACTTATAAGTTTGACTTTTTTTAAGTTTGACTTTGAGTTTGACCTTTTAAATTTGACTTTTAAGGTTGACTTTTTTTTAAAAAAAGGCATTTTTAAATTTGACGTTTAAGTTTTATCTTAGCTTCTAGTTGTGCTTTTTAATTTTAAGGTCTACGAGGGAGTTGAAAACATGAAAGAGAGTCGTCAAGATATGTTAAGACAAAATTTCAACATTTTCGATTATATCCCTGGAGAAACCCTCGAAACTCAGTTGCAGCGATTTACTACACTTACTACTGAGATGAATATAGCTAGGATCTTCTTGACCAAATATGAGATAAACAAAAAGCTACTAAATTCACTTCTGAAATCGTGGGATATGAACGTGGCTATCATCAAGAAGACAAAAGATCTCAATCATCTTAGTCTTGTTGATGTAATTGTAGAACTTGATGCTTTGAAGTGTAGAAAAACAATGAGTTCTGAAAACATTCCAGTCACTGAAGTTACATGTACTCCAGCTTGTGAAGCTACGATTAAATTTCTTCGGGAACAAATTGATTTATTTAAAAGAGAAGTTGAGGACCTGAGATATGAAGGATATCAACTCAGGAAAGGACAGAAACCCCTGAAGGCTGAGTTAGAAGCAAAAACCAAGGACTTTAGGAAACTTCAGGAAGAGTATATCAACAAGTGTGAAAATTATGAGTATGTTAAGAGACAACTTGCTGCTGTAACTGAAGAACTTGACGCTTTAAAAATTAAGTGTGGAAAAACTGATGTCAGTTTCAAAAATTAGACTGCGTCAAGTCAGACAGTCGAGTCCTTATATGAAACCCAATTAAAATTCAAAGAAAATCAAAACAAGGGTCTAGGGTATGATAGTGTACCTCTTCCTTATAATCATAACTACACATCCATCCCTATGACACAGGACGAAACTGACAGGGAGGTATATCTTAAATATGGAAAACTAGTTGGATTAGTGTCAGGAGGAGTTATTAATATTGAAGATACTAATGTTGCTACTTCATGTGCAGGTAAAGTAGCAGAAGATGAGAACAAAGAGAGCACTACTGAACAAACCAATGACTCCTTTTGCAATTCCAGCGCAAAGGACACATAAGAGACAAGGCAAGGATACACCACCAGGGGCAGGAAGAAACAACTTCACAGTGAAGAAAAAGACATGTTTTCACTGTGGAACTCCTGGACACATTGCCCGAAATTGTCCAAATCGCGCATACGTTCCCTACTGCGCACAAGGATGGAAAAATGCGCCAAGTGGGAGATACTTCAAAAGAAACCCTTCCAGGTCACGTTCAGACAATGGTGACTGGAACGCGCAGAAGGCCAAGAATCAAACCCACAAGGCAAAGAATCCGAATCCCAAGGGAAAGAAGGAAATGTCGGCCCAGAAGTCTAGTTCAAGAGATGCTCCTGTGAAGCCAAGACCGGTTAGGTCAAAGTCATTTAGGCAGACGGCTTCAAGTTCCAAATCAAGTACCGAGCCACCCATTAGATCAAAAAAGAAATGGGTTAAACCTAACTACCAATGGGTATCAAAGGCTCAATCTCCTAATGATTCTAATATTTCTACATCTTCTGTTTGTGATAAACAGGACATGTCATGGGAGAAAGTATCGTGCGTGGATGACAAAGGTCGACCCAGTTTCAAAATGGACTGGGTTCCAAAGACCAATTAGTCCCGCTCTGTGTCGGAGCAGCTATGGAGGCATATCATCAGACTTCGGTTTGTTGGTATTGGCTGTTCCAGGCACATGATAGGAGACATCTCTCAACTGTATAGCACTCAGAACATTATTTGAGAGTATGTGTCCTTTGCGGGAAAGGCAGAAAGGAAGAGATCACAAATGGGGTTAGTGCTTAATGATATGAAGAATTTTCGAATCTGCTCTGAGATTATGCTTGCTATTCTCAGACCTTCTGAATGCAGATACAATTGGTGACTTACGGTTTGAGTTTTCTTCTCTATACTCCTGAGTTTTTCTTAAGCTGATTCGCTTTAAAGACTAATTTTTGTTTTAGGATAGTTTAAATTTGCGCATTTACTTTCGTTTCTCTCCTATGCACAAATTTAGGGGGATAAATAAAAACAAAACAAAAATTAGAAAGTTTTAATTTTAAAAAAAATCCAAAAACATTACGAAATCAAAAAATCAAAAAAATATGGTGTTAATGGAATGTGCCTACAGGAGATGTTTTGGGAAATGAAATAAGCAAGTGATAACGGGCAATCTGAATCAGCGTAACGTACCTAAGTTGAATCGGCTACGCTCTGTGCTCGATGCGCTGGTAGGCATGAAAGATTTTAAATGGACTTGACTAGGGAGAGTTGAACCTAATGAATTTAAGGACTTGAAAATCTTTGACCTAGTTAGATCCGTTTAACCTGATTTCACGACGCTCGGATAGATTGAGCAGGGAGATATACATGGGAATCTACCGATCACATTAAATAACCCGTATCTAGAACTGTGGATTCACTTTTCCTCGATGTGCAGATTCTGTCCTTAATTTCGGTTGGATGGGGCGACTGGTAAATTCTGATAAATTAGGTCTGTAGAATATCATTTTCTTTCTTTCTGTCTGTTAGTCATATGTTGTCTCCTTTGCGTGACTTCCAATCCGACCTGGTACACAACATATGCAACTTTATTTCTCTGCATGTTATATATATGAAATTCCTCTCATCTGTTAGCCATATGTTGTCTCCTTTGCGTGACTTCCAATCCGACCTGGTACACAACATATGCAACCTTCTACTTCTCAACCCCTCTGAAACAATAACTAATAGAATTATGTATCTATCCTCTCTCTGAATGGTTGTCTGCTCACCCGGTGTAAGGAGTACTCTGGAAGTTCTTGATGGCTGGGGCGTATCAGGAAGCGGGAAACATGTTCCAGTACAATTAAAATTGAACACTCAAAGATTGTCTATAGATCTCGCTGCTCAATTTAGGTGGACAACAATATCCCTGGTCATCGTCAGATGAATGGTCCTTAAGATATAGTATTTAAGGAATTAGGATCAGATTTAATTACTAGGAACTTAAGTTCACCTTGTCTTATATCAAATAGTATGTCCTAAATCAGTCACAATTTTTCGTGTTTAAGTGGACCACAATACTGGTGATCGATCAGACCAAGATGTGAAGATAAGGGTACCGACAAGTGGAATAAGATTGTCCAACAACTTTGATCCCAAATCACTCTTAAAGTTAGCTATTATTTTTGTTTTTGTTAAGTTTATTCATAGTGTTCTTCTAATTTAAATATTAGGGGAGAATTAAAAAAATAGTGTTACTTCTATTTTATTTCTTTTTCAGAAAATATGAAAAATCCAAAAATATTTTTGTTTTTCTTTTGTTCTAAGTTTTCTTTTAGTTTTGTTTTGTCTTGAAAAGTGATTTCAGGTATAGATAAGACTCATGGAGTTTGTGTCGAAGATTTCTGAGCCAAAAGCCTCGTCCATGAGCATCGAAGAATTCGCATTCGAAGGAGCAAGAAATGAAGATCATTCTTTCAACATTCAATCCTTCAACCCCAAAAGCAAGGTGAAGCAGAAATTAAAGATTATGTGACGGATTGCATTGAAGCCTCCTCAATCAGTCTGCTGCTATCTTTGTACCTGTTGAAGTGATCCAAAAGATTTGTTCTCTTTGATGTTCTCTCTGAAGATTCTCAAGCTGAAAGCACTATCTTTCAAGAATCAGTACGTCAAGCCTCCTCACCCAACGTGCGTTCAATGCCAAATTCTGAAGAAAAGCCCAACCGCTCAAGATGAAGTCATTCATTGAAGATTCATCAAGTTCATCTTGAAGTCATGAAGAATTTGAAGATTAATGATGAAGCCAAGTTCCCAATGAAGATTATCAAGAAATCCATCTACTTTTTAGGGGGAGTTTGTTGGGTTATTTAAGAAAAGAAAAGAAAGCTATAAACCAAGGGGGAGATTGTTGGGTCAAAATATGGTTTATACTTTGCTTTTCTGGGCAATTATATATTTCTGTAATATTTCTAGAGTTTACGGTCATGTTTACGGTTGAGTTTACGGCCGTAAACTCATTTACGGCCCATGTCCACCAAGCCCATATTCTCAAAGTATAAATATAGGTGTTAGGGTGAGGAGTATAGATTGATGAACACGAAAAGAGTTTACGGCCAGAGAGAAGAGAGAAACTAGAGAGCATTTTGTGTGTGAATCTTTTGTATCTGGAACTTTAATTCTAATCAATTCATATAGAGATTCATATTATTCTTCTTCTCCTTCTCTTCTATTTGATCTGACATCATCCGTTTGATTGGGATTCCGCACCATCAAACGGATCTGATTGATACACAGGCAAATTAGGGACTTACATTGTGCATAGTCATTGTAAAAGGATCAATGCATATGAGTTTAAAATCTAATAGATTACAGTAAATAACTAGAATTTGATATTCTTACATTTACGGTAAGGATTTGGGATTGTGAAATGAGCATCATTGGAATCATGTCTAATTGATCTACTTCACAAAGTAAGGATCATAGACAAACATAGTTTGCATACTTGGATCATAGCATGACTATTGTTTAGAAAACATAGTGTACATGCTTGGAGCATGGGACAACTATTGTTTTAATTCAAGTGCTAAGTTGATAAATCGAAATAGAATAATGTGTAATCAATATGGTGATGAATAAAAGGTGTTTTATTTATATTCATAAGTGCTGAGACCATATTGGATTCAATTATTCTTGTGTTTCACTTTGCATGTTTTGACATCCATAATAACTAGGTTATTCTTTCCGAATGACTAAGTTATTCAAACTTCCACAGTTGGTCATACGTCGGAAGTAGGTATGAATTAAGACTGTCATGAATTGGCCTTGTAGATGACTAAAGGTGTTTAGCCATAGCAATGGTTGCTACAACATTCATGAGTGCTCATAAGTTCTGAGTATTGGAATAAACCCACGCTCACTTGCATCACTTCATGGAATTTATCTCGAGTGATCGTGAGACGGTAATATCATATAAGTCTTCAAACCTAGAGATATGAGTTGTTGCCTATGAGTTGGTTGTGCATTGATTGCACGAAAACGCATCAGTAACTTGATGTTATTAAACGTGCCTTTGTGTATAATTCAACAAGTAGTAGAAACAAGTATATGAGTCGAAGTTTATCTGTTCCTTTTAGTCCTTTGAGGATTAGAAGCGATATCTGGGCCCCTCGATAATTTTGTTTTGACCTATGTACCGGGCCGGTCAGAACCTAATTGATGTGTTCAATTTAGTTCTATGTCAAACAAATCGGAAATCAGGAAACAAACTGTTGGACAATAAGTACGACGTTGTTCCATGTATTTGTCCGGCTGATATCTTGAGAAGAGAGGATTATATGATCACTTATCTAAAATGGCGCTTCATAGTTCAACAAATTTTTGAGAGCTACGATTGCTAGTTGGTTCCTGAAGTCATATATGCAAATATAGTTATTAGACTTATCCAAGTGGGAGACTATTGGATAAGGTGTCTAAGTCCATAACAATATTTGAGATGCACTTGACCCGACCCGGCATGGTCCATTTGGGTTGCACTTCACCCGAACAATTTATATGGATAATCTTTTGAGAATAGTATGTTTATGATTTATTAATATATTATAAGGTATAATATATTAATATGAAATCATATTATTTAATTAGTATTGATCTTAAATTAATTAAGAATTAATTTAGTGATCAAAAGGTGACTAATTAAATATGGGCTCTTGTATTTATTTAGTGTGGGCTAACACTTATTTAGTATGGGTAGTCTTGCATGGGAGTCCATGTATGGTCCATGGAGATTTTAACCCATGGATCCTTGGAAAGGAAGATTCATGGGTATTAGGGTTTACATGGATGTAACCCTAATCCTCCACACTATATAAAGGAGTCCTTGGCACTTGATTTGTCACTAGTGTTGTGTGTACAAGAGTGGTGGCCGATTTCAAGAGTGTGCATTATTCTCTCAATAGTTTTTCAAAGTTTATGGTGATTTGTGATTTCCATTTGAGGCATCAGAACTATTGGTTCTAGGTTCTGAAACTACAAGCAATCAACCACTACTAAAAGGTATGTCATTCTACTAGCAATTTTATGATCCAAGTTCCCCATGCCATGCTAGTTAGGATGTAAACCTTGGAAATTCTTATTTGCATGTATTTTAGTGAAAACATAGATCCAAGGTTTATAGGGTTGCATGAACTTTACATTGAAGACGAGGATTAATCCTGTCACCCTCCTTGCATCTCGTTCTCTCAAAAGAAAAGGAGCCCTAACCCTAGAGCATTACCCTCCAGTCGCCACTACCTTTGGAACACCCTCATCCACCACCGCCTCGCCGCTGGACGCCACCACCATTGTACCGCTACCGAAGGTGCTCTGAACAGCCGGAACAACCTCCAGAGACTGACAAACAAGCCATAATCATTGATGTGTAGGGTCATGAGCGACCGAGAAGCCTCGGGTAAGGCCTTCTGCCACCTCTCTCTCTCTCTCTCTCTCTCTCTCTCTCTCTCTCTCTCCTTTCCTTGCTCTTTCCGACGACTGTGACGTGGGTCATGTCCTGACTGTTGCTGCCAACCTCATCCATCGTTTATGTTAGCTCCGACGTCGCTAGCCACCAAGTTGGTGGTTGAAGGTTGTGGTCTCATGTTGTGTTATGCGTGTATGTTGCTAGAATCGTGAAGCTTGCGGAGTAGACAACATTTTGTCTAGAGGTGAGGTGAACCACCATGGCAGCCAACCATGGTAATAGCCGTTAAATCTCTTCCTCCCACCACCACCAACCACCGTGAGGAGGTGGCTTTATGCGTGAATTAGTATGTGTATGAATGTACTGATGGGTTTTAGCCATAAGAACATCCTATGTGCTCATACAAACCCTAATGCTTGGATCTAGGTTTCTCTATTGTACATGCAATTCATCCAAGACTTTAAACCCTAAATCTAGCATATGATAATCAATATTAACATAATAATGGGTTTAAGATATTACCTTGATTGTTATGTAGCAATAACAATCTCAAATCCTCCTTGTAATGATTTTAGAAAGCTTAGAGTCACAATTGTCACTCCTCTAATGGCTCACAAACACCAAGAGCAAGAGGATGAAGAATAAGGAGAGAGGAGGCTGCCCAAAACGTGTGGAAACCCTAGAGAACAATTTCACCACGTTTTTGGGACTTAAGGGTCCTTTAAATAGTGAGGCTATTAGGGTTATCTAACAAGGAAACCCTAATTTGGATGCTTATGCCCTAAGCAACCCATGGACTCCCTCCTTAGAGGCCTTGGACGATTTCTAATGGGTTTCCCTCATAGAATTCGTCCACCCCTTTAATATGGAGTCCATTAGCTCAATATTCAACTATCATACAATTGACAGTTCTAGTCCCTTAAGTTTAATTAATGTCTTTTAGCCACAAACTTAATTCTTATTAATTCTTGACTAATATTAATTAAACAATATGATTTCTCCTTTAATATATTATTCTCATAATATATTAATAAATCATAATTAATCCTTTCTCTCCATAATTCATCCTATCAAGTTGCTTTGGTGAAGGCAACCCAAAAGGACCATGCACCATCGGGTCAAGTACATACCAAAATAGTTATGGACTTAGACACTAATCCAACAGTCTCCCACTTGGATAAGTCTAATAACTATTCTGTGTATGACTTCCGATCCTGATCTGCAATCGTAGCTTTCCAAAGCCGCTGTCAACTCTGATCTTATCAGATACGTGTGTCCTTTAGATAAGGGATCATATATTCCTCCATTCTAGATATCGTATAGATATGAGACATGAACTTAATCATTCTCTCTATACTATTTCCCGATTTCCGATTTATGATGACTGACAACAGACTATAATTGAACACATCAAATTAGTCCCGGCTTGGCCAAGCGCTTAGGTGCCATCACTAAATCATCGAGAGACCCAAAGATATCGCTTTTATCCTTCTTTGGATAAAAGGAACGAATAAACTTTGACTCAATGCTCGCTTGCATTCACTTATCGAATCACACAAAACAATATGTTTTATAACACCAAGTTACTGGTGCGTTTACATATTATCAATGTGTAACCGATTCGCAAGATACAACTCACACATCTCGGTTTCAAGAATATAAGATGTTATCGTCTCACCAATCACTCGTGATGAAATCCACGAAGTGATCCAAGTGAGCATGGGTTTAATCCAATGCTTCAAATCATATTCATAAGCACTCATGAATGTTGCAGCAACATTTTCTTATGTCTAATACACTTTAGACAATCCACACACCAGTTCACGACAGTCTTCATTCAAACCTACTTCCAACATATGAACGATTGTGGTCCGTTCGAATAATTTGACTGTTTTGAACCAATTAAATTATTCAGGAAGTCAAAACATGCAAAGTGAAACACAAGAATAATACTAATCCTATATGGCCTCAAACCTTTGAGTATAAATAAAACACCTTTTATTTATCACCATATCGATTACTCATTATTTGTTGTTTCGGGTAATCAACTTCTTACTTGAATTATAACTATACTTGTCCCATGCTCCCAGCATGCACATAATGTTTACCTATGGTCCTTACTTTGTGAAATAGATCAAATGAACACATTTCCAATCATACTCATTTCACAACTCCCAATCCTTATCACAAGTTTAAGAATATCAAATTCTTGCCACTTATAGAATACGTTAGATTCTAACATTTTATGCAATGATCCTTTTGTAATTTCACTGCATTAAGGTCACAATGACTATTGCCAATGAAATTACAAAGCTCTCTATCGGAAATTGTTACAAGACAATTCCATAGATGTGATGTCTCTCACTCAAAGTACATTCCTTTGAACATCCTTTAGCATAAAAGTTTCTAATCTAGACATAGATTCTCAATATCCAACTCCCAATATGGAAACCTTTCCATACTTACCATATGACAACTCATTCTTAATAGAATCTTATCTATTCATAATAATGTCGATATGCTCCATCCAATATCATACTTCCAACTACTCACAAGCGACCAATCCTTAGCAAGCTTTGGATCGTCCTTTGATAGTTGTTTAATTATCTTAGTCAAAACCGATTCTAGTCCTTTTTCCCTCTAAATGCGCTAGACATTTGGAAAATTTTAGAATGGTCAAATATTATAGCATTTGCAATCGATCCTATACCCGAAGCGTATGGGACACAATGCATAATGTCTTACATAAAGATATGATGCTTTATCAATCTTTTGCCATAATATTTTATGTGTCTCGTTCTTACCATTCGAACTATGAAGAGGGATACCGTAATCATAATCGAAATTTAAGAACACACTATGTATCCTTGACTATATTTATCAACATTCCACAACCTAAGCCTTTAGATTTGAAATGAAGTACAATATTCTCTCCCTTAATTATAGCAAAACAACTATTCAACCCTTGCAACTTTGCAAAGTATGACTCTTGTTTTCTATAATTAATATTGCTAACTTGCAATACTTGCCTTAGTAATCATGAAATCATAACATTTATGCTCCCACTATTACGATGATTATTATAAACATAACACTTATGCTCCCACTAGCTTTGACACGTATTCAGAAATAGCTTAACTTTCAGAAAAACAATGCCTATTGAATTTCTTTAAGTTCATATTTCTAGTACCCAATGCTTTGATAATCTTTTATCAAGGCTTCCTAAACTTATACATCTTTGCCTTAGATAGCTCATATGTGTGTCTTAAACAATTCAGACTAATTGCCAAATCTCACAATTCGAATCATGGAAAGGGATACCGTAACCATAATCAAATTCGAGAATACAATTTCACAATCTTCTTAAAATCTTTCTTAGTGAAATTATTTCCTCGCAGTCATTTTAATGAAGGAGGAAATCTTATGACACTTCGATTTTAATGGTGTATGTGTTCCTATCCATGTGAATTTGTTAAAACCAAAGTTTATGACAAATTCAAACTCATATGGACCGAGCCTTCTCAATCTTGATTTCTTGCCTTATGGTAACACGGCTGCCCACCATGTCTTTCAAGTAGTTAAGCAGCTCACCCTTTCCTATCAATGTACTTTTGATTGATCAAGGTCCTTGCCTTTTATGCATTCAAATGAGAACTCATAGGGCTCATATGCACAATTAACTCAATTGGAACGGTACAGAAAACAAGATGATGTCAACACGATAGGTTGTAAACCTCAACTCGTGTGCTAGTGATGATCGATAAGGTTTATTTTGATTTATTCTTGAAACCTTTCAAGACCATTAAGACTCCCACTGACTCCTTGACATATAAGATTCTCTTGTCAATAAGCATTTCTTGACAAACAAATATTCAAGAGTTAGTGTAGCTTTTATCAAGACAAAACACTTCATAAATTGGTGCTAGTTGGTCTTTGTCTTATCCAAGACATCACAACTTTCCAATTTCAAATGTGAAAGAATAAGAAAACCTTTTTCCAAATTCTACATTTGATGAATGTTATAAACCTTCTTAAGACTTGTCACTCAATGTCACAATCTTAACTTTAAGACTTGTTTTGGAACGAAGTATGATTGACTTCTTGATTTAACCATTTCTTCAATTCTTGATTTCTCTTCTCAGACATACAATTGTACTAAGACTCACTTAGAGGATCAATTGAGATATGGTTCTTAATCATTAAGACCTATCATAAAACATAATAAAAGGTACTCTCCCTTCTTCTTAGAATAGAGAAACTTTTATCTTTCTGCCTACTTGATTTTTCTTATTCGTTTTGCTATTGATTCAGACTTTTTCAATCAATTCAGAATTACACTTACTCTTATAAGTATAATCATATTTACTAAACCTTTAGTAAATCATGACGAATATCTTTGTTACTCTTGTGGTGGACTTGATCAACACACAACTTTGTGTACTCGATCTCCTAGTCCTTCACTTGACACTTTGTCAGCGAATTAGTCTAATTTCCAAATATTTAATTTCTCATTCATCGTGCAACCAAGTTGCATGATTCCAAGTTTCTGTCCAATTGAAACTTGGGCGATGAGAAACTTTCCCTATTTGGTAAATTCTTGACCTTTCCACAAATAACATAATTAAGAATCACATCCATTCGTTGTAGAAATATGCAAACATCAATTTTTCATAACGATTTCATTGCAAGGAAATAAATAAATAAATAAATATGTCAAACAAAATTTATTTTATTCATAAAAGCTGTGGAAAACATTTGTCCTTATAATGCAAAATCAACTGAAAGACTATGTAATCAAATATTCCTAACAACTCTATCATAACTTTCTAAGCTCAAAATCTAATCTTCGAATCTATGTGATCGAGATCCATCTCTTCGTGATCAGACTCATCTTGCTTTTCCATCAGGCTTCCTCTCTTTCCACTGATCCTCCAAAACATTCAAATGCAATCTTATCACATTATGTATTAAGAATCAATGAATAGGAACTTAATGGAGTTAGATAGTGGATTTTACCTGAAGCACAACCATACTCTTTGACTCTCCCATCTTCTGGACTCTTCAGGCTCTTAGGGCAGACTTGTATCCAACGCCCTTTCTCTTGGCAGCAAACGCAGGGTTGGTTGACTTTCCCAACAAATATGCTCCATTGCCTTGCCAAATCATTTCTGATTCAGCAGCAATGAGCATGTAAGTTAAGTCAATGAGGCTTGCTTCATGATCCATCATATGATACTTTCTTTTGAACTTATTATATGATTTAGGGAGTGACTGCAGAACCCAGTCCACAGCCAACTTATCAGGGAATGACGCAACCAACATTATCAACCTATCGATGTGTGATTTCATTCCTAGAATGTGGGCACACACGGGTTTACCATCTTCATGTTTTATTTCCAATAGGGCTTTAGTGACATTGAACCTTTCAATTCTTCGATCTTGTGGGTTAGGGAGAATAATTGGAGGAGGTGGAGGAAGTGAAGCATGATTTCTTGTTCCTCGATTGAATCGTGGAATATCATCTTTATGTGGAATGCTTGTTCCACGAGATTTGGGAAGACCATAGTTGTCGTACTTTGACATCTACAAAACGGGAGAAAATAAATTCAAGTTAGTTGATTGATTGAGTCCTTAATAAATCACCCAAATGAGATATTAAGGCTAGGACCCAACACAATATTCCACAATGTGACAACCCAACATTTTGGGACAATATAATGTAACACCAGTCAAATTTAGGCCAAAATATAACTTTCCTAAAATATTATTTGGGTTAAATAAAGTGGTAGGAATTGTATCAAGGTTTTCGTACATATAAAGAACACTAAAATCCGAGTTATAACGGAGAAGTTATGACCAACCGAAGATTCTCGGCAAAACCATGCAACACCGATTAAGCGAAAAACGTGAAGTTTCAATACAATAATATTTAACCTTAGGTATCTAAACGATAGTCGTAGATTTCGTTAAACCATGATCATGCATAAAAAGAACGCCCAAAACGGACATCGTATGAAGAAGTTACAAATTTTCTAAGTTTCGTAACAGCGGTAGACAACTAAAAACTCGAAATAAAGATCGAGTGATTTTTAGCCGACACAACTTAAACGAGAGTTGAGGGTCTCGACAATAGTAGTTCGATGGTAAAAAGACAAACGAAAACGGACGTCGGATAAAGAAGTTATGGATTTTTAACGAAGTTATCGTGTCCCGGCCTATTAGTTAAAATATAATTAAAAATAAAGTCAAAATTAGCTGACGGAGTCTTAATGAAAGTTGTAGAGTATTTTCTCACCTTCGCGTGGATATAAAAAACGTCAAAAACGGAGCCCGTATGTGAAAGTTACGGATTTTACAAATTAGTGGCACACACACCAAAACGATTTACGCCCAGCGTACCCTCGTACGCCCAGCGTACTCGGATGCTAGGCTCCAGATTGTCCACGTCGCTTCGATGCTTCTTCCGAGGATGCGGTAAGCGCTGACATCACGTACGCCCAATGTACTCCGAAGTTACGCCAAGCGTACTCTGAATTTACGCCCAGCGTAATCCCTCTTCCAGCACCCTATAAATAGAATGCAAGGGTGCCGGCTGCCTTTGCTAAAATTCTTCATTCCTCTCACATTTTCACCTCGTTTTTCGTGCCGACAACATCCCGACTTCCCAGTTTCATATCTAAGCCCCGACGAAGGTCCGAAGCCCCGAGATTCACGAGAATCTCGTCACTTTCCGGTCGAGGTGCCGCCCGAGAAAATCTCGTTTTCTTCAAATCACGCACTTTCTTTCGGTGAGTTCATACCCCTATAAACTACATTTTTAAATGTGTTATCAATACTTTTTATATACACTCTTAAGGGGGGAATACAAGTAAACACACGATTATTATCGTGTGTAACACAAAGTTTCACTAAATACTCATTTTTATCAAGTAAATCATATGTGATTCATAACCACTACATGGAACCTTTCGTACGCAAAATATATCACGATATCATCTTGTCTTTTGAAATTAAATATGTTGTTTTACATATACGAATCAAACACTTTATTTATACTTTGAGTATATGTGTTCATTTATGTCACCACAAAAGTTACACATTACATAACAAGTGAGCATTTCACTAGGGTTTATTATACAAACGGAACAAACTTTTGGAAAAACTATAATAGTTTACGAAAAACATTTTTACATGTTAAAAACTCTTTATCAAACTGTCTTACATACTTTATGTTTCCTTTCAAACGCTGTTAGAATCGTATTTCAAACAAAGGTCTTCTTATACTTAAAATCGTTCTTATCAAACAAACTACTTTCAAATCATTTTATAAACTGACCTCAAGTCATCATTTCTTATTTATTAAACTTCTCAAAGGTTATACAAAACTTCTTTTATATTTTTCTATTGTCAAATGCACACCTATACATGTGTAGTTATATATATATATATATATATATATATATATATATATATATATATATCATGTATACATATATAGACATAAAAGTTTTCCATCAGTTGGTTCAGTACCTTTGGGTAGCAAAGGCATATTTCGGTTATACACCCACACTACTAGTAACTATAATAGGTATAGTTAGGATATACTACTTACTATTCCAAGTACAAGGAATCACACAAGAGTCAGTTTATTTATGAGTCTATACTAATACATCACATACTATATGAAGAGATACGATTACATACAATTACAAGGCATACAAATTTCAAGACATACAATTACAAGAGATACGATTACATAAGATAGTGTACTAGATGTTCATGAAATTTTACATACTACAAAGTACCATATCAAAGAGATATTTTCATATACAAGAACAAATGGACATTTTCATACGTAAATCTGTTTTATACTAGGTTTTGTGAGACATTTCACGTACTTTCGAGTGTGCATTATTAAGTCCTGTATTATATACCATAACCCCTTGTAGGGGGAGCGTGATACTTGTGTATAGATCTATACGGGATTGACAATCCTGCACCTAAACTGTTAGCTACAGTTAGACCGGCAGGTCTGGGGTGACAAATGTCATAATATTCCAACGCCTGAAGAACGTTGTTATAGGCAGTCCGGGTCATTAGCATGGTTATAAAACTCACATGGAGTATTAAAAACACGTTGATTTACGGGGTTATCATATACCTTAGAGATTATATATGTACACAAATCTATTATTTTAGACATGAAAAACATCATGGTAGTTCATTTTTGGGACTTTTAAACTACTACCCACTTATAAACAAATATTGGATTTCTGAAGCAAACATTCAAAACAGTCGGGTCTTGGTAGAAGGCTACATTTTATACTAGTAGAAAATATGGGATTTTCTAGGGTTTTCAAACGTTTACAATTACTTACAAACGTGTTCGTTGGTATGAACTTTCCTTCAAACATTTACAGGTCTTTCTTTACAGCTTTACAAATCAAAGTCACATAAATATTTATGAATTCACCAGCATTATTGATGATACTCGCTTTCAAAATAACTTGTATTCCCAGGACACTAATAGACAGGTACGACTACCAGGTTCTGTGAAGACGGAGCGATCAAGACTCGTCTTTTATTTTTGAATATTCATTTTTGTAGAATTATACTATGAAAGAACTCAAATGTAATTAAAATTATACTATTAATGCAATGGATGATGTTGTTGCTTGTTTACTACTTTGCATTGTTGTGATACATTACATGAAGTCCTCCGCCCCATAACGTTTCCGCCATTCTCGGTTTTGGGGTGTGACACACAACTCGGGAGAGGGATGCCGTAACCCAAATTGCAGAACATTTGAAGGTAAGTGAATGACGATTCACTAATTTCCACCATGAAAAACGAAAAACAGATTAAGTTTTAAATGTATTGAAAACTCCTAGATCCTTTGAGATTCATTGAACTTTTCAATGGCATGTTTAAATCTCGATATGCCCCTCTAGTTTGTGACTGGGATGCCGAGGATCACAAAGCGGGTGTGAATAACCATGCAAACTTACATGGTGCCCCCACATGTTACAGTCACCTATTCGATGTGCCGGTTAACCACACACGCTCCACCGAACTATGACAAACATTGAGTCACCCTTTGCTACCTTTGCTTAGACCCATTTAGTGTGTCGGTTAACCACACACGCTTCACTAACATCTTCGCAAGGGCACAAAGTGTAATTTCATGGAATTGCATCAATTCACTTTTGCCTAAAGTAACTAAGATTGGGAATTTTGTAAAAACATTTAGTTACTTTTGTACTTCATTATACTTATAATGGAAGGTTTCTGTCCTATCCTACCCGTTCGGCTAACGACCCTCCACTAGTCAAGAGTGCGGTGGGTAAGAGTGGATACCCATTCAATCACCATTTTATAGGCAATTTCCTTAAACACCCCTTATAGACCAGCTTTGTGAATGAGACCTACTAACGGTAAGACTGACTTTTACTCATACATATATATATATATATATATATATATATATATATATATATATATATATATATATATATATATATATATTGTTAGACTTTTAATGTTATATATAGTATAGGGTGTATTTCACACTTTTAAAATACTATGTGGTCAAATTTAATAATTATACTTTTAATTCAATTGTAAACCAAAAACCAAATGGATTTATTAAATCTCATTTAATTATACAACTTAATTAATTAATAAAACCATAAGGGTGTGATTTGAACTTTTCAAAACAATACTAGGGTTTTAGAATTTAACATTCCTAAATTAAACTTTTAATCAACTTTTAAATTCCAAAACTTGAGGGCAAGTTTTGAAACATTTCAAAACATTAGGGTTTAGAATTTAAATATTTCAAAATCAAACCTTTTAATCAAAATTTAAATTCCAAAACTTGAGGGCAAGTTTTGAAACTATTCAAAACACAAGGATCAAATAGCAAATAACTTAAATTAAACAATTAATCTAATTATTATCTAATTTGACCTAAAATTAATTTCTTGCAAGATAAGTTACCCAATTAATACAAATAATCAAACTTTAATCAAATAAGGAAGTTATTATCTAATCAATTGGTAATTATCTTTTGTTTAATCAAGGATACACTCAAAATCTGATTAAAATTCGAATCTTAATGACCCATAACAGTTAAGGCAAGTATCCATGACCAAAACAACAAGAAATCTTGAAACTGCCTCCTTCTGACGCTCGAACTCGCCGAGTTCCTCTATGGACTCGCCGAGTAGGAGCCAACTCGCCGAGTTCAGTAGTCAGAAAGCCAAAATTTCGATTTTGCAACAATAATGAACATGCAAGGCATCAATACAATAGAAACCAATCAAGGCTCTGATACCACTGATGGGTTTTAGCCATAAGAACATCCTATGTGCTCATACAAACCCTAATGCTTGGATCTAGGTTTCTCTATTGTACATGCAATTCATCCAAGACTTTAAACCCTAGATCTAGCATATGATTATCAATATTAACATAATAATGGGTTTAAGATATTACCTTGATTGTTATGTAGCAATAACAATCTCAAATCCTCCTTGTAATGATTTTAGAAAGCTTAGAGTCACAATTGTCACTCCTCTAATGGCTCACAAACACCAAGAGCAAGAGGATGAAGAATAAGGAGAGAGGAGGCTTCCCAAAACGTGTGGAAACCCTAGAGAACAAGTTCACCACGTTTTTGGGGCTTAAGGGTCCTTTACATAGTGAGGCTATTAGGGTTATCTAACAAGGAAACCCTAATTTGGATGCTTAGGCCCTAAGCAACCCATAGACTCCTTCCTTAGAGGCCTTGGACGATTTCTAATGGGTTTCCCCATAGAATTCGTCCACCCCTTTAATATGGAGTCCATTAGCTCAATATTCAACTATCATACAATTGACAGTTCTAGTCCCTTAAGTTTAATTAATGTCTTTTAGCCACAAACTTAATTCTTATTAATTCTTGACTAATATTAATTAAACAATATGATTTCTCCTTTAATATATTATTCTCATAATATATTAATAAATCATAATTAATCCTTTCTCTCCATAATTCATTTTATCAAGTTGCTTTGGTGAAGGCAACCCAAAAGGACCATGCACCATCAGGTCAAGTACATACCAAAATAGTTATGGACTTAGACATTAATCCAACATGTACTTCTTGGGTTTAATGTGGTATGGATCTCTCTTGGCCAGGAAAACGTAAGGAAACTCATCACCACCACCATGAGGTGGCGGCCGCCTTCTTCTGTCGTCGTTCCGCCACTGCTAGCCACCATATCGGGTGGTTTTGGGCTTTCGGGTGTGTTTGGATTGATGCTTGGAGTGCTTTTGGCGTTGTTTTGGCATAAGATCATAACCACCTCCACCGTGAGGTGGTGGCTGCCGCCGTGAACCACCACCAACCACCACTGCCTGAGGTGGTAGTGGGTGGTACTCGACTTGATTAGACTTTAATTAATGTGAACCTTAACTATTGAATTAATTGGTTTTGTGATTTTGTTGGAAACCCTAATTTTGGAAATATGTATTTTGGATTTGTCGGGACCCGCGTCTGGACCGTTGGATTTGGAATTTTGAATTACGTCTGACCACATTGTATGTTTGGACTAGTGGAGTGGTGGACTTAATGGATTAAGTACTTAATGGTTAAGTAGGAGCACTTAACCCTAATCGTCATTTTATGGGAAAAACCTTAATTGGGTTTGGGTTCTTGTTGGGCCATTTATTGGACTAAGCTGCTATGGGCCTTTGTGGGCCAATTGGGAACATATTTATGGACTAAAGAAATTATTGGGCTTTAGGATAAGGCCCATTGGAACAAATTTGGAAAATTGGGCCACAAGTGGGCCAAAATTGGGCTTTGATGATTATGAGACATTGGACCATCGAAACACCAATGGTTTGGACTAGAATAAGTGGTTGGGCCTTAAGGTAAATCCATGTAGAGGTCTAGGCCCAATTTAGAAAATTGGGCCATATGTTGGGCCTTGGCTCATTGATTGGTTTTTGGGCTTTCAGAGTGTGTGTTTGGACCTTGGTTTTGGACCAAGTTAGTTCAAGCGTAAAATAGTCTTTTTACCTCAAGCATGGACTGATGGTTATGTATTGGAACCCAATTATTAACTGGGTGATGTTTTGATGTTGACGGTTCGAGAATATGTCATCCAGCAGCTAGGGTTTTATCCGCGGGACTTCAGTAGTGTGAGGTGAGTCTCCTCGCCATACCAATGGGTCTAAGGCACCAAGGCCGACCCATTCAGTTAGTTGTAGTGTTTATTGTATATTTACTACTGATATGTCTGGTATACATGTATATATGGTATGCTAGTTGTCTTTGTGATACTTGCATGGAAGATCATGGGGGAGCCCATGGCACGTGGATGTAAGACCATGTAGGGGATCCCATGGCTTTCCAGATAAAGACCATGGGGGATCCCATGCCATTTAGGTGTAAGACCATGTGGGGGAGCCCATGACGTCCTGGAGTAAGACCCTGGGAGGATCCCACGACATCCTTATATGTTTATATGTATAGCTTATGTGATTGATATGGCTCACGTTATGGGTATGGCTTATATGATTGATATGCCTTATGTGATTGATATGGCTCACGTGATTGATATGGTTTATGTAGTTGTTATAACTAATATGGATTATGTGGTTATGTGGATTGTGTGGGGTATGCTCTGGGGAACTCACTAAGCTTCGTGCTTACAGTCTTGTTATTGTTTCAGGTATCATCGGTTTGGAAAGAAAGGGCCCGATTTGATCGCAGCGCACACACCCATGTTTTCCGCAATGAATGATTTTGGGATGAACTATGATAAATGTTTTAATTAGTGATGTTTTGGGATGTTTGGGATAAATGATATCTATGTTCTGGCTCTATTAAAAATGAAATTTTTACCCTTGATTTTTGGGTCGTTACAGTGGAATCATCCAGTAAACATTTCCGCAATTGAGAGAAGTGAAACGTGCTATGGATCTAACTAAGCTCTTCGGGAAGATCCAAGCGATAAGCAATCCGTCCCACCCGGGCCAAACCCCAGAAAGGACCGATGTATCTGTGGCCCAACTTTCCCCTCTTTCTGAATTGGATGACAACTTTCCAAGGTGACACCTTCAGGAGAACCATATCCCCAACCTGGAACTCTAGATCTGATTGACGCTTGTCGGCATAGCTCTTTTGCCGACTCTGTGTTGTCTGGAGTCTACCCTGAACTTGTTGAATCAACTTGGTAGTCTTGAGTACCACTTCGGTACTCACCATGACTCGCTTACCGACCTCATTTCAATATATTGGGGTCCTACACTTCCTCCCATAGACCATCTCAAAAGGAGGTTGATCAATTCTAGCATGATAACTGTTATTACACAAAAATTACACTAACGTAAGATACGTATCCCAACCCCCACCAAAATCCAATAGACACGCCCTAAGCATCTCCTCAAAGGTACGGATAGTCCGCTCACTCTATCCATCGGTCTGCAGGTGGAAAGTTGTGCTGAAGTGTAGATGAGTACCCAACTCCTCATGGAACCTCTTTCAAAATCTAGAAGTAAATCGGACGTCCACGTTTGAATCCAGCGAAACCGGCACCCCATGTCATGCCACAACTTCCCTGATGTATATGTTGGCTAACTTCTCCGCAGAGATACTCTCTTGAATCAGAAAAAAATGCGTGCTCTTGGTCAATCGATCCACGATGACCCAAATTGAATCCACTCCATGCATTTTCTGAGGCAAATTCGTTATGAAATCCATGGTGATCTCCTCCATTTACAAACAGGAATGTTGTCACACCCCCGAACCAGGTGGCGAAAACATCTGGGGGCTTGTGTGTGACTTCATCCTTGAAGTATCATCACATAGTATATAATTGAAACATAACATCATCATCATCACACATGTAATATAACAACATACATTGTTTACATCGAGTATTGTGTTTAAATATTACATGTCAAAATAGTTATAGTATGATGGAACAAAATATAACAAAACATCCATTAAACTGTTTAGCCCAACCTGCTTCAACGGTTTCCTGAGAATACAAGTTAATTTAAAAATGTCAACATAAAAATGTTGGTGAGTTCATAAACATGTTTTGAGAAAATGATTTTTATAACTTTGTAATCACAAGAAAATCTTGTATTTTCTAAAAATAGTTTAGTGTGTTTGTGTCCGATCTTGTATTAATGCATGTGTGTTTTTTTAGTAGAATTCCAAAAGTAACTGAAGAGAATGTAACGAAAATGTCCCCAGACAACCCTATGTTGCCTGTAAAAGAGAATGCTGGTATATCAACCCCGTGGTTAAGTACCGGAGCGAGTATGTTCCTGAGTAATCCAAAAGAAAAGAGAATGGTCTCCCGTAAATTTCATAATGTTAATTCCTCTAAGTGAGTCGTTATAACCATGCTAGATAATGACAAGTTCGCCTGTCTTGGCGTTTATGAATGCCGGCGGAAAATAGAATAAAGTTTTTGGTCACCCTAGACTGATGTAGTCTAACTGTAGCGAATCACAAAGATAAATAGCATACAATATAATCATCAGGCCCCACCCGGCATGCATATCAGATATCATACATACAAGAGTGACACAGATAACAAGAGGCCTAATCATAATAGACTCGGCATTGGTGCCTTCGACCTACCAAATACAGTGAGAAAACTCACCTCAAGCTTTTGAATCTCTCAGATAAAATCTCAATCTGCTGATCCAGAAAATCCCCACGCTAACACCATCAAATAATATTCAATTAATAATAGGATCTCAACGCATATTCAAGAGTCTAAATTACTTGTCCAACATCCAAGGTAAAAGACCATTTAACCCTTTTCTTACTTGGCCCAAAACCAAGGCCCAAGCCATTTCGTCAAGAAGCCCAAATTCCTAAATGACATCCGAAAGCCCAATATGGCCCAACTTCTAAATGGGCCCAAAACCCATCATGGCCAAAATCCAATAAGGCCCATAGCCTAGAAATGGCCCAAAGTTAGAAGTCCAATGGCCCAACAAGGCGCAAACCCTAAAAGTCCAAAATATGGCCCAAACTCGAGAAAGTCATACTACTGAGTATGCTTGGCTTACTCATACTTACGCTCAACGTACTCCTTCCGGGGCTAGTACGCGCATCGTACGAGTTGGGTACGCCTCGCGTACTCCGTAGACAACCAACCCAACCCATTAAGCACTTAATCGGTTAATCCATTAATCCAAACTCTTAGATCTAATCCTAAATGGTGACTTAACACATAAAGTTGGCAACTTTACTCCCATGCATGACTTAATGGGACACAAAACTCAAAAATAACCATATTGAGGATCCTAAAACATGCATGGACCAATATAAATCATAAAGGTGCTAAGATCTAACATCCATGGCTTCTGGAGTAGAGCATAATCTCAAATATGGCTTAAAGGACCCAAAAATGCACAAATAACACCGTAAGTTGGATCTAGAATAAGGAACCATCAAGTTTAGAGTTTTTTTTACCTCAAATAGCTTGCAAATATGAAGATGAATTTGGATCTACAAGCTCAAGCCACTCCCAAGCAACCTCCAAGTGTTCTTCTTCCTTCACTTCACCGAAAACTCCACCAAAACTCACTTCCAAGCTCAAATCTCACAAATTGCAATTAAGGTTTCAATCTTAGGGTATAGAGAGATGGAGGCTATTCATAAGGAGGTCCAAAGGTGTTATAAGTTGTTTAAATATGGCAAAACCCCTAAAAATTAAGGTTTGTCCCTGCATTACGTATGCCCTGCATACTACCACGTAACCCCAGCGTACGTGGGTGCATCCGCGATCCAACCAACGAGCCAGTACACTCAGCGTACTCATAGAGTACGCCTCGCGTATTGAGTTAGGGACTAAAATGAGAGATATTTACATTAAAAGTTAAAAAAGAACATACCAATAATCTCGAATGTTACAGTCAGACCATATGAGTATACCTGGTAATAGTAGTGGGTTGTTGTTACCCTTAGATTATGGTATGAGATAGGACCGTTAGGTATGGATGAGAACAAAATGTTGAGGCATTAGAGAATAGACCTTAAAAGCATATAAAAATCCCTGTAGGGTGTAGGTCAATTTTTTAGGTTCGTTCTCTTTCGAATCTTCTGGATGTATAAGCTTCTCAACCTTATTGAATACAGTATATAGTTGTTTGTATAATTGATCCCAAATTATCCCCCCCCCCCCTGTGGATATCTGCCACATAAAAAATTAGTTAACAATTTAATTTCTAAAAAATATTAGTAACGATAGATCATTTAATTAATCAGTAATTATAAAATAGATGTCATTATACCTGTTGAATTCGTCAGTGATGGATAGCAAATCGAAATACTCTTCTATAATAGGTTGTTTAGCCAACCGCCCATTGAAACCCTTTTCCAATAGGTATAGAAGACATACACATAATACATCATCGCCAGATAACTCATTAAGTGGATATTTGAACACATCCGCAACATGCTATAATTTGACCTGGAAATTCGTCGGGACCATAGGAAAGGCACGGGAACGGATTGCGGCATCGGATGCTGAAGTAGAAAAATAGTCACCAAACCGGAAGTCGATGATGAGACAAAATTCTTTCTTTTCGAAAGACAGCTCGTAACCCCCAATCTGAAAAACCATTTCCTCTACTTGACTTCGGGGGTTGGTGACAACTTCATGGAAAAAGACGTAATGTAGAATGTAGAATCAAAGGATCCTCATCTACATTAGGAATGTCTAACCACCTCCCCAACCATGTATTCCAGAACATAGTCTCGCATTCGGGTCTATTTCTAAATGCCGCAAGCATTTCCCCGTCGATTTTGGGTTTACACGAGAGTGTAATTAATGCATCAACAATCATGTCGTGGCGCACAAATAAAAAAAGGTGTTAGCACTTCAATCTAAAATGGAAATGACCAATATTCTGGACTAGTTCCTGACCTGTTCTTCATGTTCCGGACGAGTTTATCGTGTTCCGGAATGGTTCTTCGCGTTCCGGAGGCTCCCGAAAGGAAATTTTAAGATCCGGAACACGACATTTCGATGTAAATCAACAATAATTAAACATCTAAACTACTTTCCATTGGTCCTACAATAATGACATCTTTAATTTAAACTCTGGAACGTTTTCAGTTCATTCCAGAGGTGGTCTACTACATCCGGAACAGTAGAAAAATTGGAACCTTAAACAAACAAAGAGAACGAAGAACATACCCAGAAAATAACGGGGTCATAGTGCTCGTCTTCCATGTCGGAGATGGGAGTTGCGTGTCGGAACGTCGGAATCGGAATACGCCTTTCCGGAATGGAGTTGCCACCTCAAATTATATTCCAGATTTTGAATTTCAAAATCTTGATCCGGACATATACGATTGCCCCATTCCGGAATTCATTCCGAATCTAATGAAATGGGTCGGGCCACCCAAAAAATAATCCGGAATTCGTTCTGGAACGGTCCATTCTGAAATAAGTGGTTATTTTACGAAAAAGAAAAGTTATATTTAAAAAAATAAAAAAAATAGTTAGATTACTCAATTAAGTTTCACGTATTTAAATACATTTCCGCCTTCTTTCGACCGATAAAGTGTGTTTTTCATTTAACTAGATTATAACCCGCGTAAAACGCGGGGAACATATAAAAAATACATATAAAAGTATAAAAAGTTGGCACAATAATTAAAAAGAAAGTAACAGAAATAGAATTAGTTTTATTGGTAACATTGAAAAAAACAATGAAATGCTTGAATATCTATAACCGATGAAGGACCTCTTTGTAAACAACGTTTTTTGTTTTATTAGTTGGACGACTTTGTCCCATATGAGTACCTTAAATACTATATCTTTTTAATTTATACTCTTCTTAGGTTCGGGAACCAATGTCAATTGTCTTTTTCCCTTCTTGTTGATGTATCAATTAATGCAATACAAATTGGTGCTACATTTGGAGCTTTTAGTGTTATTAATCGATTTGTTAATGATCTTCCAGTAAGTTCATGTTTTTTTTTTTTAAAAATTACAACTTTTTATATTTTCTTCGAGTTAATGTTTTATTGATTTGTAATAATAATATGATTGGTGTAGGAGAGTCCTAAAACACTTGTGGGAATTACATTTGACTCATTGCAACAGATTATTTTAAAAAAATAAAAATAAATAACATTTCAAAAAGAATTATTCCTTCCAGCTATTTTGCATTTTTTTTATCGTAGCCCTTGATTTTTTTAGTTCCATACATATATGATGTTTACACTCCTCTCCCCTCTGATGTTATTGTTCAACTTTCTAAGGTGATGAAGTTACCAAAGACTGGTGTTGACGATCATTGGACATTAGCAAATAACATAAATGATTTTTCAAGAATTCTGTAAGTAAATCTATTTCTAACTCAAGTTACAACAACACTCTTGTGTTTGTGTGTCGTGTGTTTATCATAACATTTATTAAGAGTATTAGCATCAATTTATACATATCTCCAAATATAAGTCAATTTTAATCAACGGGCAAACTACTCCTTTTTCTTAAGTTGGCAAAAAACTTTAACCTGGAGAACACAAGTGCGACCTATATGAAAACCGTCAAATGTCCTCTAGAATCTGAAATGTTATAAGTTGTATTTGTAGTTGAATTATCTGTTATTTTTCATTTTCATTTAAGTTCTTTTTGAGATTAAACAAAAGGAAAAACAACATAATTTCGTTAAATGAAAATGAAAAATTTGGAATACAAGGCTACAATTCATATAAAACCCTAACATGATAGCTCATAACATTGACCTAACTCATCTAATTTTGTATCATACACTAAAAGAACAAATAAAAGAATAAAAAAGCATTTGCAATTAAAACCTTGTTTTCTGTACCAATTAGTTGGCATAAAATTCAACAGTTCTTGAATATAGGAAGAGTCTACTCTTCAAAAAATGAAATTAATAACTATAATAAGTAAACAATTGTGTAGATGTGCAGTCCGTAGTCAAATCCAACCGTCCGAGTATACCTGAAGGGCTAATTTTCTCATGGAGAGCATGACAAAATCACCGATGAGAAATTCCTTTGGTGGCAAGTTAAAAAGATTTTTGAATGTCGAATTCTTATGAGATGACTTCATATTGAGCTGTCAAGAAGTTAGAATAATTCGTATAGATGTGCAGTCCATAATCAATACTCCTATAATGCAAAATTTAAAAGATTTTACAAAAAAATAAAAATAAAATGCCCTAAAAAGAAGTGTAAAAGAGTCATTTACCAAACTTTAGATGACTGCAAAAAAGAAACGCTCTTTGTTCATACTTACTTCACACAGACATTATTTTAATAATGAAAATGTCAATTTACCTATAAGGAAATTAAAAATAAATAAATAAGCCAAACCTGAGATCCTTTTTGACAACATATGCATCCGAATTAACTATATTGGAGCTTGGAAAGCACATGTATTGGTTAATGAAAGTGAAGGATATGGAATTGATTTTCCAACATCCATTTTTGGGTAACATCCACTTTCATATCCCTTTTACACATACTTCGGCTCTCATCATGTGCGATTTGTGCTTCTGTTAAAAAATACAAAGTTATACAACCATATAAATCAGATAAGAATTGCACTTTTAGAAAGCATGCATATTATGGAATAAGGATAGAAAATGTTTGGTCTTCAAATGTAAGAATCTTAGGAATGACCTAACTACAAAGATTCACAAGTATAGTGTCCCACGGTTGGTTTTTTATTCCAGTGAAGGGGATTGTATCCCATTAACTCGATGGTATATTATCTAAGAAGGTAAGAATTAAGGCCAAATGGAACTTGATGGCAAAACACCATTCTTTCGTTGGTTATACTGAAAAATATATAAATTTTATAAATTCTTGGAAGTGATATATTTTGTTTTGATAATTAACCTTCTATACATAAAAATCCCAAATTTTCCAGATGATAAACTTTGATAGTACACGGTCATTACAATTTTTTTTGTCTCAATAGATTAAGCATCTAATAACGGCTTAAGGATATGAATATAACCTAAAGAACTACATACAATACATACCTAATAACCTCAAATGCTCCAGAACTTCAAATATTCTTCTCTCAACTTTTACATATTAACAGCATGTCTCCAATGGGTTGAAGCGCTTCAAGACTTATAAAATTGTTCATAATCTTTAATGATAACATAATACTTTTTAATCTTAATCCAAACATAAATTCTATTCGAGTACCTAAAAAATTACATTATGGTGTCCCTGCTTTACAATATTAGAAAAAATAAATAAAAAAATTCATACCTTTTTTTGCAACTTTTTCATAAATTACATGAAAAGATCTATCAATCTTTTTGTGGTCAAGGATTTAATCTCCCTCATCATACCAAAACATAGTATATTAATGATTCATTATTGATGATTCATCCAAGCCAATTGCAAGGTTTCTAGGATGATGATCAACATGAAATAGGAAAAATATATTAAAAATTCAGTAAAAAATAAAAGCATTTTTTATTTTTTTAATGAGCGTGTTCATCTAAGTGTTGGGCGTCTTATTTTGGGAGTTTTTTGATACTCTTTTTTAGTCCAAAAGAAAAGTTCCATTTTATTTTAGAGACAAAATTATAAAATTATTTGACCACTTCTATTTTTTATGATCATACAGATAAATGTTGACCATTTTTTTATATCATTTTACCAACTACTCAATCAAACTGAATTCTGAAACTAATAACTCACATAATATCTTTTGACGACATCTGTCTATTCTACCGTTTTCTACAACTAAAAGCAAATACAAAAAAAGATATATTTAACTATCATATTACTTGTCCCATCACGAACAACAACAAAAATCTAGCAAGAAACATATTTGAAGATTGAATTGCTACCTGATGCAAATCGACTCCTTTTTTTATTCCCTTTTTTGTTTATCTTCATTTGTTGATACCATAAAAGAATGGTATTTGCAAGATGGTGTTATATGTTCTTGAGGTACTGAATGGCAGTTGACATCAAGAACACATATCATAATTGTGTTCAACAAAAACCCAAAATCAACATCAAGATAGCCCTGAAGAAAAAAGTAAGCACCCAAAAGCTATATATATATATATATATATATATATATATATATATATATATATATATATATATAAACAAAAAATGGTGAAAAAAATGAGGGAAAAGAAGAAAACAGTAACAAAAATCGTATAAAATGCAAAGCAAGAGGTTGAAGTGGTGTAGAAAACAAACCTATGAAAAAGTCAAAAAGACGAACGCGTTAACTGTGTGTATGTCGTCTTTCTAGTTTCTGCAATGGATAGAAAAAGGGAGGCGGAGAAGGAGCGACGATTCCCTTAATTCCTGAAAGCAAGTGTAGAAATTAGGTTTTTTCATCAAAATTGAGAAATAAACACCAGAAATTGAAACATAACAAATCAATTATAAGTTGTTGTGCGAAGAAACAAATAACTGACTGGAAGGAGAGCCCTAATGTGAAACGCAAGAAATATGAAGAAAGAGAAGGAGACGAAATAAATGAGTGCTTGCGGTTGTGATGATAAGATGAAAGGGATTCGAGGTTACATAAGGAGGAATCAAAGAGATAAGATTATGGATTGTCTGCGCATAGAGACATGGGAAGAGAAATTGTATCTGGATTCGAGGTCATAGAAGGGAGAATCGATTGAATCGTTGTGAAAGAAGACGTACGTATCATTGAAATTAGTGGGAGAATCTTTCTTATGTATCTTCCAACACCATTGATCTTCATATTTTCTCCCTTGCAATAAATTGAAAATAAAATAATGCCTTTGTTAATGATTTTCAAACGAGAACAAAAGAAACGGGTAATGAGGGGTGGGGTTGATCAAATGATGATATCATTAATAGATTTCCTAATTTTAAAAATAATTTTATTTTTGGTGAAATTTAATTGTTATTAATAGATTTCCTAATTTTAAAAGTAATTTTATTTTTGGTGAGATTTAATTGTCATTAATAGATTTCCTAATTTTAAAAATAATTTTATTTTTGGTTAGATTTAAATGTCATTAATAGATTTCCTGATGTTAAAAGTAATTGTCATTAATAGATTTCATAAATTGGTGGACAAAAAAAGGTTGACCAAATGATGATGTCAGCATAACGATCTAAAGGTGGAAAAGATATGAATGAAACACAATCAATGACTTTGATTGTTGAAAATGATTTTACAAAGTTTCTATATTAATAATATTTAAAGATTACTTTTCTACTTTTGTTTAATTATCCATACAAAATATAAATAATACATATATCGATTATCTATCCATAACTAAAGATCAAAATCATATCCATTTACTATTGGGTTTGTGGGATTGATTGTTATGAGTTGTACTTATTTTGAAGCCCAACTTCCAAACAATCAGTTCAATTTTATAACTTTGTTTTGATAAGGACTTAAAGCCTAAAGGACTATGTTGGAAGTAATAAAAATGCCATATGTTAATTTGAATATGGAGTTTTGATGTTTATTTGAATATGGATTGTTTTTATCGATTATATAAAGTCTTTTTCGTATTAATATTTCTATACTATATACCTGAGTTTATGAAATTAAATCAAAGACAATCAATTAAATTATTTTCAATTTTTATGCAGAAATAGATAACCAATTATTTCTTTAAATTACACGATATGTATAATGATAAAAATATGTTTTTGAGATGTTACAATAGTCTATCTAGAGTTTGTAACTTTGTCTTTTTTTTTTTTTTTTTTTTTTTTTTTTTTTTTTTTTCAAAATCATAAGCTCAACCTTTACTGTGGAATCAACTTTGTTGTGAAATCAACTTGGTTGTGGTATAACCTTAGTAAATTTATCACGTTCTCAACTAATATGTTGCTCCAAACCATGGTTTTCCATTACTTTTCTACTAATATGATCGGGACCAACGACAAGGCTCTACCCCTTGACCTTGCAACGTGACGTATAGGATCAGATCTTTAAAAACTTTCTTACTTCCTTCCAGCCTCTCTAACCGGTGAAGGTGGGTGTCCACTAACGGTCATTCCTGGCTCGGCTCCAATAACACAATTTCGGGAGGAATCGGTAGTTGGGCGCTGGATCCCTTCGGACCTGGAGAACGTGTGACATTGCTGAGTCGGAGTTTGGTGAACCAACAGGTCGCTCCTCTAGTTGAAGTATCGGGCCCCTTTATTGTTGCCTAGGTTACAAATCTCTTACTCGACTAGAGCGGATCCCGAGACTTCACCCGTTCCTTTAAACTGTTGGACACTACATTTTATAACGAGAATCACAAGGCCGGTCAACAAGGAACAACCTGGCAGAGTGTCCTGAGATAACAAGGAAAAAGTGAGAACGCCCAGTAGCCCCTTTGATCTTTGCATTTTGTCGAGTTCTTGATTAAACTCATCTTATATACAAATATACAAATGTATGTTCTGTATCTTTTATATTGTATTAGATCACACTAATCTAAGTTCTGTATCTTTTACATTGTATTAGATCACAATACTAATCTAGATTCGTACTTGTGTTTATTCGGGTTTATTTGTTATTTGAACATGTGATTGTGAGACACAGATTGTAACATTACAATATGGTATTTTCACTAAAATATTTAGATTGTAGCTTACCTAAACATGTTACACAACTGTTGCAAAACTAATACTGTATTAATATGATTTTAAACTTTACCACCAAAAAGTACCTGACAACATTAATTCTAGAGATGGTAGGACCCAATTATTGATAACATCAACATTCAAACACTCTTTAAAACAACTTTTTTTTCACTCTAGTGAAACCACCCCCAGTCATGCTGCTTAATTGACAAGGAGTTCACTATAACCTAATAAATAAAATAAATATATTTTACAACAAAGCAGTGCCACTCTCTTTTTTTTTTTTTTACAATAAATATCTAAGAAATATTACTAATGAGAGCTAAAGCATTGCTTGTTAACTCTGCAACATTTACTATATACCCTCTAATCGTCTCCTTCATCTTCCCAACATTTTCTTCAAATCCATCCATACAAGTATCTTCATCTGTCAACGCAGCACTCACCCACGTCTTCACATTCCCCATTTTCTCTTCAAAATCCGGTCCATCCAATCCCTTCATTTCCACCACCGATTTCCGCATCTCATCCACCGAATCACTCATATTCTCCAAACAGTCCTCCACCGCCATCCCGTCCTGCATACTCACATCCCGCCCTTTCAACAGCTCCTTCACGGCTTTCGACGTCGATTTGGCACTCTTCAAGCTCAAACTCAGCGCCAGACTCGCCAGTTGCATTTGGCTCGATTGGACAGTGGTCGCAAACGGGGACAGGGTTTTGAAGCACAAGTCGGCGTACTTTGTGGCTTCACATGATGCCTTGATGAAATCGGTGTCGGAATCGGTTTCTAATCTGAGTCTTGGAGTCGCGGAGATGGTGGTGAAGGAGAGGAGGGCTAAAACTAAAAGGGATGCCATGAAACATGTGAAAGGTTGCATTTTTTTCTGTGGGTGTGGTTTCTTTGTGCAGTGTGTGTGTGTGTGTGTGTGGAGCTATAACTATAAGAGAGTGTATATAAAGTTAAAAAGGGTACTACTGTCCTACACGTGAACTGGTTGTCAAAAATAATTGGTAAAGACAACAGGAGATGATAAAATACCTTATCAATGGAATGGGGCTTACGCTTCCTCTTGTCATTCTGTGGTTCGTTTATCTTTGTACTCAAAGGGAAAACAACAATATTATTAAAAGCGAATAGAACAAACTTGGGAAAATCAGGATCATCTTCGAAAATAGTGATTACCAGATTTCTATAAACCTATATAATTAAATGCACAACTCAAGCACAATACAGTAATTAATATACTTGAAAACAAATGTAAATGAAATGAAATTTCTCTTCGGTATCCATTATGGTCAGGACTCAGGAGAAAGGTGCACAGTTTGCACTTTTAGGACCTACCATACCACGGAGATTTTTTTTTATTTATTTTTGCGAGAAAGACAGTGTACCTTACAGCATATATGCACTGAATAAAGACAGTCATGTGTAATTTTCCTTCTCTTGTTCACACAAACGATAATAAAAGATAAAAGCATGATGGGTCCATTTTTCTAAATAATAATCTGCAAAGTTTACACTTAAATGATCAAGATGATTAAGACTGGAAGAGTGCTGATTGCAAGCTTGACTCTTTAGAGGATCGAAATGTAATGAAATAATCAGGTACTTAATTATAGTACTTAGTTACTTACATTGTAAAATTGTCAATTGCTTATTTGGTAGTCAATTAGAAATTAAATATCCTTTTACTTTTTATTTTTAGTTTTCTTCCTACCTATTTAAGATGATGACAAGTGTACAAATTTAAAATCTCAATCAAATTTAAATTAAATTTAATGACACTTGTCACCATATAAAATAGATAAGAGGATAATAAGAACAAAAAATAGAAGACTATTTAATTTCTCTTTCACGTTTAAACTAGCTTGACCGAGTTTTTGTAAAATAATCATTTACTTTATGTGATTTTTAATTTAGTTATGAGGGTTGTGAACGTCATGCTATAAAATAAATGAAATGAACATAGAAATATATATCAAATGTATGAGTAATATATGATTTTTCGGTGGGTGAAAATGTATTGCCGTTCTAGCTCAGTTGGTAGAGCGCGTGGCTTTTAACCACGTGGTCGTGGGTTCGAGTCCCACGGATGGCGTTTTAGTTCTTGGGTTTTCATCAATTTTTTTAATGGACAAACTAAAATTAGATAGATACGATGAGAAAAATGGAAGTAAAAAAATCAACTAATTTTACTAGGTAAACAAGCCCAGTTCATCCGATCTAAATCAGTTTACAAGAGCCCGATACATATCAATCTGGTCTTCGATTATTAAAGCCCCTAACAAATCAAAGGAAAATACTCTGGACTCTGAAGTCTGGACCAATCCAAATTAAAAGTAGAAACAAGCCCAGTTCATCGTATCTCTTCATATTTGGTTGGAAAATGTTAACTGTATTCTTTTACATGTAGATCTTTTTTACAAATTATTATATAAATAAAAGTATGAATGTTGTATGTATAACCAAGGTAAATTTAGTGTAGAGTGTATTTTATATAATCCAATTTATATGTCTCATATCATTATTATATCATACCTCGCAACACCTCAACATATCATAATTATGGATCTAGCACCACATGTATGTAGGTCAAAAGTTAATATGGTTAAATGATATGAGTATGGTATAAAACTCCATAGGTTTTACCTATATTTTCAAAAAACACACGGCTTTTCTTTGGCCATAAGTCCCAAAAAACTGAAAATACATGTTAATTTGATGTTTTTGTCGGGAGTATAATATTCAATTGGATGTATCCGAAACTTATTGTAAGATTGTTATCGGATATAGTCATCACAACTATTGTTGCTAAGCTGGATGATTAAAATTATAGCATTCATTGACGTCTTCAAATTTGGTTTTTAAATAACATTTATGTTTATGCTCAACAAACTAGGTGTGAGACACATGTATTACATGAGTTTATTTTAAAGAAAAATTAAATACAAACTTCTAAACATTTGAGAAGTATGAATTTATAAGAACAGTGAGAAAATATTGAATTATAAAAATTAAAGTGTTCTTTTTTCTTTTTTAAATTTAAACAAATAATTTAGATAAATAAATAAAAAAAAATTAATGAATCTTTAATTTAATAATTTTGAAATTAGAAGATTAAGTTTATTAATGAAACTGATATGTATTTATTATTGCATTTAAATACTATCTAGAATTTAATAAAATAAAAAAACCCATCAAATGACATGTAGAATAAATATTAATTTAAAATAACCACAAAATTATAGTATGTGACAAAATAAATGAGAATGTGACATGTGACAAAAATATTTTTATTTATTAAGGAGGATTTTCAAATTTATATAACAGAAAAATCTGAGATTTTTCAAATTTCTCAATAATAAATGTTACTTAAAACTCAATGAGATATCAAGGCTATGTTTGGCGTATTAATCAAGCCAGCTGATAACTGAAAAACTAACTGCTAGCTAATAAAAAATGACGTTTGGTAAAACTAGTTGAAAGATATATAAAATGACATAAAAGGACATTTAAAAGAATGTGTTTTTATAATTAACTAAGAGGTATATTTGGAAAGTTAAAAAAAAAAAACTCCTAAAAAACTAATATAAATAGCTTTTAAAAAAAGATAGTTTATAAACTAGCTAATCAATTACTTTTTGGCTTCTCGAACATGACAACTTTAAAAAGATCGAAAACTATCTAGTTTATCAGCTAGATGTGGCGAACCAAAATCAACCAAACTCTCGTGTCAAACTATAGGTAAAAAACATAAAATAAAGAAAAAATTACAAAAATGGTCCCTGTGGTTTGCCAAAAGTCACAAAGTCAGTCCCTGCTAATTTTTTCTGATACAAATGATCCTTGTAGTTGCAAAACTTGCATTGATGACCCTTTTTACTAACTCCGTTAGTATTCAGCCGTTAGGATTGAATCTATAAGGGTATTTTCGTCTTTTCAAGTATAAAGGGATTGAATTTGTAACATTTAATAAACCACAGGGACCACTTTTGAACTTTGTTTGAAAAAGACAAGTAAATAGCTAGGGGAGGACTCGAATTTGTGACCTTCACGCCTTTAATGTACAAAAGCCTTAACCAATTGAGTGCATAATGATTGTGGTTTATTCTTTCCTAAAACTAATTTATATAATAACAAATCGTTAAAATATAAACAACAAATAAATTACAAAAAACTTTTTTTTCATAATTTTATTAAATAAAACAAAATGTACTTTAGTTGTATTATATAAAAAAAATACATTTTACAAACAATTTGTACATATTTTTATGTATTTATTTTACGTAAAATATATTTTGTGTCTTTAAAAAATATGTTTTCGTATAAAAAATACCTTTTTGTAAAAAAAATTATATCTTTGAAATAATAATAATTAACACTATTCATGACATAAAAATGTATATATATTTAAAAAAAACATAAAAACCCTATTCGGTTATATATCATATTTAAAATATGTATTTCATCTTAATCGCAAGTTGTAAATTGTATGATTAAAATGAAGGTGGAAAGACATAGTGATATATCTTTGCAATTATTAAGACTGCTTTTGATATAAAGAAAAAACCGTATAAATTTTTTAGATACATAAAAAAATCGTTGTTAAGTTGTTTTTAATACATATAACCGTTTTAGAATTAGCGACCAAAAAGAATTTATACATTTTTTATGTCATGAGTAGTGTTAATTATTATTATTTCAAAGACATAAAAAATATATTTTATAAAAACGTATTTTTTAAAGACAAAAAAATATATTTTACATAAAATAAATACATAAAAATACATACAAATTGTTTGTAAAAAAGTATTTTTTTTTATATATAATACAACTAAACTAAAGTACATTTTGTTTTATTTAAAAAACAATTATGTGAAAAAAGTTTTTTGTAATTTTTTTATTGTTTATATTTTAACGATTTGTTATTATATAAATTAGTTTTAGGAAAGAATAAACCAAAAGAACATTTATCTCAATTGGTTAAGGCTTTGGTATATTAAAGGGGTTGCGGTCACGAGTTTGAGCCCTCTCCTAGCCTTTTAATGGTCTTTTTCAAATAAATTTCAAAAATGATATATGTAGGTTACGAACTTAGTCTCTTATAAAAATACCCTTACAGATTCGGTTCCTAATGGATGAATAGTAACGGAGTAAGTAAAAAGGGTCATCGGTGCAAGTTTTGCAAACCACAAGGACCATTTACATCAGAAAAAATTATCATGGACCGATTTTGTGACTTTTTGCAAACCATAGGGACCGTTTTTATAATTTTGTCTAAAATAAAATTGTAGGCATAATAAAGACTAAAATGTCCAATCTCAAAGCAACTTTAAATCTCCTGAACATCTCTACTAACACGCTCTAAAAAAAGGTTGCAACACAGTTTGTTATTCGTTTACCCATTCTATATAAAACCTTCTTCTTTAGTTACAGGTTTTAGTTTATTAAAAAAAAACAAAAAGAAAACTAGAAAATTCGATGAAATAATAAATTGGTTAGACAATAATAATATAGTTGTATAAATATGTATTGTATAAAATAAAAACCCCTTCTTGAAAATGCTACATAAATGATAACCCCCAAATATTACGTGATAATCTAAAGCACATAATAAAAGGGGCGTATCTAGGTCAAGGGAAAGTGGTTTCTAGGACCTATTTTTTTTTTAATTATAATAGAGGTATATATATATATATATATATATATATATATATATATATATAAAATAGAAAGTACCTTATTATTTTTAAAAGAACCACCTAATATTTTTTAAGAAAGAAATATCAATGAACCCATATTTTTTATATCTAATAACCATTTAAAAGAAGCCTAATGTAACATCCCAAAATTCGAGGTCAAAAATTTCACTTTTGATTAGATTATTTAAAAAATGGTTCATCAAAACGTTGCCAAAATCATGTCAATACATAAAACTATAATATCATGTCTCAAAACCAAATCATCTGAAATAACAAAATATCATAGTACAATCCCAGAAAACTCTAACAGAAATCTTATGTGTGCGTGCGTGATGCACTTCTACACCGCCGGCTTCTTCCCCTTAGACGAAGAGGTACCTGACACCAAAACTAAAACTGTAAGCACGGAGATTAGTGAGTTCCCCCATCATACCACATACCATACAATCACATAGCATACATATTATCGGGTCATTCTGGGGCGCCCGTCCTACCCATGTCAAGCCATTCTGGGGTGTTGACCTACCCATGTCACGTTATTCTAGGGTGCTGACCTACCCGTGTCAAGTTATTCTGGGGTGCTGACCTACCCTCCGGTCTATCTCAACCAAACATGGGGACTATTTCACCCCTACTACTAACACATAACATCATAACATAATCATGCCGTCAGACAGATCTGGGGTGTCCGACCTACCCATTGGTCCTAACGACCAAATCGGGGACTAGTCCCCTTCTACTGATACTATCTCATATAACAATGCAACTAGCAAACTAGCATACTCACATATCTAGTAGTCTAGCATACTCACATATCCAACAATAACAGACCAGTCAATTATCACAAAGATAACAATCCCAACTAACAATTACTAGTGGGTCGGCCTTGGTGTCGTAGACCCACTCCTACTGGAAGGTAACTCGCCTCGATGTCGTGTAGTGTCTGAACTGTCCTCGGCGTGAAGGTCGGCTCTCCTCGACTCCTCAATCCCTACATGACAACCCTCAAGTCATCAAACAGATCATACAACCCTAACCCGGGTCCAACATGTTTGATGCTCTCTCGCACCAAAGAATTGGTGACACTGAAGACGATTCTAGCATTCCTCCTGTCATCCATCCAAGAGATACCCTCCCATCTTCCGATTTCCACCCGAGCTCCTCTCACGGAGGCTATATCTCTATTCCAGTTGATCAGTTTTGATGTTTTAGGTCTTGTTTAGCTAGATCTTAGTTATGTTTTGTTTTCCTTGATTTGGGGCATGTCCCTTAGCTTGGTCTTATTTTTATTTTTTCTTGGGCGTTTGTCCTCTTTTCTGTAATTTCTTTTTTTTTTCTCTTAATAATATTTGCCAAGGGTAAGCCCTTTTATCCAAAAAACATTGGTCAAAGTCAACACCCAGTTGACCTGACTCGCCGAGTTGGTCTACAAACTCGTCGAGTCCATACTCCACTAACCCGATCCAACCCGACTCCACTCGTCGAGTCTAGCAAGAACTCGACGGGTTCTCCTTCATTCAAACCATCGAGACCATCTTCATCCGACTCGCCGAGTTCTTCCTTGAACTCGGCGGGTTCATCTCCCTCATAAGAATGTGTCCGGTCTACGACTCGTCGAGTTGTATGAACAACTCGTCGATTCCATCTTCAAAGTTTGTGAGATTGTCTTGGACTCATCGAGCCTGCTCATACAGTCGTCGAGTCCCATGATTCCCAGGTCCCTTTTCGCGTCTAAACATCTACGGGACTTTCCTCCCTAACAACTGGTCCATCCACAGAAAGGATTTGGTGGTCAATACACCGCGACTCGCCGAGTTCCAAGAACAAATCGACGAGTCCATCCTTGACCAACACTATACGGTCGATTTAGATGAGCCTTAACACCTCAAAACCATAGATCTGGCCTCCTAATGTCCATTTCATACGTAAAGCTCCAAACTTGGTGCACATGCATGGGGGCTTTGGCTTAAAAAGTTATAAAAGGTGCTCTACAAGATGCATGGGGCTCTCATGGCCATAAAGTTGTCACCTTTATGCCATGAGACCCTTCCAATGACTCAGATCTGACGTCAAGACCTCATATGACACTCCACAAATCCGAATATGGCTTGGAAAGCCCTAAATGTGCCCAAAACCCAAGTCTAAAGATGAATAAACACATAAAAGGCCAAGACAGTGGCATTTTACCTTGATTGTGCTGAAAATGGAACTAGATCTCTAAATCTCTAAGCCCCAACTCAAACTCTCAAGCTTCTTTCTTCTTCTTCTTCAAGCTTCACAAGCCCCCAAATGTGCCAAAATGGCCTTAGAACACACAAAACGACTAGGTTTTCGATACACAGATTTCTGGGAGTGATAAGGGTGATGGAGGCCGAGATAAGGTGTTTAAATAGGGTGCAAACCCTCAGATTTAGGGTTTCACTCAACCAACACCTACTCGTCGAGTCAGTCCCCCGACTCGTTGAGTAGGTCACTTAAACTGTCTGCGGGTCACGACTCTACTCGACGAGTTAGGCCTCCAACTCGTCGAGTCCCAGAGAAGAACACAAAATACTTGAATAATAGGCATACCAGGAATCAGGTATTTCAAATCTCCCCCACTTATCTTAGACTTCGTCCTCGAAGTCTGCTGCTCGATCCTGAAAAAGCTCGGGGTAATGCTCCCTTATCTCGTCCTCCGGCTCCCAGGTCCATTTCGAGCCCTTGTGGTGTTGACACTACACCTTTACCAGCTCCACCCTCTTGTTCCTCAAATCCCTTGACTTCCTGTCAAGGATTGCCACTGGCCGCTCGATGTAGTTCAGGCTGTCATCAACCTTGATATCCTATAGAGGCACTACTGCCGAATCGCCTACCAGACATTTCCGCAACTAGGAGACCATAAAATTGTTATGAATTTGACTGAGTTCGGCTGGCAGATCCAGCCTATATGCCACCTTACCCACCCGGGCCATAATCCTGAAGGGTCCAATATACCTGGGGGCCAACTTACCCCGCTACGTGAATCGAATGACGCCCTTCCATGGTGACACCTTCAAGAGCACGATATCCCCGACCTGAAACTCCAGGTCTAACCGACGCTTGTCGGCATAACTTTTCTGCCGACTCTGAGCAGTCTGAAGCCTGGTCCGAACCTGTTGTATCCTCTCTGTAGTCTTGAGTGCCACTTCGGTACTCCCCGTGACTCTCTGCCCAACCTCTCCCCAGCATATCGGGGTCCTACACTTCCTCCCATACAACATCTTGAAAGGAGGACAGTCGATACTCTCATGATAGCTATTGTTATAGGAGAACTCAGCCAACGGAAGGTAAGTATCCCAACTACCTCCGAAGTCTAAAACACACGCCCGCAACATATCCTCCAGGGTTTGGATGGTCCGCTCGCTCTGACCATCCGTCTGCAGGTGAAAGGCGGTGCTAAAATGCAGTCGGGTGCCTAGCTCGTCATGAAACTTTTTCCAAAACTTGGAAGTGAACCGCACATCCCTGTCTGAAATCACCGAAACTGGCACCTCGTGTCGCGCCACTACCTCCCGGATATAGATGTCGGCCTTTTCGGCCAAAATACTCTCCTGAATTAGAATAAAATGGGCGCTCTTGGTCAATCGATCAACGATGACCTAAATCGAATCCACTCCTCGAGTTGTCTTGGGAAGCTTCGTAATGAAGTCCATAGTAATATCCTCCTACTTCCACAGCGGGATATCCAATGGTTGGACCTTGTCGTGAGGTCTCTGGTGCTCAGCCTTAACCTTCCTGCAGGTCAGGCACCTCTCCACAAACCAAGCTATGTCCCTCTTCATACAGGGCCACCAATAATCAAGACGAAAATCCCTATACATCTTCGTCGCCCCGGGATGGATAGAGAACCTGGATTTGTGCGCCTTAGCCATCAATACTTGGCGAATACCCCCATGATAAGGGACCCACACCCTATGGTGAAGAGTCAACAATCCTCGGCTATCATAGTCGAAGGAGGAAACCTGGCCCACAATTCGCTCGCTCTTCCGATGTTCCTCCTTCAGGGCCTCCCGAATCTGCTCCAACAGCGGAGTCACAACTGTCATTCTGAGACAAATGTCCCTGATCGGCGCTGCCTTGCAGCTAAGCTCATCGACCATGACATTGGCCTTCCCTGGGTGGTAAAGGATCTCGCAATCATAATCCTTCACCACATCAAGCCACCGATGCAGCCCCATATTCAGATTTGGATGGTCCATGAGATACCTCAGGCTCTTGTGGTCCGTGTAAATGGTACAACGAACCCCATAGAGGTAATGGCGCCAAAATCTTGAGGGCGAAAACAACAGCCCCCAGCTCCAAATTATGCGTCGGATAATTCACCTTATGAGGCTTCAGCTGCCTCGAGGCGTAAGCTATAACATGCCCCCTCTTCATCAATACCGCGCCTAAACCCGAGATGGACGCATCGCAGTATACAACAAAATCCTCCATGCCCTCCAGCAAGGCTAAGATTGGAGTCTCATACAATCTCTGTCTCAATGTATCAAACGCAGCCTGCTGCTCAGGCCCCCAACGAAAGACCACGACTTTCCTTGTCAAGCGGGTCAGTGGCACGACTATCTTGGAGAAGTCTTGAATAAATCTCCGATAGTAGCCTGCCAGTCCCAAGAAGCTCCAAATCTCGGATGGAGACCTCGGAACCTCCCATCTCATCACGACATCCACTTTGGCCGGATCAACCGAAATCCCGTCCTGGTTGACAAGGTGCCCAAGAAACTGCACCTCGCACAACCAGAACTCACACTTGGAGAACTTAGCATACAAGCTCTCCCTCCTCAAAGTATCCAACACCTCTCGCAAGTACTCCTCATGCTGCTCTCGCATCTTGGAGTAAACCAAGATGTCATCGATGAAAATTATCACAGACCGATCCAAAATCGGTTTGCACATGCGGTTCATGAGATCCATGAACGCGGCAGGAGCATTGGTGAGCCCGAAAGGCATCACCACGAACTCATAGTGGCCATAACGCGTCCGAAAAGCAGTCTTCTGCATGTCCTCCTCTCTGACCCTCATCTGATGATACACTGAAGGCAAATCGATCTTGGAGAACCAAGATGCTCCGTGTAGCTGGTCAAAGAGGTCATCGATCCTCGGAAGTGGGTAACGATTCTTCACCATTACCTTATTTAGGTCCCGATAGTCTATACACATCCGATGCGACCCGTCCTTCTTCTTCACAAACAAAATCGGGGTTCCCCAGGGTGAACTGATCGGTCTAATGAATCCCTTGTCTAACAGCTCCTGCAGTTGTATAGACAACTCCTGCATCTTAGGAGGAGCCAACCGATACGGTGCCTTGGCTATCGGAGCCGCACCAGGTACTAGGTCGATCCTGAACTCTACCTGCCTCTCCGGAGGTATCCCATGCAACTCCACGGGGAATACATCTGCAAACTCTCGTACCACGGGCACGTCGCCCACCGTCTCCTTACCCGCCTCCCGGGTATCCATAACATAGGTGAAAAATCATGCGCAACCCTGCTGAAGGTAGCTCCTAGCTCTCGCTGCTGAACATAAAGCTGGTTCTCGTTGTGGCCTCTCACCCTGAACCACCAGCTCTCCCCTACTTGGGGTCCTGATCCGCACCAACTGCTGGACACAGTCAATCACTGCTCCATTGGAGCTTAGCCAATCCATACCAATATTAACCTTGTTCCCCCGCAAAGGTATGGGAACCAGATCTACCAGATAACGCTCCTTGAACAGCGTCAAAACACAATCTCGGTAGACCTCTTATGCTCGCACTGACCAGTCGTCCGCAATCTCGACCTCTAGAGGGCAATCCAACACGCCTGAAGACTCAGGAAACTTCTTGCTAAGCGCAAGAGAGACAAACGATCGGGGTAGCACCCGAATCAAACAATACATGAATTGGGATACCGTTCACATGGAACGATCCTAAACAGAGCACATACATAGCATATCAAAATCACAATGACATAAAACAAAAGCATAGGAAAGAAATCATACCCGTCACCACATCGGGTGCAACGTGTGCCTCCTCGGTGGTCAACTGAAATGCTCGGCTCCGCACCACTGGAGCCCCTACCTTGGCCTTCCGGCCATCCGTAACCCGCGTTGTCACTGGAGTTGGCGACGCCGCTGGCGCTGCTGCTATCGCTGTTGTCAATCTAGGGCAATTGGCCTTCTTATGACCCCTCTGATTGTAATGGAAGCAAATCAGGTCTGGCATCTGCACTATGGGGGCGGGGGCAGTACAATCCCTGCCAAAGTGCCTCGTCTTGACGCACTTGTAGTAGCCCGACGATCCCGCTCTACAAACTCCCTTATGTGGCCTGCCGCATTTCCTGCAGCGGCTCTGGCCCGGTTAGCCCTTCGACCTAACGTCGGATCCCTTGGGTTTCTTGCCCGAAACCCTTGTCACGTGCTCATTCTCTGCTTTCCTCTTCCTGACGTGCTCCAAATCGAGCTCCCTCTCCCGCGCCCTGGCAATCATGGACTCCAGGGTCGGGCAGGTTGAATAGCTGACATGCTCCTGAATATCAGCCCTCAACATATCATGGTAGCGGGTCTTCCGCATCTCCTCATCCCCCGCATACTGGGGTACCAACAGGCCCCTCTCCCTGAACTTGGCAGTGATCTCCACCACTGTCTCAGTCGTTTGCCTCATATCCAAAACTCCCTGGCCAGCTGTTGAAGCTCCACAGCCGGCGCAAACTCAGCTCTGAATCTGGTCACGAAATCTGACCACGTCATAGCCTCGGCGGCTGGGGCTCCCAACGACTCACCAACCGACTCCCACCAGTCTCTAGCTCTATCCCTCAGACATCCCGCAACAAAGTGGACATTTGAACCTTCTGGTTAGAATCTCGTCAACTACGCGGACTCGATGTCTGCGATCCATCTCCTGGTAGCAATGGGGTCCTTCACCCCGTGAAAATCCGGCGCACCACTCTCTCTGAAGTACTTGAAGGACAGTGTGCGCGTACCCGACTGGCTGTACACCAAGTCACTCCTGAATACTTGGAGGTGATCCTCCATCATCTCAATAATCCCTTCCTTGATCGACCCGAAAATAACCGGGGTCGCCTCAAGGATACCTCTCATGATATCGGACGCGATGAACTTGCGTAACCCGTCATCAACCTGCTCGGATCCTGCCCTCGAGCCTGAACCTGATCCTGACCCAAGTCCTAAGCCTCCTGCTCCATGTCGTGTGACCACCATACTGAAAATAAACACGTAAATGTTAGGATCATACATACTCCCGAGAGGCCTCACACACTCTCCCGGTTTCCTGGTTCCATCTTGACCCTCCTTGACTCGAGTATGGATGCTCTTCTTTCAGTATTACGGGCCCATACTACCTTCCACATCTATCTGTACTTTCCTCAAGGATTTCCTCAACTTCACCAAGTCCCCTTACCAATATCCCTTTCCAACTGATCTCATCCTAGGCTTTCCTAAGGCACCCTCCGACCTACTCTCCGCCATCAACTACACTAGGAGTCCCTCCTTCCCTTCCCTAACTAGCTCGCGAATACTGTTACATATCCACTCACTAGTTAGTTAAAGTTAGTCGGGACCCCTTTAGCACAAAGCAAGCAGCATTCGTGCATTGAGTAACCACATCAGGCATAACCTAATCAGGCTATCCTACCGCTGGCTAAACAGCCCTAGCATACAACTCATACGACATGCATTCAAGGCATCCTCCTAAATCCTCAGCCCTAATCTAGCATGCAATTCTCAGAATTATATATCAGGCATACAAGGCATCCTGCTAGATTCTTAGCCCTAATCTAGCATGCAGTTCTCATAATCATATATTAGGCATACACATAACATAACAAGTATGGGTATCTTGGGGAAAACTTACTTGAGCTCGGCCAGTCGCACGCATCATACACCTTGTCCTTTCTCAAAATTCTTTAACTTAAAATTTTAGAAACTGTTTTCTTTGTGAAAAATCTCTTAGTCCCTCGGTTTGAGTCCAGATACCCCCGAGGGTGTGTCTGAATCCCTCAAACCAGGGCTCTAATACCAACTTGCAACATCCCAACATTCGAGGCCAAAAATTTCACTTTTGATTAGATGACTTATAAAATGGTTCATCTAAACGATGCCAAAATCATGTCAATACATAAAACTGTAATATCATGTCTCAAAACCAAATCATCTGAAATAACAAAATATTAGAGTACAATCCCAGAAAACTCTAAGCGGAAATCATATGTGTGCGTGTGTGATGCGCTGCTACACCGCCGGCTCCTTCCCCTTGGACGAAGAGGTACCTGAAACCAAAACTGAAACTGTAAGCACGGAGCTTAGTGAGTTCCCTCATCATACCACATACCATATAATCACATAGCATATATACTATCGGGCCATTTTGGGGCGCCCGTCCTACCCATGTCAAGCCATTATGGGGTGCTGACCTACCCATGTCAAGCCATTATGGGGTGCTGACCTACCCATGTCAAGCCATTCTGGGGTGTTGACCTACCCATGTCAAGCCATTATGGGGTGCCAACCTACCCGCGTCAAGCTATTATGGGGTGCTGACCTACCCTCCGGTCTATCTCAACCGAATATGGGGACTATTTCACCCTTACTACTAACACATAACATCATAACATAATCATTCTGTCAGACAGATCTGGGGTGTCCGACCTACCCATTGGTCCTAACGACCGAATCGGGGACCTGTCCCCTTCTACTGATACTATCTCATATAACAATGCAACTAGCAAACTAGCATACTCACATATCTAGTAGTCTAGCATACTCACATATCTAACAATAACAGACCAGACAATTATCACAAAGATAACCATCCCAACTAACAATTACTAGTGGGTCGGCCTTGGTGCCTTAGACCCACTCCTACTGGAAGGTAACTCACCTCGATATCGTGTAGTGTCTAAACTGCCCTCAGCGTGAATGTTGGCTCTCCTTGACTCCTCAATCCCTACACGACAACCCTCAAGTCATCAAACAGATCATACAACCCTAACCCGGGTCAATACCAAAACTAGGCAAAGTCAACATTGGTCAAAGTCAACATTGATCAAAGTCAATACCCAGTTGACCTGACTCGCTGAGTTGGTCTACCAACTCGTCGAGTCCATACTCCACTAACCCGATCCAACCCGACTCCACTCGTCGAGTCTAGCAAGAACTCGATGGGTTCTCCTTCATTCAAACCATCGGGACCATCTTCATCCAACTCGCCGAGTTCTTCCTTGAACTCGGCGGGTTCATCTCCCTCATAAGAATGTATCCGGTCTACGACTCGCCGAGTTGTATGAACAACTCGTCGAGTCCATCTTCAAAGTTTGGGAGATTGCCTTGGACTCGCCAAGCCCGCTCAAACACTCGTCGAGTCCCATGATTCCCAGGTTCCTTTTCGCGTCTAAACATCTACAAGACTTTCCTCCCTAATAACTGGTCCATCCACAGAAAGGATTTGATGGTCAATACACCGCGACTCGCCGAGTTCCAAGAACAACTCGGTGAGTCCATCCTTGACCAACCCTATACAGTCGATTTAGATGAGCCTTAACACCTCAAAACCATAGATCTGGCCCCCTAATGTCCATTTTATACGTAAAGCTCCAAATTTGTTGCACATGCATGGGGGCTTTTAAAAAAGTCATAAAAGGTGCTCTACAAGATGCATGGGGCTCTTATCAGTATGGCCATAAAGTTGGCACCTTTATGCCATGAGACCCTTCCAATGACTCAGATCTGAAGTTAAGACCTCATATGACACTCTATAAATCCAAATATGGCTTGGAAAGCCTTAAATGTGCCCAAAACCCAAGTCTAAAGATGAATAAACACATAGAAGACCAAGACAGAGGCATTTTACCTTGATTGTGCTGAAAATGGAACTAGATCTCTGAATCTCTAAGCCCCAACTCAAACTCTCAAGCTTCTTTCTTCTTCTTCAAGCTTCGCAAGCCACCAAATGTGCCAAAATGGCCTTAGAACACACAAAACGCCTAGGGTTATGATACATAGCTTTCTGGAAGTGATAAGGGTGATGGAGGCCGAGATAAGGTGTTTAAATAGGGTGCAAACCCTCAGATTTAGGGTTTCGCTCAACCAGCACCTACTCGCCGAGTCAGTCCCCTGACTCGCTAAGTAGGTCACTTAAATTGTCCGCAGGTCACGACTCTAGTCGACGAGTTAGGCCTCCAACTCGTCGAGTCCCAGAAAAGAACACAAAATACTTGAATAATAGGCATACCAGGAATCAGGTGTTACACCCAATGTGTAAATATAACCCAATCCATCTAAAATTAAACAAAAATGAATTGGAAACATCATTCAACAATTCAATGACTTCCGTTCCTTGTTGCCTCAAGCCTTAAACTGTTGCGTCTGCCGACTTCAATTCACCAATCACCGTCTGACCAGGCCATTGCCCAGTCGCCCTTTTTTGTCGTTCAGCCTCTCCATCGACCATAATCAATCCACATGTTTAAATTCTTAGATTTCTTTTATACGTAAAAAAATAAGCGATCGATTTTTGAGTGATAGTTTAGTGTCATATGTTGAAAAAAATGTTTTAAAAAATATTGATAATGATAAAATTATGAATATGTTTCAACATATAAGACCTCATATGGTTCACTTGTAAGAACTATTGAAGTGGTGTTTAAATATTTTAAGACATACGATCCGATCCAGCGCCACCACCACCACCACCACCATAACTTCTTACTCTTTCATATTTTTTCAATTTTATTTACATTAGTAACCATGTGGTTTTTGATTCCAGACTTGCTACTGCATAATAATGTAACATAAATGGAATGCATGACAACCCCTATGCCATCGCTACCTAAACTCATCATTGGAACTAATGTGTTGATACGTGTAACACATGTTACCCCTCATTTACTCCCCCACATGTACATAAAATTTGAATTTTTTTAGATATATATTACAAAGTATGTATATCAAGTGTGTACATAAAATTTAAATTTTTTTAGATATATATTACAAAGTATGTATATCAAGTGTGTTAAATTAAAAATTCATTTAACAATTTAGTAGCCCAATAAATAGAGCAAATGGCCCATTAATTAATAAATAAATATGGAGTACATACCCAACCCAATGTGAGCAGCAAATTAATAAAAGGAAAAGAATTTGGGTTTTCTACTTTTTTTTTCTCTGCTGCCTTGCTTTACTTCGTGGCTTTTTTTAAGTTGTCACACATTCACATTTGCTTGGCTAATTGATTTTTTTTCACTAGTAAGAATAAAAAAGTATTGTTTATTTACATTGATTTTTAATGCTTTATTAGTCTGTTTTGATTTGGTCGTTTAATTTGAAAACTTAAAATTCACTAATTACTTGTTTACTTTTTATGTTGTCGGTGAAATTAAGTTTAAACCTTCGGTCGTGAATTTTAAATCTTTAATTGTGTTTGTAGGGTTCCATTGGAACTGAGTGATGATTTTTAAATCTCTAAATGAATTCTATATTTTTTAAATCGACTTTGGTTTTGTCATTGCAATTGCAACCGTTGAAAAAAAAAATTCCACAATGAAGCTCTCATAAAATGAGTGATGATTTTTTGAACAATATTTTGATTTTTAGTTTTGAAAAAGAACTATTTATAGATTTTAAGAACGAGCGAGTGATAGAGTGCTTTCAAAAATAGGTAAACGAAGAAGTCAACTTTATAATGTAAGACTTTTACGTTTGTTTGTTATATCTAATAAAACCGCAATATAAAAAAACATCTTACTATCTTTTATAGGGAATTTTTTGTGCTACTCCTTGCAAAAGTTTCTGGTTCTGTCATTGTCATCAAATAGTATAATGAGAACTACCAATCCTCCTAACCAACACCCACATGTACTTGATTTTTTGAACAATACGATTGTTGGTCGGTTCCTGAAGTCGTATTTCCAACTATAGTTATTAGACTTATCCAAGTGGGAGACTGTTGGATAAAGTGTCTAAGTCCATAACTATATTTGGTATGCACTTGACCCGATTTAGCATGGTCCATTTGGGTTGCACTTCACCGGAACAATTTGGACTTTTAAGAAGAGGATATGTGTGATTTATTAATATATTATAAGTTATAATATATTAATATGAAATCATATTATTTAATTAGTATTGATCAAGAATTAATTTGGAATTAATTTTGTGGTCAAAAGAGCCTAATTAAATATATAGGGATTGATTGTGTAAATCATTCATTCTTATAATGTAGGCTAATGATCCATCATTCCTTATGTTGGGCTTAACCCATGTGGTAACCCATGGATACTTCATGGAGGTTAAAACCCATAGATAATGAGGAATGTGGAAAGTCATGCACGTTAGGGTTTACATGGTGTACACCTAATGTAACCACACTATATAAGAAGCCCTTTGGTTTAAGAAATTGGCACCTAGAGTATTTGCAAGAGTGTGGCTGATTTTGTGAGCTAGAGAGTCCTCTTCCAAAGTTTTCAAGTGTTAGTGGTGATTTGTGATTCCACTTGAGGCATTCACATTATTGGTGCTAGGCTCTTAAAGCTCCAAGAAACAAGCTACAACAAAATATATGTTATCTAACTTGTTTTATTACCCAAGTATCAAAGTTTTGTATGTTAGCTAGGATAATACCTTGGAAATGAAAGTATGCATATATAATAGATAAAACATAGATGCAATGTATTTAGGGTTACATGTACACGTTAGGAGTGTTAGAATGCTTAAAACCCTTCAAATGTTGAATTAAGATCTAGTTTAGCATAAAGTTGGCACTTTTTTCCCCCAAATTTTGGTCATTGTGAGTATGGCATGCTCTAGGACATTTAAGCTATCCTTTCAGACATTTTAGGGTATTTCAAGTCATTAAAATGCAAGCTTGGATCCTGGTTTGCTCCTAGGGTGGAAAATGATTGAATAAATTAGGTTTTTAGTGATGGGCTCCTTGTAGCCATGCAAAGGCATAAAGATTACAACTTTATGGCCTTAGATGTTTTATTAAGCTCAAATATGAAGTTTAGACATAAGGTCTTAAGGCATTAAGACCTTAATGAGAGTTTTGATCCAGGGTACGTACGTCAGGCGTAAAAAGGAGTACACTACGCATACTGCACCTCGACCCTGACTCCCCTCTTCTATCATCCGCTTGTATGCGGGGCTATAACTCATTTCCAGCTTGTGGGTCGTTCTTTTGGGTATTAGACCATTATGAGCTGGGCTTTGTAGGTTGGGCCGAATAGGAAGGGCAAAATGAACTTTTTGCCCGTAATTAGGATAATATAATTATTGGACCATTTATTATGGGCTAAAAGCCCAAAATATTAATTAGGGTTATTTTTGGGATATAAATATTGTGAGGAGCCGTGTCAGCAGCAGTTCGAGTGTGTGGTTCAATTATCTTCTTTTGGAGGTGAGTCTTCTTACCATACTAGTGGGTTGAAGGCACTAATGCCGACTCGCTGATTGTTGTGTGTTAGATGTATGTGATTATATGATTATGTTTGATATGATTAAATGATATGTATGTGTGTGTGTATATATATACATATATATATATATATATATATATATATATATATATATATATATATATAGCCAAACTAGGCTAGTAGTCACTCTAGACTCAGGGGTTGATACGGACCCGACACAACTACATGTTGTTATATGGGTTGATACGAACCTGACACAACTACATGCTGTCATATGGGGTTGATACAGACTTGACACAACCACGTGCTGTTATATGTATATATTCATTGTATGTAGGATTTTGGGGAAGCTCACTAATCTTTGTGCTTACAGTTATGTTTATGATTTCAGGTACTTTCGGTACAAAAAGGGAAGGGTCCGACATAATCGCATCGCATCCACTCATGTTCCGCATTTTCTTTATGATTTGGATTTGTACTATAGTGATTACTCTATTTTGACATACTTTGTTTAGGAATGTTGTGAATACTTTTTGGTTTTCAATTAAGTTAAAATGAAAATTTTTATCCATGATTTTTGGGATGTTACAGTAAGTTAACACAAACATAACAGTAACCAATTTCTAAAACTGGTTAAGTAATGACAAACATACCTTCCATCCATGGACATTGTTAAAACTGTTTCCGCGTACGATTTAAGCAAATAATATTTTCATTGCTTGGTTATACTAAAGGATAACACATGGAAGCATGGTCGAATCCTCAAGGACACAACCTAATGGTCAATGCCTTTTTTGCGTAAGGCACGTACTAGTCATTTAACAGAAAATAATAAAAAGCGGGATTCTGATTTAAAACTAAACTAAAATTGCATTGAAATAAACTAAACGAAATTAGTAATAAAAAAATTTAGTTCTACTACAACTTTCCTATTCATATAATTAGCTAAGATCTGGTTATTCGAAATGCGTTCTATCTAAATTGATACTGAAAAAAAAAACTAACAACTCTAGTATAATCTCGTTTACCTAGTTAAATCAACCAAAACAATCTCTTCAGTTAACCCTAAATTTTTACTGTCTAATTAAACAAGCTCTTGATTAAGATCAGAAAAGTTGTATTAAGATCTGTGTAAAATTTCCAGCAATGCCCAATACTTCTTACAAGCACAAAAATGTAAAGATATGAATCTTCAGTTTATATCAGAGTTAACTCCAAAAACCAAACCAATTTGATACTTGTTACTTATTACCAGTTGAGAAGAACAATTACGAATTTTATTAACTGATTACCTAGAATGATCAAACATTCATTAAACTCAAAATTGAAACAACTAGATAAAAAAAAGACAATGAAAACCAAATCTGATAACTAGTCATATGAAAGTATTTGTCTATGCAGAATTGAAAACTAGGGTTTTAGCCATATATGGATAAAATTTGATTAAAACTAATAAAAAGAGATACTAACTTATTAATCTTGCTAAACTAAATGTATAATACGATCCACAGTCTTCAGATCTTTAGAAATCACTAAAATCAGAGAGAAACCGCCTCAGAAATCATCTTTTTCGTCGTCTGGAGCTTCAGGAATCGACTGGGGTTCAATTTGATCAGATGAGTGATATTTATATGCAAGTCAGAAACTTCCAGAGGATAATCACAAAAAATGAGATCACATTATTGCAAAAATGCGATCACATTTTTCCCAAACTTTCCAGAATTGTCGTTTAATGAAGTACGCTTCTATTTTTGAACTTTTTACAACCTCGAAGTGAAAATACGATTGCATTTTTGGGTTCCACAATCACATTTTTGAGTTTCTTCTTTTTTCACAAACACAAAAGTCGTTTGAGATTTTGTCTAGTTTTCGGAACATTTTGAATCTCGTCAATCGGAGTTACGAATAATGAAATATGGTTAAAATACTGACAAGGGTTCAAACTACCAACAACATCCTTTAGGCTTTAGAATGTAGCAATATATCTTTGTAGAATCAATTTTGTTGAATTTTTCTTGACCAAAACAACTTCCAAGCATTCCTTAGGATCATTCTTCAGTTTCAGGCTCCACTTAACTCCAATGCTCCATTAAACACATCTAAAGTTGCTCCCAAAGTAATGCTTCACTCGAATTATCTGAAAACAACATAAAAGCATGAGCAGTACGAGAATTCTAACGAATAACATGAACTGAACATTATTTAAACTAATGACATGCAAATGTGTAAAATATAATGCTAAATGCCAATAAAAACTATCTAAAAGATACATAAAATGACATCTATCAAACATATCATTTGACTCTCTTGCTTCCTCTATGGGGGTTTTCATCCGATGGTGTTCCTTTCTCCATTACCACCAAAGATCGAATCTTGTATCTACCCTAAGATTGAATCTTTCTTGAATCTACCATAATAAGCAATAAACAAATCCTAATTATGTTCGTTATTTCCATGGTAGAGATGTGGGGAACCCGTTTAATTGAATGATGTTGATCTGACAAGAATATTAATGAGAGTCATTGACTTGGCTAAGAAAAGATAAAGGGTTATGAGGAGGTAACCCTCTTACTTACAAAAGTTTGAAAAGATAATGAATTAATTGAAAATAATATGGTGTCAAAATCGTAAAAAATATAAAATTAATGATTTTGTGCAATTTTCTATAAAAAAAAAGGAAAAAAATGCATAGAAATATGAAATTACAAATTTTTTCTTTTGTGATGTTATTTAATATTAGTAGATTAAAATCAGGACATCGTGTCAACTTGAGCAGATAATTAATTTGTTTAAAGGAAGTAATAAAGAAAAAAGTGAAAAAATCACATGGTTGGAAGAGGTGGATATATTCCTGATAATATGGTGTTTGAAAAGAGGATTAATTAATTAGTTAAGTTGCTTGGAAATTACGATGTTAAGGGTGAATTATGGTTTTAGAGAATTTTTATCCGTAACTACAAGAAACCATCTTCTGTACGGTAGCTGCCATCGACCACCGTTGTCGTTCCTTCAGTTTTACATGAACGGGCGCCGGATAATTTCCACATGTACCTTCATACTTAACTTCAAATCAGGTTTATCCAATTTTTTAGATACTACGTACTAAAATTAAAAGTTAATTAATGTGTTAAATATGTTAAAAAGTTTATTTTAATACATTAATACCAATATTTTCGGAATTAAATGAATTTACAAAAAGTAAACATAACAAACACATTTTGGTGGGCGTCTTTTACTTGAATTATTTTTAGCTTGAACTTTCAAAGAAGTCAAATATAATGTACATAATCAATAAAAGTTAATATTAAAATTTAAACATGATACTTTCCAAATTCTTATTTCATTTTTTTTTTTTAATTTTAATCGTCACCGACGGAGACGAGGACGACAACCATGCATCGGAATTTACATGTTACAATGATGACATATTTAATGACTTAACATCATTAATGATATAAACCCACGATTCTCTCTCGACGAAAAATGGCACCTCGATCCGTATAACAAGGATCTCATAATAAACTCAACACATTTCTAGGGTTTCTCAATGTCAACTTTCACTAAACTTTCATTACACTTTTCCAAATATTTTATAATCATCATCATCATACTATAAATCCAAACTCCATCACGTCGTTTTGAAACCCTTCTGATCAAACAACCCATTTCTCGTTTTACATACACAAAACCCTAGCTAATTAACCGTCATCTATAATGGCCAGAATTAGTAAACTCTTCTTTCCATTTATCTTGTATGTACTTTTCGTCTGTACTTCGATTTCTTGGTGTTTACAAGAAGACGGAGAGTCGGATAGCGATATTAACTATTGGTGCGACACAACTCCTCATCCACAACAATGTAAGTATTTTTTGAGCAGTGGGACTCATCATACCCCAAGGCACAGGAAAGACTTCAGGATGTTGGTTTTGGAGGTCGCTTTGCAGAAAGCTCAAGAAGCTCAAACTTGCAGTAACGACCTCAGGAATAAATGCAAGAGCAAAAGAAAGAAGGCGGTGTGGCTCGATTGCAACAAGCTTGTTAATCAAACCATTCTCCAACTCAATCAAACCCTAATTAGCTTCAAACATAACCAAAGCTCAGACTTTGATGCTCAAACATGGCTCAGTGCTGCTCTCACGAATCTCGAAACTTGTTTTTCGGGTTCTCAAGACTTCAATTTGACAAACTTTGTCTCTCCACTCAAATCGCATAACCTTACAGAGATGATAAGCAATAGTTTGGCAATAAACCAGTTTTTCTTGAAGCAAAAGTCAGCGACTAATGATGATCGGGAGCTTGATAATGATTTTCCGACTTGGGTTACACCCGGCGACCGAAAATTGTTACAGACGGGTTCACTTCGCACAAAGGCTAATTTAGTCGTGTCTCAAGCCCGTGGGAGTAAGTTTCGAACCATTCAATCAGCTCTTAAATATGCAGCAGGTTATAATCGTCGGAACAGGAGATATATTATCTACATAAAGAGAGGAGTTTATAAGGAGAACATCGAGATTGGAAACAATCTAAATAATATCATGTTCCTTGGTGATGGAGCTAGATACACCATTATCACTGGTTCCCGGAGTGTCGGCGGCGGTTTCACAACTTATAGCTCTGCAACCGTCGGTAAGATCAATTCTTCTTCTCTTTTCCGGTCATTTACTCAATCATAAATCTTTCTTGTTATATATACGTTATAGTCAACACAAGTTATCTACGTTTACACGTAATGCTATGATCTAAGTTAAGTAAAGTAGACGATTTATGAGTGAAAGCATATAAAATATGCATCGTACGTAAGTACGTTACTGCATGCAGTCTCTTCATCATGCAGTTTACTTATCATCAATACCATGTGTACGTAAGAAGATACTGATATACTGCTAGCTAGCTTTCTCACACACACACACATATATAACACATTCTAGAGGTGTGAGATAGAAGCCAATAATATTATATGTGGTTAATTTTATCGATTTCACTTATGTATTTATAATTCGGATTTGAAATTCAGGAGTGGATGGCACTGGATTCATTGCCCGTGGCATAACATTCAGGAACACAGCCGGCCCTGCAAAAAGCCAGGCGGTGGCACTCCGATCATCGTCTGATCTGTCTGTATACTACGCTTGCAGCTTCGAAGGTTATCAAGACACTCTGTTTGTCCTCGCACAAAGACAGTTCTACAAAACTTGCTACATTTATGGCACCATTGATTTCATATTTGGTAACGCCGCCGTGGTCTTCCAAAACTGTATGATATTAGCAAGAAGACCACTGAAAGGACAAGCAAACATTATAACAGCCCAAGGTCGTGGTGATCCCTTCCAAAACACAGGAATTTCGATTCATAATTCGCGTGTTATGGCTGCTCCAGACTTAAAGCCTGTGGTGCGCACAGTCAAGACATATCTGGGTCGCCCATGGCAAGAATATTCGAGGACAGTTTATATGAAAACTTTCCTTGATAGTCATATCGATCCAGTAGGGTGGTCGCCATGGGATAATACTAATTTCGCACAGAGTACATTGGTTTATGGTGAATATCAATGTTTTGGCCCTGGTTCTTCCACAAGAAACCGTGTGAAATGGCGTGGATACTCTGTTATAACAAGTGCGAGTGTTGCATCGCAGTACACGGTGGAGAGGCTTATTGCCGGCCGGTCATGGCTGCCGGCAACCGATGTACCCTTCACTCCAGGATTATGAGAAAAAATCGGTTTCGTTGTGTTATTATTTATTAATTATTTGTGTACATTTTTTTGGATTGATATTGGAATTGATACAACTCGTATTTATCCATAAATTTGCTGATTTTCTTTTGCATTTAAGTGATTATATTTTTAGCAGGCTAGTCTAAGCCCAAATAATTTTAATGGGCTTCGTATGTGTAATATCTTTTGGGGCCGGGCGCAATTTTTAGAGTCCCGATTCATGATGTATTTGGTAATAAACAGTTTTTAATAGTTTTAGTCCGTTTGAAAGTAGCAAAATTAGGCATATAAAATATTTGGAGTTTTAAATGCACTATATTGATTTTTCCACCTTTTAATAGTTAAAAAACAAAATATTTCGTTAATCCTAACCTAATGTACATTTTTGTGACCCTTTATTGGTTGTTCTTATCGTGACATCCACTCGATCCTTCGGGCGTCAGTCATTTAGGAAGACATCTCTCGACTGTTCTTTTTTCAACATTTCCTTATCTCTAATTATATGCATTGAAATTGAAATGATTTTTCATTACTTTTTTTTTTATGAAAATGATATTAAATTTCAATAACATCTATTAATTTTATATTATTTTTGTATTGTTCGACTGTATAAATGACATTAGTTTAATACAATTTGTTGGTGAATTGTTTCGCTATTTAAGTGTAATGGATTAAGTTGTTGACCAAAATCAATCTTGATGAACATTAAACAAGTAAGGAATGTATGAAGTTCACACTTGTTTAAGTTTATACAAAATTTAAAGTAAGGGAAAAATGATTTTGGAATTGAATATGATTTCGGAACTGAAAATGATATCAGAACTGAATATGATTTTGGAACTGAAACGGATTTCGAAATGGAGTTGGCTTCCGAATTTCGTAATGGAAATAGCTCTGATAAGCTCCGATGAATCGGAACTCATTGAAATGGTACTGTTCACTTCAGATGAATCAGAACACGTTGGAACAACACTATTCATTTCAATGAGTTGCGATGATCGGAACTTGTAGGAACAAGCTTACATCGGAACGCACACAGTTTGGTGTTTTACCCATCGGTTCTGTGTTTTATCCAATGGTTAAAACAACCGTTTTCTATCAGTTTTGACTGTTGGTGATAGGTTTGGGACACCTTTCGGTTATACTTTTATCCAGTGGTTAAAAGCCCAGTTTTTTGTGCCAGTGATGAATGTTGAAATTGTCTTGTGATAGTTTTAGACATGAGACATATTTAAGCGTGTTTTGGTCAAAATAAGGGTAAGGACGAAAAACATACCCTTTCGTTCCCTTTTCTTGCTCTCAAACTTTTGAGTATTATCCAATTGAGGATTGGGAGTACCATCTAAATACTTTTATTTAAAAGTGTAAAACACGATCTCAGAATTTCCAAGTGCTTTTTAAACCCAAATCTCGAACAAAAATCGAAGTGTTCTTGTGATCATGGCAAGTGGCAATTATGTGAAGGACATGGTATCCAAGTTTGACAAACTGAACAAGTTTGAAGATAGAGATTTTTGTAGATGGCAAAAGAAGATGCATTTTCTCATTAGTACTGTGAAAGTGGTGTATGTCTTGAGCATACCCATGCCATAATTTGCTGAAGATGAAACTTTGGAGGCAACAAGAAGAATATCAAAGTGGGACAATGATGATTACATCTGTCATGTTCATATTCTCAATTGTACATCTGATTCTCTGTTTGATATCTATCAAAATGTTGAAACTACAAAAGAATTGTGGGATTATTGTAACATCGCAAAATACAAAGGTAAATAAAAACACTTAGAAGTTCATTTCAAAATAAAAACACTCATTTATCCTTTATTCAAACATTTAGAAGTATTTCAAAATAAAAACAGCTATCAAAGTTCATTTCCAAAATGACGAATCGCGGAAAACACAAGTGTATACGCTGCGATCAAGTCGGACCATTCCCTTTCGAACAGGAGGTATCTGAAACCATAAACCACAAACTGTAAGCATAAAGCTTAGTAAGTTCCCCAAAATACCACATACCATACATAACATATGAGCCATACATATCATACATATTAACATGCAATAAGAGATGTTATGTGCCAACCATAGGCCTGCTATTATGCCACGAGCCGTATCATGGTTCTCCTTGCCAGGTCGGGGGCCAAAACCTTAGGTCTTACAGACAAGTTCCAGGAGCCACCTCCTGGTCTTCCGTGCAAGCATCACAAAGACAACTAGCATACAATCTACAACTACTTATCTACTTAACTGCCAGAGTCCACACTCTGGTCTTGCATACATATTTTCCAGGAGCCACCTCTGGGTCTTTCATAAAAATGTGAAGGGTCACCCCTGGTCTTCCTATAATATATATACCAATAGGGCTGGAATTGGTGCCTTCGACCCATAGAATAGTGAGGAGACTCACCTCGCACTGCTGAATCACATTGATAATCCCTGACAGCTAGTCCGACAATCCCCCGAACTACCAATAACCAATAATGCACAATTAACAATTGGAAACAAATCAAATCCTCCATCTCTACTTAGGGTAAAGGACCATTTTATCCCTTATCTAGCTTGAACCAAGACTGAGGCCCAAACATACAATCCAAAAGGCCCAAACATAGCCCAACATAACCCATGGTCAACCCTAATCAAACTTCTGGTCAAAGTTAAAGTCAACAACCCATGTTGACCAAACACATCGTGTTGCCCCTTGGACATATCGTGTTCTTCCATCATCCAGATAATCGGGAAAAACCTAGCCAACATGTCGTGTTGGCTTACAAACACGTCGTGTTTGCTCGAGATTCAACAGCTGAATAAAATAAATTGTTTCCTCCGATTCCAAGAGCTCCAAAGCTCAGATCTAGTCCATAACATGGTCCAAAAGGATAAAGTTTCCAACTTTATTCATTAGGACTACCCAAAAAGGTTCAAACCAAATCCATAAAGTTTAATATTGCAAGGGCTTAACCAATAAGAACTTAATCCATGAAGACATAGCCCCAAAACATAGATATGACTTCCTGGAGCTGGAAAACCACGTAAAGTTGCCAACTTTACATTCACGCATGTCTAAAAGAAGCTCTTAAGCTTAAAAGGGACTTAATAATTGACTTAATGCATGCATGACACCTAAAATCTCATAAAGCTTTCACCTTTATGCTCAAAGGGACTAAAACAAACTCAGATCTGGAATACTAAGCTCTTAAAATGTCTTCACTCTCTCCTCAACCCAAAAGGGACCAAAAGCACAACAAAGCACAAAAGAAGAGATCTAAACATTTACAAGACAAGATGCAAACTTTGTACCTCAGAAAGCATCCCCACAAGATGATGATTCCTTATAGAAACCATTTTTTCTACCTTACTTAAAACCCGAATCTCATGTCTCAAATTGGTTTGACTCCGTGACAGACCACCCATAGTGAATCACTACCATACCGACACCTCATTGAATTCCAGACCAACAAAACACTTACAACCCTTGATTAACCTGATGCTTTCATTGGGAACAAAATCACTGGCCAATTACTATTATAGAACACTTATACTTGACAGAAGGCTTAGATAATCCTTCGAGTAGAAGATTCATTCCTACAACGGTTAGAATCAAATGAGAGATGCGCAATAGGGTCAAACCAATTACTCTGAGATTATTTAATTCAAATGCAAGTGGCTTAGCATATTCCTTGAATATCAAGAGACTCTACATACGGATCCCAAAACACTAATACCGCTCGACCTCCCTGGTCCCAACTTGTCTGCCAACTAACTGAAACACCGGATTCCTGCCCAGTTGTTGAGTCAAAAGACACACACAGTCGCCCCACAGGACTTTCGAAAGAAAGCCTCATCTGACAATAATTGCTCAAACTATCTCGCCACAAAATCCAATGCTACAAGTGAATGCTACATGACCAATTGTAGTCTTATATCACAACCGGCCTCTAACAACCTATCACTTCTTGATTCACTACATGTTATGGCCCTCCTATAGTCTTACGAACTAACCCAACCTGGTCTATTCCATCTGAAGAAATCCATGACCAAACATGGATTTGCCACATCCTCACCATTGCATAGGGACCGGTGAATGCTACGGGCTACCCCACAATCTTACAACACTCCGACACTAACTTCCAACCTAGTGAATGCTACGGGCCACCCCGTAGTCTTACAACATTCCTACAATAACTGCCAACCTAGTGAATGCTACGGTCCACCCTGTAGTATTACAATACTTCTACACTAACTGCCAACCTAGTGAATGCTATGGGCCAACCCGTAATCTTACAACACTCTTACACTACTTGCCAACCTAGCGAATGCTACGGGCCACCCTGTAGTCTTACAACACTCCTACTTTGTCATGGCCACCGCCCATGGTCTTACCGCTCATCTATTAATCCATCCATACTCATCCTGTGTCGAACACACACCAGACCATGCGCCCAAATCGAGGCTTGGGTCATACTTGGAACCCCAACATGGGTACATCAAAAGCCTGCTATCCATCCCAAGATAGCATTAACCAACAGTTGGGGAGTTTCCTAAACTCCCAACTCATACAATCCTCAACCCAGACGACCACTTAGGCTGCCTTCTTCCCCGATGGAGATGTGAAACTCATCCTAGTTTCATGCCTGATTCCGCTCCCAGAAATCTGAACGGTTCTCCCCCACTTTGATTCGACGAAGCTCTCCTAACATACAAGGTTTGAAGGATTCCCAATCCATCTCCCCCCTCCATATGATTGAACCACTAACAACCTGCACTTACCAATGCTAGTGTTCCATTACTAGCCAAACCCAAAGATCGATTGAACATTCCCTGAAATCCCAACAAATATGATAACACCTAACACTTCTAACGATACAACACCCAAATCTTGAAGTCCTTTATATTGGCGAAAAAACCGAACCTTAGCAATAGACCACTTCCCTTGGCACTCCCAGTGGCTAACCAATCTCAAATGCTAAACCACTGAACCTTGAAGATAATGGAGAACTACCCCGTTGAAACCTAACCATAGACCTTCCACACAATACCCCAAACCAATCTCAACCAAGAACCAGAATAACAACCGAACACATTGAAACCCACTCACAAGATACAACCCCTTACTGAACCACTAACGATTCATGACACGCAAAAAGGCATATAACCATTCTCGATATACAATTCAAACAATAACAGAGAGTTAAACCAAAGATAACGCTTACCCATACCGATGAAAGATTCCAAACACATAAATACTTATAACAACCGAAAAAAGCAAAAGATAACATACCCACAATATCACCTGCTGGAGTCCCGACCTCCCCCCTCTGACACTGCAATGACCGACTCCTCTCTGCTGGGGCTACAACCCTACCCTCATGACCATCATTGATCCTTAAAGTAGCCAGAGCAAGTGCACTCACTGCTCTTCCCCTTAACATAGGACAGTCAGCCTTCTTGTGGCCCACCTGGTTGCAATGAAAACATAACGGGATTGGCCCCTGAAGGCAATCCATGCTAACATGACCAACCATTTTACATTTGTAGCAGCCCATACCCTTGGAACGTCAAACTCCATCATGTAGTTTCCCGCACGTACTACACTGACTCCTGCCCTGCTGGCCTCTTAAACGTTGATTATAAGTCTTGGGTCTCTTCCCAGGACCCTCCACTACATGCATCTGATTTGGCCCCCTCTTCACTAGGTGATCCAAATCAATCTCCTGCTCCCGAGCTCTAGAAATCATATTATTCAGGGTCTTGCACCCTGAAATGCTCACAAACTCCCTGATATCATCCTGCCACATATCATGATACCTCACCTTCTTCATTTCCCCATCTACTGCGTACTACGGAACCAATAAAGCCCTCTCCTGGAACTTGGCAGCGATCTCTGCCACAGTCTTAGTAGTTTGGCAGAGATCCTGAATTTTTCGCGCCAACTGCTATACCTTAATCACTGGTGAAAACTCAGCTTAGAACCTAGTCGAGAAATCATCCCAAGACATGGCATCAACTGCATCATCACCGACTTCAAAACCAACCTCTCCCACCAATCTCGTTCCCTGTCTTTCAATAGACAGGAAGCATATCTGATCTGCCTCCTCGGGGCAGAAACTCGTCCTGGACGCATTAGCTATATCTCTTAACCACCTCCTACTGGAAAATGGGGTCCCTCTCCCCATAGAACGCAGGAGCTCCGCTCGCACGGAACTCACGGAAAGAAAGAGTGACAGCTTCAACGATAGCCATAACCTTAGCACGAAACACAACCAAGCGCTCATCCAAGATCTCCAATATCCCCTCCTTGACCGAACCAAAGATCACAGGAGTCTGTTCCAAAATACAGTGAGTAATCTCTGATGAGATGAACTCCCGCATATTCTCGCTAATCAGCTCAGTACTTGCATCCAAGTCGGAACCAGAACCTGAACCTCCTCCCTGAGTGCTCATGACCAAATTGAAATACAACATGAAATGATCAGAACATACCCAAAAATTCTCCTCCCACAAGCTTTTTAGATTCTCCAAGACTCTCCTCTATTCGAGTATGGATCATGTGCTTTCAGTAGTATGGGCCCAATACTACCTTCACACCTATCCATACTTTCCTCAAGAATCACCCTAAATCCTCTAAGTCACCTACTCAAACTGATGCACCAAAAATTCACCATGCAGCGCCACAAAACCAACTGAAGCACTTCCTTGGCTCTCCTAGGTTCCCGACCTCACCCAGCCCTCTGCTGCTGAAGGACTCCCACCAATGTCAGCTAGTTACCTCATAAATATAGATACATGCAAAAGAGATCAAATAATACTTTGAGTAAAAGACTCAACCCTAGAACGGTTGGACTCAAACAAGAGTTGCGTAATAGGGTCATTTCCATCACTCAAAGACTATTTAACATGCCACATGTGGCTTAGCATATTCACTTAGCAGTCAATTCACATCACTAAGAGTCCCGCAAAACACAAAGCAAGTTGTAGCACCTGGTTCCTGGTACGTAAAATCTATCTAAGTATTTTCATTTTTAGCCTTGGACTCGGCGAGTTGTAGGCCTGACTCGCCGAGTAGAGACGGGTTTGGGAGCACGTTTAAGTTGGTGACTCGGCGAGTTCACATTCTGGACTCGGCGAGTCCCAGTTGTCTGATGAAACCCTAAATTTCAAGGGTTTGCACCCTATTTAAACCCTCTTATCCGCCCCCAAGCTCGCTCCCTTCACCCTTAGAGCTTTATACTTCGTTCAAGCCTTGTTCTTTGTGAGTTTGAAGCATTTTGGTGTGTTTTCTTGAAGATTTAGAGAGGGAAGGAGAATAGATCAAGAAGAGAAGAAGGAGGCCAGGCATATTTGGGTTATCTCAGTGATTTCCTTGAGGTATAACTCAGTTTCCCTCTGTTTTCATGCTTATTGTCCCTTGTAGCTCCATGAAAGTCCTTCTTGATCCTTTCCCAAGCTTGTTTGTGTATTAGGGTTGGTAATAAGTTGTTTAGCCTCTAGATCTAGGCATGATCGAGCTCTAGGAGCTTGGATCTACTGCCTTTATGGAGCCATATTGCATGAAAGCCCTAGATCTACTCTTTTGGTGCATTTTGAGCCCTAAAACCCTCATGGTTGTTTATTTACACGTAAAGTTGGAAACTTTACGTGTTAATCAGGCCCTAGAAACCCAGATCTATGAATGGCATGAGCTGGATTCAAGCAGAATCGCGTGTATAGTATTTGCATGTGGCCGACTCGGCGAGTCGTTCATCTGACTCGGTGAGTCGAGTCGCGAGTCCCTGAGTTTTCCCCCTTTTTCGTGTTGCGGGTTGGAGTAGTGAGTCATGGGGTGTGACTCAGTGGGTCGGAAGCCAGACTCACTCATGAAGTAACTCGGCGAGTCAATGCCATGACTCGGCGAGTTCAAGGCAATCTTCTTTCCTCAAGAACAGACTCGGCGAGTTGTTCATATAGCTCAGCGAGTCTCAGCATAGAGCGTTCTTCGGATGAAGATGAACTCGGCGAGTTGTTCATACAAATCGGCGAGTAGGATGAAGGACTTTTGGCCTTTAGTTTAGAAGGAGAACTCGTTGAGTCAATGATTAACTCGAAGAGTAGAGACGGCTTTATGGTCGGACAAAGGGATAGGGACTCGGCGAGTTGGCAAGTCAACTCGGCGAGTCGGGCCAACTGGCAGTTGACTTTGACTTTGACTCATGGTTGGTTAGGGGTGAATGGTCATTTTACTCTGGGGTCAGGTAGCAGTATTTGACTAAGGGTTTTATGGGAATTATAGCTAGAGGATTTCCGGAGCGGCAGCAGCAGAAGACAGTCAGTTCCCACGCAGATCAACAACTACTTTAAGGTGAGTTACCTTCCAGTAGCGGTGGGTCTACGGCCACAATGTCGGCCCACCAGTAGGATTGTATGATGGATGTTTGTCTCTGTGATAATCATCTAGGATTGCTACTACCTGTGATATGTTATTGTGCTAGTATGATATGATGCTATGTGCTAGTGACAGTAGGGGGAGATAGTCCCTAGTATACCGGTCGATAGGGCCGAAGGGGCGGTCATGCCCAGCCATGCTAGATAGATTATGAGATATATGTGTTATGTGGTAGTAGTAGGGGTGAAATAGTCCCCAGTATCCGGTCGAGAGGACCGAAGGGGAGACCAGCACCCAGATATGCTAGTCAGTACCCGGTCGAGAGGACCGAAGGGGAGACAAGCTCCCAGATATACTGGTCAGTATCTGGTCGAGAGGACCAAAGGGGAGGTTAGCTCCCAGGTATACTAGACAGTATCCGGTCGAGAGGACCGAAGGGGTAGGTCGGTCACCCAGATATGCCTGACAATATTTGTATGTTATGTGATTGTATGGCATGTGGTATGTTGGGGGAACTCACTAAGCTTCGTGCTTACAGTTTTCACTTTTGGTTTCAGGTACCTCTTCTTCAAAGGGGAAAGAGCTGGCGCGGTAGCAGCCCATCACACACATGCCCTGTATTTCGCACTATGAGATCTTCCTGGGGATTTGTACTCTGACATTATTATGCTTTATGAAATGTTTTTCCAGACATGCGGTATCTTTATAGAATGTTATGATTGGTGAACGTTTTATTTCAAATGTTTTGCTAAGTATATGTTTTAAAAATGAAATTTTTTGGCTCGTATTTTTGGGATGTTACACAAGCAACATTTAGGCAACGTAAAATCTAACCAGCATACGCTAATGAAGCCATTCTATCCACTTATCTGAAAACCATACTAGCATGCAATTCTAAAAGCTCATACAATCAGGCATATAAAGGCATCTCTCATATCATGAAATACTGAGCAGATCCTTATCCCTAATCTATAATGTAATTCACATAATCATATCATATATCATAATAAACATGTATTGGTATTCTGGGAACCACTTACTTGAGCTCGACTGATTGCACGCATCATAACCCTTTCTTTGATTAGAAATCCTTTTTTATAGAACATTTATTTTATGAAAATTTTCACCAAACCCTCAGGTTGAGTCCAGTCATACTCAAGAGTATGCCCGAATTCCTCAAACCATGACTCTGATACCAGCTTGTAACATCCCAAAATAAGAAGGTAAAAATTTCATTTTTAAGTCATAATCAAAACACTCATTTATACTTAATTCAAACATTTAGAAGTATTTAGAAATAAAAACAGCTATCATAGTTCATTCCAAAAATCATGAATCGCGGAAAACACGGGTGTATGCGCTGTGATCAAGCCGTGCCCTTCCTTTTCGAACCGTAAGAACCTGAAACCATAAACCACAAATTGTAAGCATAAACCTTAGTGAGCTCCCCAAAATACTACATACCATACATAACATATGAGCCATACTGATGTGTATGAAACAACTACACCTAATTTTACCTCCTAATCTACTAGCTATTCAACACAGGGCAGTGTACCCCTTCACAAATAGTATAGCACAAAATTCGAGTATCGAACACAGCGAATGGTTTTAATTAATTAATCCACTCACTATTAAATTAACCTAAAATTCTATCAAAGTTAATTGATTTATATCTAATTTTTCAAGTTTAGATAAACTTAAATTGTTAACAACTAATTCAATCAATTATGAAAAGCACTCCTGTTAGCTCTAATCCACTTTCCCTCATTATTTAGTTATTAATTAAGGATAATTCTCGTTGGTTACCAATTAATATTTTATTAGCAATTCAAGTCCAAATTTACTAATGTTGAAATAGTTAATGTAGATCTATGCATAGTTACATGTAATTTAACACATAATCAATTATTCAATGGATTCGAGCTATGTAAGATTGATTAAGTAAACACAATATTATAATCACAATATATGTTCTCTAGCACAGCCAAAACTGATTCTTTGATTACTTAACAAAGATTGGTTAGATAGCAGTTCAATGATCACTAAATTGTTAGGTGTCAAGTTCATGCAATTCAATATTCACTAACTACACAAAACATGAGTTTAAGCAATCCTAAGTATCAAGTTCTAACAAGCTAGGTATAAATAATCAACACAAGCAATTAACCAACTAAAAGAATCCATAATCAAATTACTAGTTCATGAGTTCCAACTTCATCTAGCTAACAGGAGCAGCCAGATTTAGCTACTCATAGTCACAAACAAACAAATAGTCTTCATAATCAAAAGCATAGTAATGTACCAAATCAAAAAGTTAAGTATGTTCTTCTTCTTCCTACTTGGTGTTTTACCAAGTTTCTATCCTTTTAAACTCTAAAATCGTCTTCTGGTAACTCTTCTCTCACCGTCCAACCTCTAAAAATCGTGAGGATTAAGGATATTTATAGCTTCTGATTTTTTCCCTCCTCACGTCATGAGCAAGGAAGCCCACGTCGTGAGCTCGAATGTATCCATATCCAACACGAATCATTTTGCTTCTGGATGTTTATCTTATAGAATCACCATGCTCACGTCGTGAGCCTTTTCTTCTCTCATCATGAGTACATCTTTTTGCTGAATTTTTCATCTCTTAAGCTTTTAACCTGCAAATTTCCGGTTCTTGTCACTTTCAGTCCTTATTCTTCAAAATGACCTCTTTTGGATGCAAAATCCAATTTAATCCTATAAGTATCATTTATCTAAGAAAATAACCAAATTATTAGTCAAAATGTATTCAAATATTACCTAAAAGTATGTATAAATATGGCAATATCAAAATACCCCACACTTATCCTTTGCTTTCCCTCAAGCAAAACTAATTATTTCTAAATTCAAACCTTAATCACTTAGCATCACATAGAACAATCCATTTTGAACTCCGTCATTATACCAAGACCTCAATGCGCATATTTGTGTCTAAATCTCCTAATAACTTCTCAATCCTATCTACTCACAATCCTTATGAACCTTCACCCTTTAGCTTATACAATACTCATTTCTTCAACCCTCCAAATCAATCCTCGAAAATCTTTCTTAACCTCAAGGTGTTTTTGGTTAAGCTACCCAAGAATACATAATCTAGAAATTACAACTTTAGATACCACAATGGAGCTCTTTGGAATTCTTCACTTCTTTGTATATTTGATCTTTGATTTCTTTGAATTCACCACGTTTTTGTTTGATTTTTGGTATCTTGAACTTTTGATTCTTTGGAATTTTGATCTTTTGATCTTCATACTTTGACAGCTCCAAAATTCTTCGACTTTTTGGTAATTTCTCTTTTTTTTTTAATATATATCTCACTTTTTCGTTCTAAACCTACATGATTAAGCAAGGGAGCTTAACTTCAACCCTTATTGGTTAAAGATATTATTCTAAGTGCAATGACTACATAAGCTCTTCTGGATAGATTTCAGGTACATAGTGCAAAACATATTATGGCATATAAACTATCAAATTACCTTTTCATAACTCATGACTTTTCAGTAGGAATGGGAAGCCACAAATATACTAAAACATGTATCGGCTCAATTAAACATTTGAGCTCTCATTGGATCATCCCACGCAACACTAGCAACTTAAGTTCAAATTATTACTACTAGATTCAATTATTTGATTATTATTTCAAATCTATTCCTAAAGTTTTTAAATTTCCTATTTTTCTAGAAATTTACTTTTTTGACCCCCTACCCCACACTTATTACATAAAATGCCCTCATTATATGCATAAAGTAAATTAAAAGTACTAAAAGGGAGAAAAAGGAACAGACTCCCCTGGGGTAGTAGTGACGAGATCGAATTCCTCACGTGTGAGTAACTTGAACATCTTGAACTTGATCTTCTTCAAATATGGAACTTGGAATTTCATGAAATGAGATATGTAAATGTGCCGACTAAATTTAAACCCGAAACTTCAATCTTCAATAAATGTGGTGTAGAAAATTTTCAAAGCTTAAGAAACCAATGTGGGAAAGCATACGCCACATTGTAGAGTCGATAAAATGAGTCATAAGCAGCTCCATGATATTTCCAATAAGAGCAATAAGGACTCATGAAAGAAATATGCAATAAAGGTCTTCTCTATTGTTGAAATTATCAACTCACGACGTGAGGTTGCATGAACCCGAATCTAGAAATACTTGGTAACGGGCTCACGACGTGAAAGTTATATGCTCACATCGTGAGAACTAGGTATACAAAAATACAGCTTTGTGAGTTCTTCTTCCAATAGGTGTAATGCAAACTTGTGTCTTAACAGATTATGACCCTTCTTAACTCTAAATTACATGACTCTTCTTGAACTCGCTTCTTTCTCGATTAACCCCACACTTATCTAATATTGTGGGTCTCGACTCTTGACTCTAAACGATGGGCTAAACACGTGTATACACTCATATCTCTAATATTCCTTCCTTTGTTTTTTCCCTCACAAATTCTGAAAATAAACAACCAAGGGAAGTGAAAAAGAAACATAACAATATTAAAGTTGTACAACCAAATCAAACAATACCAAAATAAAACAATCAAACCACAAATAAACTAAGACAAAACCAAATAAAAATAAAAAGGATAGACCTAATCATCATCCTCATCGTGATGTGCTCCACTAGTGTCGGATCCATCTCCACTCGACATCCATAATTCCTCCCATATCGGTATGTAAGGGCATTGGGGAGGTATTGCAAGAGGTCGCACCATATTCATTTGTGCAAACATAGTGTCGAGAATTTGGGTGTTGTAGTTCACTCATCCCTGAAGATTATCCAAATATGTTCCCACCCAACTCTGAAATGGGTCGGTAGGAACTCCACCTTCAAAAAGTTGAGAGGGTTGTTGTGCTTGTCCCCTCTCTCCTCTCGCTCGCATGTTCCTTCTCCCTCGTGGTCGTGGTTAGTGTTTAGGCTAATCGTATGACTCCATTCCATCATCAATGGTTATGCTCCAATGTGACCCATGTTGATTACAACGCACATGGACTCCAAAAATACCATAGATAGGTCATCTCATGGCTTGCGTGTCAATGTCCGTGTCAAACGTGGTGTAATAAGGCCATATGATCTCGCAAGGCGGGTAATAAAATAGCCCCTAATAGGGCTACCGGCTCTAGAAATGGCCGCCTTGATACCCAAGTAGCTAGCCAAATGGTACAAAATGTTGCAAAAGACCTCCGAGAAACAATGCTACACAAGAAAAACAAGTTCAAGCATGTAACCTTGTCCCCATGTATTTTGTGCTCGATGGAAAAAGTGATCAACCTATGAAGAAGTCGATGAATCGAGGATGTTCCCCAAAAATCATATCCAAATGCAACCGACAAATACTCCTGAACTGCGGATCTCAAGAAAAGCTCGAAAGCCGGTGATCGTGTCTTATGCTCCTCATAAATTCTAATACACCATGCGAGCTCGATGAGGCTACATTCCCTATATTTGCCACCAAGGCCCGTGAGTAAGGTGGATCGACCGTGGCATCTTCAAAAGAGAAGGAAGCAAATAACTCCACACATAGCTCTTGGAAAAAGGGCTCACTAATGGTAAACAAACTCCTCCACCCATTACAGGTGAAAGCAAAATCGTCCACACAAAAAGTTTTGACAAAAACGGAGCCATCCTTTCCGTTAACCCAACTTCTCCCAACTTTACCCAATCAATCCTTAGTGAAATGGCAAATTCCCTGTTGTACAGCCATCCCAGTTTGTTGGTGAAATTAGTGACCACGTTTGCGGGCATGTCAACGGGAATTTGGTATAGCAGGTAGCAGGTAGACACATGCCCTTGGAATTGCTCATTGGATCTTCTGGAAGCCATTTTCTGCAAAAACAATAGACAAGAAGCAGCCAAAAAAATTCCAAACATTAAACATATTAGCAGAACATTTTTAGCTGAAAACCCAAGGCCCACGTCGTGAGCTTGAAGCTCTCGTCGTGAGTTCGTAATCAACAGTTTAAATCGGACATATAAGGGAGTTCAATCAGATTATAATCAGAGTTGGGGTTTACCAATAAGTCGATTCTAAACATATTAAAGCAACATGCATCAAGGAAATCTCATATTTGGGGTATAAATTTTTACATTCAAACTAACTACAAACCCTAACCCCTAAATCACATGAATCGTTAAAACTAAAGCCCTAAAAGTAAGAATAGTTTACCTTAAAATGCAGATTACGTAAGCAAGAAAGTGGATTGATGGAAGATATGGCCAAAATCGAGTGTGGGGGACCAGAGGGTTTTAGTATCGTTCTTGGTAAAGAAAATGAGATAGTCAAATGATCTTCTTTATTTTAATCAGTGGTCCCGAAATTGTACAGCTCACGTCGTGAAGTTTGGTGCCTCACGTCGTGAGTATAATCTAGGCTGAAAATACAGGTCATTTCATAGTAACATAAAGTGGCTTTTTGGGCTAGAAAGTGGTATCGAGATTTCACCTATAAAAGGTCAATTTTACTATAAAATTTTTTTTTTAACTTATTTTACCACTAAATTTTTAGGGACCCCACACTTAATTTTCACCATTTTCTAAAATAATTAAGATGATTAAACGATAGATTATCCTAAAAATCAACTAAAAATGAAAAAAACTAAACTAAATGAAAAATGAAAAGAAATAGCAAACCAAGCTCGGTTTGCCTCCCGAGAAGTGCTTATTTTTGTTAGAGTCATGAGCCGGACTCCGTGCCACCTCACGTTGAACTTTTCGGAGTGCCCATCATAAACTGTATCTTTTGCTCTTTCCACCTTCTTTTGTACGCTTGGACTCATCGAATATATGCCTTTTAGAGTTTTCTTTTTTAACTTTCACCTCATTTTCTTCAAACTTTCGTTTAGTTCCCTTATTTTCCACAAGTTGAGATTTTTCTTTCTCTTTATTCTTTAGCTCTATACTTACCATCTTTTCATCCACACTTGAACTCTTTTCCTTGGAAATAACCTCGTCCTCATCACTTGATAAGTCTTCACGTTCCTCACTCACCCAAGAAGTCGGATTTTTATAAGCAATTACTTCAAAAACTAGTGGAACGGATGCTCTCGGTTTTGTATGCTTGATTTGTTGAATCTCCTCTTCCATAAGCTTTTCCAATTCCTCTAGTTCATTATCTTCATCTATGTTGAAGAGTTCACCTTGTACATCATTACCTTGAAAACCATCTTTTATCCCAAAAGTACCTTCATCATCTCCAACTCTCAAAGTAAGTTTTGACTCGCGAATGTCAACCAAGGCTCTTGCAGTATTCAATAAAGGGTGACCAAGAATAATTGGGACATTGACATATTCCGTCATGTCCAAAACAATGAAGTCAATTGGAAAAACAAAATCTCCATTTTTTTACCAAAATATCTTCAACAATACCCCTAGGATATGTCACTGAACGATTGGCCATGTGAATCGTCATACTTGTAGCCTATAAATATGGAAGATCAAGCTTTCGATAAAATGAGAAAGGCATTAGATTTATGCTAGCTCAAGAATCAGCTAGAGCATAAGTCTCCAAATTGTTTCCAAACTCACATGGAAGAGTGAGGCATCCAAGATCTCCCATCTTCTTTGGTAGCTCTCGCATTATAATCTTAGAACTCTGCTCACTTAGAATTACCTTAGAATTCTTTTCTAACTGCTGGCGAGTATCTATTAAATCTTGTAAGAACTTGGCATACTCAGGAACGTTAGCCAACGATTCAATGAAAGGGGTATTGATTGGAATACCCTTCACTTGCTTCATAAATTTAAAGTGCTCCTTTTCCAGGGAATGGATATTTGCTCGGGACAGAAACTGTAAAGGAGGATGGTAAGCTTGCACATTGGTTGAATTTTTCTGTCCTGACCCTCCCCACTTCATGAGCTTTGAAGGCTTACATCGTCATCCTGATGTTTCAGCAATATTTTTTTTCTTCAAGTTTTGACTTCTTCGGCCTTGGTCCGGACTGTTGTGGCTCCACTTCTAAAGCTTATAAGAACTTAGATATAGCATCTTCTTCAGTTTCTATCACCATGACATGTGATTGAGTCTTCTTGTCGGGAAATTGTGGAGATAATCTTTCATTCACCAAAGTCGTTAGTTGACCAAGTCGGGCTTCCTAATTTTGGATCGATGCTTGATTATTTCTTAATAATGCTTGCTGGTCAATCATCATAGCCTGTTGATCTTTCATCATAGTTTATTGATCCTTCATAATTATCCTTTGATCTTTTATCGCTGCATCTGTCTCATCATGTCCCTTTTCTGAAGCCTCCATAAAATGAGCTAGCATGGTCTCTAAGTCAACTTTCTTTTGAGATGGTGGTTGTTCCTTTTGGTAGAAGCCTCGGCCAGTCTGCCTATATCTTTCGTCTTTCTGCTTCTTGTATTCTTAATATGGTAACCACTCCTTCTTTGGTTTTCTCTATTCCTCGTCATATTTATCTCCACTTGAGTAGCAAACTTGAGCCTTTTTGTTCCCATTATCATCTAAGTAGCAGTCTTTAGTCAAGTGTGGACCATTGCATCTTTCACATCCAACTCTAATAGCATGAATTGACTGGCCCATATTTGTCATCCTCCGGTCCGTAGTATTCGACATTGCTAGCACAGCAACCATGTCTTTTGATGTTCCACTACCAATTCTCCCTGTCCCATCATGTCTTGGATTATGGTACTCTCGAGAATGCTTGGAGAATTCTTCAATTAAATTCTTGATTTCACCCGGATTTTTCTTAGTAAGCGGTCCTTGGGAATCAAGGAGTTGCCTCGTCATGACATTCACCCTATCATAGAATATAGACACTTCTTGTTGTATGTTAAGGTAATTTTGAGGGTAGTTTCTTAGTAAACCTTTATATCACTCCCATGGCTGTTGCCTTCTTGAGTTTAGATATCTTTGATGGTTGGCATAATTTTTTTAGGAATTTCTCACGCATTTGTGTCCAAGTAGTACTTGCACTGGGTGGAAGTGCCTTCAACCAATCCTTTGCAGCTCCCTTAAAAGTGACAGGAAGCATCCTTAACAAGACTGTCTCTCTAGGAACATGTAGAACATTGAAATAGTCTGCAATGTCATTGATCTCATCTAAGTGTTTGTAAGCATCCCCATGATCCTTTCCAAAAAATGGTACATCCTTTAGCGCAGTAAGAATGTGTCCTTTTAGCTCGAATGTTGCTGCTGCTGGAATTGCAGGTCATACTAAACCAGGACCAACATCGTCTCTGATTCGCTTCTTGTATGCTCCCATGGTGATATCTGCAATGTTTCCCATTTCATTTTCTGGCTTGTCTTCGGGTTCGCTTTTCTCTAATTCGAATTCGGGTTCGGACTCGTACTCAGATTCTTGTGGACTAGGTATCTGTCCAAAGCTTTCTATTTTGCTTTTGTCATTCAAAGATGTACTTGACTCTCCCACATTCTTCCCTTTCTTCTTTCCAAATACTGATTTAAGATCTTTGAAAGATGACTTCTTTGGTGTTTGGTTTACTCCTTCGTCCTTGTTCGTATTTTTGTGAAGGGCTAACTTAGGATCTTCAAACGGTGGTACCAATGGTGCGTTGGATCCCCAGGTCATAAACTGCAATAAAAAAACAAAAATAAAAACGTAAATCTGAACAAAAACTAACTAAAAATTGCCTACTGACTGGCCACCACGACGTGGTAAAGATCACCACCTCGTGTTGTCGCAGAAAATCTAAACAGAAAAGAAAAATGAAGAAAAACAAAAACCCCTGAACTCATGTCGTGAGCTTAAGGATCACATCATGAGTTTAGTATTGAAGCAAAAACTAAGCTGAAAAATTAACTTTTTGTAGGTTTTACCCCACAAAAAGGATCGATTAACCTAAAGCAATTAAATTAACAATTAAATAAGTTGTTCCCCGGCAACGACGCCAAAAACTTGATGCGTATGAAACAACTACACCTAATTTTACCTCCTAAAGTACTAGCTATTCGACCTAGGGCAGTGTACCCCTTCGCAAATAGTATAGCACAAAAGTCAGGTATCGAACACATGGAATGATTTTAATTAATTAATCCACTCACTATTAAATTAACCTAAAATTCTAGCAAAGTTAATTGATTTATATCTAATTGTTCAAGTTTAGATAAACTTAAATTATTAACAACTAATTCAATCAATTATGAAAAGCACTCATGTTATTTCGAATCCACTTTCCCTCATTATTTAGTTATTAATTAATTAAGGACAATTCTCCTTGGTTACCAATTAATATTTTATTAGCAATTCAAGTCAAAATTTACTAATGTTGAATTAATTCATGTAGATCTATGCATATTCACACATAATCAAATATTAAATGGATTGGAGCTATGTAAGATTGATTAAGTAAACACAATATTATAATCACAATATATGTTCTATAGCACAGCCAAAACTGATTCCTTGATTACTTAACTAAGATTGGTTAGATCCTAGCTTTAGCAATTCGGCGGTCACTAGATTGCTAGGTGTCAAGTTCATGCAATTCAATATTCACTAACTACATAGAACCTTAGCTTAAGCAATCCTAAGTATCAAGTTCTAACATGCTAGGTATAAACAATCAACACAAGCAATTAACCAACTAAAAGAATCCATAATCAAATTACTACTTCATGAGTTCCAACTTCATCTAGCTAACAGGAGCAGCTAGATTTAGCCACTCATAGTCACAAACAAACAAATAGTCTTCATAATCAAAATCATAGTAATGTACCAAATCAAAAAGTTAAGTATGTTCTTCTTCTTCCTCCTTCGTGTATTACCAAGTTTCTAGCCTTTAAAACTCTGAAAATCATCTTCTGGTAACTCTTCTCTCACCAGCTAACCTCAAAAGATCATGTGGATCAAGGATATTTATAGCTTCTGATTTTTGACCTCCTCACGTCGTGAGCAAGGAAGCTCACGTCGTGAGCTCGAATGTATCCGTATCCAACACGAATTCTTTTGCTTCCGGATGCTTATCATCTAGAATCACCATGCTCACATCGTGAGCCTTTTCTTCTCACGTCGTGAGTACGCCTTTTTGCTGAATTTTTCATCTCTTAACCCTTTAGCCTCCAATGTTCTGGTTCTTGTCACTTTCAGTCCTTATTCTTCAAAATGACTTCTTTTGGATGCAAAATACAATTTAATCCTATAAGTATCATTTATCTATGCAAATGCCCAAATTATTAGTAAAAATGTATTCAAATATTGCCTAAAAGTATGTATAAATATGGCAATATCACATACATATCATACATATCAACATGCAATAAGAGATGTTACGTGCCAACCATAGTCTTTCCATTATGCTACGAGCCGTATCATGGTCCTCCTTGCCAGGACGGGGGCCAAAACCCTGGGTCTTACAGACAAGTTCTAGGAGCCACCTCCTGGTCTTCCATGCATGCATCACAAAGATAACTAGCATACAATCTACAACTACTTATCTACTTAACTGCCAGAGTCCACACTCTGGTCTTGCATACAGATTTTCCAGAAGCTACCTTCGGGTCTTTCATACAAATTCCAAGGGCCACCCTAGTCTTCCTACAATACATAAACCAATAGGGTCGACATTGGTGCCTTCGACCCATAGAATAGTGAGTAGACTCACCTCGCACTGCTGAATCATACTGATAATCCCTGACAGCTTGTCCGACAATCCTTCGAACAACCAATAACCAATAATGCCCAATTAACAATTGGAAAAAAAATCAATATCCTCCATCCTTACTTAGGTTAAAATACCATTTTAACCCTTATCTAGCTTAACCCAAGACTGAGGCCCAAACATACAATCCAAAAAGGCCCAAACATAGCCCAACATAATCCATGGTCAACCGTGATCAAACTTCTAGTCAAAGTCAAAGTCAACAGCCCATGCTGACCAAACACGCCGTGTGCTTCCATCATCCAGATAATCGAGAGAATCCCATCCAACACACCGTGTTGGCTTGCAAACACGTCGTGATTGCCCGAGATTCAACAGCTAAATACAATAAGTTGTTTCCTCTAATTCCAAGAGCTCTAAAGCTCATATCTAGTCCATAACAAGGTCCAGAAGGATAAAATTTCCAACTTTATCCATTTGGACTACCCAAAAAGGTTCAAACCAAATCTATAAAGCTTAATAGTGCAACGGCTTAACTAATAAGCACTTAATCCATGAAGAAATAGCCCCAAAACATAGATCTGCCGTATTTGAGCTGGAAAACCATGTAAAGTTGCAAACTTTACGTTCATGCATGTTTAAAAGAAGCTCTTAAGCTTAAAAGACACTTAATAATTGAGTTAATGCATGCATGACACCTAAAATCTCATAAAGCTTGCACCTTTATGCTCAAAGGGAAACAAACTCAGATCTGGAATACTAAGCCCTTAAAACGTCTTCACTCTCTACTTAACCCAAATAGGACCAAAAGCACAACAAAGCACAAAAAAAGAGATCTAAATATTTACAAGACAAGATGCAAACTTTAAATCTCATAAAGCTTCCCCACAAGATGATGATTATGGATCCAAAGCCATTTCCCCAAGCAAAACAACTTCAAAATCTCCTCTTCCTTCACAAAGACCAAAAGTAAGCACCAAGAACTTCTTATTAGCTCAAGAACACCACCAAGAGGCTTAAGGATCGATTTTAGGGTTTTAATGTCAATGGGGGTTGGTAAGGAGACCTGCCCTTGGGGCTTAAAGGGATTATATATGGTGCAACATCTTAAAAGTTAGGGTTTCCTTCCTAGATTCCAAGACGTCGTGCTTAGACACCAACATGTCGTGTTGACCTTAATGAGAAATGCATTTTTCCTCTACTAGACACGTCGTGTTGGTTCCTAGGAAATCCACCAAAACTCAGGTTGGTACTCATCTAGAACTTCGTCATTTCCTTGTGTGCACTTAACTTGGCTCTAGAGTTACAAGTTAAACTAGGTTCACGACTTAATAGATCCCTCAGAATAATTAGTGTATCTTAGCTTGTATTGAACAATCACATTGATATTTGTATGAACCAACTGAGTGGTAAAGTGCCAAATTTGAACCTTAAGTCCAAACACAACACTATGTTCGATAGACCATAACCCAAGGTAAGTTAGCAACCCTAAAATTTCCATATTGGAAAAATCTAATGCTTAACAAGGTTAAGTATTCTAAGCTAATAGGAACAAAATTAAATCATAATATGAACCAACTATAAAGTTGATGATAAATTCATATAATTCATGATCCGAAATGTGAACCAAAAGAAAAATCCAAGGATATCAAAATCATACAACCACATATTATGAATCCTTGTTTTTTTTTGGAAAGGGAACTTCCCTAACGAGGATGTCCGGGCCAGCTTTCGCGCACCGACTAATCCCCCGCTGCAAACATGAGGCTTTGCCTTATGCCCTGGAGTCACTGCAGGCGAACCTCCATGGCCACAAAGGCTTAGTAGTGCCAGGATTTGAACATGGGTCAATAGGTTATCCACCATATCTTCCACATGCCTTACCAAGTCACCACAACCCAAGTGGTTATTATGAATCCTTGTTATAATTGTTAAAATATGAGAAATTGATTTTTATAAAAATTAAATAATAAAATATCATTTTCTAAATTAATTCAACAAATATAAGTTTACAAGTTATTACCAAGTGTAAATATTTCAACAAAACCCAATAATTAAAACCTTAGGAGATTATGATAATGTTTGAGTTTTTATAAAATATAAAATATAGATTTATAAAAGTTCAAGGGAGGCTTTTATTATTTGATCCAATATCAATAAAAATACCATCTCTCTCTTAAAATTTCGACCACTAGGCTTTTCCCTCTCCCCCATGCCTTAAAACCCATCATTGCACCTCATTTAAACCGCCTACACACTCCATCTCACACTCTTTCTCCAAGAAAACTCTCCCACTTCCAAGACCACTCCTACACATCAGAAAATCCTCCATTATCTGTCCTAATTTCGTGTTTTTGAAGGTCAAGAAATGTTCTTGCTTCTCTCAAGATCAAAACCAAGGTAAACAACACAATCCTTTATCATAGTTTTATGGTTTTACTTCCTCTTCTTCATAGTTCTTCTTTACTTTTCGGATTCTATGCCCTTATATGGCTAGAAATCCTTGTTTTTCCTCTTTGTGTTTGTAGATTCTCACCATAACACAATACATGTGTTTGAGATGGTGAAAATCTGGGATCAAACCCATGCAAAGAGTGAAAAGATGCACATATGTTCATATGATTTCAAAAATCGAGTTTTACATCTTATTCTTTATTTATTTTGTGTTCTTACATGAAAAAAAGTATTTAAACCATTTCTAGTACATCTTGGATGCTCATTCACTCCATGCATGTGCTATAAATCGGATTTGTGGTGCAATCCTAGTGTAAGATTTTGTGGTTCCAAGGAGTTCTCTATCACATGAATGAAACACCCACTTTAGGGCCTTGGAATAACCCTAAATCTATGACTTGGATGAATGAACCTAAAAGTTTATTTTTCTTCTGTAAACTCTAGTTTATTGATATTTATCTTTGACCATAATAGAAGTATGCATGTTGTCTTTGTCAAAGTGCCCCTAAGAGGCCACTCAATGCAACCTAGGATGACATGCATTCTATGAGAATATTTTGTTCAACTTTGAACGACCATAACTCAATCATTACTAAACCAAATTACGATATTATTTTTGTGAGGGATAGTTCTATTAGTTAGATTTCGAACCCAATCGGTTTTACTGTAAAATATTAAAAATCAGATTTTTTGACAATTTTTACAAAATAATTGCGCAAACAACACTCTTTCTATGATCATTAGTTTTGATTTACATGATCAAGGGTCTTACACCCTAAATTAAATATAGGGAAAAATATTTTACAAACTTAACGCATCCATAAAGTTATTTCAAAAATTTTGTGGGTTAAAACCCCACATAATGTTCTATAAAAATTCGTAAACTTTCAGCTACATCTAGAACTCATGCACTACATTGTGCTACATTGCTTAACTTGTTGGGGACGAATACCCTATTTTTCTTCTAAATATATTTCGAATAAAATTATTTTATGAAAGTTCATATATACAAGTGATGATCTGTAAAATCCTAAGAGCTAGAACAAATTTCTTATTTCTCTATAAAAATAATGATTTAATGGTTATAAATTCCAAATAATTGTTTCCAGAAGAGATAAAAATCTGAAAATTTGTAGTAGTAATGTATTCACAGAATAAGAAAGACATGTAATGTTTCAGACGATTTTGCACTGTTTGGTATTTTATACATATTTTTCATTAAATTAAAGCATGAATTTACATATTCGGGTCATTGGACTCAAAGACCCTAACCAATATTTTTCTCAACCTTAGGAACATTATGGGAACAAGTAAAAATTAAATTGTTAATTTTAGAAACTTTTTACCATTTATGTGGAATTTTATCCATTATTTGGGCTTTAATTTACAAAAAAATATCAAATTACCTTAAAAAATGTTTACAAAATTTCTGGACACCAATTCCCTTTGTTAGAACCAGATAACAAATTTTTGTAATTTTCGGGAATTTAATTCCATGCCTTTCTAAAATTTTTAACACAATATAATATGAACTAATGTTACCGATAATGAATCGTACACACTTTGAGCACTTTTACGACATCACTAGTTGGATAGGTAGTTCCTATAAAATAGCTTAGTGGATTATATCTCACTAAAAACTATTTTTTCCGTAGGACGCTAGTAGGAATCGCACTCATCAACATCAAACCGCAAAGCCCGAGCCACAAACTTTTCATAGTGAGGATTCACAGCCCCTATTTTACGTTTTAATGTTTTGAGGTGGAAAGCATGCTACAATTTCTATGAACATTATTTTATGAGCTTTTCTTATGAACTTAATGATTAGAACTTTGTTGTATGAACCTTTTATTATGAACTTGTACTATGAATTTAGTGTTATGAACTTGTGTGTTAAGTCCCCGGAGAACCGATACAACCTATTAACTCATATTTGAGCCGATGGTCTTATGGATAGTGATATTTGGGGTCGACAGCCCCCACTCGCCCGGAACCACGAGTGCATATTTCCATGAATTGACATCATGGGAACCATGGACATGATGGAATGGGGCAGGAACGGTCGTTAGGCTTGGTTGTGAACGGAAAGCAATGACATTCATCGTTTTCTAAATTGGAACATTTATAGAATAAACTACATTTTTGAAATAATGTACTATTATAAACCTGTGAACTCACAAACTATTTTAAAGTTGACCCTCATTTTTGCATGCTTTTCAGGGAACGGTCAGTGAATCAATAAGACGCCAGCATGATTTATGTTGTTACTTTTGCTATGTATTAAACTATGTATTGTGAAAACTGAATGTATTTGTTTTATACGCGATGTAAACTTAAAACGCTTAATGTTTATGGTTGGTACTCCTATTTACCTTTGTGATGAGACCTTAGCCTGTCACACTTCATGTTTCCGCTTTAACGGGGTGTGACAGTTCCTCCAACATACCGTGTCCAGTCCTCAAAATGGGATTCATTCCTTACAATTGCTCCTCAAGATTTCGGGTGTTACCATTATCTTTAATCCAAGTCCATGACTGAAGATGCTTCAAGTAAGAAGTTTCTTGTCAGTAACTTTATGTGTTACAACATGTCTGACTCCAGCCCTGTTATGGAACAGTTCCATGAAATGTTCAGGATCCTGAGACAGTTTGCTCAACATAATTTGAAAATGGATGAAGCCATTTCTATGGTTGTGATTATAGACAAATTGCCCCTTCTTGGAAAGTTTTTAAACACAATATAAAACATAACTAAGAGGAATTAAATTTGACTAAACTTGGAAGCCATTTATGGATTGAAAAGTCATTAAGGACTCAAGAACTTGATAACAATCCAAAATGCAAGAACCAAGTTGGTTCCTTTTCTGTGAACATGGAGGAAGGTGTCACACCCCCAAACCGGAACGGCGGAAACGTTCGGGGTTGGAGGACGTCATGTTAAGTATCACAACACATGCATCATAGTAATCAAAGTAACAACAACCATTGTATTGATAATATAATATTTACGTTATGTTCAAAACATTACTTGAAATACATAAAAAGTACAACAAAAGATAAGATGTAGAGCTCCATCTTCACAACACCTGCGAGAGAGTACCTGTCTACTAATGAACCTGAGAATACAAGTGGTTTGAAAAAGTGTCAACATTAAAGTTGGTGAGTTCATAAGTATTTTTGTTATAGAAAGTATATCCTTTATTCTTTTGAAAAGTCCGCCGGTTCCTCCAGAAAATCCTATATTTTCTGCTATTAAATGATAAGTAAAACAATTCATGATTGTTCCTTCTACGAGTAATTAGTGAATACAAGTCATATACGTTTAGATCGAACAAATAGTCGACTGTGTGGTTCTGCCCCAAGCCCACAACCAAACAAGGAACATGAAATGAGGCGGATTCCACACATCCCACTATGGTTGGATCCTCATGTATCTAACCCTGACGTATTCACTAAGTACTTTTAGCATTAAGTTTAATGATCCTTTATATTGAAAACGTCCCTTAAGAAAATCCTATGTTTTCTTAATAAGTAAAATGACTGTAGTTAATCCTTCTGTAATCATTCGGTGAATACTAATTATATATAATACAAATCGATTAGACAGTTGAATGTGTGAATCTTCTCTAAGCCCACAACCAAACAAGGAACATGAAATGAGGCGGAAGTCACACATTCCATTGTCTACGGTATCTTTATTATATACAATCCTAATACATTCATCAAGTAATTACATAATGAACATTAACGAATCTCTGGTAAAATGGTAACCACAATAGTTCCTTCTATAATCACTTAGTTTATACAAACTATATATAACCTAATATCGAACGGACAGTTGAATGTGTGAATCTGCCCTAAGCTCACAACCAAACAAGGAACAGGAAATGAGGCGGAAGTCACACATTCCATTGCCTATCGGATATTATTTATATATAATTTGAATGTATAAACTAAGGAATTATAGAATTATCCATAAAGGTCCTTTATGTAATACTAGTTTAATAATAAACATTAAACCTTTTGTAAATAAGTTTATCTTATGAAATAATGATGTAAACCATAGAAAATCCTATATTTTCTATAAAACCGATTTGTAGTCTTAAACACTCCAAGTCTGAGAAGCACAAGTATAATTACCATACTTAGCTTAATGATACCCAGTTTTGTTTATCAGTAACCCTATCTGAACATGTAATTACCCTGAAAACTCGACGTGACGATACTACCCTCCTATGATCACTTAGTATACACGAGTTGTATAATACCGAGATCGAATAGACAGTTGAATAGAAAACTAAGTGGGTCAGGCTTGGGAGTCTGGTGAGCATATAGAGTTTTCAACCCACAATAAAATATTATATTATATTTAATCGTCACACAGTCAACCCAATTACCCACCCCATTATCTCCTTTTTATTTCTTAAACATTACCCTAAGAATCAACTATTCATTGTTCATTTATTCCTAAGGATTATCCTAAGGAATCAACACGAAATCCATCGTTTCCAGGGTTTTCTCAACATACACTATATCCGTAGTTACCAAGCGCTAACTCCACAGTCGTTGGGGTTTATCTCGTTTATTTACAGTATTGGTTCCGAGGCTCCTCTAGCAGTACATATCAATGGGTTTTTAGAGTACATCGGTGAACACATCGTTCACAACACCTACAAGTTGTGAGTCTGCTAGTGTTCCACATGACTGTCTAGAATAGTCTGTGGTTGTCAGCATTACTCTGATGAATGAAGGGGGCCATCGTTTGAGTAAAGGTTTCACTCATTTTTCACCTGTCATCCTCATCTCATGATCTATATCATCTTTCGTCTCATCCTCAAACTAATCTTTCCTCACACACCAACTATTTAATATACCCATGTTCTACCCAACATATTTGTAGATATAAATTACATATATAGTTTAAATCATTTAAAAACATGTATAAAACATTTATTCAACATCCATCTCAAGTAAACAAACAACGTATAAACACATAACACGTATTTCATAGCAAATACTTCATATCTATGCGGTAGAAGAAAGTAACTACACACCCACACAAAACATATACTTAATACATTCAAACAATACTTGTATTAAAATCGTGTTTATGAAAGAGACTATACACTCACACAAAACATATACTTAATACATTCAAACAATACTTGTATTAAAATCGTGTTTATGAAAGAGACTATACACTCACATGATTAGACGATGCTCGGACAGCACTACGGCTCTTCGAGTAGCAATTCTCCAGTGAAACATGGATATCTTCACACACCGGGCTTCTCGCGGGCAGAGCTATAGCTTGAAACTCTTTTCTTCTTGGGATCTTCGGGGCTTCGGGACTTGCTTCGGGTCTCGAGATGATACCGGGGCTTCGGGGGGTTAAAAGTAGGCTTAAAGATGAGTAGAGTAGGAGGGAGGTTGAGAAATTAGAAACCAAAACTGGCTGCCTTCGGTTTCTATTTATAGGGCTGAAAATTTAGTTTTCACGTCGTGAATCATCATTTCACGTTGTGGCCTTGGATGTCGTCAGGTGCGTAGTTGTTATGTTCAGTCTGTCAGGCTCCAAAAGACGTCAGCACTGAGTTCACATCGTGAACCCCTTTTTCACGTCGTGAACTCTGACACGGTGTTGGGGTTCGCGCCCCGAACTTCAGAAATTCATAACTTTCGTATACGAGCTCCGTTTTCGACGTTATTTATATCAACGCGTAGGTGAGATTATAATATATAACTCTTGTTTAGACTTCGTCGGCTAATTTTGACTTTAATTTTTTTTATCATATTTATTTTTAGTAGGCCGGGATAAGAAAACTCCGTTATAAACTCATAACTTCTTCATCTAACATCCGTTTTCGTCCGTCTTTTTACCATTGGACTACTATCGATGAGATCTTTGATTCTTGTTTAGATTGTTTCGGCTAGAAATCCCTCAATCTCATATTCGAATTTCGGGTTGCATACTGCTAAGCTGAAACTTAGAAAAATCATAACTTCCTCATACGAAGTCAGATTTGGACTTTCTTTTTATGCACGCTCTCGGTTTAACATATTCTACGACTTTCATTTAGATCGCTAAGGCCAAATATTTCTGTAACATAATTTCACTATTTACGTCGCGTTGTGTCGTGCCGGTTCTGTCGCGAAACTTCGACATGTCATAACTTCTTCGTTATAACTCATATTTCAATGTTCTTTATATATACGGAAACCTTGTGACATATACTACAACTTGGTTAAAATTTACCTACCTATTTATGTTCATTAAATTGTTATCGCTAGTGATTAGTCATATCCTAGTATAAGTGATAAGTTAGTTGCTTAAATGTGTTAAGAGAGTAGTATTTGATCATAATATTTTCTTGATTACTAGTATTGACCAAAGAATAGTAGTCTGTAGATTCTATCATTTAGAGTCCAAATTATCTTTAAAATACATTTAGTGTCCTTAGATTGCATGATTATTAGGGTTAAAGTTATTGAATTGACTTATGCTACTTTGTCTGATCATGATGACTAATAACTTTTATTTGGTAACCAATATAATTAATCCATTGTATTGAAATCAACCATAGGAAGCATGAGGGATTCGAAGCTAAACGAAAGTACCATGTATTCTTGATTTAAAATCGTCCTTGTAGTTGTTTACTTTAGTAATTAGTTGAGTATTTTAATTAAGTTGATCTAAACTTGTAAAATCAGATAAAACCCCACTTCTAGTTGTTTTTCTTAGTTTAACATTTAGTATTTATTTTACTAATTAAATACCGTTCCCTATGATCGAAAGCCAACTTACTTACTGTTTTATAATCCGACTAGGTATACTGCCTATAAGTGTATAGTTAGTTAAGTTTTGTTAGGTTATAAATTTAAAAGTTAATAGGTATACTTTATGCACATCAATGTGTCAGAAAACTATCTATCTAAAAATAAATCTTGCACAAAAACATTAGAAAACTCATAGAAGTCCTTGGATAAAGGAGTACTTGTACCCATATAATTAACCTCAAATTTATCAGTTGGAATTTCTTCTTCATTTATTTTGAAATTAACCACATCCCCATCAACCTCCATTGAAAGCGTTCCATTATAAACATCAATTTTAGTTTTTGCAGTTTTCATGAATATCATTCCTAAAATAATTGAGTTTTTATTACAAACATCCACATCGCCCATGTCTGGAATATAAAAGTCAGCCAAAAATATGAGTTCATTCACTTCGACAAGAACATCCTCCAATACACCTTTTGGGTGTACTGTCGAGTGATCAGTCAACTGAATGATTGTCCTAGTCTTTGGTAACGATCCCAATTTTAGTTTTTCAAAAACAGAAAGTGGGAGGACATTGACTGAAGTTCCTTAATCTAGCATGGATTTTGGAAAGTAAGGTTTCCCAACGTACAAGGAATAGAGAAAATTCTCGGATCCTTGCACTTTGGGGGAAAACCTTTTTGCAAAATAGAAGATATATTTTTGCCAACTTTGATTGTTTCATTAATTTTCAGTTTTTTCTTTGAAATGCATAAATCTTTCCAAAACTTTGCGTAACGAGGAATTTGTTTAATTATATCTAAAAGAGGAATGTTTATATCCACCTGACGAAAGTTGTCCATGATATCTTCGTCCTCTTGCTCGCATTTCGTACTTCTCAGGCGCGATGGAAATGTTGGAAGTGGCTTGTACTCTTTCATATTCAGCTTGGGATGCTTGGGAATCTCTTTTTCTACTACCTTTTCAGCTTCTCCGTCACCCAAAACTACTTCAGATTTTTTTCAGCTTCCTCTTTTGGTTCAGAAACACTTAGGCCTTCATAACTTTTTCTACTCCTCAAGGAAATTGCACTCACATTGTGCTTCAGATTGTTTTTCAGTGTATCTCGGTAACTTTCTTTAAGACTCCATTCGACCCACAAAAGTGGCAAGTTGAGATACTTGTTGTTCCAGATTCTTGATACTCGCTCTGGTTTCATTCTTGAATGCATGGATATTGGTGGCTAAGCTTTAACAATATCTTATAAGGCCACATTGTAACTACTGTCTTGTTGATTTGAAGGTTGGTTATGAAATTTTTGTTGCATATAATTTTGTTGATTCGGATTCTGATAAGTTGGTTGTTGAAAATCCGACGGTTGAAAATTTTGTTGTTGTTGAAATCCGGGTGGATTTTGATACTATTGTTGTTGCTAAAAATTGTTTTCGTAATTTTGCTAATAGCCTCCGACAACTTTTACTGCAGTTGTATCCTCTTGCAATAATAGGCACATGGTTGTGGGATGGTCAATATTCAAGCAAATCCCACATTGTTTCTTTACAACTGCTTTTTCTTTTGTTAGTAACAAAACAAAATTTTAATTCTGAAATCTGGGCTTCCAATTAATGCGAGTTGACTTCTTTGACACCCATTGGATAATTAACGTAACACGTGTCTTCGTTTCCGGAGTGTTTCGACTCAATAACCAACTTTTCTATCAGCTCCCGGATTTATGTTGGTGTCATGTCGACTAAAGATCCGCCACTTGAAGCATTTATTAGAGGCTGAGTGTCCCCGACGACGGTGTCAATTTGTTAGACCATTGTTGCGCACGATTCCTTTTTGCATAAGGCATTTACTATTCATTTAACAGAAAGCAAAAGGGGGGGGTTGATTTAAAACCAAAACTAAAAATTGTGTGAAACTAATTAAATGAAATAAGTAATAAAAACGAATCCAGCTCTGCTGTAAATTTCCTAATCATGCAATCAGCCCAGACCTGGTTATTCAAGGCACATTCTATCTAAGTTGTTACTGAGAAAAACTAAAAATCTCTAGTATAATCTCTTTTACCTAGTTAAATTAACCAAAACTTGCTCTTCAGTTAACCCTAACTTTTCACTGTCTAATTAAACATGCTCTTAATTAAGATCAGAAAAGTTGCACTAAGATCTATGTATAATTCCCAACCATACCCAATACTTCTTACAAGATCGGAAGCGTAAAGGTATGAAATTTCAGTTTATATCAGAGTTTAATCCTTAACACGAAACCAATTTGAGTGTTCTTCTTGAAGGATCATCAGCCAGATTGATTTTGATGGTTCTAGAATAATGGGTCGGGGGAAGTTGCAGTGTAAGTTCGTTGGATTTCTGGTATTTGATATTGTTGAGATCTTTTATGGTGGTGAAGATTAAGGGATTGATCAGAACATGTGTACATGGTGAGTTGTTGTAACATCCCAAAAATTTAAACAAATTTAAACTTTTCAAAACAACTCATTTATTAACAAAAGTGTTTACAATCTATTATAAAACACTGTTTCCAGAACATGATTTAAAATCAGAGACTCCGAAGATCCAATCTATTATAAAACCAAGGATGTCTACGGTCACGCCTTCGCCATGCCATGAATCATCCAAAGAACCTGAAACGATATACAAAACTTTAAGCACAAAGCTTAGCGAGTTCCCCCAAAGTACCAACACACGAACAATAGCACACATATAACAACAACATGAACTGGATCCACAACTTAAAAGACTGATTACCCTTGAGTCCACAGTATGAGTCTGGCATGCCCTACCTGACCCTCAACTCATATCTAGATTGCTCCAATACCCTTAAGCCCTTAGTATGAGTCTGGCATACCACCGGGTCCTCAGCTTGTATCTAGAATGCTACTGAGCCCTCAATATGTGTCTGGCATGCCCTATCCGGCGCTCAGCTCATATCTGGAATACTATAGGGTTTGTTGGCTACAACATGTAGTAGTACAACCTCAAACCATCATAATATGCTGACAAATAACACACATATACAAATAATCATGCAGACAGGATCACAAGTAGTCCTACTGATCTACTAGACTATCATAACAAGACTAGCATGCATATCTATTCCATACTCAACATATCAACAATACGAGGTTATCCAATCAATGGGCTGGCCTTGGTGCCTTCGACCCATAAGTACAGTGAGAAAAACTCACCTCTCACTATCGAATCATACAAACGATCCCTGGCTGCTGGCTGACATATTCCCGAACCACCAATAACAAGACATCACCCCATCAATAGTTGATCCCACGAATAATCTCTGACTTCATATCCGCTAAAATCCACGTGCTATCAGATACCAAAATGAAAACCCATAAACATCTAGCCCCTGACTCACACTATGAGTCCAAATTAGGGTAAAAGACTTTTTTACCCTTCCTCAAGCTTATCCCAAAGCCAAGGCCCAAACTAAATATCCAAAGACCCAAAACCCAAAAATAAACATCTAAGGCCCAAATATGGCCCAATTTTCAAAATTGGGCCCAATTCTTTTCGTGGCCCTTTACCCAAGAAAGTCCATCAAGTCATAGCAGCCCAAGCATAAAATCCATGTGGCCCAACATAGCCTAACATGACCCAACCTAAAACCAAATCCCAAAACAAAAAGGCCTAATCTTGCTGAGCACCTGGGGCGTACTCATCCTGTACGTTCAGCGTACAACATGGGAGGCTTATATGCGCAACGTACATACTTGTACGCCTAATCTACTCACCAATCCAAAGAAAACTTCCAATTAAGCACTTAATCCATTAAGACTTGGATCCAAACTCATATTTGACTTCCCCAAGGTGGTTAATCACATAAAGTTGTGACATCCCCTAATTTCTCGGCCAGAAAAGACCGATTCAATTTATGCTTTTTAAAATAAAATCAGAGAAATCTTTTAAAAGATGTTGCGGAATTGGTCCCCAAACCAAAACATGATAAAAGTTTATCAAAACCTTTCTTTAAGAAATGTATAGTTTCATTTCATATCAAAACCCCGGGATGTCATGTTCCGATACAGATCAAAAGCATAAACAATACATTATAAGTCTTACAACAGTTATTTACAACTACTGGCCTCTAATCCAAAAATCACTCATCATCATCATCCGACTATGCTCGGGGTCCACTACCTGTAATATAAAAAGCTGAGTGGGTCAGGCTTGGAAGTCTGGTGAGCATATAGGGTTTTCAACCCACAATAAATAAATTTATTATGCTTAAACATCAACAATCAACCATATTACCCCAACCCCATTATCTTATTTATTTCTTAAAGGTTTACCCTAAGAATCAACTATCACTCCTTCCTAAAGATTCATCCTAAGGAATAGGCACGAAGTCACATCGTCGCCAGGGTTTATACAACAGGCACTAAGTCCATAGCTGCCAAGGTTTATCCAACATGTGCTAAGTCCATAGCTCTTATTTATCGACAATATTATTCACAGGAATCCCCCCTACAATACATGTCAATGGGTTTTTAGAGTACGACAAATGAACATATAGTTCACACACCTACAGGTTGCGGGCCTCATAGTGTTCCACAGACCGTCTAGAATAGTCCATGGTTGTCATCCATACTCTGCTGAATGACGGGGACCAACGATTGGGTAAGAGCTTTTCTCATATTTCACCACTCACCTTCAACGTTTGGGTAAGGCCTTTTCTCATATTTCACCACTCACCCTCAACTCATGATCTCATTTCACCACTCACTCTCAACTCATGATCTATATCACCGATCATCTCATCTATCCAACTCACCTTTCATCACACACCTACTATTTCATCTACCCTTGTTTTACCCAAAATTTTTGTAGATAAAATACATATACAATTTAAATTATTTAAAAACATGTATAAATCATTCCTTCAACATCCATCTCAAATAGACAAACAATATATATTCACGCAGCACGTATTTTATATAAAATACTTCATATCTATGTGTAAGGTGAAAGTAACTACACACTCACCTGTTTTAATGAAAATCGGGCAGCAATTCGTTTCCTAAAAGCGATCGTTTCTAATAAAACTGGGAGTTTTATTGAGAAATCGGGCTCTACGAGAGTCGGGCTTCGAAACTGAAAAGATAAATTTCTCGGGCTTCTCGGGCACTTTGTGGCGTATTCCGGGGGTTATAATCGATATCGGGGCTTCGGGGGATGTTAATATGAAAGAAATATTGAAAAAAGGGTAAAAGATGGCAAATTTCCAAATGTATCCGAGAAGGCTCGCAAGCCCTCTATTTATAGGGAGGTCCGAAGTCAGCTAAGGAATGGGGAGTCAGCAGCGAGGACACGTAGCAGCAGCAGGGTGAGGGTGCGCAGGTGGCTCGCATGTGGTTTGCACATGTGAGGGGCTCGGTGTGGGCCTCTGATTGGACCAAGGTCTAGTCCGAGGCTTCGGACGTGGCACTCCCTGCGAGGCTCGAATATGTGATAAAGGGCACGCGCCAGATTCTTAGTGGACCGGACTTCGGATGCGAGGGCAGGCGACACGTCTCGCCAGTTGGCTTCGATGACTCACCAATTTCAAACATGTGGCGCGTTTTGAGCGAGGGTGATGTGGCCGAAGCCACCTATACGAAATTTCTCGATTTTCGCGCCAAAACTTCTAAAATCCATAACTTTCGCATACGAGCTACGTTTTGGACGTTCTTTATATGCACGCATAGGTAAAATTACGCTCTATAACTTTCGTTTAGACTTCGTTGGCTAATTTTGAATTTAATTTTTATATTATTATTTTTAACAGACCGGGACAGGAAATCAGTTAAAAATTCATAACTTCTTCATCCGACATCCGTTTTCGTCTGTCTTTTTACCATTGTGATACTATTGACGAGACCTTCGATTCTCATTTAGGTCGCGTCGGATAAAAATCACTCGATCTAAAATTCGAGTTTTTAGCTGTCTACTGCTAAGCTGAAACTTCGAAATATCATAACGTCCTCATACAAAGTCAGATTTGGGTGGTCTTTTTATACCTACTCTTGGTTTAACGAACACTACGACTTTTGTTTAGATCACTAAGGCTAAAAAGTAGTTTATCAAAAACTCACTTTTTATGACATTCAGCACCGTGCCGGTTTTGTCACGAAACTTCGACAGGTCATAACTTCTTCGTTATAACTCGGATTTTGGTATTCTTTATATAATTGTAATCCTTGTCACAACCACTACAAGTTTCTTAATAGATATCGACTTTATCTAATATTTATTTTTGACGCTCATTTTTAGTCTTAATTAATTAAACCCTAATAATTAAGCATAAAACACATAATATTCACATAATTCCTTTTCATTTATTCAAAATGAGTCACAAAGGTTAACCTAGACTATCATGTCAATATTAATGCCTATCCTAGAAACACGGGTGTTACAAAAGTTGCCAACTTTATGTGCATGCATGGCTAAATGAGACGTTAGAGCTAGAAAGAGCTTAATAGTTGACTTAATACATGCATGGAACCAAAACCACCATAAAATTTGCACCTTTATACTCAAGAAACCCATGATACAACTAGATCTACAATTACAAGCTTCACAAACTACTTAAACCCTCAATCATCAACCAAAAGGATCAAATGACCAAAAATGAACCAAGAAGAAGATCTATGAGATGAAAAGGCAAGGTTGGGACTTTATACCACCCAAGCTACCAAAAGGAGATGCAATTGCTGGATCTCAAAGCTTTCCTTCAAAAAATAAGTCTTCAAGTTCCTCCTTCATCTTCTAGATCCACAAAATGAGAACCAAATCCATACCCAAGGCCCGAACACCCAACAAAGGAGGCTAAGACTCGCTTTTAGGGTTTTTGGGGCTTTAGAGGCTGATAAGGAGGCCAACCCTCAGGAATGAGGATGCTTAAATAGGGTACAAATGATCAAAATTTAGTGTTTAGACACCCCTCGTACGCCCAACATACTCCTCGTATGCCCAACGTACGAGGCTGAACCCTCGCATGGGTAAGCCCGACGTACTCCCAATGTAAGCCCCACGTACTAAGGTTTTTCCCAAAAGCCCTAAATTCTTCCAAAGGCCATAACGCCTTCATTCTAAGTCCATTTTCAACGAACTTTATATCCACAAAAAGGTGATGAGAATCCTTACAATTCTAACAACCCATCAATGCCTTGAAGTTCCCCGAACCAAACCCAAAATTCAGAAAGTACCAAGATAACAAATTACGATTATACCCTTGGGCTCCGAAACACCATCTAACATTCGGATCACTTAGACTTTAACACCCTCATCCAAAAAGGGCCAAATACTTTCTTCCTCAAGCTCCCAAGCCTTGAGATAATTGATGATTGGGCCATGGCTCCCGAATAAGGTAGCGATTTGAAACCAAGTGTTACAACTCTCCCCCACTTAAATTCTATTTCATCCTCGAAATCATTCCTTATCATCCTCGGCATGCTCGACGGCCTGAGGGACATAACCACAACCTTAAATATACCATTACCTTCCTAAGGCACCTAATCCCAGCAGAACTTTCCACTCAAAGAGCACGAATGCACAACCCCATGCAGAAACCTAACCTACTTTATCTGAAACTTGAAGTCTCAAAGTGGTCTGGCTCCCTGACAGACCGCCCATACTGAACCAAAGCTAAATCCATACCACTTATGCATTAGACTATTCACTCAACTCCTAGTGATAACAGTTCCATGAACACAAAGAGATACAAAATATTGACTTCTTAACTGTTGGACCGATACACTGCTTCTATAATCCTGAAACCTCATCACTTACCTGATCTTTGCACAGGTAGAACCACCCTAGAGCACAAACACATAAGCTAAATCCTGAAAACTCATCACTTACCCGGTCTTCGGACTGATACACAGCTGCTATAAGACTGTTGCTAATGACTTGACATACATATTTCTTAATCCACATCTTTCTGAATGAATACCTTTCACGGATACACTCGCGATTTCCAACGCGAGTTTCCACCAAAAGCCCCCTCAGAGATGGCGAATCATAATACCTTCCTGTAGAACTTTCCCTAAAACCGATGAGCATCCATTTGAATCTATCCCCAGTCCCTAATTGGGGACATTACCAGAAACATGCAGATATGATCCTCAAAACATATTGATCGTGAACTTCACCCAAAACCAAACTATATAATATACCAAAACCTTAATAACCCTTGACTCTTTTTGTTATGCCATTACCAACCACTGCTTCGACGAGCAAAGTTGATCAAACTAAAACTTTTCGTGTTACATCCAACCCCTTATCGGCTCAGGTGTACTTCCACCAGGGCATCCACTCGAGACATCCATAAAAAACTTATGACTTGCGACTTCATAACCAATTCCCGACTTGAAAATCAAAATCCTAGCAACAGCTTGTGAACAACCGAAATTATAATGCATGCCTCCCACATAGACTTTCTGATACCTGACTGATACTCCTCAGAACCCTTACTCCTCCCTTTATCCAACCAATAGATTTTTGACTCGCCCGACCCCCATCAGCGCGTCAACACCGAATGTACCGCAAGCAGAAGAAATGAACAATCATGTTCACTAGGCCCACAGTCTATAATTGGAATACCTCTGGAAGGTCCTCGACATAGGTCTGGATTGCCTCTAAGCCCACAACATGAGTCTGGAAAGCCCTCCCTGGCCTCAGCCCATGTATGGAATGCTCCCGCTATCACACTGACCTTGATAATAGGTTGACACAATTAAACTTCCGAGAGAACCTCCGTTGAATGATGAACCCCACAACCAGTGGTCAAGGACACATTGATACTTAATCCAGAGAATCATGACTCACATGGAACTGAACATACCCGCTTTTGGAAAGATCCACCGATAAACATTTACCCAACTAATCCGAAAATAACAATCCAAACAATGAACTGGAAAATCCCTCCATGGCTAAATACTCAACTCGAGAATCCCAGTTCTCCCCCACTTAGGGCTCAAACTACCACCTACTGGCGCTGAAACCAAAACATAACTCAAACCAGCTTAAGCAGGTACTACCCTTCCTAACTCTGGAAGTTACGAACCTGCTCACTCCTTCTCCGAACTCGGAAAAACTGAAAGGGCATAACCCTTGCCCCCGATAACGACATTCCAATCCATCAATCAACCATCCCACCTCCAGCTACAAAACCCAAGATGATCATAATCATCGTCCCCTTCTTGATTCCCGCGAATCGAATACCCGGCCTCGAGAAAAACCTTTGAGGCCTCAAACCAAAGCTCACTAGGTCTGCACCAAACAACCCAAATCAAAACTCCATTTGGGCTCAAAACCCTTACTAGATCCATCCGAATTCCTGAGCAATCACAACCAAAGATTAACAGGAGTATAACACTACCGTGAATCATTGTATCTATCCATGCTATCTTCCCTGACCAACCCTTAGAATCCCCGAAAGCTTCCTTGATTCGAGTATAGATCCTATGCTTCCAGTAGTACAGGCCCAATACTACCTTCCCCACCTATCCATACTTTCCTCAAGAATCATCTTAGGTCTTTTAAATCCTAGTCACAAAATACTATTGAAAGTTGCTCAATAGCGAAGCAACCACACTAAAATACTCCCTAAGCTATCCTAGGGTTCACCCACACCCCTTCTGCTATCAGCTGCTAAAGGACACCTACCAATGTCAATGAACCACTTCATGAATACAATTACATGCAACCAAGCTTAAATAATCCTTCGACTGAAGGGATCAGCCCTACAACGGTTGGACTAAAACAAGAGCTGCGCAATAGGTCCGAGTCCTTCATTCTAAGATTTTTTAACCTTCATAGCATGTAATTTATTGTGTTTATTTGATGGTTAACTCTCATTAACATGGGTCCCACAAATCACAAAGCAAGCAACATTCAAGCAGAGAAGCCGACTGGCACTAAAACACAATAAGATCCCACAGATCCTCATACGAAATCCTCGATCTCAGACTCCCCGCACTACGGGTGCACCTTCGCCCTACTCTCACTCTCCCCATATTGGCTAATCATTCCTCGCGCTGACCTGCTATAGACTACACCAGCTCATGAAACTTCCACCAACCCTGCAACACTCGTATATGATAGCCATACATAACACTAGATTCTATAGATAGTTGAATACATGATCCTACCCTAAGCCCTTCATCAAAAAATAACAGGAAATAAGGCCAAACCAAACATTCTCAGGCTACAGAATCTTAGTTATGTAAAACTATGACGCATACACTAAGCAACTACAGTAATGATGTCAATTTCATATAAGGAAAAACCCTAGGCTATCAGGTATCCTATAATCAAGAAATTCTATCACGCATATCTTGAAGATCCCTAGCCTATCAATAGCATGTTGTTCAAACATATAACATATCAAAGATCAGTGTGGTAATTTTGGGTCAAGTTACTGGCTCCGACTGATCGTACACATCACATCCTCTTCTGGTTATTTTAAAAGAAAATTTGAAAGTTATTATTTATTATTTTTTTTAAAACCCTTACTTTGAAAATCATTTTTAAAATCCTTTCTCCTTAGTTTTAGACTGGATTCACATGAGTGTTCCTCCAATTCACTCAAACCAAGGCTCTGATACCAACTTCTAACATCCCAAAAATTTCAACAAATTTAAACTTTTCAAAATAACTCATTTATTAACAAATGTGTTTACAAAAACATTGTTTCCAGAACATGATTTAAAATCAGAGACTCCCAAGATCTAATATGTTATAAAACCAAGGATGTGTACGGTCACACCTTCACCGTGCCATGTATCATATGAAGAACATGAAACCATAAACAAAACTGTAAGCACTAAGCTTAGTGAGTTCCCCCAAAGTACGAACACACGAACAATAGCACATCTATAACAACAACGTGAACTGGGTCCACAGCTTAAAAGACTGGATTACCTATGAGCCCACAATATGAGTCTGGCTTGCCTATCGGCCCCAAAACTCGTATCAAGATTGCTCTTGAGCCCACATCATAAGTCTGGCTTGCCCCCGGGGCCCACAACTTATGTCTAGCTTGCTCCCAACCCAATCAGTCATCGGACTGGAATACCAATGTTCAACCCTCGGTACGAGTCTGGCACACCAACCAGTCCTCATCTCGTATTTGGAATGCTACTAAGTCCTCAGTGTGAATCTGGCATGCCTTATCTGTAACGCCTGTGTTTCCGGGCTTGCCACTTTTAGCAATGTAATAGTCTAGGTTAACTTTGTAACCCGTTTTGAAATAATAATAATGTATTATTTGAGTATTATGTGTTTTGTGCTTAATTGCTTAATTATGTGGTTTGATTAATTAAGAATAAAAATAAGCGTCGAAATTTAAGTTTAAAATAAACTTAATATCTTTGGTTAATGTTGTAGTAGTTGAAACGAGGTTTCCGAATATATATAGAACGCCCAAATCTGACTCGTATGAGGAAGTTATGATTTATCGAAGTTCCGGCTTAACGGTATACAGCCTGTTATACTCGATTTGAGATCGAGCGGTTTTTAGCCGAAGCAATCTAAATGAGAATCGAAGATCTCATTGTTGGTATCGAAACGATAAAAAGTTAGGCGAGAACGGACGTCAAACGAAGAAGTTATGAATTTATAACGAAAGTTTCTGTCCCGGCCTATTAAAAATAATTAATAAAAATAAATTCAAAGTTAGCCGACGGAGTCTAAACGAAAGTCGTAGAGCATGGTCTCACCTTTCCGTGGATATAAAGAACGTCGAAAACGGAGTTCGTATGAAGAAGTTATGAATTTCCGAAGTTTATTAATCATTTTGTATTTATATTTAATTCAAAAATCGGAAGCCTTATCCGAAGCCGAGTCACCGGTGTGATCCGGAGTACGCCCCGCGTACGTGAGTATGCTATCGCGTACTACGATAGTGTCGACACTTCGGATGACGCATGCAGTGACGATTTCGGAAGCAGTACGCGCTGCGTACTGCAGTACGCCCCGCGTACTCCGAGGCTCCAGCCTCTATATAAGGGATCCGAAGACAGCCATATTTCTTGTTCATTTCTTCTCTTCTCTCTAGTCTTTTGCATCGTTTTTCGTGCCGAAGATACCCCGAAGCCCCGGTATCATACTCTAGCCCCGAGGCAAGTCCCGAGACCCCGAAGATCCCGAGAAGTGCGGTTCCTGAGTCGAAGCTCTGCCCGCGAGAAGTTCGATTTTCGAGGAGATCTTCCAGATCTGCTGAGGAATACTACTTCTATAAGTCGTAGTGCTGTCCGATCATCTTCTGATCAAGTGAGTGTATACTACCTTTCATAAACACAATAATAATACGAGTTTGGTTCGAGTGTATTAAGTATATTGTTGTTTATAAGTGTGAGTGTGTAGTTATTTTCTTCCAAATACAATAATACGAAGTATTATATATAAAATACGTGCTATGTGTATATATTTGGTTGTGTTATGTGTGAATGAGTATTCACTCTCTTCTATCTTATAGATCTGCTTATTTCTTTATGAGATATGTGTTATGTGTGTGTGTGCCTCATCTGTTATGTGATATATGTGTTGATTAAAGCATGCTATACAGGTTTTCTTTAAACTCTGTATACAAATGTATATTTTTATCTACTAATATGTTGGGTAGAACATGGGTAGACAGTTGGTGTGTAATAAACAGATGAGAGGCCTCGTTGTTGTTTGATTGAGTCATCTAGCGAAGTTTAGATGATGACCACTGGCTATTCTAGACAGTCTTGTGGAAACATTAGCAGGTTCGCCACCTGTAGGTGTTAATGAACTTGGGTGTTCATTCGATGTACTCCATCCCCCTCATGGTTGCCTTATTTGACTTATATTGCTGAGGTACCCCCGAAGCATGTGTTGTCGCCCCGATGAAATATTCTTAGACTAGGTCCCTTATGTTAGTTGTTTTAGGGACATTAAAGTGAGAATAACGGGAATGGGTAATTGGGATATTGTTGGTTGGTGAAAATTAAATATGATATTTATTGTGGGTTGAAAACCCTATATGCTCACCAGGCTCCCAAGCCTGACCCACTCAGTTTTAAATTGTATTACAGGTAGTGGCGGAAGGGCATGAGATGGATGATCCATCAAGTTGTTTTGTTTACAAGTCTGCATATGTTTATATTTGTTATATGACTTGTAATGTATTCGTTTATGCTTATTGGTCTGTATCGGAACATGACACCCCGAGTTTTGATTATAATGAAAATACATTTCTTTTATGAAATGCTTCGGTAAACATTGTTTTATCATGTTTTGTTTTTGGGAACAAATTCCGCAACTCTTTCAAATCAAAAGGATTTACTATGAAAATATTTAAAAGCATAAATGAAAATCGGTCTTTTCTGGCCGAGATTTTGGGGATGTCACAGTTGGTATCAGAGCATTAGTTTAAGCGAACTAGGAATTTGTAGGATTTCTAGACTTAAACTTAGAATGCTAAGTGAAGTTTTGAGATGTGTGTCTGTTGTGATTTAGACACGAGCACTAGTTTATTTTAGGAAAGTTGCCTAAAATGCTCTATGTGCTAAATGTTATATGTTGCCATATATGATATTATTTGTTCGGATCTATGGTCTGTTGCCGACCGGATCTAGAAACCTTATGTGTGTAGGATTCTAAGCGTACGTCTACGATATTAGAACTAGAATGTAAACGTTTCAGAATGATAAGGATGATTTGAATATCCATCATGATTGAGGATCTAATTTCACCTTATTCGGTGTGTAGATCAAAATGGTGAGAACAAGAAGTGGAGTTGGAAATGCTGACGAAAACAGGAATCAACCACCAGTGATTGAGCAAATACTTGTCATAACAGCAGCACCTGAGCCAATAACCATGGCTGGTGTGCAATTGATGATTCAGACGATGTTGGATCGTCAGATGGATGAAACTAGACGGTTGCTTCAGCAAAATCGTGAAGAACTGTCGATTCGTGTGGAAGAGCCTGAATTAAATGAAGGGCACTCAGAAGGTGGAAACTTCAGTGGGTCTGTTGGTCCAGCCAACCCACCGATAGTTAGGCAAGATAACCATGAAGGAAGGAATGATGGAATGGGATGCAAGTACAAGGACTTTCTAACTTTCAAACCATCGACCTTCAATGGAAAGGAGGATCCGATTGGGGTTATGGATTGGATCTCCGAAATGGAGTTAGCCTTTATGACATGTGGCTGTAGAGGCAAGTTGCAGACTATCTATGCCGTGCGACAATTCCGAGGTGGAGCCGTTCATTGGTGGAACACTCTAGGGAAGACCTTAAGCCCTAATGAGCCACTGCAATTGTCATGGGCAGAGTTCTTGGTGCAGTTTAAGCGCAAGTTCTGCTCGGCTCAAAATCTGTTGGAGTTCGAGAATAAGTTTTTGACATTGACGAAAGGTAGCATGTCAGTTGATGAGTACACCAATAACTTCACCGATAAGATGGAGTTTGCCTTGCGTATCGTTCCAGACGAGCTGACTAAGGTGGATCGGTATGCGAAGGGACTTCCATGGGAGTACGAGGTGCCAGTACGTCAGGCACTTACTCTAGAGGCAGCTATCTGGGCTGCCAAGTCTGTGGAGAACATGATCAAGGGGAGAACCACCGACAAGGTTGATGTTGGTGAGAAAAGAAAGTTTGAGGGAACATCTGGTTCCGGTAAGAAAGGAAAATTTTCGAAATCTGATTCGAAAAAGTTTGGAGGAAAAGGAGGCGAAGCAAAGTGGTGTGATAAGTGTAAGAAAAAGCACTTTGGGAAATGTAGCGAGGATGTGACCTACTACAAGTGTGGAAAGGTTGGACATTTTGCCAATGAATGTCCGAGCAACAAAAGGATGTGTTTTGGGTGTAATGAAGAGGGGCACATTTTGAAAGACTGTCCGAAGAAGAAGGAGGCAGCTAGGCCCAACATTCCACCAAAGCCGAAGGCGAGAGCCTTCCAGATGACACTTGAGGCTGCGAAAGATGAAGCTGATGTCACTTCAGGTACCTTTCTCGTAAACGAATTACCTGCTCATATATTGTTTGATTTTGGAGCCAACTACTCCTTTATTTCGCATGAGTTTGGTAGAAAGATAGCTTTGCCTATTGCTAGACTAGATAATGCTTTATTAGTCGAAGTAGCTAGTGGCAAGTTTGTACCTGTTAGCCATCGTATGAAAAACGTCTTGATTGATCGGAATGGGAATAAGTTCCACGAGGAATTATTGCCTATCGAACTTAATGGTTTCGACATCGTCTTGGGAATGGATTGGCTTAGCGCCAATGATGCCGAAATTTTATGCAAGAAAAAGATAGTTAAAGTAAACCCGCCTGGAAAAGATTCGTTTATGGTGTATGGGGACAAACGGCGAGTGAATTCTGGGATCATTTCTCTAATGAAAGCCAGAAAGTGTTTGACCAACGGATGTACATCATATTTAGCATTTGTGATTGATGCTAAGAAGGAAAAGAAGGTGATGCAGAGCATTCCAGTGGTGTGTGATTTTCCGGAAGTGTTCCCCGAGGATCTTCCTGGATTACCACCTGATAGACAAGTGGAGTTCAGAATAGACTTGTTACCAGGAACCACGCCAATAGCAAAAGCACCTTATCGATTAGCACCGACGGAGATGAAGGAGCTGATGATGCAACTTCAGGAGTTATTGGACAAAGGTTTCATTAGACCTAGTTCATCGCCCTGGGGAGCTCCGGTGTTATTTGTGAAGAAGAAAGATGGAAGTATGAGAATGTGCGTCAATTACAGAGAGCTGAACAAGGCAACAATAAAGAATAGATATCCGTTGCCGAGGATTGATGACCTGTTTGATCAATTGCAAGGTTCGAGCTATTTCTCGAAGATCGATCTTAGGTCAGGATATCATCTGCTGAAGGTAAGAGAGCAAGATATCGAGAAGACTGCATTCAGAACTAGATATGGACACTACGAGTTCTTGGTTATGTCGTTTGGACTAACCAATGCTCCAGCAGCGTTCATGGATTTGATGAATAGGGTTTGTAATCCTTTCCTTGATAAATCCGTGATAGTATTCATAGACGACATTCTGATTTACTCGAAAAGCCAGGAGGAGCATGGCAGACACTTGCGAGAAGTGTTAGAAGTTTTGAAGGAGGAGAAGCTTTATGCAAAGTTCTCCAAATGTGATTTTTGGATTCGTGAGGTCCAATTCTTGGGTCACGTGGTCAACCAAGAAGGGATAATGGTTGATCCAGCGAAGATCGAAGCTGTGACGAAGTGGGAACAACCGAAAAGTCCCACGGAGATCCGAAGCTTTTTAGGATTAGCCGGATATTACCGCAGGTTTATCCAAGGCTTTTCTTCGATTGCTACTCCATTAACAGCTTTGAACCACAAAGGAGCTACTTATGCTTGGAGTGATAAGCATAAAGAAGCATTCGAGAAGTTAAAGAAGAAGCTATGCGAGGCACCGATACTTTCTCTACCCGATGGAGTTGAAGACTTCGCTGTTTATAGCGATGCGTCTGGTGTTGGATTGGGTTGTGTTTTGACCCAAAGAGAAAAGGTGATAGCATATGCATCTCGACAGCTGAAGGAGCATGAAAAGAATTACCCGACTCATGATTTGGAGTTGGCAGCGGTAGTTTTCGCTCTGAAAATATGGAGGCATTACCTCTATGGCACGAAGTGCAAACTTTTCACTGATCATAAGAGTCTCCAATATCTCTTTAATCAGAAAGAATTGAATATGAGGCAACGACGCTGGCTAGAATTACTTAACGACTACGACTGCGAGATACTTTACCACCCCGGTAAAGCTAATGTTGTTGCTGATGCTCTCAGTCGGAAGGTCAATCTTGAAAGGAAGAGGCCAAGAGCGTTGAGAATTGAAGTTGTCTCGACCATTGTGGAAAGTATAAAGAAAGCTCAAGAGGAAGCTTCTGAGAAAAATGACCGAAAGGAAGAACGTTTGGGTAAAACGTTGGTGTTTGGTACTAACGGTCATGGACTGAAGGTATTCCAAGATCGTATTTGGGTACCTAAGTCAGGAGGAATTAGGGATCTTCTGATGGAAGAAGCTCACAAAACCATGTACTCAATTCATCCGAGTAGCACTAAAATGTATAGGGACCTGAAACCCTACTACTGGTGGCCGACGATGAAGCTTGATGTTGCAAAATATGTGGCCGAGTGTGTGACTTGTGCGAGAGTCAAGACACAACATCAGAAACCTTACGGGAGTTTAGAACCATTTCCTGTGCCTATGGGTAAGTGGGAAGACATTGCTATGGATTTTGTCACTAAACTGCCCAGAACAAAGAATGGTCACGACATGATTTGGGTGGTCGTTGATCGATTCACTAAGAGTGCGCATTTCATAGCGGCCAGGGAGAAATGGTCTATGGAAAAGCTTGCAAATTCTTACGTGAAGGAAATTGTGAGGCTTCACGGTGTTCCGTTAACGATTGTATCGGATCGTGATAGCCGTTTCACCTCAAGGTTTTGGAAATGTCTACAAGAGGAAATGGGTACCAAGTTATGTTTAAGCACAGCTTACCATCCGCAGACTGATGGTCAGAGTGAAAGAACAATACAAACACTTGAAGATATGCTGAGAGCATGTACCTTGGAATTCCTAGGTAATTGGGATGAACATTTACCGTTGGTAGAATTTTCCTATAATAATAGTTTTCACTCGAGCATTAATATGGCACCTTTTCAAGCTTTGTATGGACAGAAGTGTCGTACGCCGTCTTGTTGGCTTGAGGCTGGGGAAAAGTAGTTTATGGGACCGGAGATGGTTCATCAAACTGCTGAAAAGTTGAAAATAATTAAGGAAAGAATGTTAGCAGCTCAAGATCGTCAAAAGAGCTATGCTGACAAGAAGCGAAGACCGATGACTTTTGAGGTTGGAGATTCGGTTTTGCTTAAAGTCTCGCCGTGGAAGGGACTTATAAGATTTGGTAAAAGGGGAAAGTTGAGTCCAAGGTTTATTGGACCGTTTAAATTCCTTCAGAGATTGGGAATCAAGCTTACAAGGTCGAATTACCCGAAGAGCTGAATGGAATTCACAACACTTTTCATGTGTGTTATTTGAGGAAGTTCACGGGAGAAGTTCCCGATATAATTCCAGTTTCTGAATTGAGAATTGATGAGAACAAAAGGTTGATTGAAGAACCAGAGGCAATTGTTGACCGAAAGAGTAAGAAGTTGCGACGCAAAATGGTTGGGTTAGTGCTTGTCCATTGGAAACACACGAATGGGCCGAATCTCACCTGGGAGACGGAGAGTGACATGATGAGTCGCTACTCGCATTTGTTTGTTGATGTGTGATTCCGGGGACGGAATCATTCTAAGGTGGAGAGAATTGTAACGCCTGTGTTTCCGGGCTTGCCACTTTTAGCAATGTAATAGTCTAGGTTAACCTTTGTAACCCGTTTTGAAATAATAATAATGTATTATTTGAGTATTATGTGTTTTGTGCTTAATTGCTTAATTATGTGGTTTGATTAATTAAGAATAAAAATAAGCGTCGAAATTTAAGTTTAAAATAAACTTAATATCTTTGGTTAATGTTGTAGTAGTTGAAACGAGGTTTCCGAATATATATAGAACGCCCAAATCTGACTTCGTATGAGGAAGTTATGATTTATCGAAGTTCCGGCTTAGCGGTATACAACCTGTTATACTCGATTTGAGATCGAGCGGTTTTTAGCCGAAGCAATCTAAATGAGAATCGAAGATCTCATTGTTGGTATCGAAACGATAAAAAGTTAGGCGAGAACGGACGTCAAACGAAGAAGTTATGAATCTATAACGAAAGTTTCTGTCCCGGCCTATTAAAAATAATTAATAAAAATAAATTCAAAATTAGCCGACGGAGTCTAAACGAAAGTCGTATAGCATGGTCTCACCTTTCCGTGGATATAAAGAACGTCGAAAACGGAGTTCGTATGAAGAAGTTATGAATTTCCGAAGTTTATTAATCATTTTGTATTTATATTTAATTCAAAAATCGGAAGCCTTATCCGAAGCCGAGTCACCGGTGTGATCCGGAGTACGCCCCGCGTACGTGAGTATGCTATCGCGTACTCCGATAGTGTCGACACTTCGGATGACGCATGCAGTGACGATTTCGGAAGCAGTACGCGCTGCGTACTGCAGTACGCCCCGCGTACTCCGAGGCTCCAGCCTCTATATAAGGGATCCGAAGACAGCCATATTTCTTGTTCATTTCTTCTCTTCTCTCTAGTCTTTTGCATCGTTTTTCATGCCGAAGATACCCCGAAGCCCCGGTATCATACTCTAGCCCCGAGGCAAGTCCCGAGACCCCGAAGATCCCGCGAAGTGCGGTTCCCGAGTCGAAGCTCTGCCCGCGAGAAGTTCGATTTTCGAGGAGATCTTCCAGATCTGCTGAGGAATACTACTTCTATAAGCCGTAGTGCTGTCCGATCATCTTCTGATCAAGTGAGTGTATACTACCTTTCATAAACACAATAATAATACGAGTTTGGTTCGAGTGTATTAAGTATATTGTTGTTTATAAGTGTGAGTGTGTAGTTATTTTCTTCCAAATACAATAATACGAAGTATTATATATAAAATACGTGCTATGTGTATATATTTGGTTGTGTTATGTGTGAATGAGTATTCACTCTCTTCTATCTTATAGATCTGCTTATTTCTTTATGAGATATGTGTTATGTGTGTGTGTGCCTCATCTGTTATGTGATATATGTGTTGATTAAAGCATGCTATATAGGTTTTCTTTAAACTATGTATACAAATGTATATTTTTATCTACTAATATGTTGGGTAGAACATGGGTAGACAGTTGGTGTGTAATAAACAGATGAGAGGCCTCGTTGTTGTTTGATTGAGTCATCTAGCGGAGTTTAGATGACGACCACTGGCTATTCTAGACAGTCTTGTGGAAACATTAGCAAGTTCGCCACCTGTAGGTGTTAATGAACTTGGGTGTTCATTCGCTGTACTCCATCCCCCTCATGGTTGCCTTATTTGACTTATATTGCTGAGGTACCCCCGAAGCATGTGTTGTCGCCCCGATGAAATATTCTTAGACTAGGTCCCTTATGTTAGTTGTTTTAGGGACATTAAAGTGAGAATAACGGGAATGGGTAATTGGGATATTGTTGGTTGGTGAAAATTAAATATGATATTTATTGTGGGTTGAAAACCCTATATGCTCACCAGGCTCCCAAGCCTGACCCACTCAGTTTTAAATTGTATTACATGTAGTGGCGGAAGGGCATGAGATGGATGATCCATCAAGTTGTTTTGTTTACAAGTCTGCATATGTTTATATTTGTTATATGACTTGTAATGTATTCGTTTATGCTTATTGGTCTGTATCGGAACATGACACCCCGAGTTTTGATTATAATGAAAATACATTTCTTTTATGAAATGCTTCGGTAAACATTGTTTTATCATGTTTTGTTTTTGGGAACAAATTCCGCAACTCTTTCAAATCAAAAGGATTTACTCTGAAAATATTTAAAAGCATAAATGAAAATCGGTCTTTTCTGGCCGAGATTTTGGGGATGTCACATTATCCGACCCTCAGCTCATATCTATATTACTCCAATACCCCCAAGCCCTCAGTACGAGTCTGGCATACTACCGGGTCCTCAACTCATATTTGGAATGCTACTGAGCCCTTAGTATGAGTCTTGCATGCCTTACTCGACCCTCAGCTCATATCTGGAATGCTCTAGGGTTTGTTGGTTACAGCACAAAGCAGTACAACCTTAACCCAACACAATATGCCGACAGATAACACACATATACAGATAATCATGTAGACAGGATCACCAATAGTCCTACTGATCTACCAGACTAGCATGCATATCTATTCCATACTCAGCATATCAATAATATCAGCTTATCCAACCAATGGACCAACCTTGGTGCCTTCGACCCGTAAGTACATTGAGGAAAACGCACCTCCCACTGCCGAATCATACAGACAATCCCTAGTTGCTAGCTGATAGATTCCCGAACCACTAATAACAAGACGACACCCCCTCAACAACTAATCCCCATGAAAAATCTCTAACTGCATATCCCCTAAAATCCACGCGCTATCAGATACCAAAATGACATCCCATCAACATCAAGCCCTTGACTCACACTATGAGTCCAAATTAGGGTAAAAGACCTTTTTACCCTTCCTCAAGCTTGACCTAAAGCCAAGGCCCAAATTATATGACCAAAGGCCCAAAATCTAAAAATAAACATCTAAGACCCAAATATGGCCTAATTTTCCAAATTAGGCCCAATTCCTTTCGTGGCCCTTTACCCAAGAAAGTCCATAAAGTCATAACAACCCAACTATAAAATCGAGGTGGCCCAACATGGCCCAACACGACCCAGACGACCTAGCCCAAAACCAAATCCCAAAACGAAAAGGCCCAATCCTATTGAGTACGTGGGACGCACTCAACCTGTATACTCAACATACAACATGGGAGGTTTGTACGCACAACATGCATACTTGTAAGCCCAACGTACTCACCTGCTCAAAGCCAACTTCCAATTAAGCACTTAATCCATTAAAACTTGGATCCAAACTCAGATCTGACTTCCCCAAGGTGGTTAATCACATAAAGTTGCCAACTTTATGTGCATGCATGGCTAAATGGGACTCTAGAACTCAACAGAGCTTAATACTTGACTTAATACATGCATGGAACCAAATCCACCATAAAGTTTGCACCTTTATGCCCACGGAACCCATGATACAACCAGATCTACAATTACAATCTTCAAAAACTACTTAAACTCCCAATCATCAACCAAAATGTTCAAAATGACCAAAAATGAACCAAGAAGAAGATCTATGAAATGAAAAGGCAAGGTTGGGACTTTATACCTCCCAAGCTACCAAAAGGAGATGTAATTGTTGGATCTCAAAGCTTTCCTTCAAACAATAAGTCTTCAAGTTCCTCCTTCATCTTCTAGATCCACAAAATGAGCACCAAATCCTCAACGAAGGCTCAAACACCCAACAAAGGAGGCTAAGACTCGCTTTTAGGGTTTCTGGGGATTTAGAGGCTAATAGGGTGGCCAACCCTAAGGAATAAGGACGCTTAAATAGGATACAAATGATCAAAATTTAGGGTTTAGACACCCCTCATACGCCCATTGTACTCCTCGTATGCCCATCATACGAGGTCGAACCTTCACTGACAAATCTGCTGACTACACTTAGCATACGCCAAAGTACCCCCCCCCCCACGTAAATTCCCTCGCATGGATACGACCTGCGTACTCCCCATGTATGCCCCGCGTACTAAGGTTTTTCCCAAAAACCCTAAATTATTCCGAAGGCCCTAACTCCTTCATTCTAAGTCCATTTCTGACGAAATTTATATCCACGGAAAGGTGACGAGAAGCCCTACACTTCTAGCAATTAATCATATCCTTGAAGTTCCCCGAAACAAACCTAAAGTTCATAAATGACTGAGATAAAAAATTACAATTATACCATTGGGCTCCGAAACAACATCGAACACTCGGATCACTTAGAATTTAACACCCACATCCAATAAAGGCCAAATCCTTTCTTCCCCAAACTCCCAGGCCTTGAGATAACTGATGATCGGGCCATAACCCCGAATAATGTAGCAATTTGAAACCTGGTGTTTCATTTTTTTTTTCAGATTCATGCTTTCAGGGTTGTGTGTGTAATCCTTGTTTCAGAAGCTTCTAGATAAATTTCTTGCTATAGCCTACTGTCCCTTCTGGGAAAATGAAATAGAGTTACGAGGAGCATGTGTCACTCATGTTGAATATCAATTGAAGGGTTGGTTAGCTCATTGAACCGATCGCAAACATTAGTAAGGATAGATTTATTGTTGATTTATCAACTTACTATAGGGTGTGGTGGATACACCTTCGCATTGTTTTGGTTTAGTGGTTGAGAATGTTCGAAAATTTTCGAGTTGTATCAGTTGATGGTTATGTGGGTGCATCGATATTTCTTCAAGTGTGGAGTAATGGATATTTTAGACCTATGTTTAGGGTGTCGGAGGAACATTGATCGTTTTTAAGGAAGGGCCTCAGATCTACACGAATCTAATTTCGGTGGGTCGTCCCAATAATGTTGGAAAAGAGTCAATCCAATCTCAATTATGTTAGCATTCAGGTTAATTATGGATTTTTCCATCAAACAATAAGTTTAGTTCAATAAGTTGAGCAATTTTAGGATTCGTTCGATTATTTAAGATTTGGATATTACTTTTACATGGTTTTATAGTTGGAATGTTTATTAATATGAATTGTGATCACAAGTTGGAAATCTTAGGGTGTTGTCGCTATGGATTGTGGACATATAGTGGAATTATTGAAGTCGTTAGGGAGTGGTTGATTCCATGTAAGGGAGAACCGCTTGGGACTATCGAAAATATTTTCAAATGTGGATCAACTTGGAATTTCGTATCTCTAGACAATATGAGCTGAGGCGCACACAAGGAATAGTGTTCATTGGTCAATTGTTATCAGGGAATAAAAGGTTAAGGATTTAAGTTATCTCATTCAAGGATGTGAAGTAGAGGTATGAACGTATTTTATAGATGTGGCTAGTCTCAGGTTGAGGGTTGTGTTAGGACCTCTCTGCCTGTTCTTGCCTGATGAAGTTGTTGGGGTTCGAAGCACGACCCGAACGCCTGATAGGGTCCAGAAGGTTGGGGGTTTAGCTTGTCTTGATCTTTGGTTAGGTATTCTTGTGGATAGTTGGCAAGACCATGAGTTGGTCCTATGACAGTTGTGGAAATGTTGTAAGACTGCAGGGTAGTTGTAGCATTCATTAGGTTTGCAGACGGTTGTGGAAGTGTGTTAAGTCTATGAATTGGCTCTTATCATTCAATGTTGGATTAGGTGTCTAAGCCAATAACTAAATTTGTATGTACTTGAATTATTAGCAAAGTCCTTTCGGGTTGCCCTCAAACCTGGTAATTGGATATGATGACTCTTAGAGAAAGAGATTGATTTATTGATTTATTATATGATTAATAAATAACAATAAATGATTTATTAATATATTATGAGAATAATATATTAATTAGAAATAGTATTATTTAATTAAGAATTAATCAGAAAATAATTAGAATTAATTGGATTAATTAAAAGTGCAAGGACCTAAACTGTAATTGTTCAATAGTTGAACAAAATGCATTCCGGAACCTTCCTATGATTTGGACGATTTTGGAGGCATCTTTGAGGTATCTGGAAAATTCCTTGAAGATAAATAGGAAGAAGGATAATAACCTAATTTGAAATAATAGTATTATATTCAAATTAGGGTTTCTATAGTGCAATTATAAATAGGCCCTTAGCCTTCATATTTTCGGCCACTCATACCTTTAGAAGGATAGTCGGTGTCACACCCCAGAACCAAAATGGAGGAAATGTCTGGGGGTGGATGACGGCATTGTGCAGTATCATAACAATTAAATATAAATGAAACATAGCAAATCCAAACGTCATACATTGAGATAACAAACTTACATTGTTTACATATTGTATGTGTTCTCAAATTACATCAAAGAGACATTAGTAGGTAACTTCGAAACTACAACAAAATAGTCTAGATTCTGCGATCCATAACTTGCTTACTGATTTCCTGAGAATACAATTCGTTTGAAAAGCGTCAGCATAAAATATGTTGGTGAGTTCATAAGAATTTTTGTATAAAAATTTGTGATAGTTTAGAAACCAAGAAAATCCAATATTTTCTTGTCAAAGTAGTTGTGAGTCTTGTTCCAAATCAAGCATAGTTGCATGTGTGTTTTAGTTTATCATTTTTGAAATCGTATAACATCGTTTTCTCCCCAGAAAATCCTATATTTTCTGATATACAAAAATAACAGTTTTATAACCCTGATACTTGTGTGATAGAGTTTCATTCAAGATATTCAAAATCTAAATTGATTTCAAACAAAAGATGTGGTTAGCATAAATTATGTAATTGTTTGTGAATCTTAAAAACCCTAAGACGAGAGTGGTGTGAGTAACCAACAAGTGTTTGTGGATAGTCCACACAATGCATGTGGACAATCAACACAACGAATGTGAACAATCAATAGCATGCATGGGGGCGATCAACACAATGTGCTATTGTTTGTAAGTTGTTCCCATGTGAATCTCAAAATAACACTGTTATATTCTAAGTGAGTCGTTATAACCATACTAATATGACGGAGTGCCTGTCTAGACGTTCTTCAGGCGTCAGTTTCGTTTAAGACATTTTTTCACCCTAGACTGGCCGGTCTAGCTGTAGCGAACAACGAATGTGCGGGGTGTTAACCCCGTATAGATCTATACACAAATTCCCGCTCTCCCTCCAGGAGACTCTGGTTATAACTCTCACAGGACTTTAAACGTACACTAATATATAGGTACAGTGAAGATGCGTCTGACTATAATACTAACAGAAATTTATGCAAATCGTTGAAATTCGTTATTTATTCAATAAATAACAATAGCTGTACTTGTTGACTAGATGTTTCGTTTCGTTTCATAACCTTAGTTATGCTCGTTGACTAGGTGTTCGTTTCGTTTCATAACCTTAGTTGTGCTCGTTGACTAGGTGTTTCGTTTCGTTTCATAACCTTAGTTGTGCTCGTTGACTAGGTGTTCATTTTGTTTCATAACCTTAGTTGTGCTCGTTGACTAGATGTTTCGTTTTGTTTCATAACCTTAGTTGTGCTCGTTGACTAGGTGTTTCGTTTATTGAAAATAATCCACTTTAAATCATACAAATCAAAAATGACTCAACACTATCGATATTGGCAAAAGTGGCCCTTCTTTTTATAAATTTTTAATTGAGACCCACACTTGTCAAAAATTATCATGAGTGGTCCAAAAATACGAGGATTGTTGAAAATAGCCCATTCCTTCTAAAATACTCATTTTAGGCTCGTATTTAAGAAAATGTCCAAAATGGCCCTTGTTTATTAAATAATTCCACTTTTGGCCCATTTTAATCAAAATGTTCAATAGCAACTCAAATTTATCCAATATTTCAAAAATGACTTTTATGTACATTTTTTTTTTGCCGAAAATAGTCCAAAACAGTATGATTTCCATAATTTACCTCGTCCCTAAATTTTAAGCCAACAACTTTGTTTAAGCAAAATTTTGAACCTAATCCTTATGATTCTTAACATAACAATTTATGAATTATATTTCATAAACATACTAGTTTTTGTTTCTAACACATAATTTGTGATATATGGTTCAAACTCTTGAGACTTGCTTAAAATCTCGAGTTCTTGCACCATTCGTATGGAATTTCATAACCTTAAGTACATAAATCATAACATGCACGCATAAACAAGCAAATATATTAAGATTTCACAAGACCCTTGACTTGTATCCTCCCCCAAAATAATAAAAACTCAAAGATAGGGGTATGAAGCTCACATTGGTTTGATTTGGTGGATGATTTAGAGAGATGATGAGGAGTTCAAATCCTAACACTTGAAGAGTTTGATAAACTCTTTGAACCTTGGAACATCCTAAGAATATTAACACATATCTTTATGTGTAAATATGATGAATTAAACAAGCTAATATGTAGAATCACTAACCAAAACTTGAAATACTTACTAGGAACTAGGGAATGCTTTGAAGAATTAAGGCTTGAATCTGGAATATGTTTGAGAGTGATTTAGGAGTTCACAGAGAGTGAAAAATGAGTTTGTGGAAATGAAGAATGGGGTTTACGCCCCTTTCATATGGAATAGAGAAATCAATTTGATATATGTGTGGAGTACCGATGGGTAAAGCTTTGTTATGTAAGGTAAATACATGTTTTACTGGGATTGCATGGAAAATGGCAATTGACAACTCATCCACCGTAAACCCCTTAAAATATCCAAGTATTGAAGCAAGTACAAGGTGTTTACGCTACATATATTGCCTAGGGTGGTGTTCATGGTCAAATTTGGGAGTATTTAATGTGTTTACACCCTAACATCCCTTATGATGGAGTTTACACCCAATGTGTTGCATAGGGATGTGTTCACGGCCTAGCTTTGGTTTGTTAATGTAGTTCACGGCCAAAGGTGATCCACTAACGGTGTTCATGTCCTACCTTTGGCTTCTTAAGGTGTTCACAGTCTAGACTAGTGGCTTAGGGTGGTTCACGGCTAAAGTGATTCCCTTGGAAGTTGTTCACATCCAACCATGGTCCGTAAGAAGTAGTTCATGGCCTTTAAGTGTAGGAGCTCCAATATGTTGTCTTTATTGTTTATGTGTTTAATATTTTGACATAACTCCAATATCATAGTTGATTGCATTGCTCATGGTAGTTTAGGGTAGCATAATTTACAAAAAATATATTACTATAACACAATAATAATATAGTTACAATCTTTACATATGCTAGACCCCCTTTTGACTTGGTTTTTTGGATCAGAAATTTCTAGTTGTGACATCATCACAAGTTCTTGTGCTATCTTCACTTGATCCTTGTTTGATTGCATTGTAGATTGAATCCTAATTTATTTGTCCCACCATGTCTTGCTTAACTTGTTTATTTTCTAAGAGGTTACTTTATATGTGACTTTCAAGGTGTATACTTTCGTACACATGCACTTATGCTCTAATATCTTTCAAGGTTTTTCTTTGTCATAGGGTTACAGTTTAGACATGGTTTGATCCAAATATTTCGGGTTGTCACAGCCGGAAAATTTTCTTCCCTCTCCTTTTCTCTTCAAGTTCCTTAGATGCTAGGGTTTGGGTGTGACTCATCAGAGGCATGAGATTTCTGGTGCTTGCTTCCAAGAGATTTTGAAGAAATATTGGTTAGATTTGTTAGCTACAACAAATCAAAAAGTATGTAACTTTCCCTTGTGAATTTCGATTTCATTAGGGTTATAGTAGTTTTGTTTAATTCAAAGTATGTTGCCTTTATGTGAAAGACGTGGATCTCTTTAGGTTGTATGTGCCCAAATTCTTAATTGTTAATTATTTTCCATTTTAAGCATTGTTGTTGTAACCTAGATAACCCATTACTGCTATCAGAGTTATTCGTGTGTCTTGCATTAATCACACATTTGTTGAATGAACAATCTTTTTTCGTAAAATCGATGCTCACGGCGTGCTAGTGCATTTGTCACGACGTGAGCATAGCTCAATTTTCAGATTATCTTGCCTAATATGGTTTATGTTGTTGTTAATTGGTAATTATCTATTTCTGCCAAAATCCAATTTTTGCTTATATTGGATAATTAATTAAAACTCTAAATGTTATGAGATATCCTTAGAATTGATAAAGATTAGTTATAAGATTAATCAATATTAGCCTTATGGATCTTATTATTAATTTTATTAAATGTTTTAATTAAAAAAATATAAAATCCACAAACTGTTTAAATTTAATTAAATTAAAAGTTTTAATTTAGATAATTAAAAGATTAACCATCGTATTTTTAAATGTTTTAAAATACACCTTATATACATCACTAAAGGTTAATTATTATATGTATAAGAACAAGTCAGTCAAATCGCTAATGCGCGTCATTCATGAAGCCATACTTTAAAGAGACTTTAAGGAAGTGGCCTATAAAATGACCACCATTGGGTGACCACTCTCACCCACCGCTCCCTTGAATGGTGGAGGGTCGTCAGCTGAACAGATTTGATAGGACATAATCTCATTAATAAGTTTAATGATATAAAGTAAATAAACTATAATCTTTTTTTTAAATCTCACTCTTAGTTACTTTAGGAAAAGTGTGAAAGGTATGCTAATCCATGAAATTATACATTATGATTTATATGTAGAAAGTGGAGTGTATGTGCTTAACCAACTCACTAATAATGACTAGAAAGAGTAGTAATGGGCATCTCGAGAATTATCATTGTTAATGGAGTGTGTGTGGTTAACTGACACATTAATTAGAGATCCTAAATGATATTGAGAGTGGCATACTTGCATGGTTATATACATCTTGTTTGTGATCCTCGGCATCCCAGTCATAAATAAAAGAGCATAATAAGAGATTAAACATGCCATTGATAAGATTAAATGAATCTCAAAAGATCTAAGAGTTTCATAAGATAGAAACTGGTAAAAGCCTTAGCTACCTAAAATATATTTGAATTTTATTACGACATCCCTCTTCAAAGTGTGAATCGAAAATATGGATCCTAGACTTAATTTAAAATTTGGGTTAATAATTAAGGATTAAAATCAACTAACTTGAATTCTATTTTTTTTCCCACTTTTAGATGTCTTATGAAAATAGAAATGGTCATCCTCAATCTTCTAAAGATGATTTTCCTTATTCTAATCAAGGTGAAAGCATCTTCCCTTCTTCATGAAATGGTGGAACTAGACGTCATACTTCTTCAACTCTTCCACCTCCTCCTCTGGTGACTCTCTCAACGTCAGTTTTCCTCAAGTTGAAAGATATGAGACTACTCGAGCCTTGTTGGCATGTAGGCATCAAGATGGAAATTATATGTGTGTGCATGTTCTGAAAATAAAATCATACATTGAAAAGTTGTATAGAATGGGTGTCGTTTTCCCAAGGGAGCAAGCCGTTGATTTGGCTCTTCTTTCGCTTCCAAATTCATATGATCGTTTCAATGAGAACTTTTATAAAAGGAATATCGATGTGACCCTAATTGATTTGATCTAGATTTTGATAGTTGCTGAAGCATAAATTCTTAAACGCACAACTTATGTGGAGATGCTTATAGTGTCTAATTCCAAGGTTTCCATGGACATTGGTGATAGTGAAATTGGTGGTCCAGAAAAGATTTCTCTTCCTAATGGAAAGGGATCAACCAAGGTCAAACTGTTTGATCATATGGTAAAGAGAAGTGCTCGTTCTGAGATCATTCCATGTGTTAAGCCTAAATATTCCATTTGTTTTACTGCCAATTAAACAGACATTGGTTGCGAAGCTACCCAAAGTACCTGAAAGATCACAGAGATGATAAAGTCAATTTGAATGACTCTACTTCAGGTACATCCATTATCTAACTCCATTATTTTTCCAAGTTCCTATTCATAGACTCTTAATACATTTATATGATGATCACATTTGATGTTATTGCAGGATCTAAGAGGAAGAAGGAAGCCTAAGTAGAGTGAGCTAAATCTAATCATAGGATAGTTTAATAGATTTCTATTACTCTTAGGAGATGTCCAGAAACATAGTTTTCATTTTTTACATTGTAAGGACGAGTTCCAACTTTTCGTTTATTTTCAATAAAAGTGAAATTTTGGTTTATCTAGTTGTTTTACTTTATATTTCCTTGCAATGACACTTATGAAAGTGTTGGTTACATTTTTGATAATAGAAAAATTAATTGTCGATTTGATATTCATGATATCGTTTGTGGTTTTTTCATAATTGACCAAGTGAAAAGAATTCTCATCACAAAGTGTCAATTGGACAAAAACTTGGAGTCATGCAATTCGAAATTGTGTGATGCATGATAATCTTGGTCATTAGAAGATTATGACTAGTTCATTGATCACAAGATTATGTAAGTCGAGTGAAGGACTAATGGATCAAGTACACGTTGATATGGACCTTTCAAATCCACCACAAAGGTAGATAACTCTATTCGTCATGATTTATTGATGCTTCAACAAATATGGTTGTGTTTATAAGATTAAGCGTAATTTTAATTCTTTGAAAAGATTCAAAGAGTAACATACCGAATAGAAGAATCTGTTAGGCAGAAGGATGAAAGTTTCTCCAATCTAAAAGGAAAGGAGAGTACTTTAGTATCATGTTTTATGATCATCTTAGTGATTGTGGAACTATATTACAATTGATCCTCGAAGAACATCTTAGTGCAATTGTATGACTATGAAGATGAATTAGATATTGTTGGAAATGGTTCAACCAAGAAATGAGTTATATTTCGTTTCCAATCAAGTTTTAGAGCCACTCTCTAGTAACTATGAATCATATCTTAAAACTCATTTCAAACTAAGAAGGTTGATAACACCTCATGAAATGTGGAGTAATAATGCTTTATTACTCTAGCACATTTATAATTGGAGTTGTGATGTTTTTCGTCAAAACAAAAAATAAACTGAAACCAATTCTATGAAGTGTTTTCTTGTCGTGAATCCTCACGAACTTTTCAATATTTGTTTTAGCACGTCAAGGAAAGTTCTTTGAGAGAAAAACTCATATGTCAAGAAGTCAGTGGGAGTCACATTGATCTTGAGATTTTCAAGAGTCAATCGACAATAAACCTTTAGTTATCACTAGCACACAACCTGAGGTTGATAACCTATCATGTTTTGTTGACACATTTTTATTTCTGCGCACTTCTAGTTGAGTTGGAAATGCTTATGAGTTCTATGTCTTCATTTAATTGCAAAATAAAAACATGTTGGTTGGTTAAAGTACATTGATCAACATGGGTAAGCTGCTAACAACATGGAAGCACTGGTAGACCCTTGTGCTACCAGATGGCAAGAAATTTAGAATGGAGAAGTTCAGTCCATGAAGAAAAACTAAAATTTAATCATTGTTTTTTCCTAAACCTTTTCTTATGCTTGTAGGTTGGAATTGATAGATTCACATAGATGGGAACGTATGCACCATAAATATAGGTGACAAAGTTTTTGCTCTAATTCATGAGAATGATTATGAGGAAAAACTTTTGCCAGTTGATTTTAAAGATTTGATAAAGATCAATATGGATATTAGTTGTGTTAATTGCAATTCGCAATATGATTACAACATCCCTCTTCATATTTCATATTGTGAGGAATAGAAAAGAATTGTTTTCTTTTAATACATATAGTTATAAGTTCTAAAAGGGTTTGAACATACACATATGCTATCGAATGAAGGTGTATAAGCTTAAGAAGCCCAGTTTGAGACTTATACAAGCATAGCGTAACAGAAATCTGTACTTCAGTAAGAAAGTCAAGAGTACTGATTTCTATAAGTCCAGTTGATTTATGGGTACATGTCCAAGCTAGTGGGAGCATAAATTTTATGCTAGTATTGCATGTTGACAATACTGTTTGTAGGGAACAAAGTTTTTAAATTGTAAATTGCAATGTTTAGTAATTGTTTCCCCATAGTAGACTTAAAGGGAGAGGGCAATCATACTTCTTTTCGAATCTAAAGGTTTAGATCGTATAGTTGAATAGAAATTAGTCATAGACATATATGAATATCATGTTGAAATGGTTCAACATAGGAAATTCGATACATAGAAATAATATAGCAAGAGGCTGAACGTATATAAAATCCATATGTGTAACACCTAGAATCTAGAAGATCAATTGTGGAATAAATCCCCTTTTCTAAGGACCAATTCGTTGAGTTGATGATGGGCAACTCGATGTGTTGGAGGCTTTTGGGTCACACATTTTTATAGACCAACTTAGCGAGTTGGTGAAGGAAACTCGACGAGTTGGACGTTGATTCATAAACCCTAATTTTAGGGCTTTGCACCCTATTTAAACACCTTAAGTTCCAAGTGTTGGCCTCATTCCCAACCTCTATAGCCCCTAACCCCAATCTCGAAACCCTAGAGCCTCCTTGAGTGTTGTGAGCTCAATGTGGGTGTGTTTTGGTATGTTTGAAGCTCATTGAAGGAAGAGAAGCTTGGTGCAAGGTGGTGGTTCAAGTAGGAGTTTTCAGATCTTGATTCTCTTCTCTATTTCCATCATATTTCGCGTACAAAGTTCTAAAATTTCTTAATATTTGCTTAGATCTCTTCTTAGTTTGGATTGTATGCTTTTAGCCATGGATGGGATGGGGAAGTAGAAGTCCCAAGTGTTTATTCTTTCAGATCGATGATCTTCATGAGATCTTTTGACATAAAGGTGCCAACTTTACGGGTTTAAGGGCTTCATGTATCCATTAAGTCTTTCATTTAGCCTTTTTTGAGCTTTTGAGCTCCTTCTAGTCATGCTTAAGCATAAAGAAGGAAACTTTACACGGCCATCTAGCCTTATGGGGTCAGATCTGCATTTTTGGGGTATTATCTTTGATGATTAAGTGCTTAATGGTTAAGCCCTCATTCTTTTATGTCTAGGGTTTGGGTTTGGATCCCTTTAGGTGGTTCCTATGGGTAAAGTTGGAAACTTTACCCTTCTTGATCTCATATTGGTCGAGATCTGAGTTGTGGAGTCCTTGGAGTCGATAATGTTGACTTAATATATTAAGATGTGGGTTTCTGGTGAACTCATTTATGGATAAACTCGGCAAGTTTGCTCGGCTTTTCCCTGACTTTGCGGATTGTTGGATGAACTCGACTAGTTGAAGGATAAACTCGGCGAGTTGGGTCAACTCAGGTTGTTAACTTTGACTTTTGACCATAGCCTTTGACCAAGTTATTCTGGGGGGTATTTGAATGTGATCACTTTTGTATGGGATTGGTCCCAATTTGGAAATTTGGGCCATTAGTGGGCCTTTGTGGATCTTTTTGGTTTTGGGCCTTAGTTTTGGTTCATGTAGGGGTCAGGGGTAAATGGTCATTTTACCACAAGTATGGTTGGTGGGCCTTGGGATGGATTCCAATTGCTAATTGGGTGTTATTTTGATCTGATAGTTCGGAGGTGTCGTCAGGGCAGCAAGTAAGGAATTCTTTTAGTGAGCTTCTGCATTCGAGTTGAGTCTCCTCACAACTTTATGGGTTGAAGGCACCAATGCCGGCCTATTTGGTTTGTGTATTGTAGGAAGACCAAGGCGTGGCCCCTGACAATCTGTATGCAAGACTAGAGTCTGAACTTTGGCGGTTAATTAATTGATTAGTAATGATAGAATTGTATGCTAGTTGTCTTTGTGATGCTTGCATGGAAGAACAAGAGGTGGCTCCTGGCACTTCTCTCTAAGATCCAGGGTTGTGGCCCCCGGCCTGGCATGGAAGACCATGAGGCAGATCGTGACATAATGACAATACTATGGTTGGCACATAGCACTCGTATTGATTATGTTATGTGTGATATGTATGGATCATGATTTTGTATGTTATATAAGGCTCGTTTGATATGTCTGGTATGTGGTATTTGGGGAACTCACTAGGCTTTGTGCTTACGGTTTATGGTTTATGGTTTAAGGTATTTTTGTTTCGAGAGGAAAGGGTCTGGCTTGATCGTAACACATACACCCGTGTTTTCCGCAATGTGTGATCTTTGGGAATGAACTCTGATAAGTGTCTTATTTGAAATACTTTGAAATGTTTGGATAAAGTTACAATGGTGTTTTGATTATAATAAAAACAAAAATTTTAACCTTGATTTTTGGGATGTTTCATTATGTGAGACATAATGAATCGATTCCCATATGCTTCAAATATGGGATCGATTACATATGCTATAATATTCACTTATTCTAAATTTTCAAATGCTCATAGCATTGTGAGGAAAAAGATTAGAATTTTGTGTGACTAAAGTTGTTAAAAAACTATCAAGAACATTCTAAGGTTATACCAGAAGACTGGTTGCTTGCGGACAGTTAGAAATATGATATTATTTTTGATGGACCATAGTGACATGATTATGGATTGAGATGATTCTTGATTGGAATTGATGGTCATATGAATATGGAAAAGTTTCCATAATGGGTATTACTTGTAAAATTTACATTTGAGTTGGAAACTTTAATGCAAGAAAGGTTTCCAAGGACCATACCTTGATTTTGAACCTTCATTGCCATGAAATTGCTTTCAGTAACAAAGTTCCAATGGGATACTATGTAATATCGGAGACTCATTCGTTGACACTTTGGAATCTCAATATCAGAAGAGATTAATGCATATAAAGTTGGAATTCCATCACATATTGGATAGTGATAAGAATTTGGAATTGTGAAATGAGCATCATTGGAATAATGTGCAGTTGATCTGTTCACAAAGCAAGGACCATAGAGAGGTATAGTATGCATGTTCATAACATGACATGACTGATGTTATTTAATTCAGGTGGTTAGTTGACTACTAGAAACATTATACAATGAATAAAGTCATAATTATTATGGTGATTAAATAATAGAGATTACTTATATTCAATATTTTTGAAACCATAGTTATTATTTTATTATTATGTTTCACTTTGCATGTTTTACTTCCTAAATAATTTAATTATTCATATTCCACAGTTGCTCATACTTTTGGAAGTAAGTAGTAAATTAAGATTATCATGAATAAGATTGTAGATTGTCTATAGATATTAGACATAGCAACGAGGTTGTTGCAACATTCATGAGTACTTAGATAATGGAGATTTGAGTATTGGAAAAATCCACGCTCAGAGAATTACTTCATAGATTCTGTCACAAGTAATTCTGAGATGATAATATCTTATATTCTTAAAACTGAGATACATGAGTTGTAATTTAAAAGTCAGTTGACATTGGTATTGCAAAAACGCATCATTAACTTGTTGTTATAAAAACACTTTCATATATGATTTGGTGAGTAAAGTATACGATTATATAAGTCAATGGTTATTAGTTCTTTTTTCCCTTACGGGAAGAGGCGATATCTTTAGGTCACTCAGTGATTTGGTGTTGACTTATAGTGTTGGCCCAACCAAGACTGAATTGATGTGTTCAATTAGTAAGTCTTATGAGGTCATCACAAATCAGGAAACTTGGAAACAAAATTTTGTACAATGAGATTGATTCTAATCCATATCTCGTATCTATACGATATCTTGTAGAATGAAGGAATATTTGATCACATATCTTAGGACTGATGTCTGATCAGATCAGAGACTAGAGTTGCTTTAGGAAGCACCCTTTGCTATTTATTTTAGAAGTTATGTTGCCAATTGTAGTTATAGACTTATCCAATTGAGAGACTGTTCGATTAGGTGTTTAAGCCAACAACTAAATTGGTATGTACTTGAATTATTAACAAAGTCCTTTTGGGTTGCCCTCAAACCTGGTAATTGGATATGATGACTTTTAGAGAGAGAGACTGATTTATTGATTTATTATATGATGAATAAATAATAATAAATGATTTATTAATATATTATGAGAATAATATATTTATTATAAACGGTATTATTTAATTAAGAATTAATCAAAAATTAATTATAATTAATTTTGTGATTAATTGGATTAATTAAAAATTTAAGGCCCCAAGTTGTAATTGTTTAATAGTTGAACAAAAGGCCTTCCACAACCTTCCTAGGGTTTGGACGGTTTTGGAGGCATCTTTGAGGTATCTGGAATATTCCTTGATGATAAATAGGAAGTATGATAATTACCTAATTTGAAATAATATTATTATATTCAAATTAAGGTTTCTAGGGTTTCCATAGTGCAGCTATAAATAGGCCCTTAGGCTTCATCTTTTTAGCCACTCATACCTTTAGAAGGATAGACAAAAATTTCCTTCCCTCTCCTCTCTCTTCAAGTTCCTTAGTTGCTAGGGTTTGGGTGTGAACCATCAGAGGCACGAGATTTTTGGTGCGTGCTTCCAAGAGCTTTTGAAGAAAGATTTGTTTGATTTGTTAGCTACAACAAATCAAAATGTATGTAACTTTCCCTTATGAATTTTGATTTCATTAGGGATATAGTATTTTTGTTTAATTCAAAGTATGTTCCCTTTATGTGAAAGACATAGTTCCCTTTAGGTTGCATGTGCCCAAATTCTGAACTATTAAGTATTTTCCATTTTGAGCATTGTTGTTGTAACCTAAATAACTCATCATTTTATAGGGTGATTTAGGTCGCACCAGGAATGGTTGTAAGACTGTGAAAAGGTTGTGTATTGTAGTATGGTATGGTTCCTGTGGTTTTGGTAAGTGTTAAGTAGGACGTTGACTAGATTCTTGCATGTCATTGGGATGATGACCGTATGTCTATAGGCTCACTGGGCGCTGGACGGGACTCTTCATGGCTGAGATTGGGTGATGACAAGAAGGGTGAGGAACCATGAGCTTCTCATTCCAATGGTTAGATGGTGTCACGACGTGTCATTAACCATTATGGATTTCATTTATGTTGGGCTGGTAGTTATGTCATGGAGATCTGCATGGTGTAATTCGATTGGTCTTTGGCATAACTGGGTATTTTGAAAAGTATGGGAAAATTGCTGATGGCTCAGTAGCCGATGGGTATGGTTCACGTTTGTTGGGTTTTCGAGGTTACAACGCAAGGAACTAAGCGGAAAACATTCAAACAATTCAAATGATTAGGGCACATGCAACCTAGTTGGATCTATGTCCTTCCCGTATAGGCAACATACTATGAATGGCTAATCTACAAAACTTTTCCTATAAGTAATAAAATTTTCCATTTAATCCCAAAAATAATTCTAATTATCTTCTGATTAATTCTTAATTAAATATTACTATTTGTAATTAATATATTATTCTCATAATATATTAACAAATCATTCATTTTATTTTTAATTAATTTATTAACCAAGTAATAAATTAACAAACCAGTCTCTCTTTCTAAAAGCTATCCTATTTAATTGCTAGGTTTGAAGGAAACCCAAAAGGAGTGTGCTACTATCAATTTAATTTTATACCAATTATAGTTATGGGTTTAGACACCTAATCCAACAGTCTCCCACTTCGATAAGTCTGATAACTATAACTGCCAATATAACTTCCAAACTGATCAACAAATTATAGCTTCCAACAATCATTGCCGAACTCTGACCCAATCAGTGACATGTCCTAAGATAAGTGATCAAATATTCCTATGTTCTAAAATATATCATATGGACATGAGACATGGATAATAATCAATCTCATTGTCCAAGATTTTTTTCCCGATTTCTGATTTATGACGACTGCAAACAGGCTACAAGTTGAATACATCAATTCAGTCCAAGCTTGGCCAAGCACTTTAGATTTCGACATCGAATCATCAAGGGACCCACAGATATCTCTTTTCCCGTTAGGGAAAAAAGAACGGATAAACTTCGACTTATATGCTTGCACTATTTACTCATCAAATCACACACAACAATACGTTTTATAACATCAAGTTACTGATGCGTTTACATATTATCAATGCATAACCAACTTGTAAACAACAACTCATATAAATCCTCTTCAAGAATATAAGATATTATCATCTCAAAATTACTCGTGATAACATCCATGAAGTAATTCTCTAAGCGTGGGTTTATCCAATACTCAAAATCCCCATTTTCTAAGTACTCATGAACATTGCAGCAAAACCATTGTTATGTCTAATCTCCATAGACAATCTACAATTCAATTCATGATAGTCTTAATTCACAACTTACTTCCAAAAGTACGATCGACTATGGATGTTTGAATAATCCAATTATTCAGGAAGTAAAACATGCAAAGTGAAACACAATAATAACCTAATTAACTATGGTCTCAAAATAATATTAATAAAATGCTTATTATTTAATCACCATATTAATTAGACTTTATTCATTGTATAATGTTTCGATTAATCAACTAAACACTTGAATTAAACATTAGTCATGCCATGTTATGAAAATGCATACTATGTTTCTCCATGGTCCTTCCTTTTTGAACATATTGAATGTACACTACTATAATGAAGCTCATTTCACAACTCCAAATTCTTATCACTTCTAAATGTGTTAGAATTCCAACTTTACATGAAATTTCCTATTGTGACGTCGAGGCCTCAAATTCACAGAGACTTTGCCATTGATATTACAAAATGTTCCATTGAAACTTGGTTACTTAAAACAATTCCATGGTAACGAAGTCTCAAATTTAAGATACACTCTGTGAACACCTTCCTTGCATTAAAGTTCGTAACTCACATGTAGATTTCAATAACCAACTCCCACTATGGGAGCATTTCCATATTTCCATATAGCCATCAATTCTGAATAAAAAACACCTCCATCAAGAATTTTGTCAATATGGTCCGTCCAAATACTACGATACTTCCAACTATCCACAAGCAATCAATCTTTTGATAAACCTCAACATGTTCTTGACAATTTTTTTAAACAACTTTAGTCATACCGAGTTCTAGTCCTTTTTTCCCTCTCAATGCCCAAGGCATTTGGAAAAATTAGAACAAGTGAATATTATAGCATATGTAATCGATCTTATATCTAAAGCATATGGGACTTGATTCATAATGCCTTACATAAAGACTTGATATTTGTTCAGTTTCTTACTATAATATTTCCATATATCGAATTTCCTATGTTGAATCATTTCAACACAATATTCATATGTGTCCAAGGCTAAGTTCCATTAAACCCTTCAGTCTAAACTTTTAGATTTGAAATGAAGTATGAATGTCCTCTCCATTAAATATATCTATAGCGAAAAAATTCCCAAACATTGCAACTTGCAAATAGAAAACTTTGTTTCCTACAATTAGTATTCCCAACTTGCAACACTTAGCATAACAAATATGCTCCCACTAGCTTTGACATGTACCCATAAATTAACTGGACTTCCAGAAATCAACACTATTTACTTTCTTACTAAAATTCAGATTTTTGGTATGTGATGCTTCGACAATATTCGACTAGACTTATCAAGCCTATACACCTTCACTAGATATCATTTGTGTGTGTGTGTGTTCAAACCCCTTTCAGAACTTATAGCCATATGTCCTGAACGTTCAAAAAAGTTCCTTGCCAATTCTCATAATTCGAACTATGAAAAGGGATGTTGTAATCATATTATGAATTTGAGAATGCAATTAACACAGACACTAACCATAATGATATTGATCAAATCTTTAAAAACTATTAGCGAAAGTGTTTCCCCATAATCATTTTCATGAATTAGAGTGAAACCTTATGCCACCTAGATATTATGGTGTATGTGTTCCCATCCATGTGAATCTGTCATTTCTAACCTACAATCACAAGATAAGGTTTATGACAAAAACCAAATTCAAATTTAGCTTTCATAGAAAGAACGTTGCTTATTCTAAATATCTTGCCTTCTGGTAGCATAAGGGCCAACCAGTGATTCCATGTTGTTAAGCAGCTCACCCATATTGATCAATGTACTATTATTGACCAACATGCTCTGTCTTTTGCAACCAACTGAGAACCATAGAACTCTTATGCATTACCAACTCAATTGGAAGGTGCACAACAACAAGAATGTGTCAACTTAACATGATATGTTATCAACCTCAGGTCGTGTGCTAGTGATAACTAAAAGGTTTATTCTTGATTGACTCCTGAAACTCTTCAATATCAATAAGACTCCCACCGATTTCTTGACATATAAGTTTCTCTCTCAAGGAGTATTTCTTGACGAGCAAAAACAAATATTCAAAATTTAGTGTGGATCCCGACAAGAAAACACCTCATATAATTGGTCTTAGTTTATCCTTTGTTTTAACCAAAACATCATAACCACCAATTCCAAATGTACCATAGTAAGAAAACATTATTACTCCACTTTTTATGAGGTGTTATAAACCTACTTAGAAAGAAATAAGTTTCAAGATACAATGTGTAGTAACTAGAGTACGACTCTAAAACTTGATTGGATACGAAGCATGACTCATCTCTTGATTGAACCACTTCAACAATATCTGATTCTTCTTCTTAGTCAAACAATTGAACTAAGATGTTCGTCGAGGATCAATTGTGATATAGTTGCATAATAATTAACATGTTCATAAAACATGATACTCAATTTCTCTCATTTCCTATCAGATTAGAGAAACTTTTATCATTCTGCCTAACAAATTCTTCTTATTCGTTATACTACTCTTTGACAACTTTTCAAATTGTTAGAGTTATGCTCAGTCTTATAAACACAATCATATTTACTGAAGCATCAGCAAATCATGACGAATAGAGTTATCATCCTTTGTGGTGGATCTGAATAGTCCATATCAATGTGTACTAGATCCATTAGTCCTTCACTTTGATTCACATAAACATGTGATCAATGAATTAGTCATAATCTTCCAATGATCAAGATTCTCATACATCACACAATTCGAATTGTATGACTCCAAGTTTCTATCCAACTAAAACTTGAGTGATGAGAATTCCTTTTCACTTGGTTAATCATGACACTACCACAAATGATACAATTAAGAATCAAATCCATTTTTAGCATTGCTAATAATATAAATATAACCAACACTTTCATAAATGTCATTGTAAGGAAACATAAAGTAAATTGACTAGATAAATAAAAATTCACTTTTATTAATAATAAACGAAAAATTTGGAACTTGTCCTTACAATGCATAAAATGAAAACTATGTTTCTAGACATTTCCTAAGAAATCTATTAATTTATCATAACTCCTAAGCAGTAGCTTCCAAAATCTGATCATCGAACCATGCGACCGAAATCCATCTTGCACGATCAAATTCAGATTACTCTTTTTAAGCTTCCTTCTTTCTCTTAGATCCTGCAATACAATCAAAATGTGATCATCACATCATGTATTAAAAATCTACGAATAGGAACTTATTTAAATTATGGAGTTAGATAATGGATGTACCCGAAATAAAGTCATACGACTTGACTTTACCATCTCTAGTGTCACAAACCGTTATTTTCAAACTTATGTAATAGTGTAGGTCAAATTGTTCTTCTTTTTAATTAAATAAAGAGAAATTTTGGCATACTATGTATATTTACATAATTGACCCTCAAAAATAAATTATTAAATAATCTCAATTGGGTTGAACCAAGTGATAGAGATTGTAACAAGGTTTCCAAAAGTATAAGGAACACTAAAATCCGAGTTATAACGAAGAAGTTATGACTAATCGAAAATCCGCGATAAAACCGGCAAAACATTGTTCAGTGTAAAAACTGAATTTTTGATAAAAGGCTTTCTAGCCTTAACAATCTAAGTGAAAGTTATAGTTTATGTTAAACCGAGAACTTTCATAAAAAGAACGCCAAAATCTGACTTCGTATGAGGAAGTTATGATTTTTCGAAGTTTCAGTATAGCAGTGTACAGCTAAAAACTCGAAATAAAGATCGAGTGGTTTTTAGCCGACATGACCTAAACGAGAATTGAAGGTCTCGTCATTAGTAGTACAACGGTAAAAAGACAGACAAAAACGGACGTCGTATGAAGAAGTTATGAATTTATAACGGATTCACGTCCCGGTCTGTTTAAAATAATAATATTAAAAATAAATTCAAAATTAGCCGACGAAGTCAAAACGAAAGTCGTAGAGTATAATTTTAGCTACGCGTGCATATAAAGAACGTCAAAAACGGAGTTCGTATGCAAAAGTTATGAATTTTACAAATTTTGGCAAAAAAATAAAGAAAAATAGAAATACCCGGGAAAATTCGCATGAACAGTAGCGCCACCTCACCCCTCGCATGCGAGCCTCCACGTGTCGGCTGCTGAGTGGACCGAAGTCTCGCGTGTCACCTCCTGATTCGGCCACTTCTACGGTCCAATCCCACTCGGACAGCCTCGCAAGGAGACACACCGGGGATGCTCCTCGCACACGCCTCGCACCACCCTCGGACACCCCTTCGCACGTGGCTTCTTTGCATTGGACCGAGGGCTAGACCAATCCGAGCCTACCACCTCCGAACCGAAGCTGCTTCCCTTTGCAGAATGTCAGCCTCGCATAGCCTCGCACAAGCTTCGGATCCGAGGCTTCGGCCTATATAAGGCATGCGAGGGTTTCCGGATTTTTTACACTTTTCACCCCAAATTTTACTCTCTTTCACTTTTTCCACACCCTTAAGCTTATATACAACCCTTAAAGCCCCGGTATCAAGACTCGAGCCCAAAGTAAGCCGTGAAGCCCCGAAATTCTCGAGAATTCATCCTCTCTCCTGTCAAAACTCTGCTCGATTTGAGCCGGTTTCTCGACAAATAAACTCCTTTTCGTGAAACGAAACCCTGTCCGAATTACCACCTACCAAGTGAGTTCATACCCCCGTATTTTCATAATTTCTACTGTTTTAAGGGGGGAAATACAAGTATAACACAACAACTTTGTGTTATAAATAAATGATTTCAAATCACGATAAAATGATTTTAAAGCATCGAAAATACTTCAAATTTTGAACTCTTTTATAAACTTATATTTTTCCCAAATATACATATTTGTAAATATAATTTAATATAAATAAGATTTAAAAGGCTTAGGACTAATAATTCATTCTAGGTCCTTTTCCTTGTTTGGAAGTGGACTTATAGTACCAGTTATTTGTCCGAAGGTCGTTCAAATTTTACTTATTTATAAAATTGTATATGTATATAAAATTAAAAGTTATTTCATCAGTTTAATCACCCTTTGTAACATGTTGAGCAAAGGATTACATGCAAAAATAGTTATTTACCAATTCATAAAGTACATATAAATTATAATAGGTATAGTTTATGATACATAGAGCAATAATTCATATGAATACATTGTTTTACATGCAACAAGGGTTTTAACTCAAAACAAATCAAGGGTTTACACTTATCAAATACATGTTCGGGATACTAAGTCAAGAACATAATGTCAATCATTTATCTCAGAATGATTGAGTTTTCATAACTAATATACATGTAACGTTTATATGCTTTTTATGAGACATTCAATTCAGGTTGTTTAGATTCAGTCTAGACAACCAAGGTAAAGCCCTGACATTATAACCAGAATCTCCAGTCCGGGGATCGAAACAAGTTGTGTGTAGATCTATATCGGGATTGACAACCCCGCACTCAGGCTGCTAGCTACAGTCAGGCATACATGCCAATGAGTGGCAATTGTTATCAACAGTTTAAGCGCTCATCAGGCGTTTGTTTCAGGCGTTCATGTCTTAGTATGGTTATAATAACTCATTAAAAAGATATTAACAACACGTTAGTGTATAAACAACTAAACGTAAGTATATCTTCAAAGTACTAGTTTACAAAATGCAAAGTACAATGCTATACTATAGTTTTCAATAACAGCTGGTGAAGCCAGGCACACTCTCAAATACAAGTTTTACAAATACAATGGTTTACAAATAAGACGGTTTTACAGGAATAAAACTACTTTTCACATACCACAGAAAATATGGGATTTTCTAGAAGTGTTTTCATATTCAAAATACAAATACACCCATTCAAAACATAAAGACTTATGTACTCACTCAACTTATTGTTGATACTCTCTTTTCAAATTACTTGTATTATCAGGGAAATAATAACAGGTACTCCCCGAGCTTTTTGAGAAGATGAAGCCATTAGGAGTCTTATCTTCTTCCTTTGTATAACTGTTTTGGTTTCAATATACAATGATTGAACACATGTAAATATTACACTTTTAAATACAATGGTTGTTTGTACTTTGATTACTATGATGCATGTGTTGTGATACTACAAATGAAGTCCTCCACCCCCGGACGTTTCCGCCGTCTGGTTTGGGGGTGTGACATCTAGGTAGTCAGGGAAGCTTCGCAACCAATGTCCCTTCAAATAGTAACTGTGACATCCCAAAATTTAGGTCAAAGACTGTGAACGGTTAAGTTCACAATAAATCTCTTTGTAATTTGTTTCGTTGAATTTCAGTGCATCTTATGTGAAATAAAAAAAAATTCATTTAAACTATTATAAGATATCAGATGGTATCTTACTTCCAAATATGTAATCTAACAAACAAATCAAACAACTCAAACAACTTAAGAATGCATCTGAAAAGCTAAAAAATTGTGTTAAGTAGTTTTGAGCTACAAACACTCTAGTCTCGTACTACGTATTTCCCTGTTTCCGAAAATATAAAGAACGTCCAAAACAGAGTTCGTATGTAAAAGATACGACCGTTTTAAGAATCCAAAACCAGTATAATACTGATTTCTTAAAAACTATCAAAACCGTTTCCATCCGTTGACGGACTGTCACACCAAATGAAAATTCCAAAAGAATTTTTGGAGTCGGGTATAGCCCAATATTTAATTTCACATTTGAAATATTTTTGGTAAAAATCTTTATAAAAGTTCATAAATAAGACGTTTTCAGATTTATTAATCATGAAACCTTAAACTATTGATTTCAACATGATTTTAATTATTGGCAATACACTTTGGAAATAATATATTATCATCCAATCCAATAAATGTGAGTTTTAATAATTGAGGTAACATTATATTATCTGTGACATCCCCAAATTCACTGCCATAAAAGATCGATCTGTTTATGCTTTGTTTTAAAATCAGAGTAATCTTTTAAAGGAAACTGTTGCGGAATTTGTTCCCGAAAACAAAATTTGATAAAAAGGTTTTAGATCATCGTCAATATAGATACATAAGCATAAACAGAAATTACATTATTTACACTAATGATTTACATCTCCTTTAAATCTCTCAGTGAAATATGTCTTCATATCGATACATGTGATACAAAGAAAAACTGAGTGCGTCAGGCTTGGGAGCCTGGTGAGCACATCGGGTTTTCAACCCACAATGTTATATCATATGTATATATTAGAACTCACAAAAATATACAATTTCACTATAGAAAAAGCAAACTCTTATCCCACCCTGTCGATCCTCACAACGACATGATCCATACTCTCGTATCTATATTTTTTTACCTCTTCACCTAATCCATACACACAGATCTAAAACTAACCTCTCTACCTGATCCATACTCTCGGATCTAAAACTAACTTCCCTACCTGATCCATACTCCCGGATCTAAAACTAACTTCTTGATCTGATCCATACTCCCGGATCTAAACTAACCTCTTGGTCTGATCCATACTACCGGATCTAAACTAACCTCCTTACCAGATCCATACTCCCGGATCAATAACTGTACCCAATCGATACTCCCGGAATATGGACAATTTACTATACCTTAATCCATAGCTACCAAAGTTTTTCTCTAACAGGTACTAAGTTCATAACTACCGATGTTTACTCATACCATCTTTTATCTCTCTCATCATTCATCTACCCATGTTCTAAGCAACATATGTAGATATAAAATACATATATAGTTTGACTCATTTAAAACCTATATAAAACACTCATTCCACACCCATCTCAAATGAACAAACAATATATAAACACATAACACATATCTCATAGCAAATACTTCATATATATATATATATATATATATATATATATATATATATATATATATATGTGTGTGTGTGTGTGTGTGTGTGTGTGTGTGTGTGTTAGAAGAAAGTAACTACACACTCACTTGATAATACAATGATCGGACAGCACTACGGCTCTAAATGTAGTATTCTTCGGTGAAACCGGGATGCTTCCTTGAAAACCGGGCCTCTCGCAGGCAGAGTTTCGGCTCGAAAAATTTACTTCTCGGGATATACGGGGCTTCGGGAATTGCTTCGGGTGTCGGGATTGATATCGGGGCTTCGGGGGTACAACTTGTCAAGAAAAAGGAAGAACAACGGAGTGAAAGGAAAGAAATGAGCAACCAAATCGGCTGGACTCACATCCTATTTATAGGAGGGGTTTGGCCTCCGAACGCAGCGCATTCCGCCATACGTCATGGCTTACGAACTTTGGACTTGACATGCGACAGGACAGGCTCTGGGATCCGAACGCAGGGCGTTCCCCCTTTGGTAAGCGTGCCTCGAACTTCAGAAATTCATATCTTTCGCATACGAGCATCGTTTTTGATGTTCTTTATATCCACGCGAAGGTGAGATTATGCTCTACAACTTTCATTTAGACTCCGTCGGCTAATTTATATTTTATTTTTATTATTATATTTTTAACAGGCCGGGACAGAAAAAAGTCCGTTAAAAATTCATAACTTCTTCATCCGACGTCTGTTTTCGTCTGTCTTTTTACCGTTGGACTACTATCGACGAGGTCTTCGATTATCGTTTAGATCGTTTCAGCTAGAAACCACTCGATGTCATATTCGAACTTTGGGATGCATACCGCTAAGTCGAAACTTCGAAAAATCATAACTTCTTCATACGAAGTCAGATTTAGACTTTCTTTTTATGCACACTCTCGGTTTAAGGTATTCTATGACTTCCATTTAGATTGCTAAGGACAAATATCACTTTATCGTAAATTCACTATTTACGTCGCGTTGTGTCGTGTCGGTTCTGTCACGAAACTTCGACTGGTGATAACTTCTCCGTTATAACTCAGATTTCGGCATTCTTTATATATTTGGAATCTTTGTCACGACTACTACAACTTAGTTAAGATTAATCTTTGTGAATAATCTTTCATCAAAAAGTCATTTTCGACGTTTATCGTCTCAAAATTAACTTGCAGACTAGCCTGGATCTACAGACGTTACATTATCATTTACGGATATAACCATTTATGTCGAAGCATAACTAACAACATTTGGTCAGCTATAGATAAATTATTATAAGTTTTATAATACATACATTAAATTAACTATAGGATAAGAAACTTGACATTAACTCGTTGGTACCATAATTTATATAGTTTAGACAAAATTGCAAAAATGGTCCCTGTGGTATGCATTTTTTTGGGGTTTTAGTCAAAACAGTGACTTTTTTGGATTCGTGGTCATTTTGACCATGTTTGTTTGTGATTTTGGTCCCTCGGAAAACTGAAAAGACTAAAATGCCCTTACTGATATATTTTTTTTATATTTTTTCTATTTAATTTAAAAGAAAAAGAAAATAAATAACTAATTTGGGCCCACATCTTTTCTCTCTCTCTCTCTCTCTCTCTCTCTCTCTAGCCTTTCCTTCATTCATCGGGTAGAAGACATTCCTTCAAAACTTCCTGTTTTTCTTCACCACCAGCCAAGGAAGAGGTTGTCGGTCACCGGAGCTGCCTTTGTCTGCTGTGTTTTCTGTCGAATTAAGAAAGAAACAACGAGGAACTACTAGAGCAACCCCTATCCCCACCATTGTCGGCGATGATAGTCACCAACAACTGTCTCTCTTTCTTCTTCGTGTGTTGCTACTGGCGCCGGAGCAAATGAACCAAGGAGGGCTCTCCATAGATCGGTTGCCCGTCCTTGCCTCGTGATTTCTCAGTCATCACCGGAGCTTCCCGTTAGCTGCCTTCGTTCATTTCTTCTTGATCTGTCGAATCTCGTTGGTTGGAGCGTTGGGGGAAATACACTTACGTTCTTAATCGGCTTCAGGTAACATTTTCTTTTATCCCCGATGATCGGATTTTGTGTTGGATCGAATTTTGCAGTTTATTGTTATGTGATTGTTTTAGGGTATACTATAGTTGGTGTTCTCTAAACCACAGGCAGAGATGAACCCATGTTTCCATCTGCAATTTCCGACTTCCTATCAACAACGATACCACAGGGACCGTATTTGGTTGATGTTTGTTCTACGTATTCCAGTCAACAGCCTTTACTTCAATCTATGGATGTATTTCTTTCTTTTGCTCAGTTTGGTGACTTAATTTCAGATTATGGAGGTGGACGCCCCAAATAAAGATTCAGTGTGTGTGTGTGTGTGTATCTCTTCCCCATGGTGTTTGTGATCAATGGTGACAGGGGATGATTACCTCGGTACATGTTTTTGTTGTGGGGTTTTCAGTGGTGCAACTTCGATGGTTGAAGAAGGAAGATGATGGTGGCTAAAAGGAAGATGATGAATGTTGATGATCTGGAGTGTGTGTGTGTTTGCTTGAGAGAGAGAGAGAGAGAGAGAGAGAGAGAGAGAGAGAGAGAGAGAGAGAGAGAGAGAGAGAGAGAGAGAGAGAAAAGAGAAGAGAGAGAGAGAGAGAGAGAGGTGGGTCCTCCATTATTTTTTAATTGTTAAAATAAATAAATAAATAAATATTTAATTTAAAAAAAATGAAAGAAAAATGAAAAATAAATACCCCAAGGGTATTATAGTCATTTCAATTTTCGGAACTATTTTCACATACAAACTACCTCAAAAGGACCACCAATCCAAAAAAGTCACTGTTTTGACTAAAACCCAAAAAAAATGCATACCATCCAAAGATTTAATTATGTATTTTTTTAAATAATGCATGAATTCATACACAAAAAACATAATTATTGAACCTATGTAATTTCTCAAGAATACATACACCAATACATATCCATCGGATCAAATATACAGCTAAATACACAAAATATACACATAATAGATGGAAAAATTCATAATTCCAAATTTCACACCAAATACAAATAAATAAATAAATTACTTCTACATTTTGTTTTGATGAATTACACACTCAAAGGGATCAGGCAATACAACACTCCAACACAATTGTACAAATCCAGCTGGAACCCATAAAAATATAACCTGCACTCTTTCTTCAACCTGCCCCCACTGTTGTTGCCGAAGCTCTCCCCTCTATCACCCACTCAATGTTCCCTCTACCCTCTATATTTCCCCGGAGCAAACACCGGAGGCGCCAGCCCCCTCTTATCCCCCGACCTCTTTCTCTTGACCGACGACTGCTGCTGTTGTTGAAAAATCCTAGCCACCACCACCTGGTTCACTTCCGATCACCATTATAGCTTCAGTTGGTACCGAACTCCATCACCGGTGCCAGCGATCCAGCACCACCGAAACCTTGACTGCCTCCGGTTACCCCTTTTTCTTCAACAAATCGCATACCTGCGATCGTTTCCATCTCTCTTGGACCGGCCAGACAAGGATCGAGCCTTTTCCCTTCGTTTTCCTTCTCTACGATTCCCGTCAACCACAGAGCTTCAAGGGTATCCTTTTGCTGCTACCGCTGTTTGCGACGCCGCTCATCACACCTCGCAGTCGGACGAGAAAAGCACGGCTCGCTTCTCTTACCTACGTCTCTTCGGACCTCATCTTTCCTCGCATCTAGCAGCCGGACGGGAAAGAGAGAACCCTCAACCCGTCTCTTCTCTTCCTTCGGATCGACCGAAACATCGGAAACGCAACCTCAGCCTGCAACCGATCGAAATCTATCGGACCTCGCAGCCATCTTCGTGCCTCCTTCTCGCCTGCCGGCGCGCTCTACCTTCTTCACGATCAATCATCGACCGGCGGCAAATGCTTGATTCCCTTCGTGTTTCTCCCGTTCATCTGTTTCCCTCGTGACTTCCTTGAACGATTCGTATCACCTTTGCTTCAGATGCCCGATCAGAACAAAAGAAACGGGGTAAAGCCCTAATTCCTTTTAAGTGGACCATTAAACACGGGACTTAAAACCCTAAGGCATTTTTAATTATGAAATGACTAAACTACCCCCACTGTTAAATTATTTATTCAAATAGGTCCCAATCCCAAAAAAGTGATTCAATTTATCCAGAAACAACCCCTCCATCTGAAAACCCTAACAGAATAAGTCCTGGAGCTCCAAATCAGATTCAAATGCACATGTTTAACCCCTGTTATGGGAATAATTCGCAATATTAGTCCCTGAAGTATGATTTTGGCAAAATCAAACTCTAGAGTCTATTTATTTTAACAAGGACCACCATATACTTAATAATTAATATCAAAACTACCCCTTTGGTTTATTAGGAAATATAAATATAGTCGGTGGTTCGCTTTAAGACAAGGAACGTCATGTAACAACTTTCATGAAAAGTTTCTCAACGCGAGCCTCGTTCACATTACAAAAGTGAGTGCTTTCGACCCCTTTTTAATATTTTAATTATTTCGAGAGGGGAGGGGGGGGGGGGGGGGGAGGGGGAGGGAGGGGGAATTCATGTGTGTTTTCTTTTTATGTGAAAATACAATAATTCTAGTTTATAAAATTATTATTATTTAACAATTTACCATATTGTTACAGATAAACTAGCATAAACTTTCCGTATACGTATTATGGTTATTTTATCGTGAAATAACTAGTTCACACAAAAAAATACTACATGATATAAAATATATGATTTTTATGTGACATTGTCAATTTTGTAGTATTTCAAGGATTCAAACTATTATTGTGCATGTTTATTTATATGTTTAAATACATAACGTTTATACATGTACATGTCTTCATTACTTCGAAACATACATCTTTATAAAAGCGAGTACATTACACTTTTACATACATATCAAGCATACTCGGCTTTTATAAACTCTAGACAACGATATTCATTATGTCTACTGACCCAATCACAATTAAGTTTGGGTCGAGAGTTCTTCATAAACTTTTTTTAGTTAAGGGTTTTTTAGTAGGACATTATTCATTAGCTGAGTTTAAATACTTAGCATACCCACAATATTGTAATCGTTAATCTTCAGAGCGAGATACATATGTATAGATCTATACGGGGTTGACATCCCCACCTGTGGTTGCTAGCTACAACTCTCGACCGGTTAATCGAAGCGGGTGATAAGTATCTACCATTGTTAGTACAACGTCCAATGAAGCGTTGTAGGGGGTACATTCAGTTAGGTAGTTCGGTTCTAGGACTCACTAAAAACATTAACTAGAATATCTCTCTCTCACTAACAACCATGGGCTTAGTTGCTTTCAAAACTATTTTTAAGTATGAAATTACTTACGTAACATAACAGTTTGGTTTTCAAGAATATTCAAAGGTTATTACGAACACAGTTTAAAGTATGTATTTACTTATACAAAAGATACATTTTGGATTTTAAGGATTTATTACAAACACGTTTTAAAGTATAGATTTACTTACATCGAAATACATTTTGGGCTTTTAAAGACTCATTGCAAACATTGTTTTAACTATTGTTATACATACAAAGATAATACTTTTTAGACTTATTAAAAGTATTACTGCAGTAGCAGAAAACCTGTAACACTCGTCAACCTTTTGTTGACCCTCAAAACTACATGTATTCTCAAGAAATCTTTAAACAGACATTCAAGACAGATTTGATTACAGGTGACCTAGTTTACTTGTTGTATCATATGCCTATCTGTTAAGGCAATTCATGTATTATTGTTATTTGTAAAAACATTGTACTAAATATCAAGATGGAACATGAATGCTATTTTTTTATTGTTGTACTTTTGCAATATATTCAACTTGCATGTGATCTATGAACTTAGTCGCACAACCCGACGTGTTCTGCCGCCTCGGCCGGGGGTGTGACAGATTGGTATCAGAGCTAAATTGGCTATAGAGAACTCGTATCCTCAAAAAGGTGAATACAACTATAGAAACTAGATTTTAAATAAAAGTACTATTAATATCAAGTACACTACTTATTGGCTACTTACGATAAGGGGATTCTGGTTTGAAATGTCGCTTGGTTGTTGGATGTAAGAACAGCTTAATTGTTAAAACGGTCTTGCCCTCCGGTGTTTCATATCTGGCCCTCGTCTGTAATTGGTAGTCTTAGAGTACAAAACAAAATTTAATAATACTGCAAACCCACCAACAATAATATGTAAGAGTTATATATACTCTGACCTGCAATGAGAACACTTAATAAAATTCTAACATGCCTCCAACTAAAGCTACCAACTCAACCCTTTAGGTCAAACGCCTTAACTAAAGTTAGTATCGTACATAAGTCATACCATAAATAAACCTGGAATGTACACCTATGTTATTTATGGTCGGGTCGGCGAACAACCAACCTGGAGCAAGGAGTTTCACAAACTACAATGGTTGAAAGTTTTAGAGATTGAAGGATGTTCTCAAGATTCGCTGCAGAAACTTAGTACCTTAGAAACCTTATATCAACCCCAAAACAACATATACATTTTAAAAATACTTAAAAATAGGGGATGTCATTCAGATTTTCCAAGTTTTGCCAAATCCAAAGAAGAACAAATAATGAATAGCTCTGCTACCGTCATAGCGGAGAAACCCATAATTCCCAATCAATCATTCAGTAGTCTCCAAACTTTTTTCTCTCTCTCTCTCTCTCTCTCTCTATATATATATATATATATATATATATATATATATATATATATATATATCATCTGGAATCGGTAGGATTTCAATTATCTCTCTGTAATTTGGAAATCTATAGGATTTCTAGAATCAATCACTATATATAATTTGGAACTTTACCACGAAAGGATTGGAGAGGACTGCTTACACCTCCCGATTTAACGACCTCACAAACCTTTGCCCAGGAATGGTGAACCCGAAATACAAAAATACCGAAGGGTACATCTGGGGATTAACTCCACTAGTTGAAGGTCTGGTTACTGCATCCAGACCCACTATCTTTGATAATGCCAAGCAGTTTGCCTATCAATTGACTGAGTAGTGTATCCGTTAGGGTGCCATAACCTCACAAACCGAAAAGAACTAGATTGGGAATGAAAAAAGGAAGTTCCATGGCAAGTCAAAAGGGAACTTCAATCACCACAAACCCAATCCAAAACCTATGGTTTTGTACCCTATAATCATAAACGATCCTACTCAATCAAAGCGCTACTCTAGGACTTTACCCCACTTTACCAAGGGCAATTTTCACCGTCTCAGAAATTGCATGGTTTGTAACATCTATAACTTAAGAGGTCACGCCTCTAAGTTTTGTAGAAAGGCCATGGATAACTACGTATTTCATGTCAACCTAATACCTATGACCATTGGAAGTCTCGATGTGATCATCGGAATAGATTGGTTATCACTTCATCAAACATAGATTTTACATCACAAAAAAGTCGTCTAAATACCATTACCCAACAACGAAGCCCTTGTGAACTACAGAGGCAAATCAGGAAAGAATCTATGAACCATCTCTTTCATGAAGGCAAGAAGGTGTATGCAGAAGAGACGCTTCGCTTTCTTGGCCCACGTGGTGGATATGCAAGACAAGGATAAGGAAATCAAAGACATTTTGTAGTGTGCGGTTACCCGAATGTAATTCCTAGAGTACCTCTAGTTAGACAGGTCGAACTCCAAACCGACCTGATCCTGGGTACAACACCAGTGGCAAGATCTCCTTATCGCCTGGCTCCATCAGAAATGCAAGAACTACCTAGTGAACTCCAATAAATTCTTGACAAAAGTTTTATCCGGCAAATCTTCTCTCCATGAGGAGCTACAGTATTGTTGCAAAATAGGTGGATGGATCGTTCAGGATATGCATCGACTATCGAGAGTTAAACAAAGTCACCATCAAGAACCGATATCCACTCCCGAGGATCGATGACCTATTCGACCAACTACAAGGATCCCGTTACTACTCAAAGATCGATCTAAGATCCGACTATTATCAACTCAGAGTCCAAGAAACAGATATTCCAAAGATGACATTCAGAACTCGGTATGTACAATCACTACAAGTTTCTAGTTATGCCATTCTGTAACGCCCGTGTTTCTAGGCTAGGCATTAATGATGATGTAATAGTCTAGGTTAACCTTTAACCCGTCTTGAAATAATAAAGATGTATTATTTGAGTATTATGTGTTTTGTACTTAATTGTGTGACTTAAATGAATTAAGGATAAAAATAAGCATCAAAATGAAATGTTAGATAAACCTGATATCTATGAAGGATGTGGTAGTGGTCGTGATGAGGTTTCCGAATATATAAAGAATGCTGAAATCCGAGTTATAACGAAGAAGTTATGACCTGTCGAAGTTTCGCGACATAACCGGTACGACGTTGAATGACGTAAAATATGAATTTAAGATAGAACGAAATCTAGCCTTAGTGATCTAAACGAAAGTTGTACAATAAGTTAAACCGAGAGCATGCATAAGAAGAACGTCTAAATCTGACTTCATATGAGTAAGTTATGATTTTTCGAAGTTTCGACTTAGCGGTATGCAACCCAAAGTTCGAATATGAGATCGAGTGGTTTCTAGCCGAAACAATCTAAACGAAAATCGAAGATCTCGTTGATACTAGTCCAACGGTGAAAAGATAGACAAAAACGGACGTCGGATGAAGGAATTATGAATTTTTAACGGACATTTCCTGTCTCGGACTATTAAAAATATAACTTTAAAAATAAAGTCAAAATCAGCCGACGGGTCTAAATGAAAGTTGTAGAGATTAGTCTCACCTACGCGTGGATATAAAGAACGTCGAAAACGGAACTCGTATGCGAAAGATATGAATTTCTGAAGTTTGAAACACAAACTTCGAGGTCTGTCAGAACTCACGACGTGAGCAGGCAAGTTGCAGTGACGCACCGGATGATGATCGAGCTGATGACGTGAGCACTTGAAACTCATGACGTGAATTTTGGATTTTTTCCCTATAAATAGAAATCAAAGGGGCGGTCGGGTTTGGTTGTTCCTTTCTCTCTCTCTCTCTCTCTCTCTCTCTCTCACTCACTCTGTATTACCTCGATTTACTTGCAAGTTATACTCCCGAAGCCCCGGTATCATCCCGAGACCCGAAGCGAGTCCCGAAGCCCGAAGATCCCGAGAAGAAAAGAGTTTCCGAGCCGAAGCTCTGCTTGCGAGAAGCCCGGTGTGTGAAGATCTTCCAGTTTCACCGAAGAATACTACATTTAGAGTCGTAGTGTTGTTCAATCATCTTCCGATCAAGTGAGTGTATATTCCTTTTCTTCTAACAAATAGATACGAAGTATTCTCTACAAAATACATGTTATGTGTTTGTATATTATTTGCTTATTTGAAATAATTGTTGAATGAATGATTTGTACATGTTTTAAGCTGTATATAAATGTATATATTTTTATCCACTAATATGTTAGGTAGAACATGGGTAGACAGTTGTTGTGTGATGAAATAATATGATGAGAGGCCTCTATGTTGATGTTGTTAGTCTAGTAATCTATCGGAGTATGGATGACGACCACGAACTCTTTCTAGATTGTCAAGTGGAACGCTGGCAGGTTCATAACCTGTAGGTGTTGTGAACGATGTGTTCACCGGTGTACTCTATCCCCCTCATGGTTGCTTTTAGGACATCTATTGTTGCGGAAACCCCTTTGTAGTAATGTCCATCCCGATGAAAAATCCTAGATTAGGTCCCTTGTGATAGTTGTTGTTTTAGGAATGTAAAGTGAGAATAATGGGAATGGATAATCGGGTTATTGTTGGTTGGTGAAATTAAATATAATTATTTATTGTGGATTGAAAACCCTATATGCTCACTAGGCTCTCAAGCCTGACCCACTCAGTTTTATTTGTATTACAGGTAGTGGCGCGAGAGCATAAGATGGATGAATCATCAAGTTATTTTGTTTATAGGCCAGTAGTTGCATATAACTGTTGTAAGGCTTATAATGTGCCGTTTATGCTTTTGTGTTTGTATTGGAACATGACATCCCGAGTTTTGTTACATATGAAAATACATTTTTTAAGAAATGCTTTGATAAATTTTATCTTATCATATTTTGTTTTGGGAACAAATTCCACAACCCTTTTCAATCAAAGGATTTACTTTGAAATTATTTTAAAAGCATAAATTAAATCGATCTTTTTTTGGCCGTAATTTTGGGGATGTTATAGTTTGTATCAGAGCATTAGTTTAAGCGAACTAGGAATTTGTAGGATTTCTAGACTTAAACTTATAATGCTAAGTGAAGATTGTGAGATGAGTGTGTGTCGTATTTTAGACACGAGCAATAGTTTATTTTAGGAAATTTGCTTAAAATGCTTTTATGTGCTAAATGTTATATGTTTTCCATATATGGTATTCTTTGTTCGGATGTATGGTTTGTTGCCAACTGGATCTGGAAACCTTATGTGTTTAGGGGTCTAAGCGTATGACGACGGTATTAGAACTAGCATGTAAAGGTTTCGGAGTGATAAGGATGATTTGATTTTCTATCGTAATTGAGGATCTAAATTCACCTTGTTCGGTGTATAGATCAAAGATGGCAAGAACAAAAAGTGGCGTTGGAAACGCAGACGAAAACATGAATCAACGGCCTCAACCACCAGTGATTGAGCAAATACCTGTTGTAGCAGCAACACCTGAGCCAATGACAATGGTTGGTGTACAATTGATGATTCAGACGATGTTGGATCGTCAGATGGAAGAAAAGAGACGTCCGCTGCAGCAGAATCGTGAAGAACCTTCGATGCCGATTGTTCAACCTGAATTAAGTGAAGGGCAGTCGGAAGGAGGAAACTTCAGTAGGACTATTGGCCAAGCCAACCCACCGGTGGTTAGACACAACAAACATGATGGATGAAATGATGGGCATGGGTGTAAGTACAAGGATTTCATAGCATCCAAGCCACCATGTCTATCCGGAAGCCCGACGCCGGTAGAAGTTATAAACGGGATCTCCGAAATGGAGACAATGTTTGAAAGTTGCGAATGCAGCAATAGACAGAAGACCACTCTTGCGATCCCTCTGTTAAAATCTAGAGTGTTGAGTTGGTGGAAGCTGTTAGCTGACTCGATTCCCAAGGGAGAAGCTAGCAAGATGTCTTGGGAAGACTTTGTGGAACAACTGAAATTGCAATACTGCTCAGAGCAGGACCTTCTGGAAATCAATAATGAGTTTCAGAATTTGAAGAAGGGAAAAATGAGCGTTACCGAATACGCTGCAAGTTTCACAGAAAAGATGAAGCTTATCCCATACCTAGTACCAACAGAACTCTCAAAGGTCAATAAGTTTGCCCTCAGACTACCAGCGGACTTTGGTCCAATGGTTAAGCAAGTAACCACATTGAAAGCCGCCATCTGAGATGCTAGAAATGCTGAGACCCAGATCAGGGAGAAGGGTCTGGAGAGGTAAGAGGTTGGTGAGAAGAGGAAGTTCGACGGACCTTCAGGGTCTAATAAGTAAATTAAATTCTCGAAGTCTAGTTCGAGAGGAGGTGGAGGAGGCGAAGCGAAATGGTGCGACAAATGCAAGAAGAAGCATCTTGGGAAATGTGGCGGAGAAGCCACGTGCTTCAAATATGGGAAGTCAGGGCACTATGCCAACGAATGCACCCTTACCAAGAAAGTCTGCTATGGTTGTGGTGAGGAGGGGCACATCTTGAGGGATTGTCCGAAAAAGAAAGAGGCAGCAAGACCCAATATTTAGCCAAAGCTGAAGGCGAGAGCCTTCCAGATGACACTGGAAGCTGCTAAAGAAGAAGCTGATGTCGCTTCAGGTACCTTTCTCGTAAACGAATTGACTGCCCAAATTTTATTTGATTTTGGAGCCAACTACTCATTTATTTCACATGAATTTGGTAGAAAACTAGTTTTGCCTGTCGATAGACTAGATAATGCTTTATTAGTCGAAGTTGCTAGTGGCAAGTTTATACCTGTTAGCCATCGTATGAAAAACATCTTAATTGATTTGAATGGGAATAAGTTCCACAAGGAATTATTGTCTATCGAGTTAAATGGTTTCGACATCGTGCTGGGAATGGATTGACTTAGCGCCAATGATGCCGAAATACTATGCAAGAAGAAGATTCTAAAAGTAAACCCACTAGGGAAAGACTCATTTATGGTGTATGTGGACAAACGCAGAGTAAATTCAGGGATTATTTCTCTAATGAAATCCATAAGGTGTTTGGCCAAAGGATCTACATCATATTTGACATTCATGATTGATGCAAAGAAAGAGAAAAGGGTGATGCAGAGCATTCCTATGGTGTGTGAGTATCCAAAAGTATTTCCCGAAGATCTTCCAGGATTACCGCCTGATCGACAAGTAGAATTCCGTATCGACTTGTTACCAGGTACGACGCCAATAGCAAAAGCACCTTACCAATTAGCACCAACGGAGATGAAGGAGTTGATGATGCAACTTTAGGAGTTATTGGACAAAAGTTTCATTAAACCTAGTTCATCACCCTAGGGAGCTCCGATGTTATTCGTAAAGAAAAAGGACATGATTATGAGAATGTGCATCGATTACAGAGAGCTGAACAAGGCAACATTAAAGAATAGATATCCGTTGCCGAGGATTGATGACCTGTTCGATCAGCTACAAGGTTCAAGTTATTTTTCAAAGATCGACCTAAGGTCAGGATATCATTAGCTGAAAGTAAGAGAACAGGATATCGAGAAGACTGCATTCAGAACACGATATGGACACTACGATTTTTTAGTTAGGTCGTTTGGACTAACCAATGCTCCAACAGCATTCATGGATTTAATGAACAGAGTTTGTAATCCGTTCCTTGATAAATCTGTGATAGCGTTCATAGATGACATTTTGATTTACTCGAAAAGCCAAGAGTAGCATGGCAGACACTTGCGAGAAGTGTTGGAAGTCTTGAAGAAAGAGAAGTTGTATGCTAAGTTCTCCAAATGTGATTTTTGGATTCGTTGGAAGTCTTGAAGAAAGAAAAGTTGTATGCTAAGTTCTCCAAATGTGATTTTTGGATTCGAGAAGTCCAATTTTTGGGTTATGTGGTAAACCAAGAAGGGATAATGGTTGATCCAGCAAAGATTGAAGTTGTGATTAAATGGGAACAACCAAAAAGTCCCACGGAGATCCGAAGCTTTTTAGGATTAGTTGGATATTACCGAAGGTGTATCCAAGGCTTTTCTTCAATTGTTAATCCATTGACAGCTTTAACCCATAAAGGAGCTACTTATGCTTGGAGTGATAAGCATAAAGAAGCATTCGAGATGCTAAAGAAGAAGCTATGTGAGGCACCAATTCTTTCTCTACCCGATGGAGTTGAAGACTTCGCTATCTATAGCGATGCGCCTGGTGTTGGGTTGGGTTGTGTTTTGACCCAAAGAGAAAAGGTGATAGCATATGCATCTCGAAAGCCGAAAGAGCATGAAAAGAACTACCCCACTCATGATTTGGAGTTAGCAGCGGTAGTATTTGCTCTAAAGATATGGAGGCATTACCTCTATGGCTCGAAGTGCAAACTTTTCACTGATCATAAGAGTCTCCAATATCTCTTTAGTCAGAAAGAATTGAATATGAAGCAACGACGCTGGCTATAATTACTTAAGGACTAGTACTATGAGATACTTTACCACCCTGGTAAAGCAAATGTTGTCGTTGATGCTCTCAGTCGGAAAGTCAATCTTGAAAGAAAAAGGCCAAGAGCGTTGAGAATAGAAGTTGTCTCGACCACTGTGGAAAGTATAAAGAAAGCTCAAGAGGAAGCTTCTGAAAAGAATGACCGGAAGGAGGAACGTTTGGGGAAAACGTTAGTGTTTGGTACAAACGGTCATGGACTGAAGGTATTACAAGATCGAATTTGGGTGCCTAAGTCAGGAGGTATAAGAGATCTTCTAATGGAAAAGCTCACAAAACCATGTACTTGATTCATCCCGGTAGCACTAAAATGTATAGGGACCTAAAACCCTATTGCTGGTGGCCGACGATGAAACTCGATATTGCAAAGTATGTGGCCAAGTGTGTGACATATGCGAGAGTTAAGGCACAACATTAGAAATCATACGGGAGTTTAGAACCTTTACATGTGCCTATGGGTAAATGAGAAGACATTGCTATGGATTTTGTCACTAAACTACCCAGAACAAAGAATGATCACGACATGATTTGGGTGGTCGTTGATCGCTTCACTAAGAGTGCGCACTTCATAGCAACCAATGAGAAATGGTCTATGGATAAGCTTGCAAATTCTTACGTGAAGGAATTTGTGAGGCTTCATGGTGTTCCGTTAGCGATTGTGTCAGATCGTGACATCTGTTTCACCTCACGGTTTTGGAGAAGTCTACAAGAGGAATTGGGTACCAATTTGTGTTTAAGTACAGCTTACCATCCACAGACTGATGGTCAGAGCGAACGAACGATACAAACGCTTGAAGATATGCTGAGAGCATGTATCCTGGAATTCTAAGGTAACTGGGATGAAAATTTACCTTTGGTAGAATTCTCATACAATAATAGCTTCCACTCGAGCATTAAGATGAAACCTTATCAAGCTATATACATACAAAAATGCCGTATGCCGTCTTGTTGGCTTGAGGCTGGGGAAAAGCAGTTTATGGGACCTGAGATAGTTCATCAAACTGCTGAAAAGTTGAAAGTGATTAGGGAGAGAATGTTAGCAGCTCAGGATCATCAAAAGAGCTATGCTGACAACAAGAAAAGACCGATGAGTTTTGAAGTTGGAGATTCGGTCTTGCTTAAAGTCTCGTCGTGTAAGGGACTTATAAAATTTGGTAAAAGAGGAAAGTTAAGTCCAAGGTTTATTGGACCGTTTAAAGTTCTTCAGATGATTGAGAATCAAGCATACAAGCTGGAACTCCCCGAAGAACTGAATGGAATTCATAACACTTTCCATGTGTACATGTTATTTGAGGAAGTTCACAGGAGAAGTTCCCGACATAATTCCAAGGTATTATATTAACTAGCATACAAAACTTTGATTCACATGAAATATAACAAGTTAGAATACATACCTCTTTGATGTAGAATGACTCCATGATGCTCGAGAGCCTAGTGCCCTAAGTGTGACACCTCAAATGGTTCACACAGCACCAAATGCACATGGAATAGATTAGAGAGAAATCCACACTTCATGAAAATCGGCTAGCCCTTTTTATCACTCATAGTGGCCGATTTTCCCCCAAGAATATGATCTTTATATAGTGTCACAATTAAGGTAAACCCTAATTGTCACGACTTTCCATTTCCTTGGATCCATGGGTTCAAATACACCATGGAGCATCCTATGGGTTTTAGCCAAACTTGATAATCCATGGAGTCTTAGCCCACTATATAAGTATAGATGATTTACACAATCAACCCATATATTTAATTAGTCTTCTTTTGATCACTTAATTAATTATAGATTAATTCTTGATCAATACTAATTAAATAATCTTATTAATATATTAGAACTTATAATACATTAATTAAACCTTAAGTGTTATTTCTCTCATTTTAGTCTATCCAAATGCATGATGCCATGTAACCCAAATGGACCATGCCAAGTCAGGTCAAGTACATACCAATTATAGTTATGGACTTAGACACTAATCCAACAATCTCCCACTTGGATAAGTCTAAAACTATTATTGCGTATGACTTCTGTGACAACCCGAAATTTCTATTATGTACTACATTTCAACTCAATAGAAGTCAGAACAGTTTCTGCTAACTTTCAAGCTTTTTGGAATAAGTTTGAGTCATTTCAAGTTAGTACTTCGGGAGATACCAGGAGAGAGGATGCCCTAGGGTTTATTGTGTAACAATAGAGTTCCAAAAACTCCAAGAGTTTAGAGTTTATGACCCAAATGGTAATTGGACCGTAAACCCTAGTGACTATATATATGGCACTTAGCCATTTTTCACACTTTTTCACCATTTCAAAGCTAGAACTCAAATCCTCTCAAGTAGCATCCGACTTTTCCTCCTTGATCTTCAACTTGTAAGTGTTTCTAGCCTTATTAAGTTGATATATTACTTAATCTAGTGATCTAACACACTTTCATCCATGAAATCAATCCAAAAGGTTAGATCCTCAAGTTTCACCAAGAACACCAAGAACACACACTAGTGTTCTTGGACTTTTAGCACCTTTTCAAGCCTCTATCTTGTAAGTACTTCTATCCTAGAGTATCTTAAGGCTTGTTACACTTCCATATATCAAGAAATCACCCAAGAATCACGAAGAACAAGGTGTTTACGGTCCAAGATGTTCTTGGACCGTAAACCCTAAAAAGGGTGCCAAAGTGTGCCCTAGTCCCTTCTAAGCCTTGGAAACTAGCATAGATACTTTCCTTAATGAGCTTAGCACTTGAAAACATCAAAAGACCATTAACCATAGTGGTTTACGACCGTAAACCCAAAGGAAAATGGTCTAAGGTCCGTAAACTCCATTTAGGAGTGAAATGGTGCCCTAATCCCTTCCATAGGCTTATACTTCAAGTGGAAATGCTTCTTAGGACTTATAGAGCTTCAAAACAACACATGGTCAAAGAAGCATGAGTTTACGACCGTAAACTCATGAGTTTACGACGTAAACTCAATGAGTGATGGTCACAAAACCGTAAACTCATATAAGGGGGTTCCCTTGAACCCTAAACTCAATAGCAATGTCCTACCAATTAGATGCAATCCTTGGGACTTATAACACTTATATAAGGTGTTTAGAATGTCCTAGGATGTCTTAACTTTGTTGATTAGTTGTTTAAAGACTAATTGGATACATATATGTGATATTATATGTTAACTAGGATCCTTGTGTGTGTTCAAGACTTCACTTGACACCTAACAATCCTGTTTCATCAGTTCATCCATACCACTCACTACATGTGAGTTCATACCCCTTATTTAACCTTTTAAATGTTTTTAAATACTTTTATGGGGGGATACAAGTTGAACAATTATAGTTATTATATCAATCACAAGTGATTAATAACTACCAAACAAGTGGTTTTCTTACTTTTCAAACTATATTATCAAACTGTTTTGCTTCAAACTATTTTACAAACTCTTTTGCTTGTCAAATACTTTCACTTAAACTCTTTTTATACTTTTATATTGTCAAATGCATGCCTATGGATGTATAGTTATATAAGTCATGTTTAAAGGACTTAGGAAGGCTAGCTCGCTTGATCTCCTTTTCCTTGTTTGGATGTGGCTTTAGGGCATCGGTTATCCGTCCGAAGGTCGTCTAAATATTAGTTATATATTATGTATACATATATAGACATAAAAGTTCTATCAGCCAATTCAATACCCTTGGGTAGCAAGGGTATACATTCATGATCATACGTACAAGTCATATTACTAGTAAACTACGATAGGCGTAGTTTAGGAAGTTACTAATACTATTACTAGAACAATGAATCATACAATGAGTCAATACTTTCTAGATAGAGAGAACACACAATACAACTAGTACACACAGTACATTTTAATACTTGCTAGATAGAGAGAGAACACACAATACAGCTAGTACACGAAGAACATTACAATACATACAGGCTAGACAGAGAAAGAACACACAATACAGCTAGCACATACATTACATATACATTCATGCAGTTATGTGAGCCACTAAACGGGGCATGGCACTACCTGCCATGACCGTTTTTGTATCCAGAATCTCCTTAATTGGGGAGCATATGAGTTTGCATATAGATCTATACTGGATTGACTATCAATTAACTTTTTCTATTAATCTAAGCAACTCATATGAACAAAGATAATTCACATCAAACTTTTTCATCTAACTAGCATAACTTTTAAACTAACACAAAACATGAATCTATTGACAATTATCTTTGAAATTGGATTAGCATGAACATTACCACATCAAAAAACAAGTTTATAAGTTCAAAAACAGCTTAGGGTAATGTTCCTAGTCCAATTCCAGCCAAAACAGTCGAATATATGCTCTTTGGGGGTCCAACTCGTCGAGTGCATGAACCAACTCGGCGAGTTGGATGCATTTTGCCTTGGACTCGTCAAGTCCCTCCATGGACTCGACGAGTCTGCTGAGCAGACAACACAAAAATTCGAATTTTCAGCCAATTTTGCAAGTATAACAAGAAAACAAGAAAACAAGCCTAATCTCTGATACCACTGTTGGGTTTTGAACATTCTAACACTCCTAAGTGACATGAAACCCTAAATACCTTGGATTTATGTTTTCTCTATTATACATGCAAATATGATTATCCAAGGTATTATATTAACTAGCATACAAAACTTTGATTCACATGAAATATAACAAGTTAGAATACATACCTCTTTGATGTAGAATGACTCCATGATGCTCGAGAGCCTAGTGCCCCAAGTGTGACACCTCAAATGGTTCACACAGCACCAAATGCATATGGAATAGATTAGAGAGAAATCCACACTTCATGAAAATCGGCTAGCCCTTTCTATCACTCATAGTGGCCGATTTTTCCCCAAGAATATGATCTTTATATAGTGTCACAATTAAGGTAAACCCTAATTGTCATGGCTTTCCATTTCCTTGGATCCATGGGTTCAAATACACCATGGAGCATCCTATGAGTTTTAGCCCAACTTGATAATCCATGGAGTCTTAGCCCACTATACAAGTATGGATGATTTACACAATCAACCCATATATTTAATTAGTCTTCTTTTGATCACTTAATTAATTATAGATTAATTCTTGATCAATACTAATTAAATAATGTTATTAATATATTAGAACTTATAATATATTAATCAAACCTTAAGTGTTATTTCTCTCATTTTAGTCTATCCAAATGCATGATGCCATGTAACCCAAATGGACCATGCCAAGTCAGGTCAAGTACATACCAATTATAGTTATGGACTTAGACACTAATCCAACAAGAACATGGGTAGACGGTTGTTGTGTGATGAAATAAAATGATGAGAGGCCTCGATGTTGATGTTGTTAATTTAGTCATCTAGCGGAGTATGGATGACGACCACATACTCTTTTTAGACTGTCTAGTGGAACGCTGGCAGGTTCATAACCTGTAGGTGTTGTGAACGATGTGTTCACCGGTTTACTCTATCCCCCTCATGATTTCCTTTAAGACATTTATTGTTGAGGAAACCCCTTTGCAGTAATGTCTATCCCGATGAAAAATCCTATATTATGTCCCTTGTGATAGTTGTTGTTTTAGGGACGTAAAGTGAGGATAACGGGAATGGGTAACCGGGTTATTGTTGGTTGGTGAAATTAAATATTATTATTTATTGTGGGTTGAAAACCCTATATGCTCACCAAACTCTCAAGCCTGATCCACTCAGTTTTATTTGTATTACAGGTAGTGGCGCGAGAGCATAAGATGGATGAATCATCAAGTTATTTTTTTATAGGCCAATAGTTGCATATAACTGTTGTAAGACTTATAATGTGCCGTTTATGCTTTTGTGTCTGTATCAGAACATGACATCCCAAGTTTTGTTATATATGAAAATACATTTTTTAAGAAATGCTTTGATAAATTTTCTTATCATATTTTATTTTGGGAACAAATTCCGCAACCCTTTTTAATCAAAGGATTTACTCTGAAATTATTTTAAAAGCATAAATTAAATCGGTCTTTTCTGGCCGTGATTTTGGGAATGTCAAGCATTCAAATTGAAAAGTGACACCAAACGAAGTATGCCAACTCCTAGGGCTTGCAAGCTATTAGCGGAAATTTATCGAGAATTTCTCCATGATAGCCAAGCCTCTCACTGTATTATCCCAGAAAGACAAAATTTCAATTGCAGAGGCAGAAAAAGAGTTTGCCTTCAAGAAATTGAAACAATTATTGTGCAGTGCACCAAGTTTGTCTCTCCTAGAAGGAACATAAAACTTTGTAGTGTTTACCGACGTCTCACACCAAGAGTTAGTATGAGTGCTGATTCAAGGAATAAAGTCATTGCATATACATACATACAACTCAAACCAAACAATACCAACTACACTACACACGACATAGAGTTAGGAGCTATGGTGTTTGTCTTAAAAATTTGGAGACACTACCTCTACGGAACAATGTGTGTCGTGTTCATCGACCACAAAAGCCTTCAACACATCTTCAACCAAAAGGAACTTAACACGAAAAGCAAACCCATAGAATGCAAAGTAAGAGACCGTGTCCTACTAAAGGTCGCAATATAGAAAGGTGTCATTAGATAAGGAAAGTGAGGTAAACTAAACCCCCATTACATCGGACCTATTGAAATCCGGTCACGGTTGGTCCGGTGACTTACAGACTCAAATTACCTCAATGAACTCAACAAGATTCACGACACCTCCCATGTATGTAATTTCAAAAGTGTCTCTCTAACGAGAACCTTTTCTTTCTTCTCAATGAGATCTAGGTCAACACTTAACTTCACTTCATGAAGGAACCGATGGAGATCATGGGATCTAGAATTCAAAAGCCTCAAACAAAGTCGTATAACTATAGTAAACGTTTGGTGGAACTCTCGTAGAGAGACGAAGTTTACTTAGAAACATGAGGTCAAGAATATATTGCATATCGTGTTCATATTAACGTTGTTTACATCTATGATTGATTACATAACTCTTTACATAATAATATCAATCAATATTTTAATATAAAATACACATTCTCACGATTCATTGTACAATTGTACATATGTATTTAAGATTTTGATTACCATTTAAAAACACTTTTTAACATAATTATTTTTTTTAAACGACCAACTTGCTAACATATTCCTAAATATCATTTATGTCTCTTAAAAAACTTGAACTCTCATCTTATCATTTGGACTTTTTATATCCGTGTCATTTTATCTTTATGTAAATTACAATTACTTTTGACAATACATTCTAGAAAACTAATGGCTACAACTGGTTTTGCAAAACCTACCCAAAAGGCCAAAACACGATCCTCCCCCAAATTGGCCTACCAACAATCTCATGATTGTTTTTGGGATCCTGCTATTTGGCTTCAAATAAAATAGATAAAGGTTGTGGATAATGACCAATTTTAAATGTATATGTACGACAAACAATCAACAATATTACCATGTGTATTTTGTTGTTTCTTTATGTGGAACCCTTTGTCAGATTATGTTTTCTACATTTTCGATTTCGTATTTAATTAAAAAAGTGCAAATTAAAAAGCCATTGTGGCTTAGCTGTTACGTTATTTGAAAACAAAAACCAACAATACACAAATATTTAAAGAAATCATAAACTGTAAACTTAATTTTAACCTTTTCAGTGTCTACAAATTTATTCTAAAAAAAGAAAAAAAAAACATATTATCATCTTTATTTTACAAAAGTTAAGTATTTTTATAAGACCATTTAAAGTGGACTAATTAGTAATTACGACTGCGATGGATAGTTTATCTTTTAGAAGAGTAGAAGGGGCGAGTCGCGAGTGGGTCCCCATAAATATTGAAGATGCCGCAATATTATTGGTGGAGTTACGATTCAGCCATCCCCAGACGGCCACGTTAATCATAAGCCTATATGGGCCCACCCGCTGGACCCAAAAACAAAAATAGAAAAAAAAAAAAAGTTTCTGTTACCGTTTCCATTTTACGTATTTACCCCTACTATCTCTTTTTCTTATACTATATTTTATATATAAAATAAAAATAAATAATATAAATGTAACGTAGGATATAAATGTTGAGAAGGCGCACGGGCGTAGCGAATCAAGGTGGTAGCAGCATGATTACCGTCGGTGGTGGAGATGAATCGTATGTGTGACGACCAGTAGCTCATGTCTCATCAATTCTACTCCCTCCATTTTTTCTATTTTATGATCATCCAACGAATTCTTTAAATCAAATCATTTTTTTTTAATAAACCAAACTGATACCAACAAATCGATTGCATTTGAGTTCAAGAATTTAAATTAAGATCTCAATTCTTAGTTTCTTACTCACTAAAAGTTTTTCTATACATGTGTTTAGGAAAAAGCACAAAATACAATTATTTGAAACAACTTTTTAAGGTTTGAGGAAATGCAAATGATTCACTCTAACAAATAAAGTGGATTAATTAATTATGCTAATCCTTGTTTAGTATCTTTTTGGTCAACATATTATAATATGTCATATAATAAATGTTAATCAGATATTAAATATATTCATATGCTGGTAGAGTTAAATTAAGGAGTAATTATTAAGAAGCAATAGTATAACTCGAATACAAATTGTATTGTCTAATAAAGATATAATATTAACCACTTGCGTTCATACGACTTTGTAAAAGATGTCTAGGAGACTAGGATGTGATGAGTAAGTTATTGACTCAGGTTTAAAATAATCCTAACACAATTTAACCTATAAGTTTCTTACAGCGACTCTAAGAAAATCGTTATAGCCTCATGTTTGCAAGGCCAAGGATATTAATCGGTTGAACGAAGCTTGACCATCGTTAAAAAAGTTTATTTTTCAAAAAAAAAAAAGAATACTATTGTCTCACTTAATTTTAAAACTATTTGAAGAAGTCATAATTAGTTGTACCACTTACATTTAATGTGGTAGATTTTTTGTATCTACTCCTTTACATAATATTAATGTATGTCTTAACTTTGCGCGGGAATAAAGTTAGATAGCAAAAATTTTGAGGATTTATTTATTATTATTTTTTAAATAACTGTCATTGTATCAAATAATAGTTGTGCAGGAATTTATATACATTATTCGTCCATATATGCAAAGAAAAGCCATTTATCCTTTATTGCAAATATACCTTTAGATTGCAATGTATCTATCAAGAAATGTAGATGACATAATAGTTCTCGTAGAGTCGAAAGAATAGCCGTAACTGTGATTTTAAAAATCTTTCATGTTTATTTTGATTTATAATTTTTGGTGTCTCGTTTGTTCCTTATTGACCAAGACTTTATGGTTTGGGGTAATTTTTGTGTTTGGTTATTAACTTATTTTTTTCTAACTCGGAAGGTCCCTACTGTTTGTTTTTATTACACGTTTGGTCATTACTTTTTGTTTTTGTTACGCGCTTTGTTATTGTCTTACCTAAAAAGACTATTATTTAAATGAAGAAAAATAGTGGAATAGGTAAGGTAAGGTGAGTGAGGAGGGATTGAGGGTGTGTTTATTTAAATAAATTAAAAAATTAATGACAAAATAGTCTTTTTAGGTAAGATATGGACTAAACGTGTAACAAAAATAAACACTAGAGACCTTCCAAGTTATTCTAAACCATAGGGACAACTCGTGTAATTTACTCATATATATATATATATATATATATATATATATATATATACAGAGAGAGAGAGAGATGTTCAAATGTTTTAAGTAAGTATTGTGTTATTGTATGCATAAATGTGGGTCAATCAAAATTAAATAAAAATTTAAATAATTAAATAAATAAACAAGGGTATTTTAGTATTTTGATAAATAGATTCCACAAATAGTCCTTATAATCATGCTAGCATTCACTTTTAACCTATTTTTTATCTTATATATAACCGTCATCAGTCAAACACTTTTTCTCACTCTCATCTCCGATTCATGAGTGACGATAGCAAATTTCTGTTTTCCCCCTCAATTTCCACCAATCGCATCTCCGATTTTGTGCTTCACATCTCATTTTTCATCTTTCTTGATGAGCAAACCAATCGCATCTCCGATTTGTATGTGTAAGTTTTCTTTTTTGAAATCGTTCTGTGTGTATGAATCTGAAATCGTTCTGTGTGTATGAATCTGAAATCGCTGCGTTCGTCGTTTGGGAGGGGCACAAATTTGAGAAAGGGGGCGAACGGTGAAGGACGGACAGAGAAAGTGGGACGAACTGAGTCGGGTTTGTTGTCGTGTTCGTCGATGTAGGATTTGCAGGGGTGAAGTCGTCGGAGAAGAAGAGGAGATAGAGGACGGCGGTGGTAGTGATGGATTGTGTATGGGTGATTACTGGTGGGCACAGTTGGCTCAATCCCTGCACATATCTAGAAGGTGAGTTTCATAGACGAAGTTGGATTTGGGGCATGAGCATTGTGGTAGGTTTCCGATTGAGGATATGTATCCTTTTCTTGAGCTTTTTTGCTTGAATTTCTTCCCATTATTTCCTAGCAGACTTGTTTAAACAGGTATAACCTTTTTTTTTTCTGTTTATCTTCAATTTAGTTTCTTTGTAGTTTGTAGATGGGAATTTAATGTGTTTTTTTATTTGTAGATAACTTCACAAAAGAAGAAAACAGGGGTGATTGCTCCAAAACACTTTGTATAGAGATTGAAGAAGCAGGATGAGATTTTCCATAGCTATATGCACCAGGTAAAATATTTTGTAAAGTCATGTTCATGTCAATATGCAAATTAGAAGATCTAATAGTATTCTCTCCTTTGTAAAGTTAATTTTGATATTTATTAGAGTTTACAATCATGGGCGTTATGTGTTTAAATTTAGTATAATCTGATAACTAGTTCAAAAGACTGAGAAATGGCGATTTACAATCTGTTTGTTTATTTATTTATAAGTCTGAAATGGATTTGTTGTGGTGTTTAGGATGCCCATGAATTTTTAAATTATCTGTTCCATTTCGTAAGCAATTGTTAGAATATTATTCAAGCAACAAAAGTTTTGCTGATGCAGAAGAAAATCTATTAACATTCCAAAAGGAAATGGCCAAAAGGATCAACGATTTATGTGGTAAGCTAATTCTATCAGAATAGAATCACGCATTCAAATTCTATCGGAATGGAAACACAATTTCTAATTCTGTTGGAATGGAATATGAATTTTTTTCTCATTGATTCTAAACTACAATTGGATTTGTTTTCGCAAAAGTTGATGCTTGAAGAACAGACAACAAAATTAAAAGTGTTTCTTACCAACATTATTCTTTTAGAATGAATTAGTGTATTTGTTAGATTTTGATGTTTTTTTTTCCCGATTTGAAAGTTTTTTAGTTTTACTCTTTAACAATAAATGTAATTCTTAACAATTGTTACATGTATTCTATAAGAATTAATGTAATTTTTGTTTTAATTCTTCAATTGCTGGTTCGAGAATTTGTTATTCTACAAGAACTTTTTAAAGTCATGATCAAGAAAATTTGTTATTCTAGAATATTATTATTTTTGAACATACTCAAACATATTCTGTCAGAATGTCCGAATTAAAAACCTTATAATTAGTAAAAATCGGATTTTTAAAATTAATATAATATATGATCCCTTAAAATATGAAAATTTCCTTTATTAAATATGTATTAATTGACTAAAATACCATTCTAGTTAAATTGGATGATATTTTTCAATTATTTTTAATTCAATAATATGTATTAGTCACTTTCTTAAAATAAGTAAAATGATTGATCCACATTTATGCATACAATAACACAATAATTAGTTTTAATAGAATAACTTAAGCCTATATATATATATATATATATATATATATATATATATATATATATATATTTCATTTGAGATCGTTATATTTTATGAGACATAATGACGCAATCATACTTATTTTGGAGATCAAAAAAGCATATGTTAAAGTACAAAATAATTGAAAATCTTTAAAAAAAAAATTAAATATTATTTTTGTCATTTATATTTCCAAAAAAAGTAAATAAATAAATAAAATAAAAAATTAACGTTTTTTTAAATGTCTATGAAATATTCTAATACAATATTCTAGTATAAAAATCGAAACTAAATTATTAGAATATTTACATATTCTATTAGAATATTAGAGTACAAATATTCAAGCAATTCTAATGGAGTATTATGATATTCTACAAATTCTAACAATTTCAGTAGAATATTAGAATATTTAAATATATCTAACAACTCTAGTAGAATAACAGAATATTCTAACAATCTAAAAATTATATTTGAATATTTACAGTGTAATATTCTATTAGAATATTTCACGTATATTTAAAAAAACGGTAATTTATTTTATTTTATTATTTTTATTTTAGGTAAACAAAATGACGAAAATACTAATTAAAAAAAGAATTTTTGGATTTTTCTTTTTATTTTGTATTTTATATATATATATATATATATATATATATATATATATATATATATATATATATATATATATATATATATATATAAACAATATAACTTGGGAAACTGTAATAAAGTCCCTACATATTGGCTTCATAATCGATTTAGTCCCTATATATATTTTTTATTCAATTAAGTCTCAAATACCGGTAATCGTATTCAATTTAATCCTTTGACCCGGTCAAATAATTGTTTCTAGTCATTATAAAATCATATTTATAAAAAAAAAAACGTATTTTCACATAAAAATCTTATATTTTATATATTAAAACTTTTTTTAAAAAACTTTTTTGTATATGAAATATCTAGTTATAAAAATAGGTATTTATTAAGTATATAAATATATATAAATCCGTTTTTATAAAAAAAAATGTATACAAAAACGTATTTTACAAAAAAAAAAAAATGTATACAAACACCTATTTTATCTACATTTTTCTTATAAAACCGTGTTTGTTTACATTTATTTTATAAAAACATGTTTGAATAATTTTTTTTATATAATTTGTGTTTGTATACATTTTATAAAACGTATACATGCACGATTTTATTAAATATTTACAAGCACGTATTATATAAAAAATTATTCAAACATGTTTTTACAAATCTAGTTAACATTTTTGTGAGCCAACACAAAAGTGTTAAGTCTTTCCTAAGGGACAAAAGGGACCAAATATTACAAATTGTTCTTCATTTGACCTTCAAGCTCCCACTTGCAATAACAACCAAAATTGTTGCAATTTTATAAAAACTTTATAAAAGTTATGAACTTTATAAAACTGTGACCTCATCTTGATATCTTTAAAAATGGCTTTCATCTTCATCTTGTTACATATTTTATAAAATAAATCTAGTCTAAAAATAATATATTACATAAAAATAACAAGAACAAAAACTAGCTACTTTTATTACATACTTTATGAATAAAAGAATATTACAAATTAGTTTCAACCTAATCACACAAAAGGTCCAAGGCTTGTTTATACACTAAAAAATACATATAAACATAAAACAATCTTTGTTTTTCTAATACAACTTTAAGTGACAAAAAATGCATGTAAATTTTTGTCACATAAATTAACAATTAAAAAGTTGTCAAAGAAAATATATATGAACTTTTTTTTATACAAAAACAAGTTATTCATATTCTCCAAAAACTAAGATTTCCAAAAATCATAAAATATAAGCAAACTTGCAAGATGTCTCTTGATATCAATTGTTGGGTTTATATTCAAAATTACTTTCATAAAACTCAAATATTTAGCAAACGAAAGACTTTAAAATGAATATCTTGAAACTAGTATATAACCCACAAATGATCATCTTGCAAAGTTTGAAAAAAAACACCAACCAAAGAAGAAGAAGAAGAACATAACAACCATTGTAGCTTTTGAATCCTTAATGGGAGGTTAGGAAGTTGATGGAGAATGTGTGTAGAACTCTTTTATAATCCAACTTGATGATGATGCTAGTCTTTAAACTCTTAAGCTCTTAAGCTTGAAGTGCATATCAAAATATTACTTAAAGAGAGAAAAAAATACAAGTAACAAATAACCTTTAACACTTTGAAAGAGAAGAATAAGAGAGATAGAGGAGCTATGGTTTTTGCATGTCTAAAGCATGCCAAAATGAAAGCCCCATGCTATGGTATTAAAGCAAAGGTAATACCCTCAAGGTCTTAACACTTTGAAGACCTATATGTCCTTAATGTTCCCCATACCTTTAACCCATGCTTTCTTTTACTTAAAATAATCAAAAGTTCATGCTTATTTTATTCATTCTTATAAATATATAAAAGAAGATAAATGTTTATAAATTTTGTAAACTTCTTTTATAAAATATAAACTTTGGTTTTTGGCTAGAAGACAAAACTCTTACTAGTCTAAAATAATGTACATGACTTAATAAATCATACCATATGATATATATTATGTTACTTGCAAAAGAAAATTAATATTTTCACGAAATAAATAATTTCTAATTAATAATAAGAGTTTATTAATATTTATTAAAATCAATTTCTAATAAATAATCAATGGTATCAAATTGTTGTTAGTGTGACCCTTTAGGACCATATGTTAATTAGTAATATCACTTTAATATGACCATTTAGCATACTAGATCTTTCAGAATGAAGTTGTGAACATTGCTCACAAGTTGGGCATTTGCATGTTCCAACTTGAGAGAGAGAGAGAAAGAGATAGAGGAGAGTGTATTCGTGTGTTAGAAATGATTTGATCAGTGGGCCAAGATCGGTTCGGATGTAATTGATGCAGTTCAGTTCTTTGGCACTCACAAGAATATTAAAAAAAGGTTGTAATAGCTCTTTAAACACCCGTGTCCCCAAATCCAAGAACCTTCTTTGTCTCTTAGATTTTAGACCTATAAATCTTATAAGATGTATCATTAAGATAATTTCCTAAACACTTGTTGAGCGGATGTAATCTATTATTGGAAAGGTTGTCAATAAGGAGTAAAAAACTTTCATTAAAGGAAGGAACATAATGGATTGTCCTCTTATTGTTAACGAAGTCATCTCGTGGGCTAAACGGCTACAGAAGAAGATGTTACTTTTTAAGGTTGATTTTGATAAATCCTTCGATTATCTAAATTAGAATTATTTGGATGACGTTATGCATCAAATGGGTTTTGGGGAAACGAGGAGAACGTGGATTCATGTTATTATCTCAACCACTAAAGTCTCCATTCTGGTGAACAGGTTGCCCACGAAAGAGTTCCATAGAGAAAGGGATTAGGCAAAAGGACCTTATATCGTCTTTTTTCTTCATTATAGCTACTGAAGGAATCCGGGTAGCCATGTAGAAAGGCATTTTAAGGGTGTAAAACTTCCTAGAGATGGCCCAAACCTTGTCGTTTTTTTCAATACATGGATTATGCAATTTTCTCGGGAGATTGGTCTTCGCAAAATGTTAGAAACCTCATGTGAATCTTAAATTGCTACCATATCTCCTGTAGCCTCAAAGTGAACATTAGAAAAAGCAAGTTATATGGTATTGGGGTGAACCATACTAAGGATTTGGATATAGCTATCAGGTTATTTGTGAAGGCAACTCATTTCCATTTATGTATCTCGAAATACCGACTTATAACGTCCTAAAAATAAAAAGTAAAAATTTTATTTTTCCATCAACCAAAACCATTCATTTAATCATTCCAAAAGAAAATAAGAGGACAATGTATTCTCAAAACATCATAGTAAAGTTCCAAAATGGATAGCACATAAAACTTAAGGGATGCAGTGTGATCAAGTCGGGTCACTCCCTTTGGAAACAGAAGTACCTGGAAACATTTAAACATAAAACCATAAGCACAAAGCTTAATGAATTCCCTAAAATACTACATACCATACATAACAAGGAGCCCAACCTTGAGGTATATTTCAACCCATGTGAATTCTATCATCCAGTTGTAACAATTGGTAATTTTGGGTCAAGTTTGTCGATCAGAACATTACAAACCTAGTTGTATTAAGACCTAATATATGTAATTATGTGTTAATTAAATATATTAAAGGTTTATTACACATAATTACTTTGATTATATCTCAAAATGTTCAACAAACTGCCTATTGCTAATAATCAAATCAAAAATCACAAAAATGGATATTAATAGTGAAGTTAATTTTTTTTTCTTTTTTGCATTGAGTATACTAAGGACTAATTTATGATCAAAATGGATAAATTATACTATGAGGACTACGTACATACAAGGAACATCAAAAATGGATGTCATATGCAGAAGTTGTGTCCATTATAAGATTACAAATCAATATAATACCGATTTTTTTAGTAGATAAAAACTGAATGGATCTGTTGAGGTACTTGCACACCTCATATGGAAATTTTGAGAACATTTTTGAACTCAGACATAGGTCTAATATTTGATTTCATAATCATAATATTTTTAAATCATAAATTTCTTACTATCACGAAAACTGTCAAATGTAGATGAAGTAGACGCGAAAATTCAATCACCTTTTCCCAGAGTTTTACAAATCGGATTTAGGATCCATCTGACTTTTTGGAATCCTTGAACCCAATACTATCATTGCCAACTTCAGAAAAATTATTAGATGTCGGGATTTGATCACACAAATGTAGAATGCTATTTTAAGTTATTTATGATGTCACAAGTATGACATCATCATTCTTGTACCTTAAACTTGCATGTAGGACCTTAAAGTGACCATACATACTACTAGAAATACATGCACTCCTTTCCGTCCTCTTTTTCATGTAATCACCCTCTCTCTGTCACAATCTCAAAAAGTCCCATAATTTAAGGTTTAGGGCTATTACTTGCAATTTCAACTTAAGGTACTATCCTATTTGACTTAAGAGACAAAGACTTCATGAAAAAATTGTTGAAACCTTCCTCTTACTTCCCCGTGTTTTTCTTTCCCTCACTACACCTTACACACATGCAAAAGCTAGTATCATGCATAATTAAAAAGCCTATGACATTGCTTCTAGTTTTTAACTTAAGTACACCATTCATAGAAGCATAAATGGCCAGACGTTTGAGCTCCTTCATTTATATTCGATCAGATCCAAATCACACCCTAAATAATCTCTCTTTCTCTTCCTTTTATGTTTTGATTCCCGGACTAAAATTTTCCTCCATCGGAGGTGTTGTTCTTAAGGTTTTTTGGTGAACAAGAGGATCAACAACCCCTCGACTTTTTCCTTCCTTTTCTGTCGAGCAAAGAAACCAAACACCCCTAAATATTTTTCCTTTCTGCCCTCACCTGAATTCTCATTGTTAGCTGCCAAAACAGAAGAAGAAGCAATGAGGCTGTCGGAGTTGCCCCTCGTCACCCCACTACCATCGTCAACAATCCAAGGTTGCCTTGGTGCTTCCTTTCCTTTACTCTTCGAAATTGATCAACCCCATCTCCTTATTTTTTGTGGGTTTCAAAGGTCAAAATAGTCGGGGTCTTCATTATTGTTGGATTGAGGATTAAAAACGAAAAGCTTCCCGAAAAACAAGCAAATCCCGAGTCTAGATCAAGATCACACAACGAAAGTAAGTCTTTATGGCCCCATTTTAAGTTTTTATTGATTTTGGAGGAAAAACATACTCATTTTGTTAAAATTAAATTATAATGTTATTATGTGCTAGTTCATATTTGGTTGTTTGGAATGATTCTTAGATTGTTAATTGATAATATTAAATATTATATGCTTAAAGTTAGGAAATAATATAAAGAATGACATTAAAAGTCATATGAACCATATATGTACAATGTCTTCTGAGATTATATGTTCTAGTTAAGTTATTAGAAAAATAACTAACTCCTAAAATGTGCATGTCACTTTATGTTATATTTATGAAAAATCGCATAAATCAAACATTCATAAATGGTCATAAATATATAAAGACTTTAAATCACACATTAGGGCATCTCCAACCCACCTCCATACTCCATTTTTCCCCCATTTCTTCCCTCATTTTTCTCCAACCCTACCCCATTTTCACCTCCATTTTTGGAGATATGAATAGTATTCCCCCATATATGGGGGAATACTATTCATATCTCCAAAAATGGAGGTGAAGTTTGGTTGCCAATTTTAGTCTCTCTCCTTTTTATTTTATACATTTTTAGTTTATTTTATCTACTAATTATAACTTAAATGCAATATTTAATATTTATAATATCATGTTGTATACTAATTTATATTAATTAATCATAAATATAGAGTTTAATTAGTAGAGGAGTGTATTTGACAATATATATAAGTTATAAAAATAGAATATTCTAGGAATATACTTTTGGGGGTAAAAAATGGGGTAGAAAATGGAGTAGGGTTGGAGATGAAATACTATTTACTTCATTTTTTACTCCATTTATGGAGGAAAAATATGAAGATGGGTTGAAGATGGTCTTAGACATAAAATGACATCATAGAATGCCTATTTGTTATTATTATAAAAAATGGGCAAATAAATGTTTTTGGTTAAATGAAATGTTATTTAGTACATAAATACATGATTTTTGATAAAAACATGTGTGTAGTGCATTTATATAAAACATTGCTAAAAAATGGTCAAAATGTGATTTTTATGCAAAAAAAAAAATTATGATTATACATAAAAATGCGTTTTATTATATAAAAAAGTTGTCAAAAGGTATTGTAAATGATTTCTATATAAAAATGATTTTAAAAATCACACACAAGTTCTTATACAAAAATGAAACCTTGAAGAGATTAACACAATGTTATAAAATTTGTATATGTATATATTCACACTTTTGTAAAATGGGTATTTTATATATATATATATATATATATATATATATATATATATATATATATATATATATATATATATGTTACATTGTTTCGTAAACAAAATCATATATACATATAAATAAGTAGTCATTTTTCACACACACATATATATATATATATATATATATATATATATATATATATATATTAATGACAATATTTCATGAAAAGGTTAGTACTTAGCAATATTTTGCACAAAATATAATAGGAGTGGATTATTACGACTTTCGGTTAATAATTGCTTGTTTATGTATTTGTGTTTTGAACTATGTGATTTGGTTGATTTCACATTCGTTGAATTATGGATTTATTCAAAACGCAGCAATTATACTATCAAAATTTTGATGGGAATCCATTAATAAGCTTCAACATAGCGCATGTGTTTCTGGGCTAGACATTAATGTTGATGTAATAGTCTAGGTTAACCTTTGTAACTCATTTTGAAATAATAAAAATATATTAATTGAGTATTCTGTGTTTTATGCTTAATTATGTGGCTTAATTGAATTAAAGATAAAATAAGAGTTAAAATGAAATGTTAGATAAGCCCGATATCTATACATGAAGTTTTAGTGGTCGTTACAAGGATTCCGAAAATATAAAGAATGCCAAAATCCGAGTTATAACGAAGAAGTTATGACCTGTCGAAGTTTCGCGACAGAACCGACACGATGCTGAATGACGTAAAATGCGAATTTAAGATAGAGCGATATCTAGCCTTAGTGATCTAAACGAAAGTTGTAGAATAAGTTAAACCGAGAGTGTGCATAAAAAGAACGCCCGAATCTAACTTCGTATGAGGAAGTTATGATTTTTCGACGTTTCGACTTAGCGGTATGCAGCCCAAAGTTCGAATATGAGATCGAATGATATTTGGCCGAAACAATCTAAACAAGAATCTAAGATCTCATCGATAGTAGTCCAATGGTAAAAAGACAGACGAAAACGGACGTCGGTTGAAGAAGTTATGATTTTATAACGAAGTTTTCCTGTCCCGGCCTACTAAAAATAATATAATACAAATAAATTCAAAATTAGCCGGCAGAGTCTAAATGAAAGTTGTAGAGCTTAGTCTCACCTACGCGTGGATATAAAGAACGTCGAAAACGAAGCTCGTATGAGGAAGATATGATTTTCTGAAGTTTTTAAATAATTAAAATATATAAATTTAATTATTCGGATAATATCCGAAGAGCTTACGAGTCCGATCTGATCCGAAGGGTACGCCCAGCGTACCTAGGTGTACGCCCCACGTACATGTCGAGACCGAAGTATGCCCTGCGTACGAGGAAGTTACACGCAACGTACTACTGCCTCCTACGGTCCGAAGAAGAGCCACGTTCCACCACCGAGACTTCGACACCTGGTTGCCCCATCCGAACTACGCCCCGCGTAGAGATTCGTACACCCAACGTACGTGCGAGGGTGCATCCCTATAAAAGGCATGTGAGACCTCCGGGTTTGTTGCTCAATATTTCTTCTCTTCTCCCCTTATTCTTTCTATTTCTTGGTAATTTATACCCTCGAAACCCCAGTATTATTCTCGAGACCCGAAGCAAGTCCCGAAGCCCTGAGGATCCCGAGAAGTAAAGTTTCCGAGCCGAAACTCTGCCCGCGAGAATCCCGGTTTTCAAGAAAGCATATCGGTTTCACCGAAGAATACTACTCTTAGAGTCGTAGTGTTGTTCGATCATCTTTTGATCAAGTGAGTGTATATTCCTTTTCTTCTAACACATAGATACGAAGTATTCTCTACAAAATACGTGTTATGTGTTTGTATATTATTTGCTTATTTGAAATAATTGTTGAATGAATGATTTGTACACGTTTTAAGTTGTATATAAATGTATATATTTTTATCTACTAATATGTTGGGTAGAACATGGGTAGAAAGTTGTTGTGAGATGAAATAAAATGATGAGAGGCCTCGATGTTGATGTTGTTAATCTAGTCATCTAGCGGAGTATGGATGACGACCACAGACTCTTCCTAGACTGTCCAGTGGAACGCTGGCATGTTCATAACGTGTAGGTGTTGTGAACGATGTGTTCACCGGTGTACTCTATCCTCCTCATGGTTGCCTTTAGGACATCTATTGTCAAGGAAACCTCTTTGCAGTAATGTCCATGTCGATGAAAATCCTAGATTAGGTCCCTGGTAATAGATGTTGTTTTAGGGACGTAAAGTGAGGATAACGGGAATGGGTAATCGGGTTATTGTTGGTTGGTGAAATTAAATATAATTATTTATTGTGGGTTGAAAACCTTATATGCTCACCAAGCTCCCAAGCCTGACCCACTCAGTTTTATTTGCATTACAGGTAGTGCCACGAGAGCATAAGATGGATGAATCATCAAGTTATTTTGTTTATAGGCCAGTAGTTGCATATAACTGTTGTAAGGCTTATAATGTGCCATTTATGCTTTTGTGTTTGTATCGGAACATGACATCCCGAGTTTTGATATATAATAAAAATACATTTCTTTAAGAAATGCTTTGATAAACCTTATTTTATCATGTATTGTTTTGGGGACAAATTCCACAACTCTTTTAAATCAATGGATTTATTCTGAAATTATTTTAAAAACATAATTGAAACTGGTCTTTTCTGTCCGTGATTTTGGGGATGTCACATTCAAAAACTCTAAGTATGGATCTCTCAATAACTTAAGTTTTAAAGCTTGTTATTCTATCTTGAACTTCTTGAAATTTCATTAGTCAATAAAACTATCATAGGAGTTTGAGACTAAAGCACGTGTACAAATCCTAGACTTGATAAATATGAGATTTTGTTTTTTTGAACAGCAAGACTTTTATACATAAAAACTAAACTAGCGAGAAGCTAGGAAAACAACAAAAGAACCCACAACTACATCCAATCCTCCCATTTTAAGAACTTATAACTTTTCCCTCTATATCTAATCTAATGAAAAGACAAAGACTTGACTTCCTCTTCAAGGATAAGGATGATTTTAACCTTGCCATTGAAACAGAGACCATTTATGTAAGACTAAAGACACCAAAGGAAAGCCCTGATAACCACCTCAAATTTGGTAAATTCAAAGTTGGGCCAACTATTCATGGCTGAGCCTAAAATTAGATCATCAATCGAGGTTATATTGGAAAAGTTTGGGAGATCCAGCCACCACCTTCCCATCTTTTTCAATAACTCTCTGGCTAATTTTTGACGGTGGTGTTGCACATAGAACAACATAAATTATGTATTGTCACTCCTCTTCTAGAAATCTTCACCTTAGAAGGCAGTTTACCCAATCTAAACCTCCAAATGAAGAGGTTGATTTTAATGGGACTGCCTTGCACCAAATCATAGCTAAAGGGACAGAAGGTAAGAACCTTTCGTCAACAACCTTCCGCAAGGAGTCAACCGAGAAAACACGCTTGTTATCCAACTTCCAAATCCAATTACCTTGGCTCTGGTTTTGATTCCCAGAGGCATTGTAATGCTGTAAGAGGGAGTTTAAGTCTAGATAATGGCTTAAAAGGTCAACAACAATATCACAAATATTCCCCCATGTAGTTGGTTTTCTCTGAGTAGGCTTAGGAATGCCTAGACAACCAGTATGGCCATACAAGCAAGTAATAACTTTTGTCCACCGACAGTCGGGGCTCACTCTGTACCTCCACCACCATTTACAAAGAAAAGTGATACTGAATGCCTTAAGGCTCCCAATTTCTAAGCCGCCATTCCTTTTAGCATTCAAGACTTGTTTCCAAGAGACCCATGAGATTTTCTTGTCATCTCTTCCTCCGCCCTAGAAGAACTTGTTTTTAATACTTTCTAACTTCTATGAAACCATGGATGAGACTTTATAAAGAGAAAAAAGGTAAGAACCAAGGGCCCCAAGGAACGATTTACATAAGATCAATCGGCATCCAAAAGACAGAGAGAACAAGCTTTCCACACAGACAACTTACTTTGGAAACAATCAATAAGCGGAAGCCAGCTAGACATCCTAGACATATTACCCCCAACCGGCATCCCAAGGTATTTGAGGGGAAAAGACCCACCTTCATAAAACATCAGTTGAGCCATATTATCTAACTCCCACGAGTTAACCCCAACACCATATATTTGACATTTCTATAGGTTGATCTGGAGACCTGAAACCACATAAAATTCAAAATGCTGTACTTACTTAATTATAGCCTATGATTTACATGTTATAATTACTAAGAAAAACTCTTTTATTTGGATGGTGTTTCAAGAGAAAATAAATGATAAATATACTATTTTATAAATCATTGGTTTTTAAACGCTTATAGAATTTAAAAAGGTTGAGTGAAAACCTATAAAGCTTACCAAAAATATTGTTGATGTATTGTTTTTCAAACGTATGGATCTTCAGGTACTTAAAGACCATGAAGAGCGCATAATATATGCGTGCTGGAGGATACATTTCCTTAAATAAAGGGTTGGCCAATTCAGTGGACCTTTTTGTTTGTCTAATGCGCTTTGTTGAACTAGTATTTAATAATTGTCATTTTTGGATTTATTAAACAGTGTAATTCTTCATACTTAGACACTGGAATAATGTAATGCTATATAAATCCTGTTATTATTCATTATATGTTGTTTGATTGTGAACCACGCTTACGTAATAACCCCGGGGTTTTTGTTGTTGGTTGGGGTGTGACATCCACCATAGTCTTACAGTCACTCCTCGTCTTAGAACCCAACTACAGTCTTTCCTGCCATGATCCAACCATAGACTTTCAAACTAGTGTTATGATCCAACGATTGTCTTTCATACAAGTGTTATGATCCAATCATAGTCTTACATACAAGTATTATGATCCAACCACAGTCTCTTATATAAGAGTCACAAAGACAGTCTAGCATCCTTCATAGTATTATGAGAAGACTCACCTCACACTCGAAGGCGAAAACAACAAAGCTCGAACAACCAAAAAGTTGGTGCTACACACCACCTAATGAACATCCAAATTCCAACCTTAGTCTACCCTCTAAAACTAGCAACTTGAATAAAAGCCAACCAAGTCAAAAATCATAGGTCACCATGTCGTGGCAATTCAAAACAGTCACGACCAACTATGTCACCACGTAGTGGCAGCAAGATGGAAAAATAATTGCGAAGACCCCCTTCCCCCAACTACGTCATGGCGAGCAACATGCCACTTCTTGGACTCTGGGTGAAGAAAAATTAATTAATTAAACTCTTAATCTGATAAGCCTTTTGTTCAAACTTTTGAAAAGGATTCTTGGGACCCTAAAGGTTCATAAAAATCCAAAATTTATGGAAATGCATGACCCATGCTTGTCCTCCATTCCAACTAGGTTAAATGATAAGAAATGGAGTCCAAACCCCATGTGTAACACTAAAACTTCACAAGAGTCCAGATCTGAAACATATTTTGTCGTGGTAGCAACACGACAAAATAATTGTGAAGGACCCCCCTCTCACTACATCGTGGCTAGCAACATACCACGTTGTGGGTTTTGGCTGAAGACGACTTAATTGATTAAGCTCTTAATCTTATAAGCCCTTTGCTTAAACTTTCCAAATGGAATTGATTAAGCTCTTAATCTGATAAGCCATTTGCTCAACCTTTCCAAAAGGCTTATTAGGACCCTAAAGGTTCATAAAAATCCAAACTTTATGGACATGCATGGCCTATTCATGTCCTCCATTCCAACTAGGTCAAATGATAAGAAATGGAATCCAAACCCCATGTATGGCACTAAAACCTCACAAGAGTCCAGATCTGAAACATTTAAGGCATTTGGGACTCCCAAGACCCATAAAGTTGAAAAATATAAGGTAACCCACCATTCAAACTTCACCAAAGGACCAAAAGTGCTTAAATCCTAAGTCTACAAGAAACCAACCATCAAGATCCAAAATATAAGACTTAAAAACGTCATGAAGTTTCACAAATAAAATCCCTAAGCTTGTCAGGAGGTTCCCTTCACTACAAAGTTCTTCTTCTTCCTCCAAATATCACCAAGAACATTAAAATGAGCTCAAATGAGGAACAAAGGGATTGGGATTTGGTTTATCATCTTGGAGGGTGGTGGAGGTTGAGGATGGATGAAACCTTAGCCATTACATCCTTTAAATAAGGCCTTAAGCCCAAAAATTAGGGGTTTAAGCCTAAGACGCCACCATATCATGGCCAGTACATGGCCACATTGTGGCTACTTAAAATGACCAAGGACCAAAAGTGGTTACTACATCATGGTGATCTCCTTACCACGTCGTGGCTACTAAAACTTCCACAAGATTTAAGCATCGAAATTCATACCTGATAACCGGATGTTACACGATTGGATCCCATATGTCCAAAACTTTAAGTTGTTTGCCTCTTATTGAAAAATTCCAAGGTAAGTTGTCTACTTGGAAAGCCCATAGTCTCTACTTTGGTGGATGTTTGACTCTTTTCAAATCGATTCTTGGTTAGCTAGGCTCTTATCTATTTTCCTGTGTAAAGTTCCTTCTAAAGTGTTACAAAAGCTTGAGAGTATAAGAAATGGCTTCTTTTGGGGTGGAAATAGTGAAAAAAGGAAGATTACTTGGGTTTCTTGGAGCAAAACAATTAACGAGATGGAAAAAGTGGGCCTTTCCATCGACAACCTAAAAGATTTTAATCTAGGACCTGCTCATTAAGTAGTGGTGGAGATTCAAAGTTGGCCCTGAATATTTATGGATAGACTTCATCACAGTGTTGTATTAGAGTAATGGGGGTCTGGGGGTTAATAATCCTAGTTATCAAAAATCTATTATTTAGGGGAAAAGTAGCAGTATTAGGTTTGCCCTTGAAAATATTGGTTTACCTTTGAACAATCTATTTTAGCAATGTGTGTTAGATGATAAATGGAATTGGTTGATGGAAGGAGATGGTATTTTTTTCAATCAGTTCGTTTCGAAGAGCTATCGATTCATGCATTTTGGATAGTTCTCATAAGGCTACTATATGGTGAAAGGTAGTTCCTAGAAAAATCAACATGTTTGTGTGGTGTTTGAGGGTAGATAGGTTGCCAACTAAAGACAATCTAGCTCGCAGGATTGTCACGATTCAACCTACTAACTATGATTTTTGTAACTGTGGTTTGGATTCAATCAATCGCTTCTTTCTCTCTTACAGATTTAATGGCTCACTTACGTAAGTGGTGGCCTAAAATTCAGTACCTCTCTATCTGTAACAACATTGATGATCTAGTCATTGGTATGGCAGGATCAAGTTGGTTGGTGTTTGAAATTCGCAAATTTAAAGCTGTCATTAGAGCTTTTCTGTGGATTCTTTTGTCTTACAGGAATGACATGTGTTTTAAGAGCACTCTTAAAGTATCCCCAATCTAGCTTCAGAGATGTTATATGTCTCATTTTTGTACAGAGATGTTATATGTCTCATTTTTGTAGTGTAGTGTTAGAACTAAAAGGGTTGGGAACTTAAAATGGGATATATGGATGTAATGCTTACGTTCTCCTAGCCTCTCGGTAGTCTTAATCGAATTCTTAATGTTTAGATCATCCACAATAGTGAGTTTAATAAGATAGTTAAATGAGGTGACAAGTTTATGTGTCATTCAATGGATAAAACTCTTTCATTGTGAGATGTCACATCGACATTCAATAAATTTGGAGTTCAATAGTAATTGAACTCTTCAATGGAATAAAGAATTTTTTTTAATTTTTACATATTTATTAAAAATTATATTTTGTAATATTTTATTAAACTTTATAGAATTCAATATATTATTAAAAAAATCTATAGTTATATGAATTATAGAAAAATGACTGATAATCAAATGAATTCTATTGATTTTAATATATTATGGAATCCCTTAATAACCTTTGAAGCAATAAATATTAACTAATTTTTAGATCGATAGTTAATTAGTTACACAGTTTTGCATAGTAAGTGAATGAGTTTAAGTCTCGATCCGTTGCTGGTGGGTTGGTGTTAATCACCACTCGTATTTAGGGCAAAAAAATCTTGGCCACCAATTTAGCCCCATCAGACAGTGAAAGACAAAGATAGCCTACAACAAACATCTCTCTCTAGCCTTTACTCACTCATATGTCATCATCTCTCATCATTGGGCTTTCTTTGTCTATTTTTCTCTCTCTATACAATCCCTTCTTCTCCACCCTCAGCCTGGCTCCTCTTATATAACCCTAATTCATCATCTTGACCTTTCCACTTTTAGCATCTTCCCATCCAAACAAACTTTTTGCTTCGGGGAACGAGCCATTTAGGCAACAGAAATGGTTCAAATCCCCCGGAGAACAGAAAAAACTCATTTTTAATTAAGTCTCTTGTACTTTCTTGGATCTATAAGTTCTGTAAGTTTTGAAAAACATAAATAAATTTCGGTTAGCCTTTGATCAGTAGTTATCATATTCTTGGAGGAACTGGACTCGTCATTCCAAAAAGAGCAATTTATCTTAAGTTCGCCCACATCCATTTGGATCTTGCTGTGTAAGTTTCCCCCGGCCCTTATCTCTCTAGCTCTAGCTAGTTCTTGAATTTAAGTATAATATATGATCACACTTCATGTGTATATATATCTTCATATGATAAGCAAAAATATACTTTTTTGAGTAATTTGTAGATAACTATACGACATTTTTTTTATCATGACATGCAACCTAATTATCACATGAGCTTTAGCTTTTACTTTTGTTGCCATGCTGTTCGTTATGACGAACATATATAGTTTCTGTTTATATATATGTGGAATGGGAAAAGGTGATCGATAGAGTTTGGTAGTTGAAATTTAACTATGTACGTCTATCGAGAAAGTGTATGATCTGGTTCCTTTTATGTGGTACATTTGTAAGCTTCGATCTTGATAGTTGATATACATGCTTCTGTCATGTAATCTTTGGAGATTAGCTATACTACCTCACAAAGATAATTTAATGTAATATTGGTCGATGAGGATAGCAAAAGACCGCGATAATCTTGTTCATTTGTTCAACTGATTTAGGGCTTGTTAATTAGGATGACTTTGAGGTACTGATTTTGAATCTCGATCTATGTATGGATTGCCCACTGAATCACCAGGGTACTTATTGCTTAAATGTTACTTCAGTTCAGTATAATTAAAGCTTTCTCGGTGGTATCACAGTTAACGAGAGCAATAGAATTTAGAATGCCGATATTATACCTTTCTTGCTCATTGCTAGATTGAATCATTTTTATAACAGGTTGAATTAATGGTTTTTAGTAATGATTTTCAAACCACAATGACCGAATATATATAACGAGCGTAGTGAAAGTGCGATTCTCTCTATAACATAGATATCGGTTTAATATACGCGTACTTCATAATTTATGTCTTGTTTAGTCATGAAACATGTAAACTGATCAAGAAGATGATTGAAATGCAGGTCTCAAGTTCTATACATAAAGAAACAAGAAAAACATGAATACTTTTTCGCATGTTCCCCCTGGCTTTCGGTTTCATCCCACCGACGAAGAACTCGTGGATTACTACCTTAGGAAAAAAATTAACTCCAGAACAATTGAATTAGACGTCATCAGAGACGTGGATCTTTACAAAATTGAGCCATGGGATCTTCAAGGTACATAAATAGTCGACTTAATTCGTAATTTCAAGGGTTCCGTATGCCATGCATTTTTATACTATCTAGCTTGAAATTTCTTAATTCTTATCAACTAATTATTCACTAAAATCGTGCACATAATTAGTTGATTTCGCACCAGAAACTATTTTTTGCTTGAAAGATCCTAATAAATTTGTAAACTTATATAGATCTGTGCAGACTAGGTACAGAAGAACAAAACGATTGGTATTTCTTTAGTCATAAAGATAAGAAATACCCAACAGGTTCCCGCACCAATAGAGCTACTGCAGCTGGATTTTGGAAGGCAACAGGAAGGGATAAAGCGATTTACTCGAAGCATGAGTTGGTCGGGATGAGAAAGACGTTGGTGTTTTATAAAGGCCGAGCCCCTAATGGACTAAAATCGGATTGGATCATGCATGAGTATCGCCTTGAAACAGATGAAAACGCAACCACGACACAGGCAAGCTAGTTTCATTATATATACCACAAGAAATAGTCTTTAATTAGTCATGAATCCAAGATTTACAATGAGGATTTAATACACCATTTTATTCAATTCAATCTCTTTTATTTGAAAACAGGAAGAAGGGTGGGTGGTATGTAGGGTTTTCAAGAAACGACTACCCGCTATGATCAGGAGAGCAAGCGAGCATGAACCAATCTGGTACGATGATCATCAAGTCTCATTCATACCTGAAATCGACTCAACATCACAAAACAACACCCGATCCAACTTGGGTAACACTGGTTACCAATACCCGTACGGTTCTTGCAAGAAAGAACTAGATTCACAGCTGCAAAATTACCAGATTACCCCAGGCCACCGTCTCCAACTCCCTCATCTAGAGAGTCCAAAACTTCTCCCAACCTGCAATTCTTCAATGCCCATTAACTATGGTATAGATATAAACCAACAAAGCATCAATCTAGAGCCTTCCTTGTTCACTCAACACCATAACAACATCCATAATCAACAACATCATCAAGACCAAAACTTTAATGATCAAGTGACGGATTGGCGAGTTCTTGACAAGTTTGTTGCATCACAATTACTTAACGAAGGCGATCATGTTTCGATCAAGGGAAATCATGAACAAGCCTACACAAATGCAGAAGAAGAAATACTATTGCAAGAAGAAGATGCATCAAATCCCGTCTCCAGTTGCCAAATAGATCTATGGAAATGATGGAATATTAATTAATATCCTTCTTTCCTTGAAATTATTAACTCTTATTAATTCTTGTACATAATAAAGACCTAAAGTGGTACATGTATGATCGACCTTATTAATTAACTCTTTTACCTAGCCTATATAGAGTATTATGTCTCTTGATTAGCACTCTCAATTAGCTTATTTGATGGGTATTATTGTAACTAAAACCATCAAAGAAATAGAGGAGGGGGTGCTGCTGTATTTTATGATTACTTGGGATTACAGCATTGTCTGTTATGTGTAATGGGCTTCATTATGTTTTTGCTATAGTTGGCAGCTGCATGCATTTAAACTGATGTTTATTTAATTAATAAAAAAACTTTTAGGTTCACCAATTAATAATTTTTAATGTCATGCTCGCATTTAACGTGCTAAGCTTTTACCATCCGTCCAATGATACCATGGTGATTCACTATTTATAATATGGTTTTCCAAAATAAAACATATATATATATATATATATATATATATATATATATATATATATATATATATATATATATATATATATATATATATATATTAATGATAACTGATTAAATGGTTAAATTTTTTAACTAAAAAGGCATGAAAAAAAACTTTTTTAGGCATTTTGAGCAACATAGTCGAGGTTAGAGATGATACGAATAATCTCGAATTGGAATTGGACAATTTATTTTCATGTTTATCAAGTACATGACGGAATATTTTATTTTGGCAAGATAAATTAAATGGCTAAAATCGGGCTCGTTGGCGACTCAGTTCCCTGGATTGTACAATATGGACAAGCGTAAATCAGCACTCGTTGCTGAAAGATTCAATTCAAACAGGTTTGTTGGATGTTGGAAAAGACTATCAAACCTCCGTTCCATAGTTGGCAATTTCGTCCCTAAACAAAAGATCGACACTATTAAATTCAATAAATCACCGGATGACAAATTTTAAGACGGTATTATAAAAAACATGATTGACTCAAAGCTCACCATCGCGACAACTATCGCAATGGTATGGTTAAATATGGCCCCGATAAAAGTTTCAATTTTTGTTTGCAGAGCATGTTTAGACTGAATTCCTACCTACTCAGATTTGAGTCGTCAAGGCGCAAATAATCCATGTACTTTGTGCTCTAGCAAAGATCGAAACCTCTAATCATCTCTTTGTAACACGCTCATTCACTCAGGAAGTACTTGATTGGATATTCAAGTGGTGTTGTATTCCCGACTAAAAAAATCAAATGTATGTTATTATATTAGTTTTGCAACCAATTGGTGTCATTGTCCAAAGAAAAAGAAGATATTGCTAGTCATTATATATGGTTCAATTTATAGTATATGGAAGGCGAGAAACAATAAGGTGTTTAAAATATTATCTCTTCTCCAACAAAGACTACAGACAATATAATTTCACTGGTGTAAGGATGGATTAAGCATAGGAGTAAACTTGAAAAGTATTCTTGGATGGGTTGGAGTTGTTGCCCCACTTTGAATAACATATTGTATCTTTTCTTTGTATGTTTTTCTTTTTAGAAATTAAATATCCTCTTAATTTTTGTTCATACATATCCTCCTACCTAATTAAATGGTGACATATGTAACATTTAATGTTCATTTAATGAGATTTAGTGATATTTTAAAATACTAATATGACACATGTCGTCATTTAAATGGGTACGAGGATTAGTAGGATCAAAAGGTAGGATGATATTTAATTTCCCTTTTCTTTTTCCTAGCTCTACTCACTTGCTAGATTGTGTTTAATAAAATCTGTTGGTTAAAAAAAAGGAACATGTCAAACACTTTAAAGATCGCCAAAATATCTTCAAATATTTACAACATTATTAGATTCTTCTAATAAAAAAACGAATTAAATATCATCTTATTTATTATTTTACCCATCATCCTACCATTTTTAGATGATGACAAATGTAATAAAAATTTATTAATTTTATTAAATATGACAAGTATCACAATTTTAAGTATGTAGGAGGATAGTAGAATAAAAAAAAGTAAGAAGATATGTGATTTTTCAAAAAGAATCATGATTGTGTTAAAAACGGTTTTTATGTAATTCATATTTGAGGAAATTAACAAAACGAACAAAAAGAATGATCACGAATCAACTGAAACCGCTAGTCATTATATACGATACAATTTCAACTAATAAAAATATTTGAAAATTTAATTAGAATATCTATATGGTAAAATGGAATGTCTTTTTAGCCAAACCATTTCTCACATTTCTAACAAATTCCAACTATATGACTGACTCCACGGATAAAGAAGCTTATGCCATATGAAGTTTAGAAGGATGCATGCATGCATGATTTAAGACATCTTTCAATAAATAGAATGTTTTCATGCAAGAACATATATGTAGCTAATTAAATCTTTAATGTGCATACATATATTAACTAATACTTTAGATATAGCTTATTTTAAAAAAGAAATGCTGTATATATATATATATATATATATATATATATATATATATATATATATATATATATATATATATATATATATATATATATATATATATATATATATATATATATATATATATGCTTAGAGATGAAGTTTGCCACAATACATGGGCAGATATAGGGAGTGAGTTGGTGGGGGATGCTTATAATTAATCAAAGCTTTCCTTTGAAGGCAGATCATAGACATTATAGAATAGTTACTTTTCATATCCTTTTTCTCTAGCGCTGTGACAAAAAGATTCTCTGTGGATTCTTTTACGTCATCCTTCACAACGAAGGTAATTAGTGGCAGTGTGGCACGACTATATATCATGAAGGCTCATGCATAAAATTAGCCTGACTCAAAATTTAAAAAAATTATACGAACATCCTAATTAAACCCTCAAGAATATTAAGAACATATATATGCTGAAAGGATCTTGAAGGCACTTCTTTGTTCTAGTAGTTGAGTTGTGACGTAGAAACTTATGTGTAAACATGCATTTTGGAAAAATGTCTATTTGAGTACATAACTTTTCATCCTCATGTCTCTTCAAGTTGTGGCACGACTTCAAATATAAATATAGGTCTTATTTTTGCTTTACCATGGTCCAATTTAGGCGGACTAACGAAAGAACTCGCAAGGTAAGCTTATTAATTAAGACAAATTCGTGATATATACAAGTCCCAAATAATTCAAATAAGCGTTAAATTACGGATTAAAAAAAGTACATGCAGAAGTATATCAGCTGTGGCTTACTGATGAAGAAGGTGGTGACGAAAAAAACGTTCATGCATGCACCCAGCAGGAGACTGATGAAAATGCATAAATTAAAGATGAATCAATGACTGCATGCTAACCATTATTCGATCACCAGCTTCTAGATCTGTACAGTGTAAGCATTATAGTGGTCCAAAACCGAAAGAGAATTGAAATGTATCAAAGAATGTTTGTGTGTCTGTGTATATATAAATCATGTATATGTTTGGGTGGTGGGGAAGTCAAAATCTTGAGGGAATCTTGTTAAAGCAATGAAGTTTCCAGACACCCAACATAACTCATTACTGTTGTCTCTCCTAATTCTTTGGAGACAAGACTTACTTCAATTCAGGGGGGAAACGTTAACCAAAACACTCAAAATTTCGTTGATTTATACCCAACAAGTTCTTTACTTAAATCATGTAAATATCACGAGTGCCGAATTTACAATTCTCTTGATTGATATAAAGGAGAAACGTTATATTTGGAATATAATAGCTAAAAGTAAATACGCATAACTGATTGAAATTTACATCCATCTAATATACTATAACACGTGATTTCTAAAAATGGGTAAACATGGAAATTGGGCAACACCCATCAATCGCCACGAGATTGGAAAGGTAAATTACAATGTCACGTATCATCAAATTTAAACGAAAAATACTTATCAATTATTTCCTCGTTACTAGTAAGATAAGCATGCTAAGACAAGGTTACACATGATTTCAAAAGTTATTCGAAAAAGGGGTTAACTTTAATGGGCAATGGGCATGCTTCTTAATATTTTATAAACAAATGATTAAGGAATGGAATTATAAGGTTTCTATTAGGGTGTTTGCTTCGAGGAGACCTTATCATCATATTTTACTGTTTTTTTGTACCCATAGATCCACATTCATCCCACAATCTCAAGACATCTTTTTTAAGAAATTTTATGTTGGTAGAATAATAAAATGAATTTACTAACGTTCAACCAAAACAATATTCAGGATCTGTCAATAAAAAACATTTTCATCCCGCTAATATAGCATTCAAACAAATAAAGAAATAAGAGCACCTTTCATGCAACTACTTCAGTACCACTACGATTCTAATAACCTGAAAAATCTATCTTTTGAACAAATCCTAAACATTCTTAAATCATATAATCATATAAACAACAGCTGAAAATCCCATGATCAACAACAAAAAAGTTGACTTTGCTGGTTCTTGGATGTTTGATCCTGCCGTAGACAATGTTCTCTGAGGCCTGAATAATGCAAACAGAAATTAAGGCACTCGTTAACTTAATATATTATAATCTTCAGAAAAAAAGTACATTTTTTTTGTGAGATATTATACATACTTTTGTAAGTGTCCAAGATCACCACAAAACAATGCATTATCAGGCACAGGTAATTCGGTTTTCTGGTGATGATCTTCTGGATTTATGATTCTGATATAAGTTTCTTGACCTAAATACCATCTATCAAGATTCATTGTTCTAAGATTCCAAGCTCCCACATTATCAAGATAAACATATATTGCAGTCCATCCTCCCGGAAAAACCTGTTCTATAAATCCACATATTATTATAAATATTACATTTAATACAATATCTTTTTTATAAACAAATTTCAGACCTGGATTGTAGAGCGTGAAATAGCATCCCATCGATTATAAGAACCCCTGCTGTTTTCTGTCCAATTCCCATAAGCCATTCTAAATATATTATAAATTTTGTCATTCACATCTTCACCAAATCTTTCAAAAAAAAAAAAGACAATTAATTAAAAGATTAAATACCCGACAACAAAAAACGAAAACCCATCCATATGAAAGCTCTGAACTACAGTATCATTGTTCTCCAATATGATTTCCACAAACCCTTTATACGTAGCATTGATGATGGATCTTCCCACCCGTGGAGGTCCGTTTAAGGGTATTTTCGGAAAATCAAGTTTGTAAACACCCTTCACATGATGATCATCTGCAAGCCTCACCGGTGTATCAAGATTCCCAAACGAAATCCCATTAAAAGAAGCACGAATTTTCCCATCAATCATCATCGGTTCAACACTTCTTAACATATACGTATCCGTCACGTTAATCGACCCGTAATGAAACGAACCCTGCGGGTTTGGCCGGGCCCCACTAGCCGTATTATTCATCCTATATATAAAGTACACATGATTTTGATAATTAATTCGAATCATAACAAATTAACCTAATTACTGTATACCTGATGGAAAGTGCTTGATTTAACGCGAATGAATACTCAGAATCTTCGTTTGGAGGATTGGGTAGAGGGCCGGATGCTTGGCCTTTAGAATTTGAATAATGCAAAATAGCGACTCCTGTAACTCGTTGCCAGTTTGATTGATTTACAAATCTGGCACTTGCAACGATGTAGTAATCAGTGGTTGCGTTTTGATCCATGGTGACCAGAAAAGAGTAAGATTGTCCCACATAAACATCGAAACTGCTATAGTTTTGTTGGGTTGTATAATGTCCCTCGGTTTCCGCTAGTACCAAATTATGGCTTTGGATTCGAAAATTCAAACAAGTCGAGACTCCAACATTGATTACACGAATTCGATAAGTTTTACCTTGATCGACATTAATTGTGGTGTGGTTAATGCCATCGGGAACAGTGGAATTGTATTTAAAAGGTCCGTTTCCATTGATGAGGACTCCATCTGGGATACCAAGGTTTTTTCCAGCATCAAGAGTAGCTCTGAGTGCCTTAAGAGGACAATCAAAAAGTAATTAGATGTATAAACATATGAGTGAGAGGTTTTTTTATATAAAACGATATACTAACCGAGTGGTTTCTGGTGTACCAATCACCAATGGTGATGATAATATCTCCATCGGGGGTATTGAAAGGGAGTTGTATAATTTTGCGATTTGTGATAACAAAACCACCGAATCCACCTGCTGCTGTTTGGAAATGAGTACTAGGAGCATAATAGTAGCTACCGATTTGATCCTTGACTTGAAATCGGTATGTCCAGTTCCAATTTGGAGGAATGGGGCAATTGGTGCCCAGAACTCCATCTTGCCAAGAAGATCGACGCATTTCTATTCCAGGCCTATCAAACGTAACGTAAGATCCCGTTTCCAATACTGAAGAAGTTTGAAAAAATATATATTCATATATGTATTTCTATTAAATCGTACCATGTAACGAGGAGGCTTTCGTCTAATTTGTTCTTGACGTTGACGACGACATTGTAATTGGTAGTAACATTTAGGGTTGGACCTGGAAACTCCCCGTTCACTGCTATGACCTGTAATTGGAGTTCACAGATAGTAAATTTTAGTATAACAAACAACTAAACAGTGACCATGATCGGACTATTTTGGAGACTAATTGCTTTTACAAAAATCACACAGCCACCATAAAATACACATTGAGACATTTCTTCGAACGCTCGATAAGCATATCATAAGGAAGAAAAATATCCTGAAACACAAAACAGAGCAGAGCACAAGAAGGGGGGACGGAAGAGATCCACCTGCTGGGGAACACCAAGTGGAGAAGCAGTGATGTAAGAGAACTCGAGTTCGTAATTCACAAATGGGTCGCCAGCAGAACAGAAGCCACCAAGTATCAAACCAATGTGGAACCAACTCAACAACTTTGAACAAAATGACGCCATTATCGAGTTGATTTGTGGTCTGGTAGAATTACAGACGTGATCATATAGAGATTAAAGAGGGAAAATCCCCTTTTCCTCAAAACTTTGGGCGTGTTTTGCGGTGTCATAGTGTTGAGTGTGTTGCCCCACCACTAAACACTCAGCATTCATTCTCGCATTTCACCGGCGTGATGTGTGGCTTTTCTAACTGAAAAGGCGCGAAATTCGTTAGTGAAATCAGCGATGCTGCTTTTTGTTTTGAGAAAATTACAAGATTAGTCCTCGTTCTAGCCTCAAATTGTACCTTTAGTCACTAATTTTAAAAATTAATTCAACCCCTCTATATATTATTAAAAATTACACAAAATCAATATTTTTCGATTTAAAATTTTAATTATTTATTTTTTAGTTGTTTATTATAGTAATTATATTTCAAAGAAACACCAATTGTCCTTCCCCTTCCTCTATCATTTTGTCCTCTCACCCTCACTCGAGGGTACTCCGACAACTTCAAGACTCCTCCGACAATGACATCTCTCTCTCTCTCTCTCTCTCTCTCTCTCTCTCTCTCTCTCTCTCTCTCTCTCTCTCTCAAGCGTACACATACCCTTGATATGCAGAACCATCACATGAACTTTTACTTCGTAGCCATGAAACAATTATAACCATCATTTGAGGAATTCCACAAGAACTTATTCACTGGTTATGAAGTGTTGAAAGATAACGAAGATAAAATCTATACAATCTATGAAGGAGCTCCAAAAGATGATTTATAAGGCCAGAAACCACTGTGAATGAAATTTGTCGTGACAAAATAGTCGCAAGACGAAGTTGGAATGGTGTTGCGACATTAGTGTTGTCTGGTGCTTGTAACACGATCAGGAGCTAGGTCGTAATGCTTAACCGTTGATTTTTTGGCCATTTTTGCTTTTGGTCAAACTTTGATGGATCTGAGTATTAGACTAAAAATTAGACAATTCCAAAACCATATGTATGATTTAACATCAATTAAATAGTTAATGGTTATTTTATTTATACTATATTTTTCGTGTTTTTGCATGCTTTAAATTGGTCATTTTTGTGTAAGTAAAAAAATGACGGTGTGTCGTGTCGTGACAAACTTAATAGCGCAAAGTGTCTATGAGAGCTTAGGCCCAAACTCCCTATGATAACTTTAAAAAAATACCATGAGTTTGTATGCAATTTTCGATAAAGTCGTTTCAACTGTTTAATTTACAAATTTTGATATGTTTATCTGTTTTTTTGGATATTAGAGTCTGTGTGTGTGTTTGTGTGTCTATACATATACAAAAATCCTCAAGTTTATATGGTTTTCTAGAAACTAATTTTATGTTTTTGTGCCCTAAAACTTAGAGTGGTCCTCACTTATTACCCTAAGTTGAATTTCTCTAATACGGGGTCATTTATATGGTGAAATATTAATACAAAAATTGAATTTCCATGATCCATGAGCAATCTAGATTTAATTACAAATGTTCTACTACATACATCATTTTCTCACGGATTTTTTATTTTAGTTAACAAGAATTAATAAAGAAATATCAAGATGATGATAAATTATATAAATGAAATTTAAAAAAAATTATTGATAAATGTGGATATTACATCTCATAATTATATATATACCCCCAGATTTAGAAAAATAATGATGGAATAAGATATATGGACTATATATATAGTCGTATGCTCGATCGTCGTTTTAATGTTGGCGCCCAAGGGGGAAATAATCGATCTGGGCTGAGTTCATTTTCCATACATTTACGTTTGCATTTACACTTATTCCTGTAGCATTATTGAATAGGAAGACCTTTGCTGCGCTGTAAATTGCCATTGTTGGATATACCCTTGAGGTTATAACCGTCCTTCCACCTTGAGCAAAACTTTCCACTATGGAATGATCAACCTTAAAAACATTTTTATAAATCAATTTTTAGTTTATTTCAATATATAATCATAATAGTAGTCTCAAACCATTTTATTTGATTTTTTTGATCCGGAATATATGAAATACAAAATATCTTATAAATGTAGGATTGATTATTAAAGGACGAGTGTACCATTTGGTAAATTAATATATCAAAGGAAGAAAAAGAGTGTTGCATACCAATAATCTCATGCTAAAATTTTCACCATGTAGAACAGGAACACTGCTCCCATAGATTATTTTTGTGACATCCGCAGCCGTTGATGATCTGCACACATTCTCATTGTTAATTTAACAACTCCATATAATCAATTTATAATATTCGAGATAAATAATTAAAACCTTACTTGGACTCATCGGCACAAAAATAAGTAGTAGCAACCCCATCAGCACCTTTAGCAATATAAAAATAGACAGGAGTTTGCTCAGTGAGTGATTCATCTGCAACAACTATCAATCCAAAAGGTCCAAAAACTCCTCTAGCGGCGGAACCACCACTTGTGGTGCAATTGTAACCCACATCCGCCTCAATTGCTGCCTCTACCGTTGTCTTATCAATATCAAACGTTGCTAGTATGTCTAACTGTAATAAATAAATTTTTTAACAAAAGATCAAATATTATATTCAATGATAAATGATAAATGTTCAATGTTGTAATATGTTATGTTTTACACAAATATCGCTAGATGCACACCGAAGTAAATACCTGTGTAGCTAAGCCTACTTCAAGTGGCACAAGAGATCCCGGTTTTAGCAAAACTTTTTGAAATTTCGTATTTTTGGCTCTCAACTTCTCAACCTCTTTAACTGGCCATTGAAGTATATTCGTCCCGGTCTTTTTGTCAAACACCACCTCTCTTGGAATGGTCTATCATTCATATTTCATAAAACCCTTTAATTAATAATAATAAGAGTTATCTTTAGTATTATACTTTGGACCCTTCTAACATTTTCACATTTACTTTTCACACCCTATTTACTATTTATATTTACTTGCTAAGGAAAAATCTTGTAATTATTGGTTTTACCTGAACGGAGGCCCATCCCTTCAAAATATCGGCAGCTTCACTATCTGTTTCACCAGTCCAACCCCATAGAATTCTTCTTTGAGTACTTTGGTCGTAAAAAGTCTTTGATGCATAATATTTTCCATAATCAAGTCGTAGCCCTATACCCACATCTAAATCATAATTATCGGGTGTCCATTTGTCACTAATCGAATCATACGTCCCAAGTGCATAATAATCATGTTTATTATCATCTAAACTTGATTTCAACACATGCTTAATACCCTTTCCGTTGACCGATGTATCCAACCCGTTTGACTGTGTTGTTGACACCGGATAAAAGTCAACACACTCCCACATACCCGTACCCGGAACTGCATGCATCACATCATCCAACAACTCAAAGCTCGTGAAATCTGTTGTTTCATAAACAAGTGTAATGCCCGTCTTGTTAACCTTGGACCCTAACCCGACCCGCCATTTTCCATTTGGGTTGAACCAAGCGGTAGTTGGATCCCTAAAATCCTTAGCGCCAATGCCGGGTGGTGGTAGCAAAACTGGGTTACCCGGGTACTTGACCCAATCTAGGAGGAGGGGATCGGATAGGTTGGCGGGGTATGCTAAGTTTTGCACCTGCACTTCCTGATCGGTGTCCCCGGTATACAACATAACGATCTTACCATCATTAAGGAGTGTAGCAGAACCTGTCCAGACGCCGTTGATATCGTACCAGTGATCAGGAACCATAGCAAACGGGAGATGCTGCCAATTGATCAGATCCTTTGATATTGCGTGTCCCCATGTGATGTTTCCCCATACTGCTGCATCCGGGTTGTATTGATAGAACAAATGGTACCATCCCATGTGATACAATGGACCTGCGATACACGGTATAATTAATCGATATCAATATTAATATACAAAACTAACTTTATTACTTATTATTTCCACTTGGTTTTCAAATTTTAATTTTTAACAAATGTAACATCAGATATGTTACGCAAGTAAATAAAATTGTGAATCTAGTCTTTGGAATTTGATAATTAAAATATAAATAAACGTGTGACGGTGGAAAGTTAGTTAACGTGTACGGCAGTTAACTATTAAAACGCCTACAAAAGAATAGAAAACACGTAATTCACGGGATCCAAAAATTTGGCATGCCACGTGTGATGAGATGATAGGATGATAAACGTAGATCACGTAACACATGATCCACGATGTAAAAGTTCATCCAACTATCCACGTCAGCAATATTTAAATCCATGTGGTGGGTCTTCATTTTATCGTACCTTTTATTAAACATGTATATACATAGCACAAAATATGATTGGCATCTTTTCATACACCTTTTTGCTAAAGTAGAATGCTTCAAATAAATAAAATAAAAATAATTTTTTTATACAGTTATGAGTTATCCCCCAAAATAAAGAGATTTTGTATGCTAAATGTAACTCTTTTTTTTTTTTTATATGTGTAACGTTGCATTATAGCATCGACTAATATAACATTTTTAATATCCTTTATTTTTATGTTAAATATTATTTCAAGTATATATTTCAAATATTTATTTGACAACCAAATAATTTCTTTTAAAGTACAAATTCAAATAAATGTTATTGACCTTAGTATGGTTTTATGTGCAGTAAATATATATATTTAAACTATTTTTATATATTTGATATCACAATAATATATAGCGTTTTATGTTACAGTAAATATATAATTTAACTATTTTTAAATATTTGATGTCACAATAATATAACAGCTTAATCGTTCACTTAAAAAGTTTAGATGGACCGAAGGTACGAACCTTGCTTTTCTCTTCATACAATTTCTAAATTTGTTTTCTCTTATTACCAAACCAAGAAAAAAAATGAAATACGGCATTTACTAAAGTTAGCAATTTTGATACGTAATTTTTTATGTTAATGGAAAGTTATCTATATATCTTCCAAGATAAAACACACGTGGTCTATAAATGATTATTTTAGGTATGTAAGTTACCATAATAAGATATTACGTTTTTTAGAAATAACAAAATACATTTTGGTTTTTCTTCATTGAGGTAAAGAAGATTACTTAGGTTTCTTATATAGGTTTCACATGTAATCCTCAACCATATATCTATAGCGACATTTATCTTATCCTTTTTAAGACCAGGTTAAGTCTCATAACTTCCCTCTAATTATATTTCATAATTTTAACATTTGTTTTGGTTAATAGATTTTAAAACGAATTGGTCGGTCGATTTTCAAAATATATTATTTGAATTTTCTTTCCAATGAAATATATATTTTGTAAAATCCAGGATATGTATTAGTGTATTACAAGAATATTAAAGATATGTATTTGAAAAGAAAACAAAATAAACGGTTAATGTTTGTAACTTGGATAAGCAAGGTTGATTGCTATTATTCTTACGTTTCCATAAATATTGGCAACTAAAACGTTGACTTTGTAATTAAAAATTGGTAACTAATTTAATGTCTTAATTTTTCTCTACTGATCAATCATATCCTAAATCCGTTGAAGATTCTCTGTTCTTAAAAAATAAAATTTATTACCAACTGGAGAAAAGAAACTCATATATATATACAAACAACAATCTTCTAAAGATCGATTAAATAATTATTAAAAAATGAGAATGAGAAAGAGGGAGAGCATACCGTTGGGATCTACAGAAGATATATATCAACCAGCAAGAATTCAACGACCCGAAAGCATCAATGTAGTTCAAGAAATTAATATTTGGATCAGTGAAAATAGAAAAATAATAATAATAATAATAATGAAATGAATAATGAATAATGAATTAATTACGTTGAGTTATGTGTTACAAAGAGTTACCATTCATCCAGTTTTTCGGAGGTTGAAAATGAAAGCCTGTTCTTTGCCAAGACAACATGGCATTGGTCCAAGGGTATATGTCGTCAGCGCCGGGAGATGACAGCTGGAAATTACTCTTCTCCGACACCCCTTGAGACACTCCTCTTGAAATGGGTTTAAAAGCCTCGTTCGCCGGAGCTCTGTCGCCGGTTTCATCGTCGACACTAGTATGAGGTTGACTATGTCGGTTGAGGATGAGAGCTATTAAAGACGAAAATATTAACATGGACAGAAAGATCGAGGACAAGAGGGTGAGGGGTCGTCGTCGTTGAGAGATCGGCGGTGGGTAGTGGTGGTGATCGGAATCCGGCAAAAGAGAATATGAGGTGGATGTGGCATGTTCGAGATCAGCAGCCATTGTTTTGTGGTAGTTGAGAGAAAATTGGAGGAATGTTGGTGAAGGAGGGAGATGAGTTTAGAGTTCTTATACAAGAGACGGATAATTTCTAGAATTTTGATGAACTGTGGGCCCGGGTATGGGTTACAGTGGGTCAAGCACAGCTCTTTTGACATTCAAATAATTTGATCGGGTTGTAAAAATATTTATTAAAATCAAGGCTTAAGTAAACGAACTTTATTCAAGTTTAATTTGAAAAGTTGATGTATACGACTTAGAGGAGCTCAAGTCGAGTTTGATCTTAATAAAATGATTGATTTGCAACCCAAATTCGTATATATCAAACACTTACATATTACGTGCATCTAGAAAAGTTATATACTTATATATTTCAAGCTTGATTTTCTAACCTTGATAAAATTTGATTTGGACTAGTTTGTGTTCGAATAACTTGATAAAAGTTCAACTCTTATGTTCTAAGTTTTGTATGAACCTTTTCTATTAGTTCAAGTTAAATAAGTTAGATGCAGTAACAGAGCTAGAAATTTTATGTAAGAGGAGCTAAATTTAAAATATATTTTTGATTTCAATTTTTGCTGCACTACATTTTTTTAATGTATTTAATATTTATACTAAAATCCTTAAGAAACTTTGAGGAATGCGACCATAGATGTTAACCCCTTTCGTGACTCAATCATTGGTTACATGCCAAAACGTACGTACGTGTATAATACATTTTAAATGAAATTATTTTATTCAAGATCGACTACTTTCAACCTTATGAAAGGGATCATATTAATAATACATGTTTATTTTAACAAGTTTAGATAAAATTTAAAAAAACTAAACTTTATTTACATGAAAACATAAATTAGTTTGAATTTTAAGCATTTTTAAGGTGTAAATTCTATTAACAACAAGGAGCTAGATAATATAAAAACGTTACAATGAAGAAATAACAATGATAGGACTTTCTAGACATCCACCCTAGTTCATGTTCAACTTTGCACATCTATCAAACAATCAATAGTAAAATTGCAACACAATCTTGTTGGTGATTTTATATCACTAATATTATTTAAGTATAATGGATTTAATTTGTTGATCAATGTTACTTTAACAATTATTGAACAAATTAGTATGGTGCGGAGTGTACATTTGTTTAATTTTGTCATTATTGAAAGTATATTACTATTTAGGGGCCAATCCCCTAAACTGATAGGGTCCGGGGCAGCGCCCCTGGGAGCGAGGTCCAAGGGGCGGCAGCCCATGGCGGGGTCCAAGGAAAATGCCTCATAAATCCGTATTTTCTGTAAATACACTCGGTTTTGTGATCCATTTTCATACTCGATTTTTACGTTAGTTTATGATCGTTTTGGACAGAAAACTGTCATTTGGCAGTTTTAAGACATGAGGTTTTTCCTGTTATATGCTCAATTTCGAAATCATTTTGGGTATAGATCTTCATAACAATTTTTTCATTCTCCATTCTAGAAAACAATGAGTTTTATCCGATTAGAGATTTTCGAGTGTACCCACGAAATGCTTTAATCTGAAAGTGTTTAACAACTCTCATTGATCCAAGCAATTCTATACCCAGATTTTTTAACATCTTATCGAACATGACATCTTGTCTTAGTGTTTGCATTCAAACAGTCACGCTTTGCCACACTAAGGTATTGGTGATCAACTCAGGTTTATACATTTTCTAACTGTGCAAAAGAAAAAAGAATATCAGTATTCAACCAACCATCAATTTGTCTCTAAATGAAAGAAGCTATGAAACACATAATAAACATATGCTCATTTATCTAGATATGTATGTCACAAATAAGAGAAAGAATAAACTTTACATCTACGACACTCTTATTCAAATTGTGTCTTGTAGGAACTCGATCCAATAACCGTCTCCACCAAGATGTTGACTTTAAGAGTATGTGATGTGGGTCATGTTATAAGGCGTTATGGTTGAGGTGGCAAACAATAACGATGTCATAACAACATAAACAACGCCCCCCCCCCCCTATTGGTGTTTATGGTGCATCTCGAGGCCATGATAACATTTTGCAACGTGAGGATAAACCAATCAAATTCATTCATCCTTTTTCTTCTTATTATTACTCTCTCTCTCTCTCTCTCTCTCTCTTTCTCTCTCTCTCTCTCTCTCTCTCTCTTTATCTCTTAACATGTTATAACATAGGAACATCATTTCCTTTATGGTGTTACGGTTGAGGTGGCATATGAAATGATGTTATAACACCTACTCATACTCAATGCTCTTAGGGCCAGCCTTACATTAATTAAAATAAGCAAGGTCTTAGGGCCCCAATTCTAAGGGGTCACACTTAACCCAAATGTTGATTAATTAAGGGATTGTCGATTCCGTATTCTCCATTCACGTAGACACGCACACCATAGTTTTAGTTGAAACTAAGCATCAACTCTGCCAAGCGACTATTCTTCTTCTTGTCTTGTTATTCATGAGTCCGAATTCTGATCGATTCTTGAATCTGGATTGTTTAAAAATCAAAAAATTGATTCTTGAATCTGGATTGTTTAAAATTTGATTCTTCATCAATCCATTGTTCATTCTTCTTTCTGAAAGGTTTTCAGGTGTGAAGATACGATATGTTCTTCCTCTGATTTTCTATTTCTCCATAACTGATAACTAATAACTCCATTGCTGATTCTTTTTTCTTGATTAGATTATCTATTGGGGTAAGGCTTATTTTTTTTAATATTCAATGTGTCAAGTTCGATTTTGGAATCAGGTTTGGACTTTGGGTATTGGAATCAGGTTTGGACTTTTGATATTGGAATGATTTTGGTTAATTGGTTGGAGCGAATTTCAGTTGCCAAGTTGCAATTCCATATTTCCATTTCAGTTTTCTCAAGGAGTCAAGGTCAAGGATGTGAAGACTCAAGAATTGTCAAGAACTCATTTGTCATCCAAGCATAACAAGTATTTTCAATCTATAATCTATTACTGATTTACTTCCAGATTACTTTTGATTGTCTTGGTGATATAGTCTAAGTTGTATGCAAAGAGAAAGGATGTCCCTTTGGTCCTGATGCTTTTCATAAGCATGTCATGGCTTATACCTCATTATCTATGAGAGTATGTACTTTGTTGTATAGTTATTTGTTTGAACACTTTTAATTAATGCGATATTTATTTATATTTTCTAAGTTCTAACAACATGTTTATCATATGGGATGGTATATAACATTCAGTATAGTAAACGCCAAGTAAATGCCAAAAGGCCTCAAATTTTTGATTCACTTAGAGCCTCAAACTAGTTGATCCGCCCCTAGCTCTAATAGGTACTAACTTGTTCCAATATAGTATAACGTTCCCATGCAACCACCCTCTTGTCATCAATATAAGTCCTCGTCAAAGCCATGTTGCAAAATCACATCAATTCAAAATCCCACATCCACTTGACTTGTTGATTAGACAATAAAAAAGAGTCCAATGTTCCCTGAAGCTCATCCCATTGAGTCTCTCCCCCTCCCTCGATTTTCGATGCCTACTTCCAACCTAGGTATTTTAACAAACGGGAAAATGTATTTTATCCCAACGAACTCATCAAATTTGTTTCAAAAGGTCACCCAATTTTTTTTTTGTACATAAAGGGAACGAAGTAGATTATAAATGGTTTAAAACTTCATTTTTAAAGAAATGACTAGGTAACGTGGTAATATGTAGTCTATATTGGTAAAATGAATGTCATGTAATCACAAGCTGTGACATGTCATTAAATGAAATGTCCATGTGTACTCTCCGTTATTTTCAAACGGATTTACATTACACAATCCTTTCCTTCGTTTCTTTCTTTCGATTAAACCAAAATCAAAAAACCCTTGTCACTATTCAAGAACCCTTTTCATTACAACATTCGTCAAGATCGATGTTCATTTTCAAGGAGTCTTCATCAACAGATTTTGTGACTTTTTATAAACACATTAAATCATTCTAAATAAGTCATAACAATCTTATGAAATCGTGTACGAACAAATTTGAATCATAAGAACATAGACTAAACATTTAGGAGAACGATATGTCTTTTGATCCTATGAATTGTAACAAGGGCCCAATATTCACGATTAAATTTTTTTCTCCTTGTTTCATTCCTCTTACTCCCTTTAAGTCACTACACATTCTTACAACATGTTAGTACTTTATCCTTAGTAAAATACTTAATGATTGAAAGTAATGTCTAATGGTATTATGAATTTTTATATCTGGTTGTTAGACTAAACATTCATGGGAACGAGTTGTCATTTGATCCTATGGATAGTGTCATATGCTCGCAATCCATGATTAAATTATCTTCTCCATATTTCAGTCTTATAAATTAGATATATTGGCATGAATTCTTTCTAACTCCTCTTCTTATTTTGGAAACAATTAGTTTATCATAACAAGTCTCATAATAATCCTCCCTATTGTCCTTGGAATTTGGCGTCGGATTAGGTATATCATCATTAATCGTATTTTACGCATTGGCAACTGAAACATCCAAATAATCATGACCAAAAATTTTATTTTTACTTATTAAATAAAACCATAGTTATCAAAATCATCTCATCAAACATAATTCAAAACATCATAAACAGTATATCCATATCAAAACATATGTCAAATATATCAGAGTAAACATCCTAGGATAAACATCATGGTGTGTGCAATGCAGTCATCCCGAGCTCTTCCCTTTGCTATCGGAAGTACCTAAAACCAAAATTGAAAATTCTAAACACGAAACTTAGCGAGTCTTCCCAAACTACCACATACCATACACATAACATGCAACTAGGAGATACGGGCCCCGACCACACTCAAGGAGATACGGGCCTCGCCTACACTCGGCTAACGGGCCCTGCCCATCCTTAGTGAGATACTGGCCCCGACCATGCTTAGTGAGATATGGGCCTTGCCCACACTCAACTATCTTGGAGATACGAGCCCTGCCCACACTCGGTTAACTAGGAGATTCGGGCCCCACCCACACTTAGCTAACAGTGAGATTTGGGCCCCATCCACACTCAACTAACTAAGAAACACATACAAGTATCACACATACAACAAGTATAATCAAATCTACCAATCCATTCATATCCATACTCAAATAATGCTAAGATACAGGCTTTTTCCACACTTAGTTACTAATCTGCACACATAACATACACGGTTGGCATTGGTGCCTTTGACCCGTTCAAACCAGGAGGAAACTCACCTCGCAAAACTGAATGCAAAATCTCACAGTATGAAATCTCTAGCGACTGCTCTTACGACTCCCCGAGCTATCAGTACAGAATAACACTTAGTTAAAACCCAATAATCCTTCTTATGGTAAAATGACCGTTTTACCCCTGATTTGATCTAGTCCACGACCTAGGCCCAAATCCATAACATAAAAGGCCCAATTCTTGATAGCCTTTCCAAGCTCACTAGTGGCCCACCAATTGCCAAATTTTCTAAATTGGCTCCAACTCCTCAAATGGGCCTTCCTTTAAGCCCATACATATTCTTAGCCCAAAATAACTTATTTATGATGGCACACTATGGCCCAAAATAGAAAATTCCAAGGAATGGCCCAACCCGAGGCCCAAATAACACAAGCCCAAATCCAGTGAGTACACAGGGAGTACTCCACTTTACGCTAAGCGTACAAGCTGCATGGCTTGTACGCTGCGCGTACGGGCTTATACGGCCAACGTACTACCCTGTTAAGCCATAATCTCCAAAAAGATCTTAACCCCTTAAAACCTAAAGCTCCAAACACAAATCTGAGTCCAATAAAGTGTCTTAACCCATAAAGTCACTTACTTGGTGGCTTGTAAGCCCCCAAATGGACCCAAACTTGAAATGTGACAACCTACTTCCATAGAAATGACTAATACTCATGCATGGCCACTTCAAGACCTTCAAGATGGGAATTTTATGTCTTTGGGACTCAAATAGCACTAAGGGTGGCAACCCTAAGCCTAGAAACGGATTTGGAACCATAAGGTTCCATTCTTGGGACCAAAAAGGTCCAAAACCCCATTACAAGAGATCTAAGCATTCATGAGGCAAGTTTTGAGCGTTTTACCTCAAATGAGTGCCGAATGATGATGATGTCTCAAATCCTTAAGCTCAAGCTACACAAGTTCTTCTTCCCCAACTTCCTCTTTCTCCTTCCAAGCTCCAAGCTACTAAAATGGACTTCATAAGATCAAGATCACACAAAGATGAATAAGATTAGGTTTCTAGGGTTTCTGAGTTAAGTAGGATGGTAAGGAGGTTGGGGTTTGGTACATAATGATGTATAGATAGCCTAAACCCTAAAAATTAGGGTTTTAAGTCAGCTCGCGTACGTTACGCGTACGTGCTTCATCCCCCCGTATCTCATAGTTCAATAATTAATTACAAGATTAAATAATTTAGCATTACCTCAAGTCACAGATGTTACAATTCTTCCCCACTCGAATCAGAATTCGTCCTCGAAGTCCGCTGCTCTGAACAACTCCAAATAGTGCTCCCTTATCTCCTCCTCAGGCTCCCAAGTCCACTCGGACCCATTGCGGTGTAGCCACTGCACCTTTACCAGCTCCACCCTCTTGTTCCTCGGCTCCTTCTTCTTCCTGTCGAGAATGGCTACTAGTCTCTCGATGTAATTCAGACTACCATCCACCTGAATATCCTCTAAAGGCACAACTGCGGAGTCATCCCCTAAGCACTTCCGTAGCTGGGAGACATGAAAAGGGATGTAGATCTGGCTAAGCTCTGCTGGAAGATCCAAACGATAACCAACTCGGCCCACCCGAGCCAAAACCCTGAACGGACCGATGTCCTGGGGCCCGACTTGCCCCGCTTCCAAAACCGGATGACACCTTCCCAAGGTGACACCTTCAGAAGAACCATGTCCCCCACCTGAAACAGTCTGATCAACGCTCATTAGCATAGCTTTTCTGCTGACCCGGAGCAGTCTGGAGCCTGCTCCGGACCTGTTAGATCTTCTCCATGGTCTTGAGCACCACCTCAGTACTCCCCATGACTCTCTGACCGACCTTGCCCCAACAGATTAGTGTCCTACACTTCCTTCCGTAGAGCATCTCAAAGGGAGGTCGGTCTATGCTAACGTGATATGTAACGACCGAAAAATTCCAACCAATTTAAACTTTTTGAAAACACCCCGATTTCATTAAATTATTACAAAAAGGTTTTCAATACAGTTAAATTAAAGTACTCCCAGAATCTCATCACAACATAAACATGAGGAGCGGTACGATCACGCCTTTGCCTTGCCACGGTCTCCTGAAGAACCTGAAAAACATAAAACCACAACTGTAAGCCCGAAAGCTTAGTGAGATATCCCCAAAATACCAACCACATATACCATACACGCATAACATGCCAACATATCCGATCACAGAACAGCCATGCACTTCGGGTCTACTGTGTGACTGGTCCACCGCACCGGCCAACAGTCCACCTGGTCCACCCTCCGAGTCTAGCCATATACATCGAGTCTGCAGTGTGATTGGTCCGCCCGCACCGGGCCTTCAATCCACCTGGTCCACTCTCTGAGTCTACAGTATGACTGGTCCGCCCGCACCGGGCCTTCAGTCGGCCTGGTCCACTCTCCGAGTCTATAGTATGACTGGTCCGCCCACACCGGGCATTCAGTCGGTCTGGTCCACTCTCCGAGCCTCGGCACGTCTGGTCCGCCCTCTTGGGGCCTACAGCCTATCCGGACCGCTCGTTGGGCCTTCGGGACAACCGGTCCGCCCTGGGTATCTTGGCCTATAACACAAAGCAGGACCCGCCTCAACCCAACTCCAGTCCAACAACCATGTGCACATAACATACAATCATATAAGAATTCAAAGTCAACAAGCCGATCAAAAAAATCACATAACATAACATTATCCTAACCAGGACACCGACCTAACCGGTCACTAGCATAGCATCACCCTACATATCAGGGAACCGACCTTAACCCGGTCTCTAACATATACCATCCTAGCTACCAGGATGCAAACATAACAAGGCAATAACATAACAACAATCACCCGTATCTCAGTCCGATAAAAGGGCCGGCCTTGGTGCCTTAGACCCTATCGATATAGTAAGGATAACTCACCTCGAAACTGCCGACTGAACAGATAACCCAAACTACTCCGATCACTAATACGGTCTCCACCACTGGACAACCACCAAGGCACTGAACTCAAAACAATATCCAACAATTACCAAAATGCCCCTGGAACTCACTGGTCAACCCTTGGTCAAAGTCAAAGTCAAAGTCAACCCCTGACTGACTCTACTTGCCGAGTCAACCCGATGACTCGCCGAGTCCCCATGCTCAGAATTTCCCCAATCCGCGACTCAACTCGCCGAGTCACCCCGAGACTCGCCGAGTCCAACAACTCTGAGTCCACTCACACACAACTCACCGAGTCATCCCTTGACTCACCGATTCTTGGCTCAACCAGAAAAGATTGGGACTCTTCGACAAGACTCGCTGAGTCCAAGAACAGACTCGCCGAGTCTAAGGCTATCTTCAACTTACTCGCCGAGTTGTTCTTCCAACTCGTCGAGTTCTAGTCTATCTTCAAGCAACTCGCCGAGTCTACCCATATGACTCGCCGAGTACCACCGGGTCTGAATCCATACAGAGGCTTTCCAAGCCATGCAGATGATCCAAACCATAGATCTACCCTTCCTAAGGCCATCCATCACGTAAAGTGGCAAACTTTACGTGAATCCAAGGAGATCTAGGCATTTTACACTCTAGGGCTAGGGTTTGGGACAAGGTAGATCCTTTAATCACTCATCAACAGGGACTTTATGACATACAAGACCATCCCAAGCTTAGATCTGAAGTAGCATCCTCAGATCCAAGCTTCTATCTCAATTTAGATGTCATATAAATCACCACACATGAACCCATGAAGAAAATAGCTTAAGGAAATGGTTCCTTACCCTTAGAATGAGCCCAACCAACTGTAGATTCCTGATTCCCCCAAGCTTCCTGATGCAAGCCTCCAATCTTCAAGCTTAAAGCACCAAATATCCTTCTCCAAGTTCTAATTCACTCAACAATGGGGTCTCCTCACGAATTTAGGGCTTCTGGAACTCAAGGAATGATTAGGAGAAGATATGATGTTCTTTATATAGGGCTCAACCTCCGGATTTAGGGTTTTCTCCACTCAGTACCAACTCGTCGAGTCCACCCATGCTACTCACCGAGATGGTCACTTAACACGCGACTAGAGTCGCGACCCTACTCGCCGAGTCCACTCGTGGACTCGCCGAGTCGCTCTTTCCCATTTTACTCTTTTAGCCCTTTCAACTCTACTCTTGATATTCCGGGATGTTACATGATAATTGTTGTTATAAGAAAATTCCACTAACGTAATTTAAATAATCAGATTTAATCGTTATTTAAATCCCTGCCTGATTAGTAGCCAAGGACGAAAATCCTAAAGGGATTTCTCCCTTAAATTCTTTAACCCTTATAGGGTTCCAAAACATTCACTACTAGAAAAAAACCATTTAGTGACACACAAACAATGACACGCACTGATTTATGATAGACATTTTTTGTGTGTCCTAAAAATAATGTAAGTTTTCCGAAATTTGAAGGATAGAGGACACGTATTTTTGCATGCCCTAAAATTAGTGTCAGAAAAGAAAAAAAAAAGAAATGAGGAGGGCACCTTTCTTAAAATGTGTGTCATGTAAGTGTATCGCTTTATAATCTTTTTAATAAACATGCGTTTTTAAGGCGGGAAATGAAAGCGACAAAAATTAACACCTGCCTATTAGATTCCACAAATTAAAACCCCCGCCTCTTCGAATTAGCAAGAAAAAGCCCTAGGGCCTTCGTCTTCATAGCAAAATTGCTCTGGCTTTCAAGATCAAATGCCTCGGGACGACGATGATAATGATTATCCTCTCGGCGGAGTCACCCTAACCTCTATTTTCATGCGACCCTTCAACACCTACACCGCTATATCCCTCCTGCAACGTCAGTTTACCGATTCCCAATTGCGCTCATGACGTCGTTTCATGACTTATTTTAGATGAGAAAGTTTTACAGCTGGTGAACAGAACATCGAGGATTCCTCGCCTTGTGATCCTTGCTTACGAGTGGTGGTTGGAGGCATTGCACGACATTTATGGACACAGAAAGGGTGTGAGATTTAACGTAACGATCACCGCTCTACAAAGTTCCCTCAAGTCATCCTCACACTTTCCTTTTTTGATTCACATCTCTGGTATCGAATTGGTCAGGTCGGTCTTCCATTCTTATTAATGATCTAGGTTTTCTTTTTCTTTCGATTTCACATTCGTTTATAGTTATAAGTAAAAAATTAAGCAACATTCTCTTCCATTTTGATTTGGATCGATAGTTGACTACAATTCTCTGACACAAACTGTGAGCGAACCTCGGGTTTCTATTTATCATACTTCAAACGGAGAGCAAGCAAAATAGTTGACTATTATTCAAAATTACGCATGACATATCTCAGGTCTCCCTCTTGAATTATAGTGTTGTATGTTGTATTTTCTCATGCAATGAGTCCACATATGGTAATGAGTTTCTTCTATCTCTTCTATTAGATAGTCTCCTCTTTTTATCTTGTAATTGATAGCTCCATGGAGATGGGTAAATGGAAGGTTAATGACGGACTTAAACTTTTGTATGTTAGTGAATATATTTGTCACTGAATCTTTTAAATGATTCAATAACATAGTGTATGCATTATATGGAGCTTCAAGTAGTTATCCTGGCTAATTCCAATAATGGAAGCTAACTGTGTCAAGGGAAAATAAGGGTAGATGCATCTTTAAAACATTAAAGCCAATAACAATTCAACACTCCCAGATTATAACATTAAAGCCAATAATATTTCAACTTTCAACACTAAGGGTATGACATGCTTCACTTTTCCATTATTGCTTATAACAATTTTTATTAGTTTCTCTAAATTGAATAGAATTTTTCTTCTGTACATTACATTCTTTATTAGATTAGATGTTATGGTGGATAGTATGTTTGATCATTAAATCAGGTTGATTTGATAGAGGGAGGATATTTGTTATCTGGAGCATCTGATGCATCACTTGCTATCTATGATATCCAACGAGCAACAGACTATAAGGGAGGTAGTCTGATTGTTAAGCATAATCCCATACTTCATGTCGATAAGCAACATCAAAATGGGCTCAAATGTGCCATATCCATGGCCATATGGTATCCAATGGATACAGGTCTTTTTGTCACATGCTCATTTGATCACCACATCAATGTTTGGGATACCAACACCTCATAGGTAAAAACATATATGATTCTTTCTTTTACCTTAATCCATCAATGTGTTTTGATTTCAAATTGATGTTTTTTTATAGGTGGCGATGGATTTTAAGATGCCAGGAAAGGTTTATAGGATAGCCATGTCTTCATTAGCCACATCCCACATGCTTATAGTTGCTACAACTGAAGATGTTCAGGTTCGGCTTTGTAATACGGCTTCAGGGGCATTTTCTCACACATTGTCGGGTTATCGTGGTACGCTAATGGTGTTAATAATATATATTCTAATTATTTGTAAAAGGGTATGAAATTTTGTGTATTATTATTATTATTATTATTATTATTATTATTATTATTATTAAACATTGTTGGTGATGACAGATGGCGTATCGGCAGTGGAGTGGTCTACTTGTAGTGAGTGGGTTTTGAAGAATGGAGGTTGTGATGAGGAAATAAGGTTTTGGGATATTAGAAGTGGAGTGGTCTACTTTCATTTTCTTTCTATTATTGCATTTCACTTTTAGAGCCTTTGAATCTAATATTAAGTTTTATGATATAATTATAATCATCCTACTTTAGTTTTGTTTTTGGTCAAGTGAGAACATTTGAATCCTTTTTTACCTGGTCAAATATCATCTTCCAAGACTAGACCACCACAGAAAAAAGCCACTTCCGGCAGTGGGTCAAAACAGTTTGGCAGCAGTAGGATTCTCTGGCAGGGCAAGCAAAAACAAAGATTCCTACTACTAGAAAAACAGCCTTTTACGACGCGCAAACCACGACACTCATTGATTTATGTTACGCAAAAGAGAGTGACATTAAAAAAGTGTCATCTCTTCAAAAAATTTAAGTATTTAGGTCACACATTATTGCGTGCCCTTAAATTAGTGTCTCATGTAAAAATATAAAAAACACGGAGGGCACTTGTGCGTCCTCTGTGAATGTCATTTTATATTTTTTTTAAGAAACGCGCGTCTCCGAGGGAAAATGAAATCCCAAATTTTTTAAACCCCCACCTTCTTCTTCCTCGTCTCCACCCCTCACCCACATCCACTGCCTTCCAGTCGTCATTGCCTCTTCTAGCCTTAAACTGCAACGATGCACCTTCCTTCTCGAAGAATGCTTCATTTACCACCATCGTCCGATTATGTGAGCCAAAGGAATTAATGGAGACAAAGAAGATTATGGATCAATCGCTTCACATCATGTTTAAGGTTAAGGGTTTGAGATTTCTTCCAAATCGACCCTCACACTAAATGGTTCGATCTCCTATTTTCTACCATGTTCCGTCTACTGATGCCTCCACCTTCTACCATCGATGTTAATCTTTGATTCAATCTCATCTCTCTCTCTCTCTACTCCTCTCTTTCTCTCTATCTCCCTCTATCTCCCTTTAACCTAAAAGTTTCAAATGGGAAAAAGCTCCTTCATCTTATCCTTAAACTCATCCCCCTCAGCCAATTGGCTTGTATATCTTAATTAACTTTTGATTATATATATATATATATATATATATATATATATATATATATATATATATATATCATGTGTATTTTAAAACAATTCAAAATACAAGGTTTAAACTTTTAATTGTCTAAATTAAACTTTTTAATTTAATTAAATTTAAACCAAATGTGATTGAATATTTATCTTTTAATTAACTATTAAATAGTTAATTTAAATTATTTATGGATTAAATAATTAGTTACTATTAAACAATTAATCAAATAATTCAAATTTAATCCTACTCCATTACCCTATCTAATTTTTGAAAATTAGGATATGATTTATTCAATTTTAATTATTCTATTTTAAGGTTTTTAAAAAAAATTAAGGAAACTAGATAAAGCCTAACAACCCTAGCTATTTTCGAGATTTAAGGGGTGGAGGCTAGGGTTTCAAGAACCCTAGTCATTTTTGAAATTTCAATCCCTTGGGGTTTAATTTCTATAAGCCTTAATTTTGATATGTTCAACATTATGCGTAATAAATTGAAAACTATAGCTATGAAACCACTGATAGGTTTTATAGGTTATAATTAATACATGTGGCAATAGCAACTTAATCATTAACTTCACATGCAACCTACTTTGGATCTAAGTTTTCTCTATTGAAAGCAATAAAAAATCAAAGATCATAAACCCTAAGTCAAGCCTACTATAATCGAAATTACAAGGATTATGGTTTACAATTTTACATACCTCTTTGATTATTGTTTTAAATAACTAATAATTCCTTTCTTTAATTTGCTTGGAAAGCCAACACCAAAGTTATGATGTCTTTAATGGTTTGTATCCAAACTCTAGCAATGGAAGACTTGAGAGGAGAAAGGAGATAGGAGCAGAATTCCGACTCTTCAAGCTCTTGGTATGCATGGAAGAAAATAGGGAGTCCATGGGGCCCTATTTATAGCTGACAGGAAAGCCCTAGAAACCCTAATTTGAAATAAAATAATATTATTTCAAATCTGTCTAGTTTCCTTATTATTCACATGGGACATTCTAGAAACCTTAGGAGGCTCCTAAATTCCGTTAGTCCTATGAAGGATCTAGAATTCTTCTATTGTTCAACTATTGAACAATTACAACTTAACTCCTTGCACTTTTAATTAATCCTAAAACTAATTCCAATCAATTTCTGAGTAATTATTAATTAAATAATATTATTTCTAATTAATATATTAATCTCATAATATATTTATTGCTATTTATAATAATATAATAAATCGGTAAATCAACCTCTCAGTTGAAAAGTCATTCCGTCAAATACTAGTTTTGAGCGCAACCCAAAAAGGACTTGGCTTTTAATTCAACTATATACCAATTTAGTTATTGGCTTAGACACCTAATTCAACACATATACCATACATTAAAGTCGATGAAACGATCAACAACTACCATCCGTGATCATAGATAACTGTTGTGAGCAAACCACGCTCTTTATACCTAATACATAGCCTAAGCGGCTTAAACGCTTCTTTACATGATACTTTGCGCTCCACGACACTCATTGATTTATGTTACGCAAAAGAGAGTGACTTTAAAAAAGTGTCATCTCTTCAAAAAAATTTAAGTATTTAGGTCACGCATTATTGCGTGCCCTTAAATTAGTGTCTCATGTAAAAATATAAAATACACGGAGGGCACTTGTCCGTCCTCTGTGAATGTCATTTTATATTTTTTTTAAGAAACGCGCGTCTCCGAGGGAAAATGAAATCCCAAATTTTTTAAACCCCCACCTTCTTCTTCCTCGTCTCCACCCCTCACCCACATCCACTGCCTCCAGTCGTCATTGCCTCTTCTAGCCTCAAACTGCAGCGATGCACCTTCCTTCTCGAAGAATGCTTCATTTACCACCATCGTCCGATTATGTGAGCCGAAGGAATTAACAGAGATGAAGAAGATTATGGATCAATCACTTCACATCATGTTTAAGTTTAAGGGTTTGAGATTTCTTCCAAATCGACCCTCACACTAAATGGTTCGATCTCCTATTTTCTACCATGTTCCGTCTACTGATGCCTCCACCTTCTACCATCGATGTTAATCTTTGAATTAGCAACAAGAAGCCCTAGGGCCGCCGCCTTCACCCACCTCCAGCGCCTCCAACATTTCTTCATTCAATCTCATCTCTCTCTCTCTCTCTCTCTCTCTCTCTCTCTACTCCTCTCTTTCTCTGTATCTCCCTCTATCTCCCTTTAACCTAAAAGTTTCAAAATGGGAAAAAGCTCCTTCATCTTATCCTTAAACTCATCCCCCTCAGCCAACTGGCTTGTATATCTTAATTAACTTTTGATTATATATATATATATATATATATATATATATATATATATATATATATATATATATATATCATGTGTATTTTAAAACAATTCAAAATACAAGGTTTAAACTTTTAATTGTCTAAATTAAAATTTTTAATTTAATTAAATTTAAACCAAATATGATTGAATATTTATCTTTTAATTAACTATTAAATAGTTAATTTAAATTATTTATGGATTAAATAATTATTTACTATTAAACAATTAATCAAATAATTCAAATTTAATCCTACTCCATTACCCTATCTAATTTTTGAAAATTAGGGTATGATTTATTCAATTTTAATTATTCTATTTTAAGGTTTTTAAAAAATAATTAAGGAAACTAGATAAAGCCTAACAACCCTAGCTATTTTCGAGATTTAAGGGGTGGAGGCTAAGGTTTCAAGAACCCTAGTCATTTTTGAAATTTCAAGCCCTTGGGGTTTAATTTCTATAAGCCTTAATTTTGATATGTTCAACATTATGCGTAATAAATTGAAAACTATAGCTATGAAACCACTGATAGGTTTTATAGGTTATAATTAATACATGTGGCAATAGTAACTTAATCATTAACTTCACATGCAACCTACTTTGGATCTAAGTTTTCTCTATTGAAAGCAATAAAAAATCAAACATCATAAACCCTAAGTCAAGCCTACTATAATCGAAATTACAAGGATTATGGTTTACAATTTTACATACCTCTTTGATTATTGTTTTAAATAACTAATAATTCCTTTCTTTAATTTGCTTGGAAAGCCAACACCAAAGTTATGATGTCTCTAATGGTTTGTATCCAAACTCTAGCAATGGAAGACTTGAGAGGAGAAAGGAGATAGGAGCAGAATTCCGACTCTTCAAGCTCTTGGTATGCATGGAAGAAAATAGGGAGTCCATGGGGCCCTATTTATAGCTGACAGGAAAGCCCTAGAAACCCTAATTTGAAATAAAATAATATTATTTCAAATCTGTCTAGTTTCCTTATTATTCACATGGGACATTCTAGAAACCTTAGGAGGCTCCTAAATTCCGTTAGTCCTATGAAGGATCTAGAATTCTTCTATTGTTCAACTATTGAACAATTACAACTTAACTCCTTGCACTTTTAATTAATCCTAAAATTAATTCCAATCAATTTCTGAGTAATTATTAATTAAATAATATTATTTCTAATTAATATATTAATCTTATAATATATTTATTGCTATTTATAATCATATAATAAATCGGTAAATCAACCTCTCAGTTGAAAAGTCATTCCGTCAAATATTAGTTTTGAGCTCAACCCAAAAAGGACTTTGCTTTTAATTCAACTATATACCAATTTAGTTATTGGCTTAGACACCTAATTCAACACATATACCATACATTAAAGTCGATGAAACGATCAACAACTACCATCCGTGATCATAGATAATTGTTGTGAGCAAACCACGCTCTTTATACCTAATACATAACCTGAGCGGCTTAAACGCTTCTTTACATGATACTTTGCGCTCCCGAAAAGAACTACTAGCAACAACGAGTTCGTTGCTTAGTAACTCCCTGCTGTAAGGAAAAATCATGTATTCCTGAAGGTGTAATCTTGATGGCAACTTGCTTTGTACCCATTATACTGAAACCACAAAAATCAGACTATTTGTTGATTCCTCCAATCAGGATACTCAGTCCCCCCCCCCTCCACTCAAGGTTTGAATGACCAAAAGTTAACATATGAAAACAACAAAGCCTGAAACCAGTTCACCAGATACATACCAACCTTAACTTTCAAATTGCATAACACGGAACAAGATAAACCTTCACATAATAATCAATCAATCATAACGAAGCTCCGAATCTCATATGGAGACCTCTAGACCTCCGATAACATCACTACCTCAGTCTTAGCGAAGTCAACATGGATACCATTTGATTGACAAGACACCCAAAGAACTGAACCTTGCGTAATCAAAACTTGCATTTAAAGAAGTCATATACAACCTATCCCTCCTCTAAAACTTCATGAAATCCTTGCAAATTCTTATCACACCCCCAAACCAGGGTGGTGGAATCATCTCGGGTGGATGACTTCATGAACAGTATCACAACATAATGTATAATAGTAATCAAAGCAAACATAACCATCATAAATATAATTGAAAATGTTCCATTGTTTCCAAGTGTTGTATGTTTCAAAACCAATTACATCATGATGACAAAATGAATAGTACGATGTCGTAGTGTCCCATCCTTAAAAGCCTTGTGACTACCTGTTTAACAGTTTCCTGAGAATACAAGTAGTTTTGAAAAGTTTCAACAATTAAGTTGGTGATTTCATAAGAGTTTTTAGTATGTGAAAAATCTGTAATTCTTTCCTTGTAAAATGATAGTGTTTGTTCTTAGAAAATCCGATATTTTCCTTAAAAATGAGTTGTAGTCTTAAAAACCCGAAGACCAAAAATGTATAAGTATTTCTATACTTAAAATAGCATTACGTAGTTTTATTCTTATATAAAACCATTTGAACGGATGTTACCCCGTAAACTAAATGTATCGTTGATTTTCCATGTGAGTTATTACAACCATGCTAAAACTGCTGCGACGTTCTTCAGGCGTCAGAATCTTAGACATTTGTCACCCCATACTTGCCGGTCTAGCTGTAGCTAGCAGCTTAGGTGCGGGATTGTCAGTCATTTTTAGATCTATACACAAGTATCACACTTTCTTACCGAGATTCTGGTTATTATTCAGGGCTTTAGTGTGTACTCTAGAAGGTATGGTGAAGACTTTGTCTCACATAATTGTTTCAAAATGTTCACGTTTTGTTGTAATGAAAACTCTTGTATGTGTAATTATCAGTTTTCCATGGTATTAATATAATGTATAATAATTATATACTTTTATATAGTTATTCGTCTTGTCTTAAAATGTTATAATAGTGTTAATGACCCATAAACTACATCTATTATAGTTTATTATAAATATTTCATTGTACCTATATATATATATATATATATATATATATATATATATATATATATATATATATATAGGCTAACATGTTTAGATGTTTATAAATAACATATATTATACATCTAACACAAGTATATGAACTTTTAGTATGATAAAGTCAGTTTTCTAGTTTTTTGACTTTTTACGTCACCAAACGGTAAATATTGAATTATAAACTTTGTAAATTTTACTTTTACATTTTTGTGACGTTTAAGTCAAGTTAACCTTATATGTTTAAAACAACATATTTTAGATAAAATCTTACAAAAATGGTGTCATAACCTGTTTATGACAATTTTTGTTAGAAAACCCTAATTTTACATAATATGATAGATTTTTAGGTTTTCTATTTGTAAAACCAAGTCCTTGGTATTTATAACCAGTTTCGTAACATATGTCTAAAATAACATATTTTGATTTATATCCCCCAAAAATGCTGTAATAACTTGGTTATAACAATTTTTGCTAGAAAAGTCCTATTACGTTCATAAAAACCATAGTTTTTTATAGTTTTGTTTTTATGACCTTTTTCTTAAGAACATATAGCATGTTTATTCTCATTTTTCATAGATTTGTATTTTAAACAACATACCACACATAAATGTTCATAATACTAGGTAATAACATTATTTCATGTAGATAACATTTTTACACAACATGAAAGTAAAGCACGCATAACAACTTGTATATTTATACAATTTTACTTGTATTCTCCCCCTAAAACTTAGATAAAGATGAAAGTGAGGGGTATGAACTCACCTTAAGTGTGTTTCTTGGTGGATAAAGAGGTGAAGATGAAAGATTTCAAGTTAAGAACACTTGAAGATTGAAAGGTCCTATGGATATTAACAGATATTAATGTGTGTAATTGTAACAAAACTAGTATATATGTATAGAATCGCTAGATTAGTAAGTAAAAACTTACCAAAAGATCAAGAACCAACTTATGAAAATTAGTCTGGAGAGAGAGAGAGAGAGAGAGAGAGAGAGTTTGTTCTTGAGGAAGGAGATGAACGTAAAAATGAAGAAGATGGGAAGGGGGGAGGTCGGCTGAAATAAAGAAAAAGAGAGAGGGAGGGTGAGAGGGGGGGGGAGGTATGGGGGCATGGAAAGGAGTTCTTGAATTTAATATTCAAGTATGTCTCCTTTACTTAAATAATAATACTTTTATAAAAGGGTAATAATCATATAAGACAAATTTGGTCTTTAGTTTATTTGTACAAAAACGGGTAATTTTTATAAGAGTTTGTGATTTTTATAAAAAGTGTGGTAAAAATGATGTATAATTACTTAATTTGATCATATAAATTCAAATTATTATAAAAATCATTATCATAAAAAATAATAACACACTACACAAAAGTTAGGATGATTTATAATTCTTTTTGTTAAAGTTTGAGTGTTTAAGCCGGGTAAAGAATTTGTCGTATTTGGTGACGAATTCACCAAAAATATGAATATGTAACCTTTGTGATGAATTTGTCATGTAGTATAAGGTTTATGAACTCAACTACATTGTGTTATGACTATTATTTATACCTAATTAGGGTTTATATTCAATAATTGGTAAAAAAGAGGTACTTTGTATTATAACTTGCCAATAGTACATTAGAAAAATTAGAGAATATCACATTTCTCCTAAAATTCTAATACGAGTTGAGTTGACCTAGTTGACATTTGTTGACTTTGTTTGACCAAAATTGACGGTTGTCACATCATCTCCCTGTTAGAAGGAATTTCACCCTCAAATTAGCACTCTGAGTGGGTTCTCAAGAGCTAGGGAAAAGATGTAGGTATTTTTGTTTCATTTGGTCCTCACGTTCCCAAGTAAATCCAGGTCCTCGCTTGGCCTTCCAACAGACCTTTACTATTGATATGCGGCTTCACTTCGTTCTCTCGACTTCCCTGTCCATGATTTCCACAAGTTCCTCGATGAAGTGGAGACTCTCGTTTACTTCGAGTTCGTCTAGTGGAATGACGAGAGTTTCATCGAACATGCATTTCTTCAAGTTGGACACATGGAAAGTAGGGTGCACGTTGCTGGGTTCTTGATGTGGCCGAAGTCTGTAAGCTATCGGGCCAATCCTGGCATGGATCTCGAATGTCCCTATATACCTTGGATTTAGTTTCCCACATTTTCCAAAATGTATCATTCCCTTCCAGGGTGAGACCATCAACAATACGCGGTCGCCAACCTATAATTCCAAGGGCTTGCGTCGTTTATCCGCTTAACTCTTTTATCGGTCCCGAGATGCTTTTAGTCGTTCATGGATCTTAACGATCTTCTTTGTCATTTCCCATATGATCTCAGGGCTGGTAAGAGTGTTGTTAGGCACTTATCCTCTAGCTAGCTGAGTGTCACCCACCTCAGCCCAACGTAGAGGTGATTTGCACTTGCGCCCATATAGGGCTTCAAATGGAGCAACATTAATGCTAGTGTGATATATGTTATTGTATGAGAATTCGATGAGCGGTAAGTGGGTTTCCCAAGCTTTACCAAAGTCTATCACATAAGCTCTCAACATGTCTTCCAGCGTTTAAATAGTTTTCTCGTTGTGCCTGTTGGTTTCTGGGTGATAGGTTGTACTCATGTCGAGTCTGGCTCCCAAGGACTTTTGTAGTGATTACCAAAACCGTGAGGTAAACCTGCTATCTCTATCAGATATAATGGATATTGGCACACCATGTAATCGTACAATCTCCTTAATATATGTCCTTTTTAGTTTCTCCATTTTTTCTGTCTCCTTTATGTTGGATTAGTGTCTAAGTCCATAACTATTTTGGTATGTACTTGACCCGATGGTGCATGGTCCTTTTGGGTTGCCTTCACCAAAGCAACTTGATTGGAGAAATGAATAAAGAGAGAGAGGATAATATGATTTATTAATATGTTATAAGAATAATATATTAAAGGAGAAATCATATTTGTTTAATTAATATTGGTCGATAATTAATTAAGAATTAATTTTGTGATCAAATGTAACTAATTAAACTAGAGGGGCTGATTTGTAATTATGTGATAGTTACAAAATAAGGTAAGGATTATCTTATAAGTATGGTGGACGAATTTAAGGTTGGAAAGCCTTAGAATTCGAGTATGATAAGGATTCAAGGATTATCTTATTGGTTGCTTAATGGATAATCAACTAGATAAGGATGATGACTGAAACCCTATTTCTACACCTATATAAACAACCCCAAGGTCATGAATTCGTGTATCCCTTCCCAAGAAGTCTTAGAGACGAATTCTAACCTCCCTCCTCTCTCCTTATACCTTCTCCACTTGCTTATGGTGTTTGTGAGCCATTAGAGGAGTGACACTTGTGACTCTTTGCTTTCCAAGGTCAATTCAAGGAGGAATTGGATTGTTATTGCTATATAACAATCAAGGTATGTTCTTAAACCTATTTACATGTGAATTCTGATTTCCATATGCTAGTATTAGGGTTCAAAGTCTTGGATTCAAAGTATGTACAATAGAGAAACCTAGATCCGAGCTTTAGGGTTTGTATGAGCACATAGGATGTCTTATGACCAAAACCCAACAGTGGTATCAGAGCCATGATTGGTTTCTATTGTATTGATGCTTGATGTAACTGCAAATCGTGTTTTGGCCTCACTGTTCGACCTGACTCGGCGAGTCAGCCCTACTCGGCGAGTTCCAGAGGGTGACTCGGCGAGTCGGTGCGTCTGACAGTGCTTATCTCGGGATTTCTTGCTGTTTTTGCATTGGGATAACTACCTTATCATGTTAGATTAATATTAATCCGATTATATGATATATTTGACTATAATTTTAATCTAATTGAAGATATTTATCAATTAATAGGATAATTGTTTCCTTATAAGATAATTGATAAATTATTTTGCAAGAAATCATCAAATATGGATAATTATGTAATTAAATGTTAGTTTAGATTATTTGTTATTTGATCCTTGTTGTTGTGAAAAGTTTCATATTTGGCCCTTTAGGTTTTATAGTTTAAAATTTGAACCCCAAAAAGTTTTGTTGTTTTGAAATTTAAATAGTTGAAACCCTAATGTTTTGAAAAAGGTTTCAAAACTTGCCCTCAAGTTTTGGAATTTAAATTTTGATTAAATAGTTTAATTTTGATGCATATTTAAATTCTAAACCCTAATGTGTTGAAATGTTTCAAAACTTGCCCTCAAGTTTTGGAATTTAAAAGTTGATTAAAAGGTTAATTAGGAATGTTAAATTTTAAAACTCTAGTATGTTTTTGAAAAAGTTCAAATCACACCCTTATGGTTTTATTAACTAATTAAGGTGTATAATTAAAGAGGTTTAATAAATCCATAAAAGTTTAGGTTTATAATTTAAGTAAATTAAAAGTATAATTGTTAAATTGAACCACCTAATATTTTAAAAGTGTAAAATACACCCTATACTATATATAACATTAAAAGTCTAACATTATATATATGTATAAGTAAAGGTCAGTCTTACCGTTAGTAGGCCTCATTCACGAAGCTAGTCTATAAGGGGTGTTTAAGGAAATTGCCTATAAAATGGTGATTGAATGGGTATCCACTCTTACCCACCGCACTCTTGACTAGTCGAGGGTCGTTAGCCGAACGGGTAGGATAGGACGAAACCTTCCATTATAAGTATAATGAATTACTAAAGTAACTAAATGTTTTCATAAAATTCCCAATCTTAGTTACTTAGGCAAAAGTGAATTGATGCAATTCCATGAAATTACACTTTGTGCCCTTGCGAAGACGTTAGTGGAGCGTGTGTGGTTAACCGGCACACTAAATGGGTCTAAGCAAAGGTAGCAAAGGGTGACTCAATGTTTGTCATGGTTCGGTGGAGCGTGTGTGGTTTACCGGCACATCGAATAGGTGACTGTAACATGTGAGGGCACCATGTAAGTTTGCATGGTTATTCACACCCGCTTTGTGATCCTTGGCATCCCAGTCACAAACAAGAGGGGCATATCGAGATTTAAACATGCCATTGAAAGTTCAATGAATCTCAAAGGATCTAGGAGTTTTCATAGATTTAAAACTTAAATTCTTTTTCGTTTTTCATGGTGGAAATTAGTGAATCGTCATTCACTTACCTTCAAATGTTCTGCAATTTGGGTTACGGCATCCCTCTCCCGAGTTGTAGAATATTGTGTTGGGTCCTAGCCTTAGTATCTCATTTGGGTGATTTACTAAGGACTCAATCAATCAACTAACTTGAATTTGTTTTTTGTTTTCTCCCATTTTGTAGATGTCAAAGTTCGACAACTATGGTCTTCCCAAATCCCGTGGAACAAGTATTCCACATGAAGATGGTATTCCACGATTTAATCGAGGAACGAGAAATCATGCTTCACTTCCTCCTCCTCCTCCTATAGTTCTCCCCAACCCACAAGATTGAAGAATTGAAAGGTTCAATATCACTAAAGCCCTATTGGAAATGAAACATGAAGATGGTAAACCCGTAATGAAATCACACATTGATAGGTTGATAATGTTGGGTGTGTCATTCCCAGATGAGTTGGCTGTGAATTGGGTTTTGCAGTCACTTCCTGAATCATATAATGAGTTCAAAAGAAAGTATTATATGATGAATCATGACGACAACCTCATTGACCTAACTTACATGCTCATTGCTGCTGAATCAGAAATGATTTGGCGAAGCAATGGAGCGTATTTGTTGGGAAAGTCAACCGACCATGCTTCCGAGGACGTTCTAGGAGAACCGACCTGCGTTTGCTGCCAAAAGAAAGGGCGTTGGATACAAGTCTGCCCAATGAGCCTGAAGAGTCCAGAAGATGGGAGAGTCAAAGAGTATGGCTGCGATTCAGGTAAAATCCACTATCTAACTCCATTAAGTTCCTATTCATTAATTCTTAATACATAATGTAATAAGATTGCATTTGAATGTTTTACAGGATCAGTGAAAAGAAAGGAAGCTTGGTGAAAGAGCAAGATGAATCTAATCATAAGGAATGGATCTTGATCGCATGGACTTGAAGATTAGATTTTGATCTTAGATAGTTATGATAGAGTTGTTAGAAAATTTTCTTTTGAAATACATAGTTTTCAATGGATTTTGCATTGTAAGGACATATGTTTTCCGCTGCTTTTATAAATAAAATAAATTTTTGTTTGACTTATTTATTTATTTATTTCCTTGCAATGAAATCGTTATGAAAATTGGTGTTTGCATATTTCTACAACAAATGGATATGATTCTTATTTATGGTGTTTATGGAAAAGTCAAGAATTTACCAAATAGGGAGAGTTTTCTCATCGCCGAAGTTTCAATTGGACAGAAATTTGGAATCATGCAACTTGGTTGCACGATGAATGAGAAATTTCATATTTGGAAATTAGACCAATTCGTTGACAAAGTGCCAAGTGAAGGACTAGAAGATCGAGTACACAAAGTTGCGTGTTGATCAAGTCAACCATAAGAGTAACAATGATGTTCGTCATGATTTACTAAAGGTTTAGTAAATATGATACAAGATTAAGTGTAATTTTGAATTGATTAAAGAGTTTAGATCAATAGCAGTACGAATAACAAGAATCAAGTAGGCAGAGAGATAAAAGTTTCTCCATTCTAAGAAGAAGGGAGAGTATCTTTTATGCTTTATGATAGGTCTTAATGATTAAGAACCATATCTCAATTGATCCTCTAAATGAGTCTTAGTACAGTTGTATGTCTAAGAAGAGGAATCAAGAATTGAAGAAATGGTTAAATCAACAAGTCAATCATACTTCGTTCCAATAACAAGTCTTAAAGTTAAGATTGTTAAAGGTATTAAGAAGGTTTGTAACTTTCATTAAATGTGGAAAGTTGTGATGTCTTGGATAAGACAAAGACCAACTAGGACCAATTTATGAAGTGTTTTGATAAAAGCTACACTAACTCTTGAATATTTGAAATTGTTATTGACAAAAGAACCTTATATGTCAAGGAGTCAGTGGGAGTCTTAACTGTCTTGAAAGGTTTCAAGAACAAATAAAATAAACCTTATCGATCATCACTAGCACACGAGTTGAGGTTTACAACCTATTGTGTTGACATTATTTTGATTCTGTGCCAATCCAATCAAGTTAGTTATACATGTGAGTCCTATGAGTTCTCATTTGAATGCATAAAAGGCAAGGACCTTGATCAATGGAAAGTACATTGATAGGAAAAGGTGAGCTGCTTAACTACTTGGAAGACGTGGTGGGCAGCTGTGCTACCATAAGGCAAGAAATCAAGATTAAGAAAGTTCGATCCATATGAGTTTGAATTTGTCGTAAACATATGGATAGGAACATTTACACCGTTTAAAATCTAAGTGTCATAAGATTTCCTCCTTCATGAAAATGATTGTGAGGAGATGCTTTCACTAAGAAAGATTTTAAGAAGATAGTGATCGTAAAATTGCATTCTTGAATTCAATTATGGTTACGGCATCCCTTTCCATAATTTGAATTGTGAGGTTTGGCAATTAGTCTTAATTGTTTAGACACACATATGAACTATCGAAGGCAAAGGTGTATAAAGAATCCTTGATAAAAGATTATCAAAGCACTAAGTATTAGAAACATGAACTTAAGAAATTCAATAAGCATTGTTTTCTGAAAGTTAAGATGTTTATGAATACATGTCGAAGCTAGTGGGAGCATAAGTGTTATGTTTTATAATAATCATCAAGATAGTGGGAGCATAAAAGTTATGATTGTATGATTATTAAGGAAAGTATTGCAAGGTTAGCAATATTAATTATAGAAAAACAAGAGTCATACTTTGCAATGTCGCAATAGTTGAAGAGTTGTTTTGCTATAATTAAGGGAGAGAATATTATGCTTCATTTCAAATCTAAAGGTTTAGGTTGAGAAATGTTAATAAAATTTAGTCAAAGGTACAAAGTGTGTTCTTAAAATTTCGATTATGATTACGACATCCCTTTTCACAATCCGAATTTTGAGAACATAGCAAATAAAACATTATGCGTCGTGTCCCATACGCTTCGGGTATAGGATCGATTGCAAATGCTTAATGCTTGACCATTCTAAAATTTTCCAAATGTCAAGCACATTTAGAGGGAAAAAGGACTAGAATCGGTTTAGACTAAAATAATTAAACAACTATCAAAGGACAATCCAAGTTCGACGAGGATTGGTCGCTTGTGAGTAGTTGGAAGTATAGTATTGGAAAATATGGAAATGTTTCCATATTGGATGGACCATATCGACATCATTACGAATAGAAAAGATTCTATAAAGAATGAGTTGTCATATGGAACATATGGAAGTGTGTCCATATTGGGAATTGAATATTGAGAAATCTATGATTAGATTAGGAACTTTTATGCAAAAGGATGTTCAAAGGAATGTAATTTGAGTGAGAGACATCATATCTAAGGAATTGTCTTGTAACAATCTCCGATAGAGGACTTTGTAACATCATTGGCAAAAGTCTTTGTGACTTTGGTGCAGTGACATTACAAAAGAGATCATTGCATAAAATGTTAGAATCTAGCATATTCTATAAGTAGCAAGAATTTGATATTCTTTAACTTATGAAAAACGGATTTGGAGTTGTGAAATGAGAAGGATTGGAAATGTGTTTGGTGTGATCTATTTCACAAAGTAAGAACCATAGGTAAACATTGTGTGCATGCTAGGAGCATGGGACAAGTGTTGTAATTCAAATAAGAAGTTGATTACCCGAAACGACAAATAATGAGTAATCAATATGGTGATAAATAAAAGGTGTTTTATTTATACTCAAAGGTTTGAGGCCATATGGGATTAGTATTATTCTTGTGTTTCACATTTGCATGTTTTTGACTTCCAGAATAATTGAGTTTATTAAGAATAATCGAATTATTCAAACGGGCCACAGTCGTTCATATGTTGGAAGTAGATATGAATGAAGACTGTCGTGAATTGGTGTGTGGATTGTCTAGAAAAGTATTAGACATAAGCAAATGTTTGCTGCAACGTTCATGAGTGCTTATGAATGTGATTTGAGCATTGGATTAGACCCACACTCACTTGGATCACTCCATGAATTATATCACGAGTGATTGGTGAGACGATAACATCCTATATTCTTGAAACCAAGATGTGTGAGTTGTATCTTGCAAATCGGTTGCACATTGATAATATGTAAACGCACCAGTAACTTGGTGTTATAAAACATATTGTTGTGTGTAATTCGGTGGGTGAGTGCAAGCAAGCATTGTATCAAAGTTTATCCGTTCCTTTTATTCAAAGTAGGATAAAAGCGATATCTTTGGGCCCCTCGATGGTTTAGTGATGACAAACATAAATGCTCGGCCGGGCTAGGGCTAATTTGATTTGTTCAATTAGTCAGTCGTCATAAATCGGAATCGAGATATAGTACAAAGAGAATGATTTGAAATCATATCTCATATGATATCTAGAATGGAGGAATATATGATCCCTTATCTAAGGACACGCGTATTTGATATGATCAGAGTTGACAGCGGCTTTGGAAAGCTACGATTGCAGATCGAGATCTGAAGTCATATGCATAATAGTTATTAGACTTATCCAAGTGGGAGACTGTTGGATTAGTGTCTAAGTCCATAACTATTTTGGTATGTACTTGACCCGATGGTGCATGGTCCTTTTGGGTTGCCTTCACCAAAGCAACTTGATTGGAGAAATGAATAAAGAGAGAGAGGATAATATGATTTATTAATATGCTATAAGAATAATATATTAAAGGAGAAATCATATTTGTTTAATTAATATTGGTCGATAATTAATTAAGAATTAATTTTGTGATCAAATGTAACTAATTAAACTAGAGGGGCTGATTTGTAATTATGTGATAGTTACAAAATAAGGTAAGGATTATCTTATAAGTATGGTGGACGAATTTAAGGTTGGAAAGCCTTAGAATTCGAGTATGATAAGGATTCAAGGATTATCTTATTGGTTGCTTAATGGATAATCAACTAGATAAGGATGATGACTGAAACCCTATTTCTACACCTATATAAACAACCCCAAGGTCATGAATTCGTGTATCCCTTCCCAAGAAGTCTTAGAGACGAATTCTAACCTCCCTCCTCTCTCCTTATACCTTCTCCACTTGCTTATGGTGTTTGTGAGCCATTAGAGGAGTGACACTTGTGACTCTTTGCTTTCCAAGGTCAATTCAAGGAGGAATTGGATTGTTATTGCTATATAACAATCAAGGTATGTTCTTAAACCTATTTACATGTGAATTCTGATTTCCATATGCTAGTATTAGGGTTCAAAGTCTTGGATTCAAAGTATGTACAATAGAGAAACCTAGATCCGAGCTTTAGGGTTTGTATGAGCACATAGGATGTCTTATGACCAAAACCCAACACTTTATTGGTAGGAAGTGCACAGATTCGGTTAACCTATCGACAGATAGCCATATGGCGTCAAGTCCACCAGTTGTCTTAGGCAATTTAGTTATGAAGTCCATGGTTATCCGCTCCCACTTCCACTCGGGTATATCCGTTTGTTGTAGCAAACCCGAGGGCTTTTGATACTTTACTTTGACCTTGCCGCAATTCAAACACTTGCCCACATAAGTAGCGATTTCCGCCTTGATGTTTGGCCACCAATATAGTTTTTTGAGGTCTCAATACATCTTGTCCGAGCCGGGATGAACGAAGTACTTGGTCTTGTGAGCTTCGTTCATGATAATGTCTCTATACCCGCCGAATCTCGATATCCAGATCTGATTCATGAGGTAATGAGCTCCCTCACCCTTGACCTCAAGGTTTTTATCCATTCCTCGCAAGGCTTCACTTGTGACATTCTCAGGTTTCAAGGCTTCAAGTGGCGCCTCCTTGATCCGAGTGGATAGATGTGAAAGGATAGTCATTGTCAATGATTTTACTCAGCGGCCCAAGTACTCCTTTCGACTTAGGGTATCTTCTACCATGTTGGCCTTGCCCAGATGATAATGAATTTCACATTCGTAATCATTTAGTAACTCTATCCATCTTCGTTGCATCATATTGAGCTCTTTTTGATTGAGGATGTGCTGGAGACTCTTATGGTCAGTGAAGATCTTACACTTTATACCATAAAGGTAGTGTCTCCAGATCTTTAAGGCAAACACTACTGCCCCTAATTCAAGGTCGTGTGTGGTGTAGTTGACCTCGTGAGTCTTAAGTTGTCTTGAGGCATAGAGAATGACTTTTCCCCGTTGCATGAGGATGCAACCTAGACCCTGCTTGGATGCATCGCAGTAAACCACAAAGTCTTTCATTCCTTCTGGAAGGGACAAGATCGGAGCACTACATAACTCTTGATTTAGCGTATGGAAGGCAGTTTCTTATTTATCCTCCCAATTAAAGGTCACTCTTTTCTGGGTCAGGGTAGTAAGAGGCTTTGCGATGTTGGAAAAGTTATGTATGAACCTTCAGTAGTAGCCAACAAGGACCAAAAACTCACGGATTTCTTTCGGTGTCCTAAGCGCTTCCCAGTTTTCAATTGCTTTGATTTTGGAGAGATCCACATGTATCCCTTCCTTGCTTACCACGTGTCCCAAGAAGTCCAACTTTCGAATCCAAAATTCACATTTTAAAAACTTTGCATACAGCTTTTCCGCCCTTAGCGTCTCAAAGACTTATCGCAGATGTTGATTATGCTCTTCCTTACTTCACGAATAGATTAGTATGTCATCGATGAACACTATCACAAATTTATCTAGGTAAGGTCAGCATACGCGGTTCGTTAGATCCATGAACACCGCGGGTGCATTAGTCAATCCGAAGGGTATCACAACAAACTCGTAGTGGTCGTAACGAGTCCTAAATGTCGTCTTAGGAATATCTTCCTCCTGGATTCTGAGCTGATGGTACCCCAACCTTAGATCGATAAGTAGCTCGATCCTTAAAGTTGGTCGAACATATCATCAATTTGGGGTAGGGGATATCGGTTCTTGATGGTGAGTTTTTCAACTCCCGATAATCAATGAACATACAAAATGAGTTGTCTTTCTTCTTTACGAACAAGACTAGTGCTCCCCAAGGTGAGAAGATTGGTCTGATGAATCCTTTACTCAACAGTTAGTTCAGTTGACTACTGCATTTCTGCTGGTGCTAAATGATATGGTGATTTGGCTATGGGGGTGGCTCCAGAGATCAAGTCGATTCTGAACTCAAATTGTCGCACGGGTGGTATTCCCAGAAGGTCTTCTAGGAATACATCGGGAAAATTGCAGACTTATGGAATATCCTTGATGTCCTTCGCTTCCCTCTTCTCATCAACAATATGAGCTAGGAATGTGTGGTACTTCTTGTTCAGGTACCTTTGAGCCTTGATGCAAGAGACGATTCAGAGTGTTTGTGTTGGGTTTGTCATCATAGACGACAAGGGTTTCATTATTTGGTAAGTTAAGTCGGACGACCCTTTCGTAACACATGATATCGACAAGGTGAGGACTTAAACAATCCATGCCAATAAACACATCAAAGCTTCTTATTGTAACAGGCATTCGGTCGATTTGGAAGGAGTGATTCTATAGGGTTAGGGTGTATCCTATGTATATGTCTTTTGTGTTTTAGTTTTTCCATTAGCCATATCTGTTGTGAATATTTCATTGAGTGATTGAGGTTTTGTTGGGTTTTAGTATACTACAACATCCTATGGTGCACATACAACCCTAAAATCTTTGGATCTTTGTTTTCTCTAATTAAACATGCAATATTGTTTCCAAAGCTTTAAGCCTACAACTAGCATACAAATGATATAAACAACATAAAATACTAGTTATGAGCTCACCTCTTTATGTAGCTTGTAGAACTTGTTATATTTGGCCTTTAAAAACTTAGCACCAGTAGTATGAATGCCTCAAATGAAATCACAACACACCATGGACAAAGGATAACATTTTGAGAGAGAATCCTAGCCACCAAAATCGTCCATAATCTCCAAGAATACATTAATCGTGATTTTGGCTATGGGGTACCCAAAAGTGTTGGAGGTTCTTTTGAAGATGTTCTTGGATCGTTTAAGAACACGAAGAACACGAATAACGAGTTGTACATCACGCAAAGTGGGTGGTACAATGTTCGATTTGGAGATTTTCTCATTCCAACAAAAGAGCCAAGATCTTCCAAATTTGATTCGTTTGTTGAAAATGGAACTCGATTCGTCCAAAAGGTATCTAAAATTCTCAAATGGATTCCAAAACTAACATATTTATATGTGAGATTCCAAGGTTCATGGGTTAACCCTAATCCATACCCATGGGTTTATGATCCATGGTTCATGTGGCACAACTCTTTATGTATCCATACATAAACTTAGTCCAACATGGATCATAAGCCCAACATATAAATATAACTAATTTACACAATTAGTCCCCATTAATTTAATTAGTCTCTTTTGATCACTAAATTAATTCCAAACTAATTCTTGATCAATACTAATTAAATCATATGATTTCATATTAATATATTAGAAATTATAATATATTAATAAACCTTAAATAACCTATTCTCAAAATTCCATCCTAACAAATTATCCTGATGATATGCAACCCAAATGGACCATGCTACTCTCGGGTCAAGTACATACCAATTATAGTTATGGGCTTAGACACCTAATCTGTAACATCCCCCTCTGGCATGTATCACAATATTGTCCGCTTTGGGCCACTCGGCACGAGGACTTCCCAGGGGGTCACCCATCCTGGTACTACTCCCGCCCGAGCATGCTTAACTGAAGAGTTCTTATGGGATCTGCTGCCCTCACGGCTTTAAAACGCGTTGTGATAGGGAAGGTATCCACACCCCTTATTAGGAATGCTTAGTTCTCCTTCCCAGCCGATGTGGGATCAGATCTAACCCACTTTCACCCTCATTATAGGGTTTGAAGTCCCCGTCGAACACATCAACCCGTGCCCTGGCTCTGATACCATTTGTAACATCCCCCTCTGGCACGTATCACAATATTGTCCGCTTTGGGCCACTCGGCACGAGGACTTCCCAGGGGGTCACCCATCCTGGTACTACTCCCGCCTAAGCACGTTTAACTGCAGAGTTCTTATGGGATCTGCTGCCCTCACGACTTTAAAACGCTGTGATAGGGAAGGTATCCACACCCCTTATTAGGAATGCTTAGTTCTCCTTCCCAGCCGATGTGGGTTAGTCAATTTAGAGGCAATAGGGGTCAAAAACGACTTTTCGACAAAAGATTATTTAGAATAAATAATTTGAACCAAGTTTTAGTATATGCTACAAGGTTTCCATACATATAAAGAATGCCGAAATCCGAGTTATAACGAAGAAGTTATGACCCGTCGAAGTTTCGCGACGGAACCGGCACGGCACCAGGAAGCGTAAATAGTAAATTTGCGATAGAGCGAGTTTTAGCCTTAGCAATATAAACAAAAGTCGTAGAATACGTTAAACTAAGAACATCGATAAAAAGAACGCCCAACTCTGACTTCGTATGAAGAAGTTATGATTTTTCGAAGTTTCGGATTGGTAGTGTACAACCCGAAATCCGAATGTTAGATCGAGCGGTTTTTAGCCGAAACGACCTAAATGAGAATCGAAGATCTCATTAAGAGTAGCGTAACGAGAAAAAGATGGGCGAAAACGGACGTTGGATGAAGAAGTTATGAGGATTTAACGGACCAATCCTGTCCCGGCCTGTTAATAATATAAAATTTAAAATCGAGTCATAATTAGCCGACGGAGTCTAAACAAAAGTTGTAGAGTACGTTCCCGCCTTCGCGTGGATATAAAGAACGTCGAAAACGGAGCTTGTACGCGAAAGTTATGAATTTTTAAAGTTGAGTGTGCAAATTGCGAAATCTGATGCGAGATGGATGACGTGGCCTCATCCCAACCGTCCATCGCCGATCGCAGAGCGCCCTTCGGATCATGCCACGTCGCCTCGCTTCGCCTTACGCCCCGCGTCGGAGTTCGGTACGCCCAGCGTACCCTCGGTCCTTATCCTCTTCCGAAGTGCGAGCCAGCTGGTGCGAGCTGGAAACCCTATCCGAACTACGCCCAACGTAGCTGCTGAACACGCAGCGTAGTCCGAGCTGTTGAGCGCCTATAAAAGGCTGCGAAGATTTCCGAGTTTTTCACAACATTTCCTTTCTCTCTCTAGATTTCTTTGTCTCTCTAGCTCCTCTAAACCCCCCTAAACCCTAGATAAACCCCCTAGCTCCCGAGGGAAGCCCCGAGGCTCCCGGAGTCCCGAGAAAAAGTGTCTTTCGGTTTCAAAACGCCGCTCCAAATAAAGTTCCGGTTTTCGATAAAATTCGCGGTAAGTGAGCTACGCTTACGCAATTTTTAATATAGTTTCCAAAAAATTATAGTAATGTTATTAGGTCCTTAAAATAATTATTTGAGCTATTATTATGAGTTATATTGAATGTTATTTAACGCTTATATAATAATAATAGTCAGACTATCAATTTGTCGCGGTTATCGTTAGACTAAACCCTAGTGGTATTGATACTAGGTTTTATCGAAGGAAATTGTTTTGAGAGTATCGAAGTGCTGTCCGAGTACTAAGTCACCGCCTTTCAGGTGAGTGCATGGTCCCCTGCAACTTACACATAGATATAAAGTATTTACTACGTGCTATGTGTGCATATTGTCTGTTTACTTGCTGTCTATGCTCGGTGAAAGATTTTATACATGTTTTAAATGATTTAAACTATATATGTATTTTATATCTACGAAAATGTTGGGGTAATACATGGGTAGATATAATAGATGAAATATGAGTTGGACGATGAGTTGAGAGGTGATATAGACTATGAGGTATGGGTGAGAGGTGTACGATGTGAGAAGCCTTTTTCCCAAATGATGTCCCCGTCATTCAGCAGAGTATGGATGACAACCACGGACTATTCTAGACAGTCCAGTGGAACACTAGCAGGCTCGCAACTTGTAGGTGTTGTGAACGATGTGTTCACTCGGTGTACTCTAAACCTTGGTGATCATGCAGACTTGATGCCTAGACCCTGGTGATCATGCAGAATTGGTGCCAAAACCCCGGCGACTATGCAGACATAGTGCCTATCGTATAAATTCTGGCGACTATGCAGACTTAGTGCCTAAACCCCGGTGACGATGGACTTCGTGCCGATTCCTTAGGATGATCCTTAGGAATGTATGAACGAGGAATGGTTGATTCTTAGGGTAGATCTTAAGAATAAAGAAGATAATGGGGATGGGTAATTGGGTTGATTGTTTGATTGTTTGAACATAATAATTATATTATTGTGGGTTGAAAACCCTATGTACTCACCAGGTTTCCCAACCTGACCCACTCAGTTTATTTATATCATAGGTGTTGATATGAAGTCACATTACACTAAGAGATTTAAAGAGATGTAGATCACTAGTGTAAATAAATGTAAGTTCTATTTATGCTTATGTTTCTGTATTAACGATGACATCCCAAACGTTTTAAAATGAATAAAATACGTTTCTTCGAAAATGTTTTAATAACGTATTCATCATGTTTTTCTGGGAACAAATTCCGCAACATTTTTATTAAAAGTACTCTGATTTTTATAAAGCATAAACAAAATCGGTCTTTTTCTGGCCGTGAAAATGGGGATGTCACATAATCCAATAGTCTTCCACTTGGATAAGTCTAATAACTATTATTGTAAGTACGACTCCAAAATCCCGACTACCAATCGTAGCTCTTAAAAGCCGTTGTTAAACTCTGCCCTAGTCAATGATGCGTCCATTAGATAAGGGATCATATATTCCTCCATCTAGATATCATATGGACTGAGACATGGATTATAATCATTCTCTCTGTTCATTTGATGTTTCTTGATTTCCGATTTATGATGACCGACTAATTGAACAAATCAAACTAGTCCAGGCCCGGCCGAGCACTTAGGGTTGTCATCACTAAATCATCGAGGAGCCTACAGATGGTAAAAGGAATGGATAAACTTCGACTAAAATGCTTGCTTGTACTTACTCATCAAATCACACACAACGATATGTTTTATAACACCAAGTTACTGGTGCGTTTACATATGTCAATGTGCAACCGACTTGCAACTACAACTCACACGTCTAGGTTTCAAGAATATAATATATTATCGTCTCATGATCACTCGTGATAAAATCCATGAAGTGATTCAAATGAGCATGGGTTTAATCCAATTCTCGAATCTTATTCCAGGAGTACTCATGAACACTGCAGCTATGTCTAAAACATCTAGACAAACTACGGACCCATTCATGACAACATTGCCTCAATACCTACATCCAAAGTATGATTGACTGTGGATGGTTTGAATAACCTAGTTTTTCGGGAAGTCAAAACATGCAAAGTGAAACACAAAAATAATACTAATCCTATATGGCCCTAAAACTTTGAGTGTCATATTGATTACTCATTATTCATTGTATAATGTTTCGAATAATCAACTTAATACTTGAATTAAAACAATAGTTATCCCATGCTCCAAGCATGCACACTATGTTTGTCTATGGTCCTTATTGTGTGAAATAGATCAATTGACAACACTTTAATGATGCTTATTTCACAATTCCAAATCCTTACCGTAAACGAAAGAATATCAAATTCTTTCCATTTGTTGTAATATGTTAGATTCTAAACTTATATGCAATGATCCTTTTGTAATGATTATGCACAAAAGTCACAGAGACTTGGTAACAGATATTACAAAGTATTCCAATGGAGAGGAATTCCATGGAAATGAAGTCTCACATTCAAAGTACATTCCTTTGAGAATCCTTCTTGCATTAAGTTTTCTAATCTTACACATATTTAAAGAATGACTTCTACTTATGGAAACATTTCCATATTCCCATTTTGACTATCACTTCTAAACAAGAGTTGCATCTTTTCAGAATATGTCAATATGGTCCTTTCCAAAATTTACACCATACTTCCAAGTGTCCATGAGCAACCAATCTTTGGTAAACCTCAAATTGTCCTCGACAATTGCTTAATCATTTTAGTCATATCCAGTTATAGTCCTTTTCCCTCTTAATGCCCTAGGCATTTGGAAAATTTACAACGGATGAATATTACAACACATATAATCGATCCTATATCTGAAGCATATGGGACACGATTCATGATGTCTCACATAAAGACATGATACTAGACTAGTCTTTTTCTATAATATTTCTATTTGTATTTGCCATGTTCTCATAATTCGAATTATGAAAATGGATTCCGTAATCATAATCGAATTTTAGAACGCAGATAATATTTCCATATATAAAATTTCCTTATGTTGAAACATTCCAACATAACATTCATATATATATATATATATATATATATATATATATATATATATATATATATATATATATATATATATATACTTGACTAAATTTGATTAAAATCTCAATCTAAGCTTTTAGAATTGAAATGAAGTATGATTCCTCTCCCTTATAGCAAAACAACTTTTCAAACCCTGAAACTTAGCGAATTGAAACATTTGTTTTCTATAATTAACATTGCTAACTTGCAACACTTACCATAATTGATTATGCTCCCACTAGCATAATAATTACTTTACTAGCATAACACTTATGCTCCCACTAACTTTGACATATACCCAGAAATCAGTTGGACTTTTAGAAATCAATACTTTATTGACGTTCTTACCAAAGTTCAGATTTCTGATACGAGGATCTTTGATAAGACTTATCAAAATCATACACCTTTCCTTAGATAGCTCACATGTGTGTCTAAACAATTTTAGAACTTAAAACAATAAGTCTCAAATGTTTAGACCTTTGTAATTTCTCACAATTCGAATTATGAAGAGGGATGTCGTAATCATAATCGAATTTGAGAATGCAAATAACACAATTGCTATCTCCTTAAAATCTACTTAGTGAAAGCGTTTCCTCACAATAATTTTCATGAATTGGAGAGAAACCTTATGACGCTTAGATTTTATGGTGTATGTGTTCCTATCCATGTGAATTTGTCATAACCATAATCACAAGACAAGGTTAGTGACAAATTCATACTCATATGAGTTGGACTTGTTCAATCTTAATTTATTGCCACCTGGCAGCACAAGAGCCTACCATTGCTTCCTAGTTGTTATGCAAACAATTGAGAACTCATAGAACTCACATACATAGTCAACCAACTGGAATGGCACAGAAACAAGAATATGTCAACACGATAGGTTACAAACCTCAAGTCGTGTGCTAGTGTTTAACAATAGGTTTACCCTTGATTAGTTCTTGAAACTTTCAAGATCTTTAAGACTCCCACTGACCTCTTGATATATAAGATTCACTTTGTCAAGGAACATTACTTGACAAACTAATATTCAAGAGTTAGTGTGGATTCTAATCAAGACTAACACTTTACACAATTGGCCTTAGTTGGTCTTTGTTTTATCCAAAACATCACAACTTACCAATTTCAAATGTACATGATTAGAAAACATTTTACTCTACATTTGATAAGTGTTATAAACATTTCTTAAGATTATGTCACTCAAGGCTCAATCTTAGAGTATGAATTTAAGACTCGATTTGGAACAAAATATGATTCACCTTTTTGATTTAACCATTCCAATAATTCAGGATTCCTCTTCTTAGTCATAGAAATGCACTAAGATGACCTTAGAGGATCAAGTGTGATATGGTTTTCGTAATCATTAAGATGATCATAAAACACGATACTAAAGTTCTCTCCCATCTTTTCAAATTAGAGAAACTTTTATCTTTCTGACTAATTTGAATCTTCTCATTCGTTCTGCCATACATTGAAACTTTTCCAATGTTCAGAATTATACTTAAACTTGTAAGCATAACCATATTTACTAAACTTTAGTAAATAATGACGAATAGTCTTATCGTTCTTTGTGGTGGACCTAGCCAGTGTACACCCAGTGTACCCAATCCCCTAGTCCTTCACTTGACTCACATATACATGTGAACAAGGCATTAGTCTTAGTTTCCCAAAGACGAAGGTTCTCATTCATCACACAATACAAATTGCATGATTCCAAGTTTCTATCTAATTGAAACTTGGGTGATGAGAATATTTTCTTATTTGGTAAGTTACAACACTACCACAAACGAAAGAATCAAATCCATTTTCCAATATTGTTATAAATGGAAAGATATAAGCAACAATTTTTCACAAATGCCATTGTAAGGAAATTTTAAAAATAAGATAAATTTCAAAATTTTCTTTATTTATAAAAATTGCAGAAAACTTATCCTTACAATGCAAATACATATGAAAACTATGTTGTTATCTATTCCTAAGCAATCTATCATAACTCTTAAGCAGTAGCTCAAAATTCTGATGATCGAACCATGCAATCGAAATCCATCTCTTCACAATCAGAATCAGCTTACTCTTCCTTTAAGTTTCCTTTCATTCCTTTGATTTTACAAAACATCAAAATGTAATTACATTACATCATGTATCCAAATAAAAACTTAATAGAGTTAGATAATGGACTTACCTGAAGAAGAGTCAAACTTTTTGACTTTACCATCCTTGCAATCTTTCAAGTAAATATGTCAGTTTCGCAACCAATGCCCCTTCTCTTGGAAATAGAAACAAATGGACTATTTGGGAATGGTACACGAGACTATCTCACACTTAGCCTTTCTCTTTACCATTTGGTCAAATGACTTGACAATGGTCGCTCCCTTTCCATTGGGAAGAGAAAGCTTTTCTGGACTTCCAATGTTTCCATTGTCAATGTCCATGGAAGTTTGGGGAGTAGATCTTCCAATCAAGTTTGCTTTACCAGTATGCCAAATCATTGCTGATTCAGCAACAACATGCAAATAGATAAGATCGATAAGGGTCATGTCGTAGTCTGTCATGTAGTAGTCCTTAATGAACCCACTATATGACTCAGGAAGTGATTGAAGAATCTAGTCAATAGCCAACTTCCTCGAGACTTCGACACCCAACTTTCCCAGCCTGTCAATGTGTGACTTCATCTCCAAGACATGTGCACACACAGACCTTCCATCTTAGTTTCGCTAGCAATTAGGGTTTGAGTGACCTTGAACTTTTCAAGTCTTTGAACTTGTGGGTTAGGGAGAATTTTTGGAGGAGGTATAGGAAGTTAAGTTCCACTACATCACAAAGAAGGGAATAATTTTTCACCTCGATCGTCTTGTAGAATATCATCTTTATAAGGAAGGATTTTTCCATAAGATTTGGGAAGACCATAGGTGTGTGAACTAGACATCTATATGGTAGAAATTCAAGTGAGTTGATTTAATCCTTAATATAGCACCCAAAATGAAATATTAAGGCTAGGACCCAACACAATATTTTACAATTCGGAAGAGGGATGTCGTAATCCAATTGCAAAATATTTGAAGGTAGGTAAATGATGATTTACCAATTTCCACCATGAAAAACGAAATTGATCATTAAGTTTTAAATGGATTGAAATTCCTAGATCCTTTGAGATTCATTGAACTTTTCAATGGCATGTTTAAATCTCGATTGTGCCCTTCAAGTTTGTGACTAGGATGTCGAGGATCACAAACAAGGTGTGAATAACCATGCAAATTAGCTTGGTATACTTAGTGTTACATATCACCTAATCAATATGTCGGTTAACCACACACGCTCCATTGATATATGATTAACATCAAACTACCCTTTGTCACACACTGTCAGTCCCAGATTAGTGTGTCGGTTAACCACACGCGCTCCACTAATGGCTTAACATGGTGTAAAGTGTAATTTCATGGGTTAGCACCAAATTCACATTTTTCCTAAGTAACTAAGATTGGGAATTTATAAGTGTTTAATTACTTGGTATTTTCATTATACTTTTAATGAGAATTAATGTCATATCCTACGCGTTCGGCTAACGATCCTCCATCAGTCAAGGAAGCGGTGGGTGAGAGTGGACAGCCATTAAACCGTCATTTTATAAGCAGTAACCTTATACCCCCTTTATAGACCGGTTTCGTGAATGAGACATACTAACGGTAAGACCGACTCTTTACTTATAAATATAATATATTAAACTTTTAATATTATAATAGTATAAGGGTGTATTTTAAACTTTTAAAATACTAACTGGTTTAATCTATTAACTAAACTATACTCTTAATTTAATTAAACTTAAACCATGTCATTATAGAAATATTAATTCTCTTTTAGTTAAACACTTTAATTAACTATTAATAAAGTCCATAAAAATGTCATATGAATTATTCAAAACATCAAGATGCTAAAACAAAATTAAAACTATTTAATTTATTATTAAGTTATGAACTCATGAGTTACACTTTTGAAAACTTTTTAAATTCCAAAACTTGAGGGCAAGTTTTGTAACTCTTGAAAACTTTTAGAATCCCATAAAAGAGACTTTTCACATCCATAACTTATGGAAGTTTCAAAACTCTTAAGATCATAACTTTTAAAAAAAACTTTTGAGTTCCAAAATTTTATGACAAAATTTGTAACTCCTTAAAAACATTTAGATCAAACTTTTAAAACAAATAATATAATCTTATCATTCTATCTTTTAATAAATTAACCTAATTCAACTTTTGTAGATAAATGACTCAAATTTTACAAATAATTAGTTTTCATAAAATCAAGTAATTATCTTAAAATTTGACAAACTTCATATTTTTTTTTTTGTCTTTTTTTTTCAACTTTGAAAATCAAACATTTGCATCAATATAAGAGAAAACAACTCATGACTCTGATACCACTGTTGGGTTTTAGTATACTACAACATCCTATGGTGCACATACAACCCTAAAAGTTTTGGATTTATATTTTCTCTAATTATACATGTAATATTATTATTTCCAAAGCTTTAAGCATACAACTAGCATACAAACTATATAAACAACATAAAATACTAGTTAGGAGTTCACCTCTTTATGTAGCTTGTAGAACTTGTTATATTTGGCCTTTAAGAACTTAGCACCAATAATATGAATGTCTCAAATGAAATCACAACACATCATGGACAAATGATGACATTTTGAGAGAGAATCCTAACCGCCAAAAAACAAACAACAACTTTTTTTCATGAGTCTTTTAACCCACCAAATTTTATACAAAACAACAGGATATTATGTTGTCACACACTCACACTAATAGCATCCATAACATACTTTCCATCCACCATAACTCCCCTTAATAGCTAATTGTAACGGTTCCGGCTCAACATCCTTTAGAAAATTATGAGTTTCAATTCCCCTCAATCACCATTGAATTTTGACATTTTATGTTGTATCCATTGCTTCAGGTCTCCAATATCTCCCAATCTACAATATACTGTATTATTATTGAGGTTATTTTACTTGCACCAAATTAATTTCAAACCTCCATGCTATTTAACTTCTTTTTAAAATAATTTTAAATTGATTCATTAATATGAGATAATATAAAATATCATTTTAATTCTACATCTTTCTTTTGAATCATTCATCTAACATATTTATTTGTTAATTTCTATATTATATTAAATATAAAACCTAAATCAAAAAATATGTATCCAAAATTTTCAAAACAACAATAGCAACAACAACGATAACAACAACAACATACTTGATATTATTAGTCCAATATAATTATTTATTAATTCAATATTATTTTAAATTAAAACCTTAGATCAAAATGCCAAATAAATTTTAAAAAAATTTCCAAGCGTTCCAAGGAAGTAGTTTTCTACTTAAATAACAATAGTAAATATTAAAAATAACATAAAATGAAAAGATAATTACGTTATCTCGCGACAATTGTTGGTATTACAAATAATAATTATGATTAAAATTTAAATTTAGCAAAGAAGTAATTTTTAAATTAATTAACCATAAAAGAATTAAAATTAAAACTAAATTAAAAATTATTTAATTTTATTAATACACAACCAATCGGTAGAGACAACTGATGATATAAATATTTATATTTATATTAAATTGATTTACAACACTATAGTTAATAACAATGATATAATTATTTTACTAACATATATTTCAATATTTTGTATTCTTCGCAAGAAATTCTCATTCATCATAATTTATACATTTTGTTTCGGTTAAACCTTATAATGGAATACATTTAATGCATATATGTTGGAGACAATGTTTAAAGTGTGTTTACTGTTATGTGTTCGTGGACTATAAGTATGGCCGATTTCCCTTTCATCCAAGTTTATATGTTTAGCTTTCATTTGTAATCGGTATAATACTTTTATAAGTCTGCAATACAAAAACTATTACTACTAAACAAAAGGCAACTTTTGAAATTTCAGGTTTTGTTAATTTTATTTTTATTTTTAATATAACTTAAATCATTTGTTTTCATATAAATAAGTCAAAAATGTCCTATCTAACATTAATTCAAAACATTGATCACTATTTGGTAACACGTAACTTTCTTTCTAAATGTATCTAAACGTTGAATTTGGATTTCTAAATTCAACAAATTCTGGTAAGATATTAACATTACATTAATCATATTTTTATACTTCCATACGTTCATTTTAAATTCGAATTAAGTTTAAGATATTCTCATAATAATACGATAATTTATTATTGTAAAAATAATTTAAAGAGCTTCAATATGTATTTAATTTTCAAATCTATATGTCTATTTTTCATGTCCGTAGATTTTACTTGTAAATGATTTTGTTATTGACATAATCTCACCTAATTAGAAAATGTCCAAAGAAATCGAATATGAAAACGAGAAATTTAGAACGCATTCCAGAAGTTTAAGAAAACTGAAATTGAACTTAACAATTATTCGTATAACTTTTAAAGGTTAGTAATCACGTTGTTTATATTTAAATTAGAGTAAAATACACGAAACGGAGTAATTTATATGTTTGATCTCTAACTTTTTTTTTTTTAACTCGGACGGTCCTTTTATTATGTTTTTGTTGCGTCTGAAATCCCTACAAAACATAAAAAGATTATTTTACCCTTACTATTTTTTTTTTCAATTCATATAATTCTTATATAATTATTTTATATTCTTATAAATTTTTAATGGTCCCATACTCAGCATACTCCACCACCCCAACCCCCTTTTCCCTTCCACCTCATGCCCCTTATCTTGCATCATCTAACTCCTCAAAACCTTCATCGAAGAACCATCACCTCCAGTAATAACCTCCTAAACATCGACCAATGGCAATTCCAATAAAAACATGTGTTTCCTTAGCTTCACTCTACACCACAGTACCACTATCACCACCTCTTTCACCTTCGACAACCACCGGTTACCACCGCCACTAAATCAAAATAAAGCCTGAAATCAAACCGAAGTCAACAATCAACGCTCAAATCCAAACCATAATCAAACTAATATTAAAGCATAAAAACAAAACCAAAAAAAATGTGAGATCAAAACTCAAAAATAAAACTAAAACCAAATCAAATATAAGGCCAAAATTGAAAACTAAACCTTGTAATCAAAGCTCAAGATTAAACATAAAATGAGCATTTGCATCCTGGCACAAATTGCAAAATGAAACATGGAAATCGAATTGATGAAATCTTGTAACAGGGGTGGGCGGCTGGAACCAGGGCCGCGAAAGAAAGAGGAGGAGAAAGAATCGATGTTCTTTTAGTAGGGTATCAAGTCACCTTTGTAGGAAATCAGTTGCATCAATCTCTCGGAAGAAATCAAAATGATTTGGGAACCCACCACTACCATCGAGGAAAAAAAACAATGAAATTCTAGTAAAGCCTACCACTCACTTTCTGATGTGATATCGGACCTCCGGTCTCTTCCCTTCGACGGTTGGTTGGACTCTGATGGAGATATGTTATAAAAAAAATAGAAGAAAAGCTGTCAGCTGGTCTCCGGGAGGTGATCCCAGGAGAAAACTCTAACGATCAATTTAGTGCTTCATGAGAGATGAGTAAGTGTAAAGTGTAAGGATTAGAGAGTGATGGTTCAATCCATTTACCGTTGAAGGCATATGTCCTTTTATAGTGAGGATTTAGGCACGGATCCCGCTCATGGAGAGAAGAGTGTCAGACTTCGATCGGGACAGAGGTGCTTATTGTTGACTTGTACCTTTGTCCCCTGTCAAAGCTGTGATTGGCTTAGCTATGGTAATGGTGCGTACACCTTTACTGGAGTTAGCAAGTACTGGTTTGTTTTCTTTTGACTTTCCCACACATGTCCCAGGTTGTCTGTCGGACATCGGGGGATAGTCTGACGCTGGTTGGAAATGGAATGAGGCGGAAAGGATGACTGACCGACTGGCTCTACGATTAATGCCTTCGGCGTCCGGAAGGCATGCTATCAAGTCTCCATATTCTTATCCGTTGTAGCGTAGGTTTCCTTAGCTGCAATGGGTGGGACTAGCAGCAAATGATGTGTCTCATTATGTTTGGCTCCTGTCCTTTCGGCTTCACGTCGCAGCCGTTTCCCAATTGTGACGTCAACCTCCATCATTAGGGTTTCAAATTTCCCACATACCGGCATTTTTATAACCTCTGCCCCTTCAATTTTTTATTGTCGTTGTTCTTTCTCGTCTTTCTCTTTCTTTTCTATGTATTCTCCGATTAGGGTTGTCCGACTCCCGATCAGTTTTCTACACTTCAAGAAAGGTATGGTTTCCATCCAGAGGACGACAAAGAGTTCCCTGGTGAGAGTGCTAGTTTCATCAATCCACTGAAGGGTAAGATCGGTATTTACGTGAAACACTTCGATGCTGGTTATCGTCTTCCAACATCTGATTTCTTTCGAGAGGTTCTTCATACTCACAAAGTTCATATCAACCAAATGGTGCCCAAAGGAGTGAATAACGTAGTTGCTTTCAAGATGATATGTCGTGCTAATGGGATTAATTTACATATATGGATGTTTCTCCATTTCTTTCGTTTTGCCTATGTTTCTTCTAGTGAGAGCTACACCTTTTCTATTCGCAAGCACAGTTAAGTTTTGGTGACGGAGCAGAAGAATTTTCCCAAGAATTGGATGAATCGTTATTGTTGGATTAATGTGGATCATGTCGGTTTCATGGATCGCCGCTCAACTTCCATTTGTGATCGGTCTTTTTCCCTTTAAGGAGGAGATGACTAGGGTTCTTTAACACCCTGTTCTTAATCATTTCCTAATATGGGGTCGTGACCTGAATACAGGTTATCATAAGGCTTAGGGCCTTTGAGAAAGAGATATTTAGACCCGTTTGTGTATGGATAAGGTAAGATAGATGATATGGGAATTCAGTTTGTGATTTGGATCCCAAGGGTATAGTCGTAAAGTGGCAGTCTGGCCTTTTATGAATTGATTTTTGTTCGGAAAGTTTTAAGGAAAGGATGAGTTGATGCAAGTGTAGAGCTTCTCGTTACCTTTTCGTGGATATAAAGAACGTCAAAATTAGAGTTAGAACGAAGAAGTTATGCATGTTTGAAGTTTGGTCGGTTTTGGGTTATGCTTGGTACACTGGGCGTACAGAGGGGAGTACGCTGGGCGTACTTAGAATATAAGCCATCGGCTGGTCTCCGAGAGGTGATCCCAGGAGAACACTCCAACAGTCAAGTTAGTCTGTAGGAGAGATGAGTAAGTGTAAAGCGTAAGGCTTACAGAGTGACAATGGCGGATTCAGGGTCTAATTAAAGGGGTATCCCAGATTTTTTTGTGTAATATACAACAAGAAAAAAAACAAAATTTCATTAGATATAAAGTTTAACTTCTATAGCAAAGTTACGTTTTAAAGTTCACATCTTCGTTCTTTCATTTTACAAAAGCAAGTAATTACATTTTCAGTTTTAACATTCTCTAGTGCTTCCTTTTCTACACTACAAATCAAAACACCATTCATGAAATCGTCACCTATTATATTACACAAATCGGTCTTCTAGAACTTCATTGCAGAAAAAAAAACATCATTCAACGGTTGTTGTTGCGACATGAAAAACCAAAGTTAGTTTTCTTATGCAAGACTTCACTAATAGATTGGTTTTTTCTCAATAACAAATCATACTTTTCTTGGGACTTATGGTGATAAATTTGAATATTACACATATGTTTTCAGAATGAGCATTTTTTACTCCAATTGTCAAAGCCTTCGGTTATAAATGCATCTTTTCCACCTTGTTCCCTTACCATCTCTCCAATAAAATAGCAACAAAAACAATGTGCCTTCTTATTTTTTATGTGATGCGCTAACAATGGAAAATTAGTAAACCATTGCACAACAAAACCTCTTGGCTTATTACTAAATAAGGTATATTCAAAACTATGCCACTTTGGTTGACAAGGCCCTTTAATCAAATATTCATTCCTTATTTCATCCCTTTTATTAGGATTATAAGATGTAATCTTTGGCCTAGACCCCATGTCCGAAGGAAGATCATTCAAATCAAAAGATTGTGTCACTTTTGGTTTTTGAGTAGGTTCATTAGATTGTGTTTCTTGTGGTTTTGGCATAGGTTGATTAGTTTGTGGAACTTGGTTACTTTCATTAGCCCTATTTTTTTGGAAGTTCCATCACCATTTTTGTCTCCAACATCTAAATGTATTTTGAAAATGCTTTTAATAGCAACATACAATCAAAATAAATGAACTATAAACTTGATTTCATGTTTCAACAACATTCAACAAAATAACAAACTACAATCAAATTATCATTTATCAAGATATATCAACTATAAACTTGATTCCAAGTTTCAACAACAAATGAACAAATAGCAACCTACAATTAAAATATATCAACTATAACTTGATTTCAAGTTTTAACAACAAATAATCATGAAGTATTAACCCCAAGTCCCTAATTTAACAAAGTTAATTGGTAATTTCTAATTTTTCAAACATAATGATAAAAAATTGGAATTTAAATTAACCTAAATACATAATAGGATTGCATATTTTGTTTATACTAACTTGTTTCATTGTGATGGAGGAGCTGAGGAGGAGGACGCCAGAATTCTTCGAGATTTGAGAAGACAAGGGTTGCGATGAACTGATGAAGTTGACTATCGAGTGTCAACGATGGGATGAGAAACAGAAGATGATTCGACAATTTAGAAGTCGACGATCATAGATTTTTTTTACGTCTGATTTTTTTTATTAAACTAAATGGGCTAAATACCTCTTTGTTTCAATAAACTAGTTGGTATGGGCTTAAAAATTTTGGACAATTTGGGCTAGTTTGAATTTTGGACCATTTAGAAATAACCTGAAAGTTTTTAGGGTAGCCTAATTTTTTTCCGATATAAAACCACAACATAAAACGAATTTTTTTAGAAAAAAAAAATAACACTACTAAATAGATCCCGGGGTATATCGAGATACCCCCAAGATCTATAGTGGATCCGCCGTTGGAGAGTGATGGTTCAATCCTTTTACTGTTGATGACATATGACCTTTTATAGTGAGGATTTTGGGCATGAATCCCGCTCATGGAGAGAGGAGTGTCAGATCCCAATCGGGACATAGGTGCTGATTGGTGGATCATACCTTTTTCAACTGTCTAACATATGATTGGCTTAGCCATGTTAATGGTGCGTGCATCTTTACTGGATTTAACAGGTACTGGTTTGTTGTCTTTCGACTTTCCCACACATATTCCAGGTTGGTCGTCGAACATTGGGGGATAGTTCGATGCAGGTTGATAATGGAATGAGGCGGCAAGGACGACCAACTGACTAGTTATACGGTTGGCACCTTTGGCGTCCGGAAGGCACGTTATCCAGTCTCCTTAGTCTTATCCTTTGTAGTGTAGGCTTTCTTAGCTGCAATGGGTAGGACTAGCATCAAATGATGTGTCTCATTATGCTTGGCTCATGTCCTTTTAGTTGTAAGTCGTAGCCGTTTCCCAGTTGTGACACCAGCCGCCATCATTAGGGTTTCAAATTTCCCGCACACTGACATTTTTATAACTTTTGCCCCCTTTTGGTTTTTTCTGCCCTTGTTCTTTATCTTGATTTTTTCTCATCCTTCTATTTCTTTGCTATGGATTCTCCGATCAGCGTTGTTCTGACTCCCGATCGGTTTGATGCTCTTCAAGAAAGGTACGTGTAACACCCATAAAATTAAAGTCAATTTAAAACTTTTCAAAACTTTTCAAAACATTTAAAAACAACAGTTATTACAGATTTGTTTTCAAAATAGTCTATATCAGAGTTTTCCCAGAAACATAAACAAAACATGAGCTGTACGATCACGCCTTCGCCTTGCTGTGATCCCGTGATGTACCTGAAACAATAAACTAAAATTGTAAACCCGATAGCTTAGAGATTCCCCTAAAATACCGATACACTACACATGACACATATACAATAACAACATATATTGGGTCCACAACTTTACAGACTGGATTACCCCCTGGGCCCACAATGTGAGTCTGGATTGCCTTCCGGGCCCATAACTTACATCTGGATTGCCACTGAGCTCACAATACGAGTCTCCCTCAGCTTGTATCTGGAATGCTCCCGGGTTTGTTGGTTACCGCATGGAGCAGTATCACCTCAACCCATCCCACATAACATGTCAACATATATCATAACTAGTGCACATACAAATAACCACATAACAACACATGTAGTCTTACAGATATACCAAACTAGCATAGCAACTAGCATGCCAAACTAACTCGTACTCGACATAATACCAACTGCTAGGATAACATATCCAATGGGCCGGCCTTGGTGCCTTAGACCTTTTGTGCAATCTACTCTAATTTATCTACTCATTTCATAATTAAGAGCAAGTGATGGTTCGTAGAGTGGTCCTTAGGGTCTGCAAGTGTTGGGTCAAAATATGGTTTATACTTTGCTTTTCTGGGCAATTGTATTTTTCTGTAATATTTTTGGAGCTTACGGCCGTAAACCCATTTACAGCCCATGTTCAGTTAGCGGCCGGTGTTCACGGTCGCCGGAGGATTGCGGCCGGTGTTTGCGGTCCGAGGAGTTCACTGCCGGTCCGAGCTTGCGGTCTTCGGTTTACGGGCTCGCACCTCGGCCTCACAGGAAGCAGTCTTCCCAGCGTCTATTAAAAAAGAAGAAAGGGGCGGACGGATTCGGAGGAGCTAGGTTTCGAACTCGGGACCTCCAGTTCATTACCTCTGCGCCTTACCAACTCAGCTAGGCTACTTGATGATTCAACTCTTCTGATTTTTATTCAAATAGACTTTTTCTCGCTTCCAACTTTCGAATTTTGACACTTTTAACCCAAAAACTCAATTTCTTTTAATTTTAAATTCCTTTTTCATCCAAAATAAAAATAAATAAATAAATAAATTAAATTAAATTAAATTAAATTAAAATTAATAAATAAAATTATATTTTAATTTATGACTTTTATTTTTTTTTACTTTTGACCTTGAATTTTGACTTTGACTTTCAAGTTTGACCTTTGACTTTTTCGTTGAACTTTTAAATTTTCAAATTTAGCTTTTTGGTTTGACTTTTCAAATTTGACTTTTGAGTTTTACTTTTTAAATTTGACTTTTAAGGTTGATTTTTGAGGTTTATAATCAAAGGGCATTTTTAAATTTAAGTTTGACTTTTAAGTTCTAGTTGTGCTTTTAATAGTTTTTGAAGTTTACGAGGGAATTAAAAACATGAAAGAGAGTCGTCAACAGATGTTAAGACAAAACTTCAACATGTTCGATTATATCTCTGGAGAAACCCTCGATACTCAGTTGCAGCGATTTACTACACTCACTATTGAGATGAATATAGCTGGGATCTTCTTGTCCAAATCTGAGATAAACAAAAAGCTATTGAATTCACTTCCGAAATCGTGGGATATGAACGTGGCCATCATCAAGAAGACAAAAGATCTCAATCATCTTAGTCTTGCTGATGTAATTCAAGAACTTGATGCTTTGAAGTGTAGAGAAACAATGAGTTCTGAAAACATTCTGGTCACTGAAGTTACATGTACTCCAGCTTGTGAAGCTACGATTAAATTTCTTCGGGAACAAATTGATTTATTTAAAAGAGAAGTTGAGGACCTGAGATATGAAGGATATCAACTCAGGAAAGGACAGAAACCCCTGAAGGCTGAATTAGAAGCAAAAACCAAGGACTTTAGGAAGATTCATGAAGAGTATAGCAACAAGTGTGAAAATTATGATTATATTAAGAGACAACTTGTTGTTGTAAGTGAAGAACTTGACGCTTTAAAAAATAAGTGTGGAAAAACAGATGTCAGTTTCAAAAATTATATTGTGTCAAGTCAGACAGTCGATTCCTTATATGAAACCCAATTAAAATTCAAAGAAAATCAAAACAAGGGTCTAGGGTATGATAGTGTACCTCCTCCTTATAATCATAACTACACATCCATCCCTATGACACAGGATGAAACTGACAGGGTGCCACATCTTCGATATGGCAAACGAGCTGGATTTGTGTCAGGAGGAGTTATTAATGTTGAAAATACTAATGTTTTTGCTTCATGTGCAGGTAAAGTAGCAGAAGATGAGAACAATGAGAAAACCATTGAACAAACCAACATCTCCTTGAACTTTGAATATGTTGCTTCGAACTCGGTTGTTTCTGATCAACCTGTTGTTGAGAAATACAGGCCACCAATTCCAGTGAAACAGAGTGCCTCTAGCAATTGTGCTTGTGGGATCAATAAGAAACAAGGCAAAGATATGCCACCAGGGGCAGGAAGAAACAATTTCCCAATGAAGAAAAATGCTTGTTTTCACTGTGGAACACCTGGTCACATTGCCCGAAATTGTTCAAATTGCACATACGTTCCCTACTATGCACAAGGCTGGCATAACGCGCCAAGAGGGAGATACTTCAAAAGAAACCCTTCCAGGTCACATTCAGACAATGGTGACTGGAACACGCAGAAGGCCAAGAGTCAAACCCACAAGGCAAAGAATCTGAATCCTAATGGCAAGAAGGGAATGTCGGCGAAGAAGCAAAATCCAAGAGATGCTCCAGCGAAACCAAGACCGGTTAGGTCAAAGTCATCTTGGCAGCCGGCTTCAAGTTCCAAATCAAGTGCCAAGGCACCCATCGGATCAAACAAGAAATGGGTTAAACCCGAATATAGATGGGTTCCAAAGGTGAAAACTCCCAACTCTTCTAATGACTCTAATATTTCTTCATCTTCTGTTTGTGATAAACAGGATATGTCATGGGAGAGAGTACCGTGCAAGGATGACAAAGGTCGACCCAGTTTTAAAATGGATTGGGTTCCAAAGACCAACTGATCCCGCTCTGTGTCGGAGCAGCTATGGAGGCATATCATCAGACTTCGGTTTGTTGGTAGTAGCTGTTCCAGGCACATGATAGGAGGCATCTCTCAACTGTACAACACTCAAAACACTGTTTGGGACAATGTGTCATTTGCGGGAAGGGAAGAAAAGAAGTGATAACAAATGAGGTTTGTGCTTAATGACATGAAGAATTTTCGGATCTGTTCTGAGATTACGTGTGCTGTTCTCAGACCTTCCGGATGCAAATTCAATCGTTTCTTCTAATTTAAATATTAGGGGAGAATTAAAAATTAAAAATAACGAAAAAAATCAGAAAAATTAAAAATCCAAAAATCTTTTTGTTTCTTTTTTAATTTGTGTACTAAGTTTTCTTTTAGTTTTGTTTTGTCTTGAAAAGTGATTTCAGGTATAGATAAGACTCATGGAGTTTGTGTTGAAGATTTCTGAGCCAAAGCCTCGTCCATGAGCATCGAAGAATCCGCATTCAAAAAAGCAAGAAATGAAGATTATTCTTTAGACATTCAATCCTTCAACCCTAGAAGAAAGGTCTGACTTGAAGAATATGTGACGGATTGCATTGAAGCCTCCTCAATCAGTCTGCTGCTATCTTAAACCTGCTGAAGTGATTTAGAAGATTTGTTCTCTCTGATGTTCTCTCTGAAGATTCTCAAACTGAAAGCATTATCTTTCAAAAATCAGTACGTCAAGCCTCCTCACCCAATGTGCGTTAAATTTCAAATTCTGAAGAAAAGCCCAACTGCTCAAGATGAAGTCATTCATTGAAGATTCATCAAGTTCATCTTGAAGTTGTGAAGAATTTGAAGATAAATGCTGAAGCCAATCTCCCAATGAAGATTAACAAGAAGAGCCAACTACTTTTTAGGGGGAGCTTGTTGGGTCAATTAAGAAAAGAAAGCTATAAACCAAGGGGGAGATTGTTGGGTCAAAATATGGTTTATACTTTGTTTTTCTGGGCAATTGTATTTTTTTGTAATATTTTTGGAGTTTACGGTCGTAAACACCTTACGGCCGTAAACCCATTTACGGCCCATGTTCAGTTAGCCCATATTCTCCTTGTATAAATATAGGTGTTAGGGTGTGAGGTAAAGATTGATGAACCCTAGAGATTTTACGGCCAGAGAGAATAAGGAGCGTATGTGTGTAACTGTGTGAAACTTGTGTAAAGGAACTTCATTCTAATCAATTCAAACAAGATTCATATTATTCTTCTTCTCTTTCTCTTCTACTTGATCTGACATCATCCGTTTGATTGGGATTCCGCACCATCAAACAGATATGATTGATACACGGGCAAATTAGGGACTTACAGCAAGGACCAACGCCATGCCTATTTTTGCGAGTACTAGGTTGAATGTTCATGAACACGTTTTTCATCTTCATTTTTGTGACTTTAGATTTCTGTTTCTCTCTCTAACTCTGTTTGATCTTGTTTATAATTCATTCTATTTTGTTTCAAAAATATCATATAAAATGTATGCCATGCCTATTTTTGCGAGTACTAGGTTGAATGTTCATGAACACGTTTTTCATCTTCATTTTTGTGACTTTAGATTTATGTTTTTCTCTCTAACTGTGTTTGATCTTGTTTATAATTCATATTATTTTGTTTCAAAAATATCATATAAAATGTATATAAGTATATAGTGATATCAGATATGTATATCATATAAAATTATATGGATTATATATATAATCCATATAATTTTTAAGACCCAAACTCGTAACCATTTATATCCTTCAAAAATTGTTTATTAAAGAATCTATTTACCAAATAAATATTTTGTTGTTATTTTTTAAGTTATTACAATTTTAAAATCTGAATTTGAACATTTGATTTAATTCTAACACTAGTTAAATTTTACGTGATCATGTAACATAAATAGATTTGTTTTATAATATAAACTAGCAAATAACTCGCAGCTACGCTGCTTCTGGGACAATATGGAGAAAATCGGCAAACTTTTAAAAATATGTGCTGAAAGTGTAAATCATCACAAATAGGAGAGAAGGTCGACAACCCCTAAAATTAGATGTCAAAAGTGTGCAACAACCAAAAAAAGGGACACTGGTGCAGAGAATCCAAAAATATTGTGGCAATAATGTGAAAGTTGCTAAAGTTGGTAAAATATGGTGACAAAATTCTAAAGGAGGTTTTTTGTGTTTTTTATGTCAAAATGTAAAAGTTTTGACTATAGACGAAAAATGTCAAATTCATTAAAGATTTGTGGCAAAAACACCAAAATATAAAATTTTTCATTGCAAGGACGAAAAGTGTCGAAGTTACTAAAGATTTGCGACAAAACCCTAAAAACACAAAAACTTAATTAAAACACAAAAATATAAAAGTTTTAACTTTAAAGACTAAAAGTGTCAGATTCACTAAACATTTGTGTCAAAAACCCAAAGACATAAAAGTTACTATTGCTAACATCCTTTAGATTATATATATATATATATATATATATATATATATATATATATATATATATATATATATATATATATATATATATATAATTTTTTGGGAAAATACAAAATTTTAGATTTATTTGTAAATTATAAAAAGTATATATATATATATATATATATATATATATATATATATATATATATATATATATATATATATATATATATATATAATTTTTTGGGAAAATACAAAATTTTAGATTTATTTGTAAATTATAAAAAGGTGCTTAAGATTTATTGAAAGTTGGTATTATATGTTTATCAAAGGTAGCATGAGCGAAAGCGTGGCATGACACTCGTTTTAGAGGCGCAAAGGAACAGGATTTTAGCCTCTTTTGAATTGAATCCGACTGGATTGGGTTGTTCAACATCCTTATTCTAATGTCATGTACAAATAATTACTACTACATTCTAACAATACTTCTCAATGATGTGTTTTCATCACTAAAAACATGAAACACAAATAAATGACATGATGTTAGAAACATATAAAAGTTATGTAAATGCATGCCATATTATAATATAATATACTAACAATAAAGGAAATTCTATAAAAAAAAAAAAAAAAAGAACCTCAAACATTTCTCAATAGATGAAAAAATCATTAGATTATTATATTATATAATAGAACCGTTTTATGTTCTAATAATTTCTGAAATGATTTTTGGTTACCGGCAAACCATTAAGAGTCGATTACATATCTTTCTGTAGAAAACCACAAAAAAAAAATGACCATTAGTGGCGAGAAAATCTCTGCTAAAGGCAATAGTGGCGACAAATCGTCGTTATTGCTAAAAAGACATCGATAAATAAATTTGTCGTCACTAATGGTTTTGTCGCCATCAGTAATACCTGGAAATCACCGCTAAAAGTGTGACTGCTAATAACAGGCGTAATACCGGTTTTTATGTTATTTTTAAAATTAATCTTTTTCGGGCCGGTGTAGAAAATTGATACATAATGACATTAAGTGCAGAAAAACGATTACATAACGATATCCACTTAAGTAACAAAAGTGTTATAACTCCATACATATACCAAAATAAATAAATAAAGTATTATAATTATATCATAACAAGTCTAATAACACATAAACTAGTCTGACGTGTCATCATCTTGATTCTTCTTGTTTCCTCTATAGGTTTATTTGCCGCAAACCATGTTAGAAGTTCCACATTACACGCCAGATCGTTGAGTATTGATTGAAGATTTTTCAACCCCATAATAAATTACATGTAAAATTATAAGTTAAACCATTACTATAAACCAAACTAACAAACTAACAATTATCAAAATATAAGCAAACTACAAATTACCAACATAAACCAATTACCAATTATCAAACTAACAAACTAGCAAACTATCAAATTAACAATTACGAAACTAACAAACTATCTAATTATATTCTAAGTTAAATCAACAATCAAACTAACAAACCAACAAACTAACAATTAACAATTTATTAAATTATCAACATAATCTAAACTACCAAATTGTCAAATTACCAAAGTACGGAAAAACCAATTACCAAACTAACATGTATTCATTGATCACTATATATATATATATATATATATATATATATATATATATATATATATATATATATATATATATATATATATATATATATGGGATGGTTCATACGAAAATACAAATAATTTGCGAAAACAAGAAAAACCTATGATATTGTATCACCTCAAACATTATATTTTGGAAAATAATTCATCCAAACTTTGAAATACATGATGATAATCGATGATAGATGAGAAATTGTATCATATTAGCAAAGTATGATTTTTAACATTTTTTTATGAAAATATGAATTTAAAAATCATTAAGGACGTGAAAAAAAATTATTAAAATCGTCTTTAAATTTATATTACGATAACATCATCCAATGTAAAATTACTATCTTTAATTTATTGCTAATAAATTTATTTTTTTTATAATATATGTGTTTGATTTTCATAAGATAAAAACTGTTTTCGCGTTTTCGCAAGATATTTATATTTTCGCATCAACCTACTTCATATATATATATATATATATATATATATATATATATATATATATATATATATATATATATATATAGTTTGAAATTAAATATTATTGTTTTATATGTGACGATTGTTATTGTGGTGGTGGCTATGATAACTGTCCCCCATATGCTTTCGACGGAAAGACAGAAGGTTTACGTCCAATGCCTTTAACATGACCGTGCCATGCACCAAATACTTTCTCAAAATTGACTCTTTTTTCATCTGGTGTTAGAGCTCTTTCTTCGTTTAACCCTTGAGTTTTTTTTTGGAGCTGACGTACTAACTCATTATGTATTTTCCAAAAATGATTAATAATTAAGTATAAATAAACACTTATATGATAAAATTATAATTGAAAACTTATGTATTGCTCATCAGCTAAAGCATTATCAAATACATTCTTCTTATCAGTGTGAACATCGTAGAACACTCCAATTCTTTTCTTGTTTTGTTTAACATTAAAAATTAGATTATATTTTAAATAAATAATTATATATATCGTAAGTTACCTTTTTTATAGCAAGCACTGATATATGAGCTCATCCCCCCACAGTTGAGTATTTTTGTAATGTACATACTTTTTTGTTTGCCTTCAAAGCCTTTTTTGTGTTCGTTCGTCTGGAAATATTCAACTACTTTCTTCCAATTTTTAGTATGCATACCTTCAGGGATGCTGACATTTCAAAAAATATTCTTTTACATAAGCTTTACGATCTCTATAATGTTTTTTAAAGTCACATCAAAACTCTCTAACAACCTATCACTCTCTGGATCTAGGAAAACCTTATCCAAATCGAACTTTGTCTACATAAACAAAAAAATAGTTAAGCAAAAATCAGTCATAATTACACATATAAAATATTCTTATATAAATAATTTACCCTGATATGTTGTTTTATGACATCCTGTAACGCGGGGGAAACTTTTTTTCGACTTTTTGTATCGAAAGGGACGATCTGCCATATTATCTTCTCGATCTCATGGGTAAACATATATTTAGGTTCTCCTACGGGATCATATGTAAGATCCCTATCAAATTCCAAATCTAATAGTTTGCCCATATTGTTTAATAACTCTTTTTCGAGCTTAATATTTTTCGCTTTTCCTTTAGTTTTGTTATGTGGAACAGCTGCAAATATGATTAAAAATTATTAGTAATGATAGTTTATAATAACTAAATAAATATATTAAATAATAAATCATAATAAGACTTATCATCCAACTCATGTTGACCACGACCTCTACTGCCTGGAGGTGGTGGATCCTGGTGTCCGTCACCCCCGTGTCTCTGACCCATAACAACAACCATGGTGTAAATCAACAAGATAAAAATAAATGTCATTACCTAAAAAATTTATAAGATATACAAATACATGTGTTATAGTGTAGTGTCGTACTTTAGATGATATTGTGAGTTATATCATCTTACTTTTTGTTTATTCTATTATAGCATTCTAATTTACACATGCATTCTAATGTACTTTTGAGGGATGTCTAATTAAATCATAACAAACACACATATACACATACCAATTACACATACAAATACAAAATACAACAAACGTGCAAACATTTAGTATTAAGACTTGAAATTTATGCTTATATCATAAACGCAACAAATGTGCAATAGAACACATACAAAATAGAACAATAGAATATGGAAACAAATACACATATGCATACATTATACACACATATAATCCACATTGCATAGAAATATACATATACATACATAATTTCTTATTTTCATACTTATAAATACACATTATACATACATATACATACATTATACACATATAATCCACATTTCATGTAAATACACATTTACAAAAATAATTTATTGTTTTCATACATACAAATACACATTATACACACATATACATACATACATTCCACATAATATTGCATACACACACACATACACACACACACACACACATATATATATATATATATATATATACACACACACACACACTCACACACATACATACTGTGACATCCCCAAAATCACGGCCAGAAAAGACCGATTTCATTTATGCTTTTTAAAATAATTTCAGAGTAAATCCTTTTGATTTAAAAGAGTTGCGGAATTTGTTCCCAAAACAAAATATGATAAAATAATATTTATCAAAGCATTTCATCAAGAGATGCATTTTCATTATATAATCAAAATTCGGGATGTCATGTTCCGATACAGACCATAAAGCATAAACGATAACATTACAAGTCATTCAACAAATATATACATATACAGACTTGTAAACAAAACAACTTGATGATTCAACCATCTTATGCCCTCTCGCCACTACCTGTAATACGAATAAACTGAGTGGGTCAGGCTTGGGAGCCTGGTGAGCATATAGGGTTTTCAACCCACAATAAATAATTATATTTAATTTCACCAACCAACAATAACCCGATCACCCATTCCCGTTATCCTCACTTTATGTCCCTAAAACAACATCTATCTCAAGGGACCTAATCTAGGATTTTCATCGGGACGGACATTACTGCTAAGGGGTTTCCTCAACAATAGATATCCTAAAGGCAACCATGAGGGGGATAGAGTACACCGGTGAACACATCGTTCACAGCACCTACAGGTTATGAACCTGCTAGCGTTCCACAGGACTGTCTAGAAAGAGTATGTGGTCGTTATCCATACTCTGCTGAATAACTAGATCAACAACAACAACATAGAGGCCTCTCATCTGTTTATCACACATCAACTATCTACCCATGTTCTACCCAACATATTAGTAGATAAAAATATATATTTTTATACATAGTTTAAAACCTGTATAGCATTCTTATTCAATACGTATTCCAATCAACAGATGAGACACATACACATAACACGTATTTCATAGAGAATAAATCATATCTATGAGATAGAAGAAAGTGAATATACATTCACACATATAACAACAAAATATACACATAACACGTATATCGTATAAAATACTTCATAGTTATGCGTTAGAAGAAAGTAACTACACACTCACTTGATCAAAAGATGATCGGACAACACTACGACTTGTAGAAGTAGTATTCTTCAGTAGATCTGGAAGATCTTCACAAAAACCGGGCTTCTCGCGAGCAGAGCTTCGGCTTAGGAATTGCACTTCTCGGAATCTTCGGGGCTTCGGGACTTGCTTCGGGACTCGGGATTGATATCGGGGCTTCTGGGGTACTTCTTTGCACATAAATCGATGCAATACAGGTGAGAGATGAGTGAATGAGCAACCAAACTCGGCTGGCCCTTCAAATCTATTAATAGGGCAAAACTGGCCCTTGCCACGTCGTGGTACCTTTTTCCACGTCGTGGGATTGGTCGTCACTGCATGCGTCATCGCAAGTTGCATCTGGGGGACTCCTGGAGGTGTCAGAAGACTGGCTATGTCGTGGCACTGCTTGCCACGTCGTGGTATCTGACAGTTTTGGGGTTTCGCGCCCCGAACTTCAGAAATTCATAACTTTCGCATACGAACTCTGTTTTCGACGTTCTTTATATCGACGCAAATGTTATATTATGCTCTACAACTCTCGTTTAGACTCCATTGGCTAATTTTGACTTGATTTTTAATATATTATAAGTATATTACTTATATATTATTTTTAGTAGGCCGGGACAGAAAAACTCTGTTCGAAATTCATAACTCCTTCATCTGAACTCCGTTTTTGTCTGTCTTTTTATCGTTGGACTACTATCAATGAGATCTTCAATTCTCATTTAGAAATTTTTGGCTAAATATGTAACGCCCGTAGATCCGGGCTAGTCAATTTAGAGGCAATAGGAGTTGAAAACGACTTTTCGACAAAAGATTATTTAGAATAAATAATCTTAACCAAGTTGTAGAATATGTCACAAGGTTTCCTTACATATAAAGAACGCCGAAATCCGAGTTATAACGAAGAAGTTATGACTCGTCGAAGTTTCGCGACAGAACCGACACGATACCAGGAAGCGTAAATAGTGAATTTACGATAGAGCGATATTTAGCCTTAGCGATCTAAACGAAAGTCGTAGAATATGTTAAACTAAGAACATGGATAAAAAGAACGCCCAAATCTGACTTCGTATGAACAAGTTATGATTTTTCGAAGTTTCGGACTAGTAGTGTACAGCCCGAAATTCGAATATTAGATCGAACGGTTTTTAGCCGACACGACATGAACGAGAATCGAAGATTTCATTAAGATTAGCGTAACGAGAAAAAGATGGGCGAAAACGGATGTCGGATGAAGAAGTTATGAGGATTTAACGGACCAATCCTGTCCCGGCCTGTTAATAATATAAAATTTAAAATCGAGCCAAAATTAGCCAACGGATTCTAAACGAAAGTTGTAGAGTATGTTCGCACCTTCGCGTGGATATAAAGAACGTCGAAAACGGATCTCGTATGCGAAAGTTATGATTTTTAGAAGTCGAGAATGCAATTTGCGAAGGCTGATAAGGAATTGATGACGTGGCGCGTTGTGGGCCGTCCATCGCTGATCAGATCTCGCTTCGGATGAAGGACACGTCGCCCTCGCTTACGCCCCACGTCCGAAGCCAGTACGCCCCGCGTACCCTCGCCCTTATCTCTTCCAGAGTGCAAGACAACTAGTCCGAGGTGGCGCCCTTATCCGAGCCAGTACGCCCAACGTAGGTCCGAGGTACGCCCAGTGTACCGAGGCCTCATAGGCTATAAAAGGGGGCCAAGATTTCTTCATTCTTCACACCATTTTTCACTTCTCTCTCTACAAACTTTCTCTGTCTAAGTGCTATAAACCCCCCTAAGCCCTACTTAAACCCCTAGTGTCACACCCCCAAACCAGAACGGTGGAAACGTTCGGGGGCGGAGGACGTCATATTCAGTATCATAATAGTTCATAGAAAGGAAAGTACACACCACCATACATATATAAAGGTTTCAAAAATGTTCACATCATTGTATTCATTACATGCTCAAAAGATAAATGCATAAACATCTTTCAAAAGAAATAATTAACGCCAACGCGTTAATCCCCAAAAGTTGATTCCCGAACCTGCTTAACGGTTCCCTGAGAATACAAGTTATTTCAAAGAAAAAGTGTTAACAATTAAGTTGGTGAGTTCATAAGTGATTTAGAAACATTGAATGTCATTCCAAAATGAGTGTATATTTTCCAAGAAAATCCCTCATTTTCCTAATAGTTGTTTGGTTTGTAATCAGGAAAAACCGTTATTTTCCTAACATAACTGGCAACCTCTAAGACCGAAAATCGCAAGCAACCGACGTGCTTAAAAGTTATGGCATAGTTTTATATAATAAAGCTATACGAAGATCGCACTTGTTAGATGAAGAATAGTTTTAATAGCTACTCATTCATAAAAGCATAATACCATAATAATTGTATATCCGGTGAGTTTTATAACCATACTAAACATAATATGCCTGTAGCGACGTTCTTCAGGCGTCGTAGCGTTATGACAACTGTCACCCCAAAAGACGGACTGTAGCTAACAGTCAGGGCGCGGGATCATGACTTCCCGTATAGATCTATACACATTTGACACGTTCTCCGAACGGGAGACTCTGGTTATAGACAGGACTTGTAGCGATACCTTTTAGCAAAAGGTAGTATTTGAAGATGTACACGTCTCACAGATTCTCAACTAAGTCTGTATTAAAGTGATAGTTTTGTATGCAAAGTTTATTCTTTTTCACAATGTTTGACAAAGCATAAGTCATAAGTTCTTTGAAAGTATAAACTGGTTTAGCAAAGATGGTTACCGTTGATATGATGTATTTGTATGTAAACGTATAAATAAAACATATTTCTATTTATAAAACATATTGTACCCCAAGAGGGTAAAGTTGTGTTGTGAGGTGTTTTGCATGATAATAACTTCAGAAGATAGTTTAAACAACAGTATGAAAAGTATAGCAAAAGATCGATGTTTCACATGATTTTAGTCGTGTGTTTACTTGTATTCCCCCCCTTAAAAGTGTATAAAAGCATTTAAAAATGTATTTAAAGAGTGTTTGTAGGGGTATGAACTCACCTGGAAGTTTGAAGATAGCGAGATGGAAAACCGGGCAAAGTTTCGTCTCGGGAAGCGGATCTTTCTCGGGATTCTCGGGAATCTCGGGAGTAAAATCGACTCTCGGGACTTGAGTAAAAATGACCAGGGCTTCGGGTTTGAACGGGCACGGAAAACGAGGCAAAACGCAAGGGAAATGAGAAGAAATGAGCAAGTTTTTCGGAAACCCTCGCACTTCTATTTATAGGGGGTCTGAGAAGCCTCGGTACGCGGGGCGTACGCTCGTACGCAGCGCGTACGCATACGTCATGCATGAGCGAGTCCTCGACTGCCTCGGCTTCGGATGAGACGGATCGGATGGGACGGGTCGGATGGGGCGGGTCGGATGGGGCGGGTCAGTAGCTTCGCATAGGGGCGACGTGGACGGACCGAGACCAAGGCCTTCGGGTACGCGGAACGTACGAGGGTACGCAGCGCGTAACCCGGATGAGGACGCTGACTCCTCCTTCGGATATTACCGGATTTTTGATATAAATTTATATATAATTTATTTAATAAACTTCAAAAAATCATATCTTCTTCATACGAACTCCGTTTTCGATGGTCTTTATATCCACGCGTAGGTGAGACTACGCTCTACAACTTTCGTTTAGACTCCGTTGGCAAATTCCGAAATTATTTTTATTATTTATTTATAAAATGACGTGATTAAGGAATTTCTTTAAAAATTCATAACTTCTTTATCTGACGTCGGTTTTTGCCAGACTTTTCACCGCTGAAATACCATTGTCGAGATCTTCGATTCTCGTTTAGGTCATTCCGGCCAAAAGTCGCTCAATCTCCGATTCGAGTTTTTAGCTGTCTGCTGCTAAGCTGAACTTGGAAAAATCTTAACTTCAATATACGAAGCCGGATTTGGGCGCTCTTTTTACGTACGATCATGGTTTAATGACATTTAAACATAGAAGGAATTTAAATAGAACTTTTTGGACATTTTATTATCAAAGTTAATTTTATTAACTCAAAAGTGGTTACAATACTTGACTTTTTATGTCATTACAAAGAGTTGAAATATCGGGTTGTTACACCTAGCACCCCGAGGCTCCCGGAGTCCCGAGAAAAAGGAGTTTTTCGGTTTCGAAACGCTGCTCCAATTAAGTTCCGGTTTTCGATAAAATTCGCTGTAAGTGTGCTACGCTTACGCATTTTTTAATATAGCTTTCAAATAATTACAGGAATGTTATTAGGTCCTTAAAATAATTATTTGGGCTATTATTATGAGTTATATTAAGTGTTATTAATGCTTAATAATAGTCAGACTAATTAATTTGTCGCGGTTATCGTTAGACTAAACCCTAGTGGTATTGGTACTAGGTTTTATCGAAGGAAAATCGTTTTGAGGGTATCGAAGCGATGTCCGAGTGCTGAGTCATCACCTAATCAGGTGAGTGCATAGTCTCTTTCATCTTACACATAGATATGAAGTATTTTATATAAACTACGTGCTATGTGTGCATATTATCTGAATACTTGCTGTCTATGTTGGATGAACGTTTTATACATGTTTTAAAGGATTTAAACTGTATACGTATTATATATATGAATATGTTGGGTATGAGATGGGTAGATGAATGATGAGGGATAAAAGCTGAATTAGAGGAACATTAGTAGCATGGACCTATTGCCCTATAGGTATACATTGGCAGCAGTGGACCTAGTACCCTATAGATGAGCACTGGCAGCTGCGCCACAACCCGTAGATGTTTTAGATCTACGGTAAACGTCCTAGGAGCTGCGCTCTAAGGACAGTATTGGCAGCTGCGCCTAATAGGGAGCCTTATGACCATGATAGTAGCGTTTAAAGGTCAATACCAGCAGAAGCGCTTCATAGAAAATGTCCCAATTCTGGCAACTGCGCCTAAGTGACAAGACTAGCAGCTGCGCTTGACCAATGTGTCATTGGCAGCAATGGGCTTCATGTTGTTTCCTTAGGATGATCCTTAGGAATGAATGAATGAGAAATACCTGATTCTTAGGGTAGATCCTTAAGAATAAAGAAGATAATGGGGATGGGTAATTGGGTTGATTGTTTGATTCTTTAAACAGAATAATTATATTATTGTGGGTTGAAAACCCTATGTACTCACCAGGTTTTCCCAACCTGACCCACTCAGTTTATTTATATCATAGGTGTTGATATGAAGTCACTTTACACTGAGAGATTTAAAGAGATGTAGATCACTAGTGTAAACAATTGTAAGTTCTGTTTATGCTTATGTTTCTGTATTAACGATGACATCCCAAACGTTTTAAAATGAAATAAATACGTTTCATCGAAAATGTTTTAATAACGTATTTACCATGTTTTTCTGGGAACAAATTCCGCAACACTTTTATAAAATGAAGTACTTTGATTTTTACAAAGCATAAACAAACCGGTCTTTTCTGGCCGTGATTTTGGGGATGTCACAATTGGTATCAGAGCATTAGTTTAAGCGAACTAGGAATATGGATTTATTTCTAGACTTAAACTTAGAATGCTAAGCGATGATTGTGAGGTGTGAGCACTAGCTTATGTGTTTAGGGTTCTAAGCGTTTAACTACGATATTAGAACTAGCATATAAACGTTTCGGGGTGATAAGGATGATTTTAGACATCAATCCTAAGTAAAGATCTAGATTCACTTTATTCGGTGTATAGATCAAGATGGCAAGAACCCGTAGCGGAAACGTGAATGCAAATGGGAACCAAAACCAACCCCCAGTGATTGAGCAAATACCGGTTGTGGTAGCCGCTGCTGAGCCAATAACGATGGCCAGAGTACAAGCGATGATCCAGGCGATGTTGGATCGTCAAATGGAGGAAACCAGACGTTTGCTCCAGCAAAATCGAGAGGAAGCGACTATTCAGATCGAACGGCCCGAGTTGAACGAAGGGCAGACTGAGGAGGAGAACTACAGTGGAATTGTTGGTCACGCTGATCCCCCTGTGATTAGGAGGAACAATCAAGATGAAGGAGTCGAGAGGAATGGATGCAAGTACAAGGATTTTCTGACTTGCAAGCCATCGACTTTCACTAGAAAGGAGGATCCGATCGGGGTCATGGATTGGATCTCGGAAATGGAATTAGCTTTCATGACGTGCGGTTGCAGAGGAAAGCTACAGACCACGTTTGCAGTGCGTCAGTTTCGAGGAGGCGCTGTACGTTGGTGGAACACCTTGGGGAAGACTCTGAGCCCCAACCAGCCCCTGCAACTGACATGGGCAGAATTTCTGGTGCAATTCAAACGAAAGTACTGCTCAGCTCAAAACCTGCTCGAGCTAGAAAACCAGTTTCTAACCCTGAAGAAGGGGAGCATGTCAATCGATGAATACACGAACAACTTCACAGAAAAGATGGAATTTGCCTTGCGACTTGTTCCGGATGAGCTGACGAAAATTGATACGTACGCGAAGGGATTGCCATGGGAGTACGCGGTGCCAGTGCGTCAGGCACCTACCTTAGAGGCAGCTATCTGGGCTGCCAAGTATGTGGAGGATATGATCAAGGGAAGAGCCGCCAACAAGACCGAGGTTGGTGAAAAGAGGAAGTTTGAGGGGTCTGCAAAGCCCAATGAGAGAAGCAAGACCAGTACCAGGGAGTTTAGAGGAGGGAGTGAAGAAAGATGGTGCGAGAAGTGCAGAAAGAAACACTCTGGAAAATGCGGTGAGGAGGTGACTTGTTTCAAGTGTGGGAAGCATGGGTATTATGCCAACAAGTGCAAATTCAACAAAAGGGTGTGTTACGAATGTAATGAGGAAGGGCACTTCAAGCAAGACTGCCCAAAGAGAGAGGGGGCTACAAAGCCAAATGTGCCGCCAAAACCAAAGGCAAGAGCATTTCAAATGATCCTTGATGAAGCAGATGACAATGCGAGGATTCAGGAGTGAAGGCTTGACATCCGAAGGTCGAGTTATGGAGTAGCCATAGAATCATATGATGTAGCCTGTTAGAGGCATAGTCTAGGGTGAACTTGAACACCTATGTAATCGTTTCAAGAAATAATATAAAACCTTTGTTTTGTTATCTGATGTGTTAAGTTGTTGTGTGGTTTTCTTGTATGGTAACTTGGAAAAACTGCAGGACAATACTTGGGACGAGTATGAGTAGGTGTGAATGGTAGTAGAGGCCTATACTACCGGAAGCACAGGACTCACACTTGGATCAGGGAAAGTCACAAGGTTACCATGAAGCTAGTAACTGATTTCGTTTATTCAAGTGTGTCGTTACCATCGTTTCGGTAATGACTAAGAAGAGTGTTGATGTTTCGACCCTAGTGGTCATATCGAATTGAGTCCGACTACGCTAAGTATGCTATGTGGTTTAGAAAATCAAGATCGATGTAGCGTCCGACTTAAACCAAATGATTGAAATCAAAGCGATCAATAGAAGTATCGCGCTCTTTGTTAAAGAAGTTGGTATCTAGAAATGCCAAATGTTAAAGTGTGATTATATCACATTAGAACATGAAGGAAGGCATAGTCTGTTTTAGAATTTAACTCTAAGAGACCTAAGTCTAAGTGTTGCAACATACGATGATAGGTCATTAGAATATGACACATCGATCCATAGTAGTAATAAAAGAACTTATCTCAAGTTCGTATCCAGTGAGGATCGAGGTTGTGACTTGAAGTTCATAATTTGGAGTCTAGCCTGAGGTAGAGAGCAGGTGCACGATCGAGTACTGCTTACAGTCAATGAGTCTAAGAGATAGACTTGAAGGAATATAGAAGTTATAATTATTAAATAGGATGAAGAGATGACGTATGGAGTCATTATACGAGCCCTATTTCTTTGATGATTCCGGGACGTAATCATCCTAAGGGGGAGATAATTGTAACGTCTGTAGATCCGGGCTAGTCAATTTAGAGGCAATAGGAGTCGAAAACGACTTTTCGACAAATGATTATTTAGAATAAATAATCTTAACCAAGTTGTAGAATATGTCACAAGGTTTCCATACATATAAAGAACGCCGAAATCCGAGTTATAACGAAGAAGTTATGACCCGTCGAAGTTTCGCGACAGAACCGGCACGATACCAGGAAACGTAAATAGTGAATTTACGATAGAGCGAGATTTAGCCTTAGCAATCTAAATGAAATTCATAGAATACGTTAAACTAAGAACATCAATAAAAAGAACGCCCAAATATGATTTCGTATGAAGAAGTTATGATTTTTCGAAGTTTCGGACTAACAGTGTACAACCCGAAATTCGAATATTAGATCGAGCAGTTTTTAGCCGACACGACCTGGCGAGTCAGATTTCTGGGATGAAATTCAAATAAGTGAGAGAGAACTATAACTCCCAATTTATGTATGAGTTAATACTATGCAAGGTTAAAGTTTTAATTTGGGTTTTGGGGTTTTTGCCTTCCTGCGGCGTAATGGTTGGGTTGCCACAATGTAGTGTTGCCACGTCTGCATGGTGGTCGTTTAGTTGTCGCAGCGTGACGCCTTGAGCCTATTTAAAGGATTTGCGGGCTAGGGTTTCGTCCACCCTCAGCCTCCATCACCCCGGAGAGTCCTTTTCAAACCCTAATCCCTACTATTTATCATTTTGATCCATTTTGGGTTGTTTTCCCTTTCAAGGAATAAGGAGAGTGCTAGTGGAGCAAGCAAGTATCAAGCTAGCACAATCCAACATCTTGAGTGTCTTTTGGGTTTTATTCAAAAATAGTCTATAATAAACTACGAGTATATTAATGGAGTCTTGTTTTATTGGTTAATCAATGAAAATGCACTCTCACTCTTGGATAAGTCATCAACTACAATTGCAAGTATAAACTTCGAATAGCCAGAAAGAGTCAAAGTATAGGGTTGTGAGGCTCTCATTGGGTGTGAAACCAATGAAAAACTCGAGCCCAAAGTCGAGAGGTGTTTTTTATTAGTTACCCTCAAAAGTCTTTGGATACTTGTTTTATAGACCCATTGATAATGTGGTCTTTGTAGCTCAAAGATGATTCTTTCACAAGAAAGAGCTCATATTCAAAGAGGACAGTGGGGATACGATTGATCTTGAAGAAATCAAGAATCATGATGAGGAAACTTTGGATGACACTAGTGCTCAACCTGAGGAAGAAACACATGTTGTGCATGTGGACAGTTCATTACCTCTTCGTCGTTCTAGTAGTATTCCACCCGAGTTGTATGAATTTCATAAAACTATAGATAGGGATAAGTTTATTAGTGATAAAACACTAGTAAATTTGGATAAGGCCACTAGGTACAAGTAAGAGATGGCAGGCCCTGAGGCTGCTAAATGGAAAGAGGCAATGGGTAGCGAGATTCAATCCATGTACGATAAATAAGTGTGGAACTTGGTTAACCATACACTCAATCGAAAGACGGTGGTTTTAAATGGATCTTCAAGAAAAAGACCGGCATGGAAGGGAATGTACACATGTATAAGGCTAGGTTGGTTACGAATGGATTTACTTAACCCAAGGAATTGACTATGATGAGACATTTTCACCAGTAGCTAAGATGTAGCTGATTAGGATAATGATTTCTATAGCTGCCTTTCACGATTATGCGGTATGGAAAATGGATGTTAAAACTGTTTTCCTTAACGGGAAGCTTACTTACGGTGTTTACATGAATCAACCAGAAAGTTTTTAGCATGCCAAATATCCTAATAAAATGTGCAAGCTTGAGAAGTCAATCTACGGACTTAACAAGTATCTCGTAGCTGGAATCTTTCTTTCCATGAAAAGGTCAATGAGTTTGGATTTTCTAGAAGTGAAGATAATTCGTGTGTGTATGTCAAAGCTAGTGGGAGTCTTGTAACCTTTTTAGTTTTGTATGTTGATGACATCCTTATAAAAAATGATATCCTAACTTTGCAAGAAGTGAAATTCTTGGCTTGGGAAATGTTTCGCTATGAAGGATATAGGAGAGACGACAAACATTCTTGGAATAAGGATTTATAGGGATAGAAAGAACAGTTTAATAGCACTTAGCCAAAGTACATACTTGGATAAAATATTGAAGCGTTTCAATATGGAGAATTCCAAGAAAGGGGATATACCCGACATCATATTGTTAAGTTGAGCAAGTCTCAGTGTCCCAATAGTGATAAAGAAATGGATGCTATGAGTTGAGTCCTATATGTTTCGACTATATGATCGATCATGTATGTTATGAATTGTACTAGTACTGAAGTTTCTTATGCCTTGAGCATGGTTATTCCATATCAGGACAATCCTAGAAAAGCTCATTCGATTGCAATGAAGAATATTCTTAAGTATTTGCGGAAAACCAATGATATGTTCCTAGTTTTCGGTAGCAAGGAAGAGTTAAGAGTAAGGGGTTATATTGATGCCAAATTTCAAACGGATAGATACAATAGTTGTTCTCAATCCGGCTGGGTATTCCTACTGAATGGGGGAGTGGTGACTTGGAAAAGTTCCAAGTAGAAAATGATGGTTGGTTCTACTTTTAAATTAGAGTACATCACAACAAGTGAGTCAACTAAGGAAGCGAATTGGTTAAAGAATTTAATTGGTTATCTCATAGTTGTTTCATCAATCCAAGAACCCATGAAGATTTTCTATGACAATGAAGGTGCGGTTGGTTTAACAAAAGAACCAAAGGATCATGGGAGATAAAGGCACATTCAAAGAAAATATCAGTAAATCAGACATAGGGTAGAAGACAGTGACCTCAATCCAGCTAGGTATTCCTACTAAATGGGGGAGTGGTGACTTGGAAAAGTTCCAATCAAAAAATGGTGGTTGATTCTACTTGTGAATCATAGTACAACGCAACAAGCGAGGTAGCTAAGGAAGCAAATTGGTTAAAGAATTTAATTGGTGATCTCGGAGTTTTTCCATCAATCCAAGAACCCATGAAGATTTTCTAAGACAGTGAAGGTGCGGTTTGTTTAACAAAAGAACCAAAGGATCATGGGAGACAAAGGCACATTCAAAGAAAATAGCAGTACATCAGACATAGGGTAGAAGACAGCGACCTCATGGTAAGTCGAGTTTTATTAGAGGATAATCATGATGATACTTTTACAAAGGGGTTAAGCAAGGTCAAGCACTTCGAGCATGCTAAGAGCATTGGTCTAAGAGATGATGTTAGCTTTAGAAGTTAGTTGATAGTTTGAAACAATGTAACAAAATAAATTGTAATTGTTTTTTGTGATAAAATAATAGAGATTTTTTATGAGTGTATTAACTACGATCATTAATTATTTATTCTTGTGTTTTATTTTGCTTGTTTACTTCTTGGATATTAATTTACTCAAAAAGCCACAACCAGTCATGTTTTTGGGAGTAAGTAGTGATTTAAGACTGTCACAGAGTATTTTTAGATTGTCCACAGAGATTGGACATAACATGGAGATTTTTGTAATACTCATGAGTGATTAAATAGGTATTTTAAGTATTGATCAAACTCGAGCTTAGAGATTACTTCATGGATTCAATTACAAGTAATTCTAAGACGATAATATATTTTATTCTTCAAACAAGGATATATAAATTATAGTATACAACTCTATTGTGCATTGGTATTACATTAACACATCTGTAAATGGATGTTATAAAATGTGGTTGCATGCGAAGCATGATGATTAAAGGTTATAACTGTATAGCCGAAGTTTATTCATTCCTTTTTCTTTTAAAGGAAACATGATATATTTAGGCCCCTCGGTGATTTGATACTAACATTATAGTGATGGAGTCTGGTCTAAATTGATGTGTTCAATTCGTAATCTAAAAGATCATCATAAATCAAAATCAGGAAAAAAATCGTAGACTATGAGATCGATCTATATCCACATCTCGTGCACATACGATATCTTGAAGAATGAAGGAATAGTTGATCTAGTATCGGGGGGGGGGGGGGGGGGATATGATTTATTTTAGAGTTTGGCAGCGGCTTTGGAAAGCACACTTTGCTAGTTATTCAAATTCTATACTTGAAATTGTAGTTGATGACTTATCCAAGTGGGAGACTATTGGATTAAGTGTATAAGGTCATAACTAAATCGATATAACTTTATGGAATAAAAACAAAATCCTTTTTGGGTTTCCCTCGATAACTAGAGATAGCTTGAATGATTTTAGGAGAGTGAGGAATTGATTTAACAATTTATTATATGATTAATAAATAAGAAATGGTTAAATATTAATTTATAATTAGTCAGAATTGATTGGAAATTAATTTTGGATTAATTAGAATTAATTATAGGTACAAAGGTTGAATTGAAAGTGTTTAATTATTGAGCAAGGAAGGCAATTCTAGAACCTCCCTAGCTTGGATGGTTTAAGGGAGGATCTAGATATAATTTGGAAGCCTCCTATAGATGATAACGAAGCTGGTTTTAATAGGTTAAGATATTAATTTATTATTCAAATTAGGGTTTCTACCAACTATAAATAAGGACCATGGTTATCCATTTTGAATCTAAGCCTTTAAGAGCAAGAAATCGAACGCTTCCACCATCCTCTCTCTTATTTTCGTTCCTTGGGTTTGTAGAGTTTTGGGTGTGAGCTATTGGAGGCATCCATAATATTGGTGCTTGTTTTCAAATGAAGAATTAAATATCTATCATGTTGTATTCAATTACAACAAAGATATGTATTCTAATCCTTGGAAATTTTGATTATACATAAATTAGTTGATTGTTTCATAAGTATGTTGCTATAATGAGAAAAGTTATAAATCTCTAGGTTGCATCTAACAAAACCTCGATCACCAAGTCACACTTCAACATACTTTTAGGATTTTCTTCACCTGAAGCTCTCGTGGATCCAGACTCGGTTTCCAACATTGCCCAAATCGGGATGTTTTATCAAATGGGATATACATGTGACATCTCTCTTCTGTCCAAGTATAGGAAACCCTTCCTTCCCCCAATGTGGAATGGGTTATTTACCTTACCGTTTAAAAGCTTTTTAGAAAGGGTTGTAGGGTCTGATAGTGCGAGTAAACTTTTCTACACTGTACTATATGGTTTGTTTCATGGAGTACAGTTTGACTATGGATCTATTTTGTGGACTCAACTTATCCAAAGCACAATCTCCACCACTCGCCACACAAAATTTTCGTGTGGTAGGTTTTGGTTAATTGTGGTCAACCGTGCACTTGGCCATTTCAAGGTTCCACTGATGACTTATTCAGTGATGGCAGTGATTCCAACTCTTTAGACCTCCACGTTTATGATTTCAGATCCTAGGAATTCCCCTTTGTTGGGACTATTCTAGAGGAGATGTTGGTCAAGGTTCTACTTGACAACGTTCTAGTTAATGAATATTGGAAGCTACCATTGTCTGGTGTTCGCCCAATAATGGATGAGTTACGAAAGTTGATCAAAGAGGATACCAAACCGAAGAGGGGAGGCAAGAGGAAAGAGAAAGTTGGTCCTTCTAATGTTTTCAAAGATCCCAAGAAGACCAGAAAGCAAGTTAAGAAACCGAGATCTCCATCTCTAGTTGTTCAGGAAGATTCGGATTCAAGGACTATTATAGAAGTCTGAAACGAAGATACAATTCACAATGAGGAAGATGATACTGCAGCAACTTCGGAACCCACTCCCACCGAATCTATTCCGAAGGTATCTTCTCCACCTCCATCATCTATTCATGTTTCGGATTTCTTTAATACCTTCTCTCTACCATCTTCACCAATCATAACTTCCATTCTGATTTCATCCATCCCTCCACTACGACCAAATATTTATGTTGGCATTTCACTTCCTTAGATCTCCATTCCATTAACCTCCACAATATTTACTGATTCCACCCCTTCAATCACTTCATCTATTACCACTCCACCAAAAGTTTCGATTGTCAAGTCCATTACAGAGGCGACTAAGGCTTCGGACATTCATGTCAACGTATCTGATACGGGCTAAAATGTTCAAACTGGTGCGACTTCTGGATCAGATACATCCATTGTTCCTCCTACAGACGAATAAGATGATATTATGTATGGAGATGATCTAGTTGCATTTATGGATTTCAATTTTAGTCCCTTCACTGTTAATGTCAATATTGATGATCATGATGCCCCGATGACGAAAGGGTAATTTAAGCAGCTCAATGAAAAATTGGATTCTCTGTTAGAGTTTTCCAAATCTTCATCTGCCTGGGAGTACTGTTGCCAACACACATGGATACTATAGAGATGCTAAACAAATAAAATGCAAGAGTCTATGAAGAATATTCCAATTCAATTAAAGATTATGAGAAGACAATTTTGGAAACGATCGAAAAAGTCGAAAAACTATCTCAATAAGTGAAAGTTTTATGGCTGAGTTCAAAGCATCATCTGACTCCAACACCAAAGCCGTGAATAAATTTATTACAGGGTTTCATAATTCCTTACAAGATGAGAAGGAGGCTCTCCCAGTTGTTCGTTCAACAATAAATATTGACAATGTTGAACTTAACGCCTCTTTCCTTACCAAGATAGAAAAGTTGCAGGAGGACTTGGCAACAGAAAACAAGATCATGGACCAATCGGCTAAAAAGACTCAGAAGGCCAAGATCCTTTCCGTAAAACTACAATCTACTAACAAGCGTGTTGATGATATGAAATCTGAGACAACAGTTGGTAAAAGTTGTGTTTCTGAAATAAATCAATACCTGCAACGGCTTGTGGAAACTCGTGATTCCTTGTTCACAGTTACAGTTCGACAACAACTATCAGACAAACTTCAACCAGTCTTTGCAATGCTGAATCAAATTGAGGGTGTTTCTGAAGGGTTTTTGAGCACTCTAACAGCCTTATGGTGCACATGCAATCCTAAATGCTTTGGATCTATGTTTTCTCTAATTATACATGCTATTTGATTTTCCAAAGCATACATCCTAACTGGCATACAATTTGACAATTCAACAATATAACTAGTTAGATAACTTACCTCTTAGTAGGACTTGTCGTTCTTGGCCTTCAAAAGCTTTAGCACCTCAAATGTGATGCCTCTAATGTGTTAAAAACACCAAATACAAGAGGAGGCTAATGAGAAGTGACTAGCTATCACATAAAATCGGTTATCACTCTTCTAAAGAGCACATAGGTCGATTTTAGAGGCTAATGGACTCTTTTTATAGTGTGGCAAAGACTAGGGTTACATCCATGCAAACCCTAATGCATCCATGACCTTTCATATTACTTAGGCTCCATGGGTTAAACCTCCATGGACTATCCATGTTGGTTTAGCCCATCCTAAATAACCATGGATCGTTGGCCCACACTATAAGAATCATTGATTTACTTAATCAGTCCCTGTATGTTTAATTAGTCTCTTTTGATCGCTAAATTAATTCCAAACTAATTCTTGATCAATACTAATTAAATAATATGATTTCAAATTAATATATTATACTTATAATATATTAATAAATCATAAATAACCTCTTCTCAAAAGTTCATCCTATCAAATTGCACTTGTGAACGCAACCCAAAAGGACCATGCTACTATCGGGTCAAGTACATACCAATTATAGTTATGGGCTTAGACACCTAATCCAACAGTTTCAGGTAGCGGTGCTCTTCTGAAACAAGGGGGAGACAAAGAAGATAAACAAAAACACCAGCCAAAGCAAACGACTGAAGAACATGAACATGAATAAAAATCGAAGACTGGTGATTAAAAGGGTAATGAAGCTTTTGCATCAAACAAAGGGAAACAGAAACTTATTGATGATGATGAAGAAGAAGAAGAGCTTTCTGAATCTGAGAAGCTTGTGCGAAAGAAGTGAGAAAAAGAGTTGGATGATCTTTTGAAAATTCGAAAGGAGTTAGAAGCACAAGAAGCGGAGGCTAAGATTGCAAAGATTATGCTTGAAACTCAGAAGTCACTCTTTCCTCCATGGTCGATTGATAGAATTCAGAAAGAAGCCATTGATGATCCGAGCGTCTATTGGCTTGAGCCTATAGTATCTGTTGATCTGAATAACGAAGCGGAATCTCAACTTGATTTTCCCATTACTCTCAAGGCTTTTCTGTTTCGGTGTTTTAAGAGGATTAAAAAGGCTTTGATTTCTGAGAAAGTGGTGAATATGAAACTCTTGAATTTCTAGTTGAAGTATCCCAAGCCTCAGTATCAGACTTGGAGCTTGAAGAGGATTATGGGACTGAAGGTTTGCTCGGTTGTATCTACTAAAGATTTTGTAAATATAACGTTCAAGGGATTTCGGGGAGTCGATAAAATTTTTCATGAAGTCACTTTGGTAGACTTACCGTTTATGAATCCATACGATTGGATCTCGTTGCTCAACATTATCCTGAAAGATGAAAAGAAATATGAGCCCATATGAAAAGGATGCTTATATGCTATATCCTAGAGATTGCGAAGATGACTGTAGAGATAGCATTGGTTTTACATAAAAGGCCCACTCTGAAACCCAAAGAGGAGCCTAAGGACGTTCAGAAGTTGAAGCTGTGAGTTATTCGGAAAGAGCATTGGTACGTTGTGTTTAACCGAAAGGTTGGTGATACAGTTCAGAAGAGTATGTTCTTTCGAGACAAACATCTCTACTCAACCACCACTCTGAATACTATTCTCTCAATGGTTGAAATGCGAACACAGCAGCGGAGCTTAAATGTTTCTCGGATATGGTTAGATGGTATCTCAGTGTCCAAAATGTTCTTCTGAATTTGATGCCCAAACTATTCAACGTGCAGAGAAGACAACGATAAAGACTCTCCTTCTGAATTTGACACAAAGAGGAGATTGTTGGGTTTGATAGTATTGTGGCAAATGTATGCTTTTTATAGTTTACTTGATTCTGGTTTGGGTCTGTCCATCCTTTGCTTAGTAATTTAGTTTGCTACATATAGTGCTTGCATATATTATTAGGGTTAACATTTTCGGTCACCCAACCTAGCTCTCACAGAGAAGTTCTCTCATTGAGAAATCTTCTAGAGCTATTATAATAAAATCATTCGGCACTCTTTTGACCTTCATTGTTCTTATCATTTAATTCATGTTCTTTATTATAGAATCTGTTGATCGTATTTATTGTTCTCACAATTGGTATCAGAGCCAGTGGCGAGGGTTCGATTCTCTCAAAAATGGCATCGACCAAGTCCTCGCACGACGGCCTGGATTTCCACAATCGAATGCGTGGTCCTGTAGGGCTGAATGCGCTATATGGGTAAGGTTGCGCCATTTATAAAACCAATTGGATTTAGATCAACCGGTAGCATTGATGCTTAACAAGTGGTATCAGAGCATGAACATAAACAAAAACCGAAGACTGATGATTAGAAGGGTAATGAAGCTTCTGCATCAAACAAAGGGAAAGAGAAACCGAAGACTAGAGATTGTGAAGATGGATGTATATATATATATCATTGGTTTTGCAGAAATTGCCCACTCTAAAACCAGAAGATGAGCCTTAGGACATTCAGAAGCTAAAGCTGGGAGTTATTCGGAAAGAGCATTGGTGCATTGTGTAGAACCGAAAGGTTGGTGATACAGTTCAGAAGAGTTTGTTCTTTTTACGAGACATACATCTCTACTCAACCACTGCTCTTAAGACTATTCTCTCAATGGTTGAAAATGCAAGGCGAACACATCAGCAAATCTGAAATGTTTCTCGGATATGATCAAATGGTATCTCAGTGTCCAAAATGTTTTTTCTGAATTTGATGCCCAAACTATTCAACGGGCAGAGAAGACAACAATAAAGACTCTTTTTCTGAATTTGACACAAAGGGGGAGATTGTTGGGTTTGATAGTATTGTGTGAAATGTATGCTTTTTATAGTTTATTTTATTTCAGTTTGGGCCTGTCCATTCTCAGCTTAGTTATCTAGTCCACTATATATAATGCTTGCATGTATTATTAGGATTAATGTTTTTGGTTCCCCTACCTAGCTCTCACAGAGAAGTTCTTTTCTTTGAGAAATCTTCTAGAGCTATTATAATCAAAGCATTCAACACTCTTTTGATCTTCATTGTTCTTATCATTTAATCACTACTAGAAAAACAGCCTTTTACGACACGCAATCAATGGCACGCGCTAATAGAGGACACGCATTTGTGCCTGCCCTAAAAATTGATGCAAGATTTCCAAAATATGAAGCATAGTGGACACGCATTTTTGTGTGCCCAAAATTTAGTGTCTAATAAAAAAACACGGAGGGCACCTTAAATAAAATGTGCGTCGTCTAGCTATGTCGCTTTATAAATTTTAATGAAACACACGTTTCATCCAAGGGGGAAATGAATTCCAAAATTTAAAATGCCCGCTTTGTTTCCACCGACTGAAAACCCTAACTCATCCCCCCTGAAAACCCCCTTTCTTTCTTTCTTCTCTCTCGATTCTCAAACCTCCACCGCTTCACTTCCCACAAGTTCGCATCTTCGTCACTTATTCATATAGAATTCAAGAATTTCTATGGCTTCGATTATTGGGTGATGTACAGGAAGGTGTAATCATTTTGGACTCTTTACTAATTGACTTGAAATTGAACCCTAAAAACTCAATTCACACTTCGAACTTCTCTGATCCTCTCTTCTTCCACTCCCCAATCTCTTCTTCCACTCCAATCGAGCTCTACAAAGGCTTTGATTGGTGGTCATCGATTTGCACCATCACCTCCTTGTTCGTTCCTAAAATAAAGACCTTAGAACAGTATCCACTCCCCAATCTTTGATTCCACTCCAATCGGTTTGTCTCTTAAAAATCACATCGTTTATTAAGGTGTACTTGGCCTTGCTATGTATATCCTTTTTTCTGAAGAGAATGGATCGGTTGTGCTTCAGCAAGGAGTAGGTCACCTCATAAATTCAATAGGTAGTGTTCTTGGTCCTGTATGTGTTGAATTCTTGATTGCTTTTTTAATCTGGTTTCCTATCACGTGAAACTTCCAATTTGCCTCTATAATCAAATAAAGCTTCAATTAGAGATATTATTCGCTAATTACTAATCAGATGTGATCCATATGATTGCTAATGGTCATAGCATGGGTGGATTATGTATAAGGCCAGGAGGGGCTTTGCCCCCCCTGATATTTGGGTTAGAAATAGCAAATATATCTTCAAAACTTTTAATTATAGGCCTGTTAGTGTAGAAATTGGGCTGTGCCCCTCCCGATTTCAGTCTGCTTTCCAAACCTAGCGAAAAGAAGTCAAAATCGATTTGTATCTTACGTTGTTACCCAGTTCCTCCCCCATCATCTCTAGTCGCTACTCCTTACCTTGCTCAGTCGCTGCCCGTTTGTCTCGCCATTCACTACGACAACAGCTGTCACCGGAAATCAGGTATGTTCTTCTCCTGTTCTCCCTTTCTCTCAATCTCTTGGATTCAGCTCTTCTTGAAATTGGAATATTAGAATTAGAAATTAGAATTTACAAATCTGGAAATTTCATAAAGCTCCTGCTGTTGCAAATCTGAAAATTTCATAAAGCTTCTTGAAATTGGTCTTGCCATTCACTACCCTTCTATCACTTGAACATGTTGTTGCATCTGGCGTTCCATGTTGCAGGTGTGTTATTTCTTTGTTCAAAATTGAATTTCACATTCTAAACTTCCTTTATAAAATCTCATACGCGATGTTCTTAATAGAAGATGTGCTCCTTGTGATTTCATTGGCCTTCCACACAAGGTCAGTTCAGGACATAAATTATGCTATTATTTTCCCTTTGCCTTAATTGTTGCTGATAAAATCCTTCTCTTGGATTCATATTTCACTATTGTTGTCTTTCATAGATCCACCATTGCTCAAAGGTAAAGTTGGCTACCAAAATATTGTAATCATCAATTGGTAGCTCAATGCTTTACTCACATCATTCAGCCATGAAATGAAAATAGGACCTTTGACTGAGGACCAGAGAGTCAAAATGCTATCCCAGTCACTTCACCTTATCCCTGAATTGCTTCCAGATATAAGTAATAATATTAAACGATATGATTGAATCTAGTGTAAAGCTTACCGAGTATAGTCAAAATGTGAAACCCTTTTCAATGTTGATTCTTTTTTCAAGGTTTTTCGTCCTTGGAACCTTTGAAATAAGGACGAAAATGAAGAAAGATTTCATTTTTGGACCAAACGCGGTTAAATCAGAAATCACAGGGACCATTTTTTAAGTAACTTATTTATCAATTATTTCTAATAATGTAAACATTTTGTTCCTCAGGAGGTGAAGGTGTTCAATGAGCTTGTTGTTTCAGACACATTGAAAGGTCTTGTTCATATATTCTTTGCACAAAGTGAAATCTCAAAGGTAATTTAAACCTTTTTCTCTTATTATTTTTTTCTGAAATATCAAAATTTCTACAAATCTAAACTTGGTTTTCTTTGATTTTACATTTACAGGTACCTAAAGTTACTGATGTTGGTCTAAAGCCAAGAAGTGTGAATAAAGTTGTTGTGATTGGTGGAGGTTTAATGGGGTCTGGAATAGCAATTGCCCTTATCCTTGGAAATATAAAAGTTGTTCTCAATGAAGTCAACTTTGAGTATCTTCAAAAGGGAATAAAAACAACAGAAGGTAGTTAGTTATCTTTTATATTTTGTAGCCATTTTATTATGTGACTTATTGGTTATATGTTTGATGACTTTTTCAGCAAATGTTAAAGGATCGGTTGCAAGGAAGAAGCTACCACAGGGCCTAGGTGAAAAGGCGTTGTCCAATGTTAATGGGGTTTTGGATTACTCACAATTTAAAGATATAGATATGGTTATAGAGGTATGATCTTTAAAAACACATAAAATGTAAACTTTATAAAAGACATAATTTGGCAACTCTATTTGTGAATACAGGCTGTAATTGAGAACATTCCTTTAAAGCAAAAGATATTTAGTGATATTGAAAACATTTGTCCCCCTCATTGCATTTTAGCAACCAACACATCCACCATTGACCTCAATTTAATTGGAGAAAAAATAAAATTTCAAGATCGAGTTATTGGGGCATATTTCTTCAGGTTACATGAGAAAATCCATATGTCTACATATTATAGGTAATTTTGAGCTCATATTAACTTTTTCTTATTAAATGATTACAGTACAGCTCACGTGATGCCACTACTGGAGATAGTTAGAACAAAAAAGACATGGAGTCGAGCCCATTAAAGATGTGTCATGTGTTCCCCAGGTTCACTGTAGATTTTGGACTGGGGTCCTTGTCAGTACATTTGGATACCCCACAATGCATCTTATAGCAGAGGGTAAGCCGTCATTTTACAAGCCCAATAAAGATGTTATTGTTAGGAAAATGGTCTTAAAGATAAAATAATAAAGGATATTGAACATTAGAATATACGTGGAAAACTCAAAACCCAGTGAAAAAAAAATCCAATATATGACAAATTATTAGTCACGTCTACTTTGTTGTGTCGTTTTAAAGTTTGTTTATTTGATCCCTTTCAGGGAGAAAGGAGGTTTTTTCTTTGAATGGTTTAGAGTGAAGGATAATGGTAATAACAAGGAGAAACTACATTCTGAAGGTGAGTTTATTTCCTAATATATTTTATCACTTACATGCACAGTTGGCTACCCTACCCTGATGACTTGCTAACCAAGTGTTTTACATACATTCTTAACATATCATTGGGATTTGACTCTAGAGGAAGTAGGACCCTGTGAGGATAATGCTCCTGCTGATCCTACATGCTGATCCTAAAGGTGTCAAACTTGTAATCATGTTTGGCATTCCTTTTCAGAAAGAAATAGAGTTGTATGATTATTTGTTATTTTTATAGGAATGTATAACCCATGTTAGCAATATATTATTTTTGTTTAACATTTGAATGATTCTTTGTATGACATTATAATTTGTGTAATTTATTTTATTTTTTGAGTATGAAATTTTATTTTATACTATGCAATGGGTTGTATTTTTTGTATATGGTATTTTATTTCTATTATGAGAAATTAAATGCAAATTTAATTTAAAAATTAATAAATATATAAATTTATTTTTTTAAAAACATTTAAATTTACGATACGCAAAAATTTGTGTCATCTTCATTTATGACATGGCCTTTCTTGACAGGGGCTTTTTTGATACGCATTGCATGTCATTAACACGCGCGTCGTACGATTACGACACACAAATGTGTGTCGTCTTCCTTTATGACAGGGTCTTCCTTGATACGCATTGTGTGTCGTAAACGCGCGTCGTAAATGAGCGTCGTCTCTCTTTATGATAGGGCCTTCTTTGACGCGCATTTGCGCGTCGTCTAAGCCTTTTACGACGCTCATTGCGCGTCAAGGAAGGTATGAGAGGTTGTGCTGTTCAGAATAATGCAAGTGTAAAATGTTGATCAAAGTGGCACAAGTTGTTTACAAAGAAAGCCCTTGATCCTTGCTAGGATCTCCGACATAAAACCTTAGGAGGTGATAGTAATCACTAGTCTTGATGATTTTATTGATTGAAAATGTCGATTACAGAGAAAATGTAAAGAGTACAAGTATAAGTGTTGTTGTTCTGCTAAAAATCGTGTGTAGTTTGATGAATACATGTAATTTTTATAGTCTAAATCTAAGCAACAAGAACTCCGAAAATTTTGGGATCCTTTGGGGTCAACTTATAGACGTTGCTTGACTTGGTCTTCTGGGTCTCTTGCATGATTGTGATGACTATTCATTGAGAATAAGTCTTTGAATGGTTATTTCTGCACATGTGAGAAATATAATAGAGTATATAATCATTAAATATTTGGGAAATAATAGTCGGGTTTGAGAATCTTGAGGTTCAAGGATCCTTATTGTAGTTCTGAGATCCTAGCCCTAACAATTATATTACATTTTTAAGTACAATGTTATCAAACGAAGAATTAAAAGTATAATGTTATAACAACCAAATCAATGACAGTGCGTTGTTATTCTAGCAAAAAGCCTATAAACTAACAAACATAGGGAAATATGTGCACCTGACATATTAATTTCATCATGTGAGTCCTATTTGTGTAAACTCCTAAAATCATCACGACTTCATCTCCAAGACTATTCATATGATCTTCGGTATATACATGTTCACATTATTTAATAATAAAAACACATATATGCATATGTTGAAGGTAAAATACATAAAAATCAAAATAGCAATGGAAAAATAATGTTATACAACAATACAACTATATGAAAGGATCCTAAAATTAGATGAACCTGGCCAAAATCATTTCTTTTGAGTGTGGTTGGGGGCAACCGCTTTTTCACTTGCAGAAGAAAATAATTGTGCTACAACAATGACTTCAACTACCTCATAAAATTGTACTTCTTGTCAGCAATGTTATTATCTCTTCCTAGAAATAACAATGTACTTCACCCTTTTTATTATTACATCTAGTAATTTTCCCTATACTTTGAAAAAAAATTACATTTCAAAGCATGATAAATATGGATTAAAGATGAAAAAACTACTACAGGTATGTGTGTGTGAATGATAGAGAGTACAAGTTTGTAAAGAATTATACTTAACATCACTATTCTTGAATAAGCCTCTTAACTTAATGGTGTATGCTCTAGGTGACCATTACCTGTAATAATAATTCCATATCAAACACCTTTACTCACCAGCCAAAAACAAAAAGAATAATCCACATCAGAAAAGTTGATTTCCACTTTGGAGCTTAATAAATTCAAAAAAACGAAAAGAACAAATTTGTTATGTCATTCGTTATGTTAAAACCATTTTTGAATAGAAATCAAAACATGTTGTTGATCTCTTCTGCAATTAATCTCCCAATACGATCAAAGGTTGAAAAAAAAAAACAAACCTTCACCAATGTAACTGTTGAAATTAACCAAATTTGTATTTCTTAGGAAAAATCAAAAAAAACTTTTTGAAAGAAAATCCTCAAGATATCCTTGATCCATTTTCAATTTATTTCCCAATTACACCAAATTAATGGGAATAACCTAGTAGATAATAACAAAGCCATGCAATTAGATAAAAAGTAACAACCAGATAAAACAGTCAAGATATACACACATACCCAATTTTTGATATCTCATAAAAATATTAAACTTTTTGAAAGTAAACTTGACAATATATTCTTGATCTTTTGTGCGTTCAACTCTCCGTCTTCACCTACCCGTACTTGTTCATTTCCTATGTCAATCTAACAACCTATATGAGAGAAAAGCACTTTAGAAAAAGAATGTTTAATTTGTTAAATGATAAAATACAAAGTGAAGGATTCAAATTAGTTGTACTATATGCATACACAATTTTATCCTGTGAAATTCTTGTTCGACGGAATGGAAGAAAAGACACAAAAATCAATTCGGAACCATGTATAGACTCTCTTTATCTGCCATTCATAACCCAAAAATAGTAAATAAAAATGTTAGAAACTTTATTAAACGGTGAAGCTATATGATTATGTCAACTATGTTTCGATCCATCTTATGTTTATCAACATGATAAAGTTTTTGAAGCCGAATGGCATTATGTTGTCTTCTTTTCAAACTTATTATTGTTGAAAAAATGGTATAATTAGATGAAAACGTGTCAGTCAATGTCTTCAGAGAGCCATAAATTTAATTAGAAATCATGTTTTAGTGCGTTCATCAGTACCTAATAAAGGCAAATTAGTACTCTAATAATCAAAAACCTAAATGTTTACAGTTTTGAAATTGTTAGGAGTAAAACCAGATTGAAAGAAGATGAAAACCCGAAGGTGTTTTCCCAACAATTTTGTCCGACGTTGTAGACGTCTCAAAGGGATGAAACATGTTTTGTTTTACTTACAAGGCCAAATTTTATCCCATTAGGCACAACAGAGGACCTTTTCAGTAGCTTGTTTCACGTGATGAATGATTGCACTAAGAGTCGTTGATGCAACGTCGTCCATGACAGAACAACAAAAGCAAACCCAACCCTAAACTACAGTGATTGACGGTGGATCATGCAATTGGGGAAGTCAAGAATAGAAATGGGGAAGCCACCAAAGGACAACATGGAGAAAAGAGGAGGTTTTGTAGGATGTTTGTCTACTAGCACGACTAATTTGGGCCTAGCTTCAAAAATCGACTATGGAGCAGAGAGGCACAGAAGTAGTCATTGGCAAAAGCAAAGACACCAATTAAAAGTGTTGTTTATGGGAGAGAGAGCACATGAGTCTATGGAAGAAAATAAGATGAAAGTTGTGAGAAGTAGATCTAGTGGTGTGAGATAGAGTAACCCTGTGACTCTTCTTGGTCCAAGTGCGAGTCATGTGCTTCCGGTAGTATATGCCGCTGCTACTTTTAACACCTACTCATACACGTCCCAAGTATTGTCTCACGGTTCACTAAGTTACCATAAAAGAAATCCACGCAGAACTTAACACATGGAATAACGTAATTTAGGAAATTATATTGCTTCTTAGACGATTACATTGTTATTCAAGTTCAACACACATCATGCTCTTTTACATCAGGCTATGTCATGCTAAAATATTTATTTGGGATGACTACTTTATATCTTAAACATCATGGATAAACAGATTCCTTCTATTGGCTTCCTGAAGCTACATTTGCTTCCTCCTTTACTGTTCTAAGATTCATCTAAGATGATCTTTCAACTTCTTTCTTTGGGCAGTTATTCCTGAAATTCTCCATTTATCCACACTTGTAACATATTATTTGGGTAAAATTTCTAGGGTAGTGACCAATATTTCCACAACCGAAGCAGGTCGCCACTTCTTTGCATTGCCTATAATGCTTCATTTTAGATTTTTCACACCATTTTGACTTGTTATGGTCCCCAAGTTTCTTGTCGTTAGGGATATATTTTGAAAACCTCTTCTTTTTTTTTGGATTATAAGGATCCTTCATTAATCCTCTTCTCCTCGACTTCAGCCTGGGAGGTGGTTCTTCCTTTGATCATATCTTCAATAGATTTGGCAATTCGGATGGCTACTTGCAAAGTAGCTGCTAATTTCACCATTGGACCAAAATTCATTGGTAATCCATTAGCAAACCTTTCTAACTCGTAGGTTTTAGTAGGAACTATGTGAGAAACTAGCTTCATTTTCTCAGTAAAGGTTGTTGCGTACTCACTGACGCTCATGTCTCCTTTCTTTAGATTCTTGAATTCCTTGCTCATTTCTGACAAGTATATTTCTAAGTAGTATTCCCTTTATAACTATACAAGGAAGTCTTCCCATGACATCTTCCATGCTTCTCCTTTTGGCATGGTGATGACCACTCTTTTCTACCAACTTAAAACACCAGTATGCAGTTGTCTGGCTGCGAAGATTGTCTTCCATTTGTTGCTACAATCAGAACTCTCAAATGCCATCTCCATTCGTAAATCCAATCCATTACTGCCACTCTTGTTGGCCTTCTGAAAAGACTTGGAGGTTGGGATGCCATGAAGTCTCCATACTTGCATCCATCTATATCAACCTCTTCTTTGGTATTGTCCTCCCTACTCCTTCGTTGTTCAACATGTCTAATGACTCTACTACGGTTTCCTTCTTCGGATCATTCCTTATTTAACTCAGTTTGCACAGATGGTGTAGTAAGTTCATCCTTATTCTCCCGAAGTAGTCATTTTGTCTCCTATATTTGTCGGTCTAGCATGGTTCACATCATTGCCCAAACTTCTATCATTGTGATAGGTTCAGATGCAGGTGTAATGACTGGTGCATGACCCATCACATGCTTAGGCTCAGGCTGTCGACTTCTGTTGATATTTCCAAGTCTTCTACGATTATTCACCATGACGATCTATGCACCAAAGCATCATTCAGTTTACCGAGATGAGAATATAGATAGGGAAGGTTTAGACGTGTAATCCTCCTTGTTACTCCAAAAAGTTATATGCCAGTTCTAATATCGTAATTAAACGTTTAGAAACCTCAACACATAAAATTTCCTAATTCTAGGTCGGCAAAAAACCATAAATATAATAATATCAATTAGATAGGAAACCTAAGGCATGATATAATACAAACCATTTAGCACATAAAAGAAATTAGGCATCTTGTCCTAAAGTAAGTTAGTGCACGTGTCAACTCAGGTGTACTACCTATAATAGACACGCATATCATGATCATCACTTAGCATTCTAAGTTTAAGTCTAGAAATCCTCTAAATTCCTAGTTCGCTTAAACTAATGCTCTGATACCAACTGTGACATCCTCATTTTTAGTTTTTTACGGCCATTTTAACACTTTTCATTTATGCTTATTTAAAACATAGTTTATTTATAAATGTGGAATCTGGTCTCATAAAAGTATTTTAGAAGAAATGTTTTTTCATTGATTTATAAAAGCTTGGGATGTCATAAATGATATAAATTAAGCATAAATAGGCCATACAATATCTTGGACTATCAATCTATATCTCCTTGAAGCTCTCATCATTCATGTACCTGTGTAATGCTACCTGTGATACAAAGAAGATGAAGTGGGTCAGGTTGGGAAATCTGGTGAGTACATAGGGTATTCAACCTAAAATAATATAGTTAACATGTTTAATTATTAAAAAATTAACCCGATTACCCATCCCCATTTTCTTCTTTATTCTTCCTTAAGGATCTATCCTAAGGGTTATCATAGTCATCGTTGATGACAGTACTGTTACATGGATTTCTATGCAATATCTGTTAGTAGGTTTTCCTTCTATTTTCATTCCTAAGTATTTTTCATAAGGATTATCTTAATCATCATTGTTGACAATATTGTTACAGGGATTTCTCTGCAATACGTGTCAGTAGGAAGTAGCGTACGTCAAATAGGCACGAAGTCCATCGTTGCCCGTGTTCCATGGGACTGTCATCAAATAGTCTGGTGGTTGTCACCTATACTATGTTAGGTAACTACATCATTGGTACATTAGTACCATTCCTACATCGTTAGTACACTAGTATCAATTCTAAATTTGTGGCATCATATCATTGCCTATATATTTCATTATACTATGGTATCATATCTTCATCATACTATGACATCTTTCATTACTCTCGTTACCCAATGTATTATCATTATAAAATACATATTCGGTATATATAATATATAATCTATATTTATAATATTTCATTAACACATAACATCTTTGCAAATAAGCACATATATCATTTAATTATCTAGATACTTCATATCTATGTGTAAGATGAAACTAAATATGCACTCACTTAACTTAGGTGAATGACTGGTGATTTCGACAGAGCTTCTCCTTGGTACTTTATCATTTCCTGTTACGTGACCTAGGTATGAATATCACTAAGTTTTAGTCTTATATTCCTGGAGACTAATGGTAGTCTAAACTCCTCACTAATCTCAATGTCTACATCAAGATCCATCAAGTAAGGAATAACTAGGTAGGATCATATCGGAGCTAGGGTTCGTTTGGTATACAGAGTATACTGTTTGGAAATCCTACTTTAAACACCTCACAAAATCCAGTCTATACATCATCCTCGTAAGTAAATCAATCAATATAACGACTTGGAATTACTGGTAAATCTTATTTAAAGATTCATAATGCCGACTTATGACTGAAAATAAAAGTGACACTGAAAGCAAAAGAGTGTAACTTAACTTACAGAGGGTTTAGCGAAAACCGGAAAACTATGTGGACAAAATTCCTCAACCGAAAGCTTCTATTTTTCAGGCTCCTAGAGCTCCAGAGACTCTACTAAAATATTCTAAAAAGTTGGCAGGAACCGAAATCGAAGGCAAGATAGGTTAGAGAGAGTTTGGATTTTAGTGTTTTACCGAAACCGAAAGTTTCGTATGAGGAAGTTATTTTATCGGAATTTCGTATTTTACGCTTAACAGTGTTTTACCGGTATTGTCGCGGATCTTCGATCGGTCATAACTTCTTCGTTATAACTCAGATTTTAGTGTTCTTTATATTTTTGGAAACCTCGTTATGATATCTACCACTTGGTACATCCCAATTATGGTTTTATAAAAGTTTAATTTTGACCTAGATTTTGCGGGTGTTACATAGAACCATTAATTAGTATATACAACTAATTGTAATAATAACTAATATACTATCATTTGAAGTTATTTTTTTGACAACGATCAAAAAATATAATGTTTAATTTGGTGATTTTTATATAATTTTAATACCTTATGATTCATTTGTAGGTTTTGTATTGTAAAGGTCCGGTTGTTATAAGGATCCAATGCTTAATTGTCCGTGGTGATTATTGTTTTCATAAAATAGATTATTCTCTTGCTAATGTTTCTTTTCAGGCATAAGATACTTACAAATTTAAAAGTGTGTAACAGTTATGTAGTGGAGGATGGGTAACTGGTGATGAACTGTTATACTATGTTGTGTCCACATAAGACGTAGTTATGTAGTTATTGCTAAACCTGGGTAAGTAACACTTCTTTTATTTTGCAGAAACAATTACATAATCAATTGATTAGCATTCATTTTTTTCCTGTTATTCTATCATATATGAAATCTATATGCATTAGCTTTTCAAATAAAAATATACATGTGGTGGTTTGTAGTGATGTAGGATGCCATATTATTTGGCTTCTTAAACACAAATAACACGGGAATGTTTTAGCATTAGTTAAAGGTAGAGATGACCATAGTGACCTCCTTTATGAGGAAAATTATATGAAGTACAAACCTTTATGGATGTGTTGGTATGGTTTCTTATTTTTTTTTTTATAAGATTCCATAGGTCTCCATAAACCAATGTAATGGTCAAACATTATTTGGAACCAATGTTATATCTTGGATTTTATGTATGGGTTGAAATGATCAAGTAGTTCTATAATAACCAAAAATACTATTTTTGTTGATGTAAAAAAAAGATAGGCAACTAATCGATTTTATAACCTCCTTTTTTATATAGCATAGTCTTTTATTTTATTTCAATATCTTCTCCTTTTGACCCATTACTCTATTTATCACTTCTATAAATTTTAAAAGAATTACGATTTCCCATATGCTAAATCTAACATATATCTAAATAACCTATACTTTTAGTAGGTTTTTACAATTTAATGCTAAGAAACACCTAAAATGCTTTTTTGATGAGAAAAAATATATATATTTGGTGGTCGAATTAAAAAAGAAATATTTCGAGAAAATTATTTTGATGACCAGACCAAACTATATTGATTTTTATAGATTTGTCCTTGGATTTTTGCAAAAACTCATTTAATGAAGTTTCTTTTTTTTGATTTCCATACTATTGTTCTTTCATTCATTAATTAGTTAATTTCTTTTATAAATGTTTTTTTTTTATCAAATTGATTAACAAAAAATCAAAATTAAAAATACACATTGAATATTCTTATGGTTCGGTTTACTAATTAAAAAAGAATAAAAAAGAAAAAAATGGTTTGTTAACCAGCAAATTGGTTGGGTTGTAAGCTTTTCAATTTCAGATATTTTGAAAGTCTCTATTACGTATATTGTTATTATCTTAAACATTTACCGTCACTGCATTGCGTTGCCACCACAACAATATTACATATTAAAGATTAAAGATTCACCTTATCATCAACAAAACTGTAATCGTCAGAAAACTATTTGCCAAAAATAAGTTATTAGTCGTGATGAAACCATTTGTCACTGCATAAATATCTACACATACAGAACGTATACAATTATCCAAAATAATGTATATATTAATTTTAACTAATCATTATAAACATATAAACAAAACTTATATCTTTGTAATTTAACAAATCTTTAATTTTTCATTACCATTTTATATTATCAATAATATTTTCTTTGTTACCTGTGGTTTCTACAGGTTTTAACCTAATAAGTATATATGTTCATTCGTTATGTCAAATATTTATTTGTGTTTTTTTTTTAATTTTTCAAATTGCAATTGGATGAGAAGAGAGATCTAGGTGCTTGTGGTGTTTTTTTAATAAAAAATGGTTGAAATTGATTCTTAAATTCTCACATAAATATTGATTTTTAAAATAACTTAACCCTTAACTTGTATATTGCCTTGTAAAAGATAGACTACTTACAACCGATTTTATTTATTTATTTATAGAGTATTATTTTAATGTATATTTGTAATCTAAGGTTAGAGGGAGTGGGTGCCACAAAAGTTGCATTTCCTTCACTGTCACGTAGGCGATACGTCGTCATTTACCAGAAAAGTGTGGTTTCATACCACACCTAAGGAGTGGTGCCACACTTGAATTTTTTTTTCATTTTAATTAAATAAAATCTATATTTTTAATAAAAGCATTCATTTCATTACTTCAAAATAAAAATAGCATTACATTTCATTGCTTAAAAAAAAATCCTAAATACTTTGAAAAAAAAACACTAGAACTTTTAAACTTACAAACTTAAAAAAACATACATCAAGCGATTAAAAATAAAACACACTACATGAAGTCGTCATCCAAGAACTCGTCTTCCGGGTCATCCTCGGGATTTGAATTGAGGTTAATGTGTTGAATCTGGTAAATGTGTTCCATCAAGTCCAAACGAAGATTGTGAAATGTTTCATTGCAACGAACCTCTGCTCTCTTTTCAATGTACTCAGCGCCCCCCAATTTCTATTGCTTGTGTCGCGAGAATGGTTTCCTCCTCATCATACTCACATACCGTTATTCCTTCATTTTCGATAATCATATTATGCAGTATTATACATGAATACATGACTTCATGTATTTTTTCCTTGATGAAAAAATTGTTGGTTTTTTCAATATAAGCCAACGTTTCTTAAGAGCTCCAAAAGCCCGCTCGACATCCTTCCTAGCTCTTTCTTGAGCTTTCTTGAATTTTCTCCAACGGGTATCATTCGGACACATAAATGATTTAACAAAAATTGCATACTCATGGTAGATCCCATCAACTAGATAATAATCATATTTATATGATGTTCCACACAATTAGAAAGAAGAATTCGGTGCAGATCTGTCATATATGTTGTTAAATATAGGTGAGCGATTAAGAACGTTAATGTTGCTAAGGGATCCAGGAGAACCAAAAAAAGCATATCAAATTCACTGATCATGTGATGTGACATCTCCATTTTTCACGGCTAGAAAAGACCGATTTTTGTTTATGCTTTGTAAAAATCAGAGTATCTCTTTTCATAAAAATGTTGCGGAATTTGTTCCCAGAAAAAAAAACATGATAAATACGTTATCAAATCATTTTCGAAGAAACGTATTTTATTCATTTTAAAACGTTTGGGATGTCATCGTCAATACATAAACATAAGCATAAACATAACTTACATTTATTTACACTAGTGATCTACATCTCTTTAATCTCTCAGTGTAATGTGACTTCATATCAACACTTGTAATATAAATAAACTGAGTGGGTCAGGTTGGAAACCTGGTGAGTACATAGGGTTTTTAACCCACAATAATATAATTATTATGTTTAAACAATCAAACAATCGACCCAATTACCCATCCTCATTATCTTCTTTACTCTTAAGGATCTATCCTAAGAGTCATCTATCTTGCATTCGTTTATTCCGAAGTCCCTTGCCTCCAGGGTTATAGGACTGGCACTAAATCCATAGCTGCCAATGCTTGTTCGTAAAGCACTAATTCCATAGCTGCTATAGTTTATTCATCGGGTACCAAATCCATAGCTACCAGTGTTTATCTAATAGGTACTAAGTCCATAGCTACCAATTCCTAACATGTACTAAGTCCATAGCTACCAGTGTTTGTCCAATAGGCACTAAGTCCATAGTTGCCGATGTTTATTAGGCACTAAGTCTATAGCTGTCAATGTTTACTCACATCATCTTTTATCTCTCATCATTCATCTACCCATGTCATACCCAACATATTCGTATATATAAAATACGTATACAGTTTAAATCATTTAAAACATGTATAAAAACATTCATCCAGCATAGACAACAAGTATTCAGATAATATGCACACATAGCACGTAGTTTATATAAAATACTTCATATCTATGTGTAAGATGAAAGTAACTATGCACTCACTTGAAAGGTGGTAACTCAGCCCTCGGACAACGCTTCGATACTCTCAAAACAATTTTCCTTCGATAAAACCTAGTATCAATACCACTAGGGTTTAGCCTAACGATAACCGTGATGAATTAATAGTCTAGCTATTATTATTATTATTATATAAGCGTTAAACAACACCCTATATAACTCATAACAATAGCCCAAATAATTATTTTTAGGTCATAATAACATTACTATATTGAAACATAAGCTATGCTAAAGATAGGTTAGGCGTAGCTCACTTACAACGAGTTTTCTCGAAAACCGGGCTTCGCTGGAGCAGCGTTCCCGAACCGAAAGACCTTTTTTTCTCAGGACTCCGGGAGCCTCGGGGCTTCCTTCGGGTGCTAGGGGGTTTTCCTAGACTTTAGGGGGCTTAAGGAGTCTTAGAGAGAGATTCTAGAGAGAGAAAGAGAAGTTGGGAGGTGTGAGAAATGAGGGTGCCCCGACTCCCTTTTTATAGGCTGGAAAAGCCAAAAACTCGTCGAGTTGGTCTCAAAATCGTCGAGTTCCAGGCCAGGTGTCACCATCTAGTGGCTAGCCTTGGGGAGGAAGCAATGGTCAGGATTGTGTCACGTCACCCGATTTCGCACAGCAGCCTCCCGACTTAGAAAAATCATAACCCTCGCATACGAGCTCCGTTTTTTACTTTCTTTATATCCACGCGTAGGCAAAATCAAGATCTACAACTTTCATTTAGACTTCGTCGGCTAATTCTCGACCGATCTTAAATTTAACAGTAGGAGGAGATTAGACTGCTAAATGACCGCGAAGAATTCGTAACTCCTTCATACGGACTCCATTTCCGTTTATATTTTTACCGTTGTGTTCTTATTAATGAGATCTTCAACTCTCATTAAGGTTGCATAAGCCAAAAACCGCTCAAACTAATATTCGAGTTTCGGGCCGTGCACTGCTATGTCAAATCTTAGAAAAATCATAACTTCCTCATACGAAGTCAGATTTGAGCGTTCTTTTTTTGTATGTTCTCGGTTTAATGTATACTAAAACTTTTGTTTAGATAACTAAGGCTAAAAATTCCTCTATTGTAAATTCACTATTTACGTCTCCCGGTGTCGTGCCGGTTTTGCCGAAAAACTTCGACGGGCCATAACTTCTTCGTTATAACTCGGATTTCGGCGTTCTTTATATGTATAGAACCCTTGAGACATATTCTACAACTTGGTTAAGATTATTTATTATAAATAATATTTTGTCAAAAAGTCGTTTTCGACCCCTATTATCTCTAAATTGACTAGCTCGGATCTACGGGCGTTACATGTGATGCCACCGCTTCAAGTATGACCGTTGGATGTCCATGATCACCTCGGGTAAATTAACCATTGTGTGATGTAGGGAAATTTTCTCATGCCCAATGTACATAATCTAAACTTCCTAACATTCCAGGAAAGTCATGTACGCTAGTATGATGAGATTGCAATTTCATGATGTCATTGCGTGTAGGCTTACGTAAATATTTTGAACCATAAAACTGAATAATAGTTTTGCAAAAATCGTGTAGACTATGGTCCTGTTTGTTTACCTCTTAATTGAAAAATTAACAGGTAACCTCTTAAAAATTCAGATATAGCTTGTTTGGTATCCTCTTATAAAATACATCTGAATATGATAAAAGCCTCCTAAAATTTCAGACTTCAACAAGCATCTGAAAAAGAAAAAGATGCGTGCTGCCCTCCTCAGGTATCGCTCTTTCTTTTTCTTCTCACGCCCCCAGTTTTCTTTCCCATCGACGCACACAACCACACCTCCATCTGATACTGAAGCTTTGTTCCCTCCCCGTCATCGCAGTCGCCGACCTCCTCTCCTCCTCTAACTCCATCGTCGGCATCTTCTCCGCCCTAACTCTGATTGTTGCGCTATAACGACAGCGACCCCACCCCCGACGACTTATCCAGGTAATGTCTCCAGTCTCCCTCTTTCTGTTTCTATGTAATCTATTTCTCTATGTAATCTGATGTGATATGTCGATTAGGGCTTGAAATTTCGAGTTTTTTTTGAAATCACAGCTGGAATCATATGTGTTGTATTTTTTTACTGTATATGTTGAAATCAGATGGGTTATGTTGGAATCATATGTGTTGTATTTGACTTTAAAATTCATGTAAAGATATTTTTTGATTGGATTCAAGAATCTATCTTCCATCAATATGTTCTTCAGACCCTTTTAGACCCTTTTAGGGCCTCCATTGATGGAGAATTTTGAAAGCAAATATATAGGTTTTAAAAGTTCTACAAAAAGAGTAGAAGAAGATAAGAGAAGAAAAAGGTTATTGATGTGAAAAAGTTGAATAAAATGTGACGTGAGAAGGTATCTATGGTATCTGCATGGACAATGAAAGGGTTGATTAAAGCTCTAATGAAGTCATGGTTTTCTTCACTTTCTAATGCACTTGAGGAAAATGAAGATGTTGTGGGACAAGAATAACAAAAAGATGGGATAATTACACAAGAAGCTATTATGTTGGTTATGCCATATTTGAGACACAAGTATTTATTCACATTGATTTTAGTTTGGATTCAATGTATACAACTTGGACCTTATTTGATTTGTATTTGTTTGATTTGTATTTGTGTTTAGTTTTGATTTATGTTTAATTTGGATTGTGTATGGCGTTTATATTATTCCTTATAATTATTCAAGAGGTTGATTCGATTATTTTATAAACAAAAACTTTGAACTTAGCAAAAATTAATATAGAAGGGTAGAATGGTCATTTTCATAATTCAGCACAACAATTCAGAGGTTCTAACCAAATAGCATATTAAAAATTCAGACCCTCTTAGAAATTCAGACATCTTAAAAATTCAGATCTTAAAAATCCAGACCTTGCCAAAAAGCCCCTATCTCGTGCAATCCTAACTGACATTTTTTTGATTTTTTTGAAAGGTAATGTAATAGAAAGATAAAAAAGAAATGTGAATGGTTGAGAGGTCTATATAGAAGATAAATGTTAAAAGAAAAAAAAATGAAAAAATCGAATTATAACCATTTGCAACGGTCAAAAAGGTGTGGCCAATCAAAAATGTTCGAGAAATGCTCCCTCCCACAGCTGTAGTGCGGCCTCAGCCGCACCCATACCACACCCATGAGGCGTTGTTTGCGCCTATGTGTCATGGGACTATGGCCTCAGCCGCAACCCACTCTGTTGAGTCTAATCGATTTGAAAGGAGAGCAAAATCTTGTTTCGAAATCCCACAACCTAATTCTTTTAATTAACATTAGAGCATGGGCAGATCTAATGTAGAGCCCGGGGTAGCCCGGAATACCCCTCAAATTTTTTTCGGTAGTGTAATTCTTTTTAGCAAAATTTCGTTTTATATAGTGTATATATATGTTTCCCTTCACTTATAAACCCAAACAAACATGTGGTTTGCTGGATAAGATGCTAACATATTGAAGTAGAGGTCTAAGGATCAAATCACCCTCTTTACACATGTTATTTGTTTACCTTTTATTTTTATTTTTCCAGCAATTTTATCCCACATCGCCAAATACATGTAAATTTAGCCAATTTCGTCTATTATATTAACTTGTTATCTTCATGCTTCATTTGATATCTACTTTGATTCCCACATCGATTCAAGTATCAAAAAATACTTCAACTTTATGTTTATATAACATGACTTTAGGTTATCTATGGATTCGATTAAGGTTTAGGTTTAAAACCGAAACCGAAGTACCTCAAAAAAAAATTAGGTCATCTGAAATTTTTTTGGGATACCCTTTTACTTTGAATCTGGCTCCGTCACTGTATCAGAGGTATTTCCTCAGTTTTTATTGGATTGTTACTCCTCTAATTTCTTTAATGATCGCATTCTATATGGTTTGCAAGAAAGTCAAGCAGACATTATAAGATTTGAAGTTTTTACGATTATTATTTTTAATTATTGAATATGTGTCAGTCAAAAACTAATAAATACGATTTTTATTTTTCGTTTTTATAGAAAATAAAGAAATGGAACACGGTGTCTTTTCTCAGCCACAAAACCAGAATAAGGTAAAAGAACATCTTAGGTGGACCTATGCGAACACGTGATGGATTCAAGACATTACAACTCAGAAACGTGGCCAATGAGTCACGTAGGACACATTTTCTGATTAATAATTTTCTTTCAATGGAAAATTAGTTTATGTACATGTTTGCACATCTCTTCGTTTATGTTCATTAACTATCTTATCTTATATCTTAATAAACAAACACGAATAAAGTTTTTATGTATAAGGAACATGAATATTTGTTTCCTTTCCAATTATTTGTTTGGCCACGAACAACATGACATTGGTAGGTTGATCGGATCTTGCCCAACTTACCGGTTAATACGATTAACAGCTAATTTGACATAACTGATTTGGTTATATATATATATATATATATATATATATATATATATATATATATATATATATATATATATATATATATATATATATATATATATATAAGTGAATACCTTTAAGAGTAGATAAGCTTAGGTATCCAAACTCACTATACTACGTCGTTTTCTAGCATATATACATTGTAATTGTCCAATGTTCTTATAATTCAACTTCTAACTTGATTTATTTCCAAGAGTTTTTATCAATTTCATATATATCTTCCTCTTACATAATTTTCATTTTCAAATATAATATATATACCCTACTAGGTGTTCGGCAAAAAAATATGTTGTAAGAGAAAGATAATAGTGAAATTTTGAAAATCTTGAAAGTAAATCAAATTAGTGGTTGAAATTTAAGAACATTATAATGAATATATCAAACGTATTATTGTGGGTTTGGGTATCTAAACTTATATACCTTAATGAGAGAGAGAGAGAGAGAGAGAGAGAGAGAGAGAGAGAGAGAACTAGGTTCAAATGTGGATTGACATCTATTATGTGGACGTGTGGATAATGTTATTCTGTGAGAATTACAAAGAAAATTTGTTTTTTGATAATATGAATACGTTCAATCTTATATAATTATTTTAATTATTAAACATTTTCACTAATTAAATCGTCTATAAGGTTATTATACACTTTTTTTAATTATTCTCATTCCATCAGAATGTTATCAGGATGTTTATTTAGTCGTATTCTGTAAGAATTAAAATAAATAAAAAACAATGAATTAGAACAAAAATGAATTAGAATGGGTGAGAATCCATTAAAATAACAATAGTTCTGTGAGATTGAACGTATTCATATTACTAAACAACATATTCTCTTAGTAATTTTCATAAAATAACATTATCCACACGTCCAGACAATAGTTGTTCATCCACATTATAACCTAGCTCTCTCTCTCTCTCTCTCTCTCTCTATATATATATATATATATATATATATATATATATATATATATATATATATATATATATATATATATATATATATATATATATATATGGAAAAGTTCAATAGAGAACCATAATTATAGGTTCTTCAAGGAACCAAATCCTTTTTTCAATTTGTAGAGCTTATTCTTTATCGAAAAAAATCTAAAAATATCTAAATTCATATATTAACATTGTGAATGTGAAAAATATTTTTCGGATTCACCGTGTGAATCCGGATTCACGTTGTGAATTTTCGAAGATTCACATTGTGAATTTGACGTAAAAAAAATTGAATTTTATATCATTGGAAAAAGGATAAAAGTTATGAATTTTTGTATTTTTAGTTTTTTTTTGATAAAAAAAATAAGTTCTAAAAGTTGAAAAAAAAGATCGGTTCATTGGTTAATTATGGTTCTCTATTGAACCTCACCCTATATATATATATATATATATATATATATATATATATATATATATATATATATATATATATATATATATATATATATATATATGATTGTGAATAGTAAATCCCTATACGAATAAAAGAGTAGTTCTTTTGTCATGTATCACCATATTAGATCTCTTAATTAATGTGTTGTCACTTGTCAATCTATTAGTTATTCATTTTAAATTTATTAGACCTCCTCATTAATATGATGCTATTGTCAATATATTTATTCTCTATTTTAAATTTTATATTATTGTTTTCATTAATTCACAAATAAAAAGTATATCTAATATATATTAAAAATTAATTTTACATATTATTTGAATCAACGATTATAATTTCACATAACTAATAAAAATATCTCTTAAATTAATAATTTATTTAAAATAACTGATTAAAATTTTGAGTTTTTATTATAAAAGTTTGATTAATTTTATAACCGTAGTTCTTATGGGTTATAAACTAGTATAGTTATAAAAGCCACAAATATAATCCAACCAAATCTTTATTGTGAATAGTAAATATAGTTATAAAAGCCACAAATTACCAAATCTTTCAATATCAAATATCTCTGACAATTCATGAATTCAACCAATAATAGTATTAATAATTAGTAATTCATAATAAAACAAAAAGGATATGCTATTCATATAAACTCGTATTCATATGTTATTTATGAAACTGACATTTTAACTCCACAAATCAAATATTGGTTTTCACTTCCACGTAAATGGGGGAAAATAAGTTTTTTAAACCGACTCTTTGCCAAACTTACTAATTAACTCTAAAAGAAAGAACTTTTTTTTTTCAAATATGTAAACTACCATTCCTAGTTTAAGGGCAAAGCATCTGCAATTCTGCATATCATATATGCTGAGTAAAAAACCTATTATCTGTTTGGATTCAATTATAGCCAGAAAAACAAATATCCAACTGAAACTCTAAAGTTCTTATAATATCTCTCAACCAATTAAACTTCTGATCATCTGTATTAATTTAGCATCTATATAGTTATGGTTACTTCATCCCAACAATGCTAAGCATGTACTCTAAGCACATTACAAGCCGATTTCTTGACTACTCGGTATATGTTATTCAAACAATTTCTGGGTTGAAACTAAAGCATATACAAGACCATTTTAGGAGTCATTTTGTCATGTATAGAACTTTGTTAGGTAAAATAGAAGATGAAATATATATCTGTTTGACGTTGGTTTGGGTTAAAACGTAATAGATTTCCCAAACAATGATAAAGCTGTGTATTCCATAAATTCACATCAATGTATTATGATGAGTGTATGAGTATGTAATAGTGTGATTGAAGACATTCAACAGAAGTAGTCCATCAGCTTAGGCCCAACAATTACGGTCCCACTTGAGATGGCAATTCAAACTAAAATTAATATATATATATATATATATATATATATATATATATATATATATATATATATATATATATATATATATATATATATATATATATATATAATTTCGCAATCCCAAGAAAAAATGATTTACTTGATATATGCAAGAATTTTGATACGTGTTACATGCAGTGGGTGAGATGAGGTCCACTCCAACTCAGCTCCAAATAAGCATGCTCACCAGTCACCAGGACCAAAATCAAAATCAGATAAATCCAAGACTTGTTAAACGATCATTGGTGTGGCCCAATACGTCCCAACCGGTTAATACCGGTTTAATAGCTGCACCAACCAACCATGACCTGTAACCTGTTTAAAATTGGTTGGGTTTTCTTTGTTAAAAAATAAAACCCGGTTTTCCCACAAATTGGTTCGGTTCTTTAACGGCTTTCTCAAAAAAAAAAAAAAAAAGTGAATCGGTGTGTAACCAGTTTAATCCGGTTTTTCAGGAGTTTTTAACCAAAATATTGTCGTTGTGCATCTCTTCATTCTCTTTTATTATTCTGTGTCTTTCATTCTTTTAGATTATGTACATATGGCCTTATGGGTTCATTATTTTTTGTTATGTAGTATGTACGCATGCGTTGGTTTATACCCAGCAACTGTTCCACAAAACCAATTGTTGTTTGTACTAGACAACATTCTAACAAAACGATGATAGGTCATATATTTCCTGGGGCCTATATAATTAGCCATGTTGACTAGCCTAAATGGTACAATGCAAAACACTTTGTATTTACCGTGAAGTTGTATTCCTACAGCCTAGCCATTGCTTCATATATAAAAATCCAATAATCATACCAGTAAAATAATCATTGCTTAAGCATTTGCAAAAACAAGCATTTGGTAAAAAGATGAATTGTCTAGGGTAAAATAAATTCAAAACAAAATTTTTTAATATATGCGATTTGACTTATTTTGTTAGCAATTGAAATGACAAATTAATTATTAAGAATTAAAAATCATTGGTTACTTTTTTTTTTAATTTTATCTTTATGTAAAATATAGTAGATCTAAGCCCATAAAGCATTTATTGTTTGATATAAACTATCACGGTCTATAAAAAAAAAATTATTACGTTTTGATAATTATTTTTAAACCTGGATATAAAGATCCCTAGCTACTGCTAAGACTGTCAGTCTCACACCTGGTCCAACCACCAGGTTCCTAAGAGTCCAATTGACAAGGCTATCCTAGTCTAAGCATCACTCTGCGCCACTCATTGACCACATAACCATTCCTACAAAACCAAGATTCAATACCTTGACCCAACGGTCTCTACCAGGTTCCACCAGCATTGCCATAATCACACGGGGCACGCCCACGGGTCCCACCCAGCTAGAGCTACACAGGCCCAACCTCGCCTCGGACCCTAATGGTCATCCTCCTAAAACAGAGAAATACTCTCTGACAATCATGTTCGTCTTGGCCAAGGCACGAACTGATCCTCCTTTATACTTATGACCACCTCAACGATAGTTTACCTCAAATTGGTGGATGCTACGATCCCATCGCAGTCTTACAATACTTCCACAACTGTCTGATATCCTAGTGAATGCTACAACTACCCCGTAATGTTACAACACTTCAACCAGCCATGGATACCACCCATGGTCTCACCACACCTAAACCATCTCAACTCCAATTATCCTGAGTCAAACCCGCATCCAACTGAATTCCAATCAGGTATTCGAGTTATGCTTTGAACCCTAAAGCCTTCAGCAAACAAGAACATGCAACAAGACTCTAACACAACCCTCAATCTGGATCCATCCACAATCCTGCTATACATCACAAGGAAGACATGTAAGTCCCTAATTTGCCTGTGTATCAATCAGATCCGTTTGATGGTGCGGAATCCCAATCAAACGGATGATGTCAGATCAAATATAAGAGAAGGAGAATAAGAATATGTTGAATCTTGAATGTATTGATGATATGAATTAAGTTCCTTACACAAGATTCACACACACTAAAGTTCCTCTCTTCTTCTCTCTTGGCCGTACACTCTCTTCTGTTCATCAATCTCTACTTCTCACCCCTAACACCTATATATATACTAGGGAATATGGGTTTGGTGAACATGGGTCGTAAATGAGTTTACGGCGGTAACACAGCCGTAAACACGTATACGGCCGTAAACACCAAGTTGTTTACGGTCCAAGACACAAAAATACATTTTTCTAGAAAAGTAAAGTATAAACCATATTTTTGTCCCAACAATCTCCCCCTTGGTTTATAACTTTCTTTTCTTAATTGATCCAACAAGCTCCCCCTAAAAAGTAACTGATTTTTCTTGTCAATCTTCATCGAGAGCTTGGCTTCAACATTTATTTTCAATGAATGACTTCATCTTGAGCACTTGGGCAATTCTTTAAGATTTGGAATTGAACGCACATTGGGTGAGGATGCTTGATGTACTGATTCTTGAAAGATGATGCTTTCAGCTTGAGAATCTTCAGAGAGAAATAATTTTCTGGATCACTTCAGCAGGTTTATAGATAGCAGCAGACTGATTGAGGAGGCTTCAATGCAATATGTCACATAATCTTCAATTTCTGCTTCACCTTGCTTCTGGGGTTGAAGGATTGAATGTTGAAAGAATAATCTTCATTTCTTGCTCCTTCGAATGAGAGTTCTTCGATGCTCACGGATGAAGCCTTGGCTCAGAAATCTTCGACACAAACTCATGAGTCTCATCTACACCTAAAATCACTTTTCAAGACAAAACAAAACTAAAAGAAAATTTAGCACACAATATTTTTGGGTTTTTCATATTTTCTGAACAATAAATAAAACAAAAACAAAAATATTTTTGGATTTTTGATTTTTCTGAACAAGAAATAAAACAAAAATAACACAATTTTTTATTTTGAATTTTCTGATTTTTGTTTGTTTGTTTTTTTTAATTCTCCCCCTTATATTTAAATTAGAAGAACACTATGAACAAACTTAAAAAAATAATAATAGCTAACTTTAAGAGTGATTTGGGATCAAAGTTTTTAGACAACCTTTATCCGTTTATCAGTACCTCTCCCTTCATGAATAGATCTGGTTAATCGCCGATATTGTGGTCCACTTAAGCACGAGAGATTGTAATAAAATTAGGACATACTATAAGTGACAAGACAATGTGATCCTAAGTTCTTAGATAAATTCCTTAAGGACCATTCAGCTGACGACGACCAAAGATATTGTTGTCCACCTAAATTGAGCAGCGAGATCTACAGACAATGTGTATATGTTCAATTTTAATTGTACTAGAACGTGTTTCCCGCTTCCTGATATGCCCTAGCCATCAAGGGCTTCCAGAATACTCCTTACACCGGGTGAGCAGACAATTATTAAGAGAGAAGATAGATTTAGAATGCATATGTTGTACATCCAGGTCGGATCTCTTCCAATCACGCAAAGGATGAAACATATGACTAACTGAAGTTTCCGAGGGATTTAGAAGAGAATGGTGCATATACTGTGTACCAGGTCGGATTTTGAGTCACGCAGAGGAGACATTATATGGCTAACAGATAAAAAGAATTGCATAGATAGAAGATGCAGAAAGATAGAGTTGCATATGTTACAGTCCAGGTCAGATCTCTCGATCACACAGAGGAGGCAACATATGACTAACAGACAGAAAGAAAGAAAATAACCTTCTACAGACCTAATTTATCGGAATTCCCCAGTCACCCCATCCAACCGGAATTAAGGACAGAATCCGCACATCGAGGAAAAGTGAATCCACAGTTCTAGATACGGGTTCATTTAATGTGATCAGTAGATTCTCATGTATATCTCCTTGCTCAACCTATCCGAGCGTCGTATTGTCACGCTAAATGGATCTATCTAGGTCAAGATTTTTCAAGTCTCTAGATTCCTTAAGTTCATCTATGCCTAGTCAACTACAAGCCAAGGTATGAACTTGATACCTCCAAAGTCTTGCAAAAAGGGTGATGATTCTGGATCTATGAACTCCTCACTAAGCAAAACATCCTCAATCTTCTTTACTTCCTTCACAAAGGAAAAAATAACCACCAAATCCTTCTCAAAAGCTCAAGAACACCAATATGCTTACTAAGGGTCGATTTATAGGGTTTATGATGCATGGAGGCTGGTAAAAAGGCCAATCCTAGAGACTTAAGGTCTTTATATAGGGTGCAACACTCTTAAGTTAAGGTTTCTTAAACTCCTCGGGTGCCTAGCGTACGAGGCCGAGGCTTCGCGATCCATCTGTTGACTACGCTTAATGTACACCAATGTACGCCTCACGTAATGGCCCTTACACTAATATGCCCAACGTACCTTCCCATGTACGCCCCGCATACTAGGGGTTTCCCCAAACCCTAAATTCTTTCGAAGGCCATAACTTTTTCATTACAAATCTGATTTCGACAATCCTTATATCCATGAAAGGGCAACGAGAAGCTCTATGCTTTAATCATCTCATAATCGCCTTAAAAATTCCTGAATAAAAATCCAATTTCCATAAAAGCCCAAACTGAAACTTTACCGAAATACCCTTTGGCTCTAAAACACAAACCAAATACCCAGATCATCTAAATTACGTCACCTGTACCCAAATAGGAATGATTCAGGACAGGGTGTTACATAATTGCTTTTCAAAAGAGATAATCAAGTCTATTTGTGATGAGATTGGTAAAGATGTGTTCGGTATATTAACTGATGAGTCTAGTGATGTTTCCAAAAATGAACAAATGGCTATAGTTTTGAGATATGTTGATAGACTTAGGATTGTAAAGGGAAGATTTATCGAAGTTGTTTACGTGTTGAATACATCCTCTTTGACTCTTAAATCCGTCATTAATACCGTTTTTTCCAACAACTTGGCTATCGATCAGGTGAGAAATCATAAAATATTTATTCTTTTACCATGATATTAATTTATTTTTATGTGTTATATTTTTTTATTAATATTTTCAAATATATAGGTGAGGGGTAAAGGTTATGATGGAGCAAGTAATATGAGTGGTGCATTCAACGGTTTGAAATCTTTGATTTTAAATGAAAACAATTCTGCACATTATATACATTGTTTTGTACACCAACTTCCATTAGCGGTTGTGGCGGTTGCAAAGAAACACGATGATGTTGAAGAATTCTTTGAACAACTAGGTTTGGTGGTTACTGTCGTTTGTGGGTCTTGTAAGAGAAAAGACATGATACGAGAGATGCAAAAAGAAAGAGTGACAGTTGAAATTGGTATTGGTGAAACTGAAACAGGAAGAGGGCTGAATCAAGAGAAATCTCTTGTTCAAGCTAGAGATACTAGATGGATTCACATTTTAGAACAATTATAAGTTTGTTGAATTTGTTTGCAGAAGTTGTTGCAGTCTTTAAATATGTCAAAGAGGAGGGGTCTACTTTATCTAATCGTAATCAAGCAAATAGTATTTTGTCATATTTCAAAACACTTGATTTCGTGTTTCTTTTACACTTGATTATGGAAATTCTATATCTCACGAATACTTTGTCAAAGCATCTTAAAAAAAGATCAAGATATTTTGGAAGCGACTTTGTTAGTAAAAGGGACAAAGAAAACATTACTAGTAGAAAAGTTGGCTTCCACAAATTTGAAAGAAGGTATGTGTCTTTTGTGAAAAGCATAGTATTGGAATTGTGGACATGTCAGAATATTATGTTACCCCACGAAAACGTAGGACCAATTAGACTAATCAACATCATTTTGAAGTTGTGATATTTAACACGGTTTTGGATATGCAAATTCAAGAATATAAGGAAAGATTTAGTTAAGTTGGCACGAAGTTGATGGAGAACATGGCTCCCTTGAGTCATTGTGATTCACTTTCTAGTTTTGATAAAGCAAAGTTGTTAAAGTTAAGCGAGATATACAAAAATGATTTTGACGATTCAGAAAGGGCACAACTTAATAGGTAACTTGATATATATATATATATATATATATATATATATATATATATATATATATATATATATATATATATATAAAATCACACTTTGCTCCATGATGAGAGATTTTTCAACTTGAAGGGAATTGCAGATCACTGTCGTTTGTTGGTGGAAACTTGGAAGCACCTCTATTTTCCTTTGGTTTATAGATTATTAAAACTAACTTTGGTTTTACCCGTCGCAACCGCAACCGTTGAACAGTGTTTTTCTGAAATGAAGTTCTTGACGACTGATTTGCGTAATAGAATAGATGACGATTTTGTAAATGGTGCTTTGATTTGTAGTGTAGAAAACATTACTAGTAACAAACATCGATTGGTGAAATCATTCTCCCCTTCGAACTTTTGTGATAAGTGATGAAAAAAATGACCCGTCCACACCCTTTGTGTCCGACACATACTTTTTTTTGGCAGTTTTTGGGCCTTGCTACAAAAAATAAATGGATTGTAAATAATAACCAAATGGGCTCAGACACTAAAAGCAAATAATTGTATTATATTTATAGTTATTTTGATAAAACCAAATTATTGAATTAAATTTTGATGAACTATTTTGTTTGGATATTTAAAATTTTAAGTTCGTTTTAAGCGGATACCAACTATTATCTTGAATATATTGGTTTTGTAATAAAATAAGAATCAGATAATAATAAAAAAAAACCTCCAATAACAATTTATTGTTTATTTATTTAAGTATTATCTTTTATATATATGGGAAAAGGGAATATACGTTACAGTCTCACCTAAGTTTAGGTATTAAACCTCTTGAAAATACATTCTTTACTATATAAAAATTATGGTTAGTGGATTCACGATTAATACTTAAAGATCTAAATTCTAAATCGACACAATAGGGTTTAGGGTTTAGAGTTTAGCGTTTAGGTTTAGGGTTTAGGGTGTAGGGTTTACGGTTTACGGTTTAGATAAGGAACCAAGAATATTGATTATCTTTGCCCTTCGTGACAATGGAAAAAAGTAATGTTCACTTGTGTGAAGTAATAAACGATAATGGAGGAAAGAAAACGATGGTAAAACAATAATAAAAGAAAAGAAATGTTATCGAGGATGGTATATTTACCAAGTGAAACCAAACCGGATATATTTACCAAGTTAAAACGACATATTTTAGTGGTTTAGTACCTAAACTTAGGTGGCCTGTAATGTATATTTCATATCCTATATATATATATATATATATATATATATATATATATATAGAGAGAGAGAGAGAGAGAGAGAGAAGTCCAATTGAAAAAATAAAAAGATTGAAAATGAGGGTATCATTCTCAGTCACTCATTTATTTTTTCCGGAAAAACCTCCATCGTACCGGCAGAAATAGGAAACGACTACATATATGTTTTTCAACAACACATGTTTCCTTAAACTATGTATTTCATTACCTTAATATATACAAAAAAACATAGTTTTTTTTTCAATTTTTAACTTTATTACATGTTATATTCATATTTGAACGATACTTAAACTGTAAAAAAGTTGAACATATGTTTTATTCATAACTGAATAACGAAGGTAGTGTAAAAAAACTCAATGCATGTTTATTCACTTATAAATAACGAGATTTGAAACTCTCAAAAAATTAAATTTTTTATTTTATCTTAAAAATATATTAATATGGATGTCTATTTATAGAAAATAAAAAATTATGAATTTTGATATATTTAAAAGAATTTTTTGATAAAAATAGTTTCTAAAAATAAAAAAAATATGTTTTTGTGTATATTAAAGTAATGATTAGCATAGTTTAAAGAAACATGTTTGGTTGAAAACACATGTGTATCCGTTAACCATTTCCGCCGGTACGCCTAAGTGTTTTGCGGCAAAATAAATGTGTGGCTGAAAATGATTCGTTCATTCTTAATATTGTGTAGATTTAGGAATCAATGTATGCCAATCATTTCAAAAATGTAATTATGTAATCTTACATTTAATAAATATTTTAATTATGATAAATATTTAAAATCTTTGATAACCTTAAAATTTGGGAAATCAATTTATAAACTCTACAAAATCACCCACCGACCCCTTTATCACATTCCATTGTCTTCCATGCTTTCCCACCTCCGATCATGTATATTTTACTCTATCTTCTCTCCCTCAATTATCCTTTATATTTCGAATTCTTATATACACTGACGAAGATGGTTTCAATAAAAGGAGAGAACCCTCTTCCCCTTTCCTCTTTGTACAAGCAGACCATCGATGACGTTCCTGTTTTTATCTGCATCCATCGATCCCAGCCATTGCGACCAACCTTTATCTTCCTAATTCTTTTTTCATTTATCTAGACCACCGGAACCACTAAGTCCTCACCGATGACTACCAAGTTATCCTTCTCTTTTTTTCTCGATCTAGGGAGGTTGATCTCGGAGGCACGTCATAAACCCTAGAGGGAAATCCTCTATCATATGCAAATATGGGAAACATAAGGTTGGTTATGTGGGTTTTAATTGATAACTGCAAAAACGGTGAGAGAGTTGTGGTTTTGTTATTTATTTCTATCATTTTCTAATCTACACACACATCCCTTCTCTATGGATGTAACGTCCCAAAAATACCGGTTAAAAATTCCATTTTTAATTTAGGTTAATACATAGAAACATCATTACAAAACATTCATAACAATAATCCATGTTTGAAAACCGGTAATATCATAGTAATAATTCAGAGTACATCCCAGAAATCCATAGTGCGGAAAACAAGAGTGTGTGTGTTATGCCGCTACCGTGCCGGCTCCTTTCCCCTAGCTAAAGAGGTACCTGAAACAACAACTGAATAACGTAAGCACAAAGCTTAGTGAGTTCCCTCATCGTACCACATACCATACAAACACATAACATACATACTGCCAGGCTATTCTGGGGTGCCTGACTACCCGGTACGGCCATTCTGGGGTGCCGACTACCCGTGCGGCCATTCTGGGGTGCCGTCTACCCGTGTCAAGCTATTCTGGGGTGCTGACTACCCGTCGGTCCTGACAACCGATCCTCGGGGACTATTTCACCCCCTACTGCTACTTACACATATATCATAACATAACAAATTATCAGACATATCTGGGGTGTCTGAACTACCCTTCGGTCCTAACAACCGAACTCTACTTATATCACATATAACACATCATGCTAGCATATAACATATAGTGTAGTAGCAAAACTAGATGATATCACAAAGACATTCATCTAACGTACAACTCCTACTGGTGGGTCGGCATTGTGGCCGTAGACCCACTGCTACTGGAAGGTAACTCACCTCAAAGTAGTTGCTGATCTGATCGAGAAATGACTGTCTACTGCTGCTGCTGCTGCTCCGGACGTCCTCCGGCTATAATTCCCACAAAACGATCAGTCAAACACTGCTAGATGTACTTAGGGTAAAATGACCCTTTTACCCTTGACCAAGTCAAAGTCAACTTCTAGTTGACTGGACTCGCCGAGTCCACGAGCAACTCGTCGAGTCCTTCTCTTACTAATCTGATCCTACTCGCCAAGTCCCTCTCCCCACTCACTGAGTCACCCTTGACTCACCACTCGGGACTATGGGGCCGACTCGAGTCCCGACTCGCCGAGTCCGTGAGCAACTCGCCGAGTTCCTCGAGCGGATCCCCAACTCGCTTCCAATCCACACCAGAACACCCCATACGAGGGCTTGGGGTTTTAGGACTACGTTACACGGTTAATTCTACGTGCAGGTACGAAGGGTTGAACCTTCAACGCTAAAACTGATGGGTTTTGGTAATAAGAACATCCTATGTGCTCATACAAACCCTAATGCTTGGATCTAGGTTTCTCTATTGTACATGCAAGTTATCCAAGACTATAAACCCTAATTCTAGCATTCAAGTAATCATATTAACATGAGAATAGGTTTAAGATGTTACCTTGATTGTTATGTAGCAATAACAATCCCAAATCTCCTTGTATTGACTTTAGAAAGCTTAGAGTCACAAATATCACTCATCTAATGGTTCACAAACACCATAAGCAAGAGGATGAAGAGGAGAGAGGATGGAGGCTGCCCAAAAACGTGTGAAACCCTAGAACAAAGCTTAGCCACGTTTTTGGTCCTGAAGGGATCTATATATAGGAGGCTATTAGGGTTATCTAATAAGGAAACCCTAATTTGGATGCTTAAGCCCTAAGCAACCCATGGATCCCTTTCCTTAAGGGCTTGGACGATTTCTCATGGGTTTCCCCATAGAATTCGTCCACTCCTTAATATAAGGCAATCCTTGGCTCAAATTGCAATTATCTTATAATTACAATTCCAGTCCCTTAAGTTTAATTAATCTCTTTTAGTCACAAAACTAATTACCGATTAATTATTGACTAATATTAATTAAACAATATGATTTCTCCTTTAATATATTATTCTCATAATATATTAATAAATCATATTTAATCCTTTCTCTCCATAATTCATCCTATCAAGTTGCTTTGATGAAGGCAACCCAAAAGGACCATGCACCATCGGGTCAAGTACATATCAAAACAGTTATGGACTTAGACACTAATCCAACAGTCTCCCACTTGGATAAGTCTAATAACTATTCTGCGTATGACTTCAGATCCTGATCTGCAATCATAGCTTTCCAAAGCCGCTGTCAACTCTGATCCTATCAGATACGCGTGTCCTTAAGATAAGGGATCATATATTCCTCCATTCTAGATATCATATGAGACATGATTTCAAATCATTCTCTTTGTACTATTTCTCGAATTCCGATTTATGAAGACTGACTAATTGAACAAATCAAATTAGCCCTAGCCCGACCGAGCATTTACGTTTGTCATCACTAAATCATCGAGGGGCCCAAAGATATCGCTTTCATCCTACTTTGGATAAAAGGAACGGATAAACTTTGATACAATGCTTGCTTGCACTCACTCACCGAATCACACACAACAATATGTTTTATAACACCAAGTTACTAGCGCGTTTACATATTATCAATGTGCAACCGATTTGCAAGATACAACTCACACATCTCGGTTTCAAGAATATAAGATGTTATCGTCTCACCAATCACTCGTGATACAATCCATGGAGTGATCTAAGTGAGCGTGGGTTTAATCCAATGCTCAAATCATATTCATAAGCACTCATGAACGTTGCAGCAAACATTTGCTTATGTCTAATACTCTTTTAGACAATCCACACACCAATTCACGACAGTCTTCATTCATATCTACTTCCAACATATGAACGACTGTGGCCCGTTTGAATAATTTGACTGTTCTTAACCAATTAAATTATTCAGGAAGTCAAAACATGCAAAGTGAAACACAAGAATAATACTAATCCCATATGGCCTCAAACCTTTGAGTATAAATAAAACTCCTTTTATTTATCACCATATCGATTACTCATTATTTGTCGTTTCGGGTAATCAACTTCTTGCTTGAATTATTACACTTGTCCCATGCTCTTAGCATGCACACAATGTTTATCTATGGTTCTTACTTTGTGAAATAGATCAAATTGAACACATTTCCAATCATTCTCATTTCACAACTCCAAATCCTTTTTCATAAGTGTAAGAATATCAAATTCTTGTTACTTATAAAATATGCTAGATTCTAACATCCTATGCAATGATCCTTTCGTAATGTCACTGCACCAAAGTCACAAAGACTATTGCCAATGATATTACAAAGTCCTCTAACCGAGATTGTTACAAGACAATTCCTTAGATATGATGTCTCTCACTCAAAGTACATTCTTTGAACATCCTTTTGCATAAAAGTTTCTAATCTAGACATAGATTTTCAATATTCAATTCCCAATATGGACACGCTTCCATATTTTCCATATGACAACTCATTCTTAATAGAATCTTATCTATTCATAATGAAGTTGATATGTTCCATCCAATATGGAAACATTTCCATATTTTCCATATGGCAACTCATTCTTAATAGAAATCTTTTCTATTCATAATAATGTCGATATGGTCCATTCAATACCATGCTTCCAACCACTCACAAGCAACCAATCCTCGTCGAACTTTGGATTGTCCTTTGATAGTTGTTTAATTATTTTAGTCAAAACCGATTCTAGTCCTTTTTTCCTCTAAATGCGCTAGACATTTGGAAAATTTTAGAATGGTCAAACATTAGAGCATTTGCAATCGATCCTATACCCAAAGCGTATGGGACACGACGCATAATGTTTTATTTGCTATGTTCTCAAAAATTCGAATTGTGAAGAGGAATGCCGTAATCATAATCGAAATTTTAAGAACACACTATGTTTCTTTGACTAAGTTATTAACATTTCACAACCTAAGCCTTTAGATTTGAAATGAAGCATAATATTCTCTCCCTTAATTATAGCAAAACAACTTTACAACCCTTATGACTTTGCAAGGTATAACTCTTGTTTTCTATAATTAATATTGCCAACTTGCAATACGTGCCTTAATAATCATACAATCATAACATTTATGCTCTCACTATCATGATGATTATTATAAAAACATAACACTTATGCTCCCACTAGCTTCGACATGTATTCATAAACATCTTAACTTTCAGAAAAACAATACCTATTGAATTTCTTAAGTCCATGTTTCTAATACTTAATGCTTTGATAATCTTTTATCAAGGCCTCTTAAACTTATACACCTTTGCCTTAGATAGTTCATATGTGTGTCTAAACAATTAAGACTAATTGCCAAACCTCACAATTCAAATCATGGAAAGGGATACCGTAACCATAATCGAATTCGAGAATGCAATTTTACAATCACTATCTTCTTAAAATCTTTCTTAGTGAAAGCATTTCCTCACAATCATTTTCATGAAGGATGAAATCTTATGAAACTTAGATTTTAATGGTGTATGTGTTCCTATCCATGTGAATTTGTTAAAACCAAAGTTTACGACAAATTCAAACTCATATGGACCGAACTTTCTTAATCTTGATTTCTTGCCTTATGGTAGCACAACTGCCCACCATGTCTTCCAAGTAGTTAAGCAACTCACCCTTTCCTATCAATGTACTTTTCATTGATTAAGGCGCCTTGCCTTTTATGCGTTCAAAATGAGAACTCATAGAACTCACATGCATAATTAACTCAATTGGAATGGCATAGAAACAAAATAATGTCAACACGATAGGTTATAAATCTCAACTCGTGTGCTAGTGATGATCAATAAGGTTTATTTGATTTGTTCTTGAAACCTTTCAAGACCATTAAGACTCCCACTGACTCCTTGACATATAAGATTCTCTTGTCAAAACATTTCTTGACAAACAAATATTCAAGAGTTAGTGTAGCTTTTATCAAAACTCTTCATAAATTGGTCCTAGTTGGTCTTTGTCTTATCCAAGACGCCACAACTTTCCACATTTGATGAATGTTATAAACCTTCTTAATACTTTTCACTCATTGTCACAATCTTAACTTTAAGACTTGTTATTTGAACGAAGTATGATAGACTTCTTGATTTAACCATTTCTTCAATCCTTGATTCCTCTTCTTAAACATACAATTGTACTAAGTCTCACTTAGAGGATCAATTGAGATATGGTTCTTAATCATTAAGACCTATCATAAAGCATAAAAACTACTCTCCCTTCTTCTTAGAATGGAGAAACTTTTATCTTTCTGCCTACTTGATTCTTCTTATTCGTTTTGCTATTGATTTAAACCTTTTTAATCAATTCCGAATTACACTTAATCCTATAAGTATAATCATATTTACTAAGCCTTTAGTAAATCATGATGAATATATTTGTTACTCTTATGGTGGACTTTGATCAATACACAACTTTGTGTACTAGATTTCCTAGTCCTTCACTTGGCACTTTGTCAACGAATTAGTCTAATTTCCAAATATGAAATTTCTCATTCATCATGCAACCAAGTTGTGTGATTCCAAATTTCTGTCCAATTGAAACTTAGGCGATGAGAAACTCTCCCTATTTGGTAAATTCTTGACATTTCCATAAATAACATAACTAAGAATCATATCCATTCGTTGTAGAAATATGCAAACATCAATTTTCATAACGATTTCATTGCAAGGAAATAAACAAATAAATAAATAAGTCAAACCAAAATTTATTTTATTTATAAAAGCAGCGGAAAACATTTGTCCTTACAATGCAAAATCCATTGAAAACTATGTATGAAAATTTCTAACAATTCTATCATAACTATCTAAGCTCAAAATCTAATCTTCAAATCCATGCGATCGAGATCCATCTCTTTGTGATTAGATTCATCTTGCTCTCTCACCAAGCTTCCTTTCTTTTCACCGATCCTGCAAAACATTCAAATGCAATCTTATCACATCATGTATTAAGAATCAATGAATAGGAAGTTAATGGAGTTAGATAGTGGATTTTACCTAAAGCAGAGCCATACGTTCTGACTCTCCCATCTCTTAGATCTCTTAGGTAAATATGGCAACTTCGTCTCCAATGCCCCTTCTCTTGGCAATAAAAGCAAATTGACTCTCTTGGAACAGGACATGGAACTACTTCAGACATTGCCTTTCTCTTATGATTAGACTTTTTGATCATAGCATGTCATTCGTTGCCATTGTCTATATCCATGGAGGTCTTGAAGGCAGATTCACCAATCAACTTTGCTTTTCTATTGCGCCAAACCATTACTGATTCAGCAGCAATAAGCATATATGTGAGATCTATAAGGGTCACGTCGTGGTTCATCATATAGTACTCTCTTATGAACTCACTATACGAGTTAGGAAGTGACTGAAGAACCCAATCAACAGCCATCTCCTCACCGAAAACGGATCCCATCATTCTTAACCTATCAATGTGTGACTTCATCCCTAGGACGTGTGCACACACCGACTTTCCTTCTTTATGTTTACTTGCCAAAAGGGCTTGAGTGATATTGAACCTTTCAACTTTTCGATCTTGTGGGTTAGGGAGAATAATTGGAGGAGGAGGAGGAAGTGAAGCATGATTTCTTGTTCCTCGATCGAATCGTGGAATATCATCTTCATGTGGAATGCTTGTTCCACGGGATTTGGGAAGACCATAGTTGTCGAACTTTGACATCTACAAAACGGGAGAAACAAATTCAAGTTAGTTGATTGATTGAGTCCTTGGTAAATCACCCAAATGAAATTCCAAGGCTAGGACCCAACACAATATGCTACAACCTAGAAAAGGGATGTCGTAATCTAGTTGCAGAATATTTGAAGGTAAGTGAATGACGATTCACTAATTTCCACCATGAAAAACGAAAATAAATTTAAGTTTTAAATCTATGAAAACTCCTAGATCCTTTGAGATTCATTGAACATTTCAATGGCATGTTTAAATCTCGATATGCCCCTCTTGTTTGTGACTGGGATGCCGAGGATCACAAAGCGGGTGTGAATAACCATGCAAACTTACATGGTGCCCTCACATGTTACAGTCACCTATTCGATGTGCCGGTAAACCACACACGCTCCACCGAACTATGACAAACATTGAGTCACCCTTTGCTACCTTTGCTTAGAACCATTTAGTGTGCCAGTAAACCACACACGCTCCACTAACGTCTTTGCAAGGGCACAAAGTGTAATTTCATGGAATTGCATCAATTCACTTTTGCCTAAGTAACTAAGATTGGGAATTTGAAAAACATTTAGTTACTTTTGTACTTCATTATACTTATAATGGAAGGTTTCGTCCTATCCTACCCGTTCGGCTAACGACCCTCCACTAGTCAAGAGTGCGGTGGGTAAGAGTGGATACCCATTCAATCGCCATTTTATAGGCAATTTCCTTAAACACCCCTTATAGACCAGCTTCGTGAATGAGGCCTACTAACGGTAAGACCGACTTTTACCCATACATATATATAATGTTAGACTTTTAATGTTATATATATAGTATAGGGTGTATTTTACACTTTTAAAAGATTAGGTGGTCAAATTTAATAATTATACCTTTAATTCAATTAAATTTTAAACCAAGAACTTTATGGATTTATTAAACCTCTTTTAATTATACACCTTAATTAATTAATAAAACCATAAGGGTATGATTTGAACCTTTTCAAAACAATACTAGGGTTTTAGAATTTAACATTCTTAATTAAACTTTTAATCAACTTTTAAATTCCAAAACTTGAGGGCAAGTTTTGAAACCTTTTTCAAAACATTAGGGTTTCAACTATTTAAATTTCAAAACAACAAAACTTTTGAGGTCAAATTTAAACTATAAAACCTAAAGGGGAAAATGTGAAACTTTTCATCACACAAGGATCAAATAACAAATAATCTTAATTAACAATTAATCACATAATTATCCATATTTGATTTATTTAATGATTTCTTGCAAAACAATTTACCAATTTAATCAAAATAATTAATCAATTATCACATAAGGAAACAATTATCTTATTAATTGATAAATATCTTCTATTAGATCAAGAATATAGTCAAATATATCATAAAATCGGATTAATATTGATCTAATATGATAAGGAACCTATTCTTAAGCAAAAACAACAAGAAATCCCGAGGTTTGCTCCATTTGACGAGTTGACTCGTCGAGTCAAGCATGGACTCGGCGAGTTCAGCTGTGGACTCGACGAGTCCAGCCTCCAGAAACCAAAATATCGAATTTTTCAAACATATAATGCATCAATACAATAGAAACCAGTCTAGGCTCTGATACCACTGATGGGTTTTGGTAATAAGAACATCCTATGTGCTCATACAAACCCTAATGCTTGGATCTAGGTTTCTCTATTGTACATGCAAGTTATCCAAGACTATAAACCCTAATTCTAGGATTCAAGTAATCATATTAACATGAGAATAGGTTTAAGATGTTACCTTGATTGTTATGTAGCAATAACAATCCCAAATCTCCTTGTATTGACTTTAGAAAGCTTAGAGTCACAAATATCACTCCTCTAATGGTTCACAAACACCATAAGCAAGAGGATGAAGAGGAGAGAAGATGGAGGCTGCCCAAAAACGTGTGAAACCCTAGAACAAAGCTTAGCCACGTTTTTGGTCCTGAAGGGATCTATATATAAGAGGCTATTAGGGTTATCTAATAAGGAAACCCTAATTTGGATGCTTAAGCCCTAAGCAACCCATGGATCCCTTTCCTTAAGGGCTTGGACGATTTCTCATGGGTTTCCCCATAGAATTCGTCCACTCCTTAATATAAGGCAATCCTTGGCTCAAATTGCAATTATCTTATAATTACAATTCCAGTCCCTTAAGTTTAATTAATCTCTTTTAGTCACAAAACTAATTACCAATTAATTATTGACTAATATTAATTAAACAATATGATTTCTCCTTTAATATATTATTCTCATAATATATTAATAAATCATATTTAATCCTTTCTCTCCATAATTCATCCTATCAAGTTGCTTTGATGAAGGCAACCCAAAAGGACCATGCACCATCGGGTCAAGTACATACCAAAACAGTTATGGACTTAGACACTAATCCAACAAAAACCCCTCTTGCTCTGTGAAAGTTCATATGACTCGCCGAGTTTGAAGAACAACTCGGCGAGCTCCATGCAATCTTCATAGGACTCACCGAGTTGTTCATCCAACTCGCCGAGTCTAGGACCATCTTCATAGAACTCGCCGAGTTCCCCTTTGGGACTCGTCGAGTCCCTCGACCCATTTCCCAAGTAGGCTAGATCTGAGACATGCAACGCTTCAAAACCACAGATCTATAGTCCTAGGGCATGTTTACCACGTAAAGTTGCAAACTTTACGTGCATGCATGGCCCTATGAGCTCAAACATGCAATTCCAAGCTCTTTAAGAGGTCCTACACTCAATAGGGACCTCAATCACCTCAACCACAGAGACTTTATGCTACTAGGATGTCCAAAAGGTCCAAATCCGAAGTCCTTGCAGAACATTAACCAAAAACACATAGAGATTTAGGTTCTTAGGGCTTAAAACCACTTTTTAGGGACAAGAAGGGGATTTAATGAACTAAATATCAAGGTAGGAACTTTTCTACCTGAATAGAAGCCCTTCACAGAGTAGATTCCGGATCTTCTTCCCTTCTTGCACTCTTCAACCTTCTCCTTCTTCTCCCAAGCTCCAAACCACCTTCACAAAGCTAAAAATCACCCACAAGGACACAAAGGGGGCTAGGGTTTCGTTCTACAGATCTCTGGGAGTGCTAGGGGAAATGGAGGCTGGGTTAGATCGTTTAAATAGGGTGCAAACACTCGGGTTAGGGTTTTAGTCCAGACAGGGTCTACTCGCCGAGTCCCACGAGCCTACTCGCCAAGTAGACAGAGTAAATCCCGCGTCTAGTCCCGCTTCTACTCGGCGAGTTAGTCCTTCAACTCACCGAGTCCAAGGTTAAAATGCAATATATAAGGAGAGTTAATAACCAAGAATACATACCAGGAACCAGGTGCTACAATGGAGGCCTATCTTTCTCTTTTCTCACTAATTTTGCCCTATTAGTTGAAATCTTCGTCGAATTGTGTGACTCTGCCTTTCCCTTCAAAACAAGGTAATCAATTAATCCATCCAGTTCATAAATTATATTGAATATGTTTCTTAAGGTTTACCAATTGTCATTATTTTAATATTTGGGAGTATGTGTGATTTATTATATTAAATATGTTGGTGAAATCCCTACTCAGGTATTTCAAAAAGTTTTAATTTTGTGTTGAAATTAACTAACATCCATTTTGCTTTCATAATTTTATTTCAGGAGACTCTACACAATGATGAGTTTAAAGTTGTAGTTGGATCATCTGTGGAGTCAAGTGAATGATTTGTACGACCTCTATTTCTCTGTCTCTGAATCAAAGTGTATGATAACCCTCTACATGCAACATGCAACACCATATGAAGAATTTTAGCGTCCTTTCAAAATAATCTTTCCAAATTCAATATATTCATCTTGATCATCCACATCTACTTTATCGATGTTACCTACTCGTTCTTCTCTTCCTCAATCCACGAACCCACACACACAGGTAAGTAATCACTTTTGTGCAGTTTTCATATTCATTCTTAACATAAGTTGAATTAAACTTTATTTTGAGCTTAAGTGTTCAAATCTATTAGAATTCATGAACGCCTACCAAGTGTTTGATGTAATTACTAAACCAGGAGTACAACAAATTGTCTCTATCAATGTTATTTATGTACTATAATTTACTTAGTGATCAACTAAATGAAATATTAGCAAATGTATCTTATGGGTCTAAATCCACTTTTCCACATCTATTAGAGTGTTGATGGATTTTAATTGTAGGTGATTATCTGAATCGCAACCTTCATATGGTGCCTCATCTGGTATACAACAACTGAAGATGGTGGTACATGCCTGATATGCTCTTGATGTCATTTTAACCGCTAAAAGGTCCTTTTAAAGGATTAAACTTGAATATATGCATGTTGTAACCCAATTTTTCATACTCGAAACCCGAATTAGAAATGAATTTGTTGGTCTATACAATTGTCTTCAATGAATTTCTTTGTTTTAAGTATTGTTTTTCTTACTATTTGTATTTGTATTCTTCTAGATGGTTGATCATGTATTTCATCTAATAAGGTGTAAATGGATAATACTTTTCCCCTTAAGTGATGTGTTGCAAGCAAGGTAAAAGACAATGCTTTCTCTATTGTTTTCTTGTGTTACTTTGATATTTTTATCATTAGACTGTAATATGTTCGGTGTACAAAATCAACATGACAGGAGGTATGAAGCAAACCTTCTGAAGGAACACATGCAAAGAAACTATGGTCAATATTCTTTCAGAATCGAACTTTTAGCATTTCTTTTAGAATGAGGAAGACCAATATCCTTTCAGAATAAGGAAGATTGATATTCTTCCCATGCAAACACATACAAGAGAAAGACATGGAATCGAGCATTGAATAGATTAGCAAATAAGAATATTTGTCATCAGTAATCGAAATAACATTAGTATATTCTATTAGAATATGTATAACTAAATGAAAATGTATAAGACCATTATTTTGTAAGAACATGTATGAATCTACATTCAGATGTCCATTTACATACAAGAATCTTATTATTTTTCAACTAATAGTTCAAGAATTATGTTATAATTAAAATTGAATTAATTAGAAAAAAAATAAGAATTTTATAATCAAGAGTATTGATTATTCCCTAAAAATCTTTTCCTTTTTTTAATTAATCTCAATTGACTAAAACATACTTATAGTGAAATTAGATGGTATTTTTCAATTATTTTTAGTTCAATAATATTTATTAATTACTTTATTAAAATAACTAAAATGATCGGTCCACAATAAATCTTACATCTACACAATAGATAATTAGAATACAATAAATTCTCTCTCTCTCTCTCTCTCTCTATATATATATATATATATATATATATATATATATATATATATATATATATATATATATATATATATATATATGATTTTTTTAATAGTTGTTTATAAATTTTAATTCTCAATTTGTTTTATTGTTTATAGAGTCCACTAATATTCAAGTTATATATTTTCTAAATATGTCGGCGCTTAAAAACATAATTGGAAAAATCGATGTATCCAAGTTGTAATTAGGTTTATTAGGTTTGTTCGGATTGGATTTGAATTTAGTTGGAGGTTCGGATCTATGTTTTAAAACCAAAATCAATTAGAATTTACTTGATTGTAATTGGCGGTTGTTTAAAATCTTTTGTTAATCGGTTTGATGTTAGTTGTGCATCCTTGCTTAATTTTCCAAGCTTTGATTTGGTATGAAGTTTTTCAATGTTCCTTTTTTTTTCATATGTTGTTGATGTCTACCATCAAAATTTAAACATTTTTCATATGTTGTTGATGTCTACCATCAAAATTTAAACATAAATAGTAAAATAGTCATTTATCAAATAAAAAAGCAGTTTTTACGAATACAAATATTTAATTTGACATACATCATTGTCCATTTAATTATTTTATCTATGCCACTACGGCAGACTTGATGAGAGGAAAATCATCTCCTTACTCTATTTTTATAAATAATACAACATTTGATATAAACGATTCCAAATGAACTTAACCGATTGGTTGGAAATCATTATTGACAAGTCAAAATGATCAAATGTATGCTGTATCACTTGTTTTTCCTTGAATTTAGACATGAAAATGTAAGAGGTGCATGAGACTGCTACAAAGATAATCAAGTCTATAATAAGAATTTATGATTGATGAATAAGAAATATTAGTTTTACCATCCATTTCTCAGTTAAATGTTTTCATGTGAGATGTGAAGAATCAAAGTCCCCCAATTCACACATGTTGCTCTCAATAGTCAACAACATATATAAAATAAAATAGCTACCCGAGCCCTACTACAAACAATATAAAAACCCAAAACTAAGCAAACAAGATACATCCATCCATATATATATTATTAATTTATAGACCATGAAATTGGCATGGCAATCAACAAAATTTACAAAAAAATAATATAATAAAAAATAAAATAAAATAAAATTTACAAATTGCCGATTAAGCAGTTGGAGAGGTGCTCATTAGTCAACTCTAATTTTCTACTCCAACTCCAATCCCTCTGTCTGTCTTTCTGTTTTATTCTTTGTATCGTCTTTCCTCCTCTATATAATATAATAAATATAATATAATCTCAGGGAACCGACTTCTTATACATCACCAACGAGTTTATAAACTCCATCACCTGTGCACATCAAAATTTCCATCTCATTAATTAGTTAATTTCTTCATATATAATCAAAAATAAAATTATCAACAGAAACTCTATCGAACCTCTGATGGATCTCTGAGAGAATAATACGCATTGCTTTCCTTGGGTGCAGGAGACACCAATATACCATAACCTCGACCACCCTCTCTCAGAAACTGTTTAACATATTATATATATATATATATATATATATATATATATATATATATATATATATATATATATATATATATATATATATATATATATATATATATATATGTAAATTACAAAAAATAGTTAACTAATAGGATATATTTATAGGTATTATATGTATGATAATTAGCTAAGTTTACCTTAAATGCATCTTCATCGGTTCTATCATCCCCTACATAAATGGGGACCACATCATCGCAATTACTTAACCCAAGTGATTCAAGCAAGAACTCAACAGCCTTCCCCTTGTCCCATTTAAGCACAGGCCGAATCTCTAAAACCTAAATAAACAAATTTTGACAAAAAAAAAAAAAAAAGAAACAAGTTCATTCACGTGTCGATTTTATTTTGTGTTGGATGGAGAGAGTAAATAAAGAGATCATAATATTATTAATAGTTCATACCATTCGTCCATGTGTCAATCTGAGACGCGAATACTGTTTCAAAGTGTCGTGGACATATTGTGCTACTGTTGTCCAACTCTGTGATTATTAATTAAAAAAAAACATATATTCAACAAAAGTTTAAGCAAATAAATAAAAATGTTGAAATGCAAATTAATATATATAGTATACCTTTTCATCTACATTACGGTAGTGCACGGAGACACAGAATTTGTTGTTCTCAACTTTTGCACCTTGAATGTTTTTGGTCAACTCAACAAGCCTCACAAAAACCTCATTGATCATAGGTAGAAATTCACTAGCAGGCTGGTATAACTTTCCTTCTTTAACCTATTTTTAACCAAACCAAATAATAACATTTACATTAGAATTAGATTACTCTCTTTATTTATTTATTATGCAAAAAAGTTGTAAGTACCTCCTCATTAGTGGCATTATGATCAGTTGGAGGTCGAACAGGGCCCATGATGTCCATCCCATGACTTCCAGCATAATAAAGTTCTTTCAGTCCTACAAACTTGCGCACCTAAACAAAATAAAAATAGAAAATCATACACCCGAAAAAATAAAATAAAGACATATCCAACCAAAAACTATGAAAACAACTTCAAATACCTTTTCACGACTTCTACCACTTATAATTGCAGTTGGGATGTATTTTGCAATATTTCTTACAGCTGCACGCATCTGTTTACAGCTATGGGCATTAGAAGGAATTCCATATGTATGTGTTTTGTGAGGTTTGAAAAAACTAAAAAAGATTAATTAGATTCTCACAGCATTAGACATGAAGGCATGATCTGGATTATCCACAATTGGGGATAGTGTTCCATCATAATCAAGAAACAACGCTATTCTCTTGCCTCTTGCATTGTTTGCAATTTGTTCGAATGATGTAAGAGCAGAAGGATACTTAAGCTGAAAATATAAAGGCGACAAAGTTAAAGTTAAATTACTTGTTTTGTTTTGCTTTTCATGGTGTAGAAATTAAGGTTGGTAAATAAGTTTATATGGGAAAGAAGAATACCATCCAATCACGGTAAGCCATGTCAGCATCATTTGATGAAAAATCAGTGCCATAATATTTGGTTACATTCCTAGGAGAAGAGGATTTCATGGCATCCAACCAGTTAGTAGAGCGAACATCATCAAGCACCCCTCCAGGTTTCTTCCATGCGATTGTTAGAAAAGGGGTTTGAGAGAAGTGAGTACGTGGGCCCAAGGAATCATGAATTCCTAATCGTGGTTTGTTAACCGGAGTAGGATCATTGAGTACAGGGGCACTATGATTAGCCTTAAGATCCATTACGTCTTCAACAGCAACTGCCATTCTTCAGATGTTGAAAACTGTAGGGACAAGAGAAGTTGAAGATTAAAGAATAACTTGAAAAGAATCCGGTTTTCAACCTAACTTATAGTGTGCAAACTTTGCTAATAATCGAAAACCACATGGTGGGGACTTGGGATTATTTGTTAGAAAGAACAATTGCATATGGAAAAATCCAATATGGTCCAATGTCTGGGAGGCAATGAATAAGACAAAAACACAACAATTAATGATATGCAAATAAACTCGGGGTGAATCATAGCTTTGCTAATTCCATGACAACACATAATGCACGCGTATACATAGCTGTCTGAGCATGACTACTTTATGTAGTCATAACAATTGCACATTAAAGGTGGAAATACAACAAGAACAAACTTTTCTGCAATGATACAATAAAATTTACCACATAGCCTATTTATTAAAAAGAATCTGCAAAAAAATCTCATCTTCTTTTGTTTCTTTTTTTCTATACCACCTATGTACTTTTTTTTATTGTTTAAAAACCTTGCCCTCTAAGGAAATTAAACAATAGAAAAATACCAGGGCTCGTTGTTCCATTATAGAAAAGGTCAAATGAACCTGGACATGTCACATAACTATCACATTAAAATACTCGTAAATAAGTCAGTCCAGATTACAGAGTCAAACAAAAAGAAAAAGATATACTAATATTCAAATTGAAAAATGTTAAAGACCATAGAGAAATTAAAGCAATCAACACCATCTTCCCTTCGTTCAAAAACACCAATCCCTTTTCCAAAGGATACAAGAACTTACAAAAAAATTATTTTCAGCAATACCATGAGAAAATATAACTCTTTTGCAGATGCAATAGAAATGGAAACTAAAAGATTCTTAACTGTAAGCGGATTCAGGAAACGTACAGAGCTTCAGTTATATGCAAACAAAAACAACAAGAGACAACTTCATGCCATCAAATAACAATAAGCAGTCAACTGCTACACCTAAACAAAATCTCAATCATAAATTACACAAACCCTTTTAGAGACAGAAAAACAGATGCCAGATATCGTAACCTAAACATTCATTTCCTACCAATCAGAAATTCATAAAAAGCTCGGCAGGATTGATTTCAAATGCACGCTAAAGAAGAAGTTGAGAACCTTATAGCAATCGTCAAAAGACTACTCAACACGCATATTAATTTAATTTGAATACGAAAACTTAGAGCCGAAGGTCATAACAAGCATGGTTAACACGTTTTTCCGAATAAACAAAGCAAGGAGAGTTTTTTATATCTCTCAATAATAAATCAGATTAAATGATTGTTCCACATACGTTCTATGAGAAAACTGTTCCTGAAGCTGTGATAAGACTCTCCAAGTCGAAACGAAATACCTTCAAAATCAAAGAAAAAGTCTCGTTAACAAATGAATTAATAACCGAAACGGAAATGGCAAAAAAAACACGATATATAGGGAGTTAAACCTTAAAAACAAAGAAAAATGAAACAGCATTACCTTGAAGATGATAGAAGCCCTAAGAACTGTGTGTGTGTGTGTGTGAGAGAGAGAGAGAGAGAGAGAGAGAGAGAGAGAGAGATGAAGGGGATATAGATACAAAACGCGTATACGTAAGGAGAGGAAGAAGGAAAGAGCATATGAGGGTTAAAGAGGAGGTTTATATAGAGTTAGTTGAAGGGCGCGCTCGAAACAGCAAACGTCCGTCGGTAAAGCTTGAAAGGGTCCAGTCCATGCTTAGGTACACGCGTTTAGTAGCGCGTGAATGAGCGTTTGGAATCGGCGACGCGGACAAAGAGTCATATACACGTGGAAACAAATGAGGACACCTGTGACATTGTCAGATCTGACGGGGCCATGTTGTACGCCGAGTGGTGAAAGACTCGTCGCTTTCGGTTACAGCTGGATTGGGCAAAACGTCGGTGGCGGTTAGGACTTACCCGCCGTTTGATAATAACACCCTAACTTGCTTTCCCCCCACCTACTTTTCCCAGATTTTAAATATATTTCTATTTCTATTTTTTCGTTCCGTTTATTTAAAACAAATATAAAAATTTAATATTTTAATCAAATTTGTTATCATTTAAAATAAACAGAAACAAAATATAAAAGAATATTTAATTTCTATTTTTTCTCGTTTGATTTTTAATTTAAGATTTAAGATTTAAAATTAGTTTGTGTCGGTAATATGTTAATATATCTTATCACACCAATTAAGAAAGCAGACAACTTTTTATAAAACCTATGAATTTTTATATTAGGTTAAGGGGTATGGTTACCACCAGTCTATTCAAAAAGTGAAGTCACATCAACGCCACATCACATTCACTACTAACCTACTACCAACACATTTACCCTTAGAGACGGTTAGGCTACCCGGTATGGGGGTTGTTTCACGCATCTTGGGCTGAGGTGACAACCTCTCCCATGCGTGAACACCGCCCCCAAAGCCGGTGGGGTGCTGGTGGCGTGGTGCCAAAGACGCGAGAGGACGTCCAATCATATTTCATCAATTTTTTAACGGTCAGAAATTAAAAACTAACGGCTATATAGCCATTTCTAACATAAAAAAAAATATTTTTTACCATTTAAACACAAATATTTACACCTATAAATTATCCACTATTCTACTTACATTTTACACTTCAAAAAACACTCTCTATATTTTATTACCTTCTACAAAAAAAACATCATCTCTCATATTTTTTTTTCTCAACATGGATTCACATCCAAACACCCCCAACACTCCAAATGCAAATGTTAGTTACATGCAATTGCTAACCTCCCCAATCCAACAACAAACTTTATTCACCACTTCATACCCACAAACCTTCTACCAACGACAACCATAACAATTCAATCAACCCAATTCCAAGCCTTTCAACAACAACCTTCTCAACAATTTCAACAACCTTCTCAACAATTTCAACCATCTCAATCTCAACCTATAAATCTCGACAATGACAACGACGACGAACGGGTCCAAGAAACACAGCAACCAACTCGTCGAAGGCAAAAAAAAAACCAAAGATCTAAGAAAAAAAAAGACTACCGCATGGAACGAAGACGGGGAGGAAGCTTTAGTAAAAGCTTGGATTTTCATATCCCAAGACTGGGATGTCGCCAACGCACAATCGGGTCAAAGTTTTTGGTGTCGTATTTTAGATCGTTTCCACGCGTTATTAGGAAAGAAAACGGAGCGGACGTACGACTCGATCAACGCAAAATGGCGTGACTTACGAGCGGCTTGCACCAAATTCAATGGCATATTTGACAAGCTTAAAAATATGCATAGAAGTGGTAGCAACGACTTTAACATTTTAGCGACCGCGTCCTACGAATACAAAGTTACCACCAACGGTAAATCGTTCGGCCACCAAAAAGCGTGGGAAGTTTGTCGTAACGGTCCAAAATGGGTTCTATATCCGGAAGCTGACGTGGTGCATGGGTGGCAGCACTTTTCCGATGGGGTGAGTGTGACCACTCCCCATAGCCTTACCACTCCACATCATTTTTTTTGTTTTTTATATTTTTGAACAATATTAAATTAAATTAAAAAATAATTAAAATAAAACACACATTAAAAACATTAAATTAAAATACATTGCATTAATTTTTAAACACAAACTTAAATCCTAAAATATTTAAAAAACAACAATAAAAAAATCCTAAATTACTTATTTTTCCTAAAATACTTAAACGACAAAAAAAATCCTAAATTACTTATTTATCCTAATTTACATAAAAAAACACACAACAACTAAAACATAAATATTAGAACCTAATCGTCATATTTAGCACGAACACGTTGTTGGATTTTCATAAATGTGGCGAGATTTTCAAGGTCGAGATCCGGTTGAGGTTTCGTTTTTATGATTTGAAGATCGGTGAGAGCGAGTTTTTGGCGACGACCTTCCTCTGCTGATTGGTATTTTTTTATAGAAAACTTAAAGTTTTATCTATGGATTCCACAAGCCCGTCGTCGCTAGTTGGGGTTGCTTTCCCGCTTGAAGACGCCGTCCGTTTTACTTTGTCCCTACCCGGTGGTTGACGGAGTTAGACTTCAGGCGGACCCTCTTCCTCGGCACCATCGACGTCATCATTGAGGTCTATCCCAAAACCCGCGTCCAATTCAGAAGTTCTTGTTCTTTTGTTGGAGCCGGTGGTCGAGTCTGAATGCGATGTCTCTGGATTAAGGACCCATTTTGGACCTTGACAGCACACTTCCTACGCTTTTTGGTGACCAAATGGTTTACCGTTGTTAGTCAGTTTGAATTGGTAGCACGCGGTAGATAAAACGTTGAAATCGTTGGAACCACTTTTATGCATATTTTTTAGATTTTCAAATATGCCATTAAACTTTGTGCAAATCGCGCGAAGATCACGCCATTTTCCATTGACCGCGTCATTGGACCGATCCGTTTTTCTTCCAAGAAGCGCGTGAAAGTGGTCCACAACACGATTCCAAAAACTTTCTGCAGATTGCGCGTTGCCTCTCCTCAAATCACAGGATATGAAAATCCAATCTTTTGCTAAAGCTTCTTCTTCTTCTTCGGTCCAAGCCGTTGCTTTCTTTTTCCCTTTTCCTCTTGCTTGCCTTCTTCGAGATGATTGTGGTGTTTCTTGGACCATCTCATCGTCGTTGTTGAGCTTGACGATTTGGGATTGAGTTAATGGGACTTGAGATGATTGAGTTTGGAATTGTGGAGAAGCTTGTTGTTGAAAAGCTTGGAATTGGGGAATGAATTGAGGTTGGATAAATTGTTGTTGTGTTCGTTGTTGGAAGAATTGTGGGTTATAGGGAAGGTTAGTGAATAAAGATTGTTGTTGGATTGGAGAATTCAACAATTGCATATAAGCTTGATAATCACTAGGAGTGTTTGGAGTGGGTGGAGTATTTTGGTTGGGATCCATTTTTTTGAAGAAAATTGAAAGAAAGTAGGAGAATTTTTTTTTTGAATTGGAAGTGTAAGTGTGAAAGTGTAGTGTGTGTGTGTGTGTGTGTGTGTGTGTGTATATATATATATATATATATATATATATATATATATAGGTAAAAGATGTTATTTAAATTTAATTGTATTTTTTTTCGTTTAATCCCTACCCGGTCAAAAGATTCGTTCAACGCTGCTTTTTCCTTTCATTTCATTGGATGTCTTCTTCCGTGAAGGGTATCACTCCACAAGTCACCTACGCACACCTGGGGCGGTCTTCACGCGTAGGTGAGCTTGCCACCTCAGCCCCGCGCGTAGCTTTCCCGCCTCGATACCGTTTAGCCATATTATTTCTTATTTATTTTATTTTTTTGATTTATTTCTTTTTTCAACTTATTACTTTTTGATTTATTTATTTTCTATTTTTTCAATTTGTTTTATATTTTGTCTGTTTTATTTACGTTATTATATTATAAAAAAATCAGACATGCAATCTCATTAAATCCTAAATTAAGCATAACAAGTAAAAACTAAAAATAATATTACACAAACATAAAAAAACAAAAAAAAACAAACAAACATTGAAATCAAAAAATGTGGTAGTTCGAATTTAAAAACATAAAAACAATATGATAGTTTTAATCAAAATATTTCTTTTCGATCGTCTCCTTCATCTTTCGGAGCACTTGCACTTGTCGTGGTCTCATATTTCTCTCGTTAGTCTGAAGAATTGATAAATCATTCATCATTTAATCTATGTCCGCTTGCCTACAAAGGAACTCCAAGTGCTTACATTGTGAACCTCATCGAAGCGGATGTATTTGTGTTTGGTGGAAAGATGTTCAATTTTTGCTCCATCGCTTGGGTAAAAGAAAATATGGTTGATTTTTGCATAAAATGAGAGAAAATGAAGAATCGTGTAAGTAAAAAAATGGCTGCCTGTGTGTATTAATATGTAAAGTAAATAGGTTAAAAATAATTATTTATTTACATCTTTTGTGACCGTTCCCAACGGTCAAATGACCGTTCCTTCCATTTTGAACAATTTTGAAGCCGTTACTAATCGTTACCATAGCAAAGGGAGGCAACGCCATGATCCTTAACGACATAGGGGCGGTGTGCATACAATGTGGCATCTTGATGGTGGTTCCAAGTAGACAAAAACGGCTATTCACATCCTCACACCCTTCAGTCTAATTTTTTGTTCAAAAAGTTCAACAAATAGCCACAAAATCTTTTTTTTAATCAAGCTATTCATTAAGACACAAAATGCAATTTTGCAGGGTTATTAGAGTAGGGTGTCATCTTTCTCGTCCTTAACTATATTACTTTTCATATCGATGTATATTTGTTTTTTCACTTAGCCCCTAAATAAACTTCAAATCTAATATTGTGATGACTTGTACTACATGCAATAAAAAATATAAGTTTTATTTGATAATAGTCAAAAGACTGGGGATTGTCAGGATGCCCATGCTAAATTCTCTTTAAAATCGTTACTATAGCAACGGGAGGCAATACTACGACCCTTAACGACATAGGGGCGGTGTTCATGTGTTATTGCATCGTGATGGTGGTTCCACGTAGACAAAAAACAACTCTTCACAGCCCGACAGCGCACAGTCTAATTTTCTGTTTAAAACATCCAACAAATAGCAACAAAATCTTTTTTTTAATCAAGTTATTCATTAAAAGACACAAAATGCAATTTTACATGGTTATTAGGGTAGGGTGTCATCCTTCTCTTCCTTAACTATATTTCTTTTCATATCAATGTATATTTCTTTTTTCACATGATCCTTAAGAAAACTTCAAAACCATTATTGTGATGACTTGTACTACATGCAATAAAAAGTATATGTTTTATTTGATAATAATCAAAAGATTGAGCGACGGTTAGTGGCCATGTCAAATTGACTTCAAAATGGGAGGCATTACATGAGGAATGGTCAGGATGGCCATGCCAAAATTGCCGTCAAAATGGGAGGCATTGTATGGGTGAAGTTGTGTTCCTTTAGGGGTTTTAGAATAGCTTATTCGAAAGTTTACTAAACAACTTTCTTAGTAGCGGGGTATAGGGAAAGAATAGGAAACATGATTTCACTATATTTTTTTTACCATGAACAAGGCATATGAAAAGAATATATATATTTTTTTTGATTGGGGTGATAGCTCTAAAAATACAGATCACCCATCTTTTCTTTTGTCATGGGAGAAATATGTTTAGGAGGGGCTAATTCAAAACCCTCTGGTAAAATACGAAGAGTCCCCACATTTAAAGCCATTTTTTTTACCATTAGCAAGAACTTGTTTTAGTTGCATATCATAAGGAATTCGAACAACTACTTCAAATACAGTATCAAGAAGTACCATTTGAGAAACCTCAATTTCCATTGGTTTATTAGCTAAATGATTAATCATGGATTGATTATGTGCTTTTGAATGTTTGAATTGTACAATTCTACTTCTACTTATTGGGGTGTGGTATTACTGACAATAAGAATTGTATTAGTTTGTTCATTTAGGGTCTCTGGAATTGCTTATTTAAAACAATTCATGTTTTTTTTGTAAATAATGTTTATTAGATTATATGGTATCAAAATGTATTAAGAAGAAACAACTTCTCAAATACGTCATCCTTATTTCACCCTTGATGATGTTGTTTTGCACTATGCGTTTTCTACAAACTTCATAAGTCCGTGCAACAGACAACGCTCGAGAATTTGAGGCAGAGGCTGTGCGAGGAGCCAATCTTAGCCCTGCCAGAGGGCATTGATTATTTTGTCGTATATTGTGATGCGTCCATCTTGGGTTTGGGCGTAGTATTGACGCAGATAGGGAACGTCATTGCCTACACCTCGAGGCAGCTGAAGCCTCACGAGACAAACTACCCGATGCATGACCTAGAGTTGGGGGCGGTTGTTTCGTCCTCAAGATTTGGCGACACTACCTCTACGGGGTCCGTTGTACCATTTACACGGACTACAAGAGTCTGAGGTATCTGATGGACCAGCCAAATCTGAACATGAGGCAGCGGTGATGGTTGGACGTGGTGAAGGATTACCACTGTGAGATCCTCTACCACTCGAGGAAGGCCAGTGTGGTGTCCAATGCACTTAGCCGCAAGGCATTCGAAGCCCCGATTAGAGACATATTCCTGAGGATGACAAGAGTGACGCCGCTTTTGGAGCAGATCCAGGAGGCCCAACAGGAGGCTATGAAGGAGGAACACCAGAAGAGTGAGTGTATCGTGGGTCGGATTTCCTCCTTCGATTATGATAGTTGCGGGTTGTTGAGACTCCATCGCAGAGTGTGGGTTCCATACGCAGGTGGTGTATGCCAGATCCTGATGGAGGAAGCGCACAAGTCCTGATTTTCCATCCATCCCGGGGCGAAGAAGCCGTATAGAGATCTTTGTCCTGATTACTGGTGGCCTTGCATGAAGCGGGATGTAGTTTGGTACGTTGAGAGGTGCTTGACCTACAGGAAGGTCAAGGCCGAGCACCAGAGACCTCACGGCAAGACGCAACCGTTGGATATCCCCGTTTGGAAATGGGAGAATATTACTATGGATTTCATCACGAAGCTTACCGCACGGGGAGTGGACTCAATTTGAGTCATCGTGGATCGGTTGACCAAGAGTGCCCATTTCATTCCAATCCAGGAGATCATTTCGACTGAGAAGCTAGCTGACATCTAAATTAGAGAGGTATTAGCACGACACGGGGTGCCAGTTTCTGTGATTTCTGACCGAGATGTACGGTTCACTTCCATATTATGGAAGAAATTTCATGACGAGCTGGGTAATCGTCTACACTTCAGCACGGCCTTCCACTCGCAAACGGATAGTCAGAGCGAGCATGGGTTAGTGGTGGGTTGGGTGTGAAGCTGACGTGGTGCATGGGTGGCAGCACTTTTCCGATGGGGTGAGTGTGACCACTCCCCATAGCCTTACCACTCCACATCATTTTTTTTCTTTTTTATATTTTTGAACAATATTAAATTAAATTAAAAAATAATTAAAATAAAACACACATTAAAAACATTAAATTAAAATACATTGCATTAATTTTTAAACACAAACTTAAATCCTAAAATATTTAAAAAACAACAATAAAAAAAATCCCTAGGTGTCTTGGCTAAACCGCAACATACAAGCATGCAATATAAACAACCAGCCTGACTAAACCGCTTTGCAGGACCTACAACCTATCAGGACTGCTCTACAAGCCTTCGTTATGACTAGACCGCCTTGCAAGGCCTATAGCCTATCCGGACCGCTCCACGGGCATCCGGCCTGACTGGACTGCCTCGTAGGGCCCACAACCATCCAATTGTCCCTAGGTGTCTTGGCCTATGGCACAAACCAGGACCGCCTCAACCTAACACAACATGTCGACATATACAACTATTGGATAAGGTGTCTAAGTCCATAACTATTTCTGGTATGTACTTGACCCGACCCGGCATGGTCCATTTGGGTTGCATGGCACCATGCAATTGGATAGACTAAATGAGAGAAATAACACTTGTGGTTTATTAATATATTATAAGTTCTAATATATTAATAATATTATTTAATTAGTTTGATCAAGAATTAATTTAGAATTAATTAAGTGATTAAAAGATAACTAATTAAATATATGGGTTGATTATGTAAATCATTCATAACTTGTATAGTAGGCTAAGAGGCTCCATGGATAATCAAGTTGGGTTAAACCCATTGGAGGCTCCATGGGAGTTACAAACCCATGGGTCATGGAAATGAAGAGTCATGACACATTAGGGTTTACATGGTGTAACCCTAAATGTGTCAACACTATATAAAGCTCATGTTTCTTCCAAAAATCGGCTACACATGCATACTTGAGGGCTAGAGCCGATTTTTAGAGTGTTTCTCTCCAAGTTACTCCATAGCTTTTGGTGTTGTGTGAAGCATTTGAGGAATCACACTTGGGGTGCTAGGCTCACAAGGTTTCAAGGATCAAAAAATCAACAACAAGGTATGTAGTTCTATCTTTCATTTAAGTTAAAATTGTTCCCCATGTATGCTAGATAGGATCATAACCTTGGAAATCAACTTTGAATGAGAATTAGACAAACATAGATCCAAGGTTATTAGGGTTGCATGTACACTTGGGAAGTGTTAGAATGCTCAAAACCCATCAGTGGTATCAAAGCCTAGGCTTGTTTGTTTGTTACTTGATGCAAAATTGTTGAAAAAGTCGATTTTGTGCAATCTGCCTGATGAACTCGCCGAGTCCATGGGGGAATCGCCGAGTTCATGTGTATCTTCATCCTACTCGCCGAGTAGGTTCGTGCACTCGACGAGTAGGAGCCTCAGAATACAGATTTTCGACTTTTACTGCTGGAAATGGACTAGAAACATTACCCTAAACTGTTTTGGTGTTATTAAACTTGTTTTAGATGGTGTAATGTTTGTTCTAATCCATTTACAATGGCTAATATCAATTTTTCACGATTATATGTGTTAATATGGTCTTGAAACTTTGATATGGATATTAATGTTCTTGATCTTATGAATTTAGATGATCATAGGAATTACTTGTAACCTACTTGGTAGTTTAATTCTTGGTCATAATGTGTTTTAATGGAGTCCATAACTTGTCCTCAAGTTATGGAAAACCAAGAGTCACACTTGAATTAAAACCAGTAAAAGAACACAAGAGTTATAAAAATGAAGTGTCTTCAATTTTAATACTCAATTAAATTCATAAGTTATGAGAAATGAAAAGTTTTGAACGTTTACAAAACTTGCCCTCAAGTTTTGGAACAAGTAAAGTCATATTAAAACTTTAGTTCCAACCCTTAGAATTTTAAAAGTTAAAATTCAACCCTTATACTTATAATATTATAAGTTAATAATATATATATATATATATATATATATATATATATATATATATATATATATATATATATATATGTATGTATAAGATCAAAGTCGTCTTACCGATAGTACACCTCATTCACGAAGTCAGTCTATAAGGTGGGTATAAGGTTGTTTCCTATAAAATGGCAACTTAATGGGTGTCCACTCTCACCCACCGCTTGCTTGACTGGTGGAGGGTCATTAGCCGAACGGGTAGGACAATGACTTAAAAATTCTCATTAAAAGTATAATGATTATTATAAAGTAACTAAATGTTTTATAAATTCCCAATCTTAGTTACTTTAGGAAAAATGTGAATAAGGTGCTAATCCATGAAATTACACTTTGCACCTTGTTTAAATCGTTGGTGGAGCATGTGTGCTTTACCGGCACACTAACTTAGACTTAACAAGGTGGGTATAAGGTTGTTGCCTATAAAATGGCAACTTAATGGGTGTCCACTCTCACCTACCGCTTGCTTGAGTGGTGGAGGGTCGTTAGCCGAACGGGTAGGACAATGACTTAAAAATTCTCATTAAAAGTATAATGATTATTATAAAGTAACTAAATGTTTTATAAATTCCCAATCTTAGTTACTTTAGGAAAAATGTGAATAAGGTGCTAATCCATGAAATTACACTTTGCACATTGTTTAAGTCGTTGGTGGAGCGTGTGTGCTTTACCGGCACACTAGCTTGGACTTAACAAGGGAGGCAACGGGTGACTTAAGGTTTTTCATGAGGTCGGAAGGAGCGCGTGTGGTTTACCGGCACAACGATTAAGTGAAAAACCCTAGGGTACCAAGTAATTTGCATGGTTACATCACACCTTGTTTTGTGATCCTCGGTATCCCAGTCACAAAACATGAAGGGCACACTCGAGATTGAAACATGTCATTGAAAAGTTCAATGAATCTCAAAGAATCTAGGAATTTCTAAAAACCAAATAAAACCTAATAATTTATATTTCGTTTTCATGGTGGAAATTGGTGAATTGTCATTCACCTACCTTTCAAATATGTTATAACTTGGATTACGGCATCCCTCTTCTAGGTTATAATATATTGTGATTGGATCCTAGCCTTAATATTACATTTTGGTGTTTTATTAAGGACTATCCCTATATCTAAAATAAACTTATTTTCTTCTTTTCAGATGTCTTCCAACAATGCTACTCCTGGCTCAAACCCTACTGGCTCCTTCTCTCTCATGAACCTTTGTGGGAGAGTCATCTTTGATGGATCCAACTTTACTGACTGGATCAGAAACATCAGGATGGTCACTCGTTACGAGAACAAGGAATAGGTTCTTGACAAGGAGATTAAGGTTCCTGAGCCAACTGCTACTCCTGAGGAGCTTGCTGAATATGAGGTTCATGAAAGAGATGCTACAAAAGTGGCATGCGTCATGATGGCCACCATGTCAGCCGAGCTCCAAAAGTCCTATGAGGACTACTATCCTTTTGAGATGCACCAGGATTTGATGGACCGCTACCATCAGAGTGCTCGTCAAGAGCGATATGAAATCATCTCCTCTATGATCACAACCCGAATGAAAGATGGTGAACCCATCACAAGCCACATGCAAAAAATGCAAAGGTATGTGGATCGATTGATGAAGTTGAATGTGAACTTCCCTGAGGAGTTGGCAATAGATATTATTTTGCACTCCTTACCTTCATGTTATGATCAATTCCGCATGACATACCACATGAATAAGGAGGAAGTTACACTTAGCAAACTTCAGGGACTCCTAAAGACCACAGAATCAGGTCTTAAAGGTAAGTCGGTTGTGACCACTCCTACTCCTACTCCAAACTCCTCAACTGTCCTGGCAATCAGGAAAGGGAAAGGGAATAAGAGGAAAAACCCCTCGAAGGGTACCAAGGGGAAGAACCTTGATGGCTCCTCTTCTAACGGAACCAAGAAAGGTTTCGTTACACCTTCTTCTGATCCCAAAGAGGCTGAATGCTTCTATTTCCATGAAAAGTCGCACTGGAAGCGAAACTGTCCAAAGTACCAGCAAGATTTGAAGGATGGGAAAGTGAAACCCAACCATGCAGGTATTTACACTATATCATCTAATAATTCACTCTATTCTAACTCTTGGGTCCTTGATACCGGTTGCGGTGTTCATATTTGTTCTGAATTACAGGGACTAAGAAAAAGTGAGAATGTGGAGCATGGAAAGATAAACTTGATCATGGGGAATAGGAAAGTTTCACCTGTCACCAAGATTGGAGATTATACTTTGTTGCTTAGTAGTGGATTTACTTTAGATTTGAATAAATGTTGTTATTCGCCAGAAATGGCAAGAAATATTATTTCCTTTCATGCTTTGTATAAACAAGGTTTTTACCTTTTCCTTTGATAATGAAATTGGTGGAATAAATGCTTTCTTTAATAATGTGTTTTATTTTAAAGCATTACCTTGTGATGGTGTGTATGAAGTTGTGTTTGTTATAGATAATCTAGGAAATAATGTATTGTGTATTGATTCTACTAATGATAATAACTAGGATAAAGCATCATTATGGCATTGTCGTCTTGGACATATAAGCAAGAAACGCATAGGCCAGCTCCAAAAGGATGGAGTTTTGGAATCATTTGACCTAAAGTCAGATGATAGTTGTGAATCATGCTTACTTGTAAAAATGACAAAGTCACCCTTCACAGGTTCTTGTGCTAGGGGTGAAGGTTTGTTGTATCTTGTACACACGGATGTGTGTGGACCCTTCAAACATGCCATAAGAGATGCTAATTGTTATTATGTGACTTTTATAGATGATTATAGTAGATATGGATATGTCTACTTAATCAAGCATAAGTTAGAGACTTTTGAAAGGTTTAAAGAGTTTAAACAGGAAGTCGAGAATTAATTGGGCAGGAATATTAAGATGCTTCGATCCGATCGTGGTGGTGTGTATCTTAGTACCGAGTTCCTCGACTATCTTAGGGAATGTGAGATTTTCTCACAATTGACACTTCCCAGGACACCGCAGTTGAATGGTGTGGCTGAGAGGTGTAATCGAACCTTGTTGGATATGGTTCGTTCCATGATGAGTCGAGCTTCGCTACCAATCTCATTTTGGGGGTATGCCTTAGAGACTGTCATCCATATCCTTAATCTGGTTCCTACAAAGAAGGTTGCCAAAACACCTCACGAGATGTGGACTAGAAAAGTTCCTAGTCTAGCCCACATCAAGGTTTGGGGTTGCGAGGCTTTCGTGAGACGCGAGACTCATGACAAGCTTGAACCTCAAAGTGAGAGGTGTATTTTCATTGGCTACCCACAAAAATCCTTTGGTTACCTCTTCTCCAGACCTAGTGAGAATGTGGTCTTTGTAGCAAGGAGGGTTGTCTTTCGAGAGAGAGAGTTCATAAGCCAAGGAAACAGTGGGAGGCTAATTGACCTTGAAGAACTTCAAGAGTCAAGTGGTGAAGGAACCTCAAACCCTAGCAGCCAACTTGAGGATGAAACTCCTGTTGTACCTCCAATCGTACCTCTGAGGCATTCCACAAGGGTTAGGAATGTACCTGAGCATTAATATGGATTCCATATTACTGCGGAAGGTGATACACTTATCAGTGATGAGACACTGATATGTTTGGATGAACCTAACAGCTATGCGGAGGCCATGGCAGGCCCCAAGTCTGCTAAATGGAAAGAGGCAATGGATAGCGAGATACAGTCCATGTATGACAATCAGGTCTGAGACTTGGTTGACAATGTACCAGGTCGTAAGACGGTTGGGTGCAAATGGATCTTCAAGAAGAAGACCGACATGGATGGTAATGTACACACCTATAAGGCACGACTGGTTGCAAAGGGCTTTTCTCAAACTCCAAGAGTTGATTATGATGATACCTTTTCAGCAGTAGCCAAGATTAAGTCTATTAGGGTATTGTTAGCCATAGCTACATTTCATGACTATGAAATATGGCAAATGGATGTCAAAACCGCTTTCCTTAATGGAAAGTTGGCTGAGGATGTTTACATGAATCAGCCAGAGGGTTTTGTCAGCACAGAGTACCCTAATAGAGTGTGTAAGCTTGAGAAATCCATTTATGGATTAAAGCAAGCACCTCACAGATGGAATCTTTGCTTTGATGAGAAAGTCAAAGAGTTTGGCTTTTCGAGAAGTGAAGATGAATCTTGTGTATATGTCAAGGCTAGTGGGAGTATAGTTAGTTTTTTGGTACTGTATGTGGATGACATACTACTCATAGGAAATGACATCCCAACTCTGCAAGAAGTTAAGTCCTGGCTTGGGAAGTGTTTCGCTATGAAGGACCTTGGATAGGCTGCCTATATTCTAGGGATAAGGATTTTGAGAGACCGGAGTAAAAGACTAATTGGACTTAGTCAGAGTACATACTTGGATAAGGTGCTGAAGAGATTCAGCATGCAAGATTCCAAGAAAGGAGAGTTACCCATCCAGAGTAACACTAGACTAAGTAAGACTTAGAGCCCGAGTACTGAGGTAGAGATAGTTGAAATGAGTCGTGTACCTTATGCTTCGGCAGTAGGCTCGATCACGTATGCTATGACATGTACTCATCCTGATGTAGCCTTTGCATTAAGCATGGTTAGCAGGTATCAGGGGAACCCTGGTAAGGCTCACTGGACAGCGGTAAAGAACATTCTTAAGTACCTGCGGAGGACTAAGGACTGGGTCCTTACCCTTGGTGGGAGTGATTACTTGAAATTTGTAGGGTATAGTGATGCTAGCTTCCAAACTGATAGGGATAATTTCCGCTCTCAGTCGGGCTGGGTCTTTACCTTAAATGGAGGAGCAATCTCTTGGAAAAGTTCCAAGCAGGAGACAGTGGCTGATTCAACTTGCGAATCAGAGTATATAGCGGCAAGTGAGGCGGCAAAAGAGGCTATATGGCTAAAGAACTTCATTGGAGACCTTGGATTTGTACCAGCTATATCGAAGCCCATAGAGATTTTCTGTGATGGCGAAAGTGTAGTTGCCTTAGCAAAGGAACCAAGGGATCATGGGAGATCCAGACACATTGACAAAAAAATATCATTTCATCAGACATTGTATAGAAGAAGGACTCCTCGTGGCAAAGAGGGTATCGTCAGATGAGAACCCAACAGATCCCCTCACGAAGGGACTGGGTAGGGTTAAGCATCTCCAACATGCTAGGAGCATAGGGCTGAAGGATGATATAAGTTTTAGTAGTTAGATGATTCTGAAATATGTAAAATGTAATTGACATTTGATGATGAATAAAAGTTGTGTTTATTCATGAGTAAAGTGTTGCTATCTTTTGTCAATCGTTTACTATTATTTCTTTTGCATGTTTTGACTTCCCGAATATTTATGTTGTGTTTTTTCATATTATTCAAATTATCCACAGTCGGTCATATGTCGGGAGTAGATATGAATTAAGACTGTCATGAGTTGGTTGTAGAGGTCTAAGGTGTTGGACATGGCCTTAACACTGATGAGTGCTCATAAGTTCTGAGTATTGGATTCAACCCACGCTCGTTGGTATCACTTCATGGAATTTATCTCGAGTGATTGCGAGACGGTAATATCATATAAGTCTTCAAACCTAGAGATATGACTTGTTAACTATGAGTTAGTTATGCATTGATCGTGCGAAAATGAATTGGTAACTCGATGTTATAGAACGTGCGTTTGTGTGTAATTTAACAAGTAGTAGAACAAGCATATGAGTCGAAGTTTATCTGTTCCTTCTTAGATTAGAAGCTGATATCTGGGCCCCTCGATGATTTTTTTGACCTATGTACCGGGCCCGGTCAGAACTAAGTTGATGTGTTCAATTAAGTTCTATGTCAAACAAATCGGAAATCGGGAAACAAAGTGCTGGACAATAAGCAAGACTATGTTCCATGTGTTTTTCCGGCTGATATCTAAGAACAGAGAATTTTATGATCCCTTATCTGAAATGGCGTACCGTCATCTTCTCAGTTCCGAGAAACCTTGAAAAGAGCTACGATTTCCGATCGGTTCCTGAAGTCATACTTGCAGTTTTAGTTATTAGACTTATCCAAGTGGGAGACTGTTGGATAAGGTGTCTAAGTCCATAACTATTTCTGGTATGTACTTGACCCGACCCGGCATGGTCCATTTGGGTTGCATGGCACCATGCAATTGGAAAGACTAAATGAGAGAAATAACACTTGTGGTTTATTAATATATTATAAGTTCTAATATATTAATAATATTATTTAATTAGTTTGATCAAGAATTAATTTAGAATTAATTAAGTGATCAAAAGATAACTAATTAAATATATGGGTTGATTATGTAAATCATCCATAACTTGTATAGTGGGCTAAGAGGCTCCATGGGAGTTACAAACCCATGGGTCATGGAAATGAAGAGTCATGACACATTAGGGTTTACATGGTGTAACCCTAATTGTGTCAACACTATATAAAGCTCATGTTTCTCCCAAAAATCGGCTACACATGCATACTTGAGGGCTAGAGCCGATTTTTGAGTGTTATACTTTCTCTCCAAGTTTACTCCATAGATTTTGGTGTTGTGTGAAGCATTTGAGGCATCACACTTAGGGTGCTAGGCTCACAGGGTTTCAAGGATCAAAAAATCAACAACAAGGTATGTAGTTCTATCTTTCATTTAAGTTAAAATTGTTCCCCATGTATGCTAGATAGGATCATAACCTTGGAAATCAACTTTGCATGAGAATTAGAAAAACATAGATCCAAGGTTATTAGGGTTGCATGTACACTTAGGAAGTGTTAGAATGCTCAAAACCCATCAACAACAAGCAAACATAAACACAGAGCACACAAATACAGATAACCATACTGATCCACCGAACAACTACAACTATCAAATCACCATCCTGACCAGGATAAATAATCTAGTGGGTCGGCATTGGTGCCTTCAACCCACGGGTACCGTGAGGAAAACTCACCTCACAGTCTGAATGCAGTATGAAAACCCCCCAGCTCCGACAACCGGCTTAACCCAAATCCTAAATGTCAAAACATTTCCCATTCTAAATTAATAACATTTCCTTAAATACCCTTGGTCAAAACTGGTCAAAATCAACAAGTCAACCGAGTCAACCCAGTCGAGTCAAGTCAGGGCTCGTATGCGGGGCATACTCCGGAGGTACGCAGGGCGTACTCGGACTTTGACCGAAGTTGGGAGGTTGAAAACGCGCTGCGTACTCTAGATTATGCAAGGCGTATGATTAAATTTCTATTTTCTCAAAAAGAGCTTAATGTATTAAGCTCTCACATCTAACTCTCATATCCAAGGCCAAAATACCACTAAGAGTCATTAAGTTTTCAACTTTATGACTTTGTATATCCATTAAGTGTTTAATACACAAAATCCCAACTTCTTAATTCCTTAAGACCTTCTGGGGCATGCATGGAGAAAAAATAAACATCAAGACCACATTTTTATGACTCAAGACCCCTCATAAGGTCCGAAATGACAACTTATTTGGTTAAGAGCATGCCATGCTCAAGAATCGCCATATATGGGACCAAAAGTGCCCTAAATGAAGAAATGGCGAGATCTACAAAATAAGGTGATCAAAATATGAACTTTTTACCTCCTTGAGGTTGCTAACAAGGAGAGAATCATAGGTCCAAGTTTCTTCCAAGCTAAAAAGTCCTTGTACCAACTTCTTCTTCTTCAGAAACACCACCAAAGCACACAAATGAGCTCAAAATGCAATCTTCTCACTCAAGGTTTGCTAGAGGGGCGTTTTCAAGGATGGAGGTTGATGAGGGAATGAGAAATGAGGTGATAATGACGCTTATATATATATATATATATATATATATATATATATATATATATATATATATATATATATATATATATATGGACCAAACCCTAAAAATTAGGGTTTGAAGTTTTCTAATGTACACTCAATGTACTAGGGTCCGCCCCAATACGCTCCGCGTACACAACGTACGCCCAACGTACTACCCCTTTGTCCAAAATCACCAAAATGCCACTATGGGCCATTCTTGCAAACTTTCTCAAGCCCAAGGGTCAAAATGCGATATTATTTCATACATAGGGTTAAAATTGAAAATACCTCATCATTAGGATTTTACAAACATCCCACTTACCGACATATTTATGCATTCTAACCATCTTCAACCATTGCAATTTCAAAATTCTTTTGACAACTCTAACGTTTGAACAAACCCGCGTGCCCTAAATCATCATCCACTTGCCAATGCTCTTTCCCTAACTACGATAGTGATCAGACCAAGGAGTCCATCAATATATAATTGTTATCGACACTGAGCAAGACAAGCACTTCTGAACCCTGACTTCGTTGTCCCAAGAGAGGACAACCAACTTCCATGAGATCTTTTCCTTAAAGCTTCTGATGCGAGGACTACCTTCACAGCTTGAGAATGTGAATCCGGCGACAACTCTTTCGTGCTCAGATTCTGGTCGATTTCTTACACCCCACAACTATATTGAATCTTAATAGTCAAACGAACTTGCACTACAACCTCCTTTGCCCCCAATGTTGAACTAACACGCTAATCTGACTACTGATCTTCCAAGCGGTACCCCTAATTCGCTTCCACCGATGGCCCATAACAAAATGCCTATCAATCTAAATCCATCTCAACAAAATGTGCCCCACTCATGACTCTTGGCATGTAGAAATACGTATAACGACCCTTGATTCTACTAATCCAGGCAATACAAAGAAACTAAATCGAATATAATATCTTACACATACAAGCACATGATTCAAAAGCACATATATAAAGAATAAGGCATGAGGAAACAAAAGATAACATACACGCAATAACATCCGATGAAGCTTTGGCCTCCCCCGAATGAAGTTGCAATGCTCGGATCCTCATTGTTAGGGCTTCCGTAATGCCCTCATGACCGTCAGTGATCCTCAAGGTAACAGGAGCAGGTGTACTCACTGCTCCACCCATCAACCTCGGACAGTCGAACTTCTTGTGCCCAAATGGTTGTAGTGAAAACACATCAGAACCGATCCATGAGGGTAATCCGTACTGAAATGACTCATCTGACCACAACTGAAACAACCCCTACCCTTCTCACGACAGCTCCCCTCGTGGGTCCTACCAGAATTGACATAATGGTCATGAGCCTGATAGCCTCCCAAGCACAAATCCTAAGTCTTGGGCCTCTTCGCCTGACCCACTTCAGTCTGAACCTGCTCAGGCTTCCTCTTCCTGAGGTGCTCCAAATCAATCTCCCACTCTAAGGATCTAGTAATCATATCATGCATGGTCTTACACCATGAGAAACTCACCAACTCCCAGATGTTGTCCCTCAACATATCATGATACATTACCTTCTTCATTTCCTCATCCGCCGCATACTGCAGAACCAACAAGGCCCTCTCCCGAAACTTGGCAGTGATTACTGCCACAATCTCAATAGTCTAACGAAGATCCTGAAACTCTCTCTCCAACTACTGCACCTCTATTGTTGGTTAAAAATCCTATTGGAATTGTGTGACAAACTCCTCCCAAGACATGGCCACCATGGCCGTAGATCCCAATGCACTACTGACCTCCTCCTACCAATCACGGGCTCGGTCCCTCAAAAGACAAGATGCAAATCCCACCTTCGCCCCCTAAGGGAAAAAACTCGTCCGCTGAGAATTCTCCATGTCAACGATCCATCAGCGGCTAACAATGGGGTCCTTAGCCCCAAAGAACATCGAAGCTCCACAAGCCTTGAACTCCCGAAAAGAGGGCTTTTGTCATCTGAATTGTCCTGCTGCGATCTCGACCCAAAAGGCCTCGAGTCGCTCATCCAAAAACACCATAATCCTAAAGAGGTAAGTGTCTTAACGCTCCTCCATAATCTCCATGATCCCCTCCTTGATCATACCAATGATCACAGGAGTCTGCTCCATAATACAATGAGTGATCTCTGACGAAATGAACCCCCGCATCCGCTCATCCACTAGATCAGAACCTGCACCTAATCCTAAACCTGAACCTAAACGTAAACTTCATACATGTGTGATCTGATGGGTTTTATACAAACAATCCTAAGTGTGCATGTAACCCTAGTTTGGATCTATGTTTTCACTATTAGATACACAACCTTATGAACACATGAATAAAACCCTAATGTGCATTGCTATTTTCGAAATTAACATACAAGATTGGATTACATACCTCTTGTTGTTATATTGCAATAACAACTTAAATCTTCAAATCCTAAGTCTTGAAAGCAAGCACCACAAGTGTAGTGCCTCTAATGGCTCACAAACACCAAAAGCAATTGGAGAGGCTTAAGATAGAGGAGGGAGGAGATGGAATTCGTCCTTGGGACATCTTAGGAGCATGTACACGAATTCTAAAGGCCTAGGGGTCTTTATATAGGGTTTAGATTAGGGTTTCAGTCCTTATCCTTATCCAGTTGCTTGCCCACCAAGCAACCACAAGATAAGCCTTGAAAAAACCCTTATCTACTTATCCTTGGACGATTTTAAGGATATCCTTATCCTTGAAATCGTCCATCCTTTAACAAGGATAAATATTGCCCTGTCTTGCAACTATCTTATAATTACAATTCAGCCCCTCTAGTTTAATTAATTACACTTGATCACAAAATTAATTCCTAATTAATTATTGACCAATATTAATTAAACAAATATGATTTTTTCCTTTAATATATTATTCCTATAACATATTAATAAATCATAATAACCTCTCTCTCTCTATTTAATTTCTCCAGTCAAGTTGCTTTGGTGAAGGCAACCCAAAAGGACCATGCACAACCGGGTCAAGTACTTACCAAATATGGTTACGGGCTTAGACACTAATCCAACAGTCTCCCACTTGGATAAGTCTAGTAACCACAAATGTAACGTGCAACCTGATTAGCAATCGTAGCTCTCAAAGACGCTGTCAAACTCTGATCTTATCAGTAACCTGTCCTCTAGATAAGGGATCGTACAGTCCTCTGTTAGATATCATGCTGACAATTCTATGGAATGATTAGTCAAGCATTTAGGTTTCTCGATCTCCGATTTATTTGACATAGAACTTAATAAAACACATCAATTTAATTCTGACCGGGCCCGGCACATAAGTCAAATCAAATCATCGAGCGGCCGAGATATCTCTTCTACCCTCTTAGGATAAAATTTACAGATAAACTTCGACTTATATGCATTTACTTATTCAATAATCAACTATACACAACAATGCGTTTTATAACATTGAGTTACCAATGCGTTTTTGCATTATCAATGTACAATCAATTAGCAAATAATAAACCATATATCTAGGTTTTAAGACTATATGATATTATCGTCTTGCGATCATCTCTTATATATCATATTCCATACGGTGATTCCAGCAAGCGCGGGTTTATTCCAATGCTCAAAACCAGTTCATAAGCACTCATGAATGTCGCAGCAACCCTTTGCTATGTCTAATACCATTTAGACAATCTACACACTAATTCATGACAATCTTCATTCATATCTACTTCCAACACATGAACGATTGTGGACAATTTGAATAATTCGATTATTCCTAATAAACTCAATTATTCTGGAAATCAAAACATGCAAAAATTGAAACAATAGTTAAACAATTAACATATGACAGTAGCTTTACTTATAAATAAAACTCCTTTATTTAATCATCAAATGTCAATTACATTTATCTATTACACGTTTCTAAAACTATCTAATCTATGCTAATACCATCCTTCAGCCCAATACTCCTAGCATGTTGCAAGTGCTTAACCCTACTCAGTCCCTTCGTAAGCGGATCTGCTGGGTTATCTTCTGATGATATCCTCTTCACTACGAGTTGTCCTTCTTCTACACGATTTCTGATGAAGTGATATTTTCTGTTGATATGTCGAGATCTACCATGATCCCTCGGTTCCTTGGTCAAGGCAACCGCTCCTTCATTATCACAGAAAATCTCCATGGGCTCCTTTATGGCGGGTACAACTCCAAGGTCACCAATGAAGTTCTTCAGCCATATTGCCTCCTTCGACGCTTCGCTCGCTGCTATGTACTCTGATTCGCATGTTGAATCAACTACTGTTTCCTGTTTGGAACTCTTCCAAGTCACTGCTCCTCCATTTAGAGTGAAGACCCAGCCCGATTGCGAACGATAGTTGTCCCTATCGGTTTGGAAGCTGGTGTCACTGTACCCTCGCACCTTCAAGTCATCACTCCCTCCGAGGACTAAAAACCATTATTTCGTCCTCCGAAGGTACTTAAGGATATTCTTCACAACAATCCAATGTGCTCTGCCAGGGTTCCCTTGATATCTACTAACCATGCTCAAAGCAAAGGCTACATCAGGGCGAGTACAAGTCATAGCGTACATGATTGAGCCAACTGCGGAAGCGTATGGAACTCGGCTCATTTCAGCTATCTCAGCTTCGGTACTTGGACTTTGAGTCTTACTCAATTTGGCATTACTTTGTATCGGTAATTCTCCCTTCTTCGAGTTTTCCATACTAAACGTTTTAGTACTTTCTCTAAGTAAGTGTTCTGACTAAGTCCAATTAGTCTCTTACTTCTTTCTCTTACTATCCTTATTCCCAAAATGTAAGAAGCTTCTCCGAGGTCCTTCATAGCGAAGCACTTCCCGAGCCAGGACTTAACCTCCTGCAAAGTCGGGATATCGTTTCGTATGAGTAATATGTCATCGACATATAAAACTAGAAAGCTTACTATACTCCCACTGGCTTTGACATATACACACGACTCATGTTTGCTTCGTACAAATCCAAACTCTTTGACTTTCTCATCGAAGCAGAGATTCCATCTGCGAGATGCTTGCTTAAGTCCATAAATGGACTTCTCAAGCTTACACACTCTATTCGGATGCTTCGGATCCACAAACCCTTCTGGCTAAGCCATGTAAACATCCTCAGCCAACTTTCCATTAAGGAAAGCGGTCTTGACATCCATTTGCCAAATCTCATAATCATGAAATGCGGCAATAGCTAGCATCACTCTAATAGATTTTATCTTCGCAACTGGTGAGAAGGTCTCTTCATAGTCAACTCCGGGAGTTTGAGTAAAGCCCTTCACAACCAATCGCGCTTTATATGTGTGTACCTTTCCATCCACGTCGGTCTTCTTCTTGAAGATCCACTTACACCCAACGGTCTTACGTCCGGGCACATGATCAACCAAATTCCAAACTTGGTTATCATACATGGATTGGATCTCGCTATCCATTGCCTCTTTCCATTTCACAGACTCTGGGCCTGCCATGGCTTCCTTATAGCTATTAGGTTCATCAAGATTTATTAGTGTACCATCACTAATATACGTGTCCCCTTCGGTAGTAATATGAAAACCATAAAACTGGGGTTGAACTCTAACTCTATCAGAACGTCTAAGAGGTAAGGACTCGTCAATTGGTTCAACCGGAGTTTCCTCCTCGGGTTGAGTGCCAGCGGTAGAGGTTCCTTCATCTATCGACTCTTGAATCTCTTCAAGCTCGATTTGCCTCCCACTGTCCTCTTGGCCTATGAGTTCTTGCTCTCGGAAAACTCCTCTCCTCGCAACAAAGACAACATTGTCCTTCGGTCTATAGAAGAGATATCCATAGGATTTCTATGGGTAGCCGATGAAAATACATCGCTCACTTCGAGGTTCAAGTTTGTCGTGAGTATCTCGTCTTACGAAAGCCTCGCAACCCCAAACCTTGATATGTGCCAACGAAGGAGCTTTCCCCGTCCACATCTCGTGAGGTGTTTTGGTAACCTTCTTAGTAGGGACTCGGTTAAGGATATGGGCGGCAGTCTCTAAGGCATACCCCCAGAAAGAGATTGATAGTGAAGCACGACTCATCATAGAGCGAACCATATCCAATAAGGTTCGATTACGCCTTTCTGCCACACCATTCAATTGTGGTGTCCTAGGTGGCGTCAATTGCGAAACTATTCCACACTCCTTGAGATATTCGTGGAATTCAAGACTTAGGTACTCTCCTCCTCGATCGGATCGAAGCATCTTGATCTTCCTGCCCAATTGATTCTCCACTTCATTCTTAAACTCTTTGAACTTTTCAAAAGTTTCCGACTTTTGCTTGATTAAATAGATATACCCATATCTACTATAGTCATCGGTAAAAGTCACGTAGAAGCGGTTCCCATCCTTCGTGGTTGATCTAAACGGTCCACATACATCGGTATGTATTAGGTCCAATAAACCTTCACCCCTTTCGCACGTACTAGCGAAGGGTGACTTAGTCATCTTTCCAAGCAAACAAGACACACACGTGTCATCTTCCCTAAGGTCGAATGACTCCAACACTCCATCCTTTTGGAGTTAGGCTATGCGTTTCTTGTTAACATGTCCAAGAAGACAGTGCCACAAGGATGCTTTATCCATACTAGTGGAAGAATCTATGTTCAAAAAATCATTTCCTAAGTTATCAACAATCATAATAGTTTCATAAATTCCATTACATGGTATAGCTTCAAAGTAAAAGACACCATTCAGATAAGCCAAAATAGAACCATTCTCATTATTAAAAGAAAATCTAAAACCTTGTCTAAACAAACCATGAAATGAAATGATGTTTCTAGCCATTTCTTGCGAATAGCAACAATTTTCTAAATCTAAACATAAACTATTCCTAAGCACTAAAGAATATACTCCAATCTTGGTTACAGGAGACGATCTTCTGTTCCCCATGATTAGATTTATCCTTCCTTGCTCCACATCCCTACTTCTTTTTAGTTCCTGCACATTAGAACAAATGTGGTAACCACAACCGGTATCAAGAACCCAAGAAATAGCATGACTAGAATCGTTAGATTTAATTGTGTATATACCTGCGAAAGATGGCTTGATCTTTCCTTCTTTGATGGCTTGCAGGTACTCTGGGCAGCTTCTCTTCCAATGTCCTATCTTGTGGCAGTGGTGGCACTCTGCCTCCTTAGGGTTAGGGCAAGGCTTAGCGGGATCAACTTTGGTCCCACTAGAAGAGGCACCATCTCGGGCTTTAACCTTGCGATAGTTTTTAGACAAATCCTTCCTCTTCTTTCCCTTTCCTTGACCAATAGCCAAGACAGGAGCAGCGGGTGGATTGGGAGTTGGTGCAACAGACTTGTCCTTGAAGTTGCTCTCAGCGACCCTCAAGAGACCTTGGAGTTTGCTTAGGGTGACCTCTTCTTTGTTCATGTGGTAGGTCATCCTAAATTGATTGTACATCGGAGGCAAAGAGTGAAGCACCATGTTGATTGCCAAGTCTTCCCCAAAGTCAACATTCAACTTGCGAAGACGATCGACATACCTTTTCATCATTTTTGCAGGTGCACGGTAAGAGACTCTCCATGATCCATCTTGGCGGAAATCATGTTAGTGAAAATCTCATAGCGCTCTTGCCTTGCGTTTTGGTGGTATCTCTCCAATAAGTCTTGGTGCATCTCATATGGATACATGTCCTCATAGGACTTTTGGAATTTGGAGTTCATTGTGGCTATCATGATGTAGTGAACCTTCATTGCATCACGCTCATGAGTCTCAAAAGCACTCATTTCAGCCGGAGTAGCGATTTCTGGATTGATCTTCTCGAGCTTTTCATCAAGGACATACTCCTTGTCCTCGTAGCGAGCGATCGTGCGAATGTATCTGATCCATTCGCTAAAGTTCGTCCCATCGAAAGTAACCTTTTGGCAAAGGCTCATCAATGAGAAGGAACTATCGGCAACGTTGTTTGATTTCGACATCTACAAAGGAAAAGGAGAAATATAGATTAGAATATGAATCCCTAATTATCACCCAATAAGAAAAATTAGGGCTAGGATCCAACAACAATATTTACATCTTAGAAAAGGGGTGCCGTAATCTAAATGCAAATAATTTGAAGGTAAGTGAATGACGATTCACTAATTCTCCATCATGAAAAACCTAACTCTAAGTTCAAAATGTATTGAGAATTCCTAGGTTCGGATGAGATTCATTGAAACTTTTCAATGGCATGTTTAAATCTCGATATGCCCCTCTCGTTTGTGACTGGGATACCGAGGATCACAAAGCGGGTGTGAATTACCATGCAAATTCACATGGTGCCTTCGTTGTAACGATCACCTATTCGATGTGCCGGTAAACCACACGCGCTCCATCGAACTATGATAAACAACGAATCACCCTTTGCCACCTTCGCTTAGAACCAATTAGTGTGCCGGTAAACCACGCACGCTCCACTAACTTCTTAGCAAGGTGCAAAGTGTAATTTCATGGGATTGCATCAAATTCACTTTTCCTAAAGTAACTAAGATTGGGAAATTTTAGAAAACATGTAGTTACTGTGTATTTCTTATTATACTTTTAATGAGAGGATGAGGTTGCCCTATCCTACCCGTTCGGCTAACGACCCTCCACCGATCAAGCAAGCGGTGGGTGTGAGTGTACACCCATTAAGCGCCATTTTATAGGCCGCAACCTTATACCCACCTTATAGACCGACTTCGTGAATGAGGCCTACTAACGGTAAGACTAGCATTTTAATTATACATATATATATTTATTAAGCTTGTAATAATATAATAGTATAGGGTGTATTTTAAACATTTCAAAAATACTAGGGTTTTAATCTTCAATTAAAATTTTTCAAAATTTAATGTCACTTAAATTAAAATTTTAATTATTAAAACTCTTGATTTAATAATTATCTTAAATTAAACTATTAATTTAAATTATCAAATCATAAGGGATTATCTAAATCAAAAAGATAATTACCATTTAAACATTTAAGTTATCCTAATCCCTTAAATCCCTCTATAAATTTCGAAAATAGGGATGGGATAATTCATGATCTTTAATTACCATATTTAACTATTAAAGGATAATTACAAGATATGGGATTATCCAAATCCCTAAAATTTAGGATCTTATCTTGGGGAAGGCGGCAAATCTTGAAATCTAAGGGTTTGCAAACCCTAGATTTCGAAATCTTGGATTGAAAGGAAAGGATTCAAAAACCCTTTCAAGATTTTCGCAAATTAGGGTTAGGAAATCCTAATCTCGAAATCTATGGCCTCCTAGGGTTTATTGGCTATAAATCCTAATTTGTCAAGTTCATACAATTGAATAAAACTAATTGAAAACAAGTTAACCAAAGGCTCTGATACCACTGATGGGTTTTATACAAACAATCCTAAGTGTGCATGCAACCCTAGTTTGGATCTAAGTTTTCAGTATTAGATACACAACCTTATGAACACATGAATAAAACCCTAATGTGCATTGCTATTTTCGAAATTAACATACAAGATTGGATTACATACCTCTTGTTGTTATATTGCAATAACAACTTAAATCTTCAAATCCTAAGTCTTGAAAGCAAGCACCATAAGTGTAGTGCCTCTAATGGCTCACAAACACCACAAGCAATTGGAGAGGCTTAAGATAGAGGAGGGAGGAGATGGAATTCGTCCTTGGGACCTCTTAGGAGCATGTACACGAATTCTAAAGGCCTAGGGGTCTTTATATAGGGTTTAGATTAGGGTTTCAGTCCTTATCCTTATCCAGTTGCTTGCCCACCAAGCAACCACAAGATAAGCCTTGAAAAAAACCCTTATCTACTTATCCTTGGACGATTTTAAGGATATCCTTATCCTTGAAATCGTCCATCCTTTAACAAGGATAAATATTGCCCTATCTTGCAACTATCTTATAATTACAATTCAGCCCCTCTAGTTTAATTAATTACACTTGATCACAAAATTAATTCGTAATTAATTATTGACCAATATTATTTAAACAAATATGATTTTTTTCCTTTAATATATTATTCCTATAACATATTAATAAATCACAATAATCTCTCTCTCTATTTAATTTCTCCAGTCAAGTTGCTTTGGTGAAGGCAACCCAAAAGGACCATGCACAACCGGGTCAAGTACTTACCAAATATGGTTACAGGCTTAGACACTAATCCAACATGATCATCACCATTCTAAAAGGCAATCATAAAAATGATCAGAACATACCCAAAGAATCCTCATCCTACAAGCTTCCTAGATTTTTTGTGACTCTCCTCGAGTCAAGTATGAATCATGTGCTTTCAGTGATACGAGCCCAATACTACCTTCCACGCCTATCTATACTTTCCTCAAGAATTATCCAAAATCCTCTAAGTCACCTTCTCAACCGGTACTCTAAGTACTTGCTAAATATCACAACCAAACTCACTACTACACTTTCTAGGCTCTCCTAGGTTCCTGACCTCACCCTGCCATTAGTTGCTGAAGAACTCCTACTAATTTCAACTAACTTGTAACGTCGTGATTTTTACCACAATTTTTTTTCTTTTTAAAACATTTATTTAACATAATACGTTAGCGGAAGACTTAGTTTTTTTTTATTCAAAACATTCTCGAAACCACAACGTTACTTCAAAAATTCAAAAATAATTCCAAACCATTTAAAATGTAAACAATAGTACTTTAAAGTAAATAACCAAACACATGTCCAAGAGTGGTATCGTTAATATAAATCTACTACCCATAAGAACCCCTCTCACCAAGGCCAATCTTCTAAACTGCCTGCACCAATCATAAGGCACAAAAGAGAAAAGATACAAGTGTCAGCCCTGCTGAGTGAATTCAAAAAGTTGCACATAAAACATACAAACCCCAAATGGGTCAATCATTCATTTTATAATGAAGCATAAAAATGATAGACAAATACCACTTAGAAAACAACCGCATATCATAATTATTCAACCGCATACATGCATATATGTTTAATCACAATTCTACCACATAACATATATGATCAACCAAATACCATATAAGCAACCGCATAGCATATAATTAATCACATTTCATATATAAGCAACCTTTAAATGTTCAACCTTTTATTAATAAGCAACCTTTGATATATATATATATATATATATATATATATATATATATATATATATATATATATATATATATATATATATTCAACCTTTTAATATGCAACCAACCTTTTGTTAATAATCAACCATTGTTATCTATTCAACCTTTTAATATGCAACCAACCATTTGTTACATGTTCAACCTTTTATTATATCTATCCAACCGATTGATAGAAAAGTGTCTCTTAGTGCTACCTAACCCAAGAGAAACACCTCGTTCACTACTTGTGTGCACGGCCAGCCAACTGCTCTAAGTGGCTCATGACATCAAAGTGTAAGCAACATAGCAATTACAACATATCATGGAATTAGCACAAAGAATATATTGGCATCAAAAATATCATATCATCATCAAGCACAAGTAATGACATGGTCATCCTAAAGTGAATCAAATCACCATCTACGGATTGCACGTTTCAATAATGCAACCTTAGTGAGTTAAACTATGAACTCACCTTTAGCCTTGATGAAATCTTCCTTCTATTCCAAGTCTTGAACTTACTTGAAGTTCTCAAGGCTCCACCTAAACTCCACACATAACATTCAATTAACAAATAAAGTATATGTTTCAAAAATACAACTTTATTCTAACTTTTATATTAATTTTTATATTTTCCCTGTCTGACCCCCTTTCAGTGTTTTAGTTATAAAACCTAATCTACAGCTCCAATTGGGATGACATTAGACATTTTGGAAACTAGATTTGATTTCCTAGAACTTCATGAGAGAGGAGCATCATCTAATTCTGCCCAATTAGTAGCTATAGCTCTCGCAAGATGGGGAAAAGTTGTTGTTCTGAATTCTAACATTCACGAAAAATCACTATATGATTCAAGACTTTAGGTAAATGATTATAGTTGCTCAATTTTACACACAAGATGATTGAATGGTAGTATTAAGACATCAATTATTTACTTTTATGATAATATCAAACACATGACACAAAAACATTGAGAGTAGAATGCCTAAACATATAGACGAACGTTTAGAACAAAGTTCAAGATTTTGACCCGTAACAGCCACCTGTTCAAAGCCATTTTAACACCACAAATGACTGCAAATTATACAATATTTTTGTATATTCCAGTATTTTATACTTTTAGGTTTTCAGAAAGTACTTTTAAAAGTCCAAACGATTTTTCTACAATTTTATATGAGTTTTACAAAACAGTCTATCTGTACAGCTAATTTCCGACCAGTCAGTGAAAAAGGCGATTTTCACTTAAGTTAGAGGCAACAACAGTCTTGGAAAAATTCATCGACAAACTAGACTCGAATTTAAAACTTTGAGAATTTACAGATCATTAATCCGACTTCTAATGATTTTTCTAGATTTTTTTGAAAACAGAGACAGATTGGTAATTTTGCTGAATTTTCCAGCTTTGAATTTCAAGGACTTTTTGACCACTTAACCTATTAAGCCACAACCAAAATCAACTATAAAGTTGTAAATCGAGTTCTTAACAGTAGCAATATGTCAAGAAGTTAAAATAACAATTTCAACCTCAAGCCATGATTCAAAGTACAATGATTATATGAGAAAAATAAGGTACTTTGCTAAAAGAGAAAACACAACTAGGACTTGAGTTTTCTCCACCATTAAGCCTCACATTAAGTCCTTTTAGGGACTGTTTTGAGGACCTTTTGGATGGTTCAAAACAAGGTCTTAGATGAAGGAAATTAATCACACGAATCTAAAAGAATGAAGATAACAAAAACATGAACTTGAACAAGGAAATCATTCAAGGTGTTCATAAGAAATTTTGACAGCAATTAAGCCATCAAAAACACCCTACACCAATAGAATTAAACCATATGAACTTTCAAAGGTTGCTAGGAAGAAGAAGATGAGATTGTAATCATCAAAAAGGAAGAGAATTGACAACCCTAATCTTCAAGTGACAAGGAATTTGACATATGAACACAACAAAAGAGATTAGAAGAGAATTTTGTTTACCAATTGTTAACTAATACTACTTTTAGTTAATTAATTCCATTTTAACCTCAAAAAGCTAAAATACTTTGCATAAATAGTTCTTTGAGTAACAGAACAACTAACGTTGTTTACGATAGGATTTTTGGGTCGTTACATAACTACTTTGTGAATGCAATCACATGCGACAGAGCTTAGATAATCCTTCGAGTAAAAGACTCAACCCTACAATGGTTGGACTCAGACAAGAGCTGCACAATAGGGTCAAATCCATCATTATGAGATTATTTAACATTTGCAGCATGCAACTTAACGTATTCACTTAATAGTTAACTCACATCACTAAGGGATCCCACAAAGCACAAAGCAAGCAGAATTCATGTGGTAACACTCATATCCATAACAAATCAAATGACATCTCAGCCCGCTCGCTACTATCATGCTAGGAACTCCTACTAACAATGCAGGTTACCTTATGCATACAAATTATACACAATACCTGATCAAATAGACTGTAAAATAAAAGACTCTTCCATTGGACCATAACCAGACAAGGATCAGAAAATAAGGCTAAATCAGTCATTCTAGGGCTATATGATCCTAACCGTATACAATTTTTAAAGCATACACTTAGCCATAACTTCTATCAATACAATTTCCACTTTTGGCATAACATCCAATTCCTTCTAGGCTACAAGGAATCACATAGAAAGCAAATCTATCATACAATTCTTGAGAGAATCCTTAGCCTTATTCTAGCATGCACACATTCATACCATATAACATATCAACATGTATGGATATTATGAGAATCGCTTACTTGAGCTCCGTTGATTGCAAGCATCACACCCACCCCCCCCTTTTTCTTTAAAATATACTTTTAGAAACTTATTTTCTTTCAAAAGATTACCAATTCCTCAGTTTGAGTTTAGTCACACCCGAGAGCGTGCCCGAATCCGGAATCCCTCAAACCAAGGCTCTGATACCAACTTGTAACGTCCCAAAAATCCAAGGTAAAAATTTCATTTTTAAAACAATAATCTATATAACAAATTGTTCTCAAAACCATTCAAGATAAAAATAGCATTTAAAACATCAAATTATAAATTATAAATGCGAAATAAACTCTAAGAGATGTTGTGTACTCATGCCGAACCCTTCCCATTGGAACCAGAAGTACCCGAAACCATAAACATAAACTGTAAGCACAAAATTTAGTGAATTTCCCAAAATATCATATATCATACATATCAATGGGCCTATCCTACACATTGGGCCCAATCCATAATAATAGGACTAGCCAGTCCTACTCATTGGGCCCAACCCAACATATGAATGGGCCTAGCCCAACCTATAATAATGGTCCCAACCCTCTCATGCAGTTGAGCCCAACCCTACATGCACGCCCTTGGGCCCATCCCATAATACAAATGCAAGAGTAACAAAGATAGCTAGCATTCTATATAACATATCCTAGTGGGCCGACATTGGTGCCTTCGACCCAGGAGTATAGTGAGGAAACTCACTTTTATCTGAGATAACTAAAACATACACATGGTGCTGCTATCGGGATCCTCATACTGGACATATCAAAAAGTCATTCCTAATTAATAATTAAGACAATCATTCATAATCCAAGGTCCAAGTCATATATTATCATACCAAGGGGTAAAAGACTATTTTATCCTTCCCACATCTGACCCAACAACTCATGACCCAAAACCCAAAAGACCCAAGGCCCAAAAATTACCCATTATTGAGCTTTGTAGCACCTGAGTCTCCAGGTATGAAATTAATCTATTATTCAACTTAGTTCAATTTTAAAGGCGGTGAAGGGTTATTGAGTACGTTGGGCGTACATTAGGTACGCACGACGTACTCTTTGCATACGCGTCATCGGGGTGATCCCGACGTACGCTGGCCTACCCATGCGTATGCTGGGCGCACTTAAGCCAGGGGTAAAACATATTTTTCAAGGTTTGCACCTTATTTAAGATCCTTAAGTCCTTCAAGTGCATCACCCTTTCAGCCTCCATTGCCTTTTAATGGTAATCTCGAAACCCTAGCCATCTTGAGTGCATTTTCGAGCTTACATAGAGTGTTTGGGTGTTCTTTTATGGTTTTGAAGAAGACGGAAGCTTGGGGAGAAGCAAAGGAGAAGAAGGAGCTTGTAGATCCAAAGTTTGTGCATCATTTCTAGCCTATTGAAGGTATAAAGTCTGAAACTTGTTCATTTTAAGCTTAAATCTATGTTTAGGGAATATTTTAGCATCTTTTGGTCCCATGACTTGGTCATTTGGAGTATGGGCTACTCCAGGCCATTTGAGCTGCCCTTTTGGACTTTTGGGAGTGCATGAAGTTACAAAAATTATATCTTGAAGGTTAAGACTCAATCATGCTTGTGTTGGTGACCACATAAGGGAGTTAGAGGGCTTAATTCATGGTTTGAGTCCCAATAAGGCATGCAAGAGCACAAAGTTTGCAACTTTATGGCTCAAGACGCTTTTATGAGCTTGGATCTAAGTTTGTACGTTAGAGCTTAATGGATTAAGACATGGGGCAATTGTGGGTTGACTGACCAGTACGCCGGGCGACGGGCATACTCTAGAGTATGTTGCACGTACTGGGCCAGTGCCCTGATTTTGGATCATCAGAGTACGACGGGCGAATGAGCCATGTACGTTGCACGTACGTAGTCTGTGGACTTAAGAGATTTTTGGGCTCGAGTCTTGTTGAGATTTTGACTTGTTTAGGATTGGGCCTCATGCCCACCTGTTGTAGCAAGACATTTTTAGGCTTTGGGCCATGTTGGGTGCTCTTGGGTCATATTGGGCCTTAAAGGCCTTGTAGTTGGGCTTGAATGCCTTTTTGGACTAGTATAGATTTGGGCCTTAGTGGGGGGAGGCCCAATGAGGCAAGGGTGAAGAAACCCTTTTTGCCTTAAGTCAAGAATTAGGGTTTGGACTTTTGGGTTAGAATATTTGTAACATCCTGTTCCAGATTGTTTTGTGATTTAAGGCCCGTGGGCCTTAATCTGAGTATGAGAAGGCTTTGAGGCTTTGAGGGATAAAGGTTTAGGCCTTTTTGGGATATGAGTAAGGTAGGTTGTGTGATAAAAGAGTTCGGTTTGTGCTTTAGATCCAAATGTATTGTTAAAGGCGCTGGAGGAATAAAGTTGATAGAAGAGTAGAGTTTCTCGGATATAAAGTGCGTCAGAAACTGACATCGAGTGAGGGAGTTATGGCACTTGCAAGTTATTGGCATAAATGGTCCCTTATGGAGAAAAGTTGGCATGGAGGACCATACATGCAAATTGGAACGCGTGTGGGTACGCCCAACGTAAGCTGGGTTACGCCCAGTGTATGACAGGAAAACATCACGAGTGCCTTCTGGCGTACGCCCGACGTACAGGATGTACACCCAACGTATGTCCAATATCCAGAAACCCTAATTTTAGGGTGTGCCACTATATAAAGAACATATTGGTTCAAGACCTAGCCTCCTTATCTGTTCCCTTACCCTCAGAAAACCCTAGAACGCCTCATCCCCTCATTCTTGAGTGATTTTCTCCTTAAGAAGCTCATTTTGGTGGTCTAAAGTTGGAAGAAGGGAAAGAAGAAGTTGGAAAGGAAGAACTTTCAAAGTTGGAGCTCATAGATCTGGAATAACATCATCATTTGGGACTCCTTGGAGGTATAAAGTTCATTACTTTACTTAAGGATGCATGGATCTAGTTTTGGAGTCATTTTGGGTCCCAAGATTGGACCTTTATGATGAAATCTCGTTTCTGAGCTTAGGGTTGCCACCCTCAAGGCTAAAAGTGTTTCATAACCATTAAAGTTTCGAACTTGCTAGTCCATTCATAATCATGCATGAGATCTAGGCCTCTTTATGGAAGTAGAAGATCATTTTTGGAGTTTGAGTTGTTTGGGCCAAGTAAAGTCACCAAGTCAGTGACTTTACAGAATAAGACATGGAAAAGGACCTGGATCTGAGTTTGTAGCCTCTGGAGTGGTGTAATAAGTTATTAATGGAAAAAGGATTTAACAGGGGATTTACACTGAGCGTACATGTAGGTAAGCCCAGTGTACTCACCATCTTGCTTGTACGCTTAGCGTACGTAGAGGTACGCCCCACGTACTCTGTCAGTATGGGCTTTGTGTCCTTGGGCCACGGTTGGGCAACGTTTTGGGTCTTTGGGCCTTTTGGGCCATCATAAGTCAGATATTATGGGCCAAATATATTTTTGGGCTTGGTACAAGGCCTATTGGAGGGATTAGGCCTAGTTTAGCAAATTGGGCCATTAGTGGGCTTGAGGAGTTTACCTAGTGTTGGGCTTGCCTTCAAGATTTAAGATTTGGGCCTCTGGAGAACCCACTTATCATTGGGCCTTGGTGGGCCCAATGGGTTTTAGGTTATTGATGGGATGATCAGTAGTCTGTATTGGACCTTCTGAGTGAGAGTTGGACTTAGTTCCTAATTGGGTTAATTGTGGGTTGGCACAGAGTTAGTAGTCGATACGTAGCTGCAGCATTTGTAGGGGTTGTTCATTATCTGAGGTGAGTCTTCTCACTATACTTTGCCTAGAGTGGTAATTATGTGTGACCAGAGGGTCTTATGTGCTTGCCTGAGTTATGCATTTTATGTGTGATATGTGTTGTGTGCTATATTATGTGATATTTAGACCGGACCGGAGGGTCCAACGAACTATGCTATATTATAACCGGACCGGAGGGTCCAACGAACTATGAGACCAGAGGGTCCTCACTTAGACCGGACTGGAGGGTCCAACGAGTAGTGAGACCGGAGGGTTCTCACCCAGACCAGATCGGAGGATCTTGTATTATTAATGGAGTTGTGTTTTGTAATTTGAATAAACGAGATTTTTATACAATATGTTATGAAAAGTATGCGATTTTAAAATGAAAAATTTGTTTGAGAATTTACGTCGTTACAATATTGGCCTAATTTCTAATTAGGGTTTTATATTTGTGCCTTAGAGAGATGATTTCGCGAGTCATCCGCTGAGTGCGATTTGATACATTCAGTCTGAGGTAAGTTTCCTTCACTATATTTGTGAGTCAAAGGCACCAATGTCGGCCCACGAGTTTATGTTGTAGTATGATGGTTGACTTCATGACAACTATCGGTTATGCCTGTGTTTGCTTGATGACTCTGTGATTCTTTGTTATGATATTATACAGATGTAGTAAGGGTAAAATAGACCCGCTATCCGGTTGAAATAGACCGAAAGGGATTGCATGCACTCATATATGCTTGACAATATCCAATTGAAATAGACCGAAGGGGATTGCAAGCACCTACATATGCTTGACAGTATCCGGTTGAAATAAGACTGATAGGGATTGCAAGCACCTAGATATGATTGGCTGTATCTTTGTATGGTATGAGGTATTTTGGGGGAACTCATTAAGCTTTGTGATTACAGTTTTCGGTTTATGTTTCAGGTACTTCCAATTTGAAGGGGAAGGGCCCGGCCTGATCGTACCGCATCACCCTATGGTTTTCGTATTTTGAGATTTTTAGAATTTATACTTTGATAACATGTTGCGATGATACACTTTTGATTGTTTTGATATGAGTATCGTATGTTTTAGATGAATTTAAAAACAAAATTTTATCTGTATTTTTAGGATGTTACACACTTGGTGCGTACACCTCGTGTACTACCTCAATACGCCCGGCGTACTGCGTGCTGAAGCATAACATACAACCCGTCATAGCGAGGAATCGGGGAATCAATGCATTACACTAAGCATACGCATACATATGCCCAACGTACTCCCTTGGTGACCAATTCTCATTTTTAGCACTTGATGCTTAAGACCAAAACGTCCAACACGCAGATGTAGCCTCTAAAGGATGTCTTAAATCATAAATTTCCTGAGCTTATGACTTTGCATGGCTTAATGGTGTCCAACCCAAAGCCCTAATTCCATAATTTCATCAAAAGTTCACTAACTCTTGCATGGAAGAATAATACTCATCAAGATCCAGTTTTTATGACTTAATGACCTCAACAAGGACCTAATATGAGGCTCAAAGGTTTTGTTGTAACTTCTACTCACAAGAACCACAACCTTCAGACCAAAACATGACAAAACATAACCCAAACTGGATCTACATGAGAAAGCCATCAAGATTAAAACTTTATACCTCAATAAGCTAGGTCAAGATGAACAAGGCATGGATTTACAAGCTCCAAGACAACTAACTCTTCTCCAAGAAGTTCCTTCTTCTCCAAGTGCACCAAAACACACTAAAAACCACTCAAAGGCTCAATAATCTTCCTATCAACTCTCCTTTTCCTTAAAACCTTCCGAACTTAAATCCTTAATTCATGAAAGGCCCGAACGTCACTTTTACCATTATACCTTTGGGATCCAAAGCACAAAACTAACTCTTAGATCACATAATCTACATTACCCTTATCCAAAAGGGTCTAAACATCTATTTCCCCAAAGCCCGAAGCTTTAAGATAGTTGGTCTTCGGGTCACGGCCACGAATTATGAAACGACTTGAAACAGATGTTACAAATAATTTTTATTTTAAATTATCCTGAATATTGAAGATGTCGAATAAGAAATTATTACATAAAATTTTATTATTTTGTAATGTTACTACATATTTGTATGTTAAATATGATATTATATTAAGCAATTGGATAACTGGTTATATACTAGAGATTTTTATGTGATGTATATGTTACGTCTTCCTACACATGTATAATCTTTATGTTATGTATGTCAAACTAATATTTTAGGTCGCTAAACTAATATTATTATTCCAATTAAATAGAAAAATAACATTTTATGCATTTGGTAATTGGACATTTAATTCTATGGTAACCAAATTATCCAAGTAGCTTATTTTCTAAGTCTATGAACTATTTGGTAAGACCATTTGGACTACTGACCACGAAGGAGTTTGTGGTTGACGTGGTCACGGTCTTGGTCCATGAACACCACCCCATCCATTCGTGGTCGGACGTTTTCATGGTCGAGTGTTGTGGCGAAGACAAGAGAAAACCCCAATCAAGGATTCTTTGATCGTTTTAAGCTTGACTAGCCGTTTCAATAACCATTTATTTTTCATTTTTTTTAAACAACCATTATACCTATATAAATACCAATATATACAACTTTATTTTTTTACACAATTATTTTCTTTATTTATTAAACAGTTACACACAATTTTCTTTGCAACAAAATACCAAGGATCCAAATCAAATCCCCCTTCCCCCTCCCCCCCCCCCCCCCCCCCCCAAACTATTGAAAGTGCATACATGATAATGCTTTTACGTTAGATATCGCTCCCCATCAATTTCCAACCATAGAATCACCTCTATGTGGCTTTGTGAATTTGCTCCAAACCGCTCTATCCAACAAGCACCACTTTTCCAAGCACAATTCCAACTTTCTCACTGTATCAACAACAATTTCAACATAGTTTTGTATACCAATAACCTTCACAACTACAATAATCACAATCACCACCTTCACAACCCCCTCTTTTGCCGTATTTTGTATCAGAAACACAACCTTCACCACCACCACCCCAACCAAAAAAAGGAAAAAAAAACTCGTCCGAAACAATACAACCAATAGGGTTCCATGGATAAAAGAGGAAGAAGAAAAGTTAGTGGAGGCGTCGGTGTCGAATTCACAAGACCCAATTGAAGGAGAGAGTCAATCCTTCAATTGGTTTTAGGAGAAAATGAGAAGTGTGTTCTATGCGTTAATGGGCAGTGAAAGTCGAAATCCCGATCAAATTAGCTCGTAGTGGCGTGATTTGCGACTAAAATGCACCGAGTTTAGAGGAATTTATAACAACCTCAAAAACTTACACAAAATGGGTCAAACAATTTCGATGTCTTTAAAGCGGCTTTGGATCATATTAAAAAAACAACGCCAACCCGCAAAGCTTTTCCATATGTGAAACCGTGGCTAAAATTGAAAGATACTCCAAAATGGAAGGAATTTCGCAAAGCTCTTTCGGTTCAAAGCGTTCAAGAAACTCCAACACAACTTCCAAAAAATCGGATGGACGAACACACATCGACATCAACGATGATCTAATAGATCTTGAAAACGAGCAACCTTTTCGTCGGCCCATTGGAAGAAATAAAACAAAAAAAGCGAGTTCGTCGGCTACGGGATCTAGCATTATCGATCATTTTGGAGACAAATTCGATCGATATGTCTAAATTCAAGAAATCAAGGCGAAGATGTTGAATCAGATGGAACAAAAAATGATAGAAGCGCAAATGTCATTTCAAGCGACACAAACGACGCTTCAAACAAAAAAACGATGTGAAGATTTTAATGATGAAAGTGAACGCTCTCGAAGGCGAAAATTTGGATATATTTTTTGCGATAAAAGAATCTGTTCAAACCCAATATAACTATATAAGAATAAGGGATAGTTTTTGTAGTTATGTATGACATTTTTAGTTTTTCTTTTAACGTTGGATTTTTTAAGTAGTAATTTCTTTTAATGTAATATGATATTTTAATTCAATGAAAAACTAGTTTAAAAAAATATATGTTTTTAATGTATTTTTCAATTAAATAATTAAAAAAATGGTGTGGAGTTATTGTTTAATGATAAGTTGTGATAATGAGATGACATCAAGTATTATAATGGTTAATAATAATATTGTGGACCGTGCTAAACATATTTTTGGCTTACGATCAAAGTGGGAAAAAAACCTTTAAAATATGAAAGTTTCATCGACTGTTTTTAACTTTTTATATTAACTTAATAATTGAAAAAAAAAATTATTTATACTAGCTTTTAAATATAACATTTTTTATTATAAAAACTCATATATTTAAAAAAAATATATTGTTTCTAGTTTTTAAGATGTAAAAATCACTAGTAATACCTTCAAAATCGTGTCTAACATTATATTAATAAAGTTTGTAAAATTTTTGGGCTGTATAAAAGACGGCCCTAGACAGTCGTTCATATCGTCCATCCTCTTGACAAGTATCATTGTGGATAACCTAAAAGCAAGAATTACTATTCGTATTAAAACAGATAAGATAATCATTTGTTAAAAGCAATCAATTAATCTTATGTTAAAATTGTATTCGTACGTTTGCAATTATTAACAAACTTTAGCCGCCGTATCGAGTGGAATGTTTGACGAAACCCTGATGATGTCTTCGTCGCTTTCTAGATGTTCTAGAATTAAAAAAATGTTTCATTCATTAACTTGAATTTTTTTAATTAAACAAACATTCACATTGTAAAATTATGAAATGCTATATAATTAATTTATAAGAGGCTTAAAATGGAAGTGAGAATGACGCGCTACATATGTGGTCTTTTGATACCTCGAAGCGCACAGCCCTTCGTTTTCCGTAACCATTGGCTGGCGGATAGTAATGGCCCTTGACCAAGTCAAATATTGACGACACATAAAAAACAAAGGCCCCACGTTTTGACAGTAAGATTTTTTTAATTTTTTTTCCTTTTCAAGGAAGTTGAGGCCACCATGAACCATGAACATGTATGGTGACTTGGTCCCATTTGACGGCAACAGTTTTAATTTAGTTTTGTACTAAATGATGATAATTTAAAGTGTATATATATATATATATATATATATATATATATATATATATATATATATATATATATATATATATATATATATATATATATATATATATGCGCTAAGTTATAATATGGATAAACAACTACAGGGCTGGTCAGAGCATATATGGGGTCCGGGGCAAAAAAAAATTGAAAATAGCCCCTTTGGTTACCGATTCAAGCATATATGTTGTCGTGTCATGTTGTGTTTGTGTTCGAACTTCGACCCGATAATATCACGTAACATCGTGTTCGTGTTCATGTTCAAAAGTCATGTATATTTAGTAACATTGGATGTTGTTTTATGGTTATGTTTCTCGTGTTCTTCGTGTTTAAATTAATTTTTTTACAATAACTTATGTATGACATTATGTAAATAGTTACTTTTTATTATTTTTGTCGTTCCACGTCTACTGTTAAGCAACATATTGTGAAAATCTCATTGAAATAAATCTTCTTTTAACTTCTTAACTATAAAAAATCTTACAATATGTTTTTCGATTTCATATATTTTTATTGATTAATGTACCAATTTTGACATATATGAAATCATTGATTAGGTTGTTTAAAATAAAAGAAGATGAAGACGACAAATGAGAGACTCTTAAAAAAATATGGTTTATTTTTTAACTGTAAAAGTGTAAAACAAATACAAACCATTTGCATATAAAAATAATAATTAAAAAAAAAGAGAAAAAAAAGTCTTGTGAATTCAACGGACTACAAATCTAGAATGCTTATGAACTTTATTAGTTTAGTTTGTCGAATACAGTGCATTAATTACTACTAAACTAAAATTTTAAGGTATTTTAAAAACTTTTGCATAAGAGGAATCAAACTCTAGCCATTTATTCAAATATTTCCTAAGCGCGTCTCCATCTCATCTAAATGGAAGTTTGTTCACCTATTTAAAATAAAACAATCATATATTAAAATACTCGGCAAAATTAATTTTTGGGGGCCCCAATCATCTTGAGGCCCGGGGCGGTCGCCCAGCTTGCCCACTCTATTGGGCCGGGCCTGGACAACTATTGTGCGGATGTGTGGAAAGTGTTATCGTATGAGAATTAGTAAGAGAATAGGTTGTTTAATAATGTGAATGCGTTCAACCTCACACAACTATTGTTATTTTCATGCATTCTCACAAATTTTTATTCATTTTTGTTCTCACACATCGTTTTTCACTCATTTTTATTTTTACAGAATACGACTCAATAAACATTTCGACAGAATGACAATAATAATAAAAAATCTATAATAACCTTATAGACGGTTTAATTAGTGTGAATGTGTGATAATGACAAGAGTTATTTAAGATTGAATGTATTCACATTATCAAACAACATATTTTCTTTGTTATTCTCACAAGATAGCACTGTCCACACGTCCGAACAATAGATGTCAATCCATATTTGAACATATATATATATATATATATATATATATATATATATATATATATATATATATATATATATATAGACAACTATTGTGCGGACGTGTGGACAATGCTACTCTATAACAATTACTAAGAACAGGTTGTTTGCTAATGTGAATACGTTCAACTATCGTCATTTTCATGCATTCTCACTCATTTTGATTTATTTTTGTTCACACGGATAGTTTTTTTTTCTCATTTTCATTCTTACATAATACGAATCCATAAATATTCTGACAGAATGAGAATAATAAAGAAAAGTCTATAATAACCTTATAAACGATTTGATTAGTGAAAATGCGTAATAATGACAATAATTATGTAAAATTGAACATATTAATATTATCAAAAAACATATTTTCTTTGTTATTCTCATAGAATAGTATTTTCACGCGTCCACACAATAGATGTCAATCCATATTTGAACATATATATATATATATATATATATATATATATATATATATATATATATATATATATATATATATATATATATGGTAAATTACACCGATCGTCCCTCGTGTATATGCCAAAAAACACGTTTAGTCCATATTTTCAAAAATTAACTCGGACCGTCCCTCATTCATTTAAAACTTGCACGTTTCGTCCATCTGGATATAAAAAGACCATTTTGCCCGTATTTATTTCCTTTTTAATTTTTTTTTATTATTTTTGGATTAAATAAAAAGAAAAAGAAACAATAAATATACATACAGGTACCCATCCATTCCCACTTCCCCCTCTTATATCTTCCTCTACCTTTGTCTCCCCATTCTCAGTCACTCTCGACACCGACGAAGCCCTATCACCCCCACCTTCACCACAAATAGATAAACCAAAATCGGACCAATCGATCTTCCTCTTTCTTCGATCGCCTCTATCAAACCCTAGAACTCAAGAAGGAACTGTACATGGAATTATCAACAACACCACCATCGTCGGTGGAATCATCAACAACACCACGATCGCCACCACCATCTCATATCTCCACTCAACCCTAAGTCACCTCTCGTTTTTACTGTTCTCGATTTGCAGCAAATCAGAAGATCGAAAAGAGAGAAGGAAGTCGCAATTTATCCTTTCCTTAATTTCCTTTCTTCTTCTTCTTTGAATTCAAATGGTCATATCTCTCGCTCTCTCATGCAGACCACCAATCATCACTCAAACCTCAAAAAATGAACCCTAAACGTGCAATTGAAACCCAACTCAACCCTAAACTTATAAATCGAAGAGGCCGGATATCCAGATCAAAGAAACGGGTTCAGATCGAACTTAAATCTTCTCCATCGACAATAGAGATGAAGAGGTGATCACATTACAGACGATGTTTAAGATGGTTTCCAGGGGTTTTTAGGGGCTGATTTGGATGGAGATGGTTGACTTCGAGGGTGGTATAACGGAGGTGGTAGTTGTTGTTTGGAGGCAATGAATAGATGATGTTTGAATGGTGTAGGTTGCACGAAGGTGGTTTCCGATTGAGGTAGGTTTTCCAGTTTTGAAGTTAAGGTTTAAAGTGGGTGTTGGTTGCGGTTTTCGACGATGAACATGGGTGCGAAAAAGGGTGTTCCGATGGTGTTGTATCTCAACTAAGGTGGAGGTAGGAAGTCGGTGGTGGGTTTTAAGGTGTTGGGGTGGGGGTATAAAGTGGGACCATACGACCCTTTCTTTTATTTTTAAATTAATAATAATAATTATAACATTAAATTAAATGGAACAGAAATACAAAATGGCATAATAATCATTTTATGTCTCGTAAGGGATGAAGCATGCAAATTCAAAACTAACGATGGATGAAGCTTGCAACTATTAACCAAACGAGGGACGATCTGAGTTAATTTTTAAAAAATAGGGACTAAACGTGCTTTTTGACATATGCACAAGAGACGATTGGTGTAATTTACCCCCCCCCCCCCCACACACACACATATATATATATATATATATATATATATATAGAGTAAATTACACAAATGGTCCCTATGGTTTGGGGTAATTTGCACGTTTGGTCCCTAATTTATGTTTTTAACTCGGAAGGTCCCTACTGTTTGCTTTTATTACGTGTTTGGTCCCTACTATTTGTTTTTGTTACGCACTTGGTCTCTATCCTACCTAAAAATAATATTATTTAAATAGAAAAAATGGTGGGGTAGGTAAGTTAAGGTGAAGGGGGTGGGGTTGAGATTGTGTTTAACTAAATAAATTAAAAAATCAAGGGCAAAATAGTCTTTTTAGCTAATACAGGGACCAAACGCATAACAAAAACAAATAGTAGGGACCTTTCGAGTTAAAAAAATAAGTTAGGGACCAAACACGCAAATTACCCTAAACCATAAGGACCATTCGTGTAATTTACTCATATATATATATATATATATATATATATATATATATATATATATATATATATATATATATATATATAAACTACACCCAAGAAATCCAAGACAAAAACCATTTCAATGCAACATGACACTGAAAACAATAAAAACCAAGGGTAAAAGATTGTATTCGGAAAATTCTGTACGTACCCTCCAATTGCATTGTGTACCCCCTCCCCCTTCCCCTTTCATGTGAGTGTAGTAGTGCTTATGTACCCCTCTTTCCCCTCCCTTGCATGATGTGGAAATTTATGTGAGTGAGGGAGGGCCAGAGGGGCGGTACATATAATAGCACTCATTGTACCCTTTTATTTGTTTTCAGTGTCCTATTCCTTTGAAGTGGTTTTTGTCTTGGGTTGCTTTTTCCAAATGCCTGCTTTTTGGTTTCCTTATTGCAGTTGGTTGTTTTTTTCGTATTGGTAGTTTGAGATGTTGGGTTTGTTTGTTGTTGTTTTTTGTTTTGTCGTTTTAATAGTCTTGTTGGTTTTTTCTTGTGTATGTACTCTTTTCCAGCCTCATATTGGTGGTTTTTTATTCTAATTATGGAAATTAGAAAAATAAATTTTTAATGAATCTATTGTTTTGAACCGAAATGGTTACCAAAAAAGTAGAACACAAGTGGCACCGGAAGGAAAAACAAGAAGTTGGTAAGGGGTGGAGAATCAAGCCAAAGCCAACAGAAGAAGGAGAAGGCCATCTAAATTTTATGGAAAATAAGGTCGTCAATAAAAGGAGCAGGATGCAAATCATGGAAGGAGGGTAGAAGACGATCGAGATTAAAAATTGACGACAAATCTTTAGCAATAAAGATTCTAGGTTTATTCAACATAATAATAGATAGGTTTTGTATATATTCTTGAGATTTTGATTAATATCGATATCTTATAGGACCCGAAGCGAACAAATTATAAATTTCATCTTCTTAAACCTATAATCATTTGTCATCACGAGTCATGAAGACCTTTCCTCCAATTGATCACACATCAGCTTCTCGAAGACCCCTCTTCATCATTGAGCAGTGACCATGGTCAATCTTTTACAATTGAATAACTCACTTCATTATGTGTATATGGTAAGCAACATGCAACACAATGTTCATGTTCTCAATGACACAACGGTGAAATACTCCTCGTGGGCCAAGTTGTTCAAGCTTCATGCTTAGATCTATAAGGTTTATCAATACATTGATGATATGACACCTCAATTCACAAGTATGCACAAATAAAAGTTAGAATACATAAATAATGGTTGGTAAAAATCATTAGTCCTTAATAACAAAAAAATTTAATTAATTCATCATTATTTTCAATATAATGTGTGTTTAATAATAAATACTCTTTTTTATTAAGTAATACAGACTTTGAGTATGATAGATTTGATTTCCACTTGATTAGTTTTAATGTTGATAACGTGTTATAAATTCAACGTAATTACAAAACTAAACTAAAACATTATAAAAGAACGAAAAAGATTTTGAGAGGATTCTTGAACACTTAGAAGATTGTATTCAAAATGATGTGATTTTCTCTTTATATTTGATCGGTATTTATATTACATATCATTCTATTTATAAATCATCAAAATAGTAACTCAGTAGGTAAAGAAAATTATTCAAATGATGAAAATTGTTCATCCACATGATTTGTCTAACTCAATAATTTGATGTATTTTATATATATATATATATATATATATATATATATATATATATATATATATATATATATATATATATATATATATTAAATAGGAAGAGTTATAAGCGGAGCGTATCAATAATAATCCATTCCCAACCCATTTAGTAAAAGGATAATTAGTGAAAGGGTAAACAAATACGAGTGATAAACTGCTAAACACATCAAAAATTAAAACTCATACAGATAAAAGTTCTTATGAGTTTCGAGCAAATAAGTGTTCAAACCCATCTCATTTACAAGTCTAAAAAGATAAGAGTTCATTTAATAAAAATATATATTTCTCAGCACAACCGCACTACTTTAACATTTTTAAATATTTAACATGTCACATGTAAATCGAGATTGTTTTTTAAAAGGATAAAAACATTCACTTAATTTGGATTTTTTTATGATATTTTCCATACGAGGAAACATGTTTTTAACTTGACGAATGCTTTAAACAAGAGGGATCGCTGAAAGCTTTAACATGTTTTGAAAGCCAAGGTCTCAAGATGACAAGATGGACTACGAAAAAAAAACGAACGCTTTCAAGTTTCAACATGGAACATGTTGTATGGCAATTAATTTTTTATAGTTTTCTAAACTTCTAAATTTTAAAAAAGATTTTGTAGCAAAGGAATAAAAACCCTGTTTGAGGGTAAAAGATAAACATTTTATTTTTTAATAGAATATTTTTATTCCAAAAATATTCCAAATAACTTTTGAGAGTCTTTATTATTATTATTATTATTATTATTATTATTATTATAATAGATGTGATATGTTGTCCTACGTTGGCTTGAGCTTGGCGACAATGAGTGAGAGGATCTGTATCACCTTCCTAAAGAGAATAAGCTCAAACCCTAACCCAAAAGGGCCAAATTCTTAATCCAAAATCACCAAAACTACATGGTAGACCATGAGGTCATATATCTGGACCATAAGAACCAAAATATCACGTAAAGTCCTAAACTTTGTCCACATGCATGGCCATTTAGGGCTTGAAAGGACAAAACAAGAGCTTAGAGGTTGCATGGGGCTACTAGGGCCACAAAGTTGGCACCTTTATGCCATGAAAGCCCCTCAAGACCTTAGATCCGAAAGGGTTTGCCCAAATGGGATGTCCAAATCTCAACAACCATTATACTTGGACCAAAACATGAAATAAAGTATCCTAAGACTAGATCTAAGCATGCCATGGACAAGGTTGAAGCTTATACCTCAGATGAATCAGAAACAAAGCCCAACTTCTGGATCTACAATCCTCATACACGTTCTTGCTCCTCCTTCAAGCTCTTTCTTCTTAAAACTCACCAAGAATGCACAAGGTTAGCTCACAATCACCAAAATTGGCTTAGGGTTTCGAGGTTTGGGGTTACGAAAATGGAGGCTATAAATGAAGCCAAACCCTAAAGCTTAAGGTGTTTAAATAGGGTGCAAAATCTCGGATCTAGGGTTTCCCAAACCCTGTCCAACTCATCGAGTTGGTTTTTAAATTCCCGTGTGCCCAATTATTCCAACACGTCGAGTTCTTACCCTTGAACTCGACGAGTTGGCCTCTTGATCGAAGATTTTCCTTCCTTAATTAGCCCTCTGTATTCTGGGTGTTACAGTTAGTTTGACGTCTGGGAAACTGATTTATTGGGAGGGGATTATAAGCATACCCGATGATAATGAAAACCAGTAAATCAGTTTCCCAGACGTCTGGGAAACTGATTTAGTTTGACGTCTGGGAAACTGATTTAACTAGTGTTTAGTTCGATTATCTAGGCTATTGCCAACAAAATTTATATAAGAAAAAATATTCTATTAAGTATTAAGTAATAGCTATACTTTATGGATTAGAAAATGTAAAAAGTGGTAAAAAAAATAGGTTAGAGTTCGTCGGTCAAACTTCCTTAATATATATCTTGAGGAAGATGTCTATATGGAACAAACTGAAGGTTTAGTCAACCCAGATAACCTAAAGAAGATGTGCAAACTGAAGAAGTCCATTTATGGGTTGAAACAAGCATCTAGGGCCTGATATCATCGTTTTGATGAGAATATCAAAAAATTTGGTTTCTCAGAAAGTCCCAATGCACCATGTGTATACATCAAGGCAAGTGGGAGCCAAATGATTTTTTTAATTCTATATGTCGATGACATATTACTGATGGGGAAAGATATCCCAACATTTAAAGAGACTAAGGCTTTCCTTAGTAAGTCCTTTCAAGTGAAATATCTAGGGATTCTGTATACATACTATGTATTTAGATCTATAGGGATAGATCCCAACTACTCATTGGTTTGAGTTAGAGCCCATACATTGACAAAGTCTTAAAACGTTTTTCAATGGATAACTCAAAACAAGGAATTGTACCCAAACTGCCTGACACCATTCTTTCTAAGCCTGATAGCCCTAGTACTAAAGATGGGATCAAAAGAATGAGTTGCATAGAATTTGCTTCAATTATGGTTTCAATTATGTATGCTATGACAAGTATAAGGTCGGATGTAGCTTATGTTATTTTTCTAACTAGTAGATATCAAGATAATCATAGCGAAAAAAATTGGGTAGTTGTAAAGAACATACTTAAGTACTTAAGAAGGACTAAAGACATGTTTCTAGTTCTTGGAGGAGTTGAGAAAGAACTTGATGTAAGATGTTACACTGATGCTAGCTTGAACACTAATCGAGATAACTCACAATCACATTCGGGATATGTGTTCACACTTAATGGAGGAGCCATTTCTTGGAAAATTTCAAAACAAGAAGTGGTCGCACTTTCTACAACAAAATCTGAGTATATAGTTGCGTCTAAGGGAGATCAAAAAGTTGATTGGAGGAAAAAATTCACCGGTGATCGAAATGTTGTTCCAAGCATCAAAAATGCCATTGAGATGTTTTGTGCAACATTGGTGCTATCGCTATCGCAAGAGACCCGATGGTTACAACATGACTAGATACATTCAACAAAAATTCAATTTCATTGGTCAAGAATTGGAATTAGGAAATATACGCATTGAGAAGGTTCATACGAATGATAATCTAGCAGATCCACTCACAAAGCCTCTTTCTCAAAAACAAGTTTGAGAGCCATGCAAAAGAAATCGCTCTTCAATTAGCTAGTGATTAGATTTAAAATATGTACTTTAGTAATATCTAGATATTCTGAACTATGTAACAATGATATGTAATATCTTTTGATATATGAGATATCTCTTTTGTGTTAAATATTATTGTGTTGTATGTTAGCATGTTATTTAATCCTTGAATAATGTCATTATTCAAAATTGTCGATAATCAGTCATTGTTGTAGGAGCAACTGTAAATTAAGACTAATATGAATCGCATTGGTTGATCTTAAATGGTGAAATAGCAAAGTGTTGCATCCAAATTTATATGTACTTGTTGGAGAACAACTATTGGATATGAAACGCATCAAGAATAACATCATGGATCGTTATCATAAGTGAATCTTGAACACTGGTAAATATCTTTATGTATTTCTACCTGAGATACATATTGGAGAACTTATGTATGGAGGTTGTTATAATTTAACATGGTTAAACATTGTTCGTAATTGTACAATCATAAAAGCTTTCGTTGGGTATAACATGGACTATATAAAAGTGTGTATGTAGTCAAGATAGGATTTGTTCCACTTACGTGTTGAGAGTTAGACATCTAATGCGCCTAACTTAAAGTTTATGTCAAATGAGAAGGATTACATTCCATGTCTAATATTTAATATGATGTCTGAATCAAAGAGAATATTCAACACTTACCTTATACTTCAATTGTAGATTTTTTAGCTCCTGGAATTTGATGTTGATTGGTGGCACCCCTTCGTATGATGTTGGGGGCAGTAGCCCATTGCTAGACGCCAATTACTATATATGCCAGTCTATAATAAATCTTGTGCAAGTGGGAGATTGTTGGATCTATGTGCTAAAGAATAATTATTGAGCGATATTGCTATTTACATATGATCCTATAGGGTCACACCTTAATCAAGTTGGTAATATTTATTAAGTATTTGATTATTAATAAATTCAACTGTTGTATTTAATAAGAGAAAAATTATTGTTTTGTGAAAATAATAATAAATAAAACAACTAACTAGTTATTATATCATATGATATTATTAATAAGTCGTATACAAATGTTTTTGGATACTTTAGGTAACCATGTCTTAACTAGTTATTTGATGCATTTGGTTAAAAAAATTAGAAGATAAATTTTGTCTTCTTTAGGCACTGTGGCTAGAAACCTATAGGAGATGGGTCATTACCTGTGTAGCTTCACCTCTCTTGTCTCCACGTTCTTTATAATTTACATTAATTTAGAATATTATAATGTAGCCCTTACTTTGCATGGGAGCATAAATGGGAGCCTCTTGCATGAAAAAATCATTACTTTTCTTTCTTATAAAAATTCTAAAATTTGCAGCTTTTTTCTAACATATCATTCATCTCTCTTTTGAAGTTAGTTACTTGATTTGGTGCTTCACTTTGTTTCTTCCTTTAATTCTTATTTTGTTGAGAACTTAAAGGCTTAAAGAACAAAGTAATACAAGAGGAAACTAACATTTCTTTGTACCTTACTCTTGGTGGTGGATTTCTTGTAGAAAAGTTCAAGCTCTTTTTTACTGCCATCTTCATGAACACCCCAAAACTAACTGGGTTCAAAGGCTCCAAATGTTGTCATTATAAAACACCCTATGATTGGTTTTATACCATTCTAACCTCTTTAAAACAATACTTGGTGGTTTTGTTTTGAAAATATACATGAAAATTTATAGCTTCCATTGCCTAGATTTCATGAAAAACTCTCAATTTTTATGTATCAAAATCCATCACCTCGACTCCATAGCCCCTCGACGAAGAGAAAATAAGAGAAGAAGGCTCATCGAAAAACCACTGAAAGCCTTTCCCTCGTCGTTCTCAGCCTACCTGCCACCTCTCGTTGCTCACTGATCCGACAAAGTTGCTCCAGTCAACGAAAGTTACTGGTTCGACGCAAGAAACATCCAAGATAAGAGCACCAGCCAACTATACGCCATTGTGGCTGGTGGCATATTAGTGTTTCGACGAGCGGCTCTAGTTACTTTTTGGGTGTAGAAACTAGTTTTTCGGGTTCCTTACTAGAAGATTACTAAGCATCGGGTGTCCGTTTATCCAAAAAGTTTCCTGCTTAAAAGTTAAGAAATCACGAGTCGAGTCCTGATTTCCGAAACGATCAACTTTCACGCAAGTAGATGAGTTTTGTAACATCCTGTTTATTATATAAATAAAGTGATAAAAATTTATAAGCGAATAGTAGCCCTAAAACCCATAATATTTAGCGGGGTGTTCGTTTCGGGGAGCCAAATGATATAAACTGGGTATTCGGGGGTAAAATTGTAATTTCAGGACTTATTTTGTAAAGATTTTCAGTAGTCAGGGGGTGTTTGGTATCATTTAGACTTACAATGCATAGATTCTTGGGGGCAGGAACTAAATGGTAAATTTTGGACCTAAATTGAAAAGGGTTTTGTATAGGAAGGGTCGTTTTGTAATGTTTGGATTAAATTTGAAAGAAAAAGAAGATGGAGGGGCTGATTTTGTTATTATGGAATAATGTTTTAAGAGATTCGGGGTATATAAACCCGCTACCCTCTCAAACCCTAACCCTAAACCTAGTTTATGTTGCAACCGCCACCCTCCTAACTTCCAGCCGCCACCACCTCGGTTGAGGTCCCAAACCACCATAGCCAAGCACCTTGTGCTCATCCTAAAGCCGGGAAAACGAATTTGTGTGCATTGTTATCGCCGTTTGCTCAATAGATTGCCCTCCAGTCTTCGCCGCCACCTCCTCACATTGTTGCCGACGAAGCTTGTTGCCGCTGCTATACTACCGACGTGAGTCAGCCGGGAAGATCGGAGGTGCGGGGTTGCTTACGAAGCTGTTGTTCGCCATGGTTCCCGTTCGTTCCCTTCTCCTATCTCTCATGTTGCTGCGTCCCAACTTCAACTGTCGCCGATAGCCGTTGTTGCTGTCCGTCATTCGTCGTCACCCCGCTGTCGCCCACCGCCATGAATCAATTGTAGCAGCTCGATATGTTCTGACCGTGCGTGTGTGCGTGTTATGGTTGATGTTCGACTATGGAAGCTTGTTTGTCAGAGAAAAACCCCGTGAAGAACCACCATGGCAGCCAACCATGGTGCTCGCCGCCATCAACTCCGTTGTTGCCCGCCATTTCGTGCCGCCATCGCCGCCGTACGCCCCCAGGTGGGTGGCTGGGCTCCTTTTATGAATAGAAGACGTGTCTCTGTGTGTGTGTGTGTGTGTGTGGCTAGTTGGCCGAAAATCACAAGAGGGCCACCACACCACTGTGAGGTGGTGGCTAGCACCTCCAACCACCGCCTGTCGTCACAGAGCAGTTGTGTGTATGTGTGTGTGTGTGTATTTGGATATTGTTGTAAAATGTATTATACGTTTGGAATAATCAAAGAAAACAACCCGTCACCGCCGCGAGGTGGTGGCCGCCACCTCGCGCCATCATTCTGCCGCCACCAGCCGCCACCATGGGTGGATGTGTGCTTTTGCGTGTGTGATTGTCATTTTGGGATGCTTGGATATATTTTTTAGCTAAAAGTCATAAGCACCACCACGAGGTGGTGGCCACCGCCGTGAGCCGCCTTTGACCACCACTACCCGAGGTGGTAGTGGGTGGTGCCCGACTTGTTTAACCCTAATGGGCCCAATGATGCCCTAATTGACCTAAAAGCCTAATCATGTGACTAATGGGCTAGTATTTTGGTTGGAAACCCTAATTAGGGTTTGAAAAACCTTAATGTCATGAAACCCTAATTTTGGGGATTTGATCGGGATCCCAACTGGAATTATTTATTAGATTGAAAATATTCATTAATAATTATTTGCAATTAACCTAAGGCAATATTGGACTCAACGAATTAATTCCTTAATGGGTTAAGTAGGAACACTCAACCCTAATCGTCATTTCATGTGAAAACCCTAATTTCACTGGGCCTTGAGGATTATGAGACGTTGGACCAATTGAAATACCAAATGTTTGGACTGGATTAAATGGTTGGGCCTTAAGGTAAGACCATGTAAATGTTGGGCCCAATTTGGAAAAATTTGGCTATATTTTGGGCTTTGGCCCATTACTTGACTGTTGGGCCTTTGGAGTGTGAGTTAGACCTTGGGCTTGGAACCCAATTATTAATTGGGTATTAATTGATGTTGACAGTTCGGGAAGCTATCAACCAGCAACTAAAGTTTTATCCGCGGGACTTCAGTAGTGCTAGGTGAGTTCTTCTCACTATATTAACGGGGTTTAAGGCACCAATTCCGCCCCTTTCGGATTTGTATCTAGGTTTATTGCATGATATGCTTTATGATTTGTATCCTGGTTATAGGATGGTTTCTATGTTAGTGATTCGTTGGATCATTATCCTGGTTATAGGATGGTTGCTATGTTAGAGATTGGTTAGATCAGTATATTGGTTATAGGATGGTTGATATGTTAGTGATTGGTTAGATCAATATCCTGGTTACTGGATGGTTGCCATGATTAGTGATCTGTTAGATCTGTATGACTATATGTACTTGCTAGCTAGCGTATGATATGTATGTGCACATGTTTTTTGGTTTGGGGGATTGGGTTGAGGCAGGTCCTGCTTTGTGTTGTAGGCCAAGATACCCAGGGCGGACCGGATAGACTACAGACCCGGTTAGGGCATACTAGTGTGACATCCCCATTTTCACGGCCAAAAAAGACCGATTTTTGCTTATGCTTTATGAAAATCACAGTACCTCTTTTAATAAAAATGTTGCGGAATTTATTCCCAGAAAAACACGATAAATACGTTATCAAAGGATTTCCGAAGAAATGTATTTTATTCATTTTAAAACATTTGGGATGTCATCGTCAATACAGAAACAGAAGCATAAACAGAGCTTACATTCATTTACACTAGTGATTTATATCTCCTTAATCTCTCAGTGTAATGTCACTTCATATTGACACATGTGATATAAATAAACTGAGTGGGTCAGGTTGGGAAACCTGGTGAGTACATAGGGTTTTCAACCCACAATAATATAATTATTATGTTTAAACAGTCAAACAATCAACCCAATTACCCATCCCCATTATCATGTTTAGTCTTAAGGATCTACCCTAAGAATCAGCTATTCCTCGTTCATTCATTCCTAAGGGTCATCCTAAGGAGTCGGCACGAAGTCCATCGTTGCCACGATTTACACAATGGGCACTAAGTCTGCATAGTCGCCAGGGCTTAGGCACTAAGTCTGCATAGTCACCAGGGTTTAAGCATCAAGTCTGCATGATCACCAAGGTTTAGGTATCAAGTCTGCATGATCACCAAGGTTTAGGCATCAAGTCTGCATGATCACCAAGGTTTAGGCACCAAGTCTGCATGGACGCCAGGGTTTAGAGTACACCAGGTGAACACATCGTTCACAACACCTACAGATTGCGAGCCTGCTAGTGTTCTCCTGGACTATCTAGAATAGTCTGTGGTTGTCATCCATACTCTGCTGAATGACGGGGCCATCATTTGGGAAAGGCTTCTCACATCGTCCACCTCTCACCCTCACCTCATGGTCTATAACACCTCTCAACTCATCATCCAACTCATATTCCATCTATTACATCTACCCATGTTTTACCCCAACATTATCATAGATATAAAATACATATACAGTTTAAATCATTTAAAACATGTATAAAATCGTTCATCTAGCATAGACAGCAAGTACTCAGATAATATGCACACATAGCACGTAATTTATATAAAATACTTCATATCTATGTGTAAGATGAAAGTAACTATGCACTCACTTGAGTAGGTGGTGACTCAGCACTCGGACAACGCTTTGATACTCTCAAAACAATTTTCCTTCGATAAAACCTAGTATCATTACCACTAGAGTTTAGTCTAACGCTTGACGAGACTAATTTAATAGTCTAGCTATTATTACTATTATATAAGCGTTAAACAATATGTATATAACCCATAATAATAGCCTAAATACTCCTTATAAGGTCCTAATAACATTACTATATTGAAACATAAGTTATACTAAAGATAGGATAGGTACATGCAACTCACTTACAACGGGTTTTCTCGAAAATCGGGCTTCACTGGAGCAGCGTTCCTGAGTCGAAAGGCTCTTTTCTCGGGACTCCGGGAGCCTCGGGGCTTCCTTTGGGAGCTAGGGGGTTTACTTAGGGTTTAGGGGGGTTTACGAGATCTAGAGAGAGAAAGAAGTTAGAGAGAGAAGTGAGAAATGGTGTAAGGAAGTGAATGGGTCGATCTTGCTATTTATAGTAACTTTTTATGACACTCGCGTCGTGAGTGTCATAAAACTCACGTCGTGAGTCTCATGATTCACTCCGTAGACTTTCCGTTTGCGTCCCTAGCTTCGAAAGGTAGCCATGTGACTCCTCACGTCGTGAGTGTCATAAAACTCACGTCGTGAGTGTCATAAAACTCACGTCGTGAATTTTGGATCTTATCCTCTCGCAGCTTCTAGATTCCAATTTATGACAGAATGACTCCTCACGTCGTGAATGTCATAAAACTCACGTCGTGAATTGGATCTTATCCTCTCGCAGCTTCTAGATTCCGAATTAAGACAGAATGTAGTGAGCGTCAGAAAACTTACGTCGTGAATTAGCTAGTTTAGGGTTTTCTAAAAGCTAAATCTTCGGAATGCCATAACTTTTGCATACGAACTCCGTTTTTGACGTTCTTTATATCCACGCGTAGGTGGAGACGTATTCTACAACTTTTATTTAGATCCCTAAGGCTAAAAAGTCCTCTATCTTAAATTCACTATTTACGTCTCCTAGTGCCGTGCCGGTTTTGCCGAAAAACTTCGATGGGCCATAACTTCTTCGTTATAACTCGGATTTTGGTGTTCTGTAGTACGGAACCGTTGATATATATTCTACAACTTGGTTAATATTATTTATTATAAATAATCTTTTGTCGAAAAGTCATTTTCGACCCCTATTATCTCTAAATTGACTAGCTCGGATCTACGGACGTTACAACTAGTCAGGCCGAAGGCCCGGTGAGCGGTCCGGATGGAATAAAGGCCCTGAGAGGTCGTCCAGACGTGCCGATGGCTTGGAGAGCGTTCCAAATAGACAGATGGCTTGTGAGGCGGTCCAGTCATATTGATGACCCATTATGCATGTTGTGTTTGTTTATATGATACGATTATATTTGTATGGCGTTTGTATTTTGGGGGAACTCGCTAAGTTTTGGGCTTACAATTGTTGATTATGTTTAAGGTACTTCTGATGATCGCGGGAAGGCAAAGGTGTGATCGTGCACCTCCTTATATTTTCATGATTTGATTTTGTGGATACTCTGATGTTTAAACTATTTTGAAAACAAATTGTAATAAATTAATCGTTTTAAATGTTTTGAAAAATTTATTGGCTCAAACTTTATGGGTGATACAAGTTGGTATTAGAGCCTTGGTTTGAGTGAATTGGAGGAAACACTCGTGTGTCTCCAGTCTCAAACTAAGGACAAAATTTTAAAATGATTTTTTTTAATGGTTTTCAAAATAATAAAGGAGGATGTAAGTGTACGATCAGTCGGAGCTATCGAATAGACCCAAAAAAACCTTATGATTTATGTGATTTTATGATATGTTAGAACATCATGCTAGTAATAAGCTAGGGATCTTCAGGAATTGCATGATAGAATTGCCTGATTATATGATGCCTAACAGCCTAGGGTTTTCCTTATATGAAATTGACATAATTATTGTAGTTGCTTAGTGTATACATCATAAGTTGCACATAATTAAGATCTTATAGCCTGAGAATATTTGTTTTATCTTTATTTCTTATTCCTTTTCTGTTTGTGGGTTTAGAGTAGGACCGAGTATTCGAATGTCTATTGGGTCATGCGTTATGTATAGCTAGCATACGCTAGTTTTGCAGGGTTGGTGGAAGTTTCATGGATGGGTGGTTCGTGCGAAGCCGGGAGGCCAATTATTAGATATTTAGAATTTCTCTAGGAGTGAGGATTGAGCACTCGCCATGTCTATCTATATTGTTAGGGCGTTGTGATGATACTTGAGACATATAGGTAGGTGTGGAAGGTAGTATGGGTCCATACTACTGAAAGCACACGACCCATACACGTAGCAAAGAAGTCACAACCCCTAGGTATAGTTGGGAAATTGGTTCCCTATTATTACATGGATTATTTGAGATCTCTCTGGTGTATGATCATAATGGTGGTTACGAGACATTTTGAGACCGGATCCTGGTCATGATCTGGCATCCATGATAGGCCAGTATTGTCAGAGGATCGTGTCAGGGAGATCATCCGGGAGGAGGTGGTCGAGATTGTCCGGGGTCAGATTCCAGAGATGTTTGGGTCTATTAAGACCATCATGGTTGAATACGTTGACGAGCGCTAAGCAGCCATTACTGAGACGGCTGTCATGGCAGCTTCAGCAGTTGTAATGGCGGCAGGGGAGGAGCTGGTCAAGCCTTCCAGTACCGGGACTTGTTACTGGGACATATTTTGATGAGTAGAGGGCTACAGTTACTTGGGATCAGGGAGAAGTTCCTTACTCGTTACATTCCGCGGGTTGAGCGGGAGAGGCTGTCATAGGAGTTTCTGGATTTGAGGCTTTGGGGGTTTGGCTCGAGGCCGAGATGCACGTCACGGGGACTCCGGAAGGGAGTGATGATTAAGTCCAGCTGGAGTTTTGCAGCTGGAAGGAGAATGGTTATTTGATGGATTAGAATGTCGTTTCTTAGAGCAAGGATTGTGCCCTTCCAGTTTTCCGAGTTCGAAGGAGTGAGCAAGCTTGTAACCCCTGGGTCAGATTGCATTCAAACTCGGGGCCAGATGGTCGCAAGGATTGGCGACATTATTTCAACACTGGTGAATGCGGGTGGGTCGATGTGGCATGAGTATCTTGTGAGCGTAGGCAATTACCATCCCTACCCGTAGGAGCTAACATCCGATTCACCTAGGATCTCTGGTATCGGGCGGTAAGGATTGATTGTGTGATCTATTGCACTTTTGGGATTTGAGACTATGTCTTAGGAGTAGTTTGTAGCCCGGTTTAGGGCAGAGGTTTCTTCAGCTACTGCAGTTCAGCTGTGGACGACTGAGCTGGTGAGTGAGTCAGGGTGTGAGACTATGAATAATATGACTTTTAGAGCCCGAAAGCGGGAGATTTGTTTGGAGCAAATTGGAAAGAAGGGTATTATGTGGGAGGTCTACGGACGGGGTCCCACAGTTTGGTTATTCAACATTGTCAGGATTCAGTGGTTTTAGTAACTATTATTGATTGGCGGATGAAAGCGCCAAGGGAATTGTCATTTGGTCTTTAGAAGTTGTGTGGACTTTTGGGGTTTAGCTAGTGATGGAACACTAGCATTAGTAAATGTTGGTTACCATCGGGTCGACTAATAGAAAGAAAAGAAGGATTGGGAGTCCTTCAATTTTTGCGCGCTTTGAGAATATAGTCAATTCAAAGTGGGGGATAATTGTCCTGGGATTCAGAAGCAGGAACTGTTTTGAAACTGGGATAAGTTTCGCGTTTATGTCAGGGAGAAAGGAGTGTCCGTTTAGTTTGAGCGTTGTGTGAGTTTGGAGTTCAGTAAAACTTCCCAGCATGTGAATTGTGTCTGCTTGGCGCTTGATAGCAGAATTTGGGGAACTTTTTTGGGGTTCTAGTCATGAATTGAGTTTAGTTCGGGTGTCGGTCGAGTGTGTGCTCGACGCTGGGGGTTTTTGGATTGATAGACCGAGGGTAAGGCATCGGGCAACGGTTTTGTTATGACGAAAGTGTTTTAAGACTGTGGGGGTAACCGTAGCATTCACGAATTCCTTCAGATGATTAGGCGTAGGGGTCCAGTTCATAATATTGCCGATAGACCACGACATGATTGCAATCAGGGAACGATAGGTCATTGGGGACCAGGCTTGATGTAAGACTACAAAATTCGGGTAGCGTTAACTTTTCGTATCTGACTCGATGGTGATAGGTTGTCAGACTATTATGGTCGGATGGACTAGAAGCATTGATGGATCCATGTGTGGCGATATAGTTAGGGCAGTTATTGCTAGTCGAGTTTCCTTCGGGAATCGCGTGGAACAACTATAAGATCGCTAGTTGGTTCAGCAATCAGGCAGGAATCTGATATTCCGGACGAGTTTTCTTTCAAGTATAAGTGTACTGCAGGGAAATTTGGTATGTGACTCTATCTTCTAGTTGGAACCTCAGGTTATCAGAAGTTGAGTAGCCAGTTGGGAGTTAAGTGCAATGAATTCGACAATGATTCAGTGTGGGCAGTCGGTCAGGGAGCCAGACCATCTTGAGACTTCAGATTTTGGATTGAGTAAATGTGATCATGTTGCAATGAATTGGTTTATATTCAGGTTTCAGAACCTTGTGAGGGTTGGATACGGTTTCCTTGGAAAGGTTGGGGGTATGCTTGTAGTTGTGGCCATGTAGCTCCAGTTGTCTGGCGTGTAAGGAATGATAAGGAATGATTTCGAGAACGAAATCTAATTTAAGTATGTGAGAGTTGTAACATCTCGTTTATTAAATAAATAAATGGATAAAAATTTATAAGAAAATAGTAGCCCTAAAACCCATAATAATTAACGAGGTGTTGGTTTCGGGGAACCAAATGATATAAATTGGGTTTTCGGGGGTTAAAGTGTAATTTCGGGACTTATTTTGTAAAGATTTTCAATAGTCAGGGGGTGTTTGGTATCATTTGGACTTATATTGAATAGATTCTTGGGGGCAGGAACTAAATGGTAAATTTTTTGGCCTAAATTAAAAAGGGTTTTGTATAGGAAGGTCAGTTTGGTAACATTTGGATTAAATTTGAATGAAAAAGAAGATGGAGGGGCTGATTTCATTATTATGGAATAATGTTCTAAGAGATTCGGGGTATACAAAACTGCTACCCTCTCAAACCCTAACCCTAAACCTAGTTTATGTTGTAGCAGCCACCCTCCTAACTTCCAGCCGCTACTCGGTTGAGGTCCCAAACCACCGGAGCCAATCACCTTGTGCTCATCCTAACGCCAGGAAAATGAAGCTGCATGTTTTCTATCGTCGTTTGCTCATTAGATTTCCCTCCAATTTTCATCGCCACCTCCTACCATTGTTGCCAACGAAGCTTGTTGCCGCTGCAGTACTACCTACGTGAATTAGCCGAGAAAATCGGAGGTGCGGGGTTGTTTACGACGTTGTTTTTTGCCATGGTGCTTGTTCGTTCCCTTCTACCATCTCTCCTGTTGTTGCGTACCAACATCAACTGTCGTCGATAGCCGCTGCTGCTGCCCGTCATTCGTTGTCACCCCATCGTCGCCCACTGCCATGAATCAATTGCAGCAGCTCGGTGTGTTCTGATCGTGCGTGTGAGCATTTTGTGGTTGATGTTCAACTGTGGAAGCTCGTTTAGCCAGAGAAAAACCCCATGAATAACCACCATGGCAGTCAACCATGGTGTCTGCCGCCATCAACTCCGCTGTTACCCGCCATTTCGTGCCACCACCGTTGCCGTACACCACCAGGTGGGTGGTTGGGTTCCTTTTATGAACATAAAACGTGTCAGTGTGTGTGTGTGGCTAGTTAGCTCGAAATCACAATAGGGCCACCACCATCACCGTGACATGGTGGCTAGCACCTCCGACCACCGCCTGCCACCATAGAGCGGCTGTGTGTATGTGTGTGTGTTATTTCATTTGTGTGTGTTTGGATATTGTTGTAAAATGTACTGTATGGTCGGAATAATGAAATAAAACAATCTGTCACCGCTGTGAGGTGGTGGTTGCCACCTCGCGCCACCATTCTGCCGCAACCAGCCACCACCTTGGGTGGTTGTGTGCTTTTGCGTGTGTGATTGTCATTTTGGGATGCTTGGATATTTTTTTATCTAAAAGTCATAACCATCACCACGAGGTGGTGGCCACCGTCGTGAGCCGCCGTTGACCACCACCACCCGAGGTGGTAGTTGGTGGTGCCTGACTTGTTTAACCCTAATGGGCCCAATGAAGCCTAATTGACCTAAATGCCTAACCATGTGACTAATGGGCTAGTATTTGGGTTTGAAACCCTATTTAGGGTTTGGAAACCCTAATTTTGGGGATTTGATCGGGACCTGCACTGGAATTATTTATTAGACTGAAAATGTTCATTAATAATCATTTGCAATTAATCTAAGGCAATTTTGGACTTAACGGATTAAGTCCTTAATGGGTTAAGTAGGAACACTTAACCCTAATCGACATTTCATGTGAAAACCCTAATTTCACTGGGCCTTGAGGAATATGAGAGGTTGGACCAATTGAAATGCCAAATGTTTGGACTGGACCTAATGGTTGGGCCTTAGGGTAAGACCATGTAAAGGTTGGGCCCAATTTGGAAAAATTAGCCATATGTTGGGCTTTGGCCCATTACTTGACTATTGGGCCTTTGGAGTGTGAGTTGGACCTTGGGCTTGGAACCCAATTATTAATTGGGTATTATTTGATTTTGATAGTTCAGGAAGCTGTCAACCAGCAACTGGAGTTTTATCCCCGGGACTTCAGCAGTGTCATGTGAGTTCTCCTCACTATATCAATGGGGTCTAAGGCACCAATGCCCGCCCTTTCGGATTTGTATTCGGGTTTATTGCAAGATATGCTTTATGATTTGTATCCTGACTATAGTATGGTTTCTATGTTAGTGATCTGTTGGATCAGTATCCTGGTTATAGAATGGTTGCTATGTTAGATATCAGTTATATCGGTATCCTAGTTGTAGGATGGTTGCTATGTTAGTGATCGGTTAGATCAGTATCCCGCTTATAGGATGGTTACCACGATTAGTGATCTGTTAGACCAGTATGATTATCTGTACTTGCTAGCTAGCATATGATATGTATGTGCACATGTTTGTTGGTTTGGGGGATTAGGTTAAGGCAGGTCCTTCTTTGTGTTGTAGGATAAGATACCTAGGACAGACCGGATAAACTACATACCCGATTAGGGAATACTAGTCAGGCCGAAGGCTCGACGAGCGGTTCGGATAGGCTGAAGGCCCTGAGAGGTGGTCCAGACGTGCCGATGGCTCGGAGAGTGGTCCAGATAGACTGATGGCCTGTGAGGCGGTCCAACCAGACTAATGGCTCATTATGCATGCTGCGTTTGTTTATATGATATGGTTATATATGTATGGCGTTGGTATTTTGGGGGAACTCACAAAGCTTCGGGCTTACAGTTGTTGATTATGTTTTAGGTAGTTATGATGATCGCGCGAAGGCGAATGTGTGATCGTGCATCTCCTTATATTTTCATGATTTTATTATGGGGATACTTTGATGTTTAAACTATTTTGAAAACAAATTGTAATAACTTAATGGTTTTAAATATTTTAAAAAGTTTATTGGCTCGAATTTTATGGGTGTTACAAGTGTTACGGGGAACGAATTTATTGGCTCGAATTTTAAACGAGAAATCATATAGTTTAATTAATATTAGACAAGAATTAATTGTGTGACTAAGATACATTAACTGAATATAGGGGACTTAAACTATCAAAAGTTTGATAGTTGAGTATTGGGCTGAGAAGGCTCATGGAACTAGGCTTGGACGAAATTAGGGATGTGTCCATCCTAATTTCACCCAAGAGGCCTTATTCCAGAAGCGTCCTTGGACTGCTTAAGACATAAGCTATCTATTAGGGTTTTGACTGAAACCCTAGCAGCACCAGTATAAATAGGACCCCAAGGCATCCATTTTTCGGCCACTTGATACCCTAGAAAGATCATAGCCGAAATTGTGCCTCTCATCTCTCTACATTATCATCCACTTGCATGTGTGGTGTTTGTAAGCCATTAGAGGAGTGAAACTTGTGACTCTAAGCTCCAAGGACAAGAAAATTCAAGCTTTGAAGAAGAGGTAATCATCTAGATCTGTTTTCTTATGTCAATTTTGAATCATGTATGATAGATCTAGGGTTTGTAAGTCTTGGATGAATTGCATGTACAATAAAGAAGCCTAGATCCAAGCTTTAGGGTTTGCACGAGCACATAGGATGTTATTTTGTTTAAAGCCCATCATAAAGTTTCAAAGGGCTATGCTGAAGTTTCAATGGATATAGAGTGCAATTCGAACTCCTGATCATGTAACTAAGTGGACGACTTGATTTGAATTATTTATGTTTGCATTCTGTTACTCTGTAGGGTCAGTATGGATATCAAATAGATGGTAATTTATGGAAACAATCTGTTAGCGTACATTTCAACAATTTTAGTTCATGTTTTGCCATTGCACATTTGTTTACCAAAATTTTGATTGCATAATGATGTGTTCTGCTTTTGTATTGTTTTATTTATTTCCAATAAGAACTTATACTTGCATTGTTCTTAAGGAATTAGAATTATTGTTCACTAGTGTCATGATTGATGAAATTCCTGTCATTTTATTGTGCAACATGAGTTTGAATGAAATCAATCTGTATTTTGTATGAATGCTAATTAGCTATCTAATTTTAATCTCTTTCTGGTTTTTGGAGTCAGGATTTATGAACTTTTTGTCATTTGATTTGACATGTCATTCTATAATTAGAGGCACTGTAACAACCACAAAATTCATAAAAGTTTAAAACTTTTTCAAGCATCCAAAAACCATTACTTATTACAAAATGTTTCAAAATAGCTTCATATCGAAGTATCCCAGAAATCAAAATCATAAAATGTGAGGAGGTGCAAGATCAAGCTTTTGCCTTCCTGCGATCATCTGAAGTACCTGAAACAAAACCAAAAAACTGTAAGCCTGAAGCTTAGTGAGTTCCCCCAAAATACCAATACATTTCCATTGATAGCAATATTGGAAAATGGATTTGATTCTTTCGTTAGTAGTAGTGTCAAAATTTACCAAATAAGGAAAGATTCTCACCACCCAAGTTTCAGTTGGATAGAAACTTGGAATCATGCAACTTGTACTGTGTGATGAATGAGAACTTCATCTTTGGGAAATTAAGACTAAGTCCTTGTTCACATGTATATGTGAGTCAAGTGAAGGACTAGGGAATCGGGTACACTTGGTTGTGTGTTGGTCAGGTCCACCACAAAGAATGATAAGACTATTCGTTATCATTTACTAAAGTTTAGTAAATATGGTTATACTTACAAGATTAAGTGTAATTTTGAACCATTGGAAAAGTTTCAATGTATAGCAGAACGAATAAGAAGATCAAATTAGGCAGAAAGATAAAAGTTTCTCCAATTTGAAAAGAAGGGAGAGTACTTGAGTATCGTGTTTTATGATTATCTTAGTGATTTTGAAACCATATCACAATTGATCCTCTAAGTGCACTTGTACGGCTAAGAAGAGGAATCGAGAATTTTTGAAGTGGTTAAGTCAAAAGGTGAATCATACTTCCAAAATCAAATCTTAGAGCCACACTCCAAGATTGAGCCTTGAGTGACATAATCTTAAGAAAGGTTTATAACACTTATCACATTTAGAGTATAATGTTTTCCACTCTTGTACATTTGAAATTGGTAAGTTGTGATGTTTTGGATAAAAAAAGACCAACTAAGGCCAATTGTGTGAAGTGTTTGTCTTGATAAGAAACCGCACTAAATCTTGAATATTTGTATGTCAAGAATGTTTCTTGACAAAGTGAATCTTATATGTCAAGAGGTCAGTGGGAGTCTTAAAGATCTTGAAAAGTTTCAAGAACTAATCAAGAGTAAACCAATTTGTTATCACTAGCACACGACTTGAGGTTTATAACCTATCGTGTTGACATATTCTTGTTTATGTGCCCATTCCAGTTAAAGTTGAGTATACATGTGAGTTATATGAGTTCTCAATTGTTTGCATAACAACTTGGAAGCGATGGTAGGCCCTAGTGTTTCCAGGTGGCAATAAATTAAGATTGACAAATTCAGTCCATATGAGTTTGGATTTGTCACTAACCTTGTCTTGCGATTATGGTTATGACAAATTCATACGGATAGGAACACATACACCATAAAATCTAAGTGTCATAAGGTTTCTCTCCAATTCATGAAAATGATTGTGAGGAAACGCTTTCAATAAGTAGATTTTTAGGAGATAGCATTTGTGATATTTGCATTCTCAAATTCGATTATGATTACGGCATCCATCTTCATAGTTTGAATTGTGAGAAATGGAAAAAGGTCTAAACATTTGAGACTCATTGCTATAAGTTCTATAATTGTTTAGACAGATATGTGAGCTATCTAAGGAAAGGTGTATGAGTTTGAGAAGCCTAGATAAAGTCTTATCGAAGCATCTCGTGTCAGAAATATGAACTTTGGTACAGAAGTCAACAAGTATTGATTTCTAGAAGTCCAGCTGATTTATGGGTACATGTCAAAGCTAGTGGGAGCATAAGTGTTATGCTAGTAAGATAATAATTATTATGCTAGTAGGAGCATAATTATTATGGTAAGTGTTGCAAGTTAGGAATGTTAATTATAGGAAACAAAAGTTTCAAATCGCAAAGCTACAGGGTTTGAAAAGTTGTTTTGCTATAATTAAGGGAGAGGAATTCATACTTCATTTCAAATCTAAAAGCTTAGATTGAGATTTTAATCAAATTTAGTCAAGAACATATATGAATGTTATGTTGAAATGATTCAACATAAGGAAATTATATATGTGGAAATAGTATAGGAAGAGACTGGTAAAGTATCATGTCTTTATGTGAAACATTATGTATCGTATCCCATATGCTTCAGGTATAGGATTGATTACATATAATATAACATTAATTTGTTCTAATTTTCCAAATGCCTAGGGCATTAAGAGGGAAAAGGGAAAAGAGACTAATTAGATTAATGGGGACTACTTGTGTAAATTAGTTATATATATATATATATATATATATATATATATATATATATATATATATATATATATATTGTTTGGGCTTATGATACATGGTGGACTAAGTTTATGAAAGAATCCATAAAGAGTTAGTCCATATGGATCATGGATCATGGATAATAAGCCCAAGGGTATGGATTAGGGTTTAACCATGACTCTTAGAATCTTACAATATATATATATATATATATATATATATATATATATATATATATATATATATATATATATATATATATATATGTCCCCCTATAGCTAAAATCGATTACTACATATGCTATAAGAGTTCATTTGAGCTGATTTATGCAAGGATATTCTCTCTCAAAAGTCCTCCTTTGTTCATGGTGTTTGTGAACCATTTGAGGCATCACATTTGAGGTGCTAAGTTCTTAAAGGTTAAAACTACAAGCTACAACAAGAGGTAATTCTATAAATCACTTTATGTTGTTTATTTGCTAATTGCATGCTAGTTGTAGGATTAAAGCTTTGGAAACAATATTGCATGTATAATTAGAGAAAACATAGATCCAAAGCATTTAGGTTTGTATGTGCATCATAGGATGTTGTAGTATACTAAAACCCAACACCTCTAACATCGGCGCTCAACCCGAGGAAGAAATTCATATTGAACCAATTGACGAATCGTTACCTCTTAGGCGTTCCACTCGAGTTAGATTGGCACTGAAGTTTTATGGTTTTCATATTACTACGGATGGTGATACATTTATTAGTGATAGTACACTGGTAAATTTTGATGAGCCTTCTAGCTATAAGGAAACCATGGCGCCTTGAGTCTGCCAAATGGAAAGAGGCAATGGACAGTGAGATCTAGTCCATGTATGACAATCAAGTTTGGAACTTGGTTGACAATGTACCAAGTCGTAACACACTTGAGTGCAAATGGATCTTCAAGAAGAAAACCGACATGGATGGAAAGGTGCACACTTTCAAGGCACGTCTGGTTGCGAAGGGCTTTACTCAAACCTCGAGGGTTGACTATGATGAGACCTTCTCACTAGTGGCCAAGATCAAGTCTATTAGGGTTATGTTAGCCAAAGTTGCATTTCATGATTATGAAATCTGGCAGATGGATGTCAAAACCACTTTCCTTAATGGGAAGTTAGCTGAAGATGTTTACATGTGTCAGCCAGAAGGCTTTCTGGATGCTAAATACCCTAATAGAGTGTGTAAGCTTGAGAAATCGATCTATGGATTGAAGAAATCTTCTCGCAGATGGAATCTTTGCTTTGATGAGAAGGTCAAATAGTTTGGCTTGTCTAGGAGTGAGAATGAGTCTTGTATATATGTCAAATCCAGTGGAGTATAGTTAGCTTCCTAGTACTGTATGTTGATGACATACTGCTCTTAGGAAACGATATTCCATCCATACAGGAAGTTAAGTCCTGGCTTGGAAATTGTTTCGTTATGAAGGATCTAGGAGAGGCTGCTTATATTCTGGGAATAAGGATTTTGAGAAATAGGAGTAAAAGACTAATTGTACTTAGTCAAAGTACTTACTTGGATAAAGTGTTAAAGTGTTTTAGCATGGAGAATTCCAAGAAAGGAGAGTTGCCTATCCAGAGCAATACCAATCTGAGTAAGACTCAGAGTCCGAGTACCATTTCCGAGATGGCAGAATGAGTCAATTACCATATGTTTCCGTCGTTTGATTAATCATGTATGCTATGACATGTACTCGACCTGATGTGGCTTTTGCTTTGAGCATGGTCAACCGATATCAAGGGAACCCAAGTAAAGCTCACTGGACAACCGTAAAGAATATTCTTAAGTATCTATGAAGAACTAAGGACTGGGTCCTTGTTCTTGGTGGCAGTGATGACTTGAGAGTTACTGGTTATAGTGACGCCAGTTTTCAGACAGACCGAGAGAATTTCCACTCTCAGTCTTGATGGGTGTTTACACTCAATAGAGGAGCAGTAACTTGGAAAGGTTCCAAGCAGGAGACCGTAGCTGATTCAACATGTGAGTCATAGTATATAGTTGTGAGCGAAGCGTCAAAGGAGGTTATATGGTTGGAAAACTTCATTGGAGACCTTGGAGTTGTGCCAGCCATAAAGGAGCCCAGAGAGATTTTCTGTGATAATGAAGGAGATGTTGCCTTAACCAAGGAACCAAGGGATCATGGAAGATCCATACATATTGATAGGAAATATCACTTCATCAAACATCGGGTAGAAGATGGACTCACTGTCGTCAAGCGGGTGTCGTCAGAATAGAATCGTGCGGATCCCCTCACAAAGGGTCTGAGTAGGATTAAGCACGTTCAGCATACGAGGAGCGTTGATCTGAAGAACGATATTAGTTTTAGTGATTAGATAGATATTTTAGAAACTTGTAATAGATAAATATAATTGACATTTGGTGATTATATAATGGAGATTTATATATAAGTATTGTTTACTATCTTTTATCAACTGTTTATTTTGTGTTTCAACTTTTCATGTTTTACTTGCAGATTAATTGGATTATTCAAATTATCCATAGTCGATCATACTTTGGGAGTAAGTAGTGAATAACGGCTTTCATGAATTGGCTTGTAGATTGTCTAAGTGTTTAGACATAGTAATAGTTGATGCAACGTTCATGAGTACTCCTGAAATGGAGATTTGAGTATTGGATTAAACCTACGCTCATTTGAATTTACTTCATGGAATTTATCACGAGTAATTGTGAGACAATGATATTGTATAGTCTTTAAACTGAGATATATGAGTTGTTGTTCACGAGTTGGTTGCGCATTGATAATGCGTAAACGCATCAGTAACTTGATGTTATAAAACACATTGTTGTGTAGGATTTGATGAGTAAATATTACAAACATATAATTCAAAGTTTATCTTTTCCTTTTATCTCAAGGAGTAAAAGTGATATCTTGGGCCCCTCGATGATTTAGTATTGACTTATGTATCGGGACCGATCAGGACTGTATTGATGTGTTCAATTAAGTTCCTTGTCATACAAATCAGAAATCGGGAAAGAAACCGTTGGAAAATGAGAATGATTATGTTCCATGTCTTTGTCCACAGAACGGAGGATTATATGATCCCTTATCTTAAGGACACGACTGACTGGGTCAGAGTTCGACAACGGCTTTTGAGAGCTATGATTGCTAATCAGATTCTGAAGTCGTACTTGCAATTATAGTTATTAGACTTATCCAAGTGGGAGACTATTGGATTAGGTGTCTAAGTCCATAACTATAATTGGTATGAACTTGATTTGATAGTAGCATGGTCCTTTTGGGTTGGATTCACTTTAGCAACTTGACAGGATGACTTAAGGAGAGAGAGAGAGGTTAATAAATGATTTATTAATATATTATGAGAATAATATATTAATAAGAAATCATATTATTTACTTAGCATTTGATCAGAAATTAATTTGGAATTTTGGGATCAAAGGAACTGATTAAAAGAACGGGGACTGTTTTGCAAATCATTGCTAGTTGCAAAACTGGGCTGCTGAACTCCTTTTGGATGGAGTAGACGAAATCTATAGGGAGGCCCTATAGAATTCATCCAAGGCCTTTAGAAGGGGAAGTCCATGAACCGCTTAGGGCCTAAGCAAGAGATTAGGGTTTCCACCTGAAAACCCTAGCAGCCTCAGCTATTTAAGAACCCTTTCACTAAGGATTTTCGACCACTGCTTCATTGGAGAAACCCTAGCCGAAATTCTACATTATCCCTCCTCTTGCTCCAAGTGTTTGTGAGCCATTAGAGGTGCAACATGTGGGCATTAAAGCTTTCAAAGGTCAAGATCTAGCTATGAATTCTTGTTATTACAATATAACAAGCAAGGTAATCTTCATAACCCTTTTCATATATGAATTTCGAATTATATATGCTAGATCTAGGGTTATTGCTTTGGAATTTCTTTTGCATGTTCAATTAGTGAAAAACTTAGATCCAAAGCAATTAGGGTTACATAAACACATAGGATGTTGTTATGCTCAAATCCCATCAATGAGTTTTACAAAACTCGTATATAATCAGGACACTTTATAATTTTATGTTGTATATAGGTTTAGTGTGTACCGTATGGTATAAAATATGAAAACAAGGGCATTATTAAGTCTTTTCATCCAGGGTATGGAAAACTTATGGACCGGACCTGCTTCCGCCGCCGGTCGGGATGTGACAAAAAATAAGCTTTTAGTTTGACATAAAATAAGCTTTTATGAAATTCGATCCCCACACGACTAATGACTAGGGATGAGCTTTAGAACCGGACCAGTTCGGAACCGGAACCGGTTTCCCTATATTATAAGAACCGGGAACAGGACCATCGGTTCTAGCACCGGTTCCAGTCCCGGTTTTCGATTATTTTTCAAACTAGAACCGGTTAAAATGATGTAGATGAGATGTTAACTTTCGGAACTTGTAAATGATTCATTATGTAACCAAATTATGACTTTTTACATTGTAAATTGAAGTATAAACACTCAATTACATGATGAAAAAAGAATTAAGTAATTCCGACTTCATTTGAGTGAGTTATGCACATTTTAAAAGCGGGACAGATTCCAAAAATAAAATAAAAAATGCTGAAACAGAAAATATGTATCATTGATATGCTATCTTCCGAGGTCTATAACTGATTCAATATCTTACCAAAATATGTGTTTGTACAGTCTAAAATGAAGTACAAACACAAAATTACATGCTGAAAAAAATGAAGTAATTCCGACATCAAATGAATGAGTTATGCACATTTAAAAAAATGGGACAAATTTAGAAAAACAAAAAGTGCTTAAATTTAAAAAACACAACATAGATATTCTTTCTTTCGGGGCATGTGTCTGATTCAATATCTAACCAAAATATATGTTTGTACAGTCAAAATAGAATTACAAACTCCAAATAACATGTTGGAAAAAAATCAAGTAATTCCGACTTCATATGAATGAGTTATGCACATCTTAAAAAACGGGAAAAATGTCAAACGATTCCGGTTTTTAGAACCGGGTCCCGTTTTCATAAAAATTGAGAACCGGTAACCGGACCTTATTACCAATTCTGGTTCCGGATCTGGTCCGGTTCCGGTTCCGTTCTGGTCCAGTTCCGATTCTGACAGTTCTAGTTCCGATTCTGACAGTTCTAATGCTTATACGAGAAGTAGTAATATAATAGTTCTAATAAATTATCTATGACAAAATAGGATTTGAATGATTCATTAAAAAAAAACATTGTTTTGCCGAACTGACCTTATTTTGTGAGAAAACAAAGTTTTGTTAATTTGTTTATGTCCTATAAACCGTAAGAATTTCATTCAAATTTGATATTATAAAATTATTTATGTAGATTTAGTGATTATGTATCAAGCCTACGATACTAGTAGTAGTTGTGACATAATCATAACTTGTGATCTCAAAATCAAATTTGATAAGAGATGTTTATATTTTGTTCTGATTGATGGTTAGGAAGACGTTGGATACCCCTATCCAAGTTTTTTTGGGCTAATATCTGTTCGTCTACCAAAAAATGAGATTCTTAAAAAATCCATGTTTGTTGCTCTAACCATACCAAACTAATACATATTTCATTTGACAAAATTGCGAGAATGATATCTGTGGTATGTCCAAAAATGCTATTTTGAGCCAAACAGGTTTGGATTAGCATCAATAGTCCAAAAGTTTTCATTTTGTTGCGGTTTTAGTCCAAAACAATTTAAAAAATCTAAAAATGATGGATTTGCCCTTTTCCATTTGTTTTTTGCTTTTTTTTTTGTTATTTAATTATTTTTTAACTAAAAAAATATAACAAATAAAAGAAAATCTCTCTCTCTCTCTCTCTCTCTCTCTCACACACACAGGTTTCTTGCTTACCACCGGCCAAAGAAGAATAAATCGGCGGCTGTCACTGGCCTAAGCTGCCCCTCCGCCTCCCACCGGTCAGGTAGCACCACCCCAAACACCCGCTTCGATCGTTGATGTCCTTCATTTGAGCCTCCACAGCTGACGACGAGAAAAGGAGATCGAGATCTGAAAGTCAGGGTTTCTTGGCGGCTAGGGTTTCAGATGGGGCGTTTAACGGATATAAATTGAGGGGAAGACACCAGGGGTCGATTTGAAGCTTGCTGACTAGGGTTGGAAGCTAAATTCAGTCTTATAATAACATAAGAAAGTCGTGGAGTGCATAAGCCATTCATTTCTTGATCCATCAACCTGGGAGCGAAGCCCTTCATCTTTCTCTTTTGATTTTTTAGAGCAGGGGGTGAAGGGATGTGTGTTTGGTGGTGCTACACGATCGGATGGAGGCTGTGAGGGGTTGTGAAGGTGGTGGTCGGTGTGACAACCCGAAATTTCTATTCTGTACAACCCTTCACTTCATTAGAAGTCAGAACAGTTTCTGCTAATTTTCAAGCTTTTTGGAATAAGTTTGAGCATTTTAGGATTAGCACTTTAAGAGAAATTAGGAGAGAGGATGCCCTAGGGTTTATTGGGCATCATTAAAGTTCCAAAAACTTCAAGAGTTTGGAGTTTACGGCCCAAATGGTATTTGGACCGTAAACCCTAGTGACTATATATATGACACTTAGCCATTTTTCACACTTTTTCACTTCTCAAGATCCAAACTCAATTCTCTCTCAAGTAGCTACGACTTTTCTTCTTGATTCTTCAATATTGTAAGTGTTTCTAACCCTTTTAAGTTGAGATATTACTTAATCTAGTGTTTTAACACACTTCCATCCGTGAAATCTTTCCAAAAGGTTAGATCTTCAAGTTTCACCAAGAACACCAAGAACATACACTAGTGTTATTGGCCTTTTGGTACCATTTCAAGCCTTTATCCTATAAGTACTTCTATCCTAGAGTATCTTAAGGTTTGTTACACTTCTATACATCAAGAAAACACCCAAGAAAGTCAAGATTAAAGGTGTTTACGGTCCAAGATGTTCTTGGACCGTAAACCCTAAAAAGTGTGCCAAAGAGACCCTAGTACCTTTCCCAAGCTTTAGAAACTAGCCTATACCCCTTCCATGATGTGTTTAGGACTAGAAAACATCAAAATACCATAGAAAATATGTGTTTATGGCCATAAACACATGGAGAAGTGGTCCAGGGGACGTAAACTACATATAGGAATGATTTGATGCCACAATCACTTCCATAGACTTATACTTCAAGTAGAATTGCTTCTAAGGACTTATAAGGCTTCAAAACACAATGTGGTCAAAGAAGCATGAGTTTACGGCCGTAAACTCAATGAGTTATCGTCATAAATCCGTAAACTCATGTAAGGGGTTGTCTTGAACCCTAAACTCAATAGCCAAGTCCTACAACCCTTAGATGCAATCCTTAGGACTTATAGCCCTTAGATCAAGTGTTTTACATGTCTTAGGATGTCTAATATTGGTTACTTAGTTGTTTAAAGACTAATTGGATACATATATGTGTTATTATATGTTAATTAGGATCCTTGTGTGTGCTCAAGTCTTCACTTGACACTTAGCATCCTATTCAGTCCGTTCATCCAAACCACTCACTACAAGTTAGTTCATACCCCATAATTAACTTCTTAATTGTTTTTAAATGCTTTTATGGAGGGGATACAAGTTGAATCATGCTAGTTATTATATCAATCACATGTGATTAGCAACTAACATACAAATGGATTTACTACACTTTTAGCTGTTTTACCAAACATATTACTTCAAATGGATTTCCAAAACATTTTTACTCGTTTAAAACTCTTTGTTAAACTGTCTTACATACTGAATGTTTCTTTTCAAACCCTGTTACAATTGTGTTTCAGAACAAAGGTTTTCTTTATACTTAAAACTGTTCTTATCAAATAAACTGCTTTCCAACCATTTTACAAACTGACATCAAGTCATCTTTTCTTAGTTGTTAAACTTTCATAAGGTTTTACAAAACTTCTTTTATACTTTTATATTGTCAATTGCATGCCTATATATGTATAGTTATATAAGTAATGTTTAAAGGACTTAGGAAGGCTAGCTCGCTTTATCTCCTTTTCCTCGTTGGGATGTGGCTTTAGGGCATCGGTTATTCATCCGAATGTCGTCTAACTATTATTTATATATTATGTATACAAATATAGACATAAAAGTTCTATCAGTCAATTCAATACCCTTGGGTAGCAAGAGTATACGCTCATGTTCATACGTACAGGTCATATTACTAGTAAACTACGATAGGCGTAGTTTAGGAAGTTACTAATACTATTACTAGAACGAAGAATCATACAATTAGTTAGTTCATTCATGAGTCAATACTTTCTAGATAGAGAGGGAATACACATTACAGCTAGTACACATAGTACATTTCAATAACTTGCTAGATAGAGAGAGAACACACATTACAGCTAGTACACACAGTACATTTCAATACTTGCTAGATAGAGATAGAACACACATTACAGCTAGTACACATAGAACATTACAATACATACAGGCTAGACAGAGGGAGAACATACAATATAGCTAGCACATTCATTACATATACATTCATGCAGTTATGTGAGCCACTAGACGAGGCATGGCACTACCTGCCATGGCTGTTTTTGTATCCAAAATCTCCTTAATTGGGGAGTGTATGAGTTTGCGTATAGATCTATACTGGATTGACTATCATACACCTTGATGTTCGCTACAGTGGGACTTGCAAGTCTACGGGTGCCAAATGTCATTTCTTACGGCGTCTTACATCGTCGTTTTACTAGAGTCAGTAGCAGGGTACAGGCTGATCACATGTTACTTTAAATTACAATTGGTTTAAGGTAGTTAGTACAGCAGTAGTTACTTATTACAATACTACAGTACTATAATATTTTTCCCATTACATTCACGTCATGAACATTCACACGATGCACGGTAATGTAAAAACTATATTTTTGGTTAATGATCGTCAGATTTGGGAAAATACATTACAAGAGACACACAGATACTAGATGCCTTGGTAAAAGGCTACTTTTAGTAGGAAACATAGGGTTTTCTAGGAGGTTCAACACTTTTACATACTTACACTTCACATACTTACAAATACTTTCTTACAAATTCAGACACTAAAATACTTATGATCTCACCAGCTTTAAAGCTGATACTCTCTTTCAAAATAACTTGTATCCTCAGGTCAGTAGTAGACTGGTACCGTTGCAAGGTTTAGAGAAGATGCAGCTCGTTCAAGACTCATCTTTCATTTTGATTTATACTTTAGTGTCTATTAAACATGTCTGAACACATTTGTATTAAAATTATATTATTAATGCAATGGATGATGTTGTTGCTTGTTTACTACTATTCATTGTTGTGATACTGTACATGACGTCCTCCGCCCCCGAACGTTTCCGCCATTCATGGTTTTGGGGTGTGACAGATTAGTGTCAGAGCATTGTTTATAGTGAATTGAGTATATCAACCCATAAAAGATATACAGACTATAAATACAATGGGATTAAAATAATCTAAACAAGAGTTTATACTTTAAATAATAAAATATTTAATTAAGTATATGTGCTTGCATTCATACTAAAATCAGTGTAACTAGGACAGTACAAAAGTATTACGATTGTTGGGCAGCACAAGTAGACTTAGAGACATATAGTCAAAACTGAGAAGATATAGCCTGATCAACTATATTATCTGAGGGTTGACTAGTATGGGCCTAAGTGTGGTTGTGAGGTTGCAACAAGTCTAAAAACATACCCACAATACCACAACGAGAACAATAGAACCTAAACCTAAAATACTATAGGAGTATTTTGTGTTACTATAAGCTACTTATGTGCTAGATTATTATATCACTACAAGAAAAACAGCCTTTTACGACGCTCATTGCGCGTCGTAAAAGGCTCAGACGACGCGCAAATGCGCGTCAAGGAAGGCTCTGTCATAAAGAAAGACGACGCGCATTTACGACGCTCATTTACGACGCGCATTTACGACGCGCGTTTACGACACGCAATGCGTATCAAGGAAGGCCCTGTCATAAAGGAAGACGATACGCATTCACGTGTCGTAACCTTACGACGCACGTGTTAATGACACGCAATGCGTATCAAGAAAGCCACTGTCAAGAAAGGCCATGTCATAAATGAAGATGACACACATTTTTGCGTATCATAATTTTAAATGTTTAAAAAAAATATTATTTATAGATTTTTCTAATTTTCAAATTAAATAATACATTAAAAATCTCATAATACAAAATAAAATACCATAAATAACAAAGATAATTCATTTCACTAATATGTCACATACAAATAACTATTCCAGTAGTGAGTAAATGTTATAAAAAAATGAACTCATTTATATACAATTGCATTATCTAGCTTCCTATGTGCCAAGAACTCTCTGTACAAAATGTTATCTTTGGTATGCATGTCTAAATACCTACTAACTCCTCCTATTCAAAAGATAGCCACCAATTTTCTCAGCAAAGTGTTGAAAAGGTACCTGCAATACAAAATCATTAACAAACATAATATATTCTAATTTTTTATTGAAGTATATGAAAATTGAAGTAGTTAGTTTAGTTAGCTACCTCATTTTCCTGTTTGATATCATGTGTAAAGAATTGTTACATATACATCCTATACAAAGTAATAAAGTAGGAGGTTATTTCCTGTAGTTTACCCATAAAAGAAAGGAAAAAAAACTTACAGGTTCTGTAATATAGACACGTGCCAGGTCCTTCAAAAGGTGAATTGAGAGAAACAAATACGTTTGTAGCATTCATGAGATTAATACTTAACCTCCTTCCCATAATTATTCTTTGCATTTCATTGTACAATCTGTTAATCAAATTTATATGTAAAAGGGTCATCAATTTGAACTCACGTTCCAACACCTTCTTTGAATAGATGACTATAATTTCTAGCCACAATTCAACTTATAAAAAGGAAAGAAAACAACAATCTAGCTTATAAAAGATTAATAAATAGAGGGCCTGAAATTGCTTAAAGCTCAACACCAGTAATCGCTAATCAATAAGATAATACTTTGTTTTTTTAACTTCTCCAACCATTGGTGGTTGTTGAGTTGACCCGACATCTTGTTGGAAAAATCAGGGCTTCCTTCAACTTCTCTCACTTTGTCCATAAGAAGGGATGATGGGCTTACTTCCTTCAAATCAACATTCAGATTCTTAAACAAAACCTGAAAGGCCACAATAACAATAGTGAATATAGTATATTATCGGAATTGATGTTATAAACTTTTTGATTATGATGTGTGTAATATGATGTGTGTGCAGAAGAGTAGGGATCTTGCTGGGTACCATAGTTTTCAGCATAAGTAACCTGAACAGGAAGGTTTTGTCCGCTTGCAGCCCCACCGTATGCATGGTACACATCCACCACACCATGTGTGGCTGCAACTTCAACTGGTTGTGCATACGAATCTTGACTGTTCACCATTGTCCTGCAACCTATATATATATATATATATATATATATATATATATATATATATATATATATATATTACAACTGCAACTGGTAACACTGTAACTCCTAGGCACCAAGAAGGGTATTTTTGGAAATTGTAAAAGATCAAAAAGGGTATTTCAGGAAAGTGAAAAACCCAAAAGGGTATGTCTGGAAATTGAGATACCTGAACAAGCTCTTCATTTTCAGTAGCACAATTGGGTTTATCTTCATTTTCAATAGCACACTTGCAAAAATTTTAAACTTTTAAAACCCATCTTAGAAGGACTAAAGGTTAGAAAGGAGAAGTAATGAAGCTATGAGTTGAGAAAAGAGTAATCACAGCAAGGTCTCTAAAACAGACCTGCTGTTCAAAACGGATTTACTCCAAAATCTAAAACAGAAACATAGCTTTAACTAAATTTTATAGAAAACTATGATTGTTCAGCATTCCAGAACTATAAAGAAATCCTTCTAACTCCCAAGGATGAATTAAATATGAATTTTACAAAAAGGTGTATCACTTCTATCTCCAACAAGACAGTCAAGTGAGGTTGGCCAATTCTACCCAACTTGTGAGTAGAATTCGTCCATACCAAAATTCAAAGAAGTAAAGGACATACAAATGAAAGTCTCAGAGTTGGAATTGAATGAAAATCATTTCCCAAGCTCCGGATATAAAATTCAAATTGTGGACAATCACAACACTAGTAAAAGCTGGTGACTGCCCACTGATCTGGAGTCTGGATCAATTCTAACCAATTTATAATTGGAAATAACACCCCATCTGCTCCAGATCTTAAGTTCATAATATCAGGAACATATAGAAACTTGGAATCACTCTGGATCCTTTTCCAAGCCTTATAAATGATGAAAACAAAATGACATATCAGAACAGACCCGGATCAGACCTAACAGCAAAGATTCCATTCTTGCACATAGATAAAGTCCTTACCAGTGAAGTTGGGCTGCTTAAGAAAGTTAGCCAACTCAATTTGTGAACTTTGGGAACTGGTTTGGGGTCCGTTTGAGTTCTATAGCTCAAGGTATGATTTTTACAATATGACTATAGATCTGCTGTTATGAAAAATCTACATTTGTACCTGATGTTAAGAAAAATCACATTGTACATTTGGATGACCTAAAAGCAAAAGTTTTCACTTTATGTAGAACCATGAACTATATAACAGTGTATGGCATGACCAAGAGAAACTTTATGCTGCAAATCCTTCAAGGATGGTTGGCAACAATCATCTTTCATCTCATTATCAGACCGACTTCCAGCAGCAGCAGCTGGCAAGGAGCTCATTGATTTCTTCTAATAATGGGCATTGGAGTGAAGGTGAGAATGGAAATAATGATATGAGACTACTGTGACCAAGGGTATGATTGTCATTTTCTAACACAACATACCATTTTCTGTTTTCACCTGGAATTAATTTTCACAAAATAAAAAAAACATATAAGGTTTTCTCAAGTATCAACTATAAAAAATAAAAACCAATTTCCACTAATCTCGATTGATGTTACTGCTATTCAGATGAAAGAAGAAGAGGAGAGAAGTAAAATAGAGAAAGGAAAAGAAGGAGCTACTGTGGATCTTATGCAAGTGCTTCTTGCCAGCACTAAAGAAGTTAAGGAACAAAATGATGGGTTTGTTGATGTGGTGAAGAAAACCAAAGGAAATAATGGAAATTTGTTTTCAAAAGAAGCTACAGGGGGGGAAAAACAGTTTTCGAGTCAGGGGCATCAAGGGAATTTCTCGAAAAATGAAGGTTCAGGGGTTTTTGCTGGAAACCACAAGCAGGGGCAAAAAGGGAATTATCCGAAAATTGGAAATTCTGGGGCTTCTGCTGGAATTCGCTATCAAGGGTATAATGGGAATAATCAGGAAAATTTGGAATTTAGTTTTGATAAAGGTGGGAAGACAGGAGGTAAAAATGGGCAGGGGTATTATGGGAATATTCAGCCAATGAAAGGAAAGTCTAATGATTCAAAGATTGAACAGGAGCAAAGTTGGAAAAGTAACAAGGTTATGGGAAAGAACAAGGATGGGGGTGCTGTTTCGGAAGTCAAAGGGTTTGTGGGGAATAGTTCTATGAGTCGGCCTGACCAGGAAGCTAAAAAATCAGAAGCAGGGGTAAATTTTAATGGTAACAGGCAGGGCTATATTCCGAAATCTGGGGCTCGATTTCAAAATCAATATTATGGCTTGCTTTTAAAATCGATTTCATTAATTTTATATAAGAAGGGTACAACTGACCTAATTTTATATAAGAACTCTAGAACTGATACGTACCTTTCTCTTTGATAATTTCTTTTAAGATGACTATTGTTTAGGGCTATCAACAACACCGTCATCTCCGCTACCATAGTGTAATAAACAAAGCACCATTGAAGGCCCTTCATCATCTTCCGCTGTCATTACTTCCTTGAGTGAAAATTTCGAACTCGATGGGAGAGGAAATGAGTCGCCAATAAGAAATCTGAAATCATAAAATCAGATGGGAAGAAATCTGTGAAAAGAGTTGAAGTCGCTTGAGATACCGATGTAAATCCTTAGAAATCTCATTCGAGAAGAGAATGGAGAGCCGCTTCTTTTTTTGGCGCTGAATCGTTTCACCACCGGTCGATCACCACGGAAACAGGAGAACTGGAAGCTTAAAATAAAATAAAACCCTACACATATTTGTAATCTTCAATCGTCGGATCTAGGGCAGAAGTAGATGGACGATGGGAAGTAGAGCAGATGTGAAAATAACCCTCAATCGCTAGTAGGCTATGGAATCGTTAGCTTGTGAAAATTTTGTGAGGCAGTGGATGTGGGTGAGAGGTGGAGACGATGTAGGGTAGATATGAGAGTCATATGGAAATGAATGTAGGAGAAGAAGGCGGGTGTTTAAAAAATTTGGGGATTTCATTTTCCCTCTTAGAGACACGCGTTTCTTAAAAAAATATAAAACGACATTCACAGAGGACGCACGAGTGCCCTCCGTGTTTTTAATTTTTTTACATGAGACACTATTTAAGGGCACGCAATAATGCGTGACCTAAATCCTTAAATTTTTTGAATAGACGACACTCTTTTAATGTCACTCTCCTTTGCGTAACATAAATCACCGAGTGTCATGGTTTGCACGTCGTAAAAGGCTATTTTTCTTGTAGTGTATCTCTTTTCTTGGGTAGATAATATGGCTGAGTTCCATCCCTACGACAACTTGTACTTCCCTAACCAAGGTAATGAAGGCGGGTTTGAAGCTAATCTAGGAAATGACCACCTAATTCATGTGGATGGTCACCAGGCTAAAGGCTTAGGAGATGGTTCCGACTCCGAGCCTGAAGTAGAGAATCTACCCCCGATGGCTCTTGTCCCAAATCCTAACCCTCGTCCGGCTTTTCAAGGCCCGACGCCATCGCGGGTGGAAAGTTTGGAAACATGGAGCCAAGGGCAGGATCAACCCATGCCATTTAATGGAGACCGTAGCTTTTATAACCTGAGCGAAGGGGGATCAGCAGACAGAGTCTTGCCAATCCCGGTCCGCAGAGTGGCCCGAAATAAGATTCAAGGCAGGACAGGCCTACATCAAATCACGGAAGTTGTCACCAATGCGAGAATGCATACCCTCCGCACCATTCGTCTGGAAGATGCTCGTGAGAGATCCGAGAGAGACCATGAAACCCTGCTACAAGCACTAGCTGAAACACGAACCGAAGTCATAGAGCTCCGAGTACGCCAGAGGGTGTACGAAAGACACCTACTTGACATGGAACGCCAACTGGATGAACTAAGAATTCACCAGAGGGATGACCGTCACCAATAGGAAAGGCTTTATTTTCCTTCCTTGTTAAAGGATTCCTTTTCTAGTCTATGTCCTATGTGGCATTTTCTATGTAACTATCGTGTACTGTAGGTACTTTTAGTTAGGTGATAGCTTATTTTATTTCCTTATTTTTATTAGTTTATTTTAGATTTTTTTTGGTCTTTTTATCATTATTGCAGTGTATATTCTTTATTTTCTTTATTATGGATCATACCGGGTGCTTTTTATGTTGCATGAGGAATTTTGTAGGGTTTTGGTGCTTGTTGCGGTTGCGGGTTGATTGGAGATGGGCTTAGTGGGCTTCCGAGGCATTATTGGGCTTGGCGGAGTCAAAGAAGAAGAATTGGGCTTTGAAAGTTATTGGCTTGGATTATTTGGGCTTGTGAACATGGATCATAAAATTCTAATTTTGGGCTTGGAGCATCCATTTGGTGGCTAAATGATGATTGGTGCATTTCAAATTACATGGACAAGGGGGGACCAAAGGAATCTTTGGTAGTGGAAGGGTGGAGTGGTGGAAGGAATGACTAATAGTATGACAGCAACATTTGCGCGAGTGGAATTTTCGTCGCGCGGGTACCCGCGCAACTGCCCAGTTTGGGCATTTTGGTCATTTGGCACACCATAACCTTTGGGGATCAGATCTAGAGGCTCATTCACATTTTTCCACCATTGGAGACCTGCAAGAGGCGATTTTGGGAGCTAGAAATCATTTTCCTTTCATCTTTCCAAATCTTAGGTAGTTTCTTTATGCAATTAGATTATTGCTCTTGTTACTTTGTTGCCATGAGTGGCTAATACTCTTATTTGGTTGACTTTGGCTGAAAATCAATGAATGTTTGTGGGTTTTGAAGGATTTATGTGGATTACCAATTTATTCCATGTTTATGACTCTAGTTTGCAATTCTTATGCTTATTTGATGCTTTGATCATGAGCTTAGTATTTGATTGAGCAATGGTTGATTTATTTCATTGATTTTGCATTGGATCATTGAATATATCTAGAACAAAGGCTTTATGATGGTAGAAATCATCTCTAGCTTATGAGTCATATCTTCTTTATGGATGTGTAAGCATTTGACATCCTTTAGGAATTGGGGATTCCTTCATTCTTAAAGCTAATTGATTTCTTGGGATTAATTGCTTGTTGAATTGCCTTAGTTAACCAATTATTCCCAACCTTTGAGCATCTCATCAACTTGCTTAATTGCAAGGTTTTTAGTTATTCAAGTATTTTAGTTTTCAATTAATCAAACAACCCCCCCTTTTAGTTTAATTGTAGTTAGTTAGATTAATTTCACTAGTTCTATTGAATTCCATTGGTGAATGAATACAACCATTTCTCCGAGGATCAATACCCCTTTTTACCATTATATTACGTTTATTTAGCAATCAAAGGGTGTAATTTGCTTGGTGGGCTTGACATCCCACCAAGTTTTGGCGCCGTTGTCGGGGAAATTGGTTATTGTTATTTGATTGTTTATGCATAGGTCTACAAGAACCGGTGAACTACTCTACAATCCGGAAATTGAAAGAGAAGCAAAAAGGTTGAAAAAGTTAGCCAAACAAGCAAAGCAACAACAAATACTTCAAGTTTCTTCTTCTTCTCCACTAATCAACATAGAAGATCAAGTTCATACTTCAAGTGATACCGACACCAAGCCGAATTCTCCAATTGTTGGTCATTCCTTTGAAGACATTCCGTTTGAAAACCACATAGCCATGAATCACACTCCACCTCACAATCCCAACCCAAACCCAATCAATCAAGATGCTAATACCCCACCCCATCAACCAAGACAACAACCACAAGAACCTCTCATTGATGTGCCACCTTGGAATCAAGCCCATCCTCAAAACCAACCCAATTATCAACCACCGGCCACAACCGCAAAACCAAAACTTCCACCAAAACAATCAACCTCAAGACAATGCTTTTCAAGTTCAACAAGTACATTACCTAAATCAACCCAATTACCAACACCCTCCAATGTACCAAAACCCAATGTACCCACAACAACAACCAATACCCTAACTACCAACCTTATCCACCACCAATCTACAATCCCCAACAATACCCATATCCACCTTACCATCAACCACCCAATTACTTGCAACAATATCCCAATCACCCCTTTCCACCCAATCCTCCTCAAGAGCTGACACTTAGACAAATGATGGAAACGGATGTTACTCATAAACCTCTTGCTATTGTTTATCCCGCAAACCGCCGAGGAATTGAATCGAAGTCAAGTTTCATACATCAACTTACCAAGTTCCATGGTTTGGATAGAGAAGATCCTCAAAGGCATTTGAAGTCCTTTCACATGATATGTGTTAGCATGTTGCCCGACAATGTGACATTGGATGATTTCAAGTTAACCGCATTCCCGCTCACCTTGGAAGATAAAGCTAGAGAGTGGTTATTCAACTTACCACCGGGATCTATTCACACATGGGAAGAGTTACTCAAGGCCTTCAATAGAAAATTCTATCCCACCTCCCGCATTTCAAGTCAAAGAAGTGACATTTTGGGGATATGTCAAGGGGAAAATGAAACATTTCATGATTTTTGGGAGCGCTTCAACAATTTGTGTACAAGTTGTCCTCAACACAATATACCCGAACAACTACTTCTTCAACAATTTCAAGTCAAATGGTGGTGGGAAGTGGTCAGCAGTTAATGGTATGTGGTATTTGTGCAATGACGGGCCATTATACAGATAAGTGTCCTACACTTGGAAGCGAACCGGAAGATGTGAATGCAATGGGCGGATATCAAAGTCAACCAAGACCCATGGGATTTCAAAATAATTTCAACCCAAATTGGAGGAATAACCAAAATAACCCTTATCCACCAAAGCAAAATCCACCAAATCTTTTGATGAGACCCCAACATCCACAATACCAATCCCAAAAACCTCCATATCCACAAAATTCTTATAACCCTCCAAATTACCAACAACCTCCACAACAAGGTCAATCAAGTGGTACCCATCAAATGAGCCTTCAAGAACTTGTCACTTCTCTTGCTCAAATCCAAACCCAATTTCAATAAGAAACCAAGAATACTTTCTCCAACATTCAAGCACAAATTGGAGACTTAGCAACCACTCTCAACAAGATAGAACAAAGGGGTAAACTTCCATCACAAACCGAGAAGAACCCCAATGTGAGTGCCATCACCTTGTGAAGTGGGAAAACACTTGGAGAGAGTCAACCTAAAAGACTTTCAAGAGAAGACGAAGATGAAGTGATCATTATGGAACCTCCAAAAGTTTTAGTTCCTCCAAAGGAACCGGTTGTGCCAAATGTTGATCAACCCGATCCTTCCAACAAACCCATCAAACCATTGGTCATACCACCACCTTTTCCATCCCGGTTGGCTTCCTCAAAGAAACAAGAAAAAGAGAAAGAGTTTCTTGAGACTTTCCGCAAGGTTCAACTCAACATTTCACTATTGGATGCCATTAAGCAAATTCCAAGTTATGCAAAATTTCTCAACGATTTAAGCACCAAGAAGAGAAAATTCAAGGAAAATGAAAAGATTCAAGTCAATGCAAATGTGTCTGCGGTTATCCAAAAGAATTTACCTCCCAAATGCAAGGATCCGAGAATATTTGTTATTCCTTGTACCATTGGTGATTTGCATGTCGAAAGTGCTATGTTAGATCTTGGAGCCTCGATCAATGTGATGCCATATTCGGTTTTTCAATCTCTCAATGTTGGACCTTTGGAAGAAACGAGAGTCATCATTCAATTAGCAGACAAGTCAAGTGTGTCTCCAAGAGGAGTGTTGGAGGATGTGTTAGTACAAGTTAATCAACTTGTTTTTCTGGCGGATTTTTATGTCATTGATCTTGAAGAGAAGACTCCTTCCAAATCATCTATGATCCTCCTTGGAAGACCTTTCATGCATACCGCTCACACAATCATTGATGTCCATAAAGGAAAGATAACTATGGAATTTGATGGAGAAACCATTCACTTCAACACCTTTGAAGGAATGAGGTACCCTAGCAACATTTCTCCATTGTATCGGGTTGATGTGATTGAGCCAATAAACAGGATAAGCCCTAATGTATGCACAGACAAGATAATCATGGAAGATGATTATAATCCTAAGAGGGAACCTCAAAGAAGATTGGATCCTCCAATGATGGAAGTGGTCAAGAAGAAGATAATTAAAAGGTTCAAAAGGTGCAAAGAGAAGAAAAAGGCATTTCATGACAAGCACATAACCCAAAAACACTTTATTCCGGGGCAAACAGTTCTTCTTTATCATTCGCGGTTAAAGTTATTCCAGGGAAAATTACGATCTCGATGGCATGGACCTTTCATTGTTATAAAAGTGTTTGATCCTAGTGTGGTTGAAATCAAGAGTTTGGAAACAAACTAAATCTTCAAAGTGAATGGGCACTATTTGAAAGTATTTTATGAAGGCTTTGACATGGGAGAATTCAACAACATAACATTGGAAACACCGATTTACAAAGATTGACGGAAGCGGGGCTATGTCTTGGCAAAGACGTTAAATAAATGCATTGTGAATAAATAATCTCCGCTTGAAGTTTTGGGTGTTTCTAAACTTGAAGTTGGCCTAAAAATAAGCATATAGAAGTCTTCTAGTGATTTTGGTGAAGTTTGAAAAATTCCAAAAATTTGACTGTTGCGCGGGTGCCCGCGCAGACTTTGCGCGACCGATCCCAACCGCCCAGGTCCCGAGTTCCAAATTACACCAACATGGGGTGCTCTCTGATTGCTGCGAGCGGGTGCCCGCGCAGCCGTTGCGCGACCGATCCCCAGCCGCGCAGATTCCAAGTTCCAAATTACCCCAACATGGGATGTATTCTGACATGTGCGCGTGCCTGCCCCCCACCCGCATAAAGTTTGCGAGGGTACCCGCGCAAATATGTCATTTCATAAGAAAATTTCGAGTCATTTTATATGCGTCCTTTGCGCGACCAAGCTTTCATCCATGTGTATTTAGGCGGCCAAGAACTCTATCCAAGCATCATTATGCGACCCATGTGTTGCTTCCATACCATCCTCGCGGGCCTCCTCCACCTTGATCCCGGTATGATCCTTCCTTACTCTCATCCTAAGCATTGAGGACAATGATTAATTTTAAGCTTGGGGTGAGGTAATCTAATCTTTTATTTTTATTGCATTTAGGTTGTATATAGTTGCATTTAGAGTTAGTCATTTAGGTCACTCATAAAAATTGCATAAAAAAATTCAAAAATATTGCATATTTTCTTTCTTTCTTTTCTAATTTTCATACTTTTTAGATGCATTCTAGTTTAAATTCATGCATTTTTGTTCTCTCTTGTCTTCTCATCCCTACAAGTACCATAGCACCGAGTCATAAGTATTGAATCATAGATTGGTCTCAGGTCTTGATATGGAATTCCTTGTATTTGATGAATGGGACACGTTTTGGGCCTCACAGACCACTTTGAGACCGCTTGTGTGGGGGTCAGATGCAGGTAGCTTGATTGGGTCTAGGTGCGGAGGGATGTGGTTGGTCATACCAATGTGTGCGAGCAAAGACTAGCCCGGTAAGGTATTTTGAAGACATTAAAGACATTGAAGACTCGCATCTTGGTTTTGGGGGGAGTACCCCTTAGTACTCCCGAGTCTCGTCCGAGCCTTGCTTAGTTAGATTCTTACCGCCTTTATAGGATAGGTTATCATTTTTCTAGGGGTCTAGAGTAGATAGTTAGATAGATTTTGTTTATCACACCTTGCATTGAGGTGCTTGATGAACTTTGAAGTGGGTCCCCCAATTCACATCTTTTGGGACCAAGTCTTTTCGGTAACACCCATTTTTGAGTCATTCCCCACCCTTTTTAGTTGATCTTGGCACATTTTCAATGATCATTAGGTGTTCATATTAGCCTCTATCTACCACTCAATTTTCACTATTGGAGTCCTATGTTACTTGGTGAAATTCCTTAGACCTTCAAAGAAGAAAGACAAGAAATTTTTTTTTGGAAAAAGTGAAGACAATAAGATACGATAAAAGATGATTCAAGAAAATCAACAAAAACAAAGAAGAAAAATAAAGAAAAAGAGTAAAACAAAAAGAAGAACAAGACTCCAAGTTCAAGACTTGTAGAGGTTAAATTGTAAAAGTTGAATTGTGTGTTTGTTTAGTTTCGCATTTTTAGTTATTTTACTAAGTCAGTTTTATGCAAAGTGTATTGTAACAGACTTAGTATATTTTTTGTACACTCAGGTTCCCTATAAATAGGGACTGAGGATAGAAGTAGAGGATAACTTTGGAACTCAAATATCCTTTCTGCTTAGTCTTGTAATCAATCTTTATCAATATAAGATCTGATTAATATTTACTCTTCGTGTTCTTACTTTTCAATCACTCAAATCATTATTGCTTTCATAATCTCGATAACAATTCTCTTCAATTGGTATCAGAGCAGGATTCAAACTGCATTGATCTGATTTTCGTGTTAGAATCATTTGCTTTTTGAGTAGCAACTTTACTCAAAATTTTCCGCGCATTTTGGTTTTGAAAATCAAATTTGATCTCCAGATTTGAATTAATTCTGTCTTTGAATTGTTTAGTCGAGTGATCGATTAGCGATTTGTGATCAATTCTCAAATTCATCAAGTTTTTCAAGCTTTCTGAAAATTTCTGTGTTCATCAATGGCGAACTTCAACATGAATACAATGACTTCCTTCTCTCACTTGCTTGGTTCCTCAACCAAAATTCTGATGTTAATTCCTGAATATTATGATTAGTGGGCTGATAGAATGGAGGATTACTTAAATGGAATTTATGAAGAACTTTGGAATTGTATCGATGGAACAGTGCAAGCTCCTGCTAATGTTCAACCAATTGGACTATCTACTACATCTGTTGAAGTTGCTGAACAACAAAAACATTTGAAGAATAATGAAAAGAGGTGCATGAGGGAACTAAGAGGTGCTCTACCTCCTGTGGTTTACAATTACATCTGTAGCTGTAAAACAACCAAGGAGATCTGGAACACTCTAAAAGAACAGTATCAAGGTAGCGAAAAGACGAAGATCAACTCTATGAAGCAATGTCTAGTTGAACTGAAGGAATTCAAACAAAAGGATGCTGAAACTCTTGAAAATTACTATGATCGTCTAAATGAGCTTGTGTTTCGCTGCAATAGGTATGGAATCACTAGGTCTCTCATAGAGTTCAATTTAACTTTCATCATGGGTCTTCACAAGGAATGGCGAAGCGTAAGTATGATGATTAAGAATCAACAGAGTTTTGATACAACTCACTTGAGTGATCTTTACAATCAGCTGAAAACACATGAAAGTGAGGTTTCAGAAATGTATGAAGAATCAAAACAGAGTATTGGAGGTCCTTTGGCTCTTGCTTCAAAGGTATCAGAAGTTGATGTTAATGAAAAAGATGGTTCAGATAATGAAGGATTTTTGATGAACTCTGATGATGAAGCTGTGGCATTCTACTCAAATAATAGAGTTAAGAAATTTTTCAAAAAGCCTTTTAATCCAAAAGGAAAGGCTAGTGATGCGAAGAGTGGAGTTACAAAAACTGGAGGAGAGGAGAGGAAGAAAATGGAGAAAGATGATGAGAAACAAAAGGATGCGAAAGAAGTGAAGAAGCTGAAAGGTGACTCAGGAATTTACTGTCACTACTACAATGGTGCGAATCACTTCGCAGCCGATTGCATGTTGCGAAAGAAAGAAGAGAAGAAGGAAAAAGTTAAAGACGAAGCATACTATTCGGAACAGATTGAAGAGTTGCGCGCTAAGACAAAAGGAGTGTCTCTAGTTGCGAAGGGTGAATCTGATGATGAAGAGAGTGGAACGTATCAAATCTGGTCTTCAGGATCTGTTGACGAAGAAATGAGGCATCCTACACATGGAGATATGTTTGCAAGTTTTGAAGATTGTGAAGAGGATATTTCAGGGAGATGCTTCGTATCCAAATCCACGGACAAATCACCCATGAACACCAAGGTACGTGCTATACTTGAATCTTTTAATATTCCTTTATCTGCTTATGATGCTGAAATCAATTCATTTGATGATACTGTGGCTTATTTTGATTCTGTTATTGTGTCTGCTAGTACTGAAGCTCAAAATTTAAATATGCAACTAGGTGAGACACGAAGAGAATTAGAAATAAAAAGGAGCAGAGTAGAAAAACTTGAAATGCAGATCAAAAATGTAAATTGTGATAGGAATAATCTTACAAATGATGTTAGGTTGTTGCTAGCACAAAGGAACATATACTGTAATTCTGCCAAACGATTGTATGCAAAATTAACTGCTTTACATCATTCTTCTGACATTAGCAAAGAACAACATAGGAAACTTTTACCTTTTCTTGAATATGAACGTGAAAAAGTTGATGTTGTTTCTTATGATTGCGAAAGTACAATTGCTCAATTTGACAAAATACCTGAGGATAGATATGCATATGGTATTGTAAAAATTTATGAATTTCTAAATGCTGATGAGTTGGTTAACATTGTCAATGAAAGTTTGACAAAGAGTGAACAAGTGAAAATCTTAAAGAAAACCGAAACTTCAACTCTTGATTCTCAATTCTATTATGCTGATGTCAATGACAATTCAGACAATATGAGTGAGATCAGTGAAATCGAAGAGGAAGAAGAGGTTGATTGTTCTAAATTGTCAATCATTAATATCACATCTAAGATCAAAGGTAAAGAAATTATAGTTGATTCGATAGTAGAGGATGAAACTAAAAAAACCCTCTACTTCGCAACATTGTAATTTTGATAATGTGGAAGTTGAAAGCTGGAAATCTGATGACACTGATGAAAACAAAGAAGATGTGAAATATTCACATGAAATACCTCCACGAGTTGTGGTTGATCAAGTGTTTGAAAATACAAAAGAATTTGACAAAAATTTAAATGGCAAAGGCGCACATTATTTGGAAACCAACACTGTGGTATATCCAAATTTTGTATGCACTGATAAAACCATTTTTCCAAATCAAGTTTTTGTCTCTACTGGGAATGCTGAGAAAATTCATCCTGAATTCAACAAAATGATTGCAAAAGATAATCAAAGGTCAACTACTGAAGGTTTTTTCGCAAATCAAAACACAGAAGAAAACAATTTAACTCAAAATCCTTATGTGTTTCAAAAACAAAAATCATCACAAAAATGGGTGGTTAAAGGTGAAAAAGCAAACAAAGTTTTTGAAAAAGTTGAAAAACCAAAGGCTGAAGTAAAATTAAATTCTCATAAATTCAAATTGATGGTTGGAAATTATTCAACAGAAAATAATGTTTCAAAGAGAAAAGCAAGAAAATCAATCTTTTGGCAAGTTGTGTCTAATGATAAACCAAAAGTTGAAAAAGAACAAATTTCAAAAACAACATCATCAAAATATCAAAGCAAAAATAAACAAACAGATACAAGTTTTCACAAACCAATAAATTCTGTTGACAAAATTCCATGTGTTCGCAAATATGACAACAATCGAAAATTTGAGACTTCGCAAACATTTGTAAATAATCAAAAGTTTCAAAATGTTGGCAAATTCACGAATACTTCATCAACTTTGAAAAATTCAACTCAAGCAAAAGTGAAATTTTCACCAAAACAACCAAATTTTCCAAATCCTTCAGTCTCAAAACCGACCAAATTTTCGTATACAAAAGGAAAATCTGATGTAAGTACGATCAATCGTTGGCTTGAAAGGAAAGGAAGACAATATCAAAGTGGGAAGTTTTCAGAGCAACAAATAAAAAATGCATTTGATAAGTTCGCAAATAACTCTTCCACCGGTAGTGCATCATCTTATAATTTGCAAGTTCCAGTACAAAAATGGAAACCAGTTATCAAAGTTGCGAATATTGTGAAAGATGAGATGAAACTCAATGAAAATCCAAAACTGTTGAACAATTATATTTCAATATCTCGATCTGATGATGTTGATATAATTGATAGTGTCACAGACAAAGTGAAAACATGGTTTTTAAATTCAAAGCATTTGTTCAAAAACACTAATGGAGGACCCAATAAGTCTTGGGTTCATAAATTTTTCCAATAAATGCAGGTGATATGTGACGAGCAATATGATGCGAAATGGTATATTGATAGTGGTTGCTCTCGTCACATGACTGGAAGGAAGGAAAACTTGCAAGATTATCAAAGCTTGGAAAATGCAGGAGTAGTCAAATTTCGAAATAATCACAAGTGTCAAGTGAAAGGTTATAGGAAAGTCACAAATGGACAATTCACTGTTAACATGGTTGCTTATGTTGAAGGACTTCAACATCACTTGATTAGTGTGTCACAACTTGTTGTGGGTACTGGATATCAGGTTGTATTTAATGAAGAAGGAAGTATCATTTCAAATGCGAAGACAAATGAAGTACTTCTCAAATCCAAAAGATATGGTGATATGTTTACACTGGACATCAAACCAATCGTGGGAAAACCTGCTATGTGTTTACTATCAAAGGCATCTAATGATGTCAGCTGGCTTTGGCATAGAAGATTGTCACACTTGAACTTTCGCAATATTAACAAACTTGTCACTGAAGATTTAGTTCGAGGTTTACCTGTACTAAAATTTGACAATGATTCTCTGTGTGCAGCTTGCGAACAAGCAAAACAACATAGAAAAGGTCATCCGATAGTGATAGATTCAAAAATCGTAGAACCATTGGAACTTCTTCACATTGACTTATGTGGACCATCGACTGTTGCTACAATCAATAAAAAGCGGTAAATTTTAGTTATTGTTGATGATTTTTCTCGATTCACATGGGTATTTTTCTCAGGTTAAAATCTGAAGTTGCTCAGATGATGATTGATTTTATCAAATTGATTGAGATTAGCCTTAAAAAGAATGTTCGCAAAAATAAAAGTGATAATGGTTCAGAGTTTAAAAATCAAACTCTTGATTCATTTCTCATAGGCAAAGGAATTTCGCATAATTTCTCATTACCATATACTCCACAACAAAATTGTGTTGTTGAAAGAAGAAATCGATCTCTATGCGAAGCAGCTAGAACAATGTTAACATATGCGAATCTACCTCAATATCTTTGGGCTGAAGAAGTTTCAACTGCATGCTTTACTCAGAATAGATCATTTATTCATCGCAGATTCAATATCACTCCATATGAAATCATCAACAATCGAAAACCTAATGTAAAATTTTTCCATGTTTTTGGTTGTAGGTGCTTCATAATGAATCTCAAAGATAATTTGACAAAGTTCCAAGCTAAAGCTGACGAAGGCATATTCTTAGGATATTCGCAAAATTCAGTAGCATACAGGGTGCTAAACAAGCGAACAAGAAAAGTTGAAGAAACTTTCAATTTAACTTTTGATGATTACTATTTTAAACAAACGGATAGTAAATTTGAGAATAAATCAATTCTTGTTGATTCAGATAAACAAATTGATAATTTTGAAATAAATGATTTTGATTATGACTTAATTTTTGGAATTCCTGACAGGGCAATTGATGCGGAACAATGCTCCTGATAATCAATCAATAGAATCCTCAAAACATACTAATGATTCAACAATCACTACAAGTTCAGAATCATGTGAAAGCGTGCATGAAGTTCATATGGAGGGGGAGCATACGATTAACAATGAACTCAGAACGCAAACTTTCGAAGGGGAGAATGAAAATTTGAATCATCATGTTGAGGGGGAGCATTCGCAAATTCAACAGGATCATCATTTTGAGGGGGAGCATCAAGATGAACATCATGTTGAGGGGGAGCATGATGAAACAGAGACAATTAATCTTGATGAAAATGATGAGTTTCATGAACTAAATGATAATTTTTCTGTTGCAGGATCTGAAAATGAAGATATGTATGAAGATGCACCATTGGAATTTAATCCTGATTATCCACCACTTGAGAAATGGACAAGAAATCATCCAAAAGAACAGGTAATTGGGAATCCAGAAGATGGTGTGTTGACAATAACTCAAATTTGTGCGAAAAATGAGGTATTGAATGCGAACCAAGAACTGTGCATGTTTAATGTTTTTATTTCGAAAATAGAGCCAAAGACAGTAAAGGATGCTATGGAACACTCATATTGGGTTGTTGCTATGCAATCTGAACTGGCTGAATTTGAACGAAACAAGGTTTGGAGATTAATTCCTAAACCTTCTGATGTTTCAATTGTCGGATTAAAATGGATTTTTAAAAATAAAACCGACAAAGATGGCTATATTATTCGAAATAAAGCTAGACTAGTTGTTAAAGGTTACTCGCAAAAAGGAGGAATAGACTATCAAGAAACATTTGCTCCTGTTGCAAGACTCGAAGCAGTTCGCATATTTTTAGCTTATGCAGCTCACAAAGACTTTGATGTTTTCCAAATGGATGTTAAGTGTGCATTCTTAAATGGAGAACTTGAAGAAACAGTCTATGTTGAACAACCACCTGGATTTATAAATAATGAACATCCTGATCATGTTTACATTCTAGACAAGGCAGTGTATGGATTAAAACAAGTACCAAGAGCCTAGTACGCAACACTTACAAACTTCTTGAAACAATCTAAATTTAAACAAGGATCAGTAGATCCCACATTATTTCGCAAGAAAGTTGGGAATCATCTAATGCTTGTTCAAATTTATGTTGATGATATTATTTTTGGCTCAACTGACCCAGCATTGTCAATTGAATTTGAAAATCTAATGAAGAGTCAATTTGAAATGAGTATGATGTGAAAAATTAATAATTTTCTTGGATTGAACATAAGACAGAACAGGGATGGAATTTTAATCAATCAAGAAAAATATACGAAGAACTTGCTTGAAAAATTTGGAATGACTAACAGCACGAAATTGAGAGTACCAATGGCAGTGGGAACAAGATTAACTCCTTCGTTAGATGCTCCTGCTGTTGACTTAACACTTTATCGAAGCATGATAGGGCCTTTATTGTACTTAACTGCAAGTAGACCTGATATTATGTTTTCGGTATGTAATTGTGCTAAATATCAAGCTAATCCCAGAGAACCTCATTTGACTGCAGTGAAAAATATTTTTCGCTATCTTAAGGGAACAGTTTCGTTAGGACTTTGGTATCCTTCGAAAACGGGATTTTTCATTCAAGCTTTTTCAGATTCTGATCTAGGAGGATGTACTTTGGATAGGAAAAGTACGAGTGGTGGATGTCAACTATTGGATGGAAAGTTGGTAAGTTGGCAATCAAAGAAGCAAACTTGTGTGGCTATATCAACTGTTGAGGCTGAATACATTGCTGCTGCTGCTTACACTTCGCAAATTATTTGGATTCAGAGTCAACTTCGTGACTATGCAATAAACATGAAAAAGATTCCCTTGTATTGTGATTCGCAAAGTGCAATTCGCATTTGTCATAATCCAGTACAACATTCAAAGACAAAATACATTGCTCTTCGATATCATTTTATCAAAGATCATGTGGAAGATGAGAATATTGAAATTCATTTTGTTAAAACAACTGAACAACTTGCTGATATTTTTACTAAACCTCTTGATGAAAAATCATTTGTAAGAATTTTAGAAGGTTTGGGGATGATTGATGCGAATTCAATTCCAAAATATCAAGCATGAAAGTTTCATTCAGCAGTTATGAGTCAGAATTGTTCAGATGTTACTGTTCATCCAGAGGCTTCGCATGGCTTCGCATCCACATTTCTTCGCATTTGCGCTCATAACAACTAAGGCTAGGTTTACGATTTATGTTTATTCATTTTTGTTTTTGAAAAATCAAAAATCCAGAAAGATTTTATGTTTATTCATTTTTGTTTTTTGAAAAATTAAAAATCTAAAAAGATTTTATTTTTTTATGTTTTTAATTTTGAAAAATTTAAAATCACAAAAATACTCTTCAGTGTGTTTTAAGTTTAGTCCAGGGCTTAATGCGAAGAGGTCATGCTTATATGTTTCTATGGGAAGGTATCAATTTTTTTAACTAGTTAGGATGTCCCTAGAAGCATGCTGCAGCATGTTGACTCAAGCCTCATATGACATTATGTGTGAGAAAAGAAAGCCTTAATGAAATAATCACTTGAAAATTTCTTCCCGAAAGGCTTGTATTCGCATAAGTCAAAAGAGCTACCTTACTCTTCTCATATGAGTTAAGAGTTTTCTGTTTGGTCCACATATAGCAGAGGTACATTCGATCTTATAACCAATCTTTTTCATCTCAAAATTTCTTCACACAAATCACACACAAAGACGTATGTCCCAGAGGTCTCTGATTCAAACCCATCGAGACTTAGATATACAAAAAAAAATTATGTGTTTATGATCTAACATCATGAGTCCGTGATGGAAGTGAAACCCAAACATTATAAACCTTGAGGAATTGACGGGGAGCATAGTTCCAGAATTTTAACGAAACTTTTGTTTCAGTATCAAAATTTCGAAACTCCAAATCATATTCAATTCGCATGTGTGGTCTTGATCAAACATTCGCAACCCACGATGTTTGTTACCCAACAAGATCCAGTACAAAAAAAAATTTTGAATATGATTTCTGTGTGAGTTTTATTCGCAAATCCTAGTCATGATAAATATTTTTAAAAGCCAACTTGTCACTGACTACACTGGTCATACAAGTAATTTCATTTACAATTTCTCACCTTATGTTAAGGTTGATATGTAATGAAATTTGAAACCAACCCAAAGATATCTTTTAAATGAAGCCCTTCAATACTTATCAAAAAGTATACGATTGTAATTCACGGGAAATTACACAAGCTGTTGATCATCTCTCTTGATGATTAACGAAGCAACATATGTCTGGGGTTCAACTGCATTCGTGTCAAATTGAATTTTTGACATCACAGAATTCCCAAAAAAAAATTAATTATTTCTCATCTTATTTCTTTGGAACAATGCACACACGAAATCCTTGAGGTTCTGAGTAATACCAACTCAGGCTGATGATTTCGCAAATCTGGCATATGACTTCACTTTACATCCCAAAAGTGAAAGAGCCTTGCCTCCATGCGAAGGGTTTTAACGGTTCAAATTCTATAACGGGAAAATTGACAGGCTGTGTACTCAAGATGGTTGGTATTCTGTCCGGTTTTCTAGGAGATGTGACAGTTACTTTTTGAAGCATGGTTATCTTTTACAGTCATGATCCGATTTTCAAGGTGCCACATCGGATAACATTAAATGTATCCCGCTTTAATTTCAAATCGATTTGGGTAACCTATAAAAGGGGGATCAAGATCATTGTATACGGTTACGCGAACAAAACTCTCACAATCCTAAAAAGCTTCAAACTTCTTCAACTTCATCTCTTTCAAACACTAAAAATGGCTGGCACTCAATCAAACACTGATGAAGTTCTCTCACAATCACTCATGAAGATCCAAAGCACCAACTATCAAGTTGATCCGAATGTATCTTCTTATCCCGAAGGACTGAAGATGCTTATAGTTGCCTTGAAACGATCACCCCTGTCCACTGCCATGTTTAGTTCTTTCTCAGTTCCGATGACATGGTTGTCATTGGCAGCTTCATCGGCTTCACACAACTACACCACTGATGTGATAACCTTCAACATGATGAACAACAAATAGGTTAAACCAACCAAGAAGATGTTCGTTGAGTTCTTGAAAATCCCTAACAACCCTCCATTTTTCAAACCCATTAATTCCCAAATCATCCACATGTTCAACGAAATGGGTCATCAACCAACACTTGAGAAGATCAGTGACTTCAGAAAGTCAGGATTACCGTGTATGTGGAATTTTTTGTTTGGTATTTTTCTCAGATGCTTAACAGGACGCACAGTTGGTCTTGATAGGGGGCGTATGGAAGTTTATGCCATGGTAATGGGCTTGTACTATGATATTAGTGTGGACTATGCAACTCAGTTATGGAAGGAGTTTGTTAAGAGTCTGGAAAACACGAATTCGGAAAAAGGAATTTCATGCGCAAGGTATTGGAGCCTTATTCTGGAAAAGGTGTATGACAAAGAGGGAATTCAAGTTCCAGAGGGTGCTGATGTGGCTGAATTTTCATTATATCAATTTCCTAAGGAGGTGGAGGATGATGAAAATATTTTTACTCATGTTGCTCGCATTCCGGATGCGATGCTTCGCAAAGTATCATCCACTCACAAGGTGTTGATACGCTACATGAAGACTTTCGATCCAGCTGTGGAGACTGGAATTTTGTTAGAAGTTGCTGCCAAAACTCCAAAGACGAAGAAGGCTACCAAGAATGATGCAACTGCTCAATCTTCGAAACAGAGTCAAGAAGAGGAGGTTCAGATAGAGGAAACCTTGCCAAAATCGAAGAAGGAAACAATACCCTCAAAATCAGGGGTATTGAAAAAGATTCGCAAGACTGAAGTGAGCAGTAAGGGGGTGACAGTTCGCAATATTCCAGCTCCTGTCTCTCCAGGATCTAAGAGGCAACGTGCTCAAGATGTTGCGAAACAAATGCAACAAACATTGTTGAAAAAGTGAAAACTGATAATTCGCAATGAGTTTTCTGATGAAGAGGTGGTTCCAGACACTCCACTAGTTTCTACACCGGTAATCATTTATGTTCCACCTGTTTCAAATATTCAAGTTTCGCAAATTTCCTCACAACCACTTGAAATAGTAACTACCAAATCAGTTTCTGAGGAGGTACCTATTTTCGATACGATTGTCAACGTATCTGATACGGGGGCACTTATCAAAAGTGTTGAAACCACTTTGCCAATTAGCCTACCAGTCACCCTACCCATTTCTTTACCACCTGTATCATTTCCAACTACTACACTATCCACAATATCATCCATTTTTTATCATGCTTTACAAAACCCATTTACAACCCTATTTCCCTCACAATCACCTGAAACTCCTCAACCTTCGCAACCCATTTCTGATAATGAAACCGAAGGAGGAGCTTTTGGAGGAGTATTTGAAGATATTCACTTTGATTCAGAGGTGGAGGATATACCTGATCATATGCTTATGACAGGAAAGCAGTTCAAAATCCTGAATCATAAGTTGAATGCCATTATTCAGTCACAAGCTGATTCTGGCAGAATATCATCTATCTCAGCAATGGAGGTTGATGTTATGCTTAAGGCTGCTGAGAAGCGAATATTGGATAAGGTTGATCAGACAGACAAAAATAATGAGCTTCGCATTACAGCTCAAGGAAGTTCATTCAATGGAGTCGTAAAAGATTTACAATCTGTTGCAAAAGAACGCCATGTTCTGTTTGTGCAGGATGTAAAGAAAGTTCGGGAGGATGTAAACTTCAAGCTTGAAGACTTAAAGACCGAACTTGCGAAGGAGCTTCAAGATATTCATTCTCAACAGATTGAAGTTCAAAAGAGGGTCGATGTAGTTGTCTCAGACATCAACAAAATTATTGCTGCTCCAATCATTGATGCGAATCATAAAGAAGATATGGCGAAGTTTGATCAGTTGATTCAAATGGTGACTGAGTTGAAGGCCTTGATTTCGCAATCTTCATCTTCGTCTATTCTTACTCCTGAATTCTTGACTCTCAAAGTAAATACTTTGGAACAAGCAATTCAGAAGGCAATGGCTCCGATTGCGAACTTCACCTCTTTACTACCAAAGAGTGCCCCACCTGCTTTCACAGGGGTGCAAGGGGGAGAGAAAATTTTAAGTAAAGAGGATGATGCGAAGGTCGTGGGGAAAGTAATATCTACTCAGCTCAAATCTACTCTTCCAATACTTACGATGCCAATTTCCTCAACAACAATAACAACAAGACCAATTGCCAAAGGAATATCGATTGGGGCAAAAGAAGGAAGTTCGAGTACGAAACCTCAAACTGATATTGTGGGAAAAGGAAAAGGAATTTTGTACGAAAAATCGAAGGAGGAGAAGAAAGCTGAAGCAGAGGCTGAGTTGGAAAGAATAAGACAAGTCCAAAGTATTATGAGGCAAAGGGCAAGTGATCCTCCTACAATGAACAAAGGAGATCCTGCGAAGTTGTACTCTTATAAAACTATAGAGTCAAAAGTTGTGGGAAGGGAAATGTATGAATTCGAGAAGAAGCCAAAGAGAAGTTATAATATTGCGAATTCAGACAATTGTCAGTTAGATTTTCCGATTAACAAAATGCTCTTCATTACAGCTCAATACAAGATTAGCAAGAAGTTTGATAATCCTGATGACTACATACACATGAAAATCAGATTTCATGTTGTATTGGGGAAGAATCCAGATGAAGTATGGTCGTTAATGAAGATCAAAAAGGTGTTAACGATCAAGAAAGATACGATGTTTGAAGACATGCTTCAGAATTTTCGTTACTTTGTTATTCGAGCTGATAACAATCAGTATGATTTCACAATAGCTGACTTCCCTCTGATGAATTGCAATGATTTGCTTCAAGTGGCTCTCATTTTGAAACATATGGAAGAGAATAAGCTCAAAGGATCTAAGACTGAAGTGTTTAAGATCGGGTTCGCACATGTCAAGACGTATATCGACAATTACTTCGATTGTTTGGCTCTAACTGATGAAGAATTGGCAACTACTTTGGGAAGGGAAGTGAACGTCCCTTGGGAAGAAACCTTAACCCAGTCAGCATTATCAAAGTATGTTGTTAGGGAAATATGCCTGAAACCTTTCGGCATGGTGTTTTCGGGAAGAGATACAAAGGGAAAGTCCAAGAAATTTTTGTTTAAGGTCTCAGAGGTTGAAAGATATACTTCTTCGCAATATACGCACTTTATTGTTCGTATGAACAACTGCAAGAAGAATAATGAAGGAGACAAGAAGGAGCTCAAGAAGGTGATTTCCTGGTATGGAGAAGTGCGAAAGACAATTCACTCAGTTGTTCAAAGGCTTTTGAGCTGAATAACTTCGACTGTTTACAAAGGAGGAGATTGTAGAGGTTAAATGGTAAAAGTCGAATTGTGTGTTTGTATAGTTTCGCATTTTTAGTTATTTTACTAAGTTAGTTTTATGCGAAGCGTATTGTAATAGACTTAGTATATTTTTTGTACACTCAGGTTCCCTATAAATAGGGACTGAGGATAGAAGTAGAGGATAACTTTGGAACTCAAATATCCGTTCTGCTTAGTCTTGTAATCAGTCTTTATCAATATAAGATTTGATTAATATTTACTCTTCGTGTTCTTACTTTTCAATCACTCAAATCATTATTGCTTTCATAATCTTGATAACAATTCTCTTCAAGAATTCTCCACAAAAAAAAAAACCCAGAAAGCTGAATGTCAAGCATCAAAAGAGGCTGAGACCCAATAACAGAAATTCAAGATTGAAGATTTAGGTTTTTAGGTGTAGATTTAGGATAAGTAGAGTTTTTATTATTTTATTTTATTTTATTTTTGATTTTTGGTGAGAAAAGGCCCCGACGATGAGACGGTAGACTGTAAAGGATAATACAAGGGAGAAGCCTCTGAAACCAGATGTTTGCCCAGAGGTTGTGCTGCAAAACCCTATTTCGTTATTATACACTTTGGCCTGACAAATGTAGGAATCATAGTGTGTGAAGAGGCGCCTTTCGTTCGTGCACTATGTTCTACATTGGTGATTTAAAGTGCCCCCACTGGGCGCATCTCTGTTTCCTTTGTCTTGCACACTGCGACCGCATCCAGCCGTGATCTATTCGCCCATCAAGTGGTTAAGAATGTGGTTTATGGCTCTAAAGCGGGGAACATTTTGAAGATGTGTAGGGTCCATGAAGGACTAATTCTGACCATGTTGACTGATGTTGACCAAGTTCTATGGTACCTTTCTTTTTCCTTTTTAGTTTAGCTCATCCCGATCTCATATTAGTCTTGTTCTAACTTGAGGAGAAGTTAGGTTTAAGGTTGGGGTGATTTGATAGCTTATTTTATTTCCTTATTTTTATTAGTTTATTTTAGATTTTTTGATCTTTTTATCATTATTGCATTGCATATTCTTTATTTTCTTTATTATGGATCATACCGGGTGCTTTTTATGTTGCATGAGGAATTTTGCAGGGTTTTGGTGCTTGTTGCGGTTGCGAGTTGATTGGAGACGGGCTTAGTGGGCTTTCGAGGCATTATTGGGCTTGGCAGAGTCAAAGAAGAAGAATTGGGCTTTGAAAGTTATTGGCTTGGATTATTTGGGCTTGTGAAGATGGATCATAAAATTCTAATTTTGGGCTTGGAGCATCCATTTGGTGGCTAAATGATGATTGGTGCATTTCAAATTACATGGACAAGGGAGGACCAAAGGAATCTTTGGTAGTGGAAGGGTGGAGTGGTGGAAGGAAGGACCAATAGTATGACAGCAACATTTGCGCGGGTAGAATTTTTGTCGCGCTGGTACCCGCGCAACTGCCCAGTTTGGGCATTTTGGTTATTTGGCACACCATAACCTTTGGGGATCAGATCTAGAGGCTCATTCACGTTTTTCCACCATTGGAAACCTGCAAGAGGCGATTTTGGGAGCTAGAAATCATTTTCCTTTCATCTTTCTAAATCTTAGGTAGTTTCTTTATGCAATTAGATTATTGTTCTTAATACTTTGTTGCCATGAGTGGCTAATACTCTTTTTTGGTTGACTTTGGCTGAAAACCAATGAATGTTTGTGGGTTTTGAAGGATTTATGTTGATTATCAATTTATTCCATGTTTATGATTCTAGTTTGCAATTCTTATGCTTATTTGATGCTTTGATCATGAGCTTAGTATTTGATTGAGCAATGGTTGATTTATTTCATTGATTTTGCATTGGATCATTGAATTTATCTAGAACAAAGGCTTTATGATGGTAGAAATCATCTCTAGCTTATGAATCATATCTCCTTTATGGATGTGTAAGCATTTGACATCCTCTAGGAATTGGGGATTCCTTCATTCTTAAGGCTAATGGATTTTTTGGGATTAATTGCTTCAATTGACCCTTGATCTTAATTAAGAAGGTGTGTTGTGGGCTTCCCCAACCTCCATACTACCTATGAGGAATCTTGGCATATCATGCTTCATGATTGCTATAACCAATTTGGGATGAAGGATAAGCTTTGTGTTAGATCCTAATGATAAACACACAAATGTTCATTGTGTTGAATTGCCTTAGTTAACCAATTATTCCCAACCTTTGAGCATCTCATCAACTTGCTTAATTGCAAGGTTTTTAGTTATTCAAGTATTTTAGTTTTCAGGTAATCTAACACCCCCCCCCCTTCCCTTTTAGTTTAATTGTAGTTAGTTAGATTAATTTCACTAGTTCTATTGAATTGCATTGGTGATTGAATACAACCATTTCCCCGAGGATTGATACCCCTTTTTACCATTATATTACGTTTATTTAGAAATCAAAGGGTGTAATTTGCTTGGTGGGCTTGACATCCCACCATTAGGCCTTATGCGGCCAAAACCTTTCTACTTTGGATATGATGTAAGACCCTCCACAAGGACAATTTTCGCGAACTTATTTCATCATGAATATCAAAGATGTTGATAGTCGGCTAACTCCTGAGTCATTCTTTGTTCAAATACTTTCATCATGCTATCCTAGGAGTCTATCTAAAACCCACTCTAGTCGAGCTATTGAACTAGGGTAACTTAGCTCAGGGATCATTCCCAATTCTTTTTCAAGGGTTGGATCATGTTATTTACCAATCGATGGTACCCTGTTTTAGACGTCAAACATCTTGTGACCATTCTATGAACTTACTTCTACTCTGAACTAGGACTGCATCATAGAGATGTAGGTCAAACCTTCAATTACATACTTCTAATCTTTAGATGAACGATTGAAATACATATAGGGTCAACCATAATCACTCATGAACTCCTTATTTTTCGTGTTACAGAATCATGTCGTCATCCGGAATTAGCCAGCCGAACAATGAAACCCCTGTTTTTCCTATGGACGCCGCTACTTTCCAAGCTGCATTTACAGCTGCTGTGACGGTTGCCGTGGCAACTGTCCTTGCAAACCGCAGTGCTATCAGCGCAAGCTATGCTGGCAAAGGATTTGACCACCTCGATAGTAGTATCAATCCAGGAAGTCATCAAATGATAACGGTCGTAGGCTCGCAAAACCAAAAAACAGAGAACAGGAAACGAAAGCGCTAAGCCCAGAAAGAACGCAAACGAGATTGTGATTGATGAACCATGTATGAATTCTAATATGAACTTCAGGACGGAGACTGCCCAAGATTACGAGTAATCGCATCGCCATGCGAATAAACTTAGAACCCAATACGAATCTTGTAACCAGATCTCCCTACAGTCTAACACCCACAGAGATACAAGAACAGTCCGGACAACTTAGCGAACTACTCGGCAATGGAATTGAAGTACCAAGCTCCTCGCCCTGGAGAGCTTCAGTCTTATTCTACAAAAAGGTAGACAGATTGTGTCATGAGTCCATCGACTCCAGAGACCTCGACAAGATTTCCATTAGAAATCATTACCCACTGCCTTGCATAGATGAGTCGGTTGATCAACAGCAAGGAACTATTTACCTTTCAAAACTAGACCTGAGATCCGAATATCACCGATTACGAGTGTTAGTGAAGGATGTCCAGAGGACAATCTTCCAAACTCGATGCGGACGCTATGAGTCCGTAGTGATACCCCTCGGATAAGACCAATACGCCCGTAGTATTCATAAACTTAATGAATAGGGTACACCATCCTTACTTGGATCGGTTAGTCATTATCCTTGTAAATGACTTACTTATCTACTCACGCAGTAAGAGAGGGAAAAGAAACATCCACAACTTAACCTACCCCGCGAACTCAGTAACGTACGTTTGACCCTCCACGTCTCAAACTTGAAAAAGTATCCGTCCGACGAGACTCTTGTAATCCCACTCGACGAGATCGGGTCCAACGAGAGCCTCACCTTCGTGGAAGAACCGTAGTGACCATGGATCGAGAGGTCATGCGAAAGAATCAGAGCTGCTTCCCATTAGTGAAGGTTCGCTGGAATGCCAACCGAGGACCCGAATTCATGCCTACTCCTTTACCTCAATCCTAATTTCGGGACGAAATTCCTTCTAACAGGAGGATGATGTGACAACCCGAAATTTCTATTCTATACAACCCTTCACTTCATTAGAAGTCAGAACAGTTTCTGCTAATTTTCAAGCTTTTTGGAATAAGTTTGAGCATTTTAGGATTAGCACTTTAGGAGAAATCAGGAGAGAGGATGCCCTAGGGTTTATTGGGCATTATTAAAGTTCCAAAAACTTCAAGAGTTTGGAGTTTACGGCCCAAATGGTATTTGGACCATAAACCCTAGTGACTACATATATGACACTTAGCCATTTTTCACACTTTTTCACTTTTCAAGATCCAAACTCAATTCTCTCTCAAGTAGCTTTGACTTTTCTTCTTGATGCTTCAATATTGTAAGTGTTTATAACCCTTTTAAGTTGAGATATTACTTAATGTTTTAACACACTTCCATCCATGAAATATTTCCAAAAGGTTAGATCTTCAAGTTTCACCAAGAACACACACTAGTGTTCTTGGCCTTTTCGTACCATTTCAAGCCTTTATCCTATAAGTAATTCTATCCTAGAGTATCTTAAGGTTTGTTACACTTATATACATCAAGAAAACACCCAAGAAAATCAAGATTAAAGGTGTTTACGGTCCAAGATGTTCTGGGACCGTAAACCCTAAAAAGTGTGCCAAAGAGACCCTAGTCCCTTCCCAAGCTTTAGAAACCAGCCTAGACCCCTTCCATGATGTGTTTAGGACTAGAAAACATCAAAAGACCATAGACAATATGTGTTTATGGCCATAAACACATGGAGAAGTGGTCCAGGGGACGTAAACTACATATAGGAATGATTTGATGCCACAATCACTTCCATAGACTTATACTTCAAGTAGAATTGCTTCTAAGGACTTATAAGGCTTCAAAACACAATGTGGTCAAAGAAGCATGACTTAATTAGGATCCTTGTGTGTGTTCAAGTCTTCACTTGACACTTATCATCCTATTCAGTCTGTTCATCCAAACCACTCACTACAAGTTAGTTCATACCCTATAATTAACTTCTTAATTGTTTTTAAATGCTTTTATGGAGGGGATACAAGTTGAATCATGCTAGTTATTATATCAATCACATGTGATTAACAACTAACATACAAATGGATTTACTACACTTTTAGCTGTTTTACCAAACATATTACTTGAAATGGATTTCCAAAACATTTTTACTCGTTTAAAACTCTCTGTTAAACTGTCTTACATACTGAATGTTTCTTTTCAAACCCTGTTATAATTGTGTTTCAGAACAAAGGTTTTCCTTATACTTAAAATTGTTCTTATCAAATAAACTACTTTCCAACCGTTTTACAAACTGATATCAAGTCATCTTTTCTTAGTTGTTAAACTTTCATAAGGTTTTACAAAACTTCTTTTATACTTTTATATTGTCAATTGCATGCCTATATATGTATAGTTATATAAGTAATGTTTAAAGGACTTAGGAAGGCTAGCTCGCTTTATCTCCTTTTCCTCGTTGGGATGTGGCTTTAGGGCATCGGTTAGTCGTCTGAATGTCGTCTAAATATTAGTTATATATTATGTATACATATATAGACATAAAAGTTCTATCAGTCAATTCAATACCCGTGGGTAGCAAGAGTATACGTTCATGTTCATACATACAGGTCATATTACTAGTAAACTACGATAGGCGTAGTTTAGGAAGTTACTAATACTATTACTAGAACGAAGAATCATACAATGAGTCAGTTCATTCATGAGTCAATACTTGCTAGATAGAGAGGGAATACACATTACAGCTAGTACACACAGTACATTTCAATAACTTGCTGGATAGAGAGAGAACACACATTACAGCTAGTACACATGGTACATTTCAATACTTGCTAGATAGAGAGAGAACACACATTACAGCTAGTACACATAGAACATTACAATACATACAGGCTAGACAGAGGGAGAACATACAATACAGCTAGCACATTCATTACATATACATTCATGCAGTTATGTGAGCCACTAGACGGGGCATGGCACTACCTGCCATGGCCGTTTTTGTATCCAAAATCTCATTAATTGGGGAGCATATGAGTTTGCATATAGATCTATACTGGATTGACTATCATACACCTTGCTGTTCGCTACAGTGGGACTTGCAAGTCTACGGGTGCCAAATGTCATTTCTTACGGCGTCTTACATCGTCGTTTTACTAGAGTCGGTAGCATGGTACAGGCCGATCACATGTTACTTTAAATTACAATTGGTTTAAGGTAGTTAGTACATCAGTAGTTACTTATTACAATACTACAGTACTATAATATTTTTCCCATTACATTCACTTCGTGAACATTCGCACGATGCATGGTAATGTAAAAACTATATTTTTGGTTAATGATCGTCGGATTTGGGAAAATACACACTCTTACAAGAGACACACAGATACTAGATGCCTTGGTAGAAGGCTACTTTTAGTAGGAAACATAGGGTTTTCTAGGAGGTTCAACACTTTTACATACTTACACTTCACATACTTACAAATACTTTCTTACAAATTCAGACACTAAAATACTTATGATCTCACCAGCTTTAAAGCTGATACTCTCTTTCAAAATAACTTGTATCCTCAGGTCAGTAGTAGACTGGTACCGATGCAAGGTTTAGAGAAGATGGAGCTCGTTCAAGACTCATCTTTCATTTTGATTTATACTTTAGTGTCTATTAAACATGTCTGAACACACTTGTATTAAAATTATATTATTAATGCAATGGATGATGTTGTTGCTTGTTTACTACTATTCATTGTTGTGATATTGTACATGACGTCCTCCGCCCCCGAACGTTTCCATTGTTCATGGTTTTGGGGTGTGAAAGTCGGTAGCCTCCAATGGTTTATAGATAGGAGCTAGGGTGGTGGTTGTTTTGGTAGAGGAAGACGAAGTCGGTGGATGGACCCAGATCGATTCGTCTTCTCCGACGAGAAGAATGCATCATTGTAACCCAACATCGATTCCGACAATGACACCACCCCTTGGAAACCCTAGCAACGTCGATCTGGGTTACATCTCCTGACCACCGCCTGTCCCTTGTTGTCATCGTCGACTTGTGGACACAAGAATCACCATCGTTCCCCATACATTCATCGTAACTCTAAGTCAAATCATATTGTGTTCTCTATTGTAATATGCAAGTAATGAAGAGCTGAAGAAGCTTAATCCTTTTTTTATTCTCCGAAACACATTTTTGCCCTTCTGTTGGGTTTGATTATAGAGTAGGTAGGCGATTTTGGGTCTTTAGAATAATTATACCACTCTCTTCATCCCTAAATTTCAGATCTTCAGAATAATCAATTTTGGGTTTGATTGAGTTTGATTGTAGAGGAGGTAGTCAGATATCAGTGCTTAATTGGAAACCTCTTTTTGGATTCAATCGTTTTTTGTGTGTTAAGATTTAATTTGCATGTTTTTCTTGACAAAAACAAACCTCTTATCAAATGGGTTTCTGAATTTGATTTGGTTCTGAAAATGTAATGTGTTTGCAAGGTTAAGGTTGTATTGTTTAATGGGTTTCATGATTTTTGTTTCTACGACATAGAAGGATGATGGATTTATGTTTTTTGACAAAAATTAAAACACCATAAACATACTTTTTAGATATGAGTTTTTTTGGAATTGAAACAAAAATGATGATGGAAGGTGGGGCTATATATATATATATATATATATATATATATATATATATATATATATATATATATATATATACACACACACACACACACACACACACACACACACACACACACACACGGAACTTGATGAGGGCCGTGATAATCACGACCCTATAGAATCGATTCTGGAACGGAGTTTGATCATAGTTAAGCGAAATGATAAACTTAAATAGTACAATGTAAAAAGATAATATCTATAAGTGTTATCATTGTAAGAAGTTCAATTATTTGCTAATCAACTTAAAATATGAAATATTTATTAGTTAAAGCTTAATATTTATCACATCTATGATCCTATGGATACTTAATAGTAACAGTAGAACATTGAATTTGTCATATCTGGTAGGCAAAAAGCAAGTATTTAAGAGATGTATATTTTATGCGTATGGATTTACAGTAAGAAAGTCCATTAATAGTGTCTATTTTTCTTTCATGTGATTATAATTATCACTAACTCCAAAGTTTACATCACTTTTTATTAAAAAAAATGAGAAAACTTACCATACTGACCACCATTTGATGGATCATATCCATGTCAAACAAACGTATGCCCCATACCACTCGTACTTGCTTAATGTTTATCAAAATTATATTTAGCCAACAAATTAATCTATTACACTTAAATACGTATTGGTAATCCAAATTACCAACAATTTGCAATGAAAAGATGGAGTTGGCATGTTTTCCAGTTAAAACTGGGTATGGACATTACTTGCTAGCCTTCTATCACAATAAACATGAAAAATATCCATCAACTCTTAACAATGATGAATAAATGAAAGAACACAAGTTAATCTATAACATCATATCTTGAAGAAGGCAAAAGAAACAGGGGTAAAGAGAAAGAAGCAACATCACCTTGTCTTCCTTTAGTCCCAATGGTTAATTGGCAGATGTTGCCATTATATCTTGGATTTAACTTTTAAGGGGGCTACATCTGAGAATTTAAAACAAACGATGATAAGGATCATGAAGTTCCTGTTGAAACATTCACCTACAACAGTCTATTATAGACTTCAATCAACAAAGAGGCTAAACCAAATGAGGCATCTAGAATAACAGGTGATTATATTAGAAATCCTAGAAGTTGAGGATTTTTGGAGTTGTAACATTGTTGAAGAGGTCAATAACGAACATAGCTTCCCTTGAACTTGTAAATTTGAAACTTTTATTCCCCAGTTTAAACCTACACAATTTCAGGTTCAATAATAATAAAGAAAACTGAAAACGAGGAAAATAGGAAAGAGAAATAACAAGGCATCAGTACCATATTTAATCAAGAAACAAAGAGAGACAATGGTTTGTGATGTCCTATCAAAGATTAATAGCTCTTCTCAACTCTATTCATTATGGAAAAAAAAGAACCATGAAGATTAATATTTATACACAACCACAAAGAATGAAACTTTTTTACAATGTGTCAAAAGAATGAGTAAGAAATACCCCATTATAAGCCATATGTATGATTGGAGAAAGACATACCTTACATTATAAGGAGATGACGCTCTGTTAAATGTCAACATTTCAAGCTTTCAGATCTCACTTCACAATCTCTCTAAACCTTGTAATTGAGTTTAAATTTATGGTTAGGATAAGGATCAGAACAAAGTAAAAAAAAAGTAAGGAGAGAAACATTGATAAAGTTGTATAATTACTTGCAATAAGAGCTAAATCATTGTTGATTATATCATCCAACATACCCTACAAAATGGCAGCAGTAAGAAATTATAGGAATACCCCTAGACAACAAAAATGACACAAAATCAAGTAAGAGGATGTTGTACCCAAATAGAAAAGTAATAAATGACACAACGAGCTTCAACATTTTGGGAAAGGTGCAATTGACTGGGTAATTTACTAATACTTTTCTAAATAATGGTTGAGCTAACTCGACTTGCAAAGCTTTCCTTGAAACAATGCCCATCATCATCTAAGAAGGAAAAATAAAAAGAGAAATATGAGATAGAGAAGCGAATATGTATATGTGGGTTGGAAAATTCAATCAATCCAAATTGTAAATCATGCCTCAGAAAAACCAATTACGGCTTTTTCAGAAAAGACAATACAAATATACAGATATGATCAAACTTATCAACAGAAATATCATACAATCTTCATCATGACCTTGAACATATCCGGTCAAATTCGCCAAAGAAAACAACTGATAGTTGAATTCTCTGGTTCCTTATCATGCTAGTGGTTAGTGGCTACATCGACCATTATTCTTTGGCTTCAGGACCTTCATTCTTTATCACCCTCACACATTTCATTTTTTTTACTTTGACTTTCATGGGCGTCATCTGGTGGTTTTCAACTTCAACATTCAAATCTTTGACCCTTTAGTAACAGAGCTTTAAGTCATCAGAAACACCTATTAAGATTTCCACCTCTTAAAACCAATCTAAATCATACATGCATGATGCTAAAGAGTCATTAAGGTTCAAATTTAATAACTACACATCAAAGTAGCTCACAAGATCTAAAAATCAGAACATGATTATTCTTTGAAACAATATGTCAAACAGTTGGTGTGTGTGCAACAGTTGCAAAAGGAACATGTGGGTTTTCTTCACTCGAGAAACATAGAACCAGTGGCCAAATTGTAGCTATTAATTATAGTATTCATTGCTAAAAGCAGAAGAAAAAACCAACGAGAAAAAGTAGAATAACCGATCAAACCTTTTGGTAAATTTGGTCCCAATTGCATATGTTGAACAACCAATTAACTTGAAAATAATTTAGAAAAAAATATTAAAATGGAGCAACTTACCTAACCAGGAAGATGAATATGAGCTTTTGTGGATTTTAGAATTGAAAGAATTTAAATTAGTGCGACACCTATTTAAAGCGTCCAGCACAGCGAAGCATGAGGCAGGCATGATGGCGCCCCAGAATCAGGTGAAGCTACCTGAAAGGAGAAGATAACAACGTAGAACATTCATAAAACTTAAGTATATTAAAATTACCCGGGCATAAAACTGAATCTTTTATGCGAGAGAGGAGAGGAAACGAAAATGGATGAAAACCTCTGAGGAATCGGAGATGAAGAGTTGTAGCGACAGTAGGAATAAGTGTCATGGTATTGGTGTTTGAATATCATTGTCTTATTCGGTATGTAGGAGGAAGTCTTGTTATCCAGACCGCCATCTCCAGCACAAAGTGAGGAGGGATGTCACTTAACCTCGACCTCCATTTGATGTCCCTAAACATCACTGTAACAACTAACAACCACAATCCACAAAAAATCAACTTAAAAAGTAAAATAAAAAATCTCCTAAGAAAGTGTACGGAAGTAATCACGTGAAAGAAACAATATATATATATATATATATATATATATATATATATATATATATATATTCTTTTATTTTTTATATTTTTTAGTTAGAAAATAATTAAATAACAAAAATAAAAAGCAAAAAATAAATGAAAAATACAAATCCGTCATTTTTAGATTTTTTAAACTGATTTGGACTGAACCGCAGCAAAATGAAAACTTTTGGACTATTGGTGCTAGTCCAAACCTGTTTTGCCGAAAATAACATTTTTAAACATATCATAGTGACCATTCTTGCAACTTTGTCATTTCGTTTAGTATTTTAAGTGTTTATGTTGCATATAATGTAATTATGTAATCCCTTAGTAGGATCACAATTCAAGCCAAAATTATGTTGAAAATTGAGTTTACAAAAGATAAGCAATCGACAAAAAGATTATTATGAAAAGGGGTTGTGTATTAGAATGGGTGTTGGGCTTGGGTTTATGTCATAGGCCCCCCTTTGGGGAAACGTGTCTCGTGGACTTACAACAAAAGGAGTGTTCAATACGACAAAGTCTTTTAAGTTCTAAGACTGGACGGAATGGGAGCGCCGAAGGGCCCAGGGAGGTTCCCGTCCGGCGAAACACCGCACTGTCGGTGCGGGGAAGGGTGGTGCGGGAATGGATGAGGGGACGATACCCCGTGTTCTCTCTCTTCCTGTGAGTGGCTGATTTTCTTTTTTTTTTGGAGTTGCAGGTTTTAAACACGAAGAATATGAAAGTTTCTGAAAATGGCATATTTGGCCCCTATGTCTTGGTTTTATGGTAGAATACATCCAATTTTGAATTCTCTTCACAAAATAGTTTTCAAAAATTACAAAATAGACTCTATATTTTTAATTTTCTATTAATTTAAATATTATGTTCAATGTAATTTTTATTTTAATTAATTAAATGCTTTTTATGTTTAGTATTAATTTAAAAATTATAATTTATAACAAAAAAATTAATTTTATTTAATAATAAAAAAAAAGTGAGGAAAAAGTTTCCTACTCATTCCTTGGGTTTTAGGTGAAAAAAAGAAAAATTGAAGAAATGAAGATATGACCCACAAAAAATGAAAGAGCTTCTATCTTACTCACAAAAAATGAGGGAAGCTTCCATCTTACTCACCGATCTAATATCCAATCAATGTTGTGTAGTTTTAAGATTTCATCTATAGTTTATATTTATATATAATATTAAATTTGAGTGGTCTTATGAGAGTTATCTTCTCTTCTTTTAGATATTTACCATAGTACTTTGGCATATTGTCAATTTTGGTCCTTTGACCGGTTGGTCAATGGGTGGGTGTGTGGCTTGGACACTTATGTTCTTCCGACCAATGTTTTAAAACCCGGGTTTTTAGTTGACCCGGTATGATGACCGGTTCACGGGTCAACCGGTTCAACCGGTTGAACCGCCGGGTCAACCCGGTTTATGGTCTTTCTCTATTTCTATATATTTTTACTTTCATGCATAATGCATAAACATATAAAACTAATAATTTGATGTCCACAAAGTTTAAACATTGAAAAACATTGAAGAAACTGCAAACGGCTTGTTGTTTTGGCGTTCGCTACTTGTATCCAACTATCCAAACTCTATTGAAACGGGTCAACCCGGTTTAACCGGTTCAACATAAGCGGTCGAACCGCGGTTTAGGGGAAACCCGGCCGGTTCGATCCGGTTCGTATTTTTACAAAAAAACGGTTTCAATTGACCCGCCTTCTATCCCGGGTCACGGTCCAACCGGTTGAACCGGCCGGGTCGACCCGGTTTTAAAACATTGTTTCCGACACTACAGATGATCCACCGGTCGACCCGGTTTTAAAACATTGCTTCCGACACTACAGATGATCCACCGCCTCAAGCTCGATACCTTTTAAACAAACAAAATCCAGTGCTTCTAATCATCTAATTATCCACTGCTTCCAATCCATTCAACATTAACCATATGTCAAATATTTTTGTATCTCTCTCATCGGGTTTGAACCCCTCCCAAACCTCCGATGTCGTTTCATCGCCTTCAATCGAATCGACGACACCGTGAAAGGAAGACAACTTGTTGGTCCAAAACGAAATCACGACTGCCAATGAGGAACACGATCGATCGGATTTCGATATTGACTATGAGTTTGAATCGGAGTCGGAGTCGGGGGTATTTAGTGTAATCATCAGACGATCAAAGCGGAAACGACAAGGTGAGGCGGCGGAGACAATCGGTCGATGAGGTCGACGGCTACCACTCCTCTGTATTTCACTTTCTATTAATTTTGTTCTATGTCGACTTTTAGTAATTCGGTTTGGGGTTGTAGGTAACAGTCGATCGTCAGAGGAAAAATCTTTGGTAGAATGAGGCATTCGTTCTGGTAACTCGACTAGAGATGATTTTTCATATTCTCAGTTTTTAGGTTTTTTTATTGGGGATTAAGGAATTTATGGTTTCTATGTTTCTTTCAGCGCTCTACTCCCTTTCTGTAAAAGAACCCTAATTTTCGCTCTTTCCTGGAACTCCAAAACGGATCATAGGTCTTTTAGAGGTAAATTATTTGTTTATTTACAAGTTTACATGATTCTTTGACTTTTTACATATTTCCTTTTGATTTTTCAGTATGATTAAAAAACAGTCGTTATCTTACCCCTACTTTCTTTTATGTTTTTGATTTTGGAGTTGAGCAGGACCAATCTCTGGTGATTGACTTTTAAAAGGAACTTCATATAATCAACCTACCAGAAGAGTAGGTATTGGATTCTATTTTGGGGTTTTATTGAGGGCGTAATTTGGGGTTTTTTTCAACACCTGTATGTGTATTTCTTTTCAATTCATGTCATTTAATTTGAATTAACGTTTATAATTGGGTTTGGAAGATGAATTTACATGTCTGATTGTTCCCTTTACATGTCTATGTGTGAAATATAAAACTAGATAATCAGATAACAATTTTATCGAAATTAGGGATAGTTAGCTAATTTTACAAGATTTCTTGCATCAACTCATTGTGTTCTTCACCAAATCTGATTGTTTTGAGCCTCAAAAATCAAAAATGAATCTGAATTGACTGATTATGGTGTTGGTATGTTGAACACAATTGGCTACATTTAAGCCCCACAAGCAGGCAATGAACTCGGTAAAAATGAAATCTACTTAGCTATTCCATTCATAGCTGAATGGTTTAGGAACAAAGGTTACCTCATTAAATCCCAAATTACAACAGCAGCATGTATCAAATTGTCAATCATCTTTCCAGTATTATCCAAAACTTTTCATGGGTTCTAAAAAAGTTTCCTTTTTTTGTCCCTAAATGTAGGTGCATTTGCTTTAATTCAACTCCAAGTGGACATGAAGAAAAAAAACCAAGTGCAGAAGCGAAGTATTTAATCTGTTGATGCATTTTATCAATGATCACAAAAGTTTTGTAACAATTTGCTTCTCACATTTAGATGATTCTAATGTTGTATTTGTTTTTTGTTTTGTTTTAGCTGGTGTCTCAACATTAACAATAAAGTATGTTGCTATTTCCCTCTATTTAAATGGATTTTTGGTTTTGTGTGTATATGTAACTTTATCCGAAACTAGGTATATGACTGTTTGTATGCATCCCTATTTTAAAATAGAAGTTCATGTATTAAATTTGATGTTTGATTTTTTATTTGTTTATTGTGTGGATTTATGTATATATCTGTTTGTATTTGTGTATCTATCACTCTTAATGTTTATTTCGTTTTTAGGCATTATACTTCAGAGTCGACCAATTATAGCTTCCTACTTTTGTCACCCACCAAATATCAACAAAAGAAAATATGACTCGTGCAATACACGAGCCTCATTACTACTTATAAATCAAAAGTAGTTAGCCTTAAAACATGTTTCACAATAAAAATTTAAATGGCAACATATTATAAATATGTCTATTTATTATTACAAATATTTCTTAAAAATTATAAACTGTTAAAACAAAATCGGAGTACAACTGTTTTGAACAAAAGCGTTTAACATGTGACAAAACATAACTATTAACTATTTTTATAGTGAGTATGCCCAACAACAATCTAATTTTATAATGACAATGTTCAACAAAAAATATTTTGAAAACTTGTATGGGCTTTTAACTTTTATCTTAGAAAAAAAAAACTCTATTTGATATTACAAAAAAACTTTTATTTTTTCTCTTATCTTTTTTAAGAAAAAACTTGAATTAAATAAAACTTTATTGGAGCTTTTAAAATTCACATAATAGTCACTTCAACATGGATAGTAACAATAGTTATATGATTTGTGAGGTCTTGCGCACCAAACCTTAGTAGGATGCACGTCGTCGAATATTATTTGATTGAAAAATGGTTGATTATATCATATGTGCTTGCAATGAGAAAATTAGTATTGAACATAACAAGCGAATGTTCAGTTCTTACAAAATCCGACAATCATCACTATAACAGAGAGAAATAATTATTTCCCGAAATTCACAATTTTCACCTCAAAACATACGTGTGACGTATGAATATCTAACGAATGCATATATATATATATATATATATATATATATATATATATATATATATATATATATATATATATATATATATATATATATATATATATAGGAAAAGTGAATATATCCTTAAGGGCATATAAGCTTAGGTACCCAAACTCACCATAATTCGTTATTTTGTTTGATATATTTGTTATAATGTTCTTCAACTTCAATCATTAACTTGATTTACTTTTAAGATTTTCAAAATTTCATTATTATCTTCTTTTTACATCACATTTTTTTGACGAACATCAACTAGGCTATATATATTTTATGGTTGAAAATGAAAATTATGTAACAGGAAAATAAATGTGAAATGTATAAAAATCTTTGAATGAAAATCAAGTTAGAAGTTGAATTATAAGAACATTAGACAATTACAATGTATATATATATATATATATATATATATATATATATATATATATATATATATGATACAAAACGACGTAGTATCGTAAGTTTGGGTACCTAAGCTTATATACCCTTAAGGGTATATTCACTTTTCCCTATATATATATATATATATATATATATATATATATATATATATATATATATATATATATGTTCAAATGTTTCTCACATCTATTGTGTGTTAGAATGCACCAATAAGATTTGAGTAAACATTAAATGTATATTAAATAATATCCATATTTATAATTCCTTTTTATGGAGACTAATTTAATTCGTCATTAATATCAATAATAATATTCTTTCATAATGAATTCATATATAAATAATAAGAGTGTATTCTAGGAGATCGAGAGTATATTCTACTAGAATACACCCTCATTCTACATATTCCATACAACTTTATTATATTTTAAGTGAGTGAGTCCTGAAATAATGTTATTGCTGACATAAAAACCTAGATATGAATTCATTCTGAAAGAATGTTATTGCTGATATTAATGACGAATTTAATTAATTTCCATAAAAAGAAAATTATAATTATGGATATCATTTAATATACACACAATTATGGAAACCATTTAATATCTATCATCATTTAATTAAATAATAGTATAATTTTACTAAATTCCTATTGGTGCATTCTAGCACACAATAAATGTAAAAAACACTACAACCTAGCCATATATATATCCTCCCTAATAAATGAAAATAAATTTTTCACATATCACTTTCTCATTAACTTGGATACATGTCATTTTTTTTTATTTTTGAATAAATGTTTTTTCCATTTGTCATTTTCTCATTGTTTATCTTTTCTTAATTAACACATCATATTTACACTTTAATTGATAATTATCTTAAGTGAAAATAACCATTAAATTACAATATTACAACTCATATACTATTGAATATGTTTCCTTTTAAATTTTAAATTTCAAATTTAAATAAATTTTTGTTTAAACCTTCATATTTAATTTTTTTTGTTTTATCCAACCCGTATAACATACGGGTCTCACAACCAACATATATATATATATATATATATATATATATATATATATATATATATATATATATATATATATATATATATATATGGTAACGCTTACAAAAATATTAAAGCCTACAAATATATTAAAATTATCCAACACATTAAATATTTGGTTAATGTGAATATAGGGTGTTCTGGTATTGTAAAACCGATTGACGTCTATAAATTTAATATATTAATGTAAATAAAGCCATGATATATTAAAAAAACTAAAATTATATAAATTAAGTAAATAGCGATTAATTAAAATTTCAAGACTTTAAAATTAATAGTATAATCATTTAAAATAATTTTCAAAAGTAATAAAATGTGATTTAAAATACTAATAGATGCAAAATATGAAATATTATATAATTTATAAATGAAATTTATTGAACTAAAAAGAAATAATAAAATGATTAACATAAATCTAAAACAATTAGGGATGTAACTTTCAATGATTGATGGAAGTTGGTTCATTCGTTAAAACAAATATTGAAAATTGATTTGAAGATAATCAAAATTGATTTAATTGATAACAAAGAGATCGATGTAAAATGTATGGATAAGACCCATAGGTTTTATTTTTATTATTATTTATTTCACTGAAACGACAAATTTAATCTATTCCTAAACTACTATATAATTCCATATATATTTACAACGAAACTTGAAAGCTTGACTCCAATGAGAGAATATAACACCTGATACTGCTAGGCTAAAAGTCGTTTGGTGACCAATAACATACAGGTCAATGTTATAACAACAAAAAATCATCATCTCATAGGCCACATTATCTTTAACATAACATTATATCTTAACTAGAACTCGAGGTGGTATATATATATATATATATATATATATATATATATATATATATATATATATATATATATATATATATATATATATATATATATAATGAAAATCAATTTTGCCAAATGTCATGTTCTCATTAAATTTGACACATGTCATTTTCTAAGAGTTTTTGAATTATTTCTTTTCCACTTGTCATTTTCTTAAATATTTCATTTTTTTCTTAAATTTAAAATCCACATTTTAATGAGATTTATATATGTAAAATAGACCATTCTATTAAATTTCCTAATAAATGCTCTACAACCTTTATTATTTATTTTATTTATTATATTCTTTGTATTTATGTAAAATTATTACTTTAAAAAATATGTAATGCTTATAATTTTATATTAATTTTTTTATAAACTCGTGTAATACACGGGTCTCACACCTAGTTCCTAATAAATAAAGATCTTTTTGTCACATGTCACATTCTCATTTATTTTACCACATGTAATTTTGTGGTTATTTTAAATTAATTTTTATTCCACATGTCATTTTATGATTTTTTTCATTTTATTAAATTGTAGATAATATTTATATTCAATAATAAATGCATATCAATTTCATTAATGAATTTTTTCCTTCTAATTTCAAAATTACGAAATTAAAGATTCATTAATTTTCTTTATTTATTTATCTAAATAAATAAATATATATATATATATATATATATATATATATATATATATATATATATAGAGAGAGAGAGAGAGAGAGAGAGAGAGAGAAAAGAAGAAGAAGAAGAAAGTGATTGGTACATATTTCCATTTTAATATGTTATAACTCCAACGAGATGTACCACAAGAAGCAAATGGTGGTGTTCATTTTAGCGTAACGTCGTTGTGGAGGAGCCAATTAGGCTCCACCACGACGTTTTTGACCCATACCCCACAACATAATAGCACCTTTTAAAAAAAAACGTGAATAAGACGTATGTTTTCTTTAATATGGCTAAATCATTATCTTTAATTTTACTTATAAACCTTTACATTTTGTCCATAATTTGATTTGAACCTTCAATCTTTTAGGGAATGTCAACTCTTCAATATACATAGCATTTTGGTTCAATAACATACATCCATGAGTGACATTTTTAAATATTAATCATCAATCCAAAAATTAGATTTTTATCATTTGAGTAATTTATGTTTTGATCAATAATGTAAAATGTTTAGATTTTATTAATTTTTTTAGATCTTTGGTATAATTACCCTTGCACAGAAAAAGCGTCCTCCATCCTAAGAGCCTCATCCATGGCAGCTACAAGAGTCTTTTGTTGACTCACCGTCTCCTGGTACTCAAATACTAATCCCTCATAATAATGATCCACCTGTTTTGCATCGGTGGTACAGTAGTTCCCAGTAAATTACATCTTATCAGAAAAAGTGGAATTATACTTTGCAACAAACACAAATTCCTTTTCTAGTAACAGGAACTCATACTCAACTCTATGAATCTGTACCGGAGCACAAAAGCGCTCACAAACCTTCTAGTTGAAGATATCTCAAGTCATAGCACACCGTGCAGCCTCAGTGATAACTTGATCCACTACATCCCGCCAATTCAGGGCATCGCTCTCTATCATTCAAATTGCATAATTAACCTTTTATGACTCGGTAAAATCTTCTGAGTGTAAGGTCTGATTCATCTTACACAGCCAATATAGACACACCTATAGATCCACTCTTCCCCGAAAGACAGATGGCTTGCACGCCAGAAATATCTTGAATGAAATACCCTAACGTCTGTCACGCTCCTACTCGAGTACGTTGACACCGAGTGGCTTCCGGCTCCATCCTCTAGTGGCCCCTCCTCATCCTCGTCCTCAGGTGTAAGTAAACCTGCAATGCACATGGCCCACTGCATACGAGCCAACGCCCAATCACGCCTCATCAGCTAAAAATCATGATCATGGAGTTGCTCCCAAAATCAACAATGGCTGCGGAACTCGTGGTGTTGTGTGTACCCTACGACAGCTGGGCTCGCAGCTAGCGACCAACCTAAAACACCGTGATTTTTCACCAAAAATTTTTCTTTTATTTTAATCAATTTTAATCAGAAAAACGTTAGCGGGGGTCTTATAAAAACATCATCAATGATAATTAGAAAATCTTTCAAAAACAACCCATAAAAATCCAAAGTTGTAGAAATCCAACCAAAACAAATACCAGACCAAGTAAAAATGAAACATCACATGAAGTCTCAAACTGGTATCATCATTACTAACTAAAGAAATACAACTATCCTATCTATCCATAAATTCCCAACCTCACTAGGCCATCAATATCAAGCTACCTGCACCAATGCAAAAGCCACAACAATAGGCAATAAACAAGTGTCAGCATTAGTACAATGAGTCAATCTCAAACACATAAGCATGAAAACAAAGCGCGCACACACACACACACACACACATATATATATATATATGTGTGTGTGTGTGTGTGTGTGTGTATACATTAATCCGTACATTCTTTCATCGCAGTAATTATTAATATATTTGCTTCAATTTAATTATTTTAAATGTCCCTCGCTACCTACGGTCTATTGCATCGCTAACACGCCCCAAATGAAGACCTCGTTCACTACTAACATGACCTGGGGACAATGTGCCAAATAGGGTGCAACTCCCACCTGTAACATTTTCTCTGGTTCTCCGCCTTCGCTACTCCGAATTTTCATGTACGAGCACAATGTGTTGTCATTCGAGGGTGGTTTTGGGCACCTCCACAAGCATACCTACACCCAAATGTGACGTGTGTACGTGGCATCCACGATCACCGACATCACTCAAGTCCCAATAATACTAACATACACCAAGACCATGTCTCGAAATGGCCAACTAGAAAACCACTCCATGTATACTTAGCTTAAGGTCTTTCCTTCAACGATATCCTTCCGCCATGATATCCTATAAGGGCACACACCTAAGTTAGGTTACTACCCTTTAACCCCACTATGTTTATTTTCCTTTTTATTTAATTAATTATATAATTAATTAATTCCTCTTACATGGGCAAAACATGTTTCCTCATCAATATTATTATGTAATCATGTTAGTGAATTATTATTATAATTAGTCCATGGCATACTACATCTTCCAAACACATATCAAGGATATATCAACATAAATATACATAGCATCATGTGGTAGCATATAATGAGATACATTCTAACATGCATATCCTAGTTTCATTAAAAGGTGACAAAAAAATAAAATATAATATGTGTATCATATAATCACACAAAAGTCCTTACTTCTAGCATGGACCTAACCCCCTTATATTGCACCAACTGATTGATTTGAGAACTCTAACATACAAGAGGTTCGTAAATTCAGTTGCATCATATATAACACTACATGTCCAAGTTATATTTTACCCTTGACATATAGTTTATAACATCACATAACATCATATAGACAAGAACACAAGTATAGGTGCATGTTATCCTTCCAAACTAGTGCTTAAAACACACAAGAAATGACTCACCACTACTCTAAGATATGTGGAGATATTAATAGAGGAAAACTACCTTCTCACAAGTACTCTAACGCCCTTAAAATAATACCCAAAGAACTTATCAAAAATAGATCATAAAATAAAAATGATTATGTCCAGGAGAGTCTCACATCGTAACCAAGGAGTTGTCACATCGTAAGCTCAAGGTCCATCACGATTCTAGCCCGGTCAGTTCCGTCATCATGTCGTGACACAAGGTGACAATTAGGGATGGACCAGTCAACTCAACGTCATTACGACGTGGAAAAGGGAATGCTCACGTCATCGTTAAGAAACAAATGTGATTCAAATCGTTCCAAGTCTCGACTTTACAACGTGACAAGGTGATGTGCACGTCATGAAAACTGGGCGGTTACTGATGCTTGATCATCGATTGATGATCTTAATCTGATCAGTTTGGGTCCGATCAAAACCTCTATTGGGGTGATCTTAACCCCTCAAGACCATTTCTAAGTGACTACAAAGATAAGACAAGAGTGGGACAATCTAACACACCAAGACCAAAATTTTTACATCATTCATGGTCTTTTCTTGTATGTGATTTGAAGGACAACAAAATTGAACAATGAATAGACATCCTTACCTTCTGGAAATCCAAAAATAAATCACCAAGAAGATGCTAAGGAAGAAGATGGAGGCTTAAAGTAGGGTTTCTTGGCCACAAATGAGAGATTAATCCCAGAATATGGTTAAGTGAGGTATAAATATGAGTCTATTTTTCATGTAGGCCCCTTAAAGTGTGTAAAAATGGCCATATGACCCATATGCATGATCAAAAAGTCATTTTCTACACTTTAGCCCCCGTAAGTTAACTTTAATCAAAGAAACGTAACTTAACTCAAGAATGTAACGACACTAACCTCAAAGGCGAAGTAGGAAAATTCGGGTCATTACACAACCTGTGGGGTCTGAAAGATAAACATCAGCATCCTCTGGATGTGGTTGTTCTGGTTTCCTCTTGCACCTCCAGCATCAACATTCTCCTTGGCGTTTCAAATTTTCCTAAATGATGAAGAATTTTAGATTTACATGGAATTTTTGGAATGGAAAGTTCTTAAAACTAATAGGCAACTAACCTATATCACTCAGCACACACCCTCCCCTCCTCTATCTTAAGAGTCTAAAGCATCTGATTCATCTAGTCTACACTTGAGTCTGAACATTGGCCTTTATATTCAGTTCACTCACAGCATGACTTTTATACCAACTGGTAAGTCCGTGATTTTTCTCTTCACTTTTTTTTTTATTTTTAAAAACACCATTTAACAAAATAATGCAATGAAAGTCTTACTTAAAATTTATTTGAAAACATCACCAGCGTTACTTATAAATCATCTAAAAATAGTTCAAGTATTCCAAAAACATCCAAAAGTGAAAACTCAACAACCAAGTTTCAAGATAGCATCATATACTACTGATATACCAAACAAAAAATAAACTATCCCAAGCAACCCATCCTCACTAAGCGTTACTCTTTAGCTACTTGTACCAAAATAAGGCAAGCATGGCAAAACAAATAAGATTAAGTGTTAGCATCAATACAATGAGTCAATCTCAAGTACAATAAGTATGGAAACATGCATATTTCATATAATCCAAGTAGTTACACATACAACCATGCAACCTGTTTCACACTAATCATCTTACACTGTTTACTATTATTAATATATAATGTAACATTCATTATCCAAGTAATTTACATTCTTGACCCTAAGTGTGAAATTAAATTTCAAAATTGGTCCCATGGCTCCATAAGTATCAAATGCGTGTCTTGTGCGTACATTGGGCATACGTGGCAAAAACCCACACCCTAATTTTTAGGGTTTGAGCACTATTTAAGCCTCGTTATCTGAAGACCCTTTCCCTCATCAACATCCATCACCCAAATCGTCCCTCTCAAACCTTAATCCTTTGCGTGTGCATTTTGAGCTTGAAAGTTTGTTTTTAGTGATCTTGAAGGAAGAAGAAAGAAGTGGAATCAACTTGGAATCTCAAGGCAGCTTGGATCCAGAAGTATCTTGCCCTCAGACTTCATTTGAAGGTATAAAGCTTGGATCTTGATGTGTTATTTGCTTAGATCTTGTTAGTCTAGAAGTTTTATGCATTTTTGGTCCCATAGTTTAGTCTAATGGAGTATGAACTACGCTAGGTTCTTGAAATGTAGTTTCTTGTAGTTTTAAGCTTTTAGATTCATAAAAGTGAGAGCTTTGACACTCTCATTAAGCCATGCATGACTTTTGGGGCTTTGAATGACTTTTAGACCAATGGTTTGAGTTTTTACCCTCTTAAATGCATGAAAATGGATAAAGTCAAAGACTTTATCCATTAAGATGTCCCTTTTACCTGGATCTGAAGTTTGGTGCCTTGGCTTAATGAAATAATAGCTTAATGGAAAAGTTGAGGTTCAACTCGGGTACGTTGGGCGTACCTGGTAGTCCGCTGCGCCTACCAGGGTTCGTGCCCATGATTGAGAAGGCACCCTCTACGCCTAATGTAGAGGGGAGTACATTGTTCGTACGCAACTAAAAAGAGATCTTTGACTTTTTGACCTTGACTTTGACCAGGATTTTGACCAAAAAAGATCATTGTTTGTTGTATAGGTGACCTGTAGAGTCAAGAGTTGGAGATGTGATCTGTTCAACTAACTTTTTAGACTATGAGGTGAGTTTTCCTCACTGTACTTGTGGGTCGAAGGCACCAACTACGGACCATTGGATTATGTAACCTGGTATATTGGATTGATGTTATTCTAAGTATGTGTTAGACTGGTAGATATGTATGATTACTTGTGTTCAACGAGTATGTGTTATATTGGTAGATATGTATGATTACATGTGTTGCAGGTTATTGATTATTATTGTATATGTCAACATGTTATGGGTTGTTGGGTTGATGTGGTTCTGCTTTGTGCTAAAGGCCAAGATACTTGGGAGGTCCGGATAGATAGAAGGCCTGTGAGGCGGTCCAGTCAGGTCGAAGGCCCAGAGAGGTACATATATGTTGTAGGCCCTGTGAGGTGGTCCAGTCAGGCTGAAGGGTCATATATGCATGTTGTTATCTGTATTGGTTGTGTATGGTACTTTAGGGAACTCATTAAGCTTTGGCTTACCGTTTAAGTTTTATGTTTCATGTACTTCAGATCATCGGGGGAAAGCAAAGGTGTGATCATGCACATCCTTCTGATTTTATGATATTTGATTTTTTGGATACTTTAGCTTGTGATTATTACTTTAGGGAACTATGTTTGAAAAACAATTATGTTTTTTGGTTGGAATATAAAAATGAAAATTTTACCTTGATTTTGGGATGTTACATATAAGGTATATATTAATCATTGAAATTTCAATGTAGTAATTATTTATTATTTATCTTTGCTATTATTACATTTAATGGTTGATGTATAAATGGTCTAAAACACTGCTAATCCCCCGTAAGAATGACCTCGTTCACTACTGACATAACCTGACAATCCAGTGCGCTAAATGAGGTGTGACTCTCATCCATAACATTGTCTTTGGTTCTTCGCATTCACTACTCTTATGTTACGCAAGGCATTGTTATTTGAGAGTGGTATAATTGGTATTTCCACCGTATATACCCCCACCTAAACATGAAGCTTGATCTGGCGTCTCCGTGTAGCCAACATCACTCCATCCCCCGTATGTTGGGATCATGCATCCGAATAGTTACTTAGAAAATCATTTGACACCGTTTTTGGCTTAAGTACTTCATCTGTTGGTAATGTTACAACATAACAGGCCACCATTATATCCAGATAGGGTACACACCTAAGTTTTAAGTTTCTACCCTTTACCCCCTCTATGTGTGTCCCCCTTTTAGTTAATTTATAATTAATTAATTCTCCCGCATGGGTCTATTAGCACGTTGTCGCGAGTTTATCAAACAAACAAAATTTCACTGTTGGTTGCACTAATAATATGCACAAGGAAGCATGTCAAATCCTCAGGGACATAGCCTAACGGTCAATGTCTTTTTTCATCAGGAACATTCTAGTCAATAAAACATAAATTATAAGGGGGGGGGGGGTGAAAACGAATCTAAACTAATAAAAAGAAACATTAACTGATTAATCTTCTAAACTAAGTGTATGAGATGATTCACAGCCTTCAGATATTTAGAAATCACTTAAAGGTATCAGAAATCGCCTTTAGAATTGTTTTTCGTCGCCTGAAACCGTCTAACCTTCGAAGATGATTATGAGAGTCGTATTTATACTCAAGAATGAAGCTTCCAGAGCAAAATATCAAAAAATGTGATTGAAGAATCAGGATATGCAGTCGCAAATTTAGAGGTTTTTGTCCAGAATAGCCCTTAGATGAAGTACGATGCTATTTCTGAAGTTTTAGGAGTTGTGTCACAAAAATACGATCGCAGATATAAAAAGACGATCGCAGATTTCAATATTTTTCTCCGGATTGCTTTAAGATGACTTTTTTCGACCCTACAAAACTTCGACTCATTTATGTGATCGTAGAAGTCAAAATTCCGTCACATTTTTCCCAAAATACTACTCCACTTGAATTATCTGAAAGTGACATAAAAATGCTAGCAGTGAATTCTGATATAAAACATGATATTAACATTATTTAAACTAATGACATGAAAATATACAAAATATGACGCTAAATGATAATAAAACTACCCTAAAAGATGCATGATAGTTTAGAATCTAACACTTTCTAGCACTGACAAGAATTTGGAATTCTTACACTTGCAATAAGGATTTGGAATTGTGAAATGAGCATCATTGAAATGTTGTCAATTGATCTATTTAAAAAAGTAAGGACCATAGACAAACATAGTGTGCATGCTTGGAGCATGGGACAACTATTGTTTTAATTCAAGTATTAAGTTGATTATTCGAAACATTATACAATGAATAATTAGTAATCAATATGGCACTCAAAAGTTTTGGAGCAATATAGGATTAGTATTATTCTTGTGTTTCACTTTGCATGTTTTGACTTCCTGAATAACTAGGTTATTCAAACCATCCACAAACGATCATACTTTTGAAGTAGGTATTGTGGCAAGACTGTCATGAATGGGTCTGTAGAGGTGTATTAGTCATAGCACAAGTTTGTTGTAGTGTTCGTGAGTACTCCTGGAATAAGATTCGAGTATTGGATTCAAACCATGCTCATTTGAATCACTTCATGGATTTTATCACAGGTGATTGTGAGACGATAATATCTTATATTCTTCAAACAAAGACATGTGAGTTGTAGTTTCAAGTCGATTGCACATTGACATATGTAAACGCACCAGTAACTTGGATGTTATAAAACATATTGTTGTGTGTAATTTGATGAGTAAGTACAAACACGCATTTGGGTCGAAGTTTATCCGTTCCTTTTACCCCATGTGGATAAAAATGATATTTGTGGGCCCCTCGATGATTTAGTGATGACACCCCTAAGTGCTTGGCCAAGCCTAAACTGATTTGATTTGTTCAATTAGTCAATTTACATAAATCGAAAATTAGGAAACAACATATGGACAAAGAGAATGATTATAATCCATGTCTCAGTCCATATGATATCTATAATGGAGGAATATATGATCCCTTATCTAATGAGCGCGTCATTGACTAGGTCAGAGTTCGACAACGGCTTTTAAGAGCTACGATTGCTAGTCGGGTTATGGAGTCATACTTGCAATAATAGTTATTAGACTTATCCAAGTGGGAGACTGTTGGATTAGGTGTCTAAGCCCATAACTATAATTGGTATGTACTTGACCCGAGAGTAGCATGGTCCATTTGGGTTGCATATCACCAGGACAGTTTGATAGGATGGACTTTTGAGAAGAGGTTATTTATGATTAGTTAATATATTATAAGGTCTAATATATTAATATGAAATCACATGATTTAATTAGTATTGATCAATAATTAATTTGGAATTAATTTTGTGATCAAAAGAGACTAATTAAATTTATGGGGATTGATTTGGTAAATCATTATCCTTATGGTGTGAGCCAATGGTCCATGATTCTTTAGGTTGGGCTAAACCCATGTGACAACCCATGGATGATCCATGGAGGTTTAAACCCATGGAGCCTAAGGAATATGGAAGACCGTGCACATTAGTGTTTACATTGTGTAACCCTAATCTTGCCACACTATATAAGAAGCTCCTTCGCATCCAAAATTGGCTACTAGATACCCTAGTGTTCTTGGAGATCATTGAGCCGATTTTGGTGCAAGAAATACTCTCTTAAAAGTCTCCTTTGTTCTAGGTGTGTTGTGATTCCATTTGAGTTGCAACACTGGGGGCACTAAGTTCTTAAAGGCCAAACTTAAGAAGTTCTACAAGCTACAACAAAGAGGTAATTATATAACACTCTTTTATGTTGATTATGCCATTTCCATGCTAGTTGTAGGCTTAATGCTTTGGAAACAATATTGCATGTATAATTAGAGAAAACATAGATCCAAAGCATTTAGGGTTGTAAGTGCACCATAAGATGTTGTAGTATACTAAAACCCATCAGGTCTTGCATACAATTTGTTTGGAGCCACCACCCGGTCTTTCATATAAATGCCAAGGGCCACTCCTAGTCTTCCTATATAACACAAGCCAATGGGTCAGTATTAGTGTCTTCGACCGCCGAGTACAGTAATGAGACTCACCTGAATCACGATGCTGACTAAAGCCCCGCACAACACCACTACGATCACAACCAACAGCTCTATCCACCAAAATATGGGTGCAAAACACCTCCTAACAATCCACACAAGGTAAACCCTAAGTCTACCTTCTAAAAATATAGATTGACCAAAAAGTCAATGCATGCCAAACGTCAACGGTTAAAGTCAATGGCCAATGTGACTTTAGTCAACCGCCACGTCGTGGCCACCTATGGGCACACCGTGGCCCTCCAACAATAGTCCATGACGATATTCCTTATCGCCACGCCGTGGCAACCTGGTTTCATGCTGTGGGTACTGAGTCTTCAGCCGCTTAATGGATTAAGCTGCCTCCCTCGATCCTAAGGGCTCCAAAGTTTAGATTTGGTCCATACTATTGTCTATATGGATAAAGTTTCCAACTTTATCCATTAAGACACCCAAAGAGATCAAGATCTCAAACCCTAAGTCCAAATAAAGCCTAAGTCCATGATGTCTTAATAATTAATTTGTTAATCCAAAAAAGTACTCAACCCGACTCCTCCAGAAAGGTTTCTAATACCAGATCTATCATAAAGGTAGAAGCTTTATAGACTTGTGTGTCCAATACATTTCTAAGATCCATCTTAGGTCAAAATATGAACTCTAAAGGCCAAAACTTAAGCAAATGACAAGATCTTCCATCAAAGACTAGATCCATAACATATAATACTCTTGGGACTCAAGAGAGACATAAAGTTGCCAACTTTATGAGCTCTTTCCCCTCCAAACTTGCTCAAACATTAGGAACATGGGACAATATTCAGGATCCAACCACCAAAAGTCATAAAGTTTGGGCCTTTGATACTTACAAAGGTCTAGAAACAATGAGAGATGTTGATGGTGTTGCTTCCTTGCAAAAACCAACAATAGAGCGCCTTCTACTCTTCATCCCCAAGCTAAGAAAGCTCCAAAAAGCTCAAAAATCAAACAAGGGATGGAGGCTAGGGTTTTATGAGGTACAAGAGGGATTGGAAGTTGATAAAGAACTCTAAAATGGGTTTGGAGAGCTTTAGATATGAAGGCAACTCTAAAAGAATGATAAGCTTGGGCTAGAACAGTTGCCACGTCGTGGCAACTCTTGGTCACTCCGTGACGACTCAATAAAATATGTGTGCCATATATTCAATGCCACGTCGTGGGCATCCTTGTTCCACGCCGTGGCACAAAGTTTTTCCCAAAACTTCATCTTTAGCCCTAGAGAACAAAGGATAAACCATACTGGAACACGGGTGTTACACCTTTTTTGCATATTTAGAATTCATACTTAATAAATAAAACCAAGCTTGAGTAAATAATTTTTACGCCGAATTAAATTTGTGAATACAATGTATTTTTAAAAATAATTTTACGAAAATTCGTTTATAAAAACCTAGTTTAACTGACCCCTCCTTTTTTTCCGAACTCGTCCAATAAACATGCTCACCCCTATTTTCCATTATCGAGTGATATATCTCATTATACCACACATCTTTTTTACCTTGATCAACTCTTCATATTTAATTTTTCTTGGTTCTTGATTTCGACTTGAACTTCACTTGGATTTGACTTTGAATTTCAGATTTCTTCAAGTTGCTTGATGTACAATTTCTAACATATATATTGACTGGACACGAATTTTATTTTGAGGCCCACCATATCTCCAATACTTCAAAAATAATAATAAATTGTATGGATATAACAAGAGTTCCCTCCCAACCTCAAAAGGCACAAAAACTATAAGGTTCATTACTTCAAGGAAAGAAAATGGTTATTCAATCTAGGTCTATGTCATTTAAGGACATTACTCCTAAAACATTGTTTGTTTTTCCATCACACACTTCCATTGTAAAAATTATCTGTTGGTTCATATTTCAAAAATATTTAAAGCGCTTTCTGATATGGAAAGATAATTCTTGGAATTGATTGTAATGAGACTGCTATTTTCAATTCATATCGCACTTCATCTTTACAAAGTTGTCGGATGTAAATAATATCCTCATCTAATGTAAAATATTTCAATTTTTTTTCGTTTTTTTCTTCAAAATTTGTTTTAAGCAGAAAATAAAAAACTAAAATAACTAGAAATAAATCTTTTTGGATTTTTTTTTCTTGTTTGAATGCAGAAAAATAAAAAGGAAAATATTTTTTGCATTCAATAGTGAAAACTTAGATCCTAAGGGTGTATGCAAACATAGGGTTTTATTTTTCCGCCCAAAAATATGTTTTTGTTATGTATAAAACCCATCAGATTTGAGTTCGAAGACTTAGGCTTCTAGAAAAGTAATGCAGAGAGGCTGTTGATTAACTTCTTATGTGGCCCACTCTCTGAGAGTCTTTTCTACTTCTTCTCTTGCGTCACTCATGGTTGATTTTTCAGATTCTGAAGTTTCTAGTGTTTTAGATTTTTCAGAATGGATTTCAGAAGAGCTTGTGTGCTCGGTGATGGGATGTCAAGTCCACCAAAATTACACCATTTGTTTGCAAATAAAACGTAATATAACGGTAAAAAGGGGTATCGATCCCCGGAGAAATGGTTGTATTCAATCACCAATGCAATCCAAAAGAACTATTGTAAATAAACTAACTAACTACAATTGAACTAAAAGGGGGTGTTATGATTGCTTGAAAACTAAAAGACTTGAATAACTAGAAAACTCGCAATTAAGCAAGGTGATGAGATGCTCAAATATTGAAGAGAATTGGTAAACCAAGGCAATTCAACACAATGAACCTTTGTGTGTTTATCATTAGGATTAAATATGAAGCTTATCATTCATCCCAAGTGGATTATAGCAATCATGAAGCATCATATGCCAAGATTCCTCATAGGTAGTATGGAGGTTGGGGAAGCCCACAACACACCTTCTTAATCAAAATCAAGGATCCAATTGAAGCAATTGAACCCAAGAAGTTGATTAGCCTTAAAAATGAAGGAATCCCCAATTCCTAGAGGATGTCAATGCTTACACATCCATAAAGGAGTTATGATTCATAAGCTAGAGATGATTTCTACCATCATAAAGCCCTTGTTCTAAGTAAATTCAATGATTCAATGCCAAACCAAAGAAATAAACCAACAATTGTTTATTCAAGTACCAAACTCATGATCAAAGCATTAAACAAGCATAAGAAATATGAACTAGAATCATAGACATAAGATAAATGATAAACGAGGATAAATCCTTCAAAAACCCACAAACATTCTAAGGTTTTAGCCAAGGTCTACCAAAATAAAAAAAAAATTAGTCACTCATGGCAATAAAATAACAATCACAAAAGTCTAATTGCATCAAGAAACTAACAATTACTTTGGAAGATAAGATGTGTATTCAAGCTCCTAAAATCGCCTCCTCTGGTCTCAAATGGTGGAAAGTCGAATTGATAGCTAAAAGATCCAACCCTCAATGTAAACGGTAAGCCAAATGACCAAAATTCCCAAAACTGGGCAGTTGCGCGGGTACCAGCGCACGTGAGAATCTACCCACACAAATATTGTTGGAATGCTATTGGCTCATTTTTCCTCCACTACACCATTCCACTACTCAGGATTCCCTTGGTCCCCTCCATATCCCACATGATTCAAATTAACCAATCATCTTTTAGCTTATAATATGGATACTCCAAGCCCAAAATAACAATCCATGATCCATCTTTACAAGTCCACTTCATCAAAGTCTTTAGCTTTTTAAGCCAAAATCTCATTTAATGGATCTGTAAAGCCTAATAATGCATCGGAAGCCCACAAAGCCCATTCCAAGCTAATCCACAACCGCAACAAGCTCCAAAACCCTACAAAATACCTCATGCAAAATAAAAAGTCTCCGGTACGATCCATGATAAAGAAAATAAATAAAATACAATGCAATATTAATAAAAAGAGCTAAAAATAGTAAAATAAACTAATAAAAATAAGGAAATAAAATAAGCTATCACTCGGATTTAACTGAGGATAATGTGGAGTAAGTTTTAAAAGGGCTATCAAAAGGTGAAGATTGGGTACTTTCAGAAAAATGGAAAAGTCGGATCTGGTTCGTTCCACAAGGGACTGCCTTGTGGTGTGGTGATTTCTCGAGGTATTGAAGAGGATTAACCAAAGAAGCTAACCGATTATTTTTTCTTTGCTGCTTCTTTCTTTAGTTTCATTGCATTTCTTTCAATTTCTGGATCAAAAGTTAGTGGTGTATCCAAACGAAAATTTATTGACATAAAACTATTAGAAGTACCGTGTCCCCGACACAACTACATCCACTAGCCTTAGGGTGTAGGGAGTCATTTCCTTTCAATCCATTGTTACATCAGTTTTTTCCTTTCATTTCTCTTCTATCTTTTCCAACCCATAACACATGAAAACTTTCTATTTTCCAACCCACTAACTTTTGAATTTTAAAATAAACACAAACTAACAAAAAATTATATAAAACTAATTTGCAATATATTAAAAATATACAAACTAATTAAAAATACAAAATTATTATGATACAAGTATTAAAGAAAGAAGTACAAGTAATCAATCATAGAGATTAAATGGTTAACGGGTTGCTTAACCCGACCCACCAGTCATGACCTGCTAGCGAAGGAATTACAACTCGGACCTCTTTCCCTATGACTCTCTTCTTCCTTACATCCCGTGACAATGGCCACGACTCAACACCACACACAAGGTGGGGGTGATTCTTGAACGTTATACACATGCGACGTACACAATACTCATACATCATTACAGCTTAATGATGATCGGAGGTACTCTAGAATATGTATTTACCATAGAAAGGGCAAACTTGTAAAAGAGACATATGCTTAGAAGTTTTGGTGGATAGATGTGGAGTTGGTGAAGGAAATCTGATAGTACAAAAAAGACAAAAATCTCCACATGCGCCCCATTACTAAATTATCGCCGTACATAAAGATTCCTTTTTCTATGTAAACTTTACCCTTCAACTTTCTCCTTTCGCTTGTGCGCTCTTCACACCAAATCTCATCCACAAATCTTTTCCCAATAACGTTTGTTTAGTTTAACCACAACAATTCACAACTACGGTAGATTTTTTAATTTACATTTTTTAATAACTTTATGTGATTAATAATGGTTAATTTCCATTTTTAGCCCTGACACCAGCACAACCCTCGGTTTTCCTTATCTTCTCCATCCGCGTCTCTCTCAATCATTTTCAGAACATCCGCCATTGAAATCCAACCATGAGTCGATCCAGCAAATTTGATATCATTGATTACTACTTATCTGAATCATCCACTATTTTCCCCCCATTTCCAAAACCCTTTGCGCTCCTAAACCCTACTTTCCCCTTTGAAGCCACCACTGAGCTTGATCTAGCACTTGAGCTCTTAAACCCTACTCTCCCCTCACTTGATCTCATGTCTCCATTTGATGACATCGACACCATCACCGATCTGATTCACGTCGAGAGGAGGACGCCATTCGGCACCTCTACAGCTCGGAAGATCATCACCAGGCGCCGATCAACAACAGCGGAATTGTACCTTAAGTCACTTTCCGACCGCGTCTCTGCTCTCGAGCAAGGGTTTGATCTGGCGAACGACGAGAAGGCGAAGTCCGATCGGAAGTACACTTGGACGGCGGAGATCAATTCCGAGAAGGACGGTTTAGATCGGAAGTTCAAGTTGACAACAGAGATCAAAGGTGGGAAGAAAAAGGAGAAGACCAGTAAATGGACGGCTGAGATTAAAAGGAAGGGAGAAGATGCACGCAAGTACACTTTCACCGCGTCAACTGCCAATGCTGCCATTGAAGATGATAGTGGATCAGAGAAGAAAGAGAAAGACAAGAACAAGAACAAGAAGAAAGAGAAAGGACCTCGTATCGTAGAAATCCAAGGTTCACCTGATCATGGCGCTCTTCTCATGAAAAAGGTTTCTACCCTGATCCTTCAATTATGTTTCCTTACTAATCCTTCACATCGATAATTCATTTAAACCTTAATTGATCATCATTTAGTTGCTATAGAGATCAAGATCTGTCTCTGTGGATAACAATTTGAATATTGTGATAGGCATTTGGCAGAGCATTGGAGAGGAACAAAGGGAAGAAGAAGGAGTTATCACCTCAAGATGCCGCCATGTTTATTCAGATGACTTTCAGAGCATATCTGATAAAGAGATCCCAGACTCTCCGTGCTCTACGTGAGTTAGCTGTTGCAAAGGGAAAGCTTAAGGAACTCAGGACTCTGTTCAACAATTTCTCATACCGTCGCCGGGTGGCTGTCGATGCAGAGGAGAGGCAGAAGTTCTCTGAGAAGGTCATTGTGCTGCTTCTTACTGTTGACGCCATTGAGGTAAATTTTGCAAATTTTCTACCATTGACATGATGAGTCTTGTAATGTGTAGTTTTTGAGGAAATGGGTTTGATTGTGGTAGGGGGCTGATATCATGGTTAGGGCTGCAAAAAGGTCGATGGTGGATGAGCTGGAAGCAATGCTGGATGTGGTGGATCCGCAGCCAGGAGGTGGTGGTGGTGGGCGATCACTGTCCATGAAGAGGAGGACATTCGACATGCCAGATGGTGTGATCCAGAAGGAAATAGCACAAGGTGTGGCTGAGGTTGTACGAATGCTCGGACAAGAAGAAGAGTGATTGATTGGTTTTGAAACCTATGAAGCTTCTATGGAAGTCCATGTCCTTCGATGATGTCATGGTAATGAAAGACATGCTGATGCTGAGTTATTGTGTTAATGTAAGACATGCTGAGGTTGTAAGGGACAACTGTAGTTTCATCTTTGTGTGTTGTTGTGTTGTGTGTGTCTTATGCTTCCATTTTATGGGAAGCACGTATTATTTTGTAAGGTTTGGCTAGTCTAATATTGTTGAATCTTGTAACCAACAATTGATTGATGCTTACTTGGTTACTTTTCTTTTCTTTTAAAAGATACTCCAACTCTATAACTCATATGAGATAGTTTTTAGCTGAAAATATAACTTTTGGCTTATAAGCTAGTTCATAAACAAGTAGCTATTGGTAAAAACTAACAAATAATATGGGATTTCATACGTGTCAAACACAACTTTAATTTCTTTTAATTAATATGGGATTTCCTGTAACTCGTCTAGGGTATCTCTCGCTCATTTGAGATTTCCAATAACTCTGTAACTCATATGAGATTTACTCTAACTCATTTGAAAATGTAAAGATGAAGATAATTTTTTTTTCAACCTTGAATAGTATGAGCTTATCGGCTCGGCGCATGAAAAAATCGCAGGCCAATAAGGAGCCCCTGCATTTTCAGTGACTATTTGGATAATTTCTTAATTTTTTTTAAAAGTTTTTGGCAAACATTCAATAAATTAGACTAAATTTGTCTTTTATAACAAAGTATATGTATCACTCTCTATAAACAATAGAATTCATGCTAGACATTAAGCAACAACAATGACAATAGCTTCTTCTGCTTTTTCTCTATCTCATCGAATACTTTGACTAATATAAAATAATAAAAATATAATATCAAGCATTTCATTCTTGAAACATTCGACTTCCAAACGCTCTACATTTGTACATAATTTCTAAGGGTACGTCTATCAATACTTATCAAGAATTCATCTAAGACTATGGAAGCGTGCACATATATATATATATATATATATATATATATATATATATATATATATATATATATATATATATATATATATATATATATATATTAATTAATTAATTAAAAAGCTCATTTGTTATGTATTGGTGCTTTCCGGTGAGGTGGTTGATAGTCTGTTACTACAATGTCGTCATTTTCTGAATACTTAACTTCTTCTTTTCCAGGGTAACGAGATACAATTGGTTTTTTTGAATCCTACAAATACATCAAAGACACATAAATATTTTATTTTGTGTGTTCATATCATTTTAAAAACCGGTTTTAGACTTTTAGTCATCTTAATTCTTAAATAAGTTTTCTACTTTGATTGCATACATTCTAAATTTATTTATTTAAATATCGAAGGATGCTAAAGTCACATGGTCAAAGGTCAAGGTCAAAAGCCTCCTTACATTATGGAAGTCTTTTACCTTCTAACCAACATTTTATTCGGAAAAGTGGAGCCAATGTTTGGTTGATTCGAAATTCCAAGCAATAAAAAAATCATATATAATTTACATCAAAATATAAGTATACCTGAATACTTTTTTTTAAAACAATTATTTGTAGCTAATTTTGAACAAAACTAATGTATGTTGTTTCGGTGTGACATATTTTAATACATTTTTAACTTTAACAACTAGTTTGTTATATATATATATATATATATATATATATATATATATATATATATATATATATATATATATATATATATATATATATATATATATATATATATATACCTGAATACTTTTTTTTAAAACAATTATTTGTAGCTAATTTTGAACAAAACTAATGTATGTTGTTTCGGTGTGACATATTTTAATACATTTTTAACTTTAACAACTAGTTTGTTATATATATATATATATATATATATATATATATATATATATATATATATATATATATATATATATATATATATATATATATATATATATATATATAATTGCATTAAAAATAATTCCCGACCAAATTATAAAACTTCTTATATATAATCAAAATTCTGAAAATTTATAGGTAGGATCCTCCAGGTTTGTGGGTACCGTGTTTATTAAAAAAACATATATATCAAATTAATTAACTAATACCTCTACATGTTTTCCCTTTAGCAAAGCCACATGATGGAAGGAAGAAGATTCAACAATATCACTTCCTGCATCTGCATGCCAATCATTCTTGCTTAATTAGTTAAAAAAAGACAGTTATAGAAAACTAGATATAGTTTTTGAAATAATCATTTAACTATCGGACCAAATTCCATTAAACAACCCAAATATCATTATAAATCACCAATCATACAAAACTCATTTACAAACTAACAGATTTATAAGCATGACCAAAATCAATAAAATTTTGTAAAAAAATCACCATCTTTATATGTCTCATGATCTATAAATTTCTATAAAATATAAATCTCAAAAACGATTAACCAATTAATTGTGGGAGGGTGGGCGCGTTCTTGGTCTTGAATAATCCGAATAAAGCACACCAAGATGTTCTTTGTGAGATGAAAGTGAAACAAAAGATTTGGTGTGTGGAATTAGATCCACATCACCTTCGTCTTTAACAAGTACCCCATGAATCTTCTTACCGTTTTGTTCATTTCCTGTCAGCGATTCTCCAAATTCAGCCTTTGAAAATGGAGTTGCAGGAGGTCTTATAACTGGAGCCCGTGTTCTTTCAACCATCTCATCGCCACCATTAATCTTTTCCGCGATCTGTTTACAAATTGAACATGTAAATATTAGCATCTTCTTCCTTTTATCATGTTTACATGAATACGATAAAACCCTAAACTTATAAGAGGTTGTAGAGAGAAAGAGAAAGATGGAGAGAGAAACCTGAAGATGATGTGATCTTGTAGAAGATCTATGTTTAACGACGGTAAGAAGAAGACGAGCGTTGGAGGAATGCATGCAAATAACTAGAAAAAAGGAGGTAAATAAAACTAGAGAAGCCATTGTAAACCAAGCAAGGTCGGCACTTGGCAATAAATAGAGGAGGAACCACCTCTCACATCAAATGTTTAAAAAAAATATTCAAAATAACTAAAAGGTTTTTACGTGAGGAGATTGAGAAACTGGTTTATAAGTTCATAAATCAAAGAAAGTATAAAACAACGACAAATATGGGCAAAAAAGTTCCAATTTCAAACAGGAGAGAGCTCACAACCAACGCACCATAAAAGGGCTCTGTGACCCACGGGCCAATGTATGGAAAACGATGGTTTGCCCAAGTTGTCGGGCCCAAACTCCATAATCTACCATTTTCGTTTTCTGAAAAATTGGTGATTCTAATTATTCACGTGTTTTAGGTAAATGACTTAATGGGTAATAATGTATGGGGATAATGACTTAAAAATGTAATATATTTTTCGATTATGTATATATCTGGTTACTGATTTTTTTTTTCGTCCGCATTTAACCCTTCAATTTGTTAAACTGTACATATTTAGTCATAATAACCGGTTACTCCAGGTTAGCCGAGAAAAATAACTTAATAGGGTAATATATTTCACATTTTGTACATATTTAGTCCTTAATATTTTTTGTTCACATTTCGTCCTTAATATTTTTTTGTTTCAAAATAAGTCATTTTTGTTTTTGTACTCATTCAGTATTTATGAATGATTACTTTAGGTTTTTTTCACGACATCTTATGTAGGACAATCATTGATGACGTGTTTGGGGCTATTGATGCTTATGTCCATCGCAATCTCGACTGTTTGGATGCGTAGATCTTGTGGTTTGGATTAGATCTTCTGTTCTAAACGTCGTAACTTCTTCATACAATATCATATTTTAATGATCTTTATATCCACATGTTCGGTTTTTGAATCTACTACAACTTTCATTAAGATTACTCCCGTTAAAATGTAATATATTTTTACTTACGATTTTATAAAAAAAAACATCCATACATGCATTCATAAAAACCTTTTGGATTTAAAAATCGTAATTAAAAATATATTACTTTTTAACGAGAGTAATCTAAACGAAGTTGTAATAGGCTAAAATACGAACGCATAGATATAAAGATCGTTAAAATATGAGATTGTATGAAGAAGTTATGACGTTCAGAACACATGATCTAAGCAACCAAGTAGTCGAGATCACGATGGACATAAACATCAAAAGCCCCAAAACACCTCATTAATGATTGTCTCACGTAAGATGTCGTGAGAAAACCTAAATAAATCATTCATAAGTACTGAATTAGTACAAAAAACAAAAATGACTTATTTTGCAACAAAAAAAAATATTAAGAATAAATATGTACAAAAATATTAAGGACTAAATGCGTACAAAGTGATAAAAATATATTACCTTTTTAAGTCGTTTTTACCGGCTAACCCGGAGTAGCCGGTCATAAGGACTGAATGTGTACAGTTTAAGAAATTGAAGAGGTAAATGTAGACAAAAAATACTTAGTGACGATTTATATAAAAATCGAAAAATACATTACCTTTTTAAGTCATTATCATAATGTATGAGTGTATACAAAGTTTTTTTCTAAAGTGAATAAACCGGTTTGAATAAATTTAGATGAACAGTTTACCCGACATTCAAGATTTTATAATATTTATCAATTTTAATATGAAAGGGTTGAGAGAAATTTAGAAAAAATAAATAAATAAATAAAATGTTAGTATGCTAATATATTGAGCCATATTTTTTGGCTTAACACATTACATCCTTATATTCGGGTCAACTCAAAAATAAATCTACATGTAAAATACTTAAGTCGGTAAGTCTATTAAATAATAATAAAAAAAAAAAACCGTTTAAGTTTCTAATACAAAAACTTTTGAATGACTCCACGAATAAAAAGGTAAATTTCCATTATTTTATGAAATAGTAAGGGGTTCTTGTCATGTTTAAAAATTAAAAAATTGGGTTGAAAAGACACACACATGCAAATGAAGGGTTTTGACAAGACTTGTGAACTCCGATACCAAATATTCATACGTTCAAGAAAGGTTTGTGCCCTCCTTGTCCCCCATTTCCCCCTCATCCTTCACTTTCAACATTTTGGCCATCGATACTCACTCTATCATTCTCTGCTCATGCTTCATGCTATATTAACTTATACTACTATCTAATTAATAAATTAATCATATTTCTTAAGAAATTAATGACATATATATATATATATATATATATATATATATATATATATATATATATGATTAATCAACAATATAACGTGATATAGTTATTGATTGTAACCAAACGATAACTGATCGTAATATATACTTTGCTGATGTTTTAAGGATCAAATGCAAAAGAACAATGTGTACTTATCTATCTATATACTTATATTATCTTGTTTTCATTTTATTACATGTATTTTTATTTCAATTTTCTTATTAATGCAATGTACTTTCAGTTTCCTCTTATTACGATATTATGCCAATATCGACCAAATATAGCAGTTAATTTAGTTTGCATTTGCATTATAAGGTAGATATTTTATAACACAATGTTATAATAGGAATAAATGATGGTAGAACGCTTTGATTAACATATCACTGAAACTGCGCTACTATTTTTGCATTTAAAACATGGGGGTTTTGTAAGACAGTAATACAACTCATTATATTAATTTGCTATCATGGACCCACACATGCCATTAACAATGTTTTGCACGCTTGTGAGATTTAACTTTATAATCTTTAGAAATTTTTTAGCCATTTGTAAGGCCAGTGGGACAACTATATGTGTGGTTCAAGTGAAATTGAAATTCAGGCTTATCTTATAAATCACCAATGGAGATAAATGAGTAGGGTTATAGGAATTTGTATGTGGTTTAAATGCAAAGATGAGGGGTCGATGAGGGATGCACAACCAAACCGGATCCCTGATTTGAAACCGATTTGATCCGATCCGAAAACCGGCTATTGACCAAACTGGACTGAATAATCCAGTAGAGCGGATCCAAACCGGTTCGACATTTTAGATTGCAAATCGGATTTAACCCAGGATCTTAAACCGAATTCTAAAAAAACTGGATCTTAAACTAGTTATGTTTATAAGATCATTGATTCCAAAGATTAATAATCTGATTGTTGTCAAGGATTTCCATCCTATTAGTCTCATCGACATTCAATAGAAGATCATTGACAAAGTGTTAGCTATGCGTCTTGCTATTCTGATTGATTGTGTTGTTAGTTGCAAGCAGTCTGCCTTTGTGAAAGGATGACATATTCTAGATAGGCCGCTCATGGTAAAAGAAGTAACGGAGTGGTATAAGAAGAAACAAAAAAAAAAAAAAAAAAATTGATGTTATTGAATATTGATTTTGAAAAGACTTTATGATTCGGTAAGTTTAGATTGTATTGATAGTATGATGCAATTTATGAATTTTGGTGGGAAATGGTGATCTTGGATTAGAGCTTGTCTGATTTTGGCTAGGGCTTCTATTCCTATAAACGGGATTCCTACAGAAGAGTTCCAGTTACATTACATAGGGGCCTTCGACGTGTATACCCTTTATCTTCGTTCCTTTTCTTGCTTGTTATGGAAGAGATTCATGTTGTCATTGAAGATGCTAAGTCTACTCATATATTTTTTCTGAAGTTCAGTTGGGAAAAGGAGATTTCATCTGCTAAAATTCGTGGAGGTCTTGATATTGAAAGTTTGGTGGCTTTCGTTTTTTATCTTCTCCTGAAATGGAGATGGAGGTTCTTGAATAATGAAAATTTGTTTTGGGTTAAAGTTATGAAAGAGTTGGATGGAGTTACTGGTGACCTTGACTAAATCTAGAACATAGTTACGAGTTCAAGTCTGTGGGCTCGGGTTGTGTATTCTAATTATCAGTTTCATAATTAGGGTGTGGAGATGGACTCATTTTTAAAAAGAAGATATAGTAATGGAATGGATACTAACTTTTGGCTTCATATCTTAGTGGGTGAACAATAATTATCTTCTCGGTTTCCAAGGCTATTTGGTTTAGAGAGTCGTACGCCTTGAACACAAGATCTGCTTAAGGAGAGAAATGGGAGGATACACAAGGAAAGTGAGGGGTGTCGAAAGAAAATCATGTTTCCGAGTTTCATTAATGGAAGGAAAAGTGAAGGGAGGGAAAAAATTTTGGAGCCATATTTTCCTTCCAAATTGGGCGGATTTGGGAAGAAAGTGAGGGAAGGAAAATTTTAAGTTTTTTTTTTCCTCCTAACTCGGGAACACAAAATCTTAAAATTTTTCTTTCATTTCCTTCGAACTCGGGAACACAAAATAATAAAAATTTTACTTCACCTCCTTCCTTTCTGTCAAAATTTCCCTTTCCTTTCTTTTAATGAATTTACAAAAAAATCGGGAACAAGGCGTTAAAGATTATCTGGTGGCTAATAGGAAAAGAAATGTTGTATGGTGTTAGAGTTGGAGACATCAAATCCGAGGATGTGAAAAGATCAAGCAACTCACAGGTCTGTTGGCTTGTTTGGATGATATGGATTTATATATACAAAAAGATAAGTGGTCAGATGTTGGGGATGATGGTTCATTTACAGTCAGTGATACTAAAAGATGGATTGATGAGGTGATTCTCCTACTTCATATCGAGAAACTAGTGAAATACTTTATTGCCTTGAAAAGTTAATATCATGATCTGGAAAGTGTTGTTGGATAGGATTCCTATTAGATCTAATCTAGTGGATCAGATTTTTATCCCTATTTTTGTGTTAGAGGTGGAACAACTTCATCATTTGTTTGTGAAATGTTAATTGACAGCTAAAACTTAGAAATTGATATTTAAATGGTTTGAGATTAATTATAGGGATGTTAACGGGGGAAAACGGGACCGAAAGTCCATCCCCCGCCCCTGCCCCCGCCCCTGCTCCCGAAATATTCATCCTTCATATCCCCACCCCCACCCCCCGAATCCCCCTTTTTACCCCCGCCCCCACCCCCGATTGATTTTGGGCTGCCATTTTTTAGGCTAAGAGAAGTTGTTGTTTGGCTAAAAGAAACTATGTTTTAAGTAACAAATAATTATTTATAGCAGAATTTTACATGTTAAAAATAAAAAGTTATGACATCTTAAAAACATTATATTAACAACTTAAAAACATTTTTTTTGTTGAATTTTAGAAGCTCAAAATCATGTTATTGTTTATTATATTTATATAATTAATATATGTAAATATATGAATAATTTATTAACGGGCTCCCCATGAGAGTTTCGGGACGAGATTGTCCAACCCCGCCCTCATCTCTGCCTCCAATTTTTTTTAATAAATACCCTCACACAGGACAGGCCCCCACGGGAGTTTTTGACATCCCTAATTAATTAGATCGTTTTGATTCGGTGCATGAGTTGTTTCACAAAGAAGAATGTGTTTGATGTAACTGTATGTACTAGTATTTGGTATTTATGGAGGTTCAGAAACGATAAGGTTGTTGCTTATGGAAAAATAAGACAAAGTGAAATTGTTGATTCCATTAGAGAATTTTCATTTCTTTGGTTTTCTAATAGGAATAGGAAGTGTTCATTTTCTTGGATTAATTGGTTACAAAACCCCATACTATGTGTATTTTGGTTCAGTCTATCTCCTTAATATTTTTTCCTTTTTTTAATATATGGTTAGCTATTAAAAAACGGTTCTTTTTATGCCAGTTAAAAACGGTAATATTTGAAAATTTTTAAACCGTTGTATCAATGTTACAAGTTTAGAGACTTTACTCAATAAAATTTCCACATCTTTTCTTTGCACAAAACATACCTTCACTACATTCTTAACCAAATCAACTCTTTCACTTGTACTTTTAATAGTTCGTCTGACATTTATGCTATAATTATGGCGAATGCCAAACACTTTTGGTGGTGTAACTGATGGTACTAGTGACACATCGGGTAGTAGTGGAGGTCGACCGAATTTTCTTATCGACATTTATAACTATCTTCTAGAGGAACCAAACAAAAGAGCACGCATATTAACCCTTATTAGTGAACTTGAAATTTATATAGGGTCAAACTTCCCAAAATTCATGAGTGCACCACAATTTTAAATTATGGATCTTCTGGCTTGGTGAATAGAAAAGATAGCACAACTTCCAATTCTCTCTGTTATGGCCCGTGATTTATTAACGGTGACCTTCAAAATTATACCTCCACCACCATGAGAGTTATTTCCAAATTGGATGTCGATTGAAGCGGATGCCCAATCATAGATGATCCATATCAAGTTATTATGTTTTTCTAGGAATTAATCTTCTATATTGATCTTTTAAGAAATGGGCAGTCATCGTTCGTTCAGTGTCAAGGTTGTTGTGGAGACCTCTTGGCTTCGTAATGTTCTTATAGACCTTCATTCTTCACCAACCAAAGTCATTATCGTTTATTGTGACAATATAAGTGACATGTACATGTATCTAGGGCACTATTAACTCCCAAAACAAATTGAGATAGACATTCACTTTGTTCGTGATCTGGTTGCTTTGTAATAGGTTCTCCATGTTCTTTCTAGCTATCAATATGTCGATATCTTCACTAAAGAGCTTCCGTCATCTCTCTTTCATGAGCTTCAGTCCAGTTTAAACATCCGTGCTATACATCCCAATAGAACTACAAGGTGATGTTAGTATATAGAGATACCTTATGATTTGGGGTTATTGTCATCGTAACCCAACAATGTTTCATATATTGGTTTAAATGGTGCCTCATGATTTTTTTTGCCTTTAATGGGTACGAACTTGTGTTTTACCGGTTAATTTCGTATCTTTATCCATTTTTTAAGGTTACATTGTCTTGTCAACTGCCAGCTAAGCAGATGAGTCAACAATGACTCGGTGGTGAGTCGACTCATCGAACTTCGGATAATCAAAATCAAGAATACCCAAACCTTTGGTTCCTTTGTGTTCTTCATCAGAGAGAAAAGCAAGGCACAAAATCATAAACACCCAAACAAAGTTAACGCGAAATTGACTTACAAATGCAAGAAAAAATTTCAATATCAAGAACACCCGAACCCTTGGAAATACTTCCTCTATTTTCTATAGCTCTTCCACCCTAAATGCATTCCCTTCTCCTTTTCAATGCCAATCCACTCCCATTCATCTACGTTATTCCGACCTCCACCGACCCCCTCATTTCCTTCGGCATATTACTTCTGTCGATGAACACCATGTCTGATTTCCAAATCGAGACTCTTCTAAATCTCATCAATAGAATCTTCTTAGAGTTTCTCACTTGCACCTTCACTTTAGGTTCGTTTCTTCATTCTTCATTCTTCATTCTTCATTATCTATTCTTCATTCTTCCTCAATCCAATTTCACGATCCGAATAAGAAATTTCCCTAACAAAATTAAGTATGCGATGAGGGTGGAGCACTAATCGGGATAATCACTGGCGCAATCAAAGGGCAAATGATGGAAACGGGGTTAGTTCATGGAGCCAGTGTGGGTGAGTCACTGGTGCAATCACAACTATTCTCGAAGGTTTTCGTTTTGTACCTTGTGCAGTTTCAGTTGCATTGTCTGCAAAAGCTCATGCTCAATCCAATCAAACTAATTCTATGACACTTTAGGGCACAATGATTATGAATGGTGAAGGTGAAGGTGTGATGTTGTCAACACCGGTGTCGCCGAACGTGGAGGAATTGAACACTGGGAAAAAGCATTGGATTTACGAACAGATACGGTTGATAATGAACTTAGTTGCAATTTATCTCTAAAAATCCTTCGTATCCCCATGCAATTTAATAACCTCCACTCAAATCCAACCACAATGATTTTATGGTTAAGCTTTCGATTTTGAGGGAAAATAATTAAAGCAAACCCTTGTTTTTTTCTCTATCATTGCTCATGAACAAGTTGGGAGCAGGAGATTTTTTTAATTTGGTCGTAAGCTCTGTCAAATGAGGTGGATTGGTTGGCAACTAGGTGACATATGCAAACTGGTGATTAGGATGACGGCCACCGGGTGCTCCCCTTAAACTTTTCATAATGACATTTTAAAACCTAAAAACAAAAGTCCGTACCCTCAAAGGCAAAATAATAATAATAATAATAATAATCAGAACGAACCATTTAAACCAATATATGTAAGGCCCGTTGGACCTATTATGTTTTAGTACATTATCCCTTTGTATAATATTATTCTTATGATGTGTATACATTTTTGGGTTAGGTTGAAGTTGTGACCACCAAAAAAACAAAATTAAACATCTTTAGCAATATACTATTGATCTTTCTATTATGTGGACCAAAAATAACGTTGTATAACAGCCAACATAAGGTGATTTAAATTACTGTATCTTAACAAATGCATATTTCTCTTGTCCTTTTTTAAAAATAAAGTAAGTAAATATTATTAATTTAGGTGACACAGTGAAAGAGTTGTTTCAAGAAATTACGGTGGCTCCGTGTTTTGTTGCCGGTTTTACCATCACCATTCACGAGCAACGAAACCCAACGAGAAGATGAAAACACAAACTTAAATATTACTCTCGCAATTCAAGGACTCAATTTTATAACTCCCACTTTGACCACATGTTAACCAACTAACATTTATAGGTATTTTAAAATTCTATATAAACTTTCAATCTTTGTTTCGTAATAAAATCATAATAGGCATGTAAACCGATTTGAAACCGGATCGAATCAAATTAGAACCGAAAATCGAATAAACCATAAACTAAAAACCGAAAACCAGATTGAATACCGCTATCGGTTCCAACCAATTCTACTAAGAAATGTACTATCTAAGAAAGTGTTCGGAATCGGAACTAAACCGAACCGGAATGCAATCCAAACTAGTTGGTTATTTGAAAAGACTAATATTATAAAAGCCCTAAATTTTTAACGCGTAATTAGAAAAAGCCCTAATATTTTTTTTTTATTATTACTATGACCACAACTTTCTCGTACAATTATTGTTCTAACCCACTTAACGAGTTTCATGGTTAACTTGGTTAATTTATTTGCAAAATCAGTTCTAAAAAGTTTAAATTTGGTCCCTGAGGTTTGCAAAAAATTACACCACATGGTTATTTTAACATTATTTTTCGTTTTTTGTATATTTTCGGGTTTTTTGGTAAATATATATACATTTTTTATTTTCTTTTTTATATATATTTTATTTATTTTCATTTTTTAAACTTTATTTTTCAACAATTTGATTTTTTTACCTTTTAAAAAAAAAACTTTGATTTTTTTTTAATTTTTTTACCGTTTTTGTTAATAATATTTTCAATTTCGGTTGTATCTTTTTTAACATGTGTAATTTTTTTACGAATTTTGTAGACATCGTTTGCAATATTTTCTTATTTTTTTATTATTTTCATTTTTTATGTTTTTTAAAATTAGTTTTTTTATTATTTTTAGATTTTTTTTAGAAACTTTATATTTTTGTTTTTTTACATGTTTTTTTAGTATTCATTCAATGTTTTAAGACTATAATTATTAAAATTTCGGTATTGATGACTATTTTCAGTTTATAAAATTAGTTATTTAAATACAGTTTACTACAACAGTCTGCAGATGTTAAAAAACAAACATGTTTCTAATTATAGTCTGCAGTCGTTTGGTCCACATCTTCTGTTGCAGAGGGTTGCAGAGATGGTCCACAAACTTCATGAATTTTTGTTTCGAAAAAACAAACAACACCTAAATTAAGTGGTGTAATCTTTAGTTAATTTATTTACTTTTTTTTTAATTTTATAAGGGTTAACCCAGGTTTAATCTATTTGTTTAATAGGTTAGATTGAAAACTACGTTAACAGATCAACCCGATGACAACCCATTTATCTGAAAGGTTAGGTTAGGTTGGAAATATTTTAATTCATTTAAATAAATAGGTTGTGTTGGATTGAAATATTCAACTCATTTAATAAATTGGTTGAACCCGAAGCCAACCCAGATCAATCCATTTTCAGCTCTACTTGTAATTGTAACCAATTTTATGTTTTGTACATGTTTAGTCATTAAATTTATTTTGTGTTCGATATACCTTTGAAGTTATTAAAATTTGTCCGAAAAATAATAATATGATTGGTAATAGTGGTTTTTTGTCGGTTTCTGACATCCTTTTTCAGCCAAACATGAGTTTTTCAGTCATCTTTGAATTTTCCAGTTATCTTCTCCGGCCAACTTTGAATTTTCCGACGAGCCACACCTTCATCTTTTGACCCAACTTGGAAATCGATCCATCATCATACACACAACTTGTAATTTAGTTTAAAAGTTGGGGGTTGTGAAAGTAAATACATGCACGACTAAAACCAATCCATGTTCGTCATTTTAACAGGCTACACACAAATCTACAAATGAATCGATGAATGGAGTGTGGTTTCAGTTATTCAGAACAAAGATGTCAAGAACAAGCACTCAAGGGCTTTCAACAAACCCTAAATTTTAGGTGTTGATTTGTAGGTTCAAGCTCAAATTTAAAATATGATTTTAGAGAGATTTGCAGGTTCAAACTCGAACTCAAAATCCAATTTTAGAGCCCATTTGTAGGTTAAAATTCGAGCCATTTTGCATCATATTTTAGAGTTGATTTCAGTTTCCATGTTCTTTGTCTGCTCTCCGTGGGTTTAGGATTTTCATATTCAAAACCTGATGCAAAACAATCCTAGAGTTTGTCAAACTTAAACTTGAAATATGATGTAAACACAATTCAAAAATCGTTCTTGTTCTAGGTTGAAGAACGATTTCAGATTTCTGGAAACCCTCAAACGATTTTGAAAAAGCGAATTCAATTTTAGGAATGTGTTTATCCCTTTCAAACGATTTTAAACAATTTCAAAAAGTTAAATAGTAAATCGAATACAAAATATAAATTAAGTGTATATAATCTCCTATTCAGAAATACATTAAAAGAAAAGGAGTAGACAGAGACCCTTGTTTAAGTGGTGATGTTTTGTCGGGTAGTGGAGGCCAGGTGATATGGTACCGTACCCGTACCCGGTTCCATACGGTAGAAGAGCTAAATCAATCAATCAGAGCCTGGAATTACGTTACGTGGGACAACACCTCTTCCTTCCAAGTTCCAACACCAACAACATTCCAAAATAATATTTTGGACTGGACACTGTTCTTAACACTGTGACAATGACCCGCATATCGATTTCACCCATGTGTGTATATATATACTCATCAATATCAATATCCACAAATAAACAACTTTCCCTTGCTTTTAAATCTCCTGTCCTTTCCCTTCACTCCATTTTCCTACTTGTTATCAAATCCCAAAATATAAACACTAGACCCCAATAAAAAGCAACGGGATCTCACTTGACCACCTACACTGTCCCTATCCCTGTCCCACGTAATACAACCCTTTCATTAAATTAATTATTACTTCAAAACAAGGAACGCAAACCAGTTAATTAGTCACATACATAATCCCAATCAATAATACATACAACAAATTTCTTTTTCGTTTTTCCCTAAAAGCTCAATCAGGTGGAGGGAGGGGGGGGCTATAGTTTAATCAACATTTTTGTCTAACTTATTTTTTCCTATATACAAAAAAACTATAGCTCTCAAATCTTACAGGACACTGTGTGTGGTTGGGTGGGGTGACGTCAGCACACAACCTCCCTCCAATGACCAATGACAACTGACCAGACCACCACCCTTGCCTTTCTTTTTATCATATTATTGGTACACAATATATATATGTCTTCTTTCATAAAATTAAATAAAATAAAATAAAAGGATTCACATTTGAAGAAGATTATTCACAGTAACAGACACCGAATTTGTTCGCTGCAAATCCTGCACAAATTTAAAACAATAAATTCATATAACATATGTTGTACACAGCTCGTGTTCATGTTCATGTCCATGTGAAAATTCAAATAAATAAATAAATAAAAAGGAATTGAGAGAGAGAGGATAGGTACCCGTAATATTAATTCATCGGGGACATGGGGAAGGACTTCACGAACGGTTTCAGCCATGGCGATTATGTTTGACAGGTCAACATCCGGGACAGGTGGAGGTGGTGAGGTTCTGATGAGGGACCCACCCCCAGCCCCAGTAGTGTGTCCTCCTCGGTGTCTTACAGTACTTGTGGAAGGATTTGGATTGTTTGAAGAAGAAGTAGATGTGCTGGCCTGAGAGGGATTTACAGGCCACAGGTTCCAAGCAGCATCTTCAAGGGCAGTTTGGGCATACGTTTCACCAACAGCTGCCAGGTGTCTCATCATCATCTGGACTCTTCCTAAACCCACCGATCTCGATGGACCTGCTCCCCCCCCATCAAACCCCAACCAACCTGAATCCGCCTCTAACCTCCTATTCCCCACCAAAAAAAAAAAAAGCAAAAAGGTTATTCTTCCAAAACTGTAGATGAAAAAGAAAAAGAGAGATAAAGCACCCACCTCCAATCATCATGATGATCTAAAGGGGTCTGAATTTGATTTGGAACTAGTGTGGGACCAGGAACACTTTGCTGACGGCTTAACTGACGTGCAAGCTGTTCATCTCCTGAAACATCCACAGAATTATTCCCTACACCTACACTGTTGTTACTGTTACTGTTACTGTTATTGTTTCCTCCTTCAGATGTGCCACGCCCCACAAACAGGGGTTTTCGACACGTGGGGCATGAATAGTTGTCGCTTAGCCCTTGGTCCAACCTGTCGTCCGTCACACATGCCACATCACCAATCATATATAGACTTTAACGGAAATAAAAATAAAAAATATGATATGGAATTGTACCAAGATCTAAGGCAGGAAAGATGGAAAAGATGGTTACAGGAGAGCTTCTTAGCCTTGGCCATTGGTTCCTGAGAATATATAATTTTATACATACGAAAACTTACAAAATATATATATTTTTAAAAAAAAAATTTAATTACCCGGCAAATGGCACATTCATCATCATAAGCTTGTATCTCTTCAGATGTTGCATCAGGGAGAGCCCCATGAAGGGTTCCCAAAGCGATTCTTAACTTAATAAAACCTCTTGTACGCTTTGCAACTGCACTTACCAATGCCTGCATAGTGCATATATGATAATTGAAAATAGATTCTTGTAAGGAAAAGTAGCATCATGCTATTTTTTCATTTGTATAAAAAAAAAAACTTACACGTATATTTAAGAAAAGCATTGCATCAACAAGATGGAATGTCATGCCATGAAGGCGCCATATTTGTACATAATGACCCAGAGCCATTAACAAAGTCATAATATCTAGGGAAAACCCTACATTCCTTAATATAACACTCTTCCACTCCCACAGTGAACCTGCAAACATCCATTCCCATGATTTAGTTAACAAGTCAATGTGAATCAGCACAACAGAATGATAAACATCAGAGACTCTTGCTCTTGCCTGCTGCGGACATATCTAAAAGCTTTGATATTTTGGAATTTGTGGTGTTGCCTGCCGAGTGGTGAACCCATATATCAACCAGTTGAAACCCATGAACCAAAATCGCCTAAAACCAAAAACATTATCAAAACCTAAAAGTATATAAATACATAGGTCAGCATGTGTGTGTGTGTACCTGTAGTGTTTCGAAAGCAATACTAAGAGGCTCAAAGAATAATAACAAAAACATAGATGATGGTATTGTTTGGTAGATCAGTAGACATGTCCTTATCCTGCAAATAATATAGGAGAGAGGGAGAGGGAGAAGTAAGCATTAATAAGGAAAAGACCTTGAGATTTATGAAATAGTAGAACTGTAGAGCAAATACCAGACTGCATCAACAATGACAACCAGCAATAAAACACAATATACACGAAAGTAAGTCCATGGAGTGGCAGAAGGAGATGCATTCAACCGTTCAAGCCGATCCCGAGCTAGAGCTTGAAACATCTGCACAAAATGAAAAAGCTTAAAAAAAAAAAATCTCCAAATCTTTACTCCAAAACCATGTGAGGTAATAGTAATAGTACCTTCAAAGAGCATAATACAGTCAACCATGTTGACCACAATCCTGCTCTAACTAATGTTGGTGGTACCACCAATGGAAGAAATGTTCCCTTGTAGATAACATAATTAACTAGTCTCTCCACCATTTTCCGAGATTCAGTTGCATGCAGCTCATCAAAAAATATTGTCTGCATGAACAAATATATCATCAAAAAAGTATCAAGAATACAGTGTAAAGATTTAGAAAAAAGTTGAATACCTTAAGAGAGAGGATGATGAGTATAAAAATGTTGAGGACAAAATTGACCACCAATGCAACTGTGGTATAAGAACTCAACAACAGTTCCAATACACGGTTGGCAACACCAGGGTGGAGAAGGTTTTCACCCATCAAACCATCTGACTTTAGTTTCACATAAGAAACTTCTGTCCAATATTGGAGACCTATAAAGCTCAACACTGTACACACTGCTGATATTGATAAATACCCCACACCCATAGGATACAATGTAAATTTCATCAGGGCAACAAAAGTTCCAGGATTTCATGAGATAAAAATATACATGATCTCCCTTGCCCACTCAACTGCTCACTATGCAGGATTATGGAGAAGCCCACAAACTATAACTTAGTTTGTACACCTCCCCAAGGTCTGATCTCAATGTAAGTCACCTGCATCAGAATATTAAAGAATAGGAAACTCATACATCAAGAAGGAACCATAGCATACTTTTAAGTTTTAAGTTTTAGCAGACAATATGATTTTCTAACCGATTTTATCTTCTGATGCTCTTATCACATTACTAGATGCTATACCAAATCTAATCAAATCCAATGTGGAGAGATTCAGTGATGATACTTGTGATTAATATAAATTGAGCAATTCATTTTCTTCTTTGTAAATTGATAGACAGATATTCAAGGAAACACCTCCCCCTTTTCGATCAGAAAGAAAAATGGAAGCGAAGTTCAGCACTTGCTACCCTCTTTGGATCAATTTCCAAGTGGTCGAACTAATTGAATGGAATTCAAAATTTAATCGGGGACTGAGAATAAAATGTTTGGAAAGCAGTCGAACAACATAACATCCAGTAGAAATGTGATTGTGGATCCGATAAGAAAAGTCAAACAGTAACCGTGAAACCCTAGAATTCCTTCTAGTTATAATAAAATATCAAACAAAAACCACCAAAAAGAAGAAATTAAAATCATAAAACCAAGTCCTTACATACATACAAAAATCCTGCAAGTAGAGAAGAAGAAACAGGTAACCAGAAAACAGGTATGCGTATATTGATAAGCTGATTGCATCTAGATACCACGATATGAAATGATGAGGAAATCAGGTCAATAAAAAGAAATACCGAACCTGTCTTGATCCAAGACGAAGATGTGAAGTATTGGGCGAAAAATTATCCGATCTTGGCCGAGCCTGGTGCGCACACACACGCAGATTAGAGAGAGAAAATTGGGGGGAAAGGAAAGGGAAGAAAAATATAAAAGAAAGGAAAAAGCTAAATAAATTTGCAAGTGATATGATATCTTCTTCTTGTTCCTGCGGTGCCTTTTTTTGTCCTTTACCAACTTCGTTAGGCATAATTTCCTTGTCGTAGTGGTTTTTTTTAACCCTTTCTGTAATTTTGACTTATCTATGAATATTAATGTTTGTTCTATGTTATTTTTATACTGTGTTAAAATTAGAACTAAAATGTTTGTAAAAAGACGTATAAAAGTTGTTCTAAATGTATTCAAATTGGTAGTCTCATTAATGGTCAGATAAAAATCAATTAAATTATTATTTATAAGTCTTGTACAATTAACTAATTATTTATTTATAAAATTTTAATAAATAAGATAAAAATTATTCATGGATCAACCCAATAGGCCAATATGATATGTTTCCATCCGTTCTAAAAAAAAGTTTGGGACTCAATGTAAGCCTCTTAACCGTTCAGTTAAGTGAACAGGTTCTAAACCATTTAAATTGTTTGATATAAAAAATAATTATAATCTATAAAGTCTTATTGAAAGACATTTAGATTGTTTAATATGGAAAACAATCATGTCTGATAGAGTAAGATGGTGGGGTTGGAAGTTTTTAACCATTCAGTATAAAAAGGAGTCTGAACTAACAAGAAAAAAAACAACATTTGTTTTTCCATCGATGTCTTGCCCATTGTTGATTGGCATCCTCTCCCAAGCTCTCATCACCGCCTTACAAAAATCGACCACTCTGAACCATCGACTCCCCTAAAATAGACACTCCATCAATTAGCATCTGTGAATGCAAGGATTCGCGTGGACAAGGTTTGAGAACTCATATCTTGAATTAACTTAAAATCAATGATTGCTTGTAATGAAGATTCAGTCAAGCCCGGTGAACCAAACTTGTCTCATAATACATATATTCAACAAAGTGCTCAATATGGAACAATAGTAAGTATGAGCAATGTAAAGCAAGTTAAGAACCAGAAGAATGTTAGAGAATGATTGATAGGATGATTCTTGATTTGATGGAGTGAAAAAGGCGCACACTTCTCTATCTTGATACAAAGGATGACAACTCCTTAAATATTCAAGGAGTTACTAAAAGACAAATCAGATAAAGTGCGCATAGACTGAGAGACGACTGGAGATCAACATACTAACACAATCATTGTTGTTGATCTTGTCTCTTTTACTATACTAAAAGACATTAAGAATAATACAAAATAGTACTTGATACAATTAATGCATTACAGACTCAAAATACTTCTAAACAAAGATAATCTCAAACATGTCTTCACTTCAGAATTGCTTCACTTCATAATCAATCTTGATCTCGGCCAGCTTCATCTCGAACTGCATAAGGATCACTTTTTCATGTTCCAACAATCTCCCTCTAAGTGACCTTAGCAATATTTCACCTTTTACTTAGCTTCTTCAAAGACAAACAATAAGCCTTTTAAAGCTAGCTTCAGACCTCGATCTACCACTAAAGATGCTCAATGAATTTCTTCTTGATGTGTTCAGGAGAATCACTTTTAGCAGCATTAGAGATGAACTTTTGAAGAATCTTGGTTGGAACAAGATGTTTGTCAAGAAATCAAAAAAATTCTTTTCGATTTGTCTTTTTCTTGAGATAGACAAATCCAAGTTCAGGTTCTTCAATAGGGCCTTTGGCTAGAGGATGTACTTCAGGAAGCTCAAAGCTAATCTTCGCCAGCAAATTCTCTCTTTCGAAAAGATGAGCAAATTCCATATCGGATCGACATAATTCAGCTATGTAATGTTGGAATAGTGTCTAAGGCTGCAACTATATTAGGCAAGTAATTGACCCAGTTGTGCATGGTCATTTTGGGTTGCCTTCACCATAGCAACTTGATAGGATGATTTATTAAGAGAGAGTAAATATTATTAGTATATTATGAGAATAATATAAAGAATAATATATTGTTATTTGATTAATATAAGTCATAAATTAATTGGAATTAATTTGGTGACTTAAAGAGATTAATTAAATAAGAGGGTATAAACTGTCAATTGTTTGATAGTTAAACTTTAGACTGTAAATCCATATTGATATGCATTGGACGGATTCTAGAAGCTAAGGATAGCTTCAAATCGTCCAAAGAGTTATCTAAGGAATGGATTTGGATAGCCTTAAGAGAAGATTATCCAATTAGGGTTTAGGTTGTAACCCTTAAGGAGTCTACAAGTATAAATAGACCCTATGGCATAAGGAAATCGGCACTTTATCTAAAGTAAGAAAACCCTGGCCGATTTCCTCCCCTCTCCTCTCTCCCAAATCATCCTCCTTGCTATTTGGTGTGTGTAAGCCATTAGAGGAGTGACAATTGTGACTCTAGAAGCTCCAAGACAACAAGATCAACAAGGAATTCAAAGGTATGATTCTAGATATGTTTCAATATTGTTATTACACCTAAATAGTCATTAGAAGTCTTGGATTCAAAGCATGTTTGATTAGAAAGCCTAGATCCAAGCATTAGGGTTTTGCATGCGCACATAGGAAAGTTCTTATGGCTAAAACCCATCATGTAATCCTTCAGGAAGCTGATGGATGTGTTGAATGCTCCAATTCTTGATTCATTTGTGTGTTTCTCTTCTGAGATACAAAGTATCTGTAAATAACACAATCGAGATCAAACTTGATTTGAACCTTTTTACCATAACCAACAAATTTGGTAATTCTTTTCCGAGACCACACTTCCTTTTGAGGTCGTGCATTTGTGGAATAGAAGGTTCTCAATATCTCACGCTCAGCTCGGATAATAGTTTGTGGATCATCGGATGGATGCAATGGTGCGAATTTGATGTAGAAGTGTCCATGAGGAGAGATTGGTAAGTCAAGTTGGTCTGAATCATTGGTTGGAAGAGCAAAACTCATGTAACAGTAATTTGGCTCAACATCTTTATCATCAACTTCTAAAATGGAAGACTGGTAATCTTCATCACACTCAATTGACTATCTATCCATAATCCACAAGTTTATTCTAGATATTTGTTCACCCTCATCACCATATGACCAATACCCATCAACATTCCTTGAAACAGTAGTGAAAAAATCCTTTTCGCTTTCAGCAAGTTCTTGTGCTCGACAAGCATAGTAGGCAGAGTCTTTCACCTTAGGTTTTTGAGGAACATCAGCAAAAAAGTCCTTTGCAAATTGGTTTCCAAGACCATGTTTGTGATAGACAATCTTAGGTTTGGCTGAGTTCGGAACTTCCCGAGGTTCTGAGAAGCGATTAGGAATGTTGGGTCGATATGCTGGTGAATTTTTGGTTGGTTTAGGTTAAGGTTGAGGATTGCTTTGGTGAGGAACTTGAAATCTATTTTGAGAAGGTTTTTTATTAGGATTCCAAGGCCGTCTATACTTATGGACAAAAGTGCAAACTCTTGCTGGAAACGAAGTTCGGAATCAATGGTTTATGGATCAAAGTTTTTTTTTTTCGTACAAGTAGTTCGGAACTGGAGAAACAGGTGCACCAGGTGGAGTGGGCTGTATACGTTGAACTCAAACCTTGAATTAACTTAAGACCAATGATTGCTTGTAATGAAGATTCAATCAAGTTTGGTGAACCAGTCTTGTCTTAGAATAGATATATTCAACAAAGTGCTCAATATGGAATAATAATAAGTATCGACAATGTAAAGCAAATTAAGAACAAGAAGAATGTAAGAATAATCGACTGAATGATTCTTGATTTGATGAAGTGAAAAAAGGTGAACACTTCTCTCTCTTGATACAAAGGATGACAAATCCTTAAATAGTCAAGGAGTTACTAAAAGACAAATCAGATAAAGTGTGCATGTACTGAGAGACGACTGAAGATCAACAGACTGACACAGACGTTGCTATTGATCTTGTCTCTTATACTATACTAAAAGACATTAAGAACAATACACATAATGCTTGATACAATTAATGCATTACAGACTCAAAATACTTCTAAACAAAGATAGATCTCGGACATGTCTTCACTTCGGAATTGCTTCACTTTGGAATTAATCTTGATCTCGGACAACTTCATCTCAAATTGCATAAGGATCATTTTTTCATGTTCTAACAACATCTCTCTCTCTCTCTCGTACACACACACAACCTCCTATTTTTTTTAAAAAGACCAAAAAATATTAGAACTTGAAGATGGTTGATAAGGCCAAAGTAAGTGTAACTTCATTTATATCGTGGCTTGTAATTTAGGATTGTAGTTTAATGTTTCTTGTATTTATGGTTAATTGAATATTAATTTCATGTTTCATGTATTCTTCGTCAGATGGTAGTTTAAGATGCCTTGTAATTGAGGATTGTTGTATTTCATTTGAAACCAATGAAGTGGTTGTTTGGGATAGCTTTTAAAAAAAGCTTATTAGCTTTTCAGCTTTTCAAAAAACTAATAAGCTAAAAAAGTGTTTGTGTATTTAAAAAGCGCTTTTTAAAACAGTTTTTTAGATAGGAAAAAGTAAAGCTTTCAAAAAGCTAGAAAATCCTACTTTTTAGCTTTTTAACCATTTTACTCATGAAAAAGCTGTTTTTTACATCCAAACACTTTTTAAAACCAACTTTTCCTAAAAACAATAAGCTAATAAACACTTTTCTTAAAAATCACTTTTTACGTAAAAAAGCTAACCCAAACATACCCGAAATATAAGAAAAAATTTATTAGGTATCATTTTACTGGTTTGAGTTCTTTTAATCATTGGTGCTTATATGGTATTAGTTTAGTAGAAAGTTTATTGAAGAAGTTGGGTTTGATGTTATACAATTCTAATGGAAAAAATTAATTTTTCTAATTATTTATAATTTGTATCATATTTGCTCCTTTTAAATTGGGTTTGATGTTGTTGTGTAATTTAAAAGAATAGTAAAATGGTAAATTTTTATCATTAAACACAACAATTCACCAAGATTAGCAAACAACATGCTTTTATTCATAGTAAAATTCATTAAGAGCCTTTAAATCATCCATGCATCTAAATGATTAAGATCCCAATCATCCAGAGGTTGTCTAATAACCCATTACATTATTACTATGTTCGTCCAAAGCTTATTAGCCATTTATAAACAAATGAAATATGATTTTAAACATTGTTTTTATCATTTTTAACATTATTACTAAGCTCGCCCAAGTGCTTAGTTTCCACTTCTAATTTGAATTTATTTTTCTAGACCGTGAAACCCTTTGAGAAGTGTCGATAGTGGTATCGGGTGTCCATTTTTTCGCAACATTAATTTCTTCTTTGATATTGGTAATTCTTTTCTTCATTTTTTGTTTCTTCTATGATATCTTATCTACATGCAATAGTTTCTTTGTAGATTGTACTTTGACATTTCTCGTTGTAGATATTTTCATAGATTTTCATAGAAACCACTATATAATAGACATCATTTGTGGAGTTTTTTCATCGCCATAAAAGTCCTCATAGTCTCTTGTGACATCCCCAAAATCACGACCAGAAAAGACCAAATTGTTTATGCTTTGTTTTATAAAATCAGAGTAATCTTTTGATTAAAAGAGTTGCAGAATTTGTTCCCAAAATAAAATATGATAAGAATTTATCAAAAGCATCGATTAAAGAAAATGTATTTTCCTTAAATAATAAAACCTCGGGATGTCATGTTCTGATACAGACCAAAAGCATAAACAGTATAAAATAGACCTTACAACAATTATTTATAACTACTGATCTATAATCCAAAATCTCTCCTCAAGTCCACCCATTTATACTCTTGTGCCATTACCTGTAATGCAAAGAAAACTGAGTAGGTCAGGCTTGGGAGCCTGGTGAGCATGTAGGGTTTTCAACCCACAATAATACATTTATTATATTGAATTATCAAACAATCAACCCAAATACTCATTCCCATTATCTTCTTTATTTCTTAAGGATTTACCCTAAGAACCAACTATCCTTTATCCATTTATTCCTAAGGATCGACCTAAGGAATTGACACAAAGTCCACCACTGCCAAGGTCCACAAATTACGATTGGTAAACACTTAGTTCAACACACTTAACAAACACCTAGTTCTAACACTCCTAGTGAACAATTAATTCAAAACACCTGGTGAATACTTAGTTCTAAAACACTTAGTGAACACACTCAGTTCAACAACACCAAGTGAACACATCTAGTTCAAAAATACTTAATGAACACATTGAGTCCAAAAATACCAAGTGAACACATAAAGTTCGGAAATACCTAATGAACACATTGAGTTCAAACACCAAGTGAACACATAGAGTTCAAAAATACCTAATGAACACATTGAGTTCAAACACCAAGTGAACACGTAGAGTTCAAAAATACCTAATGAACACATTGAGTTCAAAAATACTTATTATTTCGTCTCACATCAACTATTTCATCTACCCATGTTCTACCCAACATATTTGTAGATGCAAACACATATACAATTTAAATCTATTAAAACATGTATAAAACATTATTTCAACACCTATCTCAAGTAAATAAACATTGTATAAACACCTAGCACGTACTTCATAGCAAATACTTCATATCTATGCGGTAGAAGAAAGTGAATATACATTCACACATATAACAACAAAATATACACATAACACGTATTTTGTATAAAATACTTCGTATTTATGCGTTAGAAGAAAGTAACCACACACTCACTTGATCAGAAGATGATCGGACAGCACTACGGCTTGTAAAAGTAGTATTCTTCGGTAGATCTGGAAGATCTTCACAAAAATCGGCTTCTCGCGGGCAGAGCTTTGGCTCAGGAATCGCACTTCTCGGGATCTTCGGGACCTCGGGACTTGCTTCGGGGCTCGGGAATGATATCGGGGCTTCGGGATAATTCTTGCACGAAAAACGATGCAAAAACGCGAGAGAAAGGGAAGAAATAAGCAAAGAACTCGGCTGCCCTCGACACCCTTTTATAGGGGGCTGGAAACCCGAATTATGCTGGGCGTAATTCTAAATTACGCTGGGCGTAATGAAGATAGGGTCGCTGACTCCCCCCTCTGGAAACTTCGACAGGTCATAACTTCTTCGTTATAACTCGGATTTCGGCGTTCTTTATATGTACGGAATCCTTGTAACATATACTACAACTTAGTTAAGATTATTCATTCTAAATAATCTTCTATCAAAAAGTCATTTTTGATGCTTATCGTCTCTAAATTGACTAGCCCTGATCTACGGGCGTTACATCTGTGCAACGATAATCACTTTTGTTGGTATTGTAGAAGTTTGTAACTCATTTATTTTTGTCGAATTTTTTACATGACCTAACAAATATTTTTTCAAGACAAAATTATATTAAAGACTCTGAAGCAATAAAAACTGAGATTATGGATGACTTATTAAACTTCACCTTATCTTATTGTTAAGATGAATGAATCAAAGAGATAAAGAAAATAATGAACATGAATCAACCAATTTCTCATCACCAGAAAATGAATCAAAATCAACTACATATATACATGATTACAGAAGCAAAGAAAATAATTGAACTAACTGTACTAACTACCCTATATGGTAAATTACTAAATTGCCCTTTCACATAACCAACTCTAACAAACTTTATACAGAGAAATGTGACGTGGATAACACCTCCCTCAAGTTGCTAGGCATGAACAAACACCAAGCTTGGATACTGCATCAGAATGTTTTAATCCTTGGAGATTTTTGGTGAAAATGTTTGCTCGTTGCTCATGAGTAGAAACATAGGACAAATCAATTAATCCAACTTGAACTTGTTCTCGAACATAGTGAGAATCGGGTTTTATATGTTTAGTGTGCTCATGAAAAATAGGATTAGAAGTTATGTAAATGGAGGCTTGATTGTCACATTTGAGAGAGATTGGTGTAATATTTGGTACTTCACATTCTTGAAACACTCTACTTAACGAAGCCAATTCTGCACAAACACGACGCATTGATTTGTATTCTGCCTATGCAGATGAAAAAGGAACAATTTATTGTTTCTTAGACTTCTATGAAATTGGTGTTCCTCCAAAAGTGATGTAATAACCACTCGCTAATCGTCTAGTTATGGGAAAAGCAGCCCAATCAGAATCACAGAACGCTTCCAATTTGAAGTTTTGTTGATCATTGAAGTATAATGATCGGTTGATTGTTCCTTTTAAGTAATGAAGAACATGAGTGGTTGCTTTGTGATGAGCTTGTGAAGGTGATTTGTTGAATTGACTCAAATATTGAATTGAGAATGACAAATATGGACGAGTATGTACAAGAAAGTTAAGTTTCCCAATCAATTGTTTGTAAATAGTTGGATCTTGTAAAGGATTGTCCATGATTGGTAATAACTTGATTTGAGAAGGTAGATGAGCAAATTTTGTGTCTTGTACATCATAAGTTTGTAATAATTCTTTAATGAATTTCCTTTGATGAACAACCATACCACCTTCAATTTTGTTGAATTCAATACCAAGAAAGTAATTAAGAAGCCCCAAAATCTTAATATGAAATTGCTCAAGCAAAAAATTCTTTAGTTTCATAATTTATGTTGTATTATTTCCAATCACCAAAACATCATCAATATAGATTGCTACTATGACAATGAAATTTTCTATTAAAGAATAGAGAAATATCATTAGGTGAATGTGAGTAACCTTGTTCATTCAAAGCAACAAAAAGTTTTGAGTACCATTGTCTAGACGCTTACTTTAAATATAAAGACTTGTTGAATTTATAACCAGAGGTGGGGAAGTTAAAGTATGACCAAAAGGAAGCTTCATGTAAACCTCATCATGCAAATCCTATGTAAGAAGTCATTGTTTACATCAAATTGATGTATGTCCCAATGTTCTTTGACTACAAGAACAACGATACTTCTAACAATTATAAGTTTAACAACTTGTGAAAATGTTTCATGATAGTTTATGCCTTCTTTTTGAATTAAATCTTTTGCTACTAATCTTGCTTTTAAAACGTTCAACTGAGCCATCTAATTTGATTTTGACTTTATAGACCCATCTGTAAGCAATTAATATTTTGTCTTTGGGAAGTTTAACAATGTCCCATGACTTTGTAGCAGCAAGGCAATTAAGTTCACTTTGGATAGCCATCTCTTATTGTGGTATTCCTTTGTCTTAATAATAAAAAGTAGATTCAAAAGGAATAGTTTCCATGGAAGAAACTTGAGATACTTCACTATCAATATGATTGTGTTGAACAATCTTGTATGCATAAATTGGTGATAGTATGCATGGCCATTAAGTTCACTTTGGATAGCCATCTCTTATTGTGGTATTCCTTTGTCTTAATAATAAAAAGTAGGTTCAAAAGGAATAGTTTCCATGGAAGAAACTTGAGATACTTCACTATCAATATGATTGTGTTGAACAATCTCTTGTATGCATAAATTGGTGATAGTATGCATGCAAAGAGATATAGACTCTATTGATGTTAGATGAGTGCAAACATAATCATTCAAATGAGATGGTGGAATGGAAATTCTATTGCTTCTTCTTAATCTAGGGACATGGGTAGAATGGTCATTTTCTGGTAAAATTAGATTTTGAGTGGGATTGAGGTTTTACTTAGAAGATTCAAGACAAAATAGGATAGTTGTTTAATAGAATGAATAGGATAGTGAAATTTGAAGTTATCAAGTTAATTAAATTATCAAGGTAATTACCTTTTCATTATGTTCACATTTAAGTAACTTCGTGTTATACACATCTAGGTAACAAACCAACTAGAAGTGTTCACATATCGTCTTTATGACGAGTTGTAGCAAATTACAATCGATCATAATAGTCATATGCGAACCCAAGGCCCAAGGCCCTATCTTTGACCATTAATATTTAATAATCCAAGCCTACTACCAGCCCAATTAGACTAGTCCAACACCACAACCCAAACCCAATTTGGGTAACCCATTACTTGGTCCATTTGAATATATGAGTGAGACAAGCCTTATAAGGTGGGAAAAGGTTTTCTCTTCCACCAATGTGGGATAAGTCCCATATTGTAATTTTATAGAGCAAAGTTCCAACACTTACTAGTTTAGAAAAGGTGGAAACGTAATATTTTTTGTGTATATCCTTTAAATATTGATTCATTTTTTAACGAAATTTCACCTTAATTATGAAGCGAAATGATCAAATCATAGGGTGATTACTTTTTTTTTTTTTAGTTCATCTATTTTGATTATAGTTTTTGTATTGGACATTATATTCATAATCGAAGGCGAAAAGAAACCAAAATGTTACAGTTGGAAAGCACCTCAACAAATCCAGGTTTGATATTATGTGGAATTATTAAATGATATTTGTTATAAGAAAGCCAATTAGATCGCTACTGCCTACATCAATAATTGATTTATTACCGATTAGATATATTATATTGATAGGATACTATTTTTATATATCCATGATACAGCAAAATTTATTATACAGAATATTTCTGATCCATGATAAAGATGGAACAACCATTCCTTCGTATATTGCTTAAGGAGTAAATTCAACAATTACTTTGTGTTTTCTAGTTTTTAATAGAAAATGATTATAATAGACATGTTTTAATTCTTTTTTCTTCAAATAGCCCCACACAAATCCTCCTTAATAAATTAAATTTTTTTGACACACGTCATTTTATGGTATTTTTGAAATTAATATTATCCATTAGTCAATTTTTGATTTGTTTTAATTTTTAAAATTAAAGTCATATACTTATATATGTAAAATACTATTAAATATCATATATATATATATATATATATATATATATATATATATATATATATATATATATATATATATATATTAAATTGTAATAAATATGTTTCTTTTTTTAATTTTAAAATTATACATTAAAAAATATTTTTTGTTTGAACTTTAATGTTTAATCTTTTTTAATTCAACCCGTATAATACACGAGTTTCACACCTAGTGAAGAATAACCCAAGTTGCCATTAGCTAGTCAAACATCTGCGAAAATCTAGTTGACTGTGGAAATGTTTTTTTATTTATTTTTTTATTTCTTCTTCGTACGCCCGCAAACATTTAGGTTTTTTTTTAATTCAAATTTTTGTAAATCACCTTTATGATTTTAAGAACCCAAATGATATAACGATTGTTATGAAGTTTGTATGCGGAAGCAAAAAAGTTTATTTATTTATTTTAAAGATTTTTGTGGCACACCCTTATAGTGGAAAGAACCCAAATGGTATAATGATTGTTATGAAGTTTGTATGCGAAAACTATAAAAAAAAAAAATTCATAGTTTTCATCCAATAACCTAATTGGAATTAAAAAAAACAGATTTCCTGACATCCAAATTGAAAGTGTAAATACATCTAGGGTTGTTCACTATTTGGATAAAACCGAATTATCCAATTGGACAATTTGGATTGGACTAGGTGGTTCGGATATTCGGATTTTTGGATTGGTTTTCAACAAAACCGAATTATATTTTGGATTTCGGATTGGTTTTGGTTTATAAAATAAGAACCGAATAGTCCAAAATTACCGAATAAACATTTATTATTTATTTATGTATAATATATTTATAATTATTTATTAATTTTGTAATTTATTTTTCAAATAGGTTCAAAACCTTTCCCCCGATAAAAGACAAATTAATATCCATTTTATCTCAAAAAATTTCTATCTGTAAAATATTTAATTATAATATATTTTTTTAGTTGTTGTTTATAAATTTCAAATCACAACTAAATAATTTGTATTTGCTTCTTGTGTAAAGTTGGTTAATATTATAATTATATGTCGTTTTAAAATGATTCGGTTTTTGAAAACCGAATTCTAAAAACCGATCCAACCGAATTGTAATTGGATCGGATCGGATCAGATATGAATTTAGTTTGGACTATTCAGATCCATGTTTTGAAAACCGAAATTAATTTCGATTTACTTGATTGGAACGGATCAAACCGATCCATCTAAACGAACATCCCTAAATATATCTATGGAAAATCCTTTTACAAGGAACACAATTGAAAAAAATCCAGCTTAAATGAAGTTTGTATGCAAATTTTATAAATGATTGAAGTTGATTTTTTTTTTCATATTTTTCACAAACTAGCCTAAAAAAATATGATTTTCCGGTATCCAAACTTGAAGTGTAATATATCCATGAAAAAACATTGTTATAAATAACATAATGAAATTTTAAAATGGCTATTATGGTTATTTTGTCTTTTGAAATAAAACAAATATAAATAAGAAGATAAAAGAAAGGAAGAAAAGATATATTGTATGTTCGTGTAATTGTATTCCCAAAATTAAAGAAAAGAAATGAAAGTCAACTTAAATAGTAAAACTTGAAGTTGTCTAATGATTGAAGAAAAATGGCACATTAGAGGCGTCGAAGACAGTGAAAGATTATGAAGACTATATGATCTTTTTTCTATATTAGATTGAAGGGTAAATTCAGTAATTAATTAGAGCCTTATATTTAGAAGTGAACATTTCCTAACAAATATATTACCTATGTGTATAAAAAAATGAATTTACTTAAATGTAAACAAAACGAAAAGATAATTATCTTGATAGTTAAATTTTTTTTTTTATTTTACCTTCTAAATATAACCTAGAATGGTAAATGTTTTTAAGACCACATCATTTTGGTAAATATTTTTTTAAAATACACAATCTTGATAAAAAAAACCTTCATATTTGACAGGAAAAAACGTATAATTATTTTATAAAATCTTATTGTTTAAGATATTAAATAGATAAGTGATTCGTACACAACAGTTTTTTGCCATACACAATAATTTATGCATTATATAGTTGTACAATACAACATTTTCAAGCACCAATTGTTGTGTACAGAGAAAAATTATTGTGTACGGATGAGCTCCCTATTAAATATAAAACTTACATTTACTAGAGACTAAAAGTAACATAAAATAGAACACCAAATTCTCAATGAAGTTTGCACCATATATTATAGAAATTTAAAATACAAAAATATAAGTAACTTTTATCAATATCCATAACATTGCTATTGTGTCATATATATATATATATATATATATATATATATATATATATATATATATATATATATATATATATATATATAGGTATTTGATAATTATGCTACAAAAAACGGCTCCCAACATGTTGTGGTCGATTTAAATGTTCATAAATGGTCATAAATATTGTTTTAAGTAAATTTAATTGAATATATTAATATTCCAAGTATTATGATCAACCGTCTTAATAAAAGGAGAAACTGATTTACCAGAGTAATTACTTTTTCGTTTTATTCACATATAAGTAACTTCAATTTTTTTACACATCTAAGTAACAAAGTTGTTGGAAGTGTTCACATATGATCATTATGTTTGGTTGTAACTTGCTACAGCTGATCATAATAGTCATATGTGAACATTTTCAACAAGCTCGTTATCTAGATGTATATAAAAAAAAAACAAAGTTACCCAAATATAAACAAAAGAAAAATATAATTACCTTGATAAGTATTTTTCCCGAAGAAAAATTACAAAAAATCTTTATTTCTTTTCTTTTCCGTTCATTTTATTAAAAAATAAAGAAGATAAGTTTTTTTTTTCACACTTGTCTCTTCAAAAATAATTTTGGTTCTATTGACAAAAAATCATTATTGACTTTTTAAAAGGAAAACTTAAATCTGCAAAAAAAATCCATATATTTTGGTTCTATAAATAAAATATCATCATTGATTTTATTTATTTATTATTATTATTATTTGTAATTTAACCATTGAAATCGGTAAACACTTGCAAAAGAATTCTGATACCAGTTAGTGTCGATTTTAAGGATTAAAATGCAAAACAAACAAAAAAAACAAATCCATACGACTTTTTCGTTGACAAAAGTTTAAGGACTTTTCTGAAGATTTTCTTTCTTATATATACTAAGGTTAATTGCAAAAAACTTATATTTATTCATTAAAAACATAAAATAAAGATACCATCTATATTCCTTTCACTAAAAAAACTTATTTTTTTTATTCAAAAACACAATAATGATTATTTATATATCATTTTTGGATTTTTTTTGTGATTCTCTTAAATAAATATCATTACTACAATCATAAAGATACCATCTAAATACAATTCTAAATAGAGTTCCATGATACATGTGACCTACAAATGCACTACTTACCATAAATCAACAAAAATCATATTAATTGTCTTTAATATGCGTTTTTATAACTATTGCATCTCTTAGGATTATTGTCATAAAAGTCATCATATTTACATGAAATGTATTGTTATGTCCTATGAAACATCCCAAAAACACGTTCCAAAAATTTCGTTTTTAAATCATTATTAAAACCATAAATATCATCGCCATATTATAAAATCATAAATCATGTATCTAAAAATATAATAATATCTGTCAACATATCAAAATCTCATATCAAATATCAAAGTAAGTCTCCCATGCTAGAAAACTGTGGTGTGTGTCATGCGATCATCCCAAGCTTTTCCCTTTGCTAGCTGAAGTACCTGAAACCAAACTGGAAAGTGTAAGAACGAAGCTTAGTGAGCTCCCTGAAACTACCACATACCATACACATAACATATAACATGTAACATAAACGTTGGGACACCGCCCAGCTGCATCGGGACGAACCCGACATCGGGTTCACCCCGACATCAGACCACGTCTGGCATCGGGCTCACCCCGACATCAGGCTTACCCCGATACATACACAACATATAATATATCATAAACACATAACATAAGCATATAACATACATCAAGCTTACCCCGACATCGGACCGAAGCCCGGAACACAAAACAACTAACATATAAGCTAACATGCATCGGGCTTGTCCCGACATTGGGCTTACCCTGGAACACATAAAACAAACAGATACACTAACATACATCGGGCTTTCCCAAGAACACATAACACATAACATGCATGAATCACAAAGACATCAAACATACATATACTCTTCTCGGGACCGCCCCGACATCGGACCGTAATCCAGAACTACTAACAACTAAACGAGCCGACATTGTGGCCTTAGACCCGTTCCTACTAGAAGAGGACTCACCTATCAAACTGGATGATGAACTCGTGCGTGAGGAATCTCTGTTGGCTGCTCCCATGACTCCCCAGCTAGCTCTATATAATATTACTTAGTTAGAAAACTGAAAATCCATCTAAGGGTAAAATGACCATTTTACCCTCGGTCAAAGTCCATACTCTGGTCAAAGTCAACATTTTGGGTTGACCAACTCGCCGAGTCAACCTTCCAGTCTTCCACTCGTCAAGTTCTATAACTCAGAAATCCTGGAATTGCGACTAAACTCGTCGAGTCCTATCGAGCTGCTCAGTCGCGACTTGTCTAATCCACTCGTCCAGTCTCTCTACAGACTCGTCGAGTCCCTCTATAGACTCGTCGAGTTCTACTATAAGCTGGAATCAGGAAAACACGACTCGACGAGTCCTTCTGTCTGATTGGCCATCTTAACAGATTAAGCCCTTGTTCTCTAGATCTATAGTCCATACTTCACTTGTTCACTGGGAATGACCTTTCTAAGGGTAAAGTTTCCAAATTTACCCGTTGATAACTAAAACCCTAATTCCTTTAGGACACGAATCTTTTCCAAAAAGCCTTAGAATCTCAAATCCACGCATGCAAACCTAGATATAGGGCCTAACTATGAGATAACCACGAAAACTCTCAAGCTTGCTTCCATGAATGGCCTTTTTGAGCTCAAAAGGACATACATACGTCTTTAGCACTTGCATGGGGGCTCTAAGGACATAAAGTTTGCACCTTTATGCCTTCACATCCCCTCTAGGCACTAGATCTGGAAGAGTAACTCTTGGGTAGATCCTTACCCACAAGCTAGCAAATCTTGGACCAAAACCCATATAAAGAGGTCATAAATAAATCTAAGAAGAGAATGATAAAGTTTAAAGCTTTATTAACAGAAAATGCAGCTAAAGGGATGAAACTTTTGGATCTACTGTTTCTCTCTTGAGTCTTCTAACTTCTTCTTCTCCTACAAGCTTCAAAAGGCATAAATAACACTCAAAATGACAAGAAATAGCTCAAGATCACTCTAGGTGGATTAGGGCTTTGAGGTGATAGAGGCTGGGATGGAGGCCATATATGATGCTTAAATAGGGTGCAAACCCTAAAGATTAGGGTTTCATCTAGCCTATCCTACTCGTCGAGTCAGGGCTGCGACTCGTCGAGTAGCTCACTTAAAACCCGCGCATATATTGCCTTCTACTCGATGAGTTAGGGCCACCAACTCGTCGAGTAGCCCTTCCAAAATGAATAAATAAATGATTTAAGTGAATACCAGGAACTAGGCATTACATCCTAAGTCCAAATTTGTGTTCATTAATGTCTCGCATTTAGGTAATTTTGTGTCATTTTGGACTTTTTATCAGGTTGTGAACAAGTAGCCGGTCACCTGAGGGATTTTATGTAAATATTGTTGGATTAGGTGTCTAAACCCACAACTATAATTGGTATGTACTTGACCCCGATAGTAGCATGGTCCTTTTTGGGTTGCCTTCACCATAGCAACTGGACATAATGAGTTTTGGAGAAAGAGGTTATTTAAACGGTTTATTAATATATTATAGGAATAATATATTAATTGAGAAATCATATTATTTAATTAGTATTAATTAGAAATTAATTTGGAATTAATTTAGTGATCAAAATAGACTGATTAAAAGTACAAGGACTGATATTGCAGATCACTGACAATTGCAGTATTGGGTTGTTAGACTCCTTTGTAAAGGGTTCGACGAAATCTATTGGAGGCCCTATAGAAATCGTCCAAGGCCTTCTAGAAAGTGAGTTCATGGACTGCTTGGAGCCTAAGTAAAGAATTAGGGTTTCCACCTAGAAACCCTAGCAACCACAAGTATTTAAAGGCCCTATGACCTCCCAATTTCGGCCACTGTGTCACACCCCCAAACCGGAGCGGCAAAAACGTCCGGGGGTGGATGACTTCATGTTAAGTATCACAACACATGCATCATAGTAATCAAAGTACAACAACCATTGCATTAATAAAGTATAAGTTGTACATATGTATTCAAGTCATTGTATATATGACATCAAAAGTTATATAACAAAAGATAGAAGACATGACTCTATACTGCTCCGTTTTCTCAAAATCTCGAGGATGTATATGTCTACTGGTTCCCTGAGAATACAAGTGTTCTGAAAAAGAGAGTATCAACATTTAAGTTGGTGAGTGCATAAGTATTTATGTTTAAAAGTTTGTTGTTTATTTCTTGAAATAGTAATCATGTTTATTGTTCCAGAAAATCCAATATTTTCTAATATAACTGAAAGGTAGTTTTAATGACATAAAACCATTATGTATAAGTGTTGTTGTATTATAAAGTAGTGTAACATAGTTTTAATTCACAATAAAACTATAAAAAGAATGTTTTCTGTAATGTTTACATTTTCCAAGTTCTGTAATTGTACTCTCTGAAAACCCTATAAAAGTGAGTATGTCTGGCTCCACCAGCTGTAATTGAAAATCATAATGTAATACTGTAAATCGTATTATTGTAAAACCAATACTTTGTATTCGTACTCTTTGTTTTAATTATTTATACACTAATCGTATTTGTTCATATCTTTTTGTGAGTTATTATAACCATGATGTGATTAGTTGGCCTGATACGACGCTTTGTAGGTGCCAGAACTGTAATGACATTTGTCACTCATAGACATACCAGCCCAACTGTAGCGAACAATCTGAGTGCGAGATTGTCAAACCCGTATAGATCTATACACATTTTTCTCCCTCTCTGTCGGAAGATTCTGGTTATAACATCATGACTTTAATAGTATTGCCTAAATGAATAATCAACTGAACATTGTATCACAAAAACCATATTAACGATTACGTATATAATAATGATGAAAAGTCATTTTGAAATAAATGAACTGACAATATGTCCTTTTTCTAGTATACTTGAACGTAAAGTATTTGTACGAGAGTATACCGTTAAACTTTGTATAACTGATTAGTGAAAATAGTATGAGAGTTCCATAAATGATACCTATTATAATTTATATTTGTGTTCTGTTTGATATGTAATATTCATGAAAGTATCCCCTTTGCTCGACATGTTACAAAGGGAATAGGAATCTGATTGAAATAACTTATATATATATATATATATATATATATATATAATAATAATAATAATAATAATAATAATAATAATAATAATAACAATTAAAATTGAAACGACATTCGGACAAATAATTCTACCATAAGCCCACATCCAAGCAAGAAAAAAGAAATAAAGCGAATTATTAGTCCTAAACCCTTTAAATCTTATTTATATATATAAATAAGATTTAAAGGGCTTAGGATTAATAATTCGCTTTATTTCTTTTTCCTTGTTTGGATGTGGGCTTATGGTAAAATTATTTGTCCGAATGTCGTTTCAATTTTAATATATATATATATATATATATATATATATATATATATATATATATATATATATATATATAATTTTGGCAAAATATAAGTTTAAAAGAGTTTTTAAAATATTTAAAAGAGTTTCATTAATTTAAAGTCGTTATAGAAATATATAGAAATCATTTGCTTGTAAACACAATCTTCTTGTGTTAGACTTGTATTCCCCCTAAAACAGTGAAAAATAGTAAAAACACTGGGGTATGAACTCACATTTTGTGAGTTTCCGGTTGAAGATACAGTGTAGTTGCGTTAATTCCACAAGTTAGAACCCGCGATAAAAACCGAATCCTAATTTATATTAACATTATAGTAAGTATAAATTAGATAATCTAATGAAGTTTAAAGTGTTAAACATCACTTAATTATTGTAAGAAGACCTACAATAATCCTTAGAATAATGTGTAGGTGTTTTTCGTGTTCTTCGTGTGTTTTTGATGAAAACTAGCTAAATTGCGTGTTTTCGACCCAATCTATGAAGATTGAAAGGTGTTTTTGGAATGATAACAAGATCAATGGATGATACTTGCAAGATCTTCAAGAATAAGGAAGGGTTTTTCGCATGGAAATCAAAGAAATGAGAGGTTTCGCATGTTCTTGAGAGGAGAGGGAGGCTTCGGTTGATGGTACTCGAGAGAGAAGTGTAGTTTTCAGCTGAAATATGTAAGAATGAGGGAAGATTTCGAGCATCTTATATATATACAAGAGAGTTTTTGGCCGAAAACACAAACTGAGGAGATGGGTTCTCAGTTGGGAACTCTACCCGAGAAGGATAAGCATGCGAGGTTTTCGGTTCGAAGAGGAAACCCTACGGGGTAGTTTTCTACTGAAGGCAGTTCTCGGTCTCACACGTCTGCGGTCCGAGGGGTTTGCGGCCGTGAACCGTTTGTTGTCCTTTGGTTTGCGGTCCGAAGAAAGAAGGGAATATGTGAGGATTTTCGGTTAAGGCAAGAATCCTCGGTTTATTGAGTGTTTTACTTCCAAACTTTACAGCACTTTAGCACAATGTTTATACATATCAAATTGTTTTATTTTAACTTTATTAAATTAACAAAACAATAAGTTTGACTTTAATTTGATATGTTTGACTTTTGTTGACTTTTACAAGATCGAAAATAAACGGGTTGTCACACACTGCTTCCAAGTGAAACCCTAGCCGACATTCTGCTCTCTTTCTCCTCATTATTTGTTTGTGGTGTTTGTGACTCCATTAGATGTGCAACGCTTGAGATACTAAGCTCTTGAAGGTCAAGATCAAGGAAAGGATTGCTTGTTACTACTAGTTAACAAGAAATGTATTCTTCTAACCCTAGTTTATTCATCAAATCCGAAAATTTTATGCTAATTTAGGGTTTTTTCTTTGGAAAATTGATTTGCATGTATAACTTGAGAAAAACGTAGATCCAAAGCAATTAGGGTTGCATGTGCACCGTAGGAATGTTGTAATGCTCAAAACCCATCAAATATAAGGGCAACCTTGGTGGCTAAAATGCTACACTTATACGTTTTCATCAGAAGAAGAACTCCGAAGTTTTAGGGCTTGGAGATCGGAGCGATGATGATCTTCTGAATATCATGATGTTGAGATGGTGAAGATGATGGTTTCTTTATTAGTGGTGGCGGTGGTTGTTGTGACGGATGGTGGTGAAAGAGTGTGGTGGTGGTAGAAGCTAATGATAGTAGACAGTGTTGTTGGTGGCAAAGGTTGGTGGTGGCGCCAAAGTGTGGTGGTGGTGATGTGTAAACATAGGGGCTTTTATGGCAATAGTGACTGACTAAGAGAGTGCAAAACCTGATAAAAGGTTAAGAGCCTCTGATAAACCTTTATTTTCTATGATTTTGTTTTACTAAATGTTTTACACCTAAGACCTAAAAATTCAACAATAAAGTAAGATTTGACCTATAAATGCACTTTTTACGACAAGTAAACAAAGTCATTTTAAATTATATAGGATATCAATAATATCTTTATGATTGTAGTAATTATATTTATTAAAGAGAATCATAAAAAATTCTAAAAGTTATATATAAATTATAATTATTATGTTTCTTAAGTTATATTGTAGATAGAGACTTTTTTTTTTTTTTTTTTTTATAGATGTCACAAAAAAATTCAATAATATCAAAGAATATATTAATAACGATTAAATTAACTTTAGAAGTTTCTAACATATCTTATCTTTTTAAACTATATATAAATTTAAAAGTAGATAGGTTCATTTTCAAAAAAAAAAAAAAAAAGATATCTAATAGCATTACAATCGTTATCTTAGTATTTGGAAGATAAAAAAGGGACGCTCAACGATTTGAAAGAAATTAAAGGTTAAAAAAGAAGCATATAACTCTTACTTAAAAAAAATTAACAATTCCCTTTAAAACGATGGAATACAAGAGAAAATGATAAATCAACAAAGCCTAAAATGATTTCCTTTTCCCCTTCAAGTTTACCTATTAAGGTACCGGAATAAATATCTATACTAAACTATTGAATTTGTGTTAAATCAATCATTAAACTTTGTTTAAGTTGTAGAAAGTGATAAATAAACCTCTTATTATCGGTCATAACAATCGATTTGAATAAAAAATAAAAAGTTCAACAACCATTTACAACTTAAGCAAAGTTTAAACAAAGTTTAGTGACTAAAGTGTTGTTTGATTTTTGTTTGCAAATCTTTTTGGTCTCCTTTACATGCGTTGTGCAGACCATATATATACATTAACTTTTGTACCTTGTTTGCTTTTTTAGAAGATCGCACACCTAAAAGGTGTGTGCATCATCTTCTTAACACATATGTTTATTAGAGTCTTTTAACATATTCAAACATCTTCTAGTTTAGAAAAAAAACACATATAACTTTATTGTTTTTTTTTTAAACTTAGATATACTCCAACTATATCCGTGATAAACAAATTGGAAAAAAAAAGCTACAATAATTCAAGAAAAAAAAGTCCGACGACATAATCATGACTTTTATTACAAATTTATAAATAATGATTTAATTACGATAATGGTCGTTGGAACTGTTTATAAAGATATAAAAATAATCATCACATTGTCTTATATATTTATTTGTCAAATTTTATAAAAAATATTTTATGCAACATTATCCATTTCATGAAAAAAAAAAATTATGGTCGATTTTCAATTGATTTAATTGTATAAACGTAAAATAAAAATTTTGAAAATTTTCATTTTAAAATAAAAGTTTATTTCCATCAATTTCACATGTTTAATTCTTTAATATCTAATTACAATCTTTAGATATAACTTTGCAATCAAAACTTGTTAGTTTTTATTAAATATATATGTTAATTTGTATCATTTTATTTTCATTTTTTATACAGCAATACATAAATTTTTATTTAGATTTGTTAAATATTTATAATATAGTCATAAAAGCATTAAAATAACTCTTTTAAATTAAAAAAAAAACAATTTATTTAAATTTTGGTTTGTTTTAACAGTATGCAAACATTAAAAAAAAACAGTATTCTTTGAAAAAACCAATGCTTTGTAAACTTATTTTCATTCAATCTGTCAAGTTCTTAAATACAAGAAGAATCCCAATAAACTAGGAAACCAAAAAAAGAGAAAAGATGATAAACACCAAACTAATCTGATAACTTATCCAATAAGATAAGGACTATTTACTACAAAAAAAGTTTATTCCCCCTCAAACGGGAGCTTGTAAGTTCCGAATGCCCAACTTGCCAAGTAAGAACTGAAGTCGTTGTGCACCCAAAGCTTTGCTTAATAAATCAGCTATTTGATGTGATGTATGAATGCAAATCGGTAATATTTCTTTAGATACTACCCGTTCACGAACGAAATAGCAGTCCATTTCGACATGTTTTATACGTTCATGAAACACGGGATTATTTGCAATATGTCAAGCAACTTGACTATCACAGAACAATGGTGTGGGTCCTTCGGGAGGTGCATCAAGCTCCTTGAGAAGCCACCGCATCCATAAGATCTCACTACACTCATTGCTATAGCCCGATATTCTGCCTCAGCCAAGGATCGTGAAACAACATATTGTTTCTTGGTCTTCCAAGAAATGGGAGCATCACAAAGAAGTAAAAGATACCCGGTTCGTGAGCGCCTAGTAAATGAACACCCAAACCAGTCAGCATCACAATATGTGACAAGACCCATTCCACCTGTCTTCAAAAGGAGAATACCTTGTCTAGGTATACTTTTTAAATAACTTAATATGCGAGTAGCAGCATCCATATGCTTTTGCCGAGGATCATACACAAATTGACTGAGTATGTTTACTGAATAAGCTATATTTGGCCTGGTGGCTTGAAGATAAAGAAACCATCCTATAAGCTGCCGATATTAACCAGAATTAATGCATGGACTATCTTCACTTTCATCAATCTTCAAATTCTGCTCCATAGGGAACGTACTAGGTCGACAACCTTGCATGCCAATATCATCTAAAATATCCAGAGTATGTTTTCTTTGACTCAAAACAAGACCATCAGACGTTCGAGCAACTTCAATGCCTAGAAAATACTTGAAGGGCTCACGATCCTTAATGCTAAATTTGTCGTTTAGATATTCTTTAGTGCACTGTATTTTTGTTGCATCATCTCCAACGATCACTACATCATCAACGTAACTAAGTTCAACCATATAGGTTCCCTTTTGTTTGTAAATAAACAATGAGTGATCAACTTGGGACTGCCTAAAACTGATGTTCAGCAAGGCATTGGTAAATTTTTGCTACCAATTACGAGAAGCCTGACGGAGTCCATAAAGAGACTTCCTTAGTCTGCATACCTTTGTTTCTCCCTGCTTAGCAAATCCCTAAGCTATCTTCATGTAGACTTCTTCATTTAAATCTCCATGAAAGAAGGCATTGTCAACATCGAGTTGATGAATAATCCAATTTTTCTTTACTGCAACGGTAAGCAAAATACGCACAGTGATAAGTTGCTATCGGAGCAAAGGAATCATGGAAATCAATCCCTTCCAACTGTGTAAACCCCTTCGCGACTAACCGTGCCTTGTATCTTTCTACTTCTCCATTGGGTTTGTACTTGATCTTATAAACCCATTTCGAATCTATTACACGTTTACCAGTGGGCAACTCTTCAAGTGTCCAAGTTCCATTTGCTTCAAGTGCTTTAAACTCCCTTTGCATGGTTTCTCTCCACTTAACATCCTGCATGGCCTGCTTAAAATGCTTGGGCTCTTCATTGGAGCTAATAGCTGCTAAGAAGGCTTTTTGTAAATCAGTAAATTTTTCATAACAAAACAAAGTTAGCGAGAGTGTGTACCATCGAGGATCATTGATCGGGTGTTGGTGATGCATGGTCTACCGATGGGAGTAAATTTACCACGAAATCACTTAGATATTTGGGATGAGTTCTGCTTCTCTTCTCTCTCGGTCCTTCAGTGGGTTGTGAGTCGGGAATCAAAGATTCCCTGTTGTCTTCTGTTGGTTCACCTTTTGAACCTATGTTTTTATTTAGTGTTGTTTCGTCACTGGCTCTAGTAATTTTTGGTACGGAATCTTCCAAACTTGTAAATGTTTCTATATCTCTTTCTTCATTTTTCTTTTGCACTGAGTCATCACTCTTAATACAGTTCATGTTTAGGAAATCAATGTTACCAGGTTGTGACAACTTCTCCAAAGAGTTAAATGTGAAAGGAAACACATTCTCAACAAATTTCACATCTCGAGACACAATAAATTTTTGTCCTTGATATCAAAGATGCGATACCCCTTCTTTCCTTGTGGATATCTAACAAAGATACCAGGTCTTGATCTCACTTCAAACTTATCTCCCTTGGTTTTGATGTTTCTTGCATAAACCAAACATCCAAATACTCTCATATGATCGTAGTCAGGTTTCTTCCCCAAAGTAATTTTGTAGGGTGTTTTTTGTTCTATGACTTTCGAAGGAAGTCTGTTGATGATATATGTGGCAATCAGGACACACTCACCCCAAAACTTCACCGGTAAATTAGCCTCAAACTTTAGTGCACGTGCTATCTCAAGAATATGTCTATGTTTGCGCTCTACCACACTGTTTTGTTGAGGGGTATGTGGGCAAGTACGTTCTAAAATTATTCCTTCTTATGCATAGTAACTTTGCATTGTTGATGAGATGAACTCTCCACCGTTATTAGCCTTTATCCTTTTGATCCTTTTGTTAAATTATGGTTTTACCATGTTGTAAAAATCAACCAGGTATGTACCTACTTCACTTTTGTGTTTGAGCAAATAAATCCACACAACCCTACTAAAATCATCCACTATAGTTAGAAAATAACTAACACTTGTAAAAGTAGGTGTTCAATATTTCCCCCAAACATCACAATGTAATAACTCAAAACAATCATTCGTCTTTATCTAAATTTTTAGAAACAAAATTTTTGTGTGTTTGGCTTTTACACAAGAATCACAAATTTATTCTTTAATTTGCTCGAAATATTTCCTTAAAAATCAACTTGGTTAAGCTTAGACTCAAAAGCATGTCCCAACCTCTTATGCCAAAGATCCATCTTTTCAGTAGTCATCAACACTCTTCTTTGCCCTGCCACCATGCCCATTCAGTATAGACCTTGCCTGCATTCACTCGCGCCAATCAGGTTCCTCGAGAGTAAGTCCTGCATATAACATAGACCATGAAGAAAAGTTATGGCGCACTGTAAGTCTTTAGTTAATCGACTCACTGATAAAAAGTTACAATCAAAACTTAGAATATGCAAGACTTTATCAATTTTGATCCCATCTTGCAAGATACAACTACCCTTTCCTTGACCAGGCATTCAATCACCATTCGGTATAGTGACAGTTGTTTCAAGAGTATTTCTTGTAATGTTTTCAAGCAACTCTTGATTGCAAGTTATGTGCTTGATGGCACCAGAATCAACCACCCAATCACTATTATTATCGACCTTACCAACCATGTTGACCATTGGTGTAGTGTTAGTTTCTTCATCTTTCGCGAATTACTTGAGAAGCTTCTGGTACTGATCTGTTGTTAATCCAGGTATTGGACTCATGAGTTTGCATAAGAAGCTCTAGCCTTGCCTTTCTCTTGCTTTCCTTTGACTGGACACCAATTGGGGTACCCGATTTTCTTGAAACAACCATCCTTACCGTGACATTTTTTTCCACAAAAGCTGCATTAATCAGTTTCTTCGTTTCCTCTCACTTACCATCCCTTTGCATTGGTTTATTTTTAGGCTGTTTATGGTCCACAACCATACGATTTTGGACGGAGATCTGGAATGCTGCAGCTTCGACATCTGGCCTTTTAACAGCCGAGATGGTTCTCTGTTGTTCATCTTCTGCAACAAGATGATACGCAACTCCCAAGTTTGGTGTTGGTTTCATGGAAAGAATTTGGTTTTGATGGTTAAGTATTCACTATCCAAACCCCATTAGAAACTAGTATAGACTCTCTTTGTCCTTGGCTTCTTTCGATCTTCTCCTAATGCCGCACTTGCAATTGGTACAAGTGCAACGAGGTGTAGGTGATGCCGATTGGGTTTCATCCTAAATAGCACGTAATTTGGTGTAGTAACTCGATACAAATGCCCCCATCTTGACGAGTTGTTGTGAGCGATTGTTTCAGCTCATAGGCCCGCGATGCACTTTCCTTTTCGAACCTCTCCTCAAGATTGTTCCAGATGTCCATAGCTGTGTTGGCATACTTAACGCTGAATCTTATATCCTTCTCTATCGCGGTTGTTAGCTAACCCTTTATCATAGCATCACATCGCATCCACATCATGTGGTTTGGTGATTTCTCTTCAGGTTTTTCAATGGTTCCATCGATGAAGCCGATCTTATTCTTTGCGAACAGGAAATTCTTCATCTCTTGTGCCCAATCGTTGTAGTTTCCATCCGTCAAGACGTCATTCACATGCATTTGTCTTAGGTATTCAGAGGAGTGGATGTAGTAAGGGGAGTTGGTGTCGATGACTTCTCCTTCTCCATCTTTTGATGACTCCGTTTTATCTCCTGCCATCTCCGGTTACTGCAGGTTCATGACTTGCTCTGATACCATGAAAAAACTGATGTTTTGTAAATTTATTCTCATTCAGTACATCAAGTTCTTAAATACAAGAAGAATCCGAATAAACTAGGAGACCAACTCCTTAGATACTCATTTTCTTTTAAAAAGGCACATGAAGATATTACAAATTAACAAGATGTTATTGTTTTACAGTTTGCTATTTACTAGTAATAGATAATTCGTTATTGTGATATAACAAAAGCCATAAATATTATTTAGATAGAATAGTTCCTAACAACAAATTTTTTGAATAATTTTTGTTACTTCTACATCTAATTGTTTAGTCAATACGAAATAATAATTATATTATTACCTTTTCATCTCGACCTTCGTAACTAAATCACAAAAATCAAACCTAAATCAATTTTGTATGATTTTGAGTTTTTTGAACTTCGACTTGAATAAATGATGTTTATACAAGTATCATTAGCTTAGAGTAAATTACACAAATTATCCCTCATGCAAGTGCCAAAACACAAGTTTAATCCCTATATTCAAAAATTAAGTCAGATCATCCCTCGTTTGTTTGTTTTAAACTTACACGCTTCATCAATATTGACTTGAAATGATTATTTTGCCCTTAATAATTTCTTTTTTTCATTTTCTTTTATTTCTTTATCAGTTTTGAATTAAAAAAATAAAAATAAAACAAATATCCCCACCCTCCCTTTGACACCACCCATTTATCACAACCAGCTCCTCCGACACCACCACCTATCACCACCCGATTGTGGAACTTCGAACTCACCAACTCACCAACTCTCCTTCCCTTCACCCTTTGTTTCCATCTTATTTCATCAACACCACCTTCTACCTATTCTGACAATACCATCATATACCTATTCTGACACCACCCAATCATCTTTAGGTCACAATCTGTAACTAAATTCGGACCATAGATCAAAATTGATGCTGAGATCCACACCAGAAGTTCTGAAATCAAAATCAATGATGAGATCGATGCTGAAATCCCCAAACATGTAGAATCGGACCTCTAGAAACCACCCTTTCATCTTTGTGAGTTTAATTTCTGGGAATCGATAAAAGATGTATCTAAAAAGTTATTAAAACCCTAAGCACTCGATCATATGAGGGAATCGATCAGGTGCACTTGGTCGTGAAATGAATTTGCACTTAGTTCCTATTCAAATAGAAAAGAGAGAAAGAGACTAGCGTTCCGCAACCTACTGTAGCATGTAACCTTCTGTAACCATGTCGTCGGAGACAATGGCCGCCTCCATCTCTGATTTGAACAGAGAAGGAAGAAAGAGTCCGACAGTTCTTCATTGAAAGAGAGGGAGATAGTCAATTCTTCGTTTAGGGTGTTTGGTGGGGTTCAGTCTTTCGGAAAGGAGATAAGTGGTTTCTTGATGCTCACCGGAGGAAGTTGAATTCGGTGAGGTGATGTTCGTCGGAGGAAGATTAAGCTGGTGAAGTGTTGGTGGGGTTCGGTGACTTGTAAACAGGAAAGGTAAAAGGAAAGGGGAAAGGGAATGTGGAGGGTGGGTGGGTTGGGGTATTTAATTTTGTTTAATATATAATAACTTATAATTAAATTAAAAAAAAAATATTAAGGGCAATATATTCATTTTATGGTTGGTAAAGGATACAATGTGCAAATTTAAACCATCGAAGGACGAATCTTGCAAGTTTTAAAATATTAAAGGATAGTCTGAGTTAATTTTAAAAAATAAGAATTTAACTTGTTTTTTTTTACACCTAAACAATAGACGATTCATGTAATTTACTCATACATAAAATTGGAAACAGTGATATCAATTTGAGGAAACTTTTGGCTAACTTTATTTTCTCCTTTAAATCATGTTTTCCATATTTAACATGGTGATCTCGAGTTTTTCTTAAGAAAAAGGACCAAAACGAAAAGAAATGAAAAAAAAGAAGAACGTTATTATTTTATTTGCTTTTTTCAAGTTGGAAAGAAAATGAGAGTATAACCAAATGACTTATCTTCAGTCATCATATTTCAATATCTTTAGTGCAAACTATATAATACTATTGGTTCCTCGTCGAGGGGAAGCATCATGATTCATGATTTTATCATTAATAGGTTAAGAGCTCTAAAGGTAGGCAATCATGCAATCCAAAATTTATAGTTTTAATATGGACAATACACAAGATGAAGATAACATGTCCGATTTAATTTTAATTGTATCGGTTTGTACTAATAATGTCCTTTACTTTTTTTTAAGTGGGTGTAGTCTTTTGTGCAAGAAAAATGACCTCATGCTTCGGATGATTTGTTTATCATAGCATCTTACATTTATTTATAATTTTTTTTTCTAATAATCATAATAATAGTAATAGTAATATTGTAATATGAACCGTCCGATTTACATTGGTTCAAAAACAAGGGTTTTGGGGCTTGAAAAAACCGGTGTCCAAACCGGTTTCGGTTCGGCCGTTAGAACCAACCACTCCTATCAAGTTTTCAAAACCATGGTTTTCTGAGTTCTTTCATTTGTCTATGTTTCTACGGCATATATCACAAAAAAATCAGATAAATCCTTTTTGTTCATTCTTTGTTGATTTCTTCTAAATTTCTTCCTAATTATCGTTTAATGCTTCCGTTGTGCCTAACAAGTAACAAGTGATATCAAAAACTAAAACTGAAAAACCAAAATTGAAGCATAAACTGACGGTTTGGGTTTAGAATTTTCAAAAACCGAAAATTCCGATTTAGGTTTGGTTTTTGGGTTTGGTAAAACCGAAAGAAACCGAACCGAACCGAATTACATATCTCATATGTATTCTGTGAGTTACATATATACACACACACACACACACGTTGTCCTTGGGCTATAAACACAAGCTGAAGCGTGCTCTTGTGGTTAACGTGTTGGGCTATCGAAGGAGATGACGCTAGTTCGAAACTCGGTAGCCTCAAAAATGGACTATCAATTTGGGACGGAAGGAATAATAATTAATGAGTTGAAGTAGATTAAGAAATTAGTTTGAGATTTGGTTTAAAGTATAAAACCGAAACCAACCCGAAAACCAATAAACTGAACCCATTGTTTTGGGTTTCGGCTTCAGTTCAAATTTTCAGAAATTGATCACAACTGTAGGCAGAATTAATTTTCACAAAGGATCAATCAAGGGCGAAGAAAACGGGTTTGGGTTTTCACAAAGGATTTGATAAAGATAAGGCATAATTTTCAGAATTTAAATTTCACATCAGTGGGGTGCGCTTCTTTTTTTTTTTTTTTTTTCGGAAAATTTTCAGTTTCGAGTTTAAATAACAAAGAAGGTACAATCCGTTTTGTTTTATTGAATTACAAATTTTTTGCTGATTCGAATTCAAAATGAGGTCCCTCCACAAAGAGATATTGTGTTTGGAAGATGGCACACCAAGTGTTGGATAACACTTCTCAAAGAGGTTCAGTGGTATTCTTGGGGGGTTTGACTACCATTTCAAATCATGCAGTATTTAAAAAACTGTTCTTGTTACAAAAGCCTTTTTCAGTCCTTATTGCAAGATAAAATTAACTATGAACTATAAATGGGATTGAAACAATAAAGAATTATATAAACGGATAGATATGCATGATCAAAAGAAAAGAAAACCTAATTGAACAACTTAATCACATGTCAAATCCAAAGCAACTCACATGACCACAAACTAAATGTCCACAACCGGTGATATAATATAGTCACCAAACCCCAGGTGATAAACAACGATAAATAAACTTACAAACATAATTAGATGATGATTAAATCCTAATGAACTTATACACAAGCTCTCCATCCACTAAGTTCCTAATGAAGGGTTCTCTAAGCCATTCTTAACTCAATAAACCATGCACTGAAATGATATCCATAAACGCTGCATACGATATACATTCTTGTAAGCAAATGTAGCTTGCTATTTTTGTCTTTGGCAGATCAATTAAGGAAGGATAAATTCACAAAATAAAAACATTTGAGAGTAGAAGAATTAGAACATATATATGAACGAACTTACATAGGTTAAGCATAAGGTATGCCTTGCCTTTAAGCCTCCATGCATACACATAATGCCCAAAAGCCATCAACCACGTTATAATATCTAGGAAAAAGCATACATTCCGTAATATAACACGCTTCTGTTCCCATTTCAATTGTGAATCTGCACATAATTAAACGTCATCTCTAGAATTAGCAAATGAAGGAAATTAATAAAAATAAGTAGGATAACAAAAAGCAGAGTCTTGCCTCCTGTTGCTGCTGCTGACGTATCCAAAACCAAAAGTTTTGATATTTTTGAATTATTTGTTATGTTGCGTGCTGAGTGGTGAAGCAATATATCAAGCAATTGAAATCCATGAACCAAAATGCCCTAAATTAAACCAAAACGATCGATGTAGACCAAAAACTTTATCAGGCACGTTATGAAAACTAACAGATATATAGTATATAATAGGAAACAAAAATTCTATAATTCCGAATGGGATTATATTTATAGGCAATGCATATATAGGTCAGTGTATGTATTTATGTATTACCTTTAATGTTTTGAAAGCAATACTAAGAGGCTCAAAGAATAATAACAATAACACGGGCCATGGTATTTTTTTGTACATCAGTGCACACATTGTAATCCTACAAAAAAGTTTTTTTTTAAATAAAAAATGATAACCTGAATCCTCAAATATGTAAAGCCATAGAAAAAGACCCGTGTAAACCGAAATCAGAAAGTCGTTAAGATTTATAAAAAAAAAAGTGAATACCAAATTGCGTCGACAGTGAAAACCACCAATAAAACAGAATAATGACCCAAGTAATTCCAAAGTCTTGCACTAGAACGAGATGATGATGCATTCAACCGTTCCAGCCGTTCCCTGGCTAGAGCTTCAAACATCTATATATAAAAAAAAAATGAAAAGTAAATTAAAGCCATATATATAAAACTTCCCAATTTTCTTCAGATCGATGATTAATAATGCACATTTTATAATATATATACCTTCAAAGTGCATGCTACGGTCAACCATGTTGACCACAATGCTCCATGAATTAGAGTTAGTGGGACTACCACCACAAGAGATGCTCCCTGCAAAATTGAACATATAGTCATCATCAATATGATCATGATTGTAAATCAAATTAATGTATACATGCATGCATCATTAATTAATTCATACAGACATATATAGTAATTTGCATCACACAAGACATTACTAGCTAGTGCCTCTATACCTTGCAAAGAACATATAATATCATTTTCTCCACCAATTTCCAAGAAATATATCATCAAAAATATCAAGATACAATATTTAAGGAACCAAACATAAACGTAATAAGCACTACTAGAAAATTAAGCCGAAGAATATATAGTACCTAACCTTAAGAGATATAAAGATGAGTATATAAACGTTGAGGATAAAGTTGAGCACCAAAGCAGTAGTGATATATGGATTTTCCACTGCACATTTGGCAACACAAAAGTGCACATAATGTTCACCCATGATCAAACCGTCTGAATTTAGTTTCACATTAGAAAGTTCTGTCCAAAATTGGAGGCCTAGAAAGTTCAACACCGTACAGACTGCTGAGATAAAAAGACTCATCATCTTCATTGCATGCAACCTGTATCGATCAGAAGTCAGAACGTACATCACATAATTAGCTAGTAACTCATATATACTTACTTACTTTTAGCAAATATCATGATTTCATAACCGATTATCTTCTGATGTTGTCGATCATGTTATCTCATTAATGTGTAACAAATTAGGAAGGATATTGTACATTTCATTTACCCATAACCTAGTTTTTTCACTGCATACTTGTCGTCTTTTTTAATGAAAACCCTAAACAATTCTTCAATCCCCTTCATCTTAAACTTCATCAAAAAAAACAATCTAAAATAAAATAAAAAAGCTCCCAATTTTTTGGGTGTTAGATCGACTGGTACAGAAGGTTAGAGACTTGAAAAGCATATGATTGTCGGAGCTTGGGTGTGAGATCGCAATTCTTTGAGGGTTTGATGAGGCAAGTTAGTCGATTTTTGTAGATTTAACGGATCTTGTTTAGCGCCGTCCAAGCTAGGGACCAAAGGTGCAACGGATTTACAATTCGGGGACCCTTTGGGAAGTAAAAGAAACATCTGGAAGGAAAATCACAACTCTACATACCAAGGAGGAAAGTTGTAAATTACTCTAACAAATACTAAACAAAAACCACCGAAACGAAGAAACTAAAACCTTAATTAAAACCCTTCTCTTACAAATACTGGGAGTACGAAAAGGATGATCCTTAATTGCATCAAGATACATACTATACTACGATATGAAATGAGTGTTAGATTAATTCTGAAGTAGCCGTTTGAAGAGTTTAAAATAAAGTTGAGCTGGTCTGTAGAGGACCAGGTCTTTAGGAGAATAAAGTGGCATGATGCCATTCTAGTAGAAGCACATGCAGTAGTAGCATGAAAGTAGCTTATCTGTTATTTGTTTTTGGTATTTAAACTTTCTTTTGTAATCGTTTCCGGAGTAGTTTTATTCAAGTAGAAATACAGAACAAGTTTCGTGTTCTAAACTCTCTCTTTCTCGTTTATAAGTTACTGTGTGAGTGTGTGTGTTTATTGTGAATCCACAAGATCCCAAAGGCCCAGTTCCAACAGTTGGTATCAGAGCGCTTTCGGGTTCACAATCAGAGCTTGGTGTGAGCTTTACTAATGGCACTCATACAATCAAAAGAGAACGGGAATGGAGGTGTACCACTCCAATACCCGATGCTGTCACCCACGAACTACACAACATGGGCAATAAAGATGGAGGCGATAATGGATGCCCAGGGAGTATGGGAATCCATCGAGCACCGAGTTGGGGCGGCTGTTGATGAAAAGAAAAGTAAGAAGGCTCGAGCATTCATATTCCAGGCGTTACCTGATGATGTGATTCTTCAAGTTGCGCAGAAGAAGACGACAAAAGAAGTATGGGATTCGTTGAAAACTCGTTACTTGGGTGCCGATCGGGTTCAGAAGGCAAGAAAGCATGCACTCAAGAGTGAGTTTGATTCTTTAAGAATGAAGGAAGGAGAAACGATCGATGAATTTGCAGGGAAAATAAGTAGGATAAGCTCCAGTTATGTAAGCCTTGGTGAGAGCCTAGCCAATGGAGTGTTGGTTAGAAAACTACTTGATTCTGTCCCAGACAAATACCTGCAACTCGTTGCCTCCATTGAGCAATATGCCGATGTAGACGACATGCCGTTCGAAGAGGCCATTGGAAGACTCAAAGCTTATGAATCCCGCTTGAAGCTTCGATCCGATAATGCAACCACAGAAGCAAGTCTGATGCTGACTCGATCAGAGGGACAAAATGGTCAGAAAACTCCCGGAAAGAACTCAGGAGGAAGAGGTCGAGGCTCGTCGCAAAACGATCGAGGGGGTAGAAATGGAGGTCGAGGAAGAGGCAGTTAGCGAGGCAGAGGTGGCCGGGGTGGCAACCCGTCACGAGATAACAACCAAGACCGTTGGAAGAATCGAGACAAGAAACACATCAAGTGCTTTAACTGTGATGATTTTGGTCATTTTGCATCAGAATGCCCTAAACCAAAACGTACAGAAGGCAATGTGAATCTCACTCAAGCACAAGAAGATGAGACAACCCTGTTACTGACAGTGTGTGGAGAAAGAGAAGAAGATGTGGTACTGTTAAACGAAGATAAAGTATTTCCGGGCAACCACGGAAACAAGAGGGATACATGGTACCTAGACAATGGTGCCAACAACCATATGATAGGGTAGCTGAGCTACTTTGCGGAGCTAGATGAAAACATCACGGGTCAGGTGCGGTTCGGAGATGGATCCAAAGTCCAGATAAAAGGAAAAGGGACGATGTTACTTAATTGCAAGAACAAAGAACAATTGATCATTGCAGATGTTTACTACATTCCAGCTCTCCGTAGTAACATTCTTAGTTTGGGCCAGATGACGGAAGAAGGATATGACATCCAAATGAAAGAAAATTTTCTCAAGATGCATGACAAATATGAGAGACTCGTGATGAAGGTACATCGTTCATACAATCGCCTGTACAAGATCGTGTTGCACACAACCCAACCCGTTTGCCTTCATGCGAAACTAGATGATAATGCTTGGCTTTGGCATGCACGCCTAGCACATGTCAATTTCCGTCTACTAGAATCCATGGTAGAAAAAGAGATGGTACGTGGAGTTCCAAAAATAAAGCACCCAGCACAAGTCTGTGAAGGGTGCCTTGTAGGCAAGCAAACCCGACAGTCATTCCCACAAGAGTCTCAATGGCAAGCAAGCACTCCATTAGAGCTTGTGCATGCTGATCTTTGTGGCCCAATATCACCACAGACGATAGCAGGTAACAAATACTTTCTACTTCTAGTAGATGATTACAGCAGGTATATGTGGGTATTTATGTTAAGACAAAAGGATGAAGCATTTGAAGCCTTCAAGAATTTCAAAGTTCAAGTGGAAAGTGAAACCCGGTACAAGTTGAAGGGTCTACGTACAGATCGTGGAGGTGAATTCGTGTCAAAAGAATTCATGGAATATTGCAACAAGAAAGGTATAAGGCGACAATTGACCGCTCCATACTCCCCTCAGCAAAATGGAGTAGTGGAGCGGCGTAATCGAAGCATTCTTGGAGCCACAAGGTCGCTGTTAAAGGCAATGGAGGTACCGGAGATGTTTTGGGGAGAGGCAGTGCGCCATTCTGTTCAGATTTTGAACCGGGTTCCAACGAAAGGGGTGAAGAATAAAACCCCATATGAGGCTCTGCATGGGAAGAAACCAACGTTGGATCACTTTAGGGTTTTCGGGTGTGTGGCCCACGCAAAAGACCAGCAAATAAACTCTCCAAGTTAAGTGATCGTAGCATTGCTCTTGTGTATCTCGGCAATGAACCTGGGAGTAAGGCCTTTAGACTATACAGTCCAAGTGAAAAGAGAAAGTATGTAGCTAGAGATGTTGTTTTTGATGAAGCCACGAAGTGGAAATGGGCTGGGAATCAAGATGAAACCCATGTGTTTGGTCAAGATTGGGTCAGGTTTCCAAATGAAATCCCATATGTTGAAGACGGAGAGAACCATGTGCAAGCCCAGGATGCAGAAGCCCAAGATGGAGATGAAAGCCCTAGTCTTCATTACGATTCGTTGAACTCAACACCACCACAGACGCCCATTTCTCAAGATAACTATGCTTCAAACACACCAACGCCCCAGGGATCTAATACAACATCCATGTCATCTGATCCAAGACCAAACAGATCGACATATGATGATACACCAGTTAGGGGTTTTCGAAAACTGAGTGATGTGATTAATCGATGTACTCAGTTAGAAGATGAAGATGAAGAACTTATGTTTGCAGGAGAAGAACCCACTACGTACCTAGAAGCCGCAAATGATCTGGTTTGGAGAGAACCCATGAAGAAAGAGATTGATTCCATCATTAAAAACGATACATGGGAATTGACTAGTCTCCCTAAGGATCACAAACCCATCGGATTGAAATGGGTTTACAAAGTAAAGAAAGATGCAGAAGGAAAACTTGTCAAACACAAAGCCAAGGTAGTTGCAAAAGGATATGTGCAAAAGAAAGGTGTTCACTTTGAAGAGGCTTTCGCACCGGTGGCCAGGTTAGAAATGGTGAGGGTGATCTTAGCATTGGCAGCAACTGAAGGTTGGAATGTTCACCATTTAGACGTAAAGTCTGCTTTCCTTAATGGAGTATTGCATGAAGAGGTGTATGTGACTCAACCAGATGGGTTTGTCATAAAAGGGAAGGAACATATGGTGTATAGATTGAAGAAAGCTCTTTACGGGCTTCCCCAAGCCCCAAGAGCATGGAACGAAAGACTAGATAAAGTTCTGAAGGATATGGGTTTTTCCCGTTGCCCCCAAGAGTATGGCGTGTACAAGATTCAGAGGGCAAGTACAAACTTATTGGTTGGTGTGTACGTGGATGACCTGATAGTAACAGGATCAAGCAACAGGTTAATTGATACCTTCAAGAAACAGATGAAGAAAGTGTTTGACATGAGTGACATGGGTTTGTTGACCTACTATCTAGGGATCGAAGTGACACAAAAGGAAGGAAGTATCACTGTTAGTCAAGCTGGGTATGCTGAAAAGGTGTTACAAATGGCAGGGATGGGGGATTGTAATCCCACCAAATATCCCATGGAACCTAGATCGAGTTTAAGGAAAGATGGAGAAGGTGAACCAGTAAATGCCACAGACTATAGAAAACTCATTGGAAGTTTAAGGTATTTAACTCACACTAGACCTGATCTTAGCTACTCTGTGGGTGTCATGAGTAGATACATGGAAGCTCCAAAAATGTGTCACCTTAATGCTTTAAAGAAAATACTAAGGTATGTTAAAGGCACAAAGGATTTTGGACTTGTATACAAGACAGGTGGAGATAAGAAGATAGTGGGTTTTAGTGACAGCAACCATGGAACGGATTTGGATGATAGGAAGGGTACAACAGGAACCATTTTTTTCTTGTCTGGAAATGCTGTCACATGGTCTTCACAAAAACAGCAAACAGTGGCACTGTCTTCATGCGAAGCTGAGTTTATGGCAGCAACAGAAGCTGCATGTCAAGCACTGTGGTTGAGAAGTTTAATAAAAGAGTTGACAGGGTGGAAGGAAGAAGCAGTCAAACTCTTTGTAGATAACAAGTCGGCCATAGCTTTAATGGAGAACCCTGTATTCCATGGTAGGAGTAAACATATTGACACCAAGTTCCATTTCATATGGGGATGTGTTGAAAGAAAGGAGATACAAGTGAAGCATGTAAGTGGAGAAGAACAGAGGGCAGATCCTTTAACAAAAGCTTTACCATGGGTGAAGTTCTTGGAAATGAGAGACATGTTGGGAGTTGAAAGTATTGCAGGTTGAGCTCAGAATTAAGGGGGAGATGTGTTAGATTAATTCTGAAGTAGCCGTTTGAAGAGTTTAAAATAAAGCTGAACTGGTCTGTAGAGGACCAGGTTTTTAGGAGAATAAAGTGGCATGATGCCATTCTAGTAGAAGCACATGCAGTAGTAGCATGAAAGTAGCTTATCTGTTATTTGTTTTTGGTATTTAAACTTTCTTTTGTAATCGTTTCCGGAGTAGTTTTATTCAAGTAGAAATACAGAACAAGTTTCGTGTTCTAAAGTCTCTCTTTCTCGTTTATAACTTACTGTGTGAGTGTGTGTGTTTATTATGAATCCACAAGATCCCAAAGGCCTAGTTCCAACAATGAGATAAAGAAAAGTTAGCGAACCTGTCCTGATAATGAGAACTTTTGGGCGAAACTTCTCCCAACTTGGTCTTGGTCTGGTGAGAGAGAAAATATTGGGCACATTTTGAGGGAAAATTAAGAGGAGAAGGGTTTGAAAGAAAAGCAAAAGCTGAATAATTTCCCATTTCTTCTTCTTATTCTTGTTCATCTTTTGTCCTTACCAAATTCTTTTAGCATAATTTCCTCTTTCTGTCGATTGCTTCAGGGGTTGGGATGGAGGTATGTGTCAACCAGTTATAGTTTCTACTCAATTATTATAGGGAAAATGACATAGAAGATTGTAAGTTTAGCATAGATATATGGATTATAGGGCAAATGACATATTACTACTCAATTATTCTACTCTCAATGAGTAAAGCAAGAGGCTTTGCAATTTTTACTCTTTTTGCAAACCGAATGAAGTAGGGGAAAAAAAAGTAAAAACGAATATTTCTGCAAAACATAAGGGTTTTAATAAACCATAAATACGCAAAAAGTTAAAATTGAAAAAAAAAAAGTTGACCTCCTGTTTTAATAAACCTAAAATATGTGAAAAAAATAAATCCAAACATTTCTACTAAAGACTTTTATGTCATTTACCCATTATTATATATTGTTATTTGATTTATATATTATTTGTATTGTCTTAGATCAGAGGGTATGGGAGGGAAGCTTCCCTCATTTTTTATGGGTCATACCCATTTTTTTCTCACTTTTCTTTCTCTCACCTAAAAGCCAAGGAATGGGTGAGAAATTCTTTCCTCACTTTTTTTTAAATATATTTTATACATATATTATACTCATTTTATAGGGAATTAAAAACATGAATTTTGATATATTTTTTATATTTTTATGACAAAACTGTAAATTTGGTCCTTGTGGTTTGCAAAAATTTTTGGATGGGGTCCAAAAAGTTTTCAGCTTGCACAGAAGGTCCAAAATCAAAGTTTTTCTGGGTTTTTGGTCTTAAACTTAAGAAAAATTTGTATTTTTGGTCCATGGAACACTTGAATTGACTGTTTTGCCCTTTAATTTTTAATTTTTAATTTTTATTTTTTATATTTTTATTTTATAAATATTAATGCAGTTTTGTCTTCTTTTATTTGTTTAAGCATTTAAATAATACTAACAAAATAAATAATAAAATCCCACCCCATTTGATAATTATAAAAAAGAAAAAATAGAATCACATACCCTTTCACTCTCTCTCTCTCTCTCTCTCTCTCTCTCTCTCATCCTAAACGAAACCACCCACCTCAACTTCATCTTTTCCGGCGACTCACCCCACCCTCATCGGCACTTCATACCTCCCTCATTCCCATCGAAAAAACCCCTCATTCCCCTCTTCCTTTCCATGGATTCCTCATAATACCCGATTTGACAGAGGGTTTCTACTCCCCCTGTCTTTCCACGCTTGCTTTCCGGTGAGGATCTCGATCATAGTGCATCCCAATTACATCTAACAACTATTTCACCTCTTCCCTTATCCATCGTTCTGTCTTCTCCGACGACCGGTCGCTTTTCTCCAAAGGACAGGAGTCCACATCTTTTAATGAACATATTTTGAGATTTAGGTTTGGTTTTTAAACTTATAATTATCGACCTATAATATCTTTTTTGGTTTTGCTAGTTACTGGATGACATAGGTGGCAGATGGAGGGAGAGGAGGAAGAGTCTGGACAAATTGTGATGGAGACGGTCGACTATGGCTAATCTGATTTTCATCTTGATGGTTAGCCATGACTGATCTCTTCAAATTCACATATATTAACTTTAGGTCACTAGGGGAATTAAGATGATGTAGGCGACGGATGGAGAAGGATGCAAGTCAATTATGAAGATGGTGGAGAGAGGATGAAGGACATGTAGTGCGTGGTGAAGAAGGAAGACGAAGAAGATGAAGTCGAGTGTGTGTGTGTATGAGAGGGAGAGAGAGCGAGGGGAGGAAGGTACCGTCGATTGGTGTGGGGTAGGGTGTTCTCTTTTTTCTTTTTCTTTTTCTAACTATTAAAATATATAAGTAAATAAAAATGTGAAAAAGGAATAATAAGGGCAGAATAGTCCTTTCATTATTTTAGGACCAAAACCAAAGAAAAATTTTGATTTTGGACTTACTATGCAAGTTGGAAAGTTTTTGGAACCCATCCAAAGTTTTTAGCAAACGACAGGGACCAATTTTGTAGTTTTGTCTATTTTTATAGTAGGTATATAATTTTATAAATATTAAAAAAGATAAAAAGAAAAAAAAAACAAAACTGTCCAATAGCATGAAGAGAGAGAGAGAGAGTGCGGCACCCCCTCCCTTACCTCTTTCCCGCGGGTTCTTTCCCTCATCCAAGGAGTGGTGTTTAAGAGTGAGGGAAGCTTCCCTCACCCCTTTCCCGCTCCAACTCCGTCCAGCCATAAGAACTAAGACTAAACGATATGGGACATCAACGAGAAGCGATGCGGTGACGTGGCAGCCGACGACGACGTTATGACGGGGGGAACACCGCCCCCTATCTCGTTGCATCTCGTCGAGGACATCTCGTGGGCGTTATGACGAAGTGAAACGCGAAGATTTTACCGTTGATTTTTTTGACCGTTTTGAAACGGTCGAAATTCAATTAAATTTTTTTTTTTTTTTTTTTATCTTTTTACCTATATATATATATACACACACACACACACTCTTTTTTAATTTACACCTTATATATCTTTTTAAAATCCTCTCTATATTTTCTACACCTTGTTAATCAAAAAATGGAGCAAAACCCAAACACCCCCCCTCCATCATCAAACCCAAATACAATCTCGCCTCTCGGATTTGCGGGGTACGAAAATTATTTTAACCTTTTGTCGTCTCAAGGTTCACCACAAATACCATAGCAAGGTGCCGCTTTCAATCCCGCTTCACCGCCACTGCAATTTCCCAACTCACCTTACGTTCAACAAAATCAATTTGGTCAAAACCCAAATTTACAACAAAATCTTTTCTCTACTTTTGGTTCGATGCAACAAACAACCAATCAACCGTCGCCTACAACACAACCAACAGTTCAAGTGGAAGCGGGAAGTAGCAGGAAAGGGAAAGGGAAAGGAAAATCAAAAGGGAAATCAATAGCGGTGGAATCTGAAAATGCAGACGTTCCACAATGGTGGACACCGGAGGAGGAATACGCTTTGACGGCGGCTTGGTGTGCTACTTCAAAGGACGAACTTCGCGGAAATGGAATGAAAAAAGGAGCTTATTGGGGCCGGTGCTCGACAAGTTTCACGCTATTTTAAGGAAAAATCTGTATCGCAACAACGACATGTTGAGCAGCAAATGGGGTATGATAACTAAGCGGTGCAGCAAATTCAACGGTATTTACAACTGGATTGCGGCGCAACAACAAAGTGGAACCAACGACTTTGATTTGTTCAAAGCTGCTAAGGAACAATATCGGGTTGAAATGGGTCATGTTTTCGACTTTGAAAAATCATGGGAATTGTTGCGAGCGGATCCAAAGTGGAATAAAACGCCTACATCGTCGGAGGTTCAATCCAAAAGGTCTCGCAATTCTAGTTCGGTCGACGTGTCGGACGCACGGACTAACATCGACCTAAACGCCGATGACGATGAGATCTGGGATGATATCCAAGAGATATCCCCACCACGACGACCGTCCGGACGCGACAAAGCGAGGCGCGCTGCAAGACATGCAGAGGAGGTGGAGACGAGAGCAAAAGATGCGGCGGAAATGAGAGCGAAATTCGATGAACATAATTTGTTAATAAAAGAAAAAAATAAGTTGAAACGTCGTCATTTGGAATTTCTGGAAAGTCAGGCACGGGAGAAGCGGGAGCAAAAAGAAAGGGAACTAATGACACAACAGTTGTTAATTCTTCGGATAAGCGAGGATGGTTTAGCACCTGCTGATCTAGCGGTGCTACAAGCAATGAAGGAACAAATTAGAAAAAAATATTTGGGTTGATTGTGTGGTATTTAGTAGTGATTTCAATGTTATTTTAGTTATTAATTTAGGTTTAAAATTATGTTTTTTTAATTGTAATCGGATTTTAGATTTTAAATATTATGTCTTTTTTTTTTGTTTTTAAAATTATATGTTTTATAAAAAAATATATTAGTTATTAAAAAAACGCAAAAAGAAAAAAAAACAAAAACAAAAAAAAAGTTAAAAAAAACGAAATAGTAAAAAAAAAAATACAAAAATAAAAATATTTATTTTCAAAATGTTGGTGTTACATCTTGTTGTATCTTGTTGCCTACTTGCTTATGTGGCATGTGAGGTGGTGTTGCACCTTGTTGCCCACACCTAATGCTCTAAAGAATATAAGTCGGCAAAAAGAAACGCCCATGACAGCAGAGAAGACAGGTTTATTGTTTGATGGGATGGATGCCACAGCCAAATAATTCGAGGGTTCTAGCATTTTAATTTATTTTAATTTTTTACTGTTGGATGAATCATCTTGATGTTATTCATCACCGATTGGAGACCTCAATTTGAACTTTTAGACGTCTCCTCCTAGTTATTAGTTTAAATCGGTGATTTTGATCAAATATGGACCATTGTGGTTTTCTTGTGGTATTACTTTAAACTGGTTAGGTGTTGTGATTTTGTCTTAAAGTGGCTTTAATTATAATATAAAAACTACACATTTTAGATCACACTTGAACGTTTGGGATGTTTTGTTAGATCGATTTAACGGAGCTAAGGACCAAATATGTATAACAAATTAGACGTTGAGAAGTATTTGCGAAATAAAAGAAATATCCAAGTAGAAATGATAACTTTACTTGCCGGAGAGGTGGAAAGTTGCAATTTACTCTTGACAAATATAAAACAAAAGCCACTGATCGAAACAATGAAGACATTTAAATCATAAAATTAACCCTACAAGTCTTACAAAACCCGCGAGAAGAGATGAGGAAAGGCGTATACTGATAAGTTGGTTGCGTCTACCTATATAGATATACTACGATCGATGTGAAGCCTTGGGCGGGAATATTTCTCCGATCTTCACACATACGAAGATCGGTCAGAGAGCGAAATTTGGGCAATTGCTTGATCGAAAGCAAAGAGTAGCAAGAAGAAGGATATGTATAATTAAAAGAAAGGCAAAAGCTGTAATTAATTTCCATTTCTTCTTGCTGTGTCCTTTTCTTTGCCATCATCATTGCCAACTTGTTTTGGCATGGTTTCCTATTCATGGTGGTTGCTTATGGAAATAATCATGGACAGAGCGAGATGAGAGCCAGGTGGCCCAGACCCACCCTCAAATTCTCAATTATTATTATTACTATTATTTTTTTTGCTTTTATATTGTTAATTATTTAGTATATATTATAATTTTATGCAAATATTAGCATAAAATTTCTTTAGCTCAACTGGTGGAGCCGTTCTGCCTTTATTAAGATACCTAGGTTCGAATCTATTTGTTTCCAAATTTTTAAACATAAAGCATTTAATTCCCCCTTCTTTACATCATAAATCCAACTAACGGTTTTATCCATTTATTTATACTTTCATTTTCACAATTTAACCCATCTTTTAAGCTTGGGTATAGACACAACAAGAATTGGGAGTACTAGGGACGTCGTTTTTTGCGACGACAGGACCTATAGCGATGACACTGGACAAGCCATGCTTGGTGTCGCCGCTAAAACGCCACCGTCATCGCTAAATAAATGGACCGGTGAACCGTCGGAGACATACCACTTTCAATCCTGACCTTGGTTTGGAACATGATACAACGGATAAGGTTTGTTCCTATGGAAGGCAATAGAGATGACGCTTTTAGCGGCGACATATCGCCGCTATTGGTGTTTATCCGTTAACCAACATTGGACCAAATCCTGGCCCTACAATTCTCACCCGATCCAATGGTTGGTAAACCCTAGGTTGGGCGCGTTGAGTTCCCTTCAGAATGTCGTCGCTAAAGGATCACCCCTTTTGTTTAGCTTCGTCTACCCAGACGACGTTTCTTCTGTAACTCCAATTACGAATGTATCTCCGCTAAACAGTCTCTTCGATGACGATTTGCGACATCACCTTTGACGCCTCTGTTCTTCACCGCTGATTGACCTCCAAAGCCGACTCCCACCGCCGGTATAAGCTCCAAATCCGACTGTCACCTCCATTGTCGACTGTCACCTTCGATTATGACTTGGTATCTCCGGCAAGGTAAGTTTTCTCTACCCATTTCTCTTCTTCTTCTTTTATGAACACATATCACCACCATTGATTCCGATTATGACTACGACTACGACTGATTTCTGTTTTTAAGTTCCCAGTGTAAGGGTTAGTTTGAACAAACATCACCACCGATGTAGCTTCGTTTTTCGGGCAAGAACATGTTAGTTTGATCTGTTTCACTTCTGGATATCTTAATCATTATATGAATTTTGAATGTATATGTAAAATTGATAAAAACTATTGACTGTGAAATTGATGGAAACTATTGTTTGCAAGAACATGTTAGTTTGATTAGTTTGATATGTTTTACTTTTTGATCATGTATGAATTTATATGTAAAATTGATGTATATATGTGAAACTATTAACAGTATATCATGAATTTATATGTATGTATATTTATGAATTTATATGTAAAATTTAAGAATGTTTATATGATTATTAGATATATATTTATTTTTATATTAAAAAAATAAAATAAATAAATCATATTACATAATTTTTTTCTATAAGATGATATAAATTATGAAATATATTTAATATGTTTTAAAAAAGTGATAATTCAGTTTATAACATACGAATAAAAACATTTTATGATTTAAAACATTAGTGACTAAATTTATATTTTTTTTAACGATAATAAACCCAATTATTTCCAAAAAAGATTTTGATAATCAACTTTCATATTCTTTTGACTTTTCCACGACAATGTACAAATTCTCCTTTTGTTAAACTTCCATATCCTTATGAAAACAAAAAAACTTATTATGAGAAAAAAAAAACTACCAATTATATATGAAAACTTATTATGAAAACAAAAAACAAAAAAATCTAATCAAATATATTATTATTTTACCAGTATTATGATCCAAAATTAGTTAACTAAAAGGAGTAGTAAACGTTACAACATATCACAATCCAAACTTAATCCATCATATCCATTAACTTTATCACTTCGATATCTATATAAAACAATACAATATCCGGTTTATAATTAAACAAAAAAACACATTAAACAACTTGTTTTTTTATAGTTACTTAATCCATCATATCCATTAACTTTATCACTTCAATATCTATATTTACAAAAAAAAAAAAAAAAAAACATTATCTGATTGAGTGGTTACTCTATCCTTATAAATATTCAATCTTAATTTTAGTTCTTATAGAGTAAACACTAAAACTTAGGTCCTGTTTGATATACGTCTGACCCGGCCCGGTCAGACGTTTTTTGCTGACTAGGTCAGCTATTCTTGTTTGGGAAACAGATTTTGCATGTCTGACTTGGTAAGTTAGATATGGATGGGAAAGATATGAGATATCTACTGACTGAGAAAGTTCCCCAAAATGCCCTTGCCTTTCCTTGCCATGTGTTCAAGTTTCAGCGTCTCCATATGGATCTTCTCTCTTCAACGGTCGATGATCAGAACCTTTTCTCCCTATCGATCGACGATTTCAGCCACTGCACCCGTACCTATCGAAGATATCTTCTCATCAGGTACGACTACCCTCTTCTCGATTGCCTTTTTTTAGTTGTTTCTCTTCCGATTTCTTGATGTTTGTGTTCTGATTTTTCAACAGACCTTTCCTGTTCGGATTTTTGCTGTTTGTGTTCAGATTTTTTGTTGTTGTTCTTCTGATTTCTTGTTGATTTGTTGTTTATTTTGATTTTTCCTTGTTCTTCTTCTGATGCAGATCGTTAAACCTAATGAACTATTTCGTATAATCATCTCAATCCATTGTAAACACAAACTGATTATCGATTCGTCATCCTCGATTTGATGCCATATGACTTCTCCAGCCATTGAATTCTTATAAGTGTCGTCTGATTCTTATCATCACCAGGTATGATTAAACTTCAGAATATGCATCTCTTCAATTAGCTAAACGATATCTTAATTTATATGTTTTGATTTCGATTTATGCCTTAAACCACATTTGTTGCTTTGTAAATTCATATGTTTATAATTTTGAATGGCTTGAAGTTATCGATAATCACTACTAATTTGCAATATTTTTGTAGAATTAATCAGGTAGCTTGTAATGTATGTTTATTAAACTCTTGCCAGCAATTTTCAAAAGTTTTTAACGATATAGAGGGAAGATAAAGGTCGATTATGCTATGTCTTTAGCCCTCTTGATCGATCTTGCCCAAAAAAAGTCAATTACCTTGTGTATTTTGTTTTCTTTTGCTAGTTTTAAATTAAAAGGAACATGTTAGAATATTATTTAAGATGTTATTGGTCATGCTTCAGATCAGTTAAAGGTAGTATCAACTTTAGGAGGCTAAACATTTTTTTTTAATGTTGATAACGTGTTCTATTTTTTTTAACCAAATTGTCCCTAAGCTTTTGTTCCTCTACAGTTTATGATAAACATCATTGTTGATTCTTGGGAGGCTAAAATAAGCAAACTTTTGCTGCCTAGTTTAGTACTTGTCAAGTTTATGTTATTTTGCCCCGTTCAAGTTGTAGATACTCAATTTTAGACAAAATTGCCCCTGAACTTTTGTACCTGCCCTTGAGTTTTTTTACCTGTTAGTTGGAAGACTTCATTCAATTGTTTAGTTGCTCTTGGATGGTGGTGGTGAAAACATATTGTTACTGAGGTTAAGTACATTGTTTGTTTTGTGTAGTTTTCTTTTGTTTTTATTAGCTTTTGTATATCTCCAACCTCTTGCAAGCATTTCATTTATTTTAATATTATTTTTTTCCCATACCGGTAAAAAAAATCTTCCATATTCGTCCCTCAAACGTCTTTCTTTAAAATCAATAGAATGCTCCTTTTTACTTGTTTTTTTTTTTTTTTTTTTTTTTTTTTTTTTTTTTTTTTTTTTTTAACTTCGTAGATATGGAGAGTTGAAGACCATGGAGTTGTCTTCTTCAGAAGTCATGCGGGTCTGTTTAAATTTTACAAAAAAAAACATGTATTTGTTACCGAGGTGAAATAGCTTGGATGTAACTACTAAACCATTTTGTTGCGAAGATTATGAAGAAGACAATTGAAGGTTGTTATTTTATGTTTAAAATGACGGATTTCGGAAACCATTTGGGTTTAGAACTTTATTATTTTGAAGCAATTTTGATTATTTGTTATTAGAACTTGTGTTAATATGAAAATTTTAAATAACTTTTTAATAAAAATGTTACTTTTGAAGTTATGTATGTCAAATAGAGTTATTATTAACATTTTTGTAAAAGGGTAATATGGTCATTTTTACATCTTGTTCTGTCCGGTTCTATTTTTACCAAACAGTTTCAGACAACTTGTTCTGTTCTGTTCCAGTCTTACCAAACTCTATACAAATTATTTGTCATGTCCAGTCTAGTTGTATTCAGTTCAGTCCAATCTAGTTCTGTTCCACCCAGTTCATCTACCAAACGGTACCTAATTGTGCTATTATTATTTAGGATGTTGATTTCATTAGTAGAAAATTGTTTTATGTTTAAAATTGTTCTTGATCACGATAAAAGTTATGATAAATTACTTTAAATATGAATGTTTTAGGATGTTGGTTTAGAACGAGGGTAAAATGGTCATTTGTCATCAGTCCGCACATCCGGTTAGATGTACAATCAAACAACATGATTTGTTACTCGTTCAAGATTTCTTACCCAGATAGACCTTTCCCAATCAGCACTTTCTCAGTCAACAACTATTAAACGGGGCCTTTGTCAAACCCCCAAACCAGAACGGCGGAATCGTTCGAGGGCGGATGACTTCATGTAGTATCAGAACAGTTGAGTAAATAGTAAAGAAAGCAAACACAACCATCATAAATATAATTTAAAAAGTTACATTGTTGATTGTAATAGATGTTTCAAAAGAAATTACATTATGATGATATAATAAGTTTGAAATTGACGTCTTAGCGTCCCTTCCCCAAAAGCTATTGTTTACCTGTATTACTGAATCCTTGAGAAATACAAGTAGTTTTGGAAAAATGTCAACAATTAAGTTGGTGAGTTCATAAGCGTTTTTGTATGAGAATTATATGTCTTTTTGTATAAAGTAACTGAGTTTGTTTCTAGAAAATCCAATATTTTCCATAAATGAATAGTAGTTTTAAATGTTCCAAAAACCGGAATGCATAAGTATTTTCCATACCTAAAATAGTGTAACTATATATATATATATATATATATATATATATATATATATATATATATATATATATATAGTCAAGATCAAATAAGAAGGAAAATTTTGGTAGGAAGGTAAGAAGTTTTTTCTCTATATATTTTTTTAGCAAACAAACAAAATGAATCATCACATGATTCATTTGTAAGATGATTCATAAGAAAAAATTCTCAAAAAAACATCTTGAAGATTCATTTATACAATGATTTTGTTGTTATTTACTAAAATTGTTATAAAAATGAATATTTTTGTTAATTTACTTAAAAATGAATCATGAAGATGTTTTTTTGAAATTTTTTTCTTGTGAATCATCTTACAAATGAATCATCTAGTGATTCATTTATTTTGTTCGTCAAAAAAATATGTACAAAAAAAACTTCTTACCTTCCTACAAAAAAAAAATTCTTACCGGATCTCTCTCTCTCTCTCTCTCTCTATATATATATATATATATATATATATATATATATATATATATATATATAACCACTAAGGCGTTTGATAGCCCCGTAAACCAAATGTTTTAATATTTCATGTGAGTTTTATAACCGTACTATTGACCCAGACCGCCTGTCACAACGTTCTTCAGGCGTTGGAATGATATGACGTTTATCACCCCAGACCTGCCGGTCCAACTGTATCTAACAGTTTAGGTGCAAGATTGTCAATCCCGTATAGATCTATACACAAGTATCACGCTCTACCTATAATAGATTATAGTTTATAACACAGGACATGAAATGTGTACTTGAAAGTACATGAAGTTAAATGTCTCACAAAAGTTAGTATCAAATAGATTTACGTATTAAAGGTCCATTTTTCTTGTAAGTATTTCCTTTTTATAATATTCATAGAGTGTAAAATATCATGAATATCTCGTAAACTATACCTATTATAGTTTTTCAAAGGTGTGTTTCATTTGAATGATAAACGTTAGTATATTACCAACTTTGCATGTAACGTATAACATTTGTAATAACATTATTTTACTTATTTAACATTTATACACAAAAAGTAGATAAAACATTAGAAACTATATGTAACGATTTGCATTTTAACATAAGTTTTTCTTGCGTTTCACTTGTATTCCCCCCCCTAAAATATAGTAAAAACGTGAAAATATAGGGGTATAAATTCACCTGGTAAGTGGGATGGATTGAAGAAAACGAGACTTTTCTCGGGTTGCACTTCGACCGGAAAGTGGAAAATTTTTCGAGAGTTTCGGACCTTCGTCGAAGCTTGTATATGCAATCGGGACGTCGGGATAGTTTCGGGGCTCGAGAGTGAGAAAATATGGGAGAAATTTTGTGAATTAGCAAAAGAATTTGGAAGCCTCGCACCCTTTATATAAGGGTGGAACTGCCCTCGTACGCTGGCGTACGTCATGCATGACGCCTTCGTCAGATACCGGACTTCGGATGGGACGGGCTAGAGGTAGTAGGGAGACGCGGTCGATTTGAGGCCGCACTGAGTACGCTAGGCGTACCCTCGTACCTCATAGCGTACTCCCCTCGGTTTGTGTGCCCAATCTTCTAAAATGCATAACGTTCACATACGAGCTCCGTTTTTTACATTCTTTATGTCCACGCGTAGATGAGAATATAATCTATAACTTTCATTTAGACTTCGTTTACAAATTTTGACTTTATTTTTAATTATATATTTTTAATAGGCCGGGACAGAAAAAGACCGTTAAAAATTCATAACTTCTTCATCCGATGTCCATTTTCATCTGTCTTTTTACCGTTGTATTACTATTGTCAAGATCTTCGATTCTCATTTAGGTTGTGTCGGTTAAATATCGCTCGATCTTTATTTCGAGTTTTTAGTTGTCTACTGCTACTCCGAAACTTAGAAAAATCATAACTTCCTCATACAAAGTCAGATTTGGACGTTATTTCCATGTGAACCCATATACGTTCACAGTTTAATGATATCTACGACACTCATTTAGATACCTAAGGCTAAAAAGTATTTTATTGAAATTTCACTTTTCACACTTAACAGTGTTTTACCGGTTTTGACGCTGATCTTTGATTGGTCATAACTTATTCGTTATAACTTGTATTTGAGTGTTCTTTATATTTATGAAAAACTTGACACGATATCCATCATTTTATGTATCCCGATTGAGACTTTTGAACATTTCATTTATGACGCTATTTTTATTTATTTATTAATTCAAGAATAGATTACAATACTTGACTTAGGTAATTACATTGACTTGAAATATCGGGTTGTCACAGCCTTAACTTATGTTTCGGTTGCAACATGTCTATTGATAAAACCTGAACTACTGTTGAAAACCGTAACTCTACCATGTTCCAACAAGGACTCGAATCTTTTATCGAGAGGTCCAAACCACATGTCGATAACAAAGGTCAAATCAGATGCTCATGTACCAAATATAATGTCAATAAATTTATAATACTAGCCATAATGAAATTCCATATACTTCAACATGGTTTTAGTCCACATTAAACTATATGGAAGTATCACCAAATTACATTACCGGATTTTACTAACGTTTTTGAAGTAGAGACGGACGCATCGGGGTATGGTGTAGGGGCTGTTTTGATGCAGGAAAATCAACCTCTAGCCTTCTTTAGCCATGTTTTGGGAAGCCGCAAGACTCAAGTCGGTTTATGAGCGGGAATTAATGGCGGTAGTAATGGCCATCCAAAAGTGGCCTCCTTACCTAATAGGACGCAAGTTCATGGTTCGTACGGATCAAATAAGTTTGAAGTATCTCTTTGAACAACGCACGGTGACCGCTGACCATCAAAAGTGGCTATCGATATTATTGGGGTACGATTTTGACATTTTGTACAAACCAGGTAAATGCAACAATGTTGTTGATGCATTATCTTGTAAAAATATTGTTCCAACGCTTAATACGTTAACAACTACTAGCCGTTTTGATTGGAGCGAATTATGGAAGGCGTTAGATAGCGAGCCATACATACGGGCCGTTAAGCAACAATTTTTTTTATAGGGAAGATTTACCAGAGTCTATCACACATATACACCAAACACACATACATTGACATATATACACCAAACTTATATAGATTCACTTACATATATCAAATATACACAAATATGCCAAATTTCATATAATTTATACAACTACACATATTTTGCAATTAAACCCGAATTTCACAGTAAATAGTGTTGGAATAGTGTCTAAGGCTGTAACTATATTGGGCAAGTACTTGACCCGGTTGTGCATGGTCCTTTTGGGTTGCCTTCACCATAGCAACTTGATAGGATGATTTATTAAGAGAGAGTAAATATTATTAATATATTATAAGAATAATATAATGAATAATATATTTGTTATTTGATTAATATAAGTCATAGAATTAATTAGAATTAATTTGGTGACTTAAAGAGATTAATTAAATAAAGGGGTATAAACTGTCAATTGTTTGATAGTTAAGCTTTAGACTGTAAATCCATTGGGATATGCTTTGGACGAATTCTAAGAGTATTAGGATAGCCAAAATCGTCCAAAGGCTTATCTATGGAATGGATTTGGATAGCCTTAAGAGAAGATTATCCAATTAGGGTTTAGGTTGTAACCCTTAAGGAGTCTACAAGTATAAATAGACCCTATGGCTGATGGAATTCGACACTTGACCAAAAGTAAGGAACCTCTGGTCGAATTTCCTCCCCTCTCCTCTTTCCCAAATCATCCTCCTTGCTTTGGTGTTTGTAAGCCATTAGAGGAGTGACATTTGTGACTCTAGAAGCTCCAAGACCTCAAGATCAACAAGGAACTCAAAGGTATGATTCTAGATCTGTTTCAATGTTGTTATTTAACCTAATTAGTAATTAGAAGTCTTGGATTCAAAGCATGTTTATTAGAAAGCCTAGATCCAAGCATTAGGGTTTTGCATGCGCACATAGGAAAGTTCTTATGGCTAAAACCCAACAGTGGTATCAGAGACTAGCTTTGTTTTCTTTAAATTGTTGCTTGATTAACTGAAAAAAACCTGCAAAATTCGATTTTTAGGGTTCTGAGTCACTGACTCGGCGAGTCCCAAGGTGGACTCGGCGAGTAGGCCTGACTCGGCGAGTCCCCTTGTGCACTCGGCGAGTCCAGGCGTCAGGAATGACCAGATTCGGGATTTCTTTGTGTTTATCTTATGGAAACTTACCTTAATCATAATAGATCAACCTAAATCCGATTTTATGATAAATATGACTATTATCTTGATCTAGAAAAAGATATTTATCAACTAATTAAATATTTAATTTCCTTATATGATAATTAATTAATTATTTGACTATTTTGGTAATTATCTTTCAAAGAAATCTTGAATAAATCAAATATAGATAATTAGGATATTAATTGTTAATTGGAATTATTTGTTATTTGATCCTCCATGTTTTAAATGTTTAAAACCTACCCTCATGTTTTGAAATTTACTTTTGTGATTAAAAGTTTTAATTTAGACAACTTAAATTTCAAACCCTAGATTTTAAAAGTTTTAAAATACAACCCTATACTAATATGATATTACTAGAATAATGTATATATGTATAACTAAATGCTAGTCTTACCGTTAGTAGGCCTCATTCACGAAGCCGATCTATAAGGTGGGTATAAGGTTGCGGCCTGTAAAATGGCGCTTAATGGGTGTACACTCACACCCACCGCTTGCTTGATTGGTGGAGGGTCGTTAGCCGAACGGGTAGGATAGGGCAACCTTATCCTCTCATTAAAAGTATAATAAGAAATACAAAGTAACTACACATATTTTAAAATTTCCCAATCCTAGTTACTTTAGGAAAAGTGAATTGATGCAATCCCATGAAATTACACTTTGCACCTTGCTAAGATGTTAGTGGAGCGTGTGTGGTTTACCGGCACACTAATTGGTTCTAAGCGAAGGTGGCAAAGGGTGATTCATTGTTTATCATAGTTCGATGGAGCGTGTGTGGTTTACCGGCACATCGAATAGGTGATCGTTACAATGAAGGCGCCATGTGAATTTGCATGGTAATTCACACCCGCTTTGTGATCCTCGGCATCCCAGTCACAAACAAGAGGGGCATATCGAGATTTAAACATGCCATTGAATAGTTTCAATGAATCTCATCCGAACCTAGGAATTCTCAAAAACACTTAGGACTAATAGTTTAAGTTTTGTGATGGAGAATTAATGAATTGTCATTCACTTACCTTCAATTTATTTGCATGTTAGATTACGGCATCCCTTTTCTAGTATGTAAATGTTATTGTTGGATCCTAGCCCTAATTTTCTTATTGGGTGATAATTAGGGATTCCTATTCTAATCTATCTTTGTCCTTTTCTAATTATAGATGTCGAACGCAAACAACGCTGCTGCTAGTTCTTTCACGTTGATGAGCCTTTGCCAAAAGGTCACCTTCGATGGAACGAACTTTAGCGAATGGATAAGATACATTCGCACCATTGCTCGCTATGAGGATAAGGAGTATGTCCTCGATGAGAAGCCCGAGAAAATCAACACCGAAATCGCTACTCCAGCCGAAATCACCGCCTTTGAAACTCATGAGCGAGATGCAACGAAGGTACATTGCATCATGATCGCCACCATGAACTCCGAATTCCAAAAGTCCTACGAGGACATGTACCCGTACGAGATGCACCAAGACTTATTGGAGAGGTACCACCAAAACGCGAGACAAGAGAGGTACGAGATTTTCACTAACATGATTTCCGCGAAGATGGGTCATGGAGAATCTCTTACCGTGCACTTGCAAAAGATGCAAAGGTATGTCGACCGCCTTCGCAAGTTAAATGTTGACTTCGGTGAGGATTTGGCGATCGACATGGTGCTTCACTCTTTGCCTCCGATGTACAATCAATTTAGGATGACCTACCACATGAACAAAGAAGAGGTCACCCTAAGCAAGCTCCAAGGTCTCTTGAGGGTTGCTGAGAGCAACTTCAAAGACAAGTCTGTTGCGCCTACTCCCAATCCGCCCGCTGCTCCTGTCTTGGCTATTGGACAAGGGAAGGGAAAGAAGAGGAAAGCTTCATCGAAGAACTATCGCAAGGTGAAAGCCCGAGATGGTACCTCTTCTAGTGGGACCAAAGTTGATCCCGCCAAGCCCTGCTCTAACCCGAAGGAGGCAGAGTGCCACCACTGCCACTAGATAGGACATTGGAAGAGAAGCTGCCCGGATTACCTGCAAGCAATCAAAGAAGGAAAGATCAAGCCATCTTTCGCAGGTATATATACAATCAAATCTAACGATTCTAATCATGCTATTTCTTGGGTTCTTGATACCGGTTGTGGTTATCACATTTGTTCTAATGTGCAGGGACTAAGAAGAAGTAGGGATGTGGAGCAAGGAAGGATCAATCTAATCATGGGGAACAGAAGATCGTCGCCTGTGACCAAGATTGGAGTGTATTCCTTAGTGCTTAGGAATAGTTTAGTTTTAGATTTGAACAATTGTTGCTATTCGCCAGAAATGGCAAGAAACATCATTTCATTTCATGGTTTATATAGACAAGGATTTAGATTTTCTTTTAATAATGAGAATGGTTCTATTTTGGCTTATCTAAATGGTGTCTTTTACTTTGAAGCTATACCATGTAATGGAATATATGAAACCGTTATGATTGTTGATAACTTAGGAAATGATGTTTTGAATATTGATTCTTCCACTAGTATGGATAAAGCATCCTTGTGGCATTGTCGTCTTGGACATGTCAACAAGAAACGCATAGCCCAACTCCAAAAGGATGGAGTATTGGAGTCATTCGACCTTAGGGAAGATGACACTTGCGAGTCTTGTTTGCTTGGAAAGATGACTAAGTCGCCCTTCACGAGTACTTGTGAAAGGGGCGAGGGTCTATTGGACCTAATACATACCGATGTATGTGGACCGTTTAGATCAACCACGAAGGATGGGAACCGCTTCTATGTGACTTTTACCGATGACTATAGTAGATATGGGTATATCTACTTAATCAAGCAAAAGTCAGACACCTTTGAAAAGTTCAAAGAGTTCAAGAATGAAGTGGAGAATCAATTGGGCAGGAAAATCAAGATGCTTCGATCCGATCGAGGAGGAGAGTACCTAAGTCTTGAATTCCACGATTATATCAAGGAGTGTGGAATAGTTTCACAATTGACGCCTCCTAGGACACCACAGCTAAATGGTGTGGCAGAAAGGCGTAATCGAACCTTATTGGATATGGTTCGCTCTATGATGAGTCGTGCTTCACTACCAATCTCTTTTTGGGGGCATGCCTTAGAAACTGCCGCCCATATCCTTAACCGAGTCCCTACTAAGAAGGTTGCCAAAACACCTCACGAAATGTGGACAGGGAAAGCTCCCTCGTTGGCACATATCAAGGTTTGGGGTTGCGAGGCTTTCGTAAGACGAGATACTCACGACAAGCTCGAACCTCGAAGTGAGCGATGTATTTTCATCGGCTACCCGCAGACATCCTTTGGATATCTCTTCTATAGACCGAAGGACAATGTTGTCTTCGTTGCAAGGAGAGGAGTTTTACGAGAGCGAGAACTCATAAGCCAAGGAGACAGTGGGAGGCAAATCGAACTTGAAGAGATTCAAGAGTCGATGGATGAAGGAACCTCTACCGCTGGCATTCAACCCGGGGAGGAAACTCCGATTGAATCTATTGACGAATCCTTACCTCTTAGACGTTCCGATAGAGTTAGAGTTCATCCCCAGTTTTATGGCTTTCATATTACTACCGAAGGGGACACGTATATTAGTGATGGTACACTAGTAAATCTTGATGAACCTAATAGCTATAAGGAAGCCATGGCAGGCCCGGAGTCTGTAAAGTGGAAAGAGGCAATAGATAGCGAGATCCAATCCATGTATGATAACCAAGTTTGGAATTTGGTTGATTACGTGCCCGGACGTAAGACCGTTGGGTGCAAATGGATCTTCAAGAAGAAGACCGACGTGGATGGGAACGTACACACATATAAAGCGCGATTGGTCGCGAAGGGCTTTACTCAAACTCCCGGAGTTGACTATGATGAGACCTTCTCACCAGTTGCGAAGATTAAATCTATTAGAGTGATGCTAGCAATTGCCGCATTTCATGATTATGAGATTTGGCAAATGGATGTCAAGACCGCTTTCCTTAACGAAAAGTTGGCTGAGGATGTTTACATGGCTCAGCCAGAGGGGTTTGTGGATCCGAAGCATCCGGATAGAGTGTGTAAGCTTGAGAAGTCCATTTATGGACTTAAGCAAGCATCTCGCAGATGGAATCTTTGTTTCGATGAGAAAGTCAAAGAGTTTGGATTTGTACGAAGCGAAGACGAATCTTGTGTATATGTCAAAGCCAGTGGGAGTATAGTAAGCTTTCTCGTTCTATATGTCGATGACATATTACTCATAGGAAACGACATCCCGACTCTGCAGGAGGTAAAGTCCTGGCTCGGGAAGTGCTGCGCTATGAAGGACCTCGGAGAGGCTTCTTACATTTTGGGAATAAGGATAGTAAGAGAAAGAAGTAAGAGACTAATTGGACTTAGTCAGAATACTTACTTAGAGAAGGTACTAAAACGTTTTAGTATGGAAAACTCAAAGAAGGGAGAACTACCGATACAAAGTAATGCCAAATTGAGTAAGACTCAAAGTCCGAGTACCGAAGCTGAGATAGCAGAAATGAGCCGAGTACCATACGCTTCCGCAGTTGGCTCAATCATGTACGCTATGACTTGTACTCGACCTGATGTAGCCTTCGCTTTGAGCATGGTTAGCAGATATCAAGGGAATCCTGGCAAAGCACATTGGATTGCGGTGAAGAATATCCTTAAGTACCTTCGGAAGACGAAGGAATGGTTCTTAGTCCTCGGAGGAAGTGATGACTTGAAGGTGCGAGGGTATAGTGACGCCAGTTTTCAAACCGACAGGGACAACTACCGTTCGCAGTCGGGCTGGGTCTTTACCCTAAATGGAGGAGCAGTAACATGGAAAAGTTCCAAGCAGGAAACCGTAGCTGATTCAACGTGCGAATCAGAGTACATTGCAGCGAGCGAAGCGTCGAAGGAGGCAATATGGCTAAAGAACTTCATCGGTGATCTTGGAGTCGTACCTTCCATAAAGGAGCCCATGGAGATTTTCTGTGATAATGAAGGAGCGGTTGCCTTAACCAAGGAACCGAGGGATCATGGTAGATCAAGACATATCGACAGAAAGTATCACTTTATTAGACATCGTGTAGAAGAAGGACAACTCGTAGTAAAGAGGATATCATCAGAAGATAACCCAGCAGATCCGCTTACGAAGGGACTGAGTAGGGTTAAGCACTTGCAGCATGCTAGGAGTATTGGGCTGAAGGATGATATTAGCATAGATTAGATAGTATTAGAAACGTGTAATAGATAAATGTAATTGACATTTGATGATTAAATAAAGGAGTTTTATTTATGAGTAATGTTACTATCTTATGTTAATTGTTTAGCTATTGTTTCACTTTGCATGTTTTGACTTCCAAAATAATTGAGGTTATTAGGAATAATCGAATTATTCAAATGGTCCACAATTGTTCATATGTTGGAAGTAGATATGAAAGAAGATTGTCATGAATTGGTGTGTAGAATGTCTAAATGGTGTTAGACATAGCAAAGGATTGCTGCAACGTTCATGAGTGCTTATGAACTAGTTTTGAGCATTGGAATAAACCCGCGCTTGCTGGAATGACCTTATGGAATACGATATAAAAGGTGATCGCAAGACGATAATATCATATAGTCTTAAAACCTAGATATATGGTTTATTATTTGTTAATTAATTGTACATTGATAATACGAAAACGCATCAGTAACTTGATGTTATAAAACGTATTGTTGTGTATAGTTGGTAAATGAATAAGTAAATGCATATAAGTCGAAGTTTATCTGTAACTTTTATCTAAGAAGGTAAAAGCGATATCTCGGCCGCTCAATGATTTGATTTGACTTATGTGCCGGGCCCGGTCAGAACTGAATTGATGTGTTCGATTAAGTTCTATGTCAAATAAATCAGAGATCGAGAAACCTAAATGCTTGACTAACCATTCCATAGGATTGTCAGCATGATATCTAACAGAGGACTGTACGTTCCCTTATCTAAAGGACAAGATTGATTAGATCAGAGTTGACAGCGTCTTTGAGAGCTACGATTGCAAACCGAATTGTACTTGTATAGTTACTAGACTTATCCAAGTGGGAGACTGTTGGAATAGTGTCTAAGGCTGTAACTATATTGGGCAAGTACTTGACCCGGTTGTGCATGGTCCTTTTGGGTTGCCTTCACCATAGCAACTTGATAGGATGATTTATTAAGAGAGAGTAAATATTATTAATATATTATAAGAATAATATAATGAATAATATATTTGTTATTTGATTAATATAAGTCATAGAATTAATTAGAATTAATTTGGTGACTTAAAGAGATTAATTAAATAAAGGGGTATAAACTGTCAATTGTTTGATAGTTAAGCTTTAGACTGTAAATCCATTGGGATATGCTTTGGACGAATTCTAAGAGTATTAGGATAGCCAAAATCATCCAAAGGCTTATCTATGGAATGGATTTGGATAGCCTTAAGAGAAGATTATCCAATTAGGGTTTAGGTTGTAACCCTTAAGGAGTCTACAAGTATAAATAGACCCTATGGCTGATGGAATTCGACACTTGACCAAAAGTAAGGAACCTCTGGTCGAATTTCCTCCCCTCTCCTCTTTCCCAAATCATCCTCCTTGCTTTGGTGTTTGTAAGCCATTAGAGGAGTGACATTTGTGACTCTAGAAGCTCCAAGACCTCAAGATCAACAAGGAACTCAAAGGTATGATTCTAGATCTGTTTCAATGTTGTTATTTAACCTAATTAGTAATTAGAAGTCTTGGATTCAAAGCATGTTTATTAGAAAGCCTAGATCCAAGCATTAGGGTTTTGCATGCGCACATAGGAAAGTTCTTATGGCTAAAACCCAACAAATAGAACCCGAATTTCACAGTAAATAGAACCTGTGGTGGTGGAAATCAAAAAAATGGTGCAGTAGTGGCAATAGTCTCCGGTGCTGATTGCCGGGAAACTAAATCAAAAACTGAAATTGACAATTTCTTGAAATTAATCACTAAAATAAGCTAAAAATCGATGTTAGAAGAGAAAGGGGAAATGGAACTAAGCTGGAAATACTTACCGTCGCCGGAGATTCGTCTTTAGTCGTTGGAGATTCATTCTCAGTCGCCATGAAATGGAACTAAGCTGGAAATACTTTGCCCGCCGGTATCTACTTCACTTTGGTCGTAAATCCTTAAATCCGACGGTGATGGTGGCCTGAATCCTTGCAAATCGAAGAAAAAGAAGATGGAAAGAAAAAAACGCAAGAGCAGTTGGAGCGAAACAAAAGCAGAAAAAGAAAAGACGTTGATTATTTTGGTTAACTGCGTTGACCTTTATCAGCGACGCAAGGGGCTTTGGCGGCGACATTTATCAATAGTGTCGATAGCTTCGGAGAGAATTATTGCCACGTCATTTATTCGACATTTAGCGGTGACAAGGTTATGTCTTTAGCGGCGACTTGTGTCGCCTGTATTGGTTTTGTGGGTTCCATGAGTACCGCAGCCATTGGAGTAGAAACACGATCGAACGGTTGTAGTTTAACAGAACGTGAAAATACCGATCCGTGTCATGACCCTTAAGCGGCGACATCAATAGCGACATCATGTACCTTTAGCAGAGACAAATTGATATGTCGTCGTTAAAGGGTCATGTCGTTGTTATTGGTGTCGCAATTACCGTATTTCTTGTAGTTTGAACTTTACAATTACAATATTGTTTTTGCTTTAGCTGGTCTTTAACTATAACAACTATAACAAGTAAAAACTTGGATGTAAGCATACTAATTTCAGATCTCAATTTGACCTTTTGGAAATTTCGACCTTTTTGGTTGCTTTTTTGTGATACTTCAAACTGATATTATATAAAGGGATTTATGCATGCTGTTGGCTATTATTTTAGATCAAATTAGGTGTTGTGTTCTTGGCTAAAACTAGTTTTATAACATAAAAACTATAGAGTTTGAAACAGAATTGGTTTTTGGTCACACAATCTGCTTTTTTTCAAACAGTAGGGAATGCGTTTTATAATACTAGTTTAAACTTAACTTTTAATTAAGGTTACGAAGGAGGCAGAAGATATATAGATCTATGCAAAGGGAGATGGATTGTTTGTTTTTTTTTTCTTTTGGGTGCTGAATTTACTTGTGGGCATAAAAAAGTGAATGGACATCTTTGTTTTTAGCTTTACTTGCGAAAGGATGGGTAAAGTTGCATCGGCTTATTTACTTTTTTTTTTTATCTGAACAAAAAATCGTCGATCGTATTTTCATAAAAAAACTACTTTTTGCAAAATTAAACATATTTGAACAAGAGATGTCAGATATGTTTTCACGTTTATATTTTTATAATCTTTTATGAAAGTAATTTTTTTCCTTTGTTTCAGAAAGGGTGAACAATATGTTAAATACGAGACCAAGACTAATCTACTTATTTTCTTTAATAGTTTATCACAAAATTGCCTAAAAAATCTGTTCTTCCTTATAATAGTCATCAATTTTGCAATGGGCCACTACAAAATGTATGGTCTCCACCAAAAAAAATACTTACTACAAAATTGTGCTTTGAAATGCGAAATCGTTCAAATCATTTTGGAAATCATTATAACATATAGTGTTTACAAGTACAGATCAGATTCATATATACGGAGGGAGAAGATTGGGCCTAACATAAGATACGGTCCAAGCCCACGCAGTATCCAGATTATTTTTAGAAGGCTTTGAGTCTTTCTGGAAATCTTCCAGTAAAGCGAAATCGTTCAAATCATTTTGCATGTCTTTGCATTTTCTAAATGCGCGTCGATAAACTAAGTCCAAAAAAATGTCTTCCTTGGGTGTATATCGACACTCAAGTCTATAAGCAATTTGAAATAATATGCTTTTTCCAAATTCCAACGTAAAATAGATATACCTTTCTCATCATATATATGTTGGTGGTCTGTTACAAGATTCACAAACAATGTCTATAGGGCCATAGGCACTTAGAGAAAAGTAACTCAGGTGTCAACGTACTAATCTCATTGATTTGTTGAAGCAATAGGGTATTCGATCGGTTTATAACACTAGTTTTAGACATATAGGGTGCGTTTAGTTGCGGAAAAATGAGCCGTTTTCCGGAAAAATTTTCCAAGAAAAATGAGAATTTTGAAAACACGTTTAGTTCGTCTATTTTTCTAAATTTTTCATGGAAAATGAAAATTTTCCGTTTTCTAAAATTACAAATAGGTTGGAAATTTTTGGAAAACTGATAATCATTGTTTTCTATATTTTTCTAATTAAAAATTTTTCTAAAATATAAACAGACACCCACTCCCACCCCATTCACCTCTACCTACCCCCACCTTAACACCCTTCATCCACACACACATACATACCCACCCCCACACACACCCACCCGCGCGCACACACACATACACCAACCCACAAACACACACACATACATACCCACCCACACACTCACCCACTCGCACACACCAACCCACAAACACACACACACATACATACCCACCCACACACATACCCACCCGCGCGTACACACACACACACACACTAACCCACAAACACACACACATACATACCCACCCACCCACACACCCACCCGCGCACACACACACCAACCCACAAACACACACACACGTACATACCCACCCACACACTCACCCACCCGCACACACCAACCCACAAACACACACACACACATACATACCCACCCACACACACACACACATCCACCCGCACACACACACCAACCCACAAACACACACACATACCCACCCACCTACACACATACCCGCACACACACACATACATACCCACCCACCCACACACACACACCCGCACACACATACCAACCCACCTACACACACACACACACACCCTCCCGTACACACACACACCAACCCACAAACACACACACATACATACCCACCAACGCAGCCACACACACACACAAACACACTCACACACATACCCGCCCACACCCCTACAAACACACACCCACACACACACAAACCCACACCTACCCCCACCCCCACCCTCACAGACACACACCCATACACACACAGACCCACACATACCCCCACAAACACACACATACACATACAAAAACACACACTCGCACCCCCAACCACCCAACACCACCACCACAATCACCGACCTACCACCACCACTACTAACCCGTCACTAGCACCACCACCACCGCTGCCGCCGCCATCACCACCACTACTGACACAATTGCCGCCGCCACCACCATCGCCTGTCATCACCACCACCGTCGTCGACCCGCTACCATCACCGCCCCCACCCACACCCACATCCACACCCTACCACCGCTACCGTTTTCTAAAAATAAAAACCGATGGAAAAATACACATCTAAACATGTTTTCTAATTTTCTAAAACTGAAAATGAAAAACGAATAAGTTTAACTAAACGCGTTTTCTAAATTTTTCAATGAAAAATAAAAACGAAAAATGAAAATCGAAAAGGGAAAACAAAAAACGGAAAATGAAAATTGTTTTTCCGTAACTAAACGCAACCATAACTTTTACAGGAATGAATGAGGCAGAAGGTATCATGAGGTCGTTTTTGTGGCCTGGGTAAAGGGAGATGGTTGTTTGTTAGCTAGTGTTGCTTAATTTGCATATGCGGAAGTCATAGAATCTAGTTCTTTAAAAAAGTGAAGGGAGTGCAACCATTTGCTTGTGGGCATAGATTCTTGAAGTTTTAAGGTTCAAACATACCCTAGCTACCAAATATAATATATTACAAGGTTCCTACATATCATTCTATTTCGAAAATCTAATCCAATCATGCATATATAATCACTTCATGTTGCATCAAAGGTTCCCTCAGCGCACCATTCTTAACGAGATAATAAACTCCCGCATACGCATCACAGCTGCACTTAACACGCCCTGCATATATATGACATACATTCCTTAATTTAAGCAAAAGCATGCAGCTTGCTGTATTTTTTACTTTTGGATCAGGGGCTGCTGAAAAAGGAGAGGATAGTCACACAAGATAAATCGCTGGACAGTAGAATTAGAACATATAAAAAAAAACTTACTTGTATAGGTAGGGTAAGCATTGCATCAACAAGAGGAAATGTCATGTCATCAAGAACTAGAAACCATATATGCATATAATGACCAAGAGACATGAACAAACTCATAATGTCTAGGAAAAATCCCACATCCCGTAATATAATACGCTTTTGTTCCCATAGTAAACCTACACATATATATACGAGTCATATATGCATGTCTAGAACAAACAAGCCAAACAACATGCTAGGCCAAAGGTAGAATATTAAAAATCATAGATAGAGTCTTGCCTGCTGCCATATCCAAAACCTTTAATAATTTGGAATTTGTGGTGTTGCGTGGTGGGTAATGAAGCCATATATCAATCAGTTGAAATCCATGAAACAAAATGGCCTAAAAGCAATATAATGTATGTAGATTAAAAAAAAACAGCCATGTTAAGAATTGAAAGCCAAATAAGATATAAAAGAAAACAAAATGCCATAACTTAATTAATGCGGATGGAATTAAAATACACAGGTTGGTGTATGTACAATGTACATACTTGTAGTGTTTCCAAAACAATACTTAACGGCTCAAAGAATAACAACCAAAACAGAGGCGATGGGACTATTGTTGTGTAGCTCATTGAATACATCTTGCAAATATGTAAAGAATAAATCTAGGAGATAGGTAAGCATGAAAAGTGATAATTGACATGGATGCATGATGGATATATCTTCTAAGTAATTAATATGCAAGTAAACAAAAATTATTATGATATCTATAAATTAATTCATAAAATAGAAGAATTTGAAAGAAAATACATACGTACCAAAGTGAAAGGAGATTGACATTCATCAAGAAAATAAAATATACTAAAAGAAAAACAGATATAAAGGAGTAAGTTCAGTCAATTTCAGAACGCAATTCATTCAGACATTCAAGATGTCTCCTTGTTAGCGCGTTCACCGTCTGTACAAATAGAAAGTCAAAATAATATCCATTAGTTTACCATTTGTCATCACACCCTGACCCGACCCGGCCCCACAAGTGTGTGTGTGTGTATATATATATATATATATATATATATATATATATATATATATATATATATATATATATATATATGGTTAAGTTCATATGAGATCATTATATTTTGTGAGACAATGGGAAACAATCTTAGCCATTCATTTTAGTGATAAAAAAATATTTTTAAAATCCAAAATAAATGAAAATTTTCGATTTTTTCTTTTTTAATATTTTTTTGTCATTTAGATTATCCAAAAATAAATAAATAAATACTATTTTTTTCGAAATAAACATGAAATATATTCTAATAGAATATTATACTGTAAATATTCAAATCAGATTTTTAGAATATTCTATTAGAATATTATACTATAATTGTTCAAATAATTCTAATGGATATTAAAATATTCTAATAAATCTAACAATTTAGTAGAATATTAAAATATTTTATCATATCCAACAATTTTAGTAGAATATTAGACTATTCTTACAATTTAAAAATTCGATTTAAATATTTATAGTGTAATATTCAATTATAATATTTCATGTATATTTAAAAAAAAACGGTAATTTTTTTGGTTAAATTAAATAACGAAAATAATATTTAAAAAAAAAATGGATTTTGCATTTTACATTTTTTTTTTTAATTTTTTGATTTCCAAGATGAGTAACTAAGATCGCATCCTCATGTCTCGTAAAATTAACATGGTCTTAAAATAATATTTAATTTTTTATTTTGTATTTTATATTGTGTGATTGTATGCATAAATGTGGGTCAATCAAAATTAAATAAATAATTAAATAAATGAATATGCGTAATTTAGTAATTTGTTTAGTAACTTCCAAAAATAATCCCTATAATCATGGTATTGACTTATAACCTAAATAAATAAGCGTGTCTTCCTAAATCTCCGACCCGATAAAGCCCTAGCATCCTAGAGGGTATCGAGGCTTTCAGATCGTGTTCGGAAACTCCTCACTGATCATCCAAAAATAATCGATGGGGGAAAACCTCTTCATCTTCATCTGATCAATGATAACGCAACCCGAACGAAATAGAAGAAGGATTTGGTAAAGGGTGGCTTGGATTTGTAACCGGTCACTAGTAAGAGGGGTGATTGGCTGTGGTGTTGATGGGGTAAACGAAGAGGCATCGTAGCAACGACGGACGCCGGTGGAGGGGGTCAGCCATTGGTCTCCAGTTAGGTGTCGCGAGCAGCAGCAGTGAAGAAGAAGGGGGTGTTCGGTGGGTTTGCTTCGACGGTGGTTGAATGCTACGTGAACAAGGTTTGATCAGTGGGAAGAAAAGGTTTCTGATGGGGCCAAAGAGAAGGAAAAGGGAAAAGGGCCTTGGTCTTGGTGGTGATCGACGAGCAGGGGTGTGGGGATGGACGCTCAGCGACGACAGTAGGCGGCTCTGCCACTTCTTCCTATTTTTTTTCTGGTGAGGTGTGAACGAAAGACAAGGAGGTTGATGAGTACATGTTTATTCCTTATTTTTCTTATTTTGACCGATTTACTGTAAACCAATGAAGTTTAATCTTCAAATGAGTTTTTTTTTTTTTTTTTTTAATTTGATTTGATTTCAATATATAGAATGGATGTTTCGGTTGATTGTTTGACATAAATCAAAGAAATTTTGGATGTGTTTAGGTTTATTGTCTAATTCTTTCAAGGTGTAATATTTTTGGTAAATTGGGAATTTGTTATGATTGTCTAATTTTTAAAGGAAATTGAAAGTCGTTTTGATGCACACCAAGTGCTCGCTAAAATGCTTTAACTGAATGATATTTCTTCGTTTATAGTATTCTATCAGAAAAGAATATTTTTTATGATAATCATGAACATATTCTATTAGAATGTCCGAATTTGTATAATTATTGGTAAATGAATTCCAATTCTATCAGAATGGAATCACGAATTCCACTTATGTTGGAATGGAATATGGATATTTTTTCTCACTAATTTATTCATTGGATTTGTTTCCACAGAAATTGATGTTTGAAGAACGGACCATGAAATTTGAATGACGCCTCTTAGCAACATTATTCTTTTAGAATGTATTTGTGTCTTTGTTAGATTTGATGTTTTTTTTTTTTCAGATTCGAAAGTTTTTTTACTTTTAATTTTTAACAATAAATGTAATTCTTAGCAATTGTTACATGTATTCTATAAAAATTAATGTAATTTTTGGTTTAATTCTTCAGTTGATGGTTCGAGAATTTTGTTATTCTACAAGAAATTTTTAAAGTCATGATCAAGAAATATGTTCAAGAATATTTTTATTATTTTATGGTTCAATAATATTTTTATTTTTGAACAAACTCAAACATATTCTGTCAGAATGTTCGAATTAAAAACCTTATAATTCGAAAAATCAGATTTTTAAAATTAATAGAATCTATAATCCGTTAAAATATGCAAATTTCGTTTATTAAATCTATATTAATTGACTAAAATATTCTGCTAGTTAAATTAGATAATATTTTTCAATTATATTTAATTCAATAATATGTATTAATCATTTTTTTTAAATAAGTAAAATGATTGGCCCATATTTATGCATCTCCAACCCACCCCCGAACTCCATTTTCCCCATTTCCACCTCCATTTTTGGAGATATGAATAGTATTCCCCCATATATGGGGGAATACTATTCATATCTCCAAAAATGGATGTGAAGTTTCGGTTGCCAATTTTAGTCTCTATCATTTTTATTTTATACATTTCTAATTTATTTTATCTACTAATTATAATTTAAATGCAATATTTAATATTTAAAATATTATGTTATATACTAATTTATATTAATTAATCATAAATATAAAGTTTAATTAATAGAGGGTGTATTTGACAATATATATAAGTTATAAAAATGGAATATTCTAGGAATATACTTTTTGGGATAAAAAATGGAGTAAAAATGAAATAGGTTGGAAATTAAACACTATTTACTACATTTTTTTACTCCATGTATAGAAAAAATAAAGATTGGTTGGAGATCGTCTAAATAAGCATACCTTGCTCGTAGATAGTGTGACCAACCATATTGACCAGAATTCTGCATGATTTAGTGTTAGTTGGACTACAAACGGAAGAAATACTCCCTGCATATATACGCAAGTAATTAATTAAGGACAAAACCAACTTTATATATATATATATATATATATATATATATATATATATATATATATATATATATATATATATATATGGAAAAGTTCAATAGAAAACCATAATTATGAAATCTTCAAGGAACCAAATCTTTTTTTCAATTTCTAGAGCTTATTCTTTATCGAAAAAAAAATCTAAAAATATCTAAATTCATATATTAACATTGTGAATGTGAAAAATATTTTTCGGATTCACCGTGTGAATCCGGATTCACGTTATGAATTTTCGAAGATTCACATTGTGAATTTGACGTAAAAATATCGAATTTTATATCATTGTAAAAAGAATAAAAAGTTATGAATTTCTGTATTTTTACTTTTTTTTTTTTATAAAAAATAAGTTCTAAAAGTTGAAAAAAAAAGATTGTTCCTTGGTTAATTATGGTTCTCTATTGAACCTCACCCTATATATATATATATATATATATATATATATATATATATATATATATATATATATATATATATATATATATATATATATATATATATATATATATCACAAAACTTTTATTTGAATTTTTTTATCAAAAAATCGCAGCATTTTTTACAATTTCGCTGAAAAAAAAATGAAATTTTTTTTGTAAAAAAAAATTTTCAATAATTTTTTTCAGTGATTTTGACCTAAAAGTTATGATTTTTTGATAAAAAAAACTCAAAATTTTTTTTGTGATCTCTAAGTATTTGTTTTATGCATTTTAATGATTTTTAGAATTTTTTTAAGGTTTTTTGTTTTCCATAGAACCTAAACCTATATATATATATATATATATATATATATATATATATATATATATATATATATATATATATATATATATATATAAAAGCTAGCTAAAGATTCCGAACTCAGAAGACACAAGTGGCAGTAAGTCAGTGAGTAGCTGACTACCTTGTAGATTACATACTTAACTAGTTGCGCCCCCAATTCCTGAGCTTCAATATGATCAGTTAGCTGAATCCACATCATAATTAAGTTGAATAAAATTCCATCGACCAATAATGCAAATGGGGATATTAAGCTGATAAGATACAATATCATCTCCATTGCCTGCGCTCACTATGGTCTGTGTGGCAGATCTCAATAAAATCGACCTGCTGCCTGTATGATCAAAATACCACAATATTATTTACTAATTAGTAACTGATATGCATCATCATTTAATTAACTGACATTATCTTCTAATGATCTTTATCACATGATGATTAGAAAACAAATATAATATGGTGTTAGATCTCAACTGTTCAACTTGTATATGTAATGTTTATGTTTATATTATCTTTTGGTGCACCAATCTACATAATTCATCGAATTTTTGTCACTTCATCCTCTCTTGATTCGTATTCTTTTATGGAAACTTCTCAATCTCCAATTAATTCATATTTTTGTCCATCCTCCTCTCTTGATTCATATTTTTTTATGGAAACTTCTCAATCTCCAATTCTTCTTAAAAAATTATCAAAAATCATATTAAAATCAAACATATTAAAGTTAAACAAGATCCAAATCAGACCTCCAAAAATCCATCATAAAATTTAAAACAAAAAAAAATGTGTCATACAGTATCATTTAATTTTATATTTTTCTAATTTTTTTGGGTAGGAGACATACATGTTTAAAAGGTGATAGATATCAAAGGCATGTAATTGTAGAGCTTGGGTGTAACATCGACATGGTCGCGATTTTTTTTATGGTTTGATGTGGGAAGTTATTGGTCATTTTTCGTAGATTTAATGGAGGTTTTTTAAGCACAGCCATGCAGTCCAACTGTGGACCAAAGATGCGAAGAAATTACACTTTGGGGACCAATTGTCTGAAAAAGAAAAAATCTGGTTGGAAGTCATAATTTTACATGCCAAGGGGGAAAAGCTGTAAATATTAAACTAAAAACACTGAAACGAAGAACTTCAAAGTTCATAAAACCCTTTCTCTTCTAAAAATACTGCAGAGTAGAGAAGAGGAAACATGTATATTTATGAGCTAATTGCAAAATGTCGATGAAATCAGGTGAAGAAAAATTACCGAAGCTTTCTTCATCCAAGACGAAGATATCAAGTCTCCGGCAGAAATTATCCAATCTTGGCTTGGCTCACACACACGAAAACAAAGAGAGAATATTGGGGGGGAAACAAAGAGGAAAACGGTATAAAAGAAAAAGTAAAAGCTGAATAATTTGCCATTTCTTCTTCATGTTCGTGCTGTGTCTGCTTTTTGTCCTTACCAGCTTCTTTTGGAATAATTTCGTCTTCATTGACACTTCTTCAGGGTTTATGGTTCAACCAGTTATAGTTCTGCTCAATTATTATATGTATTGTCATTGTTATTTGATTTATCTTATTTTTAACACCTTCTAAACCGAAGTATATAAGTCAATGACAATGAGAGCAGAGAAGAGAGGTGCAATATATGTATAATTTGTTGTATGTTGTCGTGCAGTCATTTGGAATTCAAATCGAATTTCAGGGTTATTATATAGTAGAATCTTGTATAATTCTAGTACTACACAAATTAAACACAAAACTACAATTAGCAAAAAAAGACTAGCCACGACTCCACATTGTTGTATAAATATTTGTGTCAACTTTTAACGATAACTCATTGTTTCGTTAAAGACTTAAAGCTTAAGGACCACTAAATAAAGCCTTGAGCCCAAATGTAATACAGATTAAGCGCAATCAGTAAAGGCCAACGTAAGGACTGTTTAATCTTTACCTCTGGTTAGTGGTTAGTGTTCACAAATATCGTTTTAGATAAAAAAAAAATACGGTTATTAAAAAGTCGGTTTTAATCCTGATCATAAATTAAGGGGTTCTTTAGTCTTTACTTCCGGTGCACAAAACTTGGTTTTAACAGAAACATGTTTTTTTAACGCTTTAGATTGATCGAATTTTGGGTTTCGGTTTTGATTGGATTTTTTCATAGTTAGATTCTAGTTTCAGATTCGGCTTATCCGTTTTTTTTAAATATCAGATAAACCTATAAAAATATAATTTTTAAGTTTTTTTGAAAGTTCAAATTCACTCCCACCAAATGATACGTTATTATATGTTTGGATTTAAAATATTAATATAATCGGATAGAAATTGGTTTCTAATCCGATAAAAATTTGTTTTCTCCCAACCTATTAAAATTTGGTATAAAAAATTATTTGTTTCGAACCTGTTAAAATTCAGTATCCTAGCTTTTTGAAATCCAATTACACACTGCCAGATCGAATATAACATATCTGGTTTTAAAAACAATTATATAAAAAACTGATTTGGTTTGTTTTCGAATTTTTAAACAATCTGTCAGGTTTGTGCATCTCTACGTGTAAAGAGGTGAACAACGAAACAAATTATTTTAAACAATCTTTTTTTTTATGTATGAAGGTTTTAAACAAATTATTTAGTTTTTTAGTAAATGGTGTACAATATCATTATTGTTGTAATTAAAAAGACATCATCAATGCACACTTCTATGTCAAGTGGCTCCCGAACTAGTTTTTTAAAATTTGTAAAAACTAGTTAGGCTATTTAAGTTTGGATAATGTAGTATAGAAAATAAACGAGCATATTGATTCTTTGAGAATACTCAAGATAATTTCTTTCAAGCCATGATTACAAACCAAATGTCCACACCAGTGATTTAGTCGCTTATGGCGACTAAATTCTAGGATCTACAATGTGATAAAATACTGTAAATAAACTTACAAACATAACTATATAGATGATGGTTGCCATGGTGATTAAGGCCCAACAATAAGGCAATGAACAAGAACTGCGTAAGACATACATTCTTGTAAGCAAATGTAGTTTGATATTTTTTTTCCTTTGGGGAAGGGGTGGAAGAGGAGAATAAATACACAAAAAAAAGCACTTGAAAGTAGAATTAATTAGAACATATCAAAGAACTTACATAGGAGAAGCATAAGGAATGGCATCCCATTAAGCCGCCATATTTGCACATAATGCTCAAAAGCCATTGATAACGTCATAATATCTAGGAAAAAGCATACATGCTGAAATATAACACGCTTCAATTGTGAACCTGCACGTAAAAGTCATGTCTAGAATACGCAAATGAAGGAAATAAAAATAATAGAATAACAAAAAACAGAGTCTTGCTTGCTGCTGCTGACGTATCCATAAACGTTAATAGTTTGGAATTTGTTGTGTTGCCTCGTGAGTGATGAGCCCATATATCAACCAATTGAAATCCATGAACCAAAATGCCCTAAATTAAACCAATATGACCAAGTTGACCAAAAAACTTATTATAAGCCACGTTTTGAAAAGTTACAGATCACAGGAAACAAAATTATATGTCAATGTGTGTGTACCTGTAGTGTTTCGAAAGCAATACTAAGAGGCTCAAAGAATAATACTAACAAAAACATAGATGATGGTATTGTTTGGTAGATATCTAGACACATCATTATCCTGCAATAAAAAGATAATTACATAAATCCTCTATAATATGCAAAGCGACTATGTAAACTGAAACGCGTTAAGAATTATAAAAAATGAATACCAAAATGCATCGAGAATGAAAACCACCAATAAAACATAATATATGCCCAAGTGATTCCAAAGACTTGCATAATTAGGAGAAGATGTATTCAACTGTTCGAGTCGCTCCCTAGCTAGAGCTTCAAACATCTGTAAAATGGGAAGTAAAACCCATAAAATTTTCTTTTTATATGCATTTTACACTGTTTAGAATATATATATATATATATATATATATATATATATATATATATATATATATATATATATATATATATATATATATATATATATATATATATATATATATATATATATATATATATATATATATATACCTTCAAAGTGCATATTATGGTCAACCATGTTAACTACAATCCTGCATGAGGCAGTGTTAGTGGGACAACAGCCGCAAGAAATGTTCCCTACAAAATAAAATACACAGTCACCATATCATTGTAAGCCGGCTAAAAGTACGTATACATCATCCATATAGACATACTACTCGTGCCTACCTTGAAGAGAACATACTTAAATAGTCGCTTCACCAATTTCCAAGATTCAACAAAATATATCGTCTGCATGAAAAAAATATATCAAGATACAATATCTAACGAATAAAACATTAGTGTGAGACAAGAATATAGTAGTGATTAAGATATAGAAAACATGAATACCTTAAGAGATATAAAGATGAGTGTATAAACGTTGAGGATAAAGTTGAGCACTAAAGCAGTAGTGATATATGGATTTTCCACTGCACATTTGGCAACACAAAAGTGCACATAATGTTCACCCATGATCAAACCGTCTGAATTTAGTTTCACATTAGAAAGTTCTGTCCAAAATTGGAGGCCTAGAAAGCTCAACACCGTACAGACTGCTGATATAAAAAGACGCATCATCTTCATTGTTCACGACCTGTAACAAAATATTAAAAAATTATTAACTGATATGGATATTGTCGAGATAATTTTAACAAATACTATCAACTTTTAACCGATTAAAATTTCACTTAGGAAGGATATTATATATTTGATAACTAGTTGTGTTAAATAGAAACGATTACATCGAAAGTTTACTTAAATTTGAAATCTAAAATAAGTGAAAATTATGAGAAAAAAAACATACGAAAAAGAAATAAATTAAAATTATGTGCTTAGTTATCAGACTCGTATATTAAACGGGTTAGTTATAATAATATGTTAAATATAAAGGTTTAAACTGTAAATTTATTTGAAATTGAAATATCAAATTTCAAATTAATAATAATTATGGTTTGTTTAATTTATAGAAACTAAATTAATGATATTGAAAATATAAAATAAAATAAATGACACTAGGAAAATAAATATATATCTCAAAATTATAACAAAATGACAAGGGGTCAATTAAATGAGAGAATGACATTTAATAAAATTATTCTTATTTATCAGAAAAGAATTTTAACATATTTTTGTGATTTCATATACTCTAGCCTTCTTTAATGAAAACCCTATAAAAATTCCTCAATAATTGCTTAGTCTTCAACTTCAAAATCAAATCAAAACCAAAACTCTTTAAAAATAACTTTTAATGCTTGTTAGATTGTTGTTGACGATATTTAATTTTATCTTTTTGGGAAAATGACTTAAAATACGATGGAAGTTTCAAATTCAATTTTATCTTTTTGGGAAAATGACTTAAGAGACAATCGAAGTTTCAAATTCGTTCAAAAAAAAGTCATTCAAATATTATATGTTCAAAAAACACTATCAAACTAAGACATATGTTCAAAAAACACCAACGAATTACATGTTTTGTTCAAAAAACACCATCTCTATGGTTTGAGGTAATTTACATATTTAGGGGGTGTTTGGGATAACTTTTCAGACCAAAAAGTCATTTTTAGAAAATAACTTTTTGATTCATATCTTTTTTCCAAAAGATGGTTTTAAAATGTGTTTGTTTAAACTTTTGAGGGGGGAAAAGGGAAAAAAAAGGCAAAAGTTACCAAAAGTCACACATACGTAACTTCTTACAAGCCTCCTTTTTCTTCTTCTCAAAAAGCTATTTTAAAAGATTTTTTTCAATTACCAAACAACTTTTTAAACTTTTGACTGTTTGGAAAAGCCAAAAGTTTCAAAAGTCATTTTAAAAGCAAAACCAAACACCCTCTTAGTCTCTAACTTTTTTTTCTTAACTCGGACAGTCCCTTTAGTTTAAATTTGCTTCGACTTTGGACCATGATCGAGTTAAAAGACTAATATACCCTTATTACTTTCATTTAACATTATTTTTATTATTTATTAATTATTTATACAATTTATGTTATTATTTATTATAAATATATCAATTGTATAAATAATTAACAAGTAATAAAAACGAATGTTAAATGAAACTAATAAGGGTATATTAGTCTTTTAACTCGATCATGGTCCGAAGGAAAAATAAATATAAACGTTAGGGACTGTCCGAGTTAAGAAAAAAAAAAGTTAGGGGCTAAACATGTAAGTTACCCAAAACCATAAAGATGGTGTTTTTTGAACAGAATATGTACTTTGTTGGTGTTTTTTGAACATGTCTTAATTTGATGGTGTTTTTTGAACATGTAATACTTGAATGGTGTTTTTGAACAAATTTGAAACTTCAATGTTCTTCTAAGTCATTATCCCTATCTTTTTTCCAATTTTTAGGATCTGACATCGCAATTCTTTGAGGGTTTGATGAGGCAAGTTAAGTCACTTTTCGTAGATTTAACGTAGGTTATTTTAACATCGTTCAAACTAGGGACCAAAAGCGAAATGAAGTTACTCTTTGGAAACCATTTATGCAGTAAAACAAACCTCTGGGGGAGAAATCATAACTTTTTGTACCAAGGAGAAATTAAAACCTTAAAACTAAAACCCTTCTTATTACAAATACTGCTAGTAGAGAAGAGGAAACTGGTAATTGATGATCCTTGCATTAAGATACATACTGATACTACGATATGAAATCACGTAAAGAAAATTTAGCGAAGCAAACCTGTGTTGATTAAAGACGAAGATGTGAAGTCTTGGGCAGAAATTCTCCCAACTTGGTCTTGTTCTTGTTCTTGTTCTTGGTTTGGTGACAGAGAAAGGCAAATTTTGCGGGAAAGTAAAGAGGAGAAGGGTAAAAAACAAAAGCAAAAGCTGAATAATTTGCCATTTCTTCTTCATATTCTTCTTATTTACCTTTTGTCCTTACCAACTTTTTTTGGCATAATTTCCCCTTTCTGTTAATTGCTTCAGGGATGGGAGTGGGGGTATGTGTCAACCAGTTATAGTTTCTACTCATTTATTATATCTATTGTTATTGTTATTTGATTTATATCTTATTTCTAATGCCTTAAAAAAACTAAAGAATACAAGTCAGTAAAAAGACATTGTTGGTGATTTTATATCATCAAATATTATTTAAGTGTAATAGGATTAAATTTATTGACCAAAAGTAATCTTGTTGAATATTGAACAAGTTAGGATGGTGTAGGAGTGCACACTTGTTCAAAATTTTCAAGATTCAAAGTACATTGTTATTTAGGGGCGAAGCTCCTAAACGAACGGGGGTCCGGGGGCAGCGCCCTTGGGAGCGGGGTCCCAGGGGCGTCAGCCCCTGGCGGGGTCCAAGGGGCGGAGCCCCTGGCTGGAAGTTTTATAACAGTTTATAACTGTCTATTGACAGTTTTCAGACAGGAATATATATCCGTTTTTTGGTCATTTTTCTGGTACATCTTGAAGAACATTATCAAATACATTCTCAGATTTCATTCTCTGAATTTCATCCAATTGAGTGTTCGATCTGTACCATCGAAATACTTCAATTTGATAGTGAATCACGACTTTCAGAGATTCCAAACAATCTTTTCATCCCCTATTTTCTAACAGACATGTCAATGAGAAGAAAGAAGAGAGGTTAAGAATTTTCATTGTTTCATAGACAAATAATTTGAGGATTGTAGTATCGTGAGTTTGTTTTGTTATTTTAAAGTTTAAATTGTTCTTATAAGCATGCTGTTGGTTATTGATTTTAGATCAAATCAGGTGTTCTGTTTTTGGCTTAAACTGGTTTTATAACATAAAAACTACATATTTAAGATCAAAGTTATTCCTTTGGAATGTTTTGCTGTGTAAGTTCATAATGGTCACAAATATAAACATATTATAGAGAATGTTGTGACATTACTCTAGACCAATATTCTTATATAGAAGCTGAAATATAAACATATTTCTCTAAAAAAAATTTGTTGATTTTAGATTAGACTTGACCTTCATAGGACCTTATGAAGATAGTTGCGTGAGTGTTATGCAAAAGAAAGAAACTTTGAATAAAGAATAAAAAGAAACCACTTACGTATAAACAACGTGAAAAAAAATATGCTACAAAAACCTTTCAACATTATTTTGAACAGCAAGAAGTATTATTAAAAAAACAAACCTAGCAAGAAGTGAGAGTTACAACTTACACAGTCATTCCGACATCCAAGTATCCCAATTTAAGTTGAACCGCATTGGTGACCCTGATCAGTTTTTAAAATATTTTTCTTAACGAGGAGTTTTCACATTTATTGGATGTTTATTTGATATGTTGGGTTTATTTTATCGGTTAATATACTTAAGTTTTAAGGGTTATTTTTCATTACATTGCAAGATATCAATCGCCCTATGGTTGATAAATGATAACCGATGATCTGGGCTAGCAAACAAGAAAAAATAAGTGCTACAAAAGCCTTTCAGCACTATTTTGGTACAAAGTAGGAATGCAGTTTATAGGATTATTGAGAGAGAGGATATGGTTTTAGAGAGTGTTATTGTGCATTTGTGCTATTGGTTACTGTTATTTGTTAAACTTGTTTAGATGATGGAATAATTGTGTTAGGAATCACACTAGATAACGCCTTGATCCCAAAATGTAATATCGATTAAGCCCAATCAATGAAGGCCCATAAAAAGGCTATTTAAGTTCAACCGAGGTCCACAAAACTGGTTTTAATGATAACCAGTTTTTTTTTTTTTTTTAGTAGGATCACAGATGGCATTGGATTTTGGGTATCGGATTGCAGTTAAAATCTAATCGGTTTTTATCGGAATTTTTTTATAAGACAATAACTTGTTTTGGAATCGGTTTACCGGGTATTTTTTTAAAAAAAATATATACATCATTATATTTTTGTATTTAAATTGTAAATACAATTTGATTTTTAAACGGACAGAAATATGTTTTATTTTTAACGGGTTAAAAATTTGGCAATCCAATTTTTGAAATCCGGTTACAAATTGTTGGATTAGATAAAACCAATCTTAAAACATATCTGCTTTAAAAAAAACAGTTAAATAGAAATACGCTTTATTATTTTAAAAAAAATTGATCTAGTGGGGTAGAGGTGCACAATAAACTTATTTGATATTGATTTTGAAACAGTTCGAAAATGGGTTGGTTGAGAAGCACTAAAACTTGATGGTTTTGATCCAATTCAATCGGATTAAGAGGGTTCCATTGTACATGACAAATGAAACCGTTGCAAACCAATCCGGTGAAAAACTAGGAAATTTGGTTTAGAACCGGCTCACACTTCTTGGGGAAAACTGTTTATACCGCTAGTTTTAGGCGTAATATTTTTAAGGCGATGAAGGAGGCCTAAAACATAAGACAAAACGTTAAATTGGAAAATGAAATTACAAGGGAAACTGAAGTTCTATGTAGCATAATTTCTTTAAAATAATTTCTCTACTATGTTGTGACTTTGCTCTAGGATAAAACAAATGAAAAAGAAACAAACTTCGTCTAGACATTCACGAATATAAATGAAAGTATCTTTTATGCTACTAAATCGAGAGAACTCGACTCCCATATCGTTGCTATGTGGTTTTCAGTCTTTTCAATCTTCATTATCAACACTACATAACAACATATTTAGCGATTCACGTCCATATATATTCAAAGTTCCCACCATACATCTATTTGTTGGTTCCTTTCAAGATTCACGGACAATGATTAGCTAATTAGAGAAAGTAACTCACGACTTATCCTAACTTTGTTGAAGTAGTGGTAGGGAATACGGTTTACAACACTAGTTTTAGACATAATATTTTATAAGATCATGAAGGAGGCAAAAGGTATCTTTAACTAGGTCATTTATCTTTATCTTTTTTTTTTTTTTTTGTGGATACAGGGAGATGGATTGTTTGTTAGTGTTGCATAATTTGCACATGCTGGATCAAGTTCTATATAAATATGAAGGAACACCAACCATTTGATCGTGGGAATAAAATCTTGAAATTCTGGAAATTGTGGTGTTCAAGCATGGCATAGAAATATAATAGATCAAAAGGGGTCCTACATTAGATTCTATTTATAGGAATCTAATCCAATCATATGAATATTACAAATCCATCTCTGTGGATAGATAAAATTGCATGTTGCTACTTGAATACTGGGTGATTGTTTACTTCATTCTGATTTTTCAAATTTGTGAATATTTTTTTTAATTGCCTCCATAGTAATCAACCATCACTTGATGATTTTTTTTAACTATTAGCAAATGGTGGATATATAATATATGGAAAAATAAATATCATCCTCCTATCCACCTTCTTCCTACTCATATAAAATAATGACATGTGGACAGGGACGGTCCTAGCTAAGTGCCCGGTGTGGCACCGGCAACACCTAGCTTCCGCACACGTAGTAGAAAAAATTTTGTTTTTTTTAATTGTTACCTATTGTGCAACTACATAAAAAAATCGTGCAACTACTAAAAAAATTTGTACAACTACGTAAAAAAAATTTGTCACTCTTTCGGGAATTACTAAACGAAAAAAATAATAATGAGCCTAATGTTTTAATCAATTATTATCTAATAGCCCAATTGCCCAAAACCCAAAATAAAACATTAATTAGATAAATTAGCAATTGGGCTAATTGCTTGTCAGAAAATAGCTCAATCCTAATTAATTGAGTAATGTATTATCGGTACAAGGAAAAAAAATAAACGATCAGTCGACTTCTGATTTCTGAACTTCGATCCGTCATCCTTGGCTCCTGTCAACAGTCGTGACCTCCTGTTCGCACAATCCTTCATCGATTTCATTGTTGGATAATTGGATTAATCAACATTCAAGTATGCCAATCGGGTGAAGCAAGTAACAAAATCGACTTCCTTCAATTTCTACTTTTTTGGTTAACAATGAAGCAAATAAGTTTTACCAATTCCTTTAGGTATTTGAAATTGATATGTTTATTTGAAGTCATTGATTGACTTGAAATTGATTTGTTTAATTGAAGTTATATTGCTTAGGGTTATATTGCTATGTTTTTTATTGAATTTATTGTTTTTTTTATTGAATTTATTGTTTGATTAGGTGAAATTGTTATGTTTTATTTGAAACCAGGTGGGGACCCCCACGTTGCGGTGGTCGGATGCGACAATTTTTTCTGTTGTTTGTTTATACTTTGAACACTGTTATGTGGAAGTTTTTTAACATAATAGGCAGTGTTTATGATGATAAATAGAACTAATCTGTAAATATTCTTTCATGAACTATTTGTTTATATTTTGAACACTGTTGTGGGGTAGCTTTATTTCGATTTTAAAACATGTTATTGATTAAGTATACGATAAAAATATTTTGCCACCCTAAATGCATGCACAAAAGGCGAAACTGGAAACATGTGGAATCATTGGTATAATGGACATGATTTGAGGTATATGTTTATTGTTTTCGATGATTTTCCTATTACAATTGACATGCTTTCACATCTTTCTGTAGAAAAATATAGCATTCAAAAAGAGTACATGACACTTGCTTTCCAAAATGCTTTAGAAAATACATGGGTCACTGAATCTGGATAATCTAGTACTTAGTTCCATCTATAGATTTTGGCAATTAATCCCTTTGCGTCTTGGGTACAGCTTTTCTCCTTGGAAACCATGTAAATGTTAATGGATTTGGAAGTAAAAACAGGACAAATAGGTAAATACATAGTATCTTAATACATTAAGCTTGAGCTTTTGGCTTAACCCATTAAGTAAGTCATTTACTCCAGATTAAGTAAAAAACAAACAATAAAATACATTGCATACCAGTTTATTTCTCAAGATTTTTAGTAGAAAAGAAATCAAATATTCGTCTTCACTATATAACATTACTACATAACAATAAACTAATTTGAGCAAACATATGTGGTCTGTCTAATTTGCATGCATTGGTCCTCTGCTTAGCAAGCTCCTATATCACGCAGCAACAGAAAGAGAAAAGATTCAATTATTGAATTATTGGGTTAAAGAAAATAATATATTATAACTTATAAAGATGTAAATTGTTGTGGGTGTTGGTTAATTTCATAAAGGTATTAACTTAGTACATTGCTATTCTAGTGGGTATAACAAAAGATTAATTCCTTTATGCGTGCTTCCTACGTTTTTATTTTTACAAAGATCTCATTGTTTTTTATGTATGCTTCCCGTGTTCTTATAAGATTGATTTTCTTTCATAGGCAGCTCAAAGTTTAAAAGATCTAGAACAAAGCACCACCTATCTTTGGTTATTGCTTACTCGTTGTTTCACTACCTGATCGGAAAGGCAACAATTACAAAAGCAACACCTGCAACAAATTCATAACTAAACCAACAGAAAATGTAAAAAAAAAAAATAAAGTAAATGTAAAATAGTGTCATCATCAGTGAATTCATCTCCAAAAGAATTAATAAGGCATAAAAATCTTAAATCCAAAAGACAAAGCAACAAATGTACAAAATATATGAGAAAACGTAATAGAGGATCTATGCTTACCAGCTGCCAACCCACAAAGTTTCTCATCAACCATACACTTTCTAATTTTGTATTTTGTATAATTAATCCATAATAAACTGCTTTTTTAAAAAGATTTTATAGAAACTAACCGCAAGGACCAACAGCTCCTCTCAACTTCACATTATGTTAACTTTGGATTTTTCAGCAATGCCCAAACACTTCCTATAGTTTAACCACACAATAAACAATCAAAACATTTTTTCTATTTAATAATTATTACACATAACATATGATATATTTATTTATTACCTGAGAGTTAACTGTTGATAAAACACATGCAAAGCATACCCTGCTGACATAACTGTAAGCACAGGGAACTATCCCTTCTTTAAAAATCGTTCATTCGGTGATAAATACACTCTGAAAAAATAAAATAATAAAATTTAATTTATAGATATTAAATATTAACATATATAGTTAGACTTGAAATTATAACTACTGACTCCGTAAGGTGCCACAAATATTGATAACAAAAATCATTATAATGTAACATACCTTTTTATTCTTCGTTCGGTATTACTCCGCATTGTGTTAGGAAGACATTCATCTCTTTGTGATATATTTTTTCAGACGCCTTTGATCCCTAATTGTCGAGCATAAGCAAGGTATCAATTTATGGAAACAAAATCAATTGTATGATATGCCGATGTAGATGCTTAAAAACGGAGTAAGGTGTGGCCAAACCATAGAACTTACCTTCTATGGCGCGATTTAAAATCGTAGTTTTCAAAAGGACTCAATGTTAGGCGAGAAATTATTATACCTGAACATTTATCCTTGCAGTAGACTCCTCATCACGTCCAGCAGCAAAACACTTTCCTAATCTGTACTCTGATTTTTTTTAAAAGATCGGTTAGTTAATGTGTAAATGCTTAAAAACACAGGTTCGTCAGTTTTCTTGTTGCTTTTGGGTTTGTCGGAGAAGCATCTTCAAAATTTAGGGATTGAAATTACAGGTATAAATCATCCAAATTGAGATAGAAAGTAAAGTTTAGAGAACAAAAAACATACCTATTGTAAGAAAGACAATTGATTAGGTTGAGAATATGGTTGGTGGACATCTGAAAAAAAGGTTATGGAAATAAAATATCAGTGTTGATAAAATCAGAAGCCTTGAATGTAGGTGTCCGGAATAAGAAAATGTGTAAATTTGTAAACCTCTACCAAAAAAAAAGATAAGCAACAATAACGAAAAGATATCCATTCTAATTGAGCATGTTCAACAACTATTCAGATTCAACTTGCCAATGAAACCCAAAGTTATCATCAAAAACTTGAAAGTGAAAGTTTTATAAACCCCAAAAATGAAACAATTTCGAACTAATTCCCTCCTATTTCAAGAAAAAGTGTACAATCCAAATAAGAAATTAATGACTTGTACTATTAAGATTTCAACTTTATCATATCTATGGCTTATATGCACTGACCTTGGTGAAGCAGATCCACCTCTCCACCACAGGTCATTAGGTCATTCAGTTGGCTTACTACTGTAATACAAACAACATAAAAATAAGTGCAAACTCAATTTTATAATAGACATATAATGTTAAATCTATGCGAACCATCTATAGCACCCTAATGCAACTTACACCCTAACATCAGTAATCTTGTTTTAGAAATTTGTACAGGTGGCAAAGGGGAACGAAATTGATAATCCCATGAAAGTTTGAAAGGAATGTTTAACAGCTTATGAATCTTGATGTTGTTCATGTTACAAGAAATTCATTACGTTAGAATCAGAATCGATTATTAAGAACGTGTATATTGTATAAGAATAGAAGATTGTAGAAACTAAAAAATGTAAGATTTATTAGGAGATATAATGTTTGAAGTTTAGTCATTTGTGATGACTAACACCATTATACCAACAAACAACAACCAATTTGAAGAGGATGCTCGTTGTCGATATAAATTCAAATGGTTAGGGATTTGATTATGAAGAGAAATGAATCTTTAAGAATAATCAAACCTAGAAAGAGATAGATACACAATTTAGATACCCACCGGTGCATTTCATTGAAAGCCTCATGGGCACGAACAAAAGAGCGCAAATGTAACGACCCAATTTTCACGACCAAAAATTTTTGTTTTAAAAACATTACTTTAGAAAATATTAATAACTAAAAACATCGCTTGATCAACCACAACATAAAGTGAACCATGTCTGAAAACCAAAACATACAACTAATCAAAATATCAGAGTATCAATCCCAGTGAAGCTCGTAAATGCGGAAACAAGGGAGTGTGTGTGTGACATGCTGCTACCGCGCCGGCTCTTTTCCCCTAGCTGAGGAGGTACCTGAAACCAAAACTGAAACTGTAAGCACAAAGCTTAGTGAGTTCCCCCATAATACCCCATACCATGCAACATATAACAACCAATGTTCAGCTAGGAGTTACGGGCCTTGCCCACACTCGGGAAGATACTGGCCCTGCCCACACTTCGCTAGCCGGGAGATATGGGCCTCGCCCACACTTGTGAAGATACGGGTCCTGCCCACACTTCGCTGTCTGGGAGATACGGGCCTAGCCCACACTCCAACCTCGGAGAGATATGGGCCCTGCCCACACTCAACCGCTAACCCATAACATACAAGTATCACGCAGACAACAAGTATAAGCAACTCTATCATATTAACACATATATCATACTTGACTAAACCCAAAGATACAGGCTCGACCCACACTCTAGTACTAGCATCTCGTCTACATGGGTCGGCCTTGGTGCCTTAGACCCGTTCCTACTGGAAAGGAAACTCACCTCGAAATAGCTGCTGGTCTTCTGCATATCCTCCTCCCTGACCCTCATCTGATGATAACCCGAACGCAAATCAATCTTGGAGAACCAAGATGCTCCCTGAAGCTGGTCAAAAAGGTCATCAATCCTCGGAAGCGGGTAATGGTTCTTCACCGTTACCTTGTTCAACTCCCGATAATCTATACACATCCGATGCGACCCGTCCTTCTTCTTCACAAACAGAATCGGGGCTCCCCAGGGTGAACTGCTCGGACGAATAAATCCCTTGTCTAGCAGCTCCTGCAGCTGCGTAGACAACTCCTGCATCTCGGGAGGAGCCAACCGATACGGTGCCTTGGCTATCGGAGCCGCACCAGGAACAAGGTCAATCCGAAACTCCACCTGTCGCTCCGGAGGTATCCCAGGAAGCTCCTCTGGGAAAACATTTGCAAAGTCTCGGACCACCGGAACCTCGCTCACTGTCGCCTTACCCGCCTCCCGGGTATCCATCACATACGCGACATATCCTGCGCATCCCTGCTGAAGGTAGCGCCTAGCCCTCGCTGCTGAACATACAGCGGGTCCATACTGGGGCCTCTCACCATGAATCACTAACTCTCCCCCGCTTGGGGTCTTGACCCGCACTAGCTGTTGCGCGCAATCTATCACCGCCCCATTAGGGCTCAGCCAATCCATGCCTATAATCACCTTGTTCCCACGCAATGGAATGGGAACCAAATCTACCAAATAGCGCTCCTCGAACAAACGCAGCACGCAATCTCGAAATACCATCGATGCTCGCACCGATCGATCGTCAGCAATCTCCACCTCCAAAGGGCAATCTAACTCGCCCGATGACTCGTGAAACTTCTTGCTAAGCGCAAGGGAAACAAATGATCGGGACGCACCCGAGTCGAACAACACCTGAACTGGAAGGCCGTTCACATGGAACGATCCTAAAGCATACATATACATACGGAGCACATATCAATAACATAATATCATAAAAATAAGATAGAGGGAAAGAATCATACCCGTCACCACATCGGGTGCGGCGCGTGCCTCCTCGGTAGTCAGCTGGAATGCTCGGCTCCTCACCACTGGAGCCTTTGCCTTACCCTGCCGGCCATCCGTGATCCGCAGGGTCGCTGGAGCTGGCGCCTTCACCGGCGCTAAAACTATCAACTGGGGGCAATTGGCCTTCTTGTGGCCCCTCTGGTTGCAGTGAAAACACAGCAAATCCGATGTCTGAATAGCTGAAACTGGAGTAGTACAATCCCTGCTAAAGTGCCCTGCCTTGCCGCACTTATAGCAGCCTACTGCTCCCGTCCTACATGCCCCCACATGCGTCCTGCCGCATTTCCTGCAGCGGCTCGGTCCTGACTGGCCTTTCGGCCTACCATCTGATCCCTTGGGCTTCTTCCCCGAAGCCCCTCCTGCCTGAACCTCCTCTAATTTCCGTTTCCGGATGTGCTCCAAATCTAGCTCCCTCTCCCTTGCCCTGGCAATCATAGAGTCCAAGGTAGGGCAAGCCGAAAAACTAACATGCTTCCGGATGTCAGCTCGTAGCATATCATGATAACGAGTCCTCTTCATGTCCTCGTCACCAGCATACTGGGGCACCAATAAAGCCCTCTCCCGGAACTTGGCGGTGATCTCCGCCACAGTCTCCGTCGTCTGCCTCATGTCTAGAAACTCCCTGGCCAGCTGCTGAAGCTCGACAGCCGGCGCAAACTCTGCCCTGAACCTGGTCACAAAGTCCGACCAGGTCATCGCCTCGATAGCTGAGGCTCCCAACGAGTCACCCACTGACTCCCACCAATCCCGGGCTCGGTCCCGTAAACATCCTGCTGCATACCTCACCTTCGACCCCTCGGGGCAGAAGCTAGTCAACTGGGCAGACTCGATGTCTGCAATCCATCGCCTGGCAGCAATGAGGTCTTTCACCCCATGGAAATCTGGCGCACCACTGCCCCTGAAGTCCTTAAAGGACAGTGTGCGAGATCCCGACTGGCCAGATGCCATGTCGCTCCTGAACGCCCTGAGGCGATCCTCCATCAACTCGATGATCCCTTCCTTGATCGACCCGAAGATAATGGAAGTCGACTCAAGGATACCCCTGGTGATCTCTGACGCGATGAACTCGCATAGTCCCTCATCAACCGGCTCGGAACCTGATCCCGAACCTGACCCCTCTCCTGAACCGCCATCTACCGGCCTCGATCGAAGTACCACCATTCTGCAATACATCACAACAATCATTAGTGATACTGATACTTCCTGAGGGATCACAACTACTTACAAGTTCCCTGGTCTTATCTTGGCCTTCCTTGGTTCGGGTACGGATCCTCTGCTTTCAGTAGTACGGGCCCATACTACCTTCCACATCTATCCGTACCTTCTTCAAGGAATGCCTCGACTTCACCAGATCCCTTTCACTACTGCTGATCACTGCTATACTCATCCTAGGCTTGCCCTAGGGGAAATCCCTAATCCCACTCTAACCAGTCCTCAGCTGCTGCAGGCCTCCTTGTAATGCTAATTAGCCATTACCCGAATACCATCACATGTGACGAGGCTCAGATAATCCTTCGAGTACCCGACTCATCCCTACAACGGTTGGACTCAAACAAGAGATGCGCAGTAGGATCAAATCCGGTACTCTAAGATTATTCAACCCTGATCACATGTGACGTGACGCATTCGCCTAATGGCTAACTCCCATTATTCAGAGTCCCACGTAGCACGAAGCAAGCAGCATTCAGATAAGGGTAACAATCTCAATTAACTCTATCTACTTTCAGGAACTGAGCTAGCATACAGTGCTAAGCTCACACTACCAGGCATAACCTAATCAGGCTATCCTACTTACTGTCTACTCAATAACTAGCATGCAAGTTCTCACACAACTGAAACACATTAAGCAGGCACATAAGGCATCACTCCTAGATCCTTAGTCCTATTCTAGCATGCTGTTCTACAAAAGCTGATAAACATAACATGAACTTGTATGGGTACTTTGGGGATACTTACTTGAGCTCGGCCGGTCGCGCACATCACACACTTCGTTCTTTCTCAAAACTCTTTTCTCAATTTTAGAAAACATTTTTCCTTTAGAAAATCTTTTAATCCCTCGATTTGAGTTCAGACACTCCTGAGGGTGTGTCCGAATCCCTCAAATCAGGGCTCTGATACCAACTTGTAACGACCCAATTTTCACGACCAAAAATTTTTGTTTTAAAAACATTACTTTAGAAAATATTAATAACTAAAAACATCGTTTGATCAACCACAACATAAAGTGAACCATGTCTGAAAACCAAAACATACAACTAATCAAAATATCAGAGTATCAATCTCAGTGAAGCTCGTAAATGCGGAAACAAGGGAGTGTGTGTGTGACATGCTGCTACCGCGCCGGCTCTTTTCCCCTAGCTGAGGAGGTACCTGAAACCAAAATTGAAACTGTAAGCACAAAGCTTAGTGAGTTCCCCCATAATACCCCATACCATGCAACATATAACAACCAATGTTCAGCTAGGAGTTACGGGCCTTGCCCACACTCAGGAAGATACGGGCCCTGCCCACACTTCGCTAGCCGGGAGATACGGGCCTCGCCCACACTTGTGAAGATACGGGCCCTGCCCACACTTCGCTGTCTGGGAGATACGGGCCTAGCCCACACTCCAACCTCGGAGAGATATGGGCCCTGCCCACACTCAACCGCTAACCCATAACATACAAGTATCATGCAGACAACAAGTATAAGCAACTCTATCATATTAACACATATATCATACTTGACTAAACCCAGAGATACGGGCTCGGCCCACACTCTAGTACTAGCATCTCGTCTACACGGGTCGGCCTTGGTGCCTTAGACCCGTTCCTACTGGAAAGGAAACTCACCTCGAAATAGCTGCTGGTCTGTGTGGGAATTGATCACCTACTACTGCTGCTGCTGCTCCGGAAACCCTCCGGCTGCAATTCCCACAATATACTCAATCAAACACTGCTCACTGACCTTTGGGTAAAATGACCATTTTACCCCTGACCTTGCCTTAAGTCAAAGTCAGAGTCAACTTTCAGTTGACCCGACTCGCCGAGTTGGCTTTCCAACTCGCCGAGTTGGCTTTCCAACTCGCCGAGTCCCTACGCAAACGACCGCCCTGAATCCCGATCCTACCCGTCGAGTTAGGCGACGACTCGACGGGTTCACCTTCTTAACCAATATTCAAGTCCTTCATCCTACTCGCCGAGTTGTATGAACAACTCGTCGAGTTCATCTTCACCCGAAGAACACTTAAGCTAAGACTCGCCGAGTTGTATGAACAACTCGTCGAGTCCATCTTCATCCGAAGAACACTTATGCTGCGACTCGCCGAGTTGTATGAACAACTCGCCGAGTCTGTTCTTGATCTAAGGAGATTGCCTTGAAATCGCCGAGTCAGGGCATTGACCCGCCGAGTACCTCCATAGATGAGTTAAGCTTCCGACTCACTGAGTCACACCCCGTGACTCACTGCTCACTCGACACTAAGAAGAGGGGACAAACTCGGAGACTCGCGAACAGACTCGCTGAGTCATATGAACGACTCGCCGAGTCGTTGCAATGCACCCACTAAATACATAGATTTGCTCGATTCCAATCCATGCCATTCACAGATCTAGACTTCTAGGACACGAATCACACGTAAAGTTTCCAACTTTACGTGTGGATATTCACCAATATGGATTTTAGGGCTCAAAATGCCTCAAAATGGTAGATCTAGGGTGAACAAGCAATATGGGGCCATAAAGCCAACAGATCTGAGCTCCTGGAGCTCAATCTTGCCTAGATCCAGAGACCAAACATCTTATTACGACATATATTGCACATACAAGCTTGGGGATTTTTCCAAGAAGGACCTAAATGAAGTAATAAGCATAGAAACAGGGAAAAAACGGATTATACCTCAAAGGAACTGCTGAAAGAGTGCAAAGATGCCTGGATTCCTTTCCTTCCTCTTGATCTACTTCCCTTTTTTCCTCAAAACCTCCAAGAACACACACAATAGCCTCAAACTCTCAAAGAACAAGCATAAACGAGGGTTGGAAGCTTCTGGGGAAAGAATGGGGGCTGGCTTAGGCGGATAAGTCCTTTAAATAGGGTGCAAACCCCTGAAACTTAGGGTTTCATCCAACAGCTGTGACTCGCCGAGTCCAGGATATGGACTCGCCGAGTCGCCAACTTAAACGTGTCCCGGGTCCCGCATCCACTCGGTGAGTCGGACCTATGACTCGTCGAGTCCAAGGCTAAAAGAAAGGAAATACTCAAATAACATTTACGTACCAGGAACCGGGTGCTACAGCAAAAATGCTAAATACTTATAATACCGAACAAAATTTAAAAAAAAAAAGAAATGGGAAAAGTCGTAGAAGAGAAAGAGTTAATCAGATCAGAACATCCAAGACCCACCTCTTCCTAATCTCTGCATCGGATTCCTCTTCTCTTCTCACAGTCGTCGGAAACCCACATAGAACAACCACCACCTACAAATCAAACGAATCCTATCTGTAAAAAAGCAAAATAGACAGTCAATTTAGGGCATGAAATCGTTGAAGGAATGTAGATAACCGAAATCTGAGTATTTCTTTGATGGAAAATCAAGGCGGTGGATCGGATCGGAACACCCAAGACCCATCTCTTCCTAATCTTTGCATCAGATTCGTCTTCTCTTCTAACAGTCGTCGGAAACCCATATAGAACAACCACCACTTACAAATCAAACAAATCCTATCTGTAAAAAAGCAAAATGGACAGTCAATTTAGGGCATGAAATCATTGAAGGAATGTGGACAACTGAAACCTGAGTATTTCTTTGATGGAAAATCAAGGTGGTGGATCAAATGTCGGTGGCGATGAACGTTATCCGAGGAAAGAAGAAAAATAACAGAAGGTTTGGATAAGGAACGGGGGTGTTGAGAGTGAAATCCGAATATGACTGGATGAGAAAGCGGGTGAGGGAAGATAAGGCAGGACCGGTGGGGGGAGACGTGGGAACGACACGTATCAGCCCCATCCTTATCTTTACAAGACTTTAGACTATAAAACCTCTGCGCGTGTGCTGCGTGGTGCAACACTTGACTTGCCTCTTCTAACCTCTTCAAATTTGATTTTTTCCAAGTGTTTTTTTTTTAAATTTTAGTATAACTTATTTTTTTAAACTTTTTTTTAAGCTTTGATTTTCTTAAATTTTTATTTACGGATTTGATGCAATTTCTTTTTATAGTTTCCACAAATTTTTTAACTTGATTTTTTTTAAAGTTTGATTTTTTTTAATTTTTATACCGTTTATATTAATAATATTTTCAGTTTTAATTGCATCTTTTTTAACTTGTGTAATTTTTTACGAACTTTGTAGACATCTTTTGCAATATTTTTCTTAATTTTTTTTATTATTTTCTCTTTTTATGTTTTTTAAAATTAGTTTTTTTTCTTGAATAAAACTGTTAGTTTCCTTTATATTTTTTTAAGTTTTTTTTAAAGTTTTATATTTTGGTTTTTTTACATGTTCTTTTTAGTATTCTTTCAATCATTTTAGTATTCTTTCAAAGTTTTAAAATTTGTTTTTAAATTTCAGTTTACAGCAGATGTTAAAAAACAAACATGCTTCTTATTATAGGTTGCAGTCGTTTGTTTCACCTCTTCTGCTACAGAGGATTGCAGAGGTGGTCCGCAAACTTCATGAATTTTCGCTTCGAAAAAACAAACAGCACCTTAGAAGATTCGTTCCTTCATGGTTTGATGACTTTTATTGGTTGGAATATAGTGTGAAAAAGAATAGTGCATATTGTTTATATTGTTATGTGTGTGGAGACCTCATGGGACAAAAAGGAGGGAGAGATGCATTTGTTTCTCAAGGTTTTGATACTTGGAATTAAAAAGATGCATTTCGGAGTCATGTGGGTGGTGTTGATAGTTTTCATAACAAAGCAAAAGAAAAGTGTGAGTTTTTGATGAGGGAAAAACAAGATATTAATGTAGTCTTGAGGAGGCAAACTGAAGCGGGGGACCACAAATATAAAGCTCGATTACGTGTTTCTATTATTGTTGTTAGACTTTTATTGAAAACCGGTTTACCATTTCTTAGTCATGACGAGTCGGTTAACTCGGAAAATAGAGGGCTTTACATTGAAGTGTTAAAAGCCATTCGAGAGACTAGTGAATATATTTTCAACAATACTTTAGAAAATGATCCTAAAAACAATCAACTAATTTCCCCTAAAATTCAAAAAGAACTTGTGCAATGTTTTGCACAAGAAGTACTTTTGAGTATTCGTGAAGAGATTGGTTAAGATCTCTTTGGTTTACTAGTTGATGAATCTAGTGATGTTTCAAAAAAAGAATAAATGGCTATTATATTGTATTATGTTGATAGTTTTGGCTTCGTGAAAGAAAGACTCATAGGACTAGTGCACGTGAAGGATACATCCTCTTTGACACTCAAAAACTCCATAAATGAAGTACTTACGAGTAATAAGTTGAGTTTTAGTCAGGTAATTTATTCTTTACTTTTTTGTTATTTCAATTTAAATTTAATATATATTAATTGTTTTAAATTTTAATAGATAAGAGGACAAGGTTACGATGGGGCAAGCAATATGCGAGGGGAATTCAATGGTTTGAAAGCTTTGATATTACAACATAATGATACAGCTTTTTATGTGCATTGCTTTGCACACTAACTTCAATTAGTAGTTGTGGCTGTAGCAAAGAAGCATGATGGTGTTAGTGACTTTTTTGAGCAAATTTCGTTGGTGGTTAATGGCAAACCGTCAACAAGTTTGATGAAGTTGTTTGTGGATGTTCTTGTAGTTTTAGATTTTGTGAAAGAGGAGGGAGAGTCACTGGCAAACCGTTAACAAGCGTCCGGAATCTTAGCATATTTTAAATCATATAAGTTTGTGTTTTACATACATATGATGTATGACATTTTACGCCTCACGGGTACATTGTCAAAACAACTTCAAAGAAAAGATCTAGAAATTTTAGAAGCGGTTTCGATGGTTAGAGGGACAATGGAGGCATTGCAATCTTTTAGAAATACAAGGTTTGCTAGCATTTTGCCAAAAGTATCCTTTTTTGTCAAACACACAAAATTGATACTTTAGATATGGAAGATTTGTATATTGGTGTGAGAAACTGTAAGTCTACAAGACTAATAGGTTTCATTTTGAGGTTGAAATCTTCAACACTGTGGTAGATATGCAACTTACAAAATACCGGGATCGATTTAGTGAAACAAGCACCCAGTTACTAGAATACATGGGTGCTTTGAGCCCTTATGATTCATTTTCACAATTTTACAAATCAAAGTTGTTGAAGTTGGGTAAGTTATAGAAGTATGACTTTGCTGATTCGGATATGATAGACCTTGAAGGACAACTTGAGATATTTTATCACTCTTGCATCAAAGATGAGAGCTTCACTAGTTTGAAAGGAATTTCCGACCTTTTTCTTTTGATGGTTAGTACAGGGAAGCATCAGTGTTATCATTTGGTTTATAAGCTTTTAAAGTTGGCTTTGATATTACCCATAGCGACCGCAAGTGTAGAAAGACGTTTTTCAAAGATGAAGCTCTTGAAGACCGACTCGCGTAACAAAATCGGCGATGACTTTTTGAACGACGCATTGCTTTGTAATGTCGAGACCAAAGCAATTGCAAAAGTTGAGAATGAAAAAGTAATGGAGTGGTTTCAAAAGATGTTAGCACGAAGAGGACAAATTTAAATTGTAATAGATCGTTGTTATATTATGTTTAACCAGTAAAAAAAATTTGTATTAGACCTTTTATATTATGTTTGACCGAAATTTTTTTATGTTTTATATTATGTTTGACCGGAAAAAAAAATTGTGCAACTCCTACTACTAATTCCTGCGTCCGCCCCTGTATGTGGACAATACTAATTCTCTATTTTAATATCATCTTTAGATTTTTACATTAGTTTTAGTCTAGTAAGTAGGAAGATATATAGAAACAAAAGGTAAAACGATATTTGATTTCTCAATGCTAAAAACCTATCATTGTCATAGTGGTCAAAAAGACCTAATGTCTTCTAACAACTCTGATGGCTCCTAAAACTGTCTGGTGTTTTAAATTAAAATTATAAAAAACTAATTATTGTATTTGAGTTTTGACTAATTAACAAATAAATATCTACTCTCAGTCCATCAAATGGTTAGCATTTTGTTATTATCTTTTTTCTATTTCCATTGAGGTATTGGCCAAAACACGAAGGTTCAAACCAGAACAAAAACAACGTTAGATATTCAAACAAGATCAAAAACAAAGTTGAGAACGTGAAAACAAATAACAAAATCGTTTATTTAAACCAAAAGGGAAAATAAGTAATTATGATTATTAATTACATAAAAATAACAAAAATCTATGTTTTTATTTACAGGTTCCTTAAAATCATTGATCATTCATCAAAACACAACCTTCATCATCAAAACCACTTGGGTTGTGGTGACTTGGTAAGGCATGTGGAAAATATGGTGGATAACCTATTGACCCATGTTCAAATCCTAGCACTACTAAGCCCTTGTGGCCATGGAGGTTCGCCTGCAGTGACTCCAGGGCATGAGGCAAAGCCTCATGTTTGCAGCGGGGGATTAGTCGGTGCGCGAAAGCTGGCCCGGAAACCCTCGTTAGGGAAGTTCCCTTTCCAAAAAAAAAATCCATGTTCATCTTCAACTTTTCATCTAAAATCACTGATTCTTCTTATTAAAATCAAAATAGTCAATGTTATATTCTAAATTTGATGATCTAAAGCAATCTCAACATCATTACAAATCTTCCAGATTTATCAATCCTAACATCATCTAGTCTAGATTCGTTGATCTAAAGCAAGTACTTACAAATCTTCTATGTTTATCAATCTCAATATCATATATTGATTATGAAGCATTGAAACTTCATCGTTCAGACCTTCATCAACATTCAACGATCAAACATCCATCAACCAACCAAAAAATCATCGAATTTTCACAACGTTGTCTCTCAGGTAGATCAATTGCGCAATACCTCATTATTTTATCATAATTTTCAAAAAAATTGAGATTTTCAATTTTTATACTTCTAGTATAGGTTAATTTTTAATATTTTCCACTTTGTATGAATATTTTACAATAGTTATAGAAGTAAACCTATGTGCATACCAAGTGTTTGATGAAATGCTCCATAAAGATCTGTTTGAATTTTCACATTTTATTCACATATGAATAATATATAAACACATCTTTATATGTGTTTAATGTGTACACACCAAGTGTTTGATGAAATGCTCCACAGAGACCTATTTTATATTTTTACATGTTATTCACATATGAATAACACATAACCTTGGATCTTTATATGATTTTTTGGAAAGGGAACTTCCCTAACGAGAGTTTCCGAGACAGCTTTCGCACACCGACTAATCCCCCGCTGCGAACATGAGGTTATGCCTCATGCCCATGAGTCACTACATGCGAACCTCCATGGCCACAGGAGCTTAGTACCAAGTCACTAGAACCCAAGTGGTTGCATCTTTATATGTTGTTCACATAGAATTTAAAGTTGCAAGATGATGATAATGATGACAATGATGATGTTTATTTTTTTATTTTTTATTCTTGGTGAATAGTTTGCCACGTTTATATAAGTTAACTTATTTGGACTCCAATCATTTGATGAAATGATCAATATAACTTTACGATATTTTTATACTGGGTTCATATGTGAATAATATATAACCTTATATATTTTCTTTGTAGACTTAAATAACATATATTGATTCAGATCTGAAGTATATTCACATGTGCATATTAAAGAATATATTTGGTATATTCACATCTCAATGTTTATTCATATGTAAATGTTAGATATATATTCTGTTTATATGGCAGATTCACATTTAAATATAATTTCATAGATATATTATATATTAACAAGCAAAAATTATATGATATATTCATATATAAATATAGGTTTTGCATGTGATTCACGTGTAAATATTGTATAATTTAATATATCATGTATTTGTTATCATGTTAAATTTACATGTGAATGGTGATACATCTCATTAGACAATAATGTAGTCTATCTTAGTACAATGTTGAATTTAAATAATTGTTATGTGTAAAAAACTGTATCCACAAGACAATTCATGTATTATATTATTTATTCATATATAAATAACTGTTGCATTCATATGTGAACAATTTAATAAGAAACGTTTATCGATATGTGTTAAGCGTTTCAAACCCAACAAATAAAGGGGTACGATATACTACAAAAGAATCCCACTATATTGCACTAAAAGGTAGTACAAGGCAAGTATGGTTGATCCACAGAGACAATGGATAATCAGTCTATACCTCTTTGCACAAGGTACTATGGTCACTAACAGTAAAAGGGGGGTTTTAGAATGCAACTATTAAACAAACAATTAAAAACACAAGTAATCAGCTAAATGAGTGAGTTAAATTCAGAATTTCTAAGGACTCCAACTCTATGTGTGAGAACTTAGTAATGTGATTCCAAGATAACATAATATTTGTTCAATTCTATATAAGTTGGCACTTGAAAGTATTAACAAGCTCTAACACTTTCCATTCACCACATTAATTAACCAAAACAAGCTCTTTGATTAACCCTAATCTTACTAACCAATTCTAAACAAGCTCTTAGAATTAGATTAAAAGATCGCATTAAGCTTTGTGTGAATGTTCCCAACAACACCTAATACTCCTTACAAGCTCGGGAGTGTAAAAGTATGTGAAATGATTTACACTAAATTCATTCAATGAGAATCAATTTAATGCTTGTTACTTAGTCCAATTCACAAAACAATTACGGATTTTGCAAAATGAATAACTTGAATGACCTAACCCTAATTCAAATGGCCAATAAGAATCACAATTAGAATCAAACATTCAATATAGCAAAATCAATTTCACTAGATATAAATTAAAGCAAACATCAAGTTATATGATTGAAATCACAACCAAGAAATCAAAACATTAAGTTGGAGAAACTAGGGTTCTAGCCACACATGGCTAGAACAAAATCACTAGTTGTAAAGATCGAAATGATGTGCAATTACAACTTACAAATAAGAGAAATAATGTTTCCAAATGCTAAATGATCAAATCCTTGCAAAAACCTTCGAAATTCCTTCACCCAATGTGCTCTCATAATGTGTGTGTGTGTGTGTGTGTAAAAATGACCCAATTCCCGTGATATGAAAAATAGGAAAAACTGCCAAAAGGTAGTTTTTGGGTCGAACACGGACCATATCAAAATAGAGGAAATCAACACTGGTCGTGTTAAGTGAAAAATGGTCTTCAATCCTCAGTTCCAACTCCAAAGTTCGATGCTCAAAAGTGCTCAGCTGGGGCAACACGGCCCGTGTCAAAATAGGCTAAAATGACACGGGTCGTGTTCAACAGGGTCAAACTCTTCTTTTATGGTCAACACGGCCCGTGCGTCTGCAGTGTAAAACCAACACGCCCCATGTACCCCCTCTGACTCCAATTCCAAACTTCATTTTTTCAACTTTTCCGCTTTGCGTCCGATCAACCCGAAATCTTCACCAATGCTTCCCGGCACCTCCAAAATCACAATCCAACCTCCGTTTACCTGAAAAAGACATGAAAGTGTGCAAATAAGGTTGTTCTAGATACTAAAATGAATATGATAAAATGCAAGAAGAATGAAGTATAACTAAGCTAAATAAATGCATAAAAAGGGACTAAAAGGTGTGCAAAAAGGTGCACAAAATGCACCAAACAATATGTGAATATATATTGTTGTATTCACAACGAAAAAAAATAAGAAAACTACTTTTTTTTACACTCTATTCTTATATGAATAAAAAAATTGTTAACAATCTAATACATATAATTTTCTATGTCATTTAATATTCCTATATGAATAAACCTTTTAATATTAATCTGTGAATATTGCATGTATATTTACATGTGAATGTTACATGTTATATTCACTTGTGAATATTATATGATATTTTCACATTTGGATATTATATGGTATATTTGATGGGTTTTTTAGGTTATAAACTTTTTACATGTGGTAGACAAACACTTAAACCCTTAAGATAACATGCAACCTAGAAAAGATCTATGTTTTCTCTATTGATTACAACTAACTATGAATATCAAGAAACCCTAGGAGAGAGGCTATGAAATCAAAATTCACATCAAACTAGGGTTACATAGCTTTTGATTATTATAGCAAATAATCAAAGTAGATTCCTTCTTCAAAATTGTGGAAAGCTAGCACCAAATAAATGAATGCCTTTAATGGCTTATACCCAAAACCTTAGTAGCAAGAAGACTTGAGGAGAGAGGAGGCTTAAGCAAAATCTCGGCTCTATGAAGGCAAGAAGGAGTAGACGAAAATAATAAGAGCCAGGGAGGGGTTTATATAGGTGGAGGAAACTTGAGGCCAAAGCTAAGGTTTTGGAATAAGGCCCAAATTAATTAATATAATAATCAAGTTGTCTTATCTCTTTATCCTAAGCCTCATGAACGACAATTCTACGTTATTCCTAGCTAAATTTCGTTCACCCCCGTCTCATGGGGTTCTAGAGTTTTCCTGCTTCAACTTTCTATAAATAACCAAACAATCCCTGCACTTTAATTAAATTAATTAATCTCAAAATTAATTCCAGTTAATTTCTAATTAATTCCAAATTAATTATTATTATTTCTTATTAATGTTTTAATCATATAATATATTACTACCTCCGTCCCAAATTGATAGTCAACTTTTGACTTTTGAAGTCTTTTTTTTTTTCAATTTTGACCTTAAATATTTTTGTTTTTGATAGATAATACTTGATGCAAAATATGTCATTTGATTGTATTTTAAATGTTTTTCATTGTTATAAGTTTTATTAAGTAATATATAACACAAATAAAAATATTTAAGGTGCAAGTTGAAGAAAAAAGACTTCAAAAATCAAAAGTGGACTATCAATTTGGGACGGAGGGAGTAATAAACTATTTATTCTAGTTATTAATCATATAATAAATTAGCAATTCAACCTCTTCCTCCAAAAGTCATTCTATACAGATACTAGTTTTGAGGGTAACCCAAAAAGGACTTTGCTTCTAATTCAAGAATATATCAATTTAGTTATTGGCTTAGATACCTTAATCCAATAGTCTCCTACTTGGATAAGTTTGTAACTACAATTGCAAGTATAAACATTGAATTAAACCGCAAGAGTGCTTTCCAAAGCCACTACCAAACTCTGATTCAAAGGAAACGTCGACCCTAAGATAATTGATCAGCTATTCCTTCGTTCTACAAGATATTGTATGAATTGAGTCATGGATTAAATAATCAACTTCAATACCTCATGTTCATTTACTCTATTTCCCGATTTCCCAATTTGTGATCGAATTTCAGAATACAAAATTACATACATCAATTTAGTCTGGACCAAGCGCCTGGTTTTTCATAGATCAACTCAAATCACCGAGGTGGCCATAGATATCGCCTTTCCTTATTCATGCAAAAGGAACGAATTACATTGACTATATAGTCATCCAATTTGCGTAGCAAATCACACATGGAATAACCCATTATAACATCCAGTTACGAGATAGGTTTGAGCACACCAATGCACTATTAATCTGTAAACTATGAACTGTATATCTTTGTTTTAATAATAGAAGATATTATCGTCATAGGATTACTTGTGATTGAATCCATGAATTTATCTCTAAGCATGGGTTTATCCAATACTTAAAATCTATATTTTCAAAGTACTCATGAATATTGTAGCAATTCCAATTGCAATGTCTCGACCTCAATCGACAATCTACAATCAATTCATGACAATCTTAATTCACTACTTACGTCCAAAAGTATGAACAACTGTGAGGAAAGTAAAACATGCAAAGTGGAACACAATAATAAATTAATTAATTATGGTATCATACTCATTGATCATAAATAAATCCATATTATTTGATCACCATAAAAATTATGAATTTATTCATTATATAATGTTTCGAGTAATCAAATAACCACTTGAATTATATAACATCGGTCAGGCTATGTCATCAACATCTATAATATGCCTCTCAATGGTCCCTCCTTTGTGAACAGATTGATTGGACGTTATTCCAACGACGCTCAATTCACAATTCCAAATTCTTAGCGCTATCTAAAGTGTAGTGAAATTTCATCTTTACATGCATTATCTTTTTGTGATGTCAAGGTTCTTATGTTACAGAGACGTAGCCTTCGACATTACAGAATGTTCCACTAGAATTTGTTACTCAGAAAAATTTCATGGTTATGAAGTCTTAAATTCAAGTTACACTCCTTAAACACTTCTTTTCATTAAAGTTTCCAACTCATATGTAGATTTTGAAAAAAAAAAACTCTCATTATGGAAACAATTCCATATTCCTATATGACCATCAATGCTGACCAAGAAACATCTCAATCCAAAACGTGTCACTATGGTCCTTTGCAAACAATATGATACTTCAAATTGTCCACAAGCAACCAATTCTTTGGTAAAACCGTATAACGTTCTTAATAGTTGGTTGACAACTTCAGTCACATGCAATTCTAATCCTTTTCACATAATGCTAAAAGCATTTGAAAAATAGAATAATCGAATAGTATACAATATGTAATCGATCTTATATATGAAGCATATGGGACTCAACTCATTATTACAAGGGTCCAATATCTGTTAAATTTCTTGCTATAATATTGATAGGTTTTACATGTATAAATGCGGATAAATCCTTAACACTTAAGGGTACATGCAACCTAAAGATCTAAGTCATAACACTACTAATATTACATTCTATTGTGCAACAAAAACCCTCTGACCCTAGGTAATTTCGAAAATTGTAGATCATAAACCATACCTTATGATTGTTGTAGTAAATAATCAAGAATCCTTTCTTCAATAACTTAGAAGCTAGCACTACAAGTGTCGTGCCTCTGATAGTTCACACCCAACACTAGCAACAAGAAGCTTTTGAGAGAGGATAAGAGATACGAGATTTTCGGCTATCTCTAGAGTAGGAGGAGTGGCCGAAAATTTAAGCTCAAGGGGTCTTTTTATAGTGCAACTTGGAAATCCTAGATAAGCCTAAACGAATAAAATAATATTAATTCAAATTGGTAATTATCCAGCATCCTATTTATCTTCAAGGAATATTTCAGATACCCTGGAATACCGTAGAATTCGTCCACCTCCTTCCAAGGAAGGTTCTGAACTCCTTCTTGTTCAACTATTGAACAGCTACACTTTAACCCTTGCACTTTTAATTAATACAATTTTAATCCCAAAATTAATCTAATTAATTTTTGATTAATTATTAAATATTACTATTCTTAATTACAATATTATTTCCATAACATATTAATAAATTCATCTATTGCTATTTACTAATCATATAAAAATCAATAAATCAGTCTCTCTCTCTCTCTCTCTAAAAGTCATCATATTCAATTACTAGGTTTGAGGGCAACCCAAAAGGACTTTGTTAATAATTCAAGATTATACTAATTCAGTTATTGGCTTAGACACCTAAGCGTGGGTTTATCCAATACTCAAATCTCCATTCCCAAGTACTCATGAATGTTGTAGCAATACAATTGCTATGTCTAATTCTCTTAAACAATCTACAATCCAATTCATGACAATCTTAATTCACTACTTACTTCCCAAAGTATGAACGACTATGAAATTTGAATAATTAAATTATTCGGGAAGTAAAACATGCAAAAATGAAACACAATAATTAATAATTAATAAGGTAGTAAACAAACTTATAAATAATATCAATTATTTAATCACCAAAATCAGTTACACTTATTTTTTTACAAGTTTCAAACTAATCATCTATGTTTAATCCTACTCAGAGCCTTTGTGAGAGGATCTGTAGGATTATCTTCTGACGATATTATTTTCACTATGAGATGACATTCTTCAACTCTATTTATGATATAATGGTATTTTCTGTTGATATTTCTTGATTTTCCATGATCTCTCGGTACTTTGATCAAAGCAACTACTCCTTCATTATCGTAGAAAAGTTTTATTGGTTCCTGAATAGTTGGGACAACTCCAAGATCTCTAATGAAGTTCTTCAACCATGCTGCTTCCTTTGATGCTTCACTTGTCTCTATGTACTCTGATTCATAGGTAGAATCAGCCACTATGTCTTGATTGAAACTTTTCCAAGTAACTGCTCCTCCATTTAATGTAAATACCCAACCAGATTGAGAACGAAAGTTGTCTTTATCTATTTGAAAGCCGATGTCACTATACCCAATCACTCTCAGCGTATCACTGCCCCTAAGGACTAGAACCATGTCCTTTGTCCTTCGCAGATACTTGAGAATGTTCTTAACTGTTTCCCAATGAGCTCTGCCAGAATTTCCTTGATAGCGACTAACCATGCTCAAAGCAAAAGACACATCAGGACAAGTACATGTCAAAGCGTACATGATCGATCATATAGCTAAAGCATAAGGGACTCGACTCATATCATCTATCTCTTCATAAATACTTAGGATTTGAGTCTTACTCAATTTGGCATTGCTCTGAATAGGTAGCTCTATTTTCTTGGAATTTTCCATACTAAAACGTTTTAGTACCTTGTCCAAGTATGTACTTTGACTAAGTCTAATTATTCTGCTCTTTCTATCTCTCAAAATTCTTATCATGAGAATATATTATGCCTCTCTTAGATCCTTCATAGTGAAACACTTACCAAGCGAAGTTTTTGATGGGTTTTGAGCAAATCATCAATCCTATGGTGCACATGCAAAACCCTAGAACTTTGGATTTAGGTTTATCTAATTGTACATGCAAATTATCCAAAGCTTATAAACCCTAGATCTAGCATACTATAATCGAATTAATGTATGTAAATAGGCTTTAGATCTTACCTTGATTTTTATGTAGCAATAACAATCACAAACCTTCTTGATCTTGACTCTTGAAAGCTTAGTGCCTCAAATGTTGCACCTCTAATGGCTCACAAACACCAAGAGCAAGAGGGTGAAGAAGGAGAAGAGGAGAGACACCCAAAAATGTCTAAAAACCCTAAGGAAACTCTTGACCACGTTTTTGGGGCCCTAGGGGTCCTTAAATAGTGAGGCTATTAGGGTTATCTAACAAGGAAATCCTAATTTGACTGCTTAGGCCCTAAGCAGCCCATGGACTCCCTTCTTAGAGGCCTTGGACGATTTCTAATGGGTTTCCCCATATAATTCGTTCACTCCTCTAATATGGAGTCCATTAGCCCAATATTCAACTATCACACATTTGATAGTTCTAGTCCCCTAAGTTTAATTAATCTTTTTTAGCCACAAAATTAATTCTTAATTAATTATTTACTAATATTAATTAAGCAATATGATTTCTCCTTTAATATATTATTCCCATAATATATTAATGAATCATAATTAATCCTCTCTCTCCATAATTCATCCTATCAAGTTGCTTTGGTGAAGGCAACCCAAAAGGACCATGCATCATCGGGTCAAGTGCATACCAAAATAGTTATGGACTTAGACACTAATCCAACAGTTTTCACTTTTTGCAATGTTGAAATGTCGTTTCCCTTGAGTAGTATGTCATCAACATACAATACTAGAGAAGTTACTATACTTCCACTAGCTTTGACATATACACAGGACTCATCTTCACTTCTAGAAAAATCAAACCCTTTGACTTTTTCATGAAAGCAAAGATTCCAGCTGCGAGATGTTTGTTTCAATCCATAGATGGATTTCTCAAGCTTACACACTCTATTAGGAAACTTCACATCAACAAAACCCTCTAGTTGACTCATGTAAACATCTTCAGCCAACTTCCCATTAAGGAAGGTGGTTTGGACATCCATCTGCCAAATTTCATAATCATGAAAGGCAGCTATGGTGATCATTATCCTAATAGATTTTATCTTAGCCACTGGTGAGAAGGTCTCATCATAGTTAACCCCTTGGGTTAGAGTAAATGTGACATCCCCAAAATCACAGCCAGAAAAGACCGATTTTGTTTATGCTTTATAAAAATCAGAGTACTTCATTTTATAAAAAGGTTGCGGAATTTGTTCCCAAAAAAACATGGTAAATACGTTATTTAAACATTTTCGAAGAAACGTATTTATTTCATTTTAAAACGTTTGGGATGTCATCGTTAATACCAAAACATAAGCATAAACAGAACTTACAATGATTTACACTAGTGATCTACATCTCTTTAAATCTCTCAGTGTAATGTCACTTCACTTCGTCACCTGTGATATACATAAACTGAGTGGGTCAGGTTGGGAAACCTGGTGAGTACATAGGGTTTTCAACCCATAATAATATAATTGTTATGTTCAATCATCAAACAATGAACCCAATTACCCATCCCCGTTATCTTCTTTACTCTTAAGGATTTAACCTAAGAGTCATCTATCCTGCATTCGTTTATTCCGAAGTCCCTTACTTCCAGGATTATAGGACTGGCACTAAATCCATAGATGCCGATGTTTGTTCGTAGAGCACTAATTCCATAGCTACTATGTCGTACTCATCGGGTACTAAATCCATGGCTACCAGTGTTCAATAGGTACTAAGTCCATAGCTACCAATTCCTAACAGGTATTAAATTCATAGCTACCAGCGTCTGACTAATAGGTACTAAGTCCATAGCTACCAATTTCTAACAGGTACTAAATCCATAGCTACCAACGTCTAACAGGTACTAAGTCCATAGCTACCGGTGTTTGTCCCATAGGCACTAAGTCTATAGCTGCCAATGTATACTCACGTCATCTTCTATCTCTCATCATTCATCTACCCATCTCATACCCAACATATTCGTATACGTATACCGTTTAAATCCTTTAAAACATGTATAAAACGTTCATCCAGCATAGACAGCAAGTATTCAAATAATATGCACACATAGCACGTAGTTTATATAAAATACTTCATATCTATGTGTAAGATGAAAAGGACTATGCACTCACCTGAGTAGGTGGTGACTCAGCACTCGGACAGCGCTTCGATACTCTCAAAACGATATTCCTTCGATAAAACCTAGTACCAATACCACTAGCGTTTAGTTTAACGATAACCGCGACAAATTAATTAGTCCGGGTATTATTAAGCGTTAATAATACTAACTCATAATAATAGCCCAAATAATTATTTTAAGGACCTAATAACATTCCTATAATTATTTGAAAGCTATATTAAAAATGGCGTAAGCATAGCACACTTACAGCGAATTTTATCGAAAACCGGGACTTAATTGGAGCAGCGTTTTGAAACCGAAAAACTCCTTTTTCTTGGGACTCCGGGAGCCTCGAGGCTTCCCTAGGGTGCTAAGGGGCTTAACTAGGGCTTAGGGGGGTTTATAGCACTTAGAGAGAGAAAGAAGTTAGAGAGAGAAGTGAAAAAGGTGTGAAAATGAAGAACCATCGGCCCCCTTTTATAGCCCTGCGAGGCCTCGGTACGCTGGGCGTACCTCGGACCTACGCGGGGCGTAGCCATCGAATAAGAGCGCCAGCGAGCTTCCAGCTGTCTAACACTCGGAGTAGATCAGGGCGAGGGTACGCGGGGCGTAGAGACTTCGGACGCGTGGCGTATGCGAAGGGTGACGTGTCAAGATCCGAAGCGTGTTCCTTCATCAGCGATGGGCAGCCCAGATGCAGCCACGTCATCAACCTCGCAACAGACTTCGTGGATTCATGCTTTAACTTTAAAAATTCGTAACTTTCTCATACGAACTCCGTTTTTGACGTTCTTTATATCCACGCGAAGGTGGGAACGTACTCTACAACATTCGTTTAGACTCCGTCGGCTAATTTTGGCTCGATTTTTAATTTTATATTATCAACGGGCTGGGACAGGATTGGTCCGTTAAATCCTCATAACTTCTTCATCCGACATCCGTTTTCACCCATCTTTTTCTCGTTACGCTACTTTCAACGAGATCTTCGATTCTCATTTAGGTCATGTTGGCTAAAAACCGCTCGATCTAATATTCGAATTTCGGGTTGTACACTGCTAGTCCGAAACTTCGAAAAATCATAACTTCTTCATACGAAGTCAGATTTGGGCGTTCTTTTTATCGATGTTCTTAGTTTAGCCTATTCTACAACTTTCGTTTAGATTGCTAAGGCTAAATCTCGCTCTATCATAAATTCACTATTTACGCTTTCCGGTGCCGTGCCGGTTCCGTCGCGAAACTTCGACGGGTCATAACTTCTTCGTTATAACTCGGATTTCGGCGTTCTTTATATGTACGGAAACCTTGCGAAATATCCTACATATTGGTTAAGATTATTTATTCTAAATAATATTTTGTAGAAAAAGTAGTTTTCGACCCCTATTGCCTCTAATTTGACTAGCCCGGATTTGCGGACGTTACAGTAAAGCCCTTTGCAACCAGTCATGCCTTGAAAGTGTGCACATTTCCATCCATCCTGGTCTTCTTCTTGATCATCCATTTGCAACCAACCGTCTTTCTACCAGGTTGTTGATCAACCAAATTCCAAACTTGGTTGTCATACATGGATTTGATATTGCTTATAGAAACCATAGAACTCATGTGGCATACTAACTCTACTGTAACGATGAAGAGGTAGTGAATTGTCAATGGCTCAATTGGAATTTCTTCCTCTGGTGGAGTGCTAATATCTTCTAAGGTTCCTTCATTTCTTAACACTTGAATCTATTGGGTTTTGAGTACTATAACATTCATATGGTGCAAATACAACCCTAGATGCTTTGGATCTATGTTTTCTCTAATTATACATGCATATTTTCTTTTTCAAAAGCATACACCGTAACTAGAATACAATTGAGGCTATATAACATAAAAACTAGTTTAGATGATTACCTATTATATATAGGGTGTAGTTCTTGACCTTTGAAAGCTTGATGTAACATCCCCAAAATCTCGGCCAGAAAAGACCGATTTTCATTTATGCTTTTAAAATAATTTCAGAGTAAATCCTTTTGATTTGAAAGAGTTGCGGAATTTGTTCCCAAAAACAAAACGTGATAAAACAATGTTTACCAAAGCATTTCATAAAAGAAATGTATTTTCATTATATAATCAAAACTCGGGATGTCATGTTCCGATACAGACCATAAAGCATAAATGTTAACATTACAAGTCATTCAACAAATATATACATATACAGACTTGTAAACAAAACAACTTGATGGTTCATCCATCTTATGCCCTTGCGCCACTTCTTGTAATACAAATAAAATTGAGTGGGTCAGGCTTGGGAGCCTGGTGAGCATATAGGGTTTTCAACCCACAATAAATAATTAAATTAATTTTCATCAACCAACAATAACCCAATTACCCATTCCCGTTATTCTCACTTTATGTCCCTAAAATAACTAACACAAGGGAGCTAGTCTAAGAATATTTCATCGGGGCGACAACACATGCTTCGGGGGTTCCTCGGCAATATAAGTCAAATAAGGCAACCATGAGGGGGATGGAGTACAGCGAATGAACACCCAAGTTCATTAACACCTACAGGTGGCGAACCTGCTAGCGTTCTACAGGACTGTCTAGAAAAGTCTGTGGTCGTCATCCAAACTCCGCTAGATGACTGAATCAAAACAACAATGAGGCCTCTCATCTGTTTATTACACACCAACTATCTACCCATGTTCTACCCAACATATTAGTAGATAAAATATACATTTTTATACATAGTTTTAAAACCTGTATAGCATGCTTTAATCAATACATATTCCACGTAACAGATGAGGCACACACACATAACACGTATTTCATAGAGAATAAATCATATCTATGAGATAGAAGAAAGTGAATACACATTCACACACATAACTACGAAATTATACGCATAACACGTATTTCGTATAAAATACTTCATAATTATGCGTTAGAAGAAAGTAACCACACACTCACGCATATAAACAACAATATACTTAATACACTCAAACCATACTTGTATTATTATCGTGTTTATGAAAGGTAGTATACATTCACCTGATCAGAAGATGATCGGACAGCACTACGGCTTATAGAAGTAGTATTCTTTGGCAGATCTGGAAGATCTTCACAAAAAAACCGGACTCCTCGCGGGCAGAGCTTCGGCTCGGGAATCGCACTTCTCGGGATCTTCGGGGCTTCGGGACTTGCTTCGGGGCTCGGGAATGATACCGGGTCTTTGGGGTACTTCTGGCACATAAAACGATGCAAAATGGGAGAGAGGAGAGAGAAAAAGAGCAAATGAGCCGGCTGCCCTCGCATCCTATTTATAGGAGGCTGGAGCCTCGGAGTACGCTGGACGTACAGCAGTACGCGGGGCGTACGCGTCCGAATCGTCATGGCATGCGTCATCCGAAGAACTCGAGTGTGAGGTGCGTCATGCTTCGCGGTACGCTGGGCGTACTTCGGATCAGATTAGTGACTCCTTCGGATATATATCCGAATTAAAGATTAAATTTAAATACAAATTATTTAATAAACTTCGGAAATTCATATATTCTTCATACGAACTCCGTTTTCGTCGTTCTTTATATCCACGCGTAGGTGAGACTACGCTCTACAACTTTCGTTTAGACTTCGTCGGCTAATTTTTACTTTATTTTTTATTAATTATTTTTAGTAGGCCGGGACAGAAAAACTTCGTTATAAATTCATAACTTCTTCGTTTGACGTCCGTTCTCGCCTAACTTTTCATCGCTTCGATACCAACAACGAGATCTTCGATTCTCGTTTAGATTGATTCGACTAAAAACCGCTCGATCTCAAAGCGAGTATTTCGGGTTGCATACCGCTAAGTCGAAACTTCAATAAATCATAACTTCCCCATACGTTGTCAGATTTGGGCGTTCTATATATATTCGGAAACCTCGTTTCAACTACTACAACATTATCCAAAGATATCAAGTTTATTTTAAACTTAAATTTTGACGCTCATTTTATTCTTAATTAATCAAATCACATAATTAAGCAATTAAGCACAAAAAACATAATACTCAAATAATATACTTCTATTATTTCAAAACGGGTTACAAAGGTTAACTTAGACTATTACATCAACGAAAATGCCTAGCCTGGAAACGTGGGCGTTACAATTCTCTCCCCTTTAGGATGATTTCGTCCCCGGAATCACACATCAACAAACAAATGCGGATAGCGACTCAACATGTCACTCTCCGTTTCCCAGGTGAGATTTGGCCCATTCGAATGTTTCCAACGAACAAGCACTAATTCGACCATCTTGCGTCGAAGCTTCTTAGTCTTTCGGTCAACAATTGCCTCTAGTTCTTCAATTAACCTCTTGTTTTCATCAATTCTCAACTCAGAAATTGGAATTATATCGGGAACTTCTCCCGTGAACTTCCTCAAATAACACACATGAAAAGTGTTGTGAATTCCATTCAGTTCCTCTGGTAGTTCAAGCTTGTAAGCTTGGTTCCCAATCCTCTGAAGAACTTTAAACGGTCCAATAAACCTTGGACTCAACTTTCCCCTTTTACCAAATCTTATAAGTCCCTTCCACGGCGAGACTTTAAGCAAAACCGAATCTCCAACTTCGAAGGTCATTGGCCTTCGATTCTTGTCAGCATAGATCTTTTGATGATCTTGAGCTGCTAACATTCTTTCTCTAATTATTTTCAACTTTTTAGCGGTTTGATGGACCATCTCGGGACCCATAAACTGCTTTTCCCCAGCCTCAAGCCAACAAGACGGCATACGACACTTCTGTCCGTACAAAGCTTGATAAGGTGCCATCTTTATGCTCGAGTGGAAACTATTATTGTAGGAAAATTCTACCAAAGGTAAATGTTCATCCCAGTTACCTAGGAATTCCAGGGTACATGCTCTCAGCATATCTTCAAGTGTTTGTATTATTCTTTCACTCTGGCCATCAGTCTGCGGATGGTAAGCTGTACTTAAACACAACTTGGTACCCAATTCCTCTAGTAGACTTTTCCAAAACCTCGAGGTGAAACTGCTGTCACGATCTGACACAATCGTTAATGGGACACAGTGAAGCCTCACAATTTCCTTCACATAAGAATTCGCAAGCTTATCCATAGACCATTTCTCCTTGGCTGCTATGAAATGCGCACTCTTAGTGAATCGATCAACGACCACCCAAATCATGTCGTGACCATTCTTTGTTCTGGGCAGTTTAGTGACAAAATCCATAGCAATGTATTCCCACTTACCCATAGGCATAGGCAATGGTTCTAAACTCCCTTCCGGTTTCTGATATTGTGTCTTTACTCTCGCACAAGTCACACACTCAGCCACATACTTTGCAACATCAAGCTTCATCGTCGGCCACCAGTAGTAGGGTTTCAGGTCCCTATACATTTTAGTGCTACCGGGATGAATCGAGTACATGGTTTTGTGAGCTTCTTCCATTAGAAGATCTCTGACTCCTCCTGTCTTAGGTATCCAAATCCGATCTTGGAACACCTTCAGTCCATGACTGTTTACACCGAACACCAACGTTTTGCCCAAACGTTCCTCCTTTCGGTCATCCTTCTCAGAAGTTCGCTTTGAGCTTTCTTTATACTTTCCAAAATAGTCGAGACAACTTCAATTCTCAACGCTCTTGGCTTTTTCCTTTCAAGATTGACTTTCCGACTGAGAGCATCAGCAACAACATTAGCTTTACCGGGATGGTAAAGTATCTCACAGTCGTAGTCCTTGAGTAACTCTAGCCAACGTCGTTGCCTCACATTCAATTCTTTCTGATTAAAGAGATATTGGAGACTCTTATGATCAGTGAAAAGTTTGCACTTCGTGCCATAGAGGTAATGCCTCCATATTTTCAGAGCGAAAACTACCGCTGCCAACTCCAAATCATGAGTCGGGTAATTCTTTTCATGCTCCTTCAGCTGTCGAGACGCATATGCTATCACCTTTTCTCTTTGGTTCAAAACACAACCCAATCCAACCCCAGACGCATCGCTATAAACAGTCAAGTCTTCAACTCCATCGGGTAAAGAAAGTATCAGTGCCTCGCATAGCTTCTTCTTTAGCTTCTCGAATGCTTCTTTATGCTTATCACTCCAAGCATAAGTAGCTCCTTTGTGGGTCAAAGCTGTTAATGGAGTAGCAATCGAAGAAAAGCCTTGGATAAACCTTCGGTGATATCCGGCTAATCCTAAAAAGCTTCAGATCTCCGTGGGACTTTTCGGTTGCTCCCACTTCATTACAGCTTCAATCTTTGCTGGATCAACCATTATCCCTTCTTGGTTGACCACGTGACCCAAGAATTGGACTTCACGAATCCAAAAATCACACTTAGAGAACTTTGCATACAGCTTCTCCTTCTTCAAGACTTCTAACACTTCTCGCAAGTGTCTGCCATGCTCCTCTTGGATTTTCTAATAAATCAGAATGTCATCTATGAACACTATCACAGATTTATCTAGGAACGGATTAAAAACCCTGTTCATTAAATCCATGAATGCTACTGGAGCATTGGTTAGTCCAAACGACATAACCAAAAAATCGTAGTGTCCATATCGGGTTCTGAATGCAGTCTTCTCTATATCCTGCTCTCTTACTTTCAGCTGATGATATCCTGACCTTAGATCGATCTTCGAAAAATAGCTCGAACCATGCAATTGATCAAATAGGTCATCAATCCTTGGCAACGGGTATCTATTCTTTATTGTTGCCTTGTTCAGCTCTTTGTAATCAATGCACATTCTCATACTTCCATCTTTCTTCTTCACGAATAACACCGGAGCTCCCCAGGGTGATGAACTAGGTCTAATGAAACCTTTTTCCAATAACTCCTGAAGTTGCATCATTAGCTCCTTCATCTCCGTCGGTGCTAATCGATAAGGTGCTTTTGCTATTGGCGTGGTTCCTGGTAACAAGTCTATTCTGAACTCTACTTGTCTATCAGGTGGTAATCCAGGAAGATCTTCGGGAAATACTTCCGGATAATCACACACCACTGGTATACTCTGTATCACCTTATTTTCCTTCTTAACATCGATCACGAATGCTAAATATGATGTACATCCCTTGGTCAAACACTTTCTGGCTTTCATTAGAGAAATGATTCCAGAATTTACTCCGTGTTTGTCCCCATACACCATAAACGAATCTTTCCCAGGCGGGTTTACTTTAACTATCTTCTTCTTGCACAATATCTCAGCGTCATTGGCGCTAAGCCAATCCATTCCCAAAACGATGTCGAAACCATTAAGTTCGATAGGCAATAATTCCTCGTGAAACTTATTCCCATTAAGGTCGATTAAGATGTTTTTCATACGATGGCTAACAGGTACAAACTTGCCACTAGCTACTTCGACTCATAAATCATTATCTAGTCTATCAACAGGCAAGGCTAGATTTCTACCAAACTCATGCGAAATAAAGGAGTAGTTGGCTCCAGAATCAAACGAAATTTGAGCAGGTAATTCGTTTACGAGAAAGGTACCTGAAGCGACATCAAGTTCATCTTTCGCAGCCTCAAGTGTCATCTGGAAGGCTCTCGCCTTCGGCTTTGGTGGAATGTTGGGCTTAGCTGCCTCCTTCTTCTTTGGACAGTCTTTCAAGATGTGCCCCTCTTCATTGCAACCAAAATACATCCTTTTGTTGTTCGGACACTCATTGGCAAAATGCCCAATTTTTCCGCACTTGTAGCAGGTTACGTCCTCACTACATTTTCCAAAGTGCTTTTTCTTACACTTATCACACCACTTCGTTTCGCCTCCTTTTCCTCCACCAAACTTTTTCGAATCAGATTTCGAAAGTTTGCTTTTCTTACCGGAACCAGATATTCCCTCAAACTTTCTCTTCTCACCAACCTCAACCTTGTTGGTGGTTCTCCCCTTAATCATATTCTCAATAGACTTGGCAGCCCAGATAACTGCCTCTAGAGTATGTGCCTGACGTACTGGCACCTCGTACTCCCATGGGAGTCCCTTCGCATACCGGTCCACCTTTGTCAACTCGTCTGGGACGATACGCAAGGCAAACTCCATCTTATCGGTGAAGTTATTGGTGTATTCATCAACTAACATGCTGCCTTTCGTCAATGTCAAAAACTTATTCTCCAACTCCAACAAATTTTGGGCCGAACAGAACTTGCGTTTGAACTGCACCAAGAACTCTGCCCATGTTAATTGCAGTGCCTCATTAGGGCTTAACGTCTTCCCTAGAGTGTTCCACCAACGAACGGCTCCACCTCAGAATTGACGCACTGCATAGATAGTCTGCAACTTGCCTCTGCAGTCACAAGTCATGAAGGCTAACTCCATTTCGGAGATCCAATCCATAACTCCAATCAGATCCTCCTTTCCATTGAAGGTCAATGGTTTGCAAGTTAGAAAGTCCTTGTACTTGCATCCCATTCCATCATTCCTTCCATCATGGTTGTTTTGTCTAACTATCGGTGGGTTGGCTTGACCAACAAACCCATTGAAGTTTCCACCTTCCGAGTGCCCTTCATTTAATTTGGGCTCTTCCACACGAATTGACAGTTCTTCACGATTCTGTTGAAGCAACCGCCTAGTTTCATCCATTTGACGATCCAACAATGTTTGAATCATCATTTGCACACCAGCCATGGTTATTGGCTCAGGTGCTGCTGCTACGACAAGTATTTGCTCAATAACTGGTGGTTGATTCCTGTTTTCATCAGCATTTCCAACTCCACTTCTTGTTCTCACCATTTTTTATCTATACACCGAATAAGGTGAAATTGGATCCTCATTCACGATAGATATTCAAATCATCCTTATCACTCCGAAACGTTTACATGCTAGTTCTAATATCGTAGACGTACGCTTAGAATCCTACACACATAAAGTTTCTAGATCCGGTCGGCAACAGACCATAGATCCGAACAAATAATATCATATATGCCAACATATAACATTTAGCACATAAAGCATTTTAGGCAACTTTCCTAAAATAAACTAGTGCCCGTGTCTAAAATATCACAGACACACATCTCAAAATTTCACTTAGCATTCTAAGTTTAAGTCTAGAAATCCTACAAATTCCTAGTTCGCTTAAACTAATGCTCTGATACCAACTGTGACATCCCCAAAATCTCGGCCAGAAAAGACCGATTTTCATTTATGCTTTTAAAATAATTTTAGAGTAAATCCTTTTGATTTTAAAGAGTTGCGGAATTTGTTCCCAAAAACAAAACGTCATAAAACAATGTTTACCAAAGCATTTCATAAAAGAAATGTATTTTCATTATATAATCAAAACTCGGGATGTCATGTTCCGATACAGACCATAAAGCATAAACGTTAACATTACAAGTCATTCAACAAATATATACATATACAGACTTGTAAACAAAATAACTTGATGGTTCATCCATCTTATGCCCTTGCGCCACTTCCTGTAATACAAATAAAACTGAGTGGGTCAGGCTTGGGAGCCTGGTGAGCATATAGGGTTTTCAACCCACAATAAATAATTAAATTAATTTTCATCAACCAACAATAACCCAATTACCCATTCCCGTTATTCTCACTTTATGTCCCTAAAATAACTAACACAAGGGAGCTAGTCTAAGAATATTTCATCGGGGCGACAACACATGCTTCGGGGGTTCCTCAGCAATATAAGTCAAATAAGGCAACCATGAGGGGATGGAGTACAGCGAATGAACACCCAAGTTCATTAACACCTACAAGTGGCGAACCTGCTAGCGTTCCACAGGACTGTCTAGAAAAGTCTGTGGTCGTCATCCAAACTCCGCTAGATGACTGAATCAAAACAACAACGAGGCCTCTCATCTGTTTATTACACACCAACTATCTACCCATGTTCTACCCAACATATTAGTAGATAAAATATACATTTTTATACATAGTTTTAAAACCTGTATAGCATGCTTTAATCAATACATATTCCACGTAACAGATGAGGCACACACACATAACACGTATTTCATAGAGAATAAATCATATTTATGAGATAGAAAAAAGTGAATACACATTCACACACATAACCACGAAATTATACACATAACACATATTTCGTATAAAATACTTCATAATTATGCGTTAGAAGAACGTAACCACACACTCACGCATATAAACAACAATATACTTAATACACTCAAACCATACTTGTATTATTATCGTGTTTATGAAAGGTAGTATACACTCACCTGATCAGAAGATGATCGGACAGCACTACGACTTATAGAAGTAGTATTCTTTGGCAGATCTGGAAGATCTTCACAAAAAAACCGGACTCCTCGCGGGCAGAGCTTCGGCTCGGGAATCGCACTTCTCGGGATCTTTGGGGCTTCGGGACTTGCTTCGGGGCTCGGGAATGATACCGTGTCTTTGGGGTACTTCTGGCACGCAAAACGATGCAAAACGGGAGAGAGAAGAGAGAAAAAGAGCGAATGAGCCGGCTGCCCTCGCATCCTATTTATAGGAGGCTGGAGCCTCGGAGTACGCTGGGCGTACGCGTCCGAATCGTCATGGCATGCGTCATCCGAAGAACTCGAGTGCGAGGTGCGTCATGCTTCGCGGTACGCTGGGCGTACACCAGTACACTGGGCGTACTTCGGATCAGATTGGTGACTCCTTCGGATATACATCCGAATTAAAGATTAAATTTAAATACAAATTATTTAATAAACTTCGGAAATTCATATCTTCTTCATACGAACTCCGTTTTCGTCGTTCTTTATATCAACGCGTAGGTGAGACTACGCTCTACAACTTTCGTTTAGACTTCGTCGGCTAATTTTGACTTTATTTTTTATTAATTATTTTTAGTAGGCCGGGACAGAAAAACTTCGTTATAAATTCATAACTTCTTCGTTTGACGTCCGTTCTCGCCTAACTTTTCATCGCTTCGATACCAACAACGAGATCTTCGATTCTCGTTTAGATTGATTCGACTAAAAACCGATCGATCTCAAAGCGAGTGTTTCGGGCTGCATACCGCTAAGTCGAAACTTCAATAAATCATAACTTCCCCATACGAAGTCATATTTGGGCGTTCTATATATATTCGGAAACCTCGTTTCAACTACTACAACATTATCCAAAGATATCAAGTTTATTTTACACTTAAATTTTGACGCTCATTTTTTTCTTAATTAATCAAATCACATAATTAAGCAATTAAGCACAAAACACATAATACTCAAATAATATACTTCTATTATTTCAAAACGGGTTACAAAGGTTAACCTAGACTATTACATCAACGAAAATGCCTAGCCTGGAAACGCGGGCGTTACACTTAAGCACCTCAAGTGTGATGCCTCTAATGTGTCACAAACACCAAATGCAAGAGGAGGCTTGAGAGAATAAGTTACTTGGCACAAAATCAATATCACTCTCCTACAATGAATGGTGTAGCCGATCTTGGTCATGATGGGTTCCTTTTATAGTGCTAGGGTTACATCTTTGCAAACCCTAATGACCTTTCATATTACTTAGGCTCCATGGGTTAAAACCTCCATGGACTATCACACTGGTTTAGCCTATCCTAAATAACCATGGATCATTAGCCCACACTATAAGAATCATTGATTTACATAATTAATCCCCATATATTTAATTAGTCTTTTTTATCACAAAATTAATTCCAAATTAATTCTTGATCTATACTAATTTAATAATATGATTTCTCAATTAATATATTATACTTATAATATATTAATAAATCACAAATAACCTTATTCTCAGAAGTCCATCCTATCAAATTGCATTGATGAAGGCAACCCAAAAGGACCATGCTACAATCGGGTCAAGTACATCTCAATTATAGTTATGGACTTAGACACCAAATGCAACAGTCTCCCACTTGGATAAGTCTAATAACTATAGCTGCCAATGCAACTTCAAGATCCATATTAGCAATCATAGCTTTCAAAAGCATTTGTCTACTCTGACCCAGTCAATGACGCGTCTTTTAGATAAGGGATCATATATTTCTCTATTCTCAAGATATCTATGCGGAAAAATACATGGAGCATTGTCATACTTATTATCCTTCAATTTGTTTCCCGATTTCTGATTCGTCTGACATAGAACATAACTGAACACATCAATTTAATTCTGACCGAGCCCGGCACATAGTCAAAACAGAATCATCGAGGGGCCCAAGATATCGCTTTTAATCCTCTTAGGATAAAAGGAACAAATAAACTTTGACATTATATGCTTGTACTAACTACTCATCAAATCATGCACAATGACACGCTTTATAACAACAAGTTACTGATGCATTTTCATGCCATCAATGCACAACCAACTCGTAGTCAACAACTCATATTTCTTGGTTTGAAGACTATATGATATTATCGTCTCACAATTACTCGTGATAAATCCATGAAGTAATTCAGGTGAGCGTGGGTTGAATCCAATACTCAAATCTTATTTCAGGAGCACTCATGAATGGTGTAGCATACTTTTTCTATCTCTAACGCCTTAGAAAATCTACAAGCCAACTCATGACAGTCTAGCCTCATTACCTACTTCCAAAGTATGATCGATCGTGGATGGGCTGAATAATCTTATTATTATGGAAGTCAAAAAAATGCAAAGTGAAACAATAGTAATTAATTGACACAAGACATTAACTTTAATTATAAATAAAACTCCTTTTATTTAATCATCAAATGTCAATTACAATTTAGCTATTACAAGTTTCTATTTATCTAACTACTAAAACTAATATCGTCCGTTAGCCCAATGCCTCTTGCATGCTGCAAGTGCTTAACCCTAGTCAGTGCCTTCGTAAGGGGATCTGCTAGGTTGTCCTCTGACGATATCCTCTTTACCATGAGGTGTCCTTCTACTTGATGCCTTATGAAGTGGTACTTTCTGTCGATATGCCTGGATCTACCATGATCTCTTGGTTCTTTGGTTAAGGCAACCGCCCCTTCATTATCGCAGAAAATCTCCACAGGCTCCTTTATGGATGGTATCACTCCAAGGTCTCTGTTGGATTAGATGTCTAAGCCCATAACTATTATTGGTATGTATTTGACCCGAGAGTAGCATGGTCCATTTGGGTTGCACTTCACCGGAACAATTTATATGGATAGTCTTTTGAGAATAGTATGTTTATGATTTATATTAATATATTATAAGTTCTAATATATTAATATGGATTCATATTATTTAATTAGTATTGATCAAGACTTAATTTAGTGATCAAAAAGGAACTTATTAAATATGGACTCTTATATATAGGATGGGCCAAGTTCATTTAGGTTGGGCTAAGCTTGCATGGATAGTCCATGGAGTTTTTAACTCATGGATCCTATAGAAATGAAAGGTCATGGGTATTAGGGTTTACATCAATATAACCCTAATCCTCCATACTATATAAAGAGGTCTTTGGCACATGAAATGACACTAGTGTGTGAGGATACAAGAGTGGGCGAATTTCTTAAATGTGATTACTATTCTCTCAAGCTTTCCAATGTGTTTTTGGTGATTTGTGATTCCACTTGAGGCTTCCACACTATTGGGGCTAAGCTCTTAAAGATCAAGACTTCAAGCTCCTTCAAAAGTTATGTCATCTAACTAGGCTTTTGTAGTATAATTGCTTCATATTATGCTAGTTAGGATGAAACCTTGGGAAAAAAGTTGTTTTGCTAGGAAATTTTACTTCATTTCAAATCTAAAAGCTTAGATCGTGATATTTTAATCAAATTTAGTCAAGTATATATATGAATGTTATGTTGGAATGGTTTAGCATAAGGAAATTCTATATATGGGAACATTATTTGCGTTCTAAAATTCGATTATGATTACGACAACCCTTTTCATAATCTGAATTATGAGAACATGGCAAATAGAAATAGAAATATTATAGCAAAAGATTGGTCTAGTATCATGTCTTTATGTGAGACATCATGAATCGTGTCCCATATACTTCGGGTATAGGATCGATTGCATGGGCTATAATATTTATCCTTTCTAAATTTTTCAAATGCCCGGGGGCATTAAGAGGGGAAAAGGTCTAGAATTGGATATGACTAAAATGATTAAGCAATTGTCGAAGACAATCTAATGTTTACCTTAGATTAGTTGCCCAGGGACAGTTAGAAGTATAGTGTTAATTTTGGAAGCACCATATTGACATATTCTGAACGGAGGCAACTCTTGTTCAGAAGTGATAGTCAAAATAGGAATATTGAAATGTCTCCATAGGTGGAAGTTATTCAATCTGTGTAAGATTAGAAAACTTAATGCAAGAAGGGTGTTCAAAGCAATGTACTTTAAATATGAGACCTGGTTTCCATGGAGTTGATCTCCATTGGAATACTCTGCAATGACTGTTGACAAGCCTTGGTGACTTTGTGCATAATCATTACAAGAGGATATGTGTATATAAGTTTAAAATCTAACAGATTTCGGTAAATGGTAGGAATTTGGAATTCTTACATTTACGATAAGGATTTGGGATTGTGAAATGAGAATCATTGGAATTATGTTCAATTCTTCTATTCCACAAAGTAACGATAATAAACAAACATAGTATGCATACTTGGTGTATGGCGTAACTATTGTTTAGATAAAACATAGTATGCATGCTTAGAGCATGGCATGACTATTGTTTCAGATTCAAGTATAAAGTTGATTATTCGAAACATTATACAATGAATAATGAGTAATCAATATGGTGATTTAAATAAAAGGTGTTTCATTTACTCTCAAAGGTGCTTGGGGCCATATAGGATTAATATTATTCTTGTGTTTCACTTTGCATGTTTTGACTTCCCGAACAACTAAGTTATTCAAATTCTCCACAATCAGTCATATGTTGGAAGTAGATATGAATCAAGACTGTCATGAAGTTGGCTTGTATATGTCTAAGGTGTTGGACATAGTAAGAGTTACTACAACATTCATGAGTGCTCCTGGAATGAGATTCGAGTATTGGATTAAACCCACACTCATTTGAATCACTTCATGAATTTTATCACGAGTGATCATGAGACGATAATATCTTAAATTCTTCAAACCTAGAGATATGACTTGTTGACTATGAGTTGGTAGTACATTGATTGCACGAAAACACATCAGCAACTTGATGTTATAAAGCATGCCTTTGTGTATGATTCAACAAGTAGTAGAACAAGCATATGAGTCGAATTTTATCCATTCCTTTTACCCTTGAGGGATAAAAGCGATATTTGTGGGCCCCTCAATGATATAGTGATGACACCCCTACGTGCTTGGCCAAGCCTGGACTGATTTAATTTGTTCAATTAGTCGGCCGTCATAAATCAGAAATCGGGAAACAACAAATGGACAGACAAAATGATTATAATCCATGTCTCAGTCCATACGATATCTAGAATGGAGGAATATATGATCCCTTATCTAATGGACAAGTCATTGACTAAGTCAGAGTTCGACAACGGCTTTAAGAGCTACGATTGCTAGTCGGGATCTTGGAGTCATATGAAATAATAGTTTTAGACTTATCCAAGTGGAAGATTGTTGGATTAGATGTCTAAGCCCATAACTATTATTGGTATGTATTCGACCCGAGAGTAGCATGGTCCATTTGGGTTACATTTCACCGGAACAATATATATGGATAGTCTTTTGAGAATAGTATGTTTATGATTTATATTAATATATTATAAATTATAATATATTAATATGGAATCATATTATTTAATTAGTATTGATCAAGAATTAATTTATTATTAATTTAGTGATAAAAAAGGAACTAATTAAATATGGACTCTTATATATAGGATGGGCCAAGTTCATGTAGGTTGGGCTAAGCTTGCATGGATAGTCCATGGAGTTTTTAACCCATGGATCCTATAGACATGAAAGGTCATGGGTATTAGGGTTTACATGAATGTAAACCTATTCCTCCATACTATATAAAGAGGTCTTTGGCATATGAAATGGCACCGTGTGTGAGGATACAAGAGTGGGCCAATTTCTTAAATGTGATTAGTATTCTCTCAAGCTTTCCAAGGTGTTTTTGGTGATTTGTGGTTCCACTTGAGGCTTCCACACTATTGGGGCTAAGCTCTTAAAGATCAAGACTTCAAGCCCCATCAAAAGGTATGTCATCTAACTAGGCTTTTGTAGTATAGTTGCTTCATATTATGCTAGTTAGGATGAAACCTTGGAATATTGAATATTTTCATGTATAATAGAAAAAACATAGATCCAAGGTTTATAGGGTTGCATGTACACCATAGGAGTGTTAGAATGCTCAAAACCCTTCAGTCTCCGATGAAGTTATTCAACCATATCGCCTCCTTCGATGCTTCACTTGCTGCTATGTACTCTGATTCGCACGTTGAATCAACTACAGTTTATTGTTTGGAACTTTTCCATGTTACTACTCCTCCATTTAGGGTAAACACTCAGCCCGACTAAGAGCGGAAATTATCTCTGTCGGTTTGAAAGTTGGCGTCACTATACCCTGTCACTCTCAAGTCATTACTCCCACCGAGGGTAAGGACCCAGTCCTTAGTTCTCCGCATGTACTTAAGAATTTTCTTAACCTCAGTCCAATGAGCTTTACCAGGATTCTCTTAATATCTAGTGACCATGCTCAAAGCAAAGGCCACATCAGGGTGAGTACATGTAACACCCAAGATTTTGGAAAGCCAAGAAAGTAAAGGAAACCCTAAATTTAAGAGGGACTCGGCGAGTCCAAGGAAGGACTCGGCGAGTCGGAGCGGGATCCGGGTCGAGGAGTAAGTGACCAACTCGGCGAGTCGGCCAAGTGGACTCGGCGAGTCTGGTCTGTGCGAGGAAAACCCTAAATCCGGGGCTTGGAGCCTATTTAAACGTCTCAATCTTCTTCCTAGGGCTCCTTTACTGTCTCTCACACCCAGAACGCCGCACCCTAAGCCTCCATTGTGTTCATTCAAGCTTTTAGCCATTTTTGAGTGGTTTTAAGGAAGAAGAAGGAGTGGGAATCTTTGAAGCATCAAGGAGTGGTCTTGGATCCAAAGTTTGGGGAGCATTTCAGAGCATTTGAAGGTATTAAGTCGTTTCTCTCCTCCAGATTTTCCTTGGTTATGAGTTTTGGGGCTTTTAAGCCATGTTTAAGATCAATCTTGAGCTTGAGGTCCAGATCTGAGGTTGCTACCTCAGATCCATGCTTGTTTTGGTTTAGAATCCCGTAAAGTATCAGCCGTTGGGTGGAAATTGGAGCCTCTTGGTCTTAAACCCTAGTCATTAGTGTATTTTGCCTAGATCTCCCTCTCTACACGTAAAGTTTGAAACTTTACGTGGGGAATAGTCTTGGGAAGGGTAGATCTATAGTTTGGAGTTCATGCATGACTCGGAAGTCCTCTGCATGTAAGTGGATCTTATTGGACTCGGCGAGTCCTTCGAGTGGACTCGGCGAGTAGCTTGAAGATGAGGAGGAACTCGACGAGTGGTATGAACAGCTCGTCGATTCGGATGAAGATGAGCATGAACTCGGCGAGTTGGATGAACAACTCGGCGAGTTGGATGAAGATTGTCGTGTGCTCGGCGAGTCTGTTCTTAGACTCGGCGAGTCAAGTCGCATGGTCCCAAACCCTTCGAGTTAAGTCTCGAGTCAGCGAGTCGAGCCAGGACTCAGTGAGTTGGACAGGACAGGAATCGGGAATCAGTAGACTCGGCGAGTCAGGGGCTAACTCGGCGAGTAGAGTCGCGAGTGGAAGGACTTTGGAATTATGAACTCGGCGAGTCAGTAGGGTGACTCGACGAGTAGGTTTGACCTGGAAGGTTGACTTTGACCAGGACGTTGACTTTGACAAGAGTTGACTTGGTAGACCTTTGAAGGTCAGTTAGACTAAGTGTTATGTTGATATTGGTAACTCGGGGAGCTAGCGGAGCAGCAGTTCGGAGTCAGTGGTCAGGTAGCGGTCAAAGGGGTTAGCAGCAGCAGTTCAGCAGTATCAGGTGAGTTTCCCTTTGTATGAATGGGTCTACGGCCACAATGTCGGCCCATGTAGTTATGAGTAGAAGACCCGTGGGTTAGCCCTAGGCACAGTATGCTAGTATGATATTCGGACAAGGTCCAATGATAGAGGGCGGGTGCCCAAGGAGCGGTTTATGTGATAGTTTATACTTGTTGTCTGTGTGATACTTGTATGTGCCTGGTAGGGAGGTGAGTGTGGGCGAGGTCCCGTATCTCACCAATAGCAGAGTGTGGATGGTGTTCCACATCTCAGTAGCAGCAGAGCAGGGGCGAGGCCCAAGTTAGGAAAGGAGTGAGGGTGGGCTGGGCCCCTATCTCACTATCAGCAGGAGTATGGATGAGGTTCCATGACTCATCAGTAGCAGGACACGGGCGGGGCCCAGAGATAGGTGAGGCCTTAGAGCAAGAGTTGTTAGTATATGTTTAGTTTATGTAATGTTATGTGATGTGTTTATGTGCTATTATGTGTTAGTGGGCGAGGCCCTGTGACAGGCGAGGCCTAAGTGAAACAGATCTGTATCCGAGCGGGGCTCGAAGCCAGGCGGGGCCTGGAGCAGCGTGGCCGTTGTATCGGGCGAGGCCCGGGGTAGGGGGCGTGGCCCAGTATGTGCAGTATGTGATTTTGCATGGTATGTGGTAAGGTGGGGAACTCACTAAGCTTCGTGCTTACGGTTTTCAGTTTTGTTTTTAGGTACTTCCGGTAGCGGAGGGAGGAGCTCGTGGTGATCGCATGGCACACACCATGGATTAGTCAGCCTGGGAATGTTTACTCTGATAATAAACATGTGTTTTGAAAACTTATACTCAGATTATGTTTTGGAATGATGTCTTTGTTTAAAGTAATGTTTTATTAAAAAGAAATTTTTGGTCTTGAATTTTGGGATGTTACAAGTTGGTATCAGAGCCTTGGTTTGAGGGATTCGGGCATACTCTCGGGTGTGCCTGAACTCAAACTGAGGGGTCGGATAAAAAGTTTTCAAAAGTGAAAAGACAGTTTTGTAAAAAGAATTTTGAGAACGAAAAACAGTTTTAGAAAAGCAAAAAGAATTCAGAAAGAAAAGAACTTTGAAAAGAGAAAAGAGGTGTGGTGCATGCAATCAACCGAGCTCAAGTAAGTACCCCAAAATACCCATACAAGTTTATGTTATGATTATCAATTGATAGAACAGCATGCTAGAATAGGACTAAGGATCTAGGGATGATGCCTTATGTGCCTGTTATTTGTGCTTTTGAGCTGCATGATAGTGCTGATTAGACAGTAGTAGGATAGCCTGTTTAGGTTATGCCTGAGTTTATGAGTTGTGATGCATGCTAGTTCAGATTCTTGCTATGTGGATATGATTGCTTGAGTATGTTGTGGTTAGATTTTTCCCCTTGTCCGAATGCTGCTTGCTTTGTGCATTGTGGGATTTTGAGTGATGGGAGTTAGCCATTAGATGGATACGTTACGTCACATGTGATCAGGGTTGAATAATCTCAGAGTACTGGAATTGGCCCTATTGCGCAGCTCTCGTCTAGGTCCAACCGTTGTAGGGACGAGTCTTTTACTTGAAGGATTATCTGAGCCTCGTTACATGTGATGGTATCCAGGTGGCGGCTAATTGGCATCGCGAGGAAGCCTTCAGCAGCTGAGGACTGGTTTGAGTTGAGTCAGAGGTTTCCCTAGGGTCAACCTAGGATGAGATAGTGCTGGGAGCAGTAGTAGTAGATAAGGGACCTGGTGGAGTCAAAGCAATTCCTGAGGAAAGTACGGATAGATGTGGAAGGTAGTATGGGCCCGTACTACTGAAAGCAGAGGATCCGTACTTGATTCGGGAAGGGCCAAGACAAGACCGGGAACCTAGTAAGGGGTGTGTTTCGTCTCGTATCAGTGATGAGTATTCTAATAGTGGTTGTGGTATATTTTTCAGCATGGTGACATTGCAAGAGAGACCAACGGGTGGATCAGGCGCCGGAGAGGGATCAGGCTCGGGTTCAGGGGCCGAGCAGCTCGAGGAGCGGATGAGAGAGTTGATATCAGCTGAGGTTACGCGCAGTATTCTAGCTCAGACTCCTGTGATCTTTGGCACGGTTAAGGAGGGCATACTAGAGATCTTGGAGGAGAGGCTGGGAGCCTTCCGTACTGAGATGATGGCATTGATGGGAGTGCGTACCTTGACGTTTTGAGAGTTCAGAGCCTGCGGGGCACCAGATTATCATGGGGCTCGGGACCCCATTGCTAGCAGCAGATGGTTGGCGGATGTAGCCAACGCTTTTCGTATGAGCAGGTGTCCCGAGGGGGACAAGGTTAGACTCGCTTCCTGTCTTCTGAAGGACAGAGCGAGGGATTGGTGGGAGGAGATTGGTCATGCTTTGGGGGATGATGCCGCGTTGGACGCAATGACTTGGAGCGATTTCTCGGCCAGGTTCAGGGCGGAGTTTTCGCCGATTATTGAGGTGTAGCAGCTGGCACGAGAGTTTCAGGATTTGACGCAGACTACTGAGACTGTGGCGGAGATCACCGCCAAGTTCAGGGAGAGGGCTCTTCTTGTACCGCAGTATGTCGCGGATGAGGAGATGAAGAAGGCCCGATACCATGAGATGTTGAGAGCCGACATCAGGGAGTTCGTGAGCAGGTCCGGCTATAAGACGCTGGAAGATATGATTTCTCGGGCTAGAGAGAGGGAAATTGATTTGGAGCAGATCCGGAAGAGGAAGCCGGATGAGGTTCAGGTAGCTACGGGTTTGGGCAAAAGGCCCAAGTGATCGGATTCGAGATCGAGGGATCATCAGGACCGCAGTCGGTGCGGAAAGTGTGGCAGGGCGCACGGGGGCGCGTGCAGGAGTGGTAGCGGTGGTGAGTCTGGCTGCTTCAAGTGCGGTCGGACTGGTAATTTCAGCAGGGATTATACTGTTGCCGCCACGCAGGGATCAGACATGATATGTTTTCATTGCAACCAGCGGGGCCACAAGAAGGCCCAGTGCCCCAGTTTGTCTTCGGCAGGACGGGTGATGGCACCCGCCCCTGCAACTTTGAGGATCGCAGATGGCCGTCAGGGCCAGGTAGAGGCACCTGCAGCAGGGAGCAGGGATTTTCAGATGACGACCTTGGAGACGCGAGCAACGCCGGACGTTGCAGGTATGCAATTTCCCATTTTCAGTTCTTTTATTTGTGCATGATTTCATTGTTATGGTTCTGCATCATTAGCGGTAAAAGTATTTTATTTTGATTGGTTGATTGTGATCGAGTTATATGCCATCTGCATACCTTGGATATTTGTATGGTAGTTAGGGGATGTGCTCTATTGAAGAAGGTTTCGAAAGATGTAGTAACTATAGCATGCTTGGGAGGGATTTGGTACGTTTCGCTAGTTCGGAGTGGTACAGTGATTGTGATGGATTGGCTAAATCCCTAGCTATGGCGGGCTTGGGTTCCTCGGTAGATGGGATATGGAATGGTAGCAAAGATCGGGATCTTTTTTGAGTATTGAGCAGCCAAGGGTAAGCAGGATCGAAGTGGGGGAGAATCCTCCGGGTGTGCCCAGAGAGGAGCACGCAGACCAGGAATGAGTACGTGACCTCCGAGAGGGAAGAGAAGTAGTTCAGCGTTTGATGGATTGAGGATTTCAGGGTTGTGAGTTTGAGAAACTCCACATCAGCTAGCGCGTGTGATGGTAATGGTTAGTTATGGTTGAGAATTCAGGTTGTGGATCACCTGAAGGACTCGCGGGAGTCGGAATAAGGATCTTGAGAAGCTGATGGCACGTGGGTGCCTTCGTATTAGCAGTCAGTAGTGGAAGTGTTGTAAGACTACAGGGCAGCTGTAGCATTCACTAGAGGTCAGCAATGGATGGTGATGTAAGACTATGGGTAAGCCGTAGCATTCCTTAGTAGTTCCGTTAGTGGAGTTGGGGCGAGGCCCTTATCTCCTAGTGATCTGGTAGGGATCAAGATTGGGTAAGTGGATGAGAATGATAGGGAGTTGCCTGTATAGCTCTAGAGAGGTGAGACCTTGGGAGAGGCCGCTCCAGGATATAGTTGGGTGAGACCCGTGGGCGAGGCCCGTATGAGATTAGCAGTGTAGATGAGACCTGGGAGCAAGGTTGCTCAGTAGTATGGTTGGGTGAGACCCGTAGGCTAGGCCCGAGTGAGAGTGACTAGACTAGTGAGACTAGAAGAGTAGAGGCGGGTGGGACCCGTGGGCGAGGCCCGTGAGTTTTAGCAGCGCAGGTGGGACCTGGTAGGGACCTTAGTGTCAAGTTAGGGGGATCGGGGATCCCAGGTTTGTAGTGCCTGAATGGCAGGATTGATTGAGCAGTTATGGGTGGTCTCAGTTCATCAGGGAGTTAGTCGAGGAATAGCAGAATTGCCAATCGGTGGCAGTGCGAGTATGCAGCGTATGGTGGAATTCAGTCAGTTGAGTCGAGGAGTACTCAACACCAAGTGTTGGCAGAAAGGAGTGTCAGTGAGTACTGACGGTGATGACCCGTTTTGGGAATAGCGGGGGGGGGGGGGGGGGGGTGATGGAGTTAGTGAAGGATAGGACCTTCACAGTGTCAGAGGAAAAGTCGGTTGTGAGGCTTTGCCTTGGGAAGGCAAGGAAATTGCGCAAGGAAAGTAGTGGAGAACCTCTGTGGGTTCAGTGTAGTACTCGGTGAGTACTAGAAGGATTATTGGTTGAGTAAGTTCTGTTTCTAAGTTGTTCAGGGTCAGGTTCGACCCGAGGTTTACCCGCGAGGTTGATGTTAGTCAGAATGACCATGTGGAAGACCAGCGCAGGTAGGCGGCTGGTGTTGGGTATTGGAGGCAGATCGCAGGCGATGGGCCATGGTAAATTTCGAGGACGAAGTTCAGTTTAAGTGGGGGAGAGTTGTAACACCCAAGATTTTGGAAAGCCAAGAAAGTAAAGGAAACCCTAAATTTAAGAGGGACTCGGCAAGTCCAAGGAAGGACTCGGCGAGTCGGAGCGGGATCCGGGTCGAGGAGTAAGTGACCAACTCGGCGAGTCGGCCAAGTGGACTCGGCGAGTCTGGTCTGTGCGAGGAAAACCCTAAATCCGGGGCTTGGAGCCTATTTAAACGTCTCAATCTTCTTCCTAGGGCTCCTTTACTGTCTCTCACACCCAGAACGCCGCACCCTAAGCCTCCATTGTGTTCATTCAAGCTTTTAGCCATTTTTGAGTGGTTTTAAGGAAGAAGAAGGAGTGGGAATCTTTGAAGCATCAAGGAGTGGTCTTGGATCCAAAGTTTGGGGAGCATTTCAGAGCATTTGAAGGTATTAAGTCGTTTCTCTCCTCCAGATTTTCCTTGGTTATGAGTTTTGGGGCTTTTAAGCCATGTTTAAGATCAATCTTGAGCTTGAGGTCCAGATCTGAGGTTGCTACCTCAGATCCATGCTTGTTTTGGTTTAGAATCCCGTAAAGTATCAGCCGTTGGGTGGAAATTGGAGCCTCTTGGTCTTAAACCCTAGTCATTAGTGTATTTTGCCTAGATCTCCCTCTCTACACGTAAAGTTTGAAACTTTACGTGGGGAATAGTCTTGGGAAGGGTAGATCTACAGTTTGGAGTTCATGCATGACTCGGAAGTCCTCTGCATGTAAGTGGATCTTATTGGACTCGGCGAGTAGCTTGAAGATGAGGAGGAACTCGACGAGTGGTATGAACAGCTCGTCGATTCGGATGAAGATGAGCATGAACTCGGCGAGTTGGATGAACAACTCGGCGAGTTGGATGAAGATTGTCGTGTGCTCGGCGAGTCTGTTCTTAGACTCGGCGAGTCAAGTCGCATGGTCCCAAACCCTTCGAGTTAAGTCTCGAGTCAGCGAGTCGAGCCAGGACTCAGTGAGTTGGACAGGACAGGAATCGGGAATCAGTAGACTCGGCGAGTCAGGGGCTAACTCGGCGAGTAGAGTCGCGAGTGGAAGGACTTTGGAATTATGAACTCGGCGAGTCAGTAGGGTGACTCGACGAGTAGGGTTGACCTGGAAGGTTGACTTTGACCAGGACGTTGACTTTGACAAGAGTTGACTTGGTAGACCTTTGAAGGTCAGTTAGACTAAGTGTTATGTTGATATTGGTAACTCGGGGAGCTAGCGGAGCAGCAGTTCGGAGTCAGTGGTCAGGTAGCGGTCAAAGGGGTTAGCAGCAGCAGTTTAGCAGTATCAGGTGAGTTTCCCTTTGTATGAATGGGTCTACGGCCACAATGTCGGCCCATGTAGTTATGAGTAGAAGACCCGTGGGTTAGCCCTAGGCACAGTATGCTAGTATGATATTCGGACGAGGTCCAATGATAGAGGGCGGGTGCCCAAGGAGCGGTTTATGTGATAGTTTATACTTGTTGTCTGTGTGATACTTGTATGTGCCTGGTAGGGAGGTGAGTGTGGGCGAGGTCCCGTATCTCACCAATAGCAGAGTGTGGATGGTGTTCCACATCTCAGTAGCAGCAGAGCAGGGGCGAGGCCCAAGTTAGGAAAGGAGTGAGGGTGGGCTGGGCCCCTATCTCACTATCAGCAGGAGTATGGATGAGGTTCCATGACTCATCAGTAGCAGGACACGGGCGGGGCCCAGAGATAGGCGAGGCCTTAGAGCAAGAGTTGTTAGTATATGTTTAGTTTATGTAATGTTATGTGATGTGTTTATGTGCTATTATGTGTTAGTGGGCGAGGCCCTGTGACAGGCGAGGCCTAAGTGAAACAGATCTGTATCCGAGCGGGGCTCGAAGCCAGGCGGGGCCTGGAGCAGCGTGGCCGTTGTATCGGGCGAGGCCCGGGGTAGGGGCGAGGCCCAGGATAACGGGCGTGGCCCAGTATGTACAGTATGTGATTTTGCATGGTATGTGGTAAGGTGGGGAACTCACTAAGCTTCGTGCTTACGATTTTCAGTTTTGTTTTCAGGTACTTCCGGTAGCGGAGGGAGGAGCTCGGGGTGATCGCATGGCACACACCATGGATTAGTCAGCCTGGGAATGTTTACTCTGATAATAAACATGTGTTTTGAAAACTTATACTCAGATTATGTTTTGGAATGATGTCTTTGTTTAAAGTAATGTTTTATTAAAAAGAAATTTTTGGTCTTGAATTTTGGGATGTTACAGTACAAGTCATAGCATATATGATTGAGCAAACTGCAGAAGCATATAATATTCGACTCATCTCAGCTATCTCAACCTCTGTACTTGGACTCTGAGTCTTACTCATTTTGGAATTGCTTTGGATAGGTAAGTCACCTTTCTTCGAGTTCTCCATGATGAAACGCTTTAACACCTTGTCCAAGTAGGTACATTAACTAAGTCATATTAATTTGTTACTCATGTTTCTCAATATCCTTATCCCTAGGATGTAAGCAGCTTTCCCAAGGTCCTTCATTGCGAAACACTTCCCAACCCAGGACTTAACCTCCTGCAAGGTTGGGATGTCGTTTCCTATGAGCAGTATGTCATCTACATACAATACCAGAAAGCTTACTATACTCCCACTATATTTGACATATACACAGGCAAGGTTCTAAAAGGTGTGAGGCGTGGCGTGGCGGCAAGGCCAAGCCTCAAGCTTAACGAGTTATGGCGAGCCATGACGTTTTTCAAGGCGTGATGTAAGGCGGTGATTTTGTATTAATTTATAATTATATTACCGCATAAATATAAATTTATATCAAATATACCTAGTTTTTAGAAGTGTTATATCAACAACTAATAACAGAAAGTTAATAAAAACACAATACTTGTATGTCCAATTAGAAAAGGTATATAAAAGAGCAAAAAAAACGTGTCTCAAACGAAAAAACATGCGTCATAACACGCCATGGCACGCCATATCACGCCTTGCCACATGCCACGCCTAACAACAACGTTATGAAGCTTTTCGTAATGGCGACGCCGCGCCTAACGCCATGGCGCGCCTTTTAGAACACTGTACACAGGACTCATCCTCGCTTCTCGAAAATCCAAACTCTTTGACTTTCTCATCGAAACAAAGATTCCATCTGTGAGATGCTTGTTTCAATCCATAAATGGATTTCTCAAGCTTACACACTCTATTAGGGTACTTTGCATTGACAAAACCCTCTGGCTGACTCATGTAAACATCTTCAGCCAACTTTCCATTAAGGAAAGCAGTTTTGACTTCCATTTTCCATATTTCATAGTCATGAAATGCAGCTATGGCTAGCATAAACCTTATAGATTTAATCTTCGCTACTGGTGAGAAGGTCTCATCATAGTCAACTCCATGAGTTTGAGTAAAGCCCTTTGCAACCAGTGGTGCCTTATATGTGTGTACTTCCCATCCATGTCAGTCTTCTTCTTGAAGATCCATTTGCACCCGACTGTCTTATGACCCGATACATTGCCAACCAAGTTCCAAATTTGATTGTCATACATGGACTGAATCTCGTTGTTCATAGCTTCTTTCCATTTTGCAGACTCAGGGCTTGCCATGCCTTCCTTGTAGTTGTTAGGCTCATCCATATTTACCAATGTGCTATCACTGTTAAATGTATCACCTTCAGCTGTTATATGAAAACCATATAACACAGGTGGAACACTGACACTACTTAAACGCCTCAAAGGTACGGACTCGTCAATTGGTTCAACCGAATTTTCCTCCTCAGGTTGATCGCTAGTGTTTGAGGTTCCTTCACCACTTGACTCTTAAAGCTCTTCAAGGTCAATTTGCCTCCCACTGTCCCCTTGGCATATGAGTTCTCTCTCATGAAAGACTCCTCTCCTCGCGATGAAGACAACATTGTCACTCGGTCTATAGAAGAGATATCCAAAGGACTTCTGTGGGTAGCCGATGAAAATACATCGCTCACTCCAAGGTTTGAGCTTATCGTGAGTCTCGCATCTTACGAAAGTCTCGCAATCCCAAACTTTGATGTGGTCTAACGCGGGAACCTTCCATGTCCACATCTCATGAGGTGTTTTGGAAACCTTTTTTTTTGGTAGGGACTAGATTAAGGATATAGGCGACAGTCTCTAAGGCATACCTCCATAATGATATTGGTAACGAAGCTCGACTTATCATGGAACGAACCATGTCTAGCAAGGTTCGATTGCGCCTTTCAGCCACACCATTAAGTTGTGGTGTCCTAGGTGGCATCAATTGTGGTGTATTAAGATACTCTCCTCCACGAATACATGTTCATTCCCAATTTTTTCAGCCAAGATACAGACACCTCTAATCAATATTGAATACATTTCAATCACAAATGAAATATACTTCTAATCAAAAATGAAATTACAATACATAAGTTAGCTGTTTTTCTATCAGCATAAAAGAATACATATATGAAACATCAATCTCCTTTTTCTTGAAAATTTGCTTCCAATTGATTTTCTGTTTCCTTATTTTTTTTTTTAATGGACCTGACATAAAAATCACTAGATTAATTCATCAGTTTGAACCTTTTATCAATGACCTATGAAATTTTTTAAATAGATATAATCTTACTTGTACTATCAGTAGTAATTGGTGAGATTGAAAATCATATCTTTGAGTAATCTTGTTGGTTCTTTTATCTTCTTTAGTATCTAAAACCTACATCAAGTCTTATAATCATTAATGATTATAACTCAACGCTTACCTCTTGATCTCTGGATCTCTAGTAATCATTAACGATTAATGATGTTGGTTCTTGCCTTTTGTAGTGCATTCAAATCTTGCTTTTATCATCTCATGCTACCCTCTTGATATATATGCCTCTTATATCCAACTGCTATGAGTTAGAGTGAAACTCACCATCGATTTCAATCCAAAACAGAAAAAAAAAAAAAAAAAAAAGAAAAAAGAAAAAGAAATTTGTTGTTCTTCTCTTCTTCTTCTTCAATTTTTTTTAAATTAAAAAAAATGGAGAGCGGCCCAAATGATTTCTGACTCGTTTCCATTCATTGTCACTCGATCAGACGATGATCGAGCATTACCCAATTGATTAAGCCTCCAGATCCCTGCTCCGTTCGTGAATCTTTCTCTTCCGATCAAGAGCAATTCAGAGATCATGTTACAAAACAGAAAAGAGAAAAAGAAATTCGTTGTTCTTCTCTTCTTCTTCGATTTTTGTTAAAATCAAACAAAAAAAACGGAGAGCAGCCCAAATGATTTCTGACCTATTTTCGTTCATTGTCACTTGATCAAACGAGGATCGAACATTCCCCAATTGACTATGCCTCCCGATCCCTGCTCTGTTCATGAATCCTTCTCTTCCGATCAACATTAATTCAGAGATCATGTTTCTGTTTCCTTTTTTGGCTTCATCGATTCCAATCTGCACCACCATTCTTTTCCCATTTGGTGGTGGATCAATGATGTAAGGTGGAGGCGTAACTAGGTTTATAGAGATAGATGAAGAGGGAGACGGGAAATTGAAGGAAATAGGTGAGTGATTGAGGAATTATAGGAATTAACTAACGGTGGTAAAGGTCTGATTACTATAATACCCTTATCACCATTTGAAGTTACACTTTAATGCCTGTAACTTTAAATTTTTATATAAATTGTTCGTTTGATAATAGTCCTAGATTTAATTATTTAAATAGTTCAGATTAGTTCTCACGTTCTCAATCTTTTGGGTGTTCTCATTAGTATATATATATATATATATATATATATATATATATATATATATATATATATATATATATATACAAGGCCGGCCCAAACACCTGGGCGAGTGGGGCAAAGGCCCAGGGCAGCAAGCTGGGAAGGGGCATCATGTTAGGCCTGGTACTTTTAGCATGTATAAAATTTAGCCCAAACTTAAATGTGGCCCAAAGCTCTGGAAATCCTTAATCAGTTCGACCACATAGGGTGGGCGCTAGACTTGAGAGACGGATGCACGCCAGCCACTCTTGCACAATAAACGAGAATCACTTCAATTCTTGAGCATCGATTGATTTCACTACATATGCATCACATATAGTGGTTTGGTGGAGTAGAGAAGATGTTAAGACTCAAGACGTCAAGACTCAAGACGAGACTCATGGCTGCTTTTAATATCTAGGCTCCAGCATTTAAGATAAGAAAAAAAAAATAGAAAAATCAATATCCCATCCTCTTTTTCCTTTGATTTATTTTTATATGTTATCTAATTTGATTTCCTACGTGCAGTCTTGCTAATTAATTGATTTCTGGAGACTTGATTGGCGGAGAGATTCTTTGGAGACTTGAGAAGCAGGGATGGAATTTTTTGTAAGGTATGATTCATATTTCTGGAAAAGTGGAAATCAAATTTATGAAATATGGACTTTTGTTTCTTACTTCGGTAAATCTCATTTCTTTCTTATTTATGGAGTTCATTAATTTAATATATTTTTTTTTATTTCCTGTAAATTAAATTTATTTTTCTGGAAATGAAAGTTCCATTGTTTCATAATTATTTTTCTGGAAATGAAAGTTAAATTGTTTCCTAATTATGTTTCTAGTTACATTTTTCCTGGAATATTGAGTTCATTAGTTGAAGATTTGTAATTTGTCCTAAAATTACATTTTTCCTCATTCAGAAACAACTTTAGTTTTTAATGTACTAATTTCTATGTTGTTTTGGTTTTAACATTGTTATTATTTAGATTGTGGACCGGAGCAATGATGAAACCAAAGAAAACAAAAGAGAATCACAAAAAAGGAATAACATTGAGTGTTGTTGATGCTATTTGGAAATGAGAAAGGGCATCTAGTTTTTCAAGGTCAATTAAAATGCAACATGGCACATGTGATTTATTTTATGTTTTTAAACGAAGTATATTTGTGTTAAGGGACTCAAGGTTTATTTATTTATTTATTTATTTTGAATAGTAGTTTAATGTTAACAGTCAAAAGAATATTACATACTCAGATTCGATTTTGATAAGTGTTATAAGCAAAAGTAGTTGTTTCGAGTTTGTTACTATTATGGCTATGCTATTTCTAGTTTTATAGTTATTTTTACCAAAAGTATTGAAGGTTCGGTCTTGATCCTATACATAACCTCTGACTTCACCCACTTTTGAAACGCAAATGAGTAAGGGTCCGGTGAATGGAAAGTGATTAATAAACCATGTTCTTTATTTGTTTACCTCCATGTTTTCTTAGAAAATATAAAACAGGGGCATTATTTTCTTATCTCGCCCTGGGCATGGAAAACCAATAGACCGGCCCTATATATATATATATATATATATATATATATATATATATATATATATATATATATATATATATATATATATATATATATATATATATAAAGTTGCCTCCTTAGGGTCTCACATGTGTTAGAAAGATGTCATACACAAATATTTGAGGTTCAAATCTGATCGTAAACAAAATTCATAGATTTAAAAATAAAAATAAATGGTATATAAGTTGGTGGTTATAAATAAACATACCAAAAAAAAAAATATACATATATAATTGTATACCAACAGCTTGAAGGCAGAAAGTAACATTACAAATGACAATGCAAACCTAGTGGCTTTACAATTACATAATCCCTCCACTCATGGCACCTAGTACGGGGGACCATCCTCATTCCACCTTCTTGGTTGGTATTATTTAGAGTATTTTAATCTAATACCTTTAATTTTGATTGGGCCTTTGATTTTCTTTATTCTTTAGAATCTAACGTGCGTTTTTGAATTTTACCATCCCTGATTGTGTTTAGTAAATGTTCACTAACCTAAGCTATTTTTCAAAGTTTTTATTGTTAATAAAAAAACATTTCAATTATTTGATCTTAATGAAGGTTTTTAAATAAAGTAAAACATAATTTGTTTTTTTTTTTTTAATTAAAGATCATGAATTTTTTTAAAAACAAATCTTGATCTTGAACTTATTTAATACATGAAAGGTTTATATTGAAGTTATCATGGCTCTATTTTCTTCTTTGTTATGAGTATAATCTCTCATTAAACCGTATAAATATAGTACAAATATAAAATATGCTATACTGACAAATACAATAGGCCTAATATGTTAAATACAAAACATATATAGAGATACAATAATACGCTAACATCCTCCCGCAATTTGAACGGGGTTGCGAGACCGAATGTTCAAACTGGATCTAAAGTCAAGAAACAGAGGAGTTGGAAGGCCCTTTGTGAATATATTAGCATACTGAGAGGATGAAGAACATGAAGAACCCGTATTTGACCCGTAGCCACGTGATCAAGAACAAAAATGAATATCAATATCAATATGTTTCGTACGATGATGTTGAACCGGATTGTCTATCTTATAAACTGCACTAGCATTATCGCAATAAATGATTGTGGCTTTGTCTGGGAGCCAATGCAACTCAATAAAAAGATTACGAATCCAAGACGTCTCAGCTACCGCGTTCGCAATGCCACGATACTTGGCTTAAGCCAAGGATCAAGAGACGGTGGTCTGCCTCTTGGGTGGCCAAGAGATAAGATTAGAACTAAGGAAAATACAAAACCCAGACGTAGACCGTCTAGAGGTAGGGCATCCAATCCAATTCGCATCACAATAAGCTATTAACCCTTGAGTAGGGTTCAAATAAAGCTGAAGGTCGTGATTATCTATCCTACGAAGGTATCGAAGAATGCGATTTAGCGCATTAAAATGAGTTTCTCGTGGGTCATGCATGTCAAGTATTGAAGAGAACATGCAAGACTACTGTAACACCGTAAATTTTCAAACAAAAATTTCATTTTAAAATCACATAATTCTCATAACACATTTCACAAAAATCTCGTTGAATTAATTTACAAACGCAACTCCACAATTGTTTAATTAATAATCCAAGATCCTCAAAACATGACTTTTTCTCTAGTGTGTACAATCAAGCTGATGCCTTCCCGCGATCCTGAGAAAAAATTGAAACACATATCACATAACACGGTAAGTACGAAGCTTAGTGAGTTCCCCAAAATACCACACATATCTCAATAGCCTCTCATGACTATACTTAGATAAGACCCTCCAGTCAATGTGTCTCAGTTGGACCCTCTGGTTCCAAAACTCGGGTGGACCCTCCGGTCCTAACTCAATAAGCTCATAATAATAATACTCAGCATAAATCACATAGACATAATGCATAATATCACAATACACAAGTAAGCACATAAAACATCTCAGTCACACAAGATGCCACTCATGGTAAGTATAGTGAGAAGACTCGCCTTGAAGCAAGCAAGCTAATACACTTCGTACACGAATCACCGATCTAGCCTCCGCCTAACACATATGATAATTATCTCTAATTAAATCACAACTCCAAGTAAACTCATACTAGCCCCTCTCTAGCTCTTGGGAAGGGTAAAAGACCATTCTACCCCTCCATGGTCTCCATTACTCACATTTGGTCAAAACCCCAAAAGTCAACAGAAGTCAAACTTGAGTCAACAGTCCATGTTGACCCAACTCGTCGAGTGCATCAAGGCGACTCGTCGAGTCCCCTCGTTTCCTCAGAAGCCTCATGAAAACCAATTCAACTCATCGAGTTGACCCGCCAACTCGCCGAGTTACAGCATGCTCAGGCTCATCGGGATACACCCTAACCGACTTGTCGAGTCAACTCATTGACTCGACGAGTCCATTCAGTCTGTATTCTCATTCTGACGTTTGAAGGCAAATCTATCACTCTAAACTCTAGATCTAGACTCCCAAGGCTCGAATGTCACATAAAGCTTCGATCTTTACGTTCATGCATGGCATATTTGCTCCATAATGCCAACACAAGCTCCAAAAAGGGGTTAAACGCACAAGAACTTGCCTCAAGCTCAATAAAGCTTGGATCTTTGGACTCTCAAGGCCTCCTATAGTCCAGATCTGAGGTTCCAACCTCAAACCATGCTCAAATAACCCAATGACACAAGATGGATGGAAGAAAATCCTAAAAACTCCCAAAAATGAGATCTAACAAAATATGTGGCCAAGATGAGAGCTTTTTACCTCCGCACAGATGCTAATGAAAGAAGAACACTAGATCCATAGCCCCTCCCCAATAGAATCCACATTGCTCCCCAAATCTTCTTCCAAAAATGCACAAGAATGCTCAATTTGGTCTCTCTCTCTCTCTCTCTCTCTTCATAACAAATGGGGCAGGTTTAGGGTTTCTCACATGATCTAAGATGACAAGGGTGGCGGAAAAGAGGGTCTAAGGTCCTTTGGATAGGACCCAACCCTGAAGATTTAGGGTTTCCACACACAGCGCCAACTTGTCGAGTTGGTCACTAAACCCACATGGCCAAAACCCGCCTCTACTCAACGAGTGGAGCTCCGACTCGCCGAGTTGCTCTATCATGAAGAATATAAATCACTTAAATATGATACCTGAAATTTCGGGATGTTACAACTATAGTATAAAATAGGATCATAAACTAGAGGACCAGTGTCTCCCAATTTTGCGGATGTGTTGGCTCGTTTCCTGAAGTTTGAGGCTATACTTATGTTGAGATAAGAACATACCCTGGCGATCGTGTGTCACAACTATGCCAAGAAAATAATTGAGTTCACCGAGATCAGTCATTGTAAACTCACTGGCTAAGGTGGAGGTGATGTGTTGCAATAACTCTGTGGATGAGGCTACGACAACAATGTCATCATCGCAGAATAATAAGTATACCATATGTGAGACGTGAAGATAAATAAATAATGAGGAATCACATCGGCTGTGGGTAAATTCAAACCGTAAAATATACTGAGAAATTTTGTGAAACTAAGCCCTAGGAGCCTGCTTAAGGCCATAAAGAGATCGTTGAAGAAGACAAACAAGATCTTGGTGAGATCGGTCTCTGAATCTTGGGGGTTGATGCATGTAGACGTTTCCTAAAGGTTACCGTGTAAGAAAGCATTTTTCACATCCAACTATCTAATAGGCTATTGCTGAGATACTGCAAGAGAGAGAACAATACGGATGGTGGCTGATTTAATCACGAGGCTAAAAGTTTTTATCACAATCAATGTTAGGAGGCTAAGCTTTATCATTAGCCACAAGCCGAGCTTTATACCGAGCTAGAGAGCCATCTGCATGAAGTTTCGATTTAAACAACCAAATACAATTAATAATATTGGCCCTAGTGGGACGCGGAACAAGAGTCCAAAATAAGTGATTTATACTCTCTGTACATGGCATGACACCATTTAGGGTCCATAAAAGCTTGAGAGTAGGAGCGGGGAACCAAATAAGTAGTGTCAACGTGAAGATTCATTTTATGAATTGGCTTTACAATTCCTGGACGAGACCTAGTGGTCATAAAATGCGTAGACAAGGGAGGAGGAGGTTGACTAGTAGAGACACGGGAATCAAATGCAAAATGATAGGATGTCAAGGGAGACTAAGGTCATGAGGATCATCATCCGGAGGAGGAGCGACGGGGGCAGAAACCGTCAGAATAACGATAGCGGTAGACTCGGCAGGTTCGCCTATTTGTGGAGGAAGTGCTAGGTGAACGGACAAACCGATACGCCATAGGTTTGACCTCATCGGGATAATTATCCAAAAACCAATAGGATAGGGAAGCATCGGGAGTCATGGATCAAAAAGGAAAGGAAGTCTCATCAAAGACAACATGTCGAGGGATAATAATCTTATTTGTTTCAACATTTAGACATTGATACCCTTGCTATTGGGATGAGTAACCGAGAAAGACACATGAAGTGGAACGAAGAGCAAGTCTGTGAGGGGTGACAATATGGGGGTAACATAAGCACCTGAAGACCCTATGATGATCAAAAGATGGGGGTTTGTTAAACAAGGTTTGATAAGGAGTGAGATTTTTTAGAGTAGAGGAGGGAAGAATGTTAAGTAGGTGAACTGCCATGTAGAGAGCTTCACCTAAATATTGGGGCGGAACATGAGCATGAAAGAGAAGAGTGTGGATGACATTATTGATTGTGCGGATCATGGGCTCAAACTTGCCATTTTGTTGAGACGTGTGAGGGAAATAAAAATGAAATTAAATGTCATTATTAACACAAAAAGATCTTAGATGATGATTATTATATTCACCACCGTTGTCACATTGAAGAGATTGAATGTTGGTACGAAATTGGGTTTGAACAAATTTATGAAAATGTTGAAATTTAGCACAAACATCTGATTTGTTTAGTAACAGATACACCCAAAGAAAGTGAGAAAAGTTATCCAAAAAATGATATTGTATTTTATTCCACTTAAACTAGCAATAGGGGATGTCCAAACATCCGAATGAACAATCTGAAAAGGGAATTGAGAAACAAAATTTGACATACGAAAAGGTAATCTAACATGTTTGCCTACTGGGCACGAGTGACACACTGTAGATTTATTATTGTTCGTACAGGGAATCAAATTACTAGAAAATAAATGTTGAAAAACATGGTGAGTGGGGTGAACAAGGCATTGGTGCCACAAAGAAGAACTGACAGAAAGAAGAGCTTGAGCGGTAGGCTGAGTGACGGGATAGAGATCACTAGTGCTATCACATCGGAGAAGGGTGCGCTGGGTCTGAAAAGCAATGACAGAAAAACCGAATTCATCAAAAGAAATTATACATTTATTGTCTCTAGCAAAACGACGAACAAAGATTAGATTTTTTATGATATTAGGTATAATAAGAACACGATTTAAACGCGAGGGACAAAACCAATACAAACGCGGAAGAACCGTGTCTATGGATGCTTTTACGGGAATGAGAGACCCATCACCAAATAAAACAGACGAAGATAAATCATTATTTTAACAGAATCGAGGATACCTTAATCTGCATGAAGGTGAGTTGTGGCCCCGGAGTCCATGAACCAGTCAAGTTGGGAAGATAGAGGGGTTAAGGTCATTGTTTTGAACATCTGTCGGAAGGGAGTGGGCTGATCTGATGTAGTAGGAGAGATAAAAGCCTGCTGACTTTATTGTGGACCAAAATTAGCCCAATGTTGTTGATGATGAGGCTGTTGGGCTGAATGACGAGCCGGGAAAATGTCGGCCAGATTGACATTGGGCCCAACAGTAGAGAAATGTTGATGAGTTGGCCCAAACGAAAGAGGGGCCCACCCATAAGGAGACTAAACATATTGTGTTTGTTGTTGTCTTCCACCTCGATTACCGCCACGAGAATTACTTCGACCTCCACGAAAGGATCGACCACCTGATCGACCTCTGCCTTGGTAATATCCGTCACCACCACATATGTTGCTGCGATGCTGGTGAGAGGAGTTGGTGTGTTGGGTGGCGAGGACTTGAGGTGAGGAGGAGTGATCAGAACTTGCAGTAGGGATGGATCAAGTGGTTTCAAGTTGAAGACGTCACTCGTCAACTGAAAGCATAGATCGAGCATCATCCAAAGTCAAATAAGGCTGAGGCTTCTGGAACCGGATGAAGCTGAGAGACGATTAGGTTTAACCGTGTTGCTCTAATACCATGTTATTAGTATAATTTCCCATGAAAACGAGCCCCTCTCATTAAACCGTATAAATATAGTACAAATACAAAATGGCCTATATTGGGAAATACAACGAGCCTAATATGCTAAATACAAAATATATATATATATATATATATATATATATATATATATATATATATATATATATATATACAATAATAGGCTAACCAGGAGAGTTTTTATTAGCTCTAAGGCTATATGGAGTGGTCACTACAAACTCACCGGAAAAGTGACACCACCTCTGCGCCACGTCACCTTCACCACCAACCCACTCCACTATGGAAATGGTCACCACTAACAACATTCACTTTTATATTATTTTTTTTTACCATTTTGTTAAATAAATAAAATATTAAATAAATAACATATTTTATAAATAACATATTTTATATTAATTAAAACCACATTACATAATTTAAAACATAGAAAATTAAAACTAAAATACTAAAAAAAACATAATCCATACTTAGAAAATTAAACCTAAATTATTAAAAAACATCAAATCTAGTTGCGATATTGGTCGAGAACTTCTTGTTGAATTTTCATAAAGACCCTTAAAATTTTCGGGTCGAGATTGGGTTGCGGCACTGTGTTTACGATTTGAAGATTGGTGAGTGCCAATTGTAGCCGGCGTTGCTCCTTCGTTGACTCAAATTTTTTTTCTAAAAAATTTAGAGTTTTTTCGATTTTCTCCGCTAACATGTCCTCGTTGGTTGATTTTCCGCTAGACGAAGCCCCCTTTCTCGCTTTGTCCCTACCCGGTGGTCGACAAAGATGGACGTCCGATGGACCCTCACCCTCGGTGGCGTCGAACTCATCATTGAGGTCGAGGTTAGCACCGATCTCCGACTCGGACGTTCTCGGCCTTTTATTGGAACCGGTGGTAGATTCCGAATGCGCCGTTTCCGGATAAAGGACCCATTTTGGGCCATTGCGACAAACTTCCCACGCTTTTTGGTTGCCAAAAGGTTTACCATTGTTGGTAATTTTGTATTGGTGCAACGCCGTTGACAAAATGTTGAAATCGTTGCTACCACTTCGATGCATATTTTTTAAATTGTCAAACACGCCGTTAAATTTGGTACACGTTGCTCTAAGCTCGCGCCATTTAGCATTGACTGAATCATATGTCCGGCTCGTTTGCCTTCCCAATAACGCGTGGAAGTGGTCTAAAATACGATTCCAAAAGCTATGTCCCGATTGCGCGTTGGCGACATCCCCGTCTTGTGATATGGCAATCCAAGCTTTAGCTAAAGTCGCCTCCTCCTCCTCGGTCCATTGGGTGTTTTTCTTCTTTGTTGAATCTTTGGATTTTTTTTGCCTTCTACGAGTTGGTTGTGTTTCTTGAACCCGTTCGTCGTCGTCTTTATCGTCGAAGTTTACGGGTTGAGATTGCGATAATGGAACTTGAGAGGGTTGTGAACTTGGTTGTGGCTGTTGGAAAGTTTGGGGCTGAAAACGCGGAGGAGGTTGTTGTTGAAAGGGTTGAAATTGGGTTTAAACAAATTGTGGTTGTGGTTGGTTTTGGTAGTAGTGTAGGTGGTATGAAAGATTGGTAAATAAAGGTTGTTGAACGGGGGATGATAACAATTGCATATAGCCAATGTTTGTTAAAGGATCATTTGGAGTATTTGGGGTGTTTGGGGTGGGTGGGTTATTTTGGTTTGGATCCATGGAGGAAAGTGTATTTTTTGAATGAGAGTATGTTTCTTTGTGTTCAAAATGTTGTGTGTGTTTGAATGGTAATATATATGTGATATATATAGAGAGTTGGTAGTAATAATTAATTAATTAATTTTTTTTTTTTTTTTACAAACGGTAATAAAAAGCAACGGTCAAAAAGTAATGCCCAATCAAATCAAGCGTCTTGACCCGTCTTCACGTCCACGGAACAAGACCCCCACCAGAAGGTGGGGCGGTGTTCACGCGTGAAGGGAGCTGACACGTCAGCTCCCACGCGTCTTCCGAGCTCCCACTCCTGATAGCCTAAACACATATGTATGATAAAGCTGATAAGTCTAATCTGAAAACTCTAGAGGAGTTTAGATTTACGTAGAAATTTGGTGGAATAGGTATTAAAAAGTGGTTACTGACACTGAAAGCTTAGGGACCGTGTTATTAATGGTCCTGTATTTTTTTCATATTAACAAAACAATGGATTACGATTGTCGTTAAAACTAGAACCACAAAGACATAATTTTCTATTCACAAAATATACATACACAGCTAGTTTTGCCTTTTCATTCAAACACGGAGCCATTTTTCAACATTTTCATACCACGTAACATGTCAACCACAACCTATTTCTCACTTCTCACTATCATAATACTATTATTTAATAGGACATCATTTCCTTTTATATAATATAAACCGATAATGTTCCAGTTCTACATGTCATTATCTCTATTATACACAAAAAAGATAAAAAGATAACAAAATCTTCAAAATTACAACAAATAAGAAATAGAAAACGATTGAATAACGAGGATTTGAACCATAGTTCCTTAAATATTATGATCCAAAAATCATCAGACTAAATGTTTAATTTTGATGATGGGGTATTGATTATTACTTGTACAAACATTACTACCCTATCACCTCCTCCATATCCTAAAAATCTTGGAGAAAATACAAATGAATACACGGCCCCTTTCCCTCTTCTCCAAATTTGAAGTAGAGACCATAAATATTTAACAATTCTGCCCAATATCACACATTTTAACAAAATCTTCATTTTCACCACCAATAAACAACAAATGCTCACACTTCTTCCACCGCACCGGAACTAGCAGCACCACCACTCGAACCGCCTCGTGATTCTTGACATTTAGCAGTCACCTCCGCCACCACCAATTTTGTCAGAAACAACCCCGCCACAAACGCCGCCGCCATAAGCATGGTGAAGACCGCACTCCAACTCCGAGTCGAAATGTAGCCCGTCAGCACCGGTCCAATTGCGGCACCGATCGACCCCGTTCCGTCGATAATCGCAGTTACAGTCGCTAGTGCCTTAGAGTTTCCCCTCAGAGATTTGTGAGTCCCGAGATCAGCCGAAACCGCAGTCGTGATCAAAGCATATGGACCGTTAACAAACATCCCGGTGACCAGCATCAGGATGATGTTTATAGACATTGACATATGTCCGTAACTTCTATAAAGATACAGCGCGGGGATCGCACAGTACATAAAGCTCGCTGCCGTAATGGCACGAGCCCCTAGCCGGTCAGATATATGACCGGCTAGGATTCCTCCTACCACACCCCCTACGTCAAATAATGTGGATAAGTTCCCCGCCGCCTCATTCGATAAATATTCACCATTTATAGCTGCAAATTTCAAAACACAATAAATTATTAAGAATAACAAATAATATTCAAGGGATATTTAATAAGATTATATTACTGTATATTTGTAACACGTACCTGTGTGACTAATGTAGAACGGAAGCCAGTAGAGAAACGTGTAGGCCACCAATTTGGCAAAAAATAGGCAAAATGCAAAAGGAGCAACCCCTGGAATTTTCCAAGCTTCAAGAAATCCAACAGGCTTTCCTTTCTCGTTATCGGGTTTTGAGCTCAGTAAATGTTGAGATAATCCCTGCTTTTTAGGCGACCCGGATTCATCCTCATCTTGATTGACTCCCACCGATTCAGGATCAACCGGCAAGAACAGAAAAACCAGAACACCAACAAAAGCGATCATCAAACCGGGAACCACCATTGACCACCCCCACCCGTATTTTAAAAAGTAGGCTGCGATCAATGATCCGGCGATATTTCCGACGGATGTGTGGGCGTTCCAAATACCCATTATGAGTCCTCTCTTACTCTTTCCAAACCAATTACCGACGACTGAAACTACAGAAGGCCATCCGGTTGACTGAAACAGCCCGGCTAACATTTGAACTATCAAGTAGTAGTAGAAGAAATGAATGTTTGCCCAGTATCCGACACCAAATAATGAAGTGAATAAACCCGTTCCCAGCATTCCGATTGTTAGAAAGATTCTTAGGTTCATTCGATCGCCAATATGTCCTGAAAAGAACATGCCGACGGCGTATACAAAAAGGAACGCTAAGTCTAGATCTCCGAGCAAACCTGTTCCGTTTGTGCCATTGAATGGGGCCCACCCGCTTCCTAGAACCCATTGAAGTGCGTTAGATCTGTGTAGAAATGCGGCTGATTGTAGGGATTCGTCGGGAGTTTGAGGATCGAGTGCGCTTTTGATGATGCTGGTGGTTTTACGGGAAGCATGGTAGCTTGCGTATGCGAGAAACGTAACGATTAGAACAATGGCTTGATGGGATTTGAATGAGATGTTTGATTTCTTGGTGCATTCTACGAATCTGATTCCTGGAGGTTTTGTGTTTCTACTTGATTCCGGTTCTAAAATGGAACCCATTGATGTATTACTATTTACTGCTTCCAAAACTTCAATTTTCTTTTCCTCCACCAGTTTAACGAAGCTGAAAACACGAAGATCGATCACCAAATTATATTTTAATCGTTGAAAAAATATTAGTGCAAATTATAATTTAAAAAAAAAAAAAACTTCTCCTTAACTTAGATTTATCCCCATCGAAGAAGTTAATGGATATGAAATCGGATTTATTAAACAAACATAAGCTATATAAGGCAAAACTCCAAAAAAGTTTGTTTAATAAAATCAAAATTATTCCTTAAAATCATGGAACTCTCTACCAATCGAATCAATAATCGGAAAACCAATTATTTTCAGTTGATTTAAATAAAAACACAAATACATTATATTGTAAATTAACAGCAAATTCAGTTAAAGCGGATGACAGAAGGAGATTCGATTTAGCCGATAAAAATAAGCAAAAGTAAGAATGAGATTAGTTACCAAAAAGAAAAAAGAAAATCAATTCTAAGAATATTTGTTTCGAAATCATCCAAAACAGCGATAAGTTACCGGATTGATCAGGTCAATCGTCTTGAATTTCCGGTCAATATATTTCTACTACTCCAGTACTCCCGTTAATTGAAGAACTGATATGGAAGATGTTCCCAAAATTGAATATAAAGAAAACGAAGAACGGGGATAAGATTCTGGGTTTTAATATACGTATTAAATTTGGAAAGATTTACGTCAAAACCGATTAATCTAATCTGCGGTTTCGATGATGATAATTGATAAGATCGCCATGAAGATGATGAAACCGAAAACAAATGCAACAAACTCTTAGTCAATTAAAAGGAAGAGAAGAACTTACCTATATGCAAATCGATTGATTCTCTGTCTAGATTTCCACGATTTTCGCTCGTATCTATCTATACACGTATCTATAATCGTCGATCTTCTTCTTCTTCTTCGTTGAGTTGTGTGACGAATGCGTAACTATGTTTCAGCTGTTGGCCTGTTGCTGTGGGTTGCGCAATGGAGAACATCCTATTTTATAGCGTAAAGGTTTTATTTAGTTCAGATGTTAAATTACCATAACGCCCTTGCTTCATCGTCATAATTGCCACTTCATCACGCCAAATATGTTTCAGCGGATGGGGGTGGAGATTACGATACTACCCTGGGTATGTTGGTAATTTGCCAATGCTAATAATTAACTGCAATTAATGATAAATTTGTTATAAAAGATAACTTAATAGATTTGAGCCTGAAGGTTCTAATATAACTATTAACTAGAAAATCTTGAGTTCAATTTCAGATAGAAGAGATATATAGTTATCTGCCATTAAAATAAATAAATAAATAAATAAAAAGTAAAGGAAAAGATATGAACTTATACTACTCTAGTATTGGTTTTAATTATTTTATACGTTTTGTTTTGAGTTGGTTCAAGTACATACAGTTTTTTTTATAATAAAAGTTTAATCCAAATAAATTTTTTGCTCCTTAATATAAATTGAGGTGTGTCAATACTATTTGTTCGATACTCGTCGTAACATTTGTTGAATGAAAGAAACGTCGATTATTTATTCAAGAACTACAAAAGACACAAGAGAGAAATGATAGATAGTCCGAAATTTGACCTTGTGTAGGAAGATAAAATCATGATGGCCAATTGATGTTAAGTTTTGTTTTTATCATCGACAACGTGATCGGACAAATAATACCAGCTTATAGTAGGAAAAGTTGTAGTAGTACTAGTTTTTCAATTTATCGGTCAATAATTGTATTTACTGTTTATTATTATAATTTAAAAAAAGTAGGGTTATTCTATATATACTCCTATTTATTATTAATTGTATCTCTCATTTAGCTTTGTATTTTTAGGAAATTAAGTAATCTAATCATATTTTCAGCATTTTTAAAAAAAAAATAATAACCACTACAAATATTTTTTTTGTAAAATAACCATTATCTTCGGAATGAGTCATTTCGAAGTCCATTTTGGATTGTGTACCTGGCCAATCCATCAAAGACCTTCCAAAATGCCTATTCCGGACTAATCTAAATTGTTCTAGATCTCAATTTACAAAACCATGTTCCGGATTTTATTTCGATACATTCTGAATCTCGATTTACAAACTCATTCCAACACATTTCGGGGACTACCATACATTTCAGAGTTAAGATATGGAACACGATCTTGATGAGTTTGTCGTTTTATGGGTAATTCCTTTACTTTTACATTTTTAGCAGTTTAATTTTAAGATTATTGGTCTTAGTAACTTAGTCTGGAACATGAAAAACATGTAAGGAATGCATAGAACACGTTCTGGACTAGCAATACATATTAACATTAGATTTAGTACCAACCCAAAACTAGTTAATAGGGATGGTACTAGACCAAGTGGATCCAAGGATCAAGAAAAGCAACAAAGTTAGTTTTCTGTTTTCATACAGAATTCTAAATATATTCAGAACTATATTTTTGTGATTTCTGAAGCATTTTATGTTCAGGATGATAATGTTGCATGGTGGGTTGATTAGGGAGCAACAAACCATATATGTAAAGATCTTCGTTGGTTTAAGGAATGCTAACCAATAGAAGATGGATCTGTAGTGAAAATGAGAAATATTGCTACTGAACCAATCAAGAGTTTAGAATCTATTTTGCTTTACTTTACTTTTGGAAAATGTTTGTGTCTGAACAATGTTTTATATGTTCCGAGGATTTGAAAGAATCTTGTGTCTGGAATTGTGTTGAAAAATTGTGGTTACAAACAAGTACTAGAAAATGACAAGTACATCTTGTCCAGACATGGTTCTTTTATGGGTTTTGGTTATGTATGTAATGAAATTATAAGGCTTAATATAAATTATCCTAGTTATGATAATTCTGTTTACATGGCTTATTCTAGTTCTAGCAATACTAGGACACATTCATTACAAGATAAGAAAAGACATGTCAAAATGATTTTAATTCCTGCTTTTGATATAAATAAAGGAAAATGTAAAACATGTATGTTAACTAAAATCACTAGAAAACCTTTCAAGTATGTTGTTAGGGAAAGCAAGGTGTTAGAACTTATACATAGTGATTTATATGATTACCATACAACACCTTCCCATGGAAACAAAAAATTTGTTGTTATTTTTATTGATAATGCATCTAGATATTGTTATGTCTATTTGCTTCATTCAAAAGATGAATCTCTATAAATTAAATTATTTTAAACAAGAGGTTGAACTTCATAAAAATGATTCACTAAAAGTTTTACATACTGATAGAGGTGGTGAGTATTATGGTCCAGTTTATTTTGAATCAACTGGAATAATATATCAAACCTCCTTATACACCACAACAAAATGGTGTTGACTTTGAAAGAAATGGTTAACTCCATGTTGTCTTATTTAGGTTTAAGTGATAGGTTTTAGGGTGAGACAATGTTAACTGCATGTTAAATCTAGAATAGAACTCCAAATAAAAGGATTAAGAATACTCATTATGAACGTTGGTGGCAAAAGGTACCAAATTTGAGTTATCTCAAAGTTTGGGGTTGTAGAGCAGTTGTAAGGCTCACTAAACACAAATGGAAAACATTGGGTGAAAGAGTATAGATTGTATCTTCATTGGATATGTTGAGCATTCCAAAGCTTATAAATTCTATGTTTTATATCTAATAACTCTGTGTCTGTGAACACTGTTATAGAGTCTACAGATGGTATCTTTGATGAAGAAAGATTTACATCTATTCTAAGACCAAGGGGCATGATTCATCAATTTTCCAGCAAGAGTACAACTCAAGTTAAAGATGTTTTTGGTGGTACAAGTTTTGTGCCAGAACTCAGAAGTAGTACGAGAGGTAGAAAAGCTAAATCTTTTGGATCTAAATTCAACTATATATAGTTGAAGGCACAAGGGATGAGACTGTGTCTCAACATTAATATTGTTTTAATATTGAGGTGGACTCAAAGACTTTCAATGAAGTTATGGCTTCTAGAGATGTTCATTTTTGGAAAGAGAAATTTTGGATGAGATTGATTCTGTCATGCATAAAAATACTTGGGTATTGTCTGATTTACCTCCTAATTGCAAGGCATTACGATGTAAATGGATCCAAAAAAGTAAGATAAAGGTGTGTGGCTCAATTAATAAGTATAAAGCCAAATTGGTTATCGAAGGCTTTAGGAAAAAGGAAGGGATTGATTTCTTTGATACTTATGCTCCTGTTGCCAGAATTTCCACTATCAAATTAATGTTAGCTCTTGCAGTTATACATAAACTTGTGATTCACCAAATGGATGTGAAAACTGTATTCTTGAATGGTGATTTGGATGAGGAAATTGATATGAAACAACTTGAAGGGTTTTTGATGCCAGGAAATGATCACAAAGTAAGAAAGTTGAAGAAATCATTATATGGTTTAAAAAAAGCACCAAAAATGCCATCAAAAGTTTGATGATGTTGTCTTGTATAATGGTTTTGCATTAAACCAAGTTGTCAAGTGTGTATATAGCAAATTTGATGCTTCTGGTAAAAGGAGTTATAATTTGTTTATATGTGTGGATGATATGTTGATTTTTGGTATTGTTTGGAAGAAGTTAACAAAACCAAAAAAATTCTTATCATCTAGTTTTAAATGAAAGACCTGGGGAAGGCAGAGGTCTTTCTTGGTATAAAAATTTGACAAGGAAATAATGGGATTTCAATTTCTCCATCTCATTACATTGAGAAAATTTTGAAAAAGTTTAACTTTGAGGATTGTTCTCCTGTTAGCACTCCTATAGATCCTATTCTTAAGCTTCTACCAAATAAAGGATCTCCAATGTCTCAACTTCAATACTCAAGGGCTATTGGTTGTCTGATGTATTCCATGATTAGTATTAGGCCTGATGTAGTATATGTTGTGGGAAGGCTTAGTAGATATAATAGTAATCGTAGTTCACATCATTGACAAGTTGTGAGTAGAGCATTTAAGTACTTGAAAGGGACCATGAATTATCGTTTAACATATAATGGATATCCTTCTATTTTATAAGGATATTTTGATGCCAGTTAGATTAACAACTTAGAAGATCACTCATCTACAAGTGGTTGAATGTTTCTTCTTGGAGGAGGAGCCAATTATTAGGCATCCAAGAAACAGACATGTATTACCAACTCACCCATGGAATTTGAGTTTATAGCTTTATCTGTTGCGGGTAAAGAAGTTGATTGGCTAATGAATTTGATTTATGAAATTTCATTATAGCCTAAACTGAGATCTACCGTTTCTATCAGATGTGATAGTGTTGCAACATAGGCTAAGGATTACAGTCGAGTATATAATGGGAAGTCTAGACATTTAGGTGTTAGACATAACATGATCTATAAGCTCATCATGATTGGTGTGATATCTGTTGAGTTTGTGAGAACTCAGTTAAATTTGGTCGATCATGTAACTTAAGGGTTAGCAATAGATCCTGTGTAAAAGGCCACTTTAGGGATAAGTTTAAAGTCCATTTAAAATCTTTTATATTAAGATACTCGATTATATTAGATGTTGAATTCAATATGGAAAGCTTAATATTTAAAGATTGGAACACACTATTGTTATCATCCCAAGGTATGTGTTCGGTACTGCAAGTATAAGGAGGTTGAAATTTCATTTCTTAATAATTCTTTGAAAAATTGCATTTGCATGTGCAAGAACAAAGGAACTACCTATATAAGCATGAAGTTTAGCTGTTTTAAGAAGTTGGGACTTGACTTTGATTTGCTTATTGAAGAATGGGACACAAGCTAGTAAAATATAGTGTCAAGTTAGAAATTATGAGAATGTACAATGTTGTGTATCTTATCTTCATGCATTCACTTGGATAGAAATGGTCCAATCCTTAGTGACACATTGATATTCGAATATTTGGAATGAATAATATACTAATGTGAAATTCAATCGTCACGATATTTCATTTATGCATCAGTTTGTTGTTGTTATGTTTTGTTTTTTAAGTTAATCAGGATTACACTTAAATAGGGGAGGTTTGTTGGTGAATTGTTTCACTCAGTGTATTTAAGTGTAATGGACTGACTTTTTGACCAAAATTAATCTTAATGAATATTAAATAAGAAAGGAAGTTGTGGAGTACACACTTGTTTAAGTTTATTCAAGATTTTAAGTATGGGCTAAACTGATTTCAAAGTTGGTTTGAAATCGGAACAAAAAACAATTTCGGAATAAGTAAGTGTTGGACCGAAACTGATTTTGGAATTAAGTTAGTCTCGGACCAATATTGAGTTCGTAATTGGAAGTGATGTGAATGTGTGACATCCCCCATTTTTCAGAACCAATTTAAAAGTTTTCTTTACGCTTTTAAGTATTGAAATGCAGAAGTTCCTAGTTAAATAAATATTTTTGAAATATAAAAAAAGTTATTAAAACCTTCGGTATGTCATTCGTTTATATCCGAACATACGTCACACGTAAATAAAAAGGTCCTGAAATAACTAATGCAAACCTATCATTTATTCCACTCAACGTCCTAACTTGGCAATTTCAACTTTTGCTCCACTACATGTGAAGCCAAAAAAATGAGTGTGTCAAGTTTGGAAAATTTGGTGAGATGCGTAGGGTTTTCAAGCCCATAACATTTAAATGATAAGATATCATTCCTGCAACACATATGTCAGTTGTAAATATATATCCTGTGCTAAGACCATCTACCCAATCCCAACGTATCCTCATAGATCCTAATTTAACAATCATCTGGAAGAATCATCTTACCGGATTAATTGTCAAAGCTATGGATTTAGCACTGTACAGATGAACCTTGGCAGCTATGGATTTAATGTTTGTTATAGGAACCTCGGGCAACAATGGACTTTGTGCCAATTCCTTAGGTCAATCTTTAGGAACGAATGAAGGAAGGATAGTCGATTCTTAGGGTAAAACCTTAATAAATAAAGAAGATAATGGGGATGGGTAATTGGGTTCATTGTTTTATGATTGAATATAATAATTATATTATTGTGGGTTGAAAACCCTATATGCTCACCAGGCTCCCATGTAACACCGAAAACTTCAAAACAATTTTTCATTTAAAAATAATCGTTTAAATCTTAAAAACACTTTGCTTAAAATCTAATTCATAATCAAATTACAAAACATAACTCCATTTTCACTTGCATAATAAACCAGGATCCTCAAAACATGACTCTTTCTCTGGTGTGTACAATCGAGCCGGTGTCGTCCCATGATCCTGAGAAACCTGAAACACATAACACAAAACACTGTAAGCACGAAGCTTAGTGAGTTCCCCAAAATACCACACATAACACATATTAGCCACTCGAGGCTATAACTCTGTGGGTCCGTGGACCCTACTCTGTGAACCTTCCGGTTCTAACTCTGTGAACCTTCCGGTTCTAACTCTGTAAACATGCACAACATAAATCACATAGAAATAATGCAGTACAACACATAACATACGCATCATACAAATACTCTGTCACATAACTTTGGTTACCTACTCAAGGTAAAGTATAGTGAAAAGACTTACCTAGCAATCAGAAAGCAATTATCTGCACAAGCGAACCTCGGACTCGCCACCGCCTAACACATAAGGCAAATATCTCTAATTAATACTCGAAGTCCCAACTCTAATTAACTGGCGATTACTCTTTCCCTCTCTAGTCAGGTAATGGGTAAAAGACCATTTTACTCCTCCCTTACCTCTATTACCTCTGTTGACCAAAACTCCCAAAGTCAACATAAGACAATTCAAGTCAACGGTCAACACTGACCAGACTCGGCGAGTCCATGCAGGTTCTCTAAATCCTTTATAAACCTCTTAGACACGACGAGTTCCCTCTCCACTCGTCGAGTTACTCGGAAACGAAACGCGGGGCAACCCCGAATCGACTCGTCGAGTCTGCCGATGGACTCCGCGAGTTGCTCCCATGACAACCCTCATCTGACCTTCTGAGGTCAGATCTGATTCACCAACCCATAGATCTAACTCCCTCAAAGCCAATAACCACAAAAGGTCGAACCTTAGGCACTCATGCAAGGTTCTACAAGCTCATTTGGGTGAAACCCTTCATTACATAACAACCCTAGCTCAAAACTCCAAATAGAATGCATAAAGCAGGATGGAAGGGACTCTTTGGACCTCTTTAGGTCCAGATCTATGACTTCACACTCAATGGGACACTATACTCCACAAATCAAGCCATAAAAGAAGCTAGAAAACCCTAAAATTACCAATCTTACCCAAAACAGAAAAGGGAGAACAATTGATACCTCTATGGTGAAGATTCAAGCTTAGAAGCTCTGAATCGACACCCCCCTTGACCTCCCTTTGCTGGAAATGACTACTCCATTGCACAACCACTTCAAGAATGCTCCAAAATGGATCTTCTTCACTCTCTTAGCTCTCTGGTTCAATAGGAGTCTCTCAAAGGTGTAGGTGGCCGCCACTGGAGGCCATAAGGGCCTTTAAATAGGTCCCAAACCCGGACAATTAGGGTTTTCCTTAACAGCGCCGACTCGGCGAGTCCAAATACCCGACTCGTCGAGTCCCTTCATTAAACTGGTCCCCAAAACGCGACCCTACTCGACGAGTTGAGGCGTCAACTCGCCGAGTCTCCTTATTCCCTAATATAAAATACTCAAATTCCCACACCTGGATATCCGGATGTTACAATTCTCCCCCACTAGAATCAGACTTCGCCCTCGAAGTCTCACTCTGGAAACAACTCCGGATGCTGCTCACGCATCTCGCGCTCTGGCTCCCAAGTAAGCTCTGACCCCTTCCGGTGTTGCCACTGGACCTGCACCAGAGGCTCCTCTTTGTTCCTTAGAACCTTGATCTTTCGATCCCAAATAGCCACTGGTCTCCCAACGAAGTTCAGGCCCACATCCATCTGAATATCCTTTAATGGCACTACTGTCGACTCCTCGGCTATACACTTTCGCAGTTGCGACACATGGAAACTGTCATGGATTTAACCTAGCTCTGTAGGTAGCTCCAACCGGTAGGCTACCCTGCCTACCCTCGCGATCACCCGAAAAGGACCGATATATTGGGGCCCCAACTTGCCCCTCTTCCTGAATCGGATCACTCCTTCCCAAGGAGAGACCTTCAGTAGTACACAGTCACCGACCAAAAATTCGAGCTCGGATCGGCGCCTGTCCGCATAACTCTTATGGCGACTCTGAGCGGTCAACAACCTCTGCCTGTCCTGCTGTATCTGCTCTGAAATCTGAAGTACGATCTCTGTACTTCCCATCACACGTTGCTCTACCTCTCTCCAGCAAATGGGGTCCGACGCCCCCTCCCCTACAACAGCTCAAAGGGTGGCATACTGATGCACTAATGATGGCTGTTATTGTAGGAAAACTCTGCCAAGGGAAAATACGGGCCACAATTTCCACCCGAAATCTAATACGCATGCCCGAACATATCCTCGAGCGTCTGAATCGGTCGCTCGCTCTGAAGTGTCCACAGACATCACCATGGTAAACTCTAGCTCATTTCTCATATTCATCTTCGATACCGAGCACCAGGTCAGCTTTTGGCCCCACAGCTAATCCCCCAAAGGTCACACATAACATGATCCAAAATATCTCACTAACTTCCTCCCCGTGACCACTATCACGGCCCAGTGACACGCAAGTCACGAAATTCCCTTTTTTCCTCATAAAAAAAATACAATCCAATCGAAGATCGCCTCAGCTCTAACCTCTGGCGCCTGCTGCGCGTATTTTCCCGCACGCCTTGCTGACCCTCCCGACAGAGACAGGGACCCCAGTCTCGCCCCGGTTTAACCACTAGGCTCCAAGAACTAAACACTAGGGCTACTCAAGCCTAAAACTCTTCTGCATCATGCACTTATCGGGGAACACTCCGCCATCACAATCTCTTGCCGTCTAGTGGGTACTATGGCTTCCCGCAACATTACGACAACCTCTGACTAGTGAGTACTACGGCTCCCCATAGTATCGTAACGCCAACTAACTAGTGAGTACTACGACTCCCCATAGTACCACGACTCCCTCCCTCTGACTTGTGAGTACTACGGCTCCCCGTAGCATCACAACATCCTCTGACTGGCGAATACTACGGCTCCTCGTAGCATCACGACTCTCTCTCTCTCTCTGACTTGTGAGTACTACGGCTCCCCATAGCATCACAACACCCTCTGACTGGTGAATACTACGGCTCCTCGTAGCTTCACCCTATACTCTCATTCTCATTACAATGCCACACTATGATCACTAACTCATGCACCAAAGACTATCATAGGTGGTTACACACACACTTGCCCCGATATGCATTACAGACTCTGGCGGCAACCGCCATAACACAGAACCTACCTCTGCGGAGATCCACTTCCTTAAATAATCCCTCTTGATGACAAAACACGAAGGGCTCCCACTGAACCGTGGATACATGATACATCACTAGTCATCTTAAACCCAAGACTCTAAATAACTCCGAAATCGGGACGCTATACGCGGAAACCACGGAACACCCTAACAGAGCATCACAATGTCCTGCCTCTACCACTGATTCCCTTACTCTCAGCACCATACACATACAACAATACATTTCCTCTGAATCCTATAATAATTTCCTATTTCACTCAATGCGCAACTTCAGTGCATCCAAACACTCAATTGGAATACAAGGAAAGCGCTAACTCTTCAGAACACACTAATGATCCTCTGAAACCCTTTCCACTACTGCTCAAAATCCAAGCAAGAATACACATCCCATCCCGGGAGTTGGCTACTTGACAATCTTCTACCCATATTTCAGCCTAGAAGTTCTCAACTGCCCATACCATCATTACGGGTCTTCCACTTGAAACGACTCTGACCACCACCAGATTCCTGACCATTGACCACTCGTCGTGGAGACACCCATCCTTCTCTCAGACATATACCACATGCATTATCTCGCCCTGCACCTTTCCTTGATCACTAATGACCCTGATCTCATGAATTCAAGTCGCAGGTTTCTGTATCCAACCCCTAACCGCTCTTGCACAAATCTCTGGTTTTCTCAATAAACCACCCGGTTCTCCCCCACTTAGGGTTCGAACCATCACTATCTGACACATCAACAACCTCACAAACTATTTTCACCAGCAATAACGCACCTGCCCCTGGAAAGTGCTACGCAACACCCGTTAATCCCCTTTAAGGAAATCAATCGATCTCATAGCTCTGAACCTCAGATGAAATCCTCAAGAACTTCTCATCATGACTGCCTCTAGTCGTTCCAAGTCTCGTACCAATCCAATACCAAACAACTCAATTGTCCAACAACATCACTGACTTATAGACTGGACCACGAAATCATCATACTCCCCCACCTCGACTCATCAACCGACATTCCAACACATGGATCATCCCAAGTACAGGGACCCAATCCCATATTCAATACCCAACATAGATAGAAAAACCACTGCACTGATTAACGCGACTGGACTCCCCACTAATATCTCTACAACACGCCCTACTATACTCAAATAGGTATAACATGATCCTCGACTATCTCAGTCCCAACTGACAATCTGCTCATGGTAAATCACTGCCCCACGGCTCACATGCTACCTGATATTCTGATGGAAAATCATCATCAATGACTGTTGGATTAGTGTCTAAGTCCATAACTATTTTGGTATGTACTTGACCCGATGGTGCATGATCCTTTTGGGTTGCCTTCACCAAAGCAAATTGATAGGATGAATTATGGAGAGAAAGGATTAAATATGATTTATTAATATATTATGAGAATAATATATTAAAGGAGAAATCATATTGTTTAATTAATATTAGTCAATAATTAATTGGTAATTAGTTTTGTGACTAAAAGAGATTAATTAAACTTAAGGGACTGGAATTGTAATTATAATATAATTGCAATTTGGGCCATGGATTGCCTTATAATAAGGAGTGGACGAATTCTATGGGGAAGCCCATAAGGAAATCGTCCAAGGTCTTAAGGAAAGGGATCCATCGATTGCTTAGGGCTTAAGCATCCAAATTAGGGTTTCCTTGTTAGATAACCCTAATAGCCTCACTATATATATGACCCTTATGACCCAAAAACGTGTCTAAGCTTCATTCTAGGGTTTCACACGTTTTAGGGCAGCCTCCTTCCTCTCTTCTCATCATCCTCTTGCTTATGGTGTTTGTGAACCATTAGAGGAGTGACATTTGTGACTCTAGGCTTTCTAAAGTCAATACAAGGAGATTTGGGATTGTTATTACTACATAACAATCAAGGTAACATCTTAAACCAATTCTCATGATAATATGATTACTTGAATGCTAGAATTAGGGTTTATAGTCTTGGATAACTTGCATGTATAATAGAGAAACCTAGATCCAAGCATTAGGGTTTGTATGAGCACATAGGATGTTCTTAGGACCAAAACCCATCAGTGGTATCAAAGCCTAGACTGGTTTCTATTGTATTGATGCATTGTATGATTGAAAAATTCGATTTTTGTGGTTCTGGAGGCTGGACTCGCCGAGTCCATAGATGAACTCGCTGAGTCCATGCCTGACTCGGCGAGTCGGCTCGTCAGAAGGAGAGAAAACCGGGATTTCTTGCTGTTTTTGCTTAAGGATAGTTGCCTTATCATATTAGATCAATATAAATCCAATTTTATGATATATTTGACTATATTCTTGATCTAATTGAAGATATTTATCAATTAATAAAATATTTGTTTCCCTATGTGATAATTGATTAATTATTTTGATTAAATTGATAAATTGTTTTGCAAGAAATCATTAAATAAATCAAATATAGATAATTATGTGATTTCTTGTTAATTTAGATTATTTGTTATTTGATCCTTGTGTTATGAAAAGTTTCATATTTTCCCCTTTAGGTTTTATAGTTTAAATTTGAACCCAAAAGTTTTGTTGTTTTGAAATTTAAATAGTTAAAACCCTAATGTTTTGAAAAAGGTTTCCAAACTTGCCCTCAAGTTTTGGAATTTAAATTTTGATTAATTTTTTAATTTTATTTAAATTCTAAACCCTAATGTTTTGAAATGTTTCAAAACTTGCCCTCAAGTTTTGGAATTTAAAAGTTGATTAAAAGTTTAATTAGGAATGTTAAATTCTAAAACCCTAGTATTGTTTTGAAAAGTTCAAATCACACCCTTATGGTTTTATTAATTAATTAAGGTGTATAATTAAAAGAGGTTTAATAAATCCATAAAAGTTTAGGTTTACAATTTAATTGAATTAAAAGTATAATTGTTAAATTAGACCACCTAGTATTTTAAAAGTGTAAAATACACCCTATACTATATATAACATTAAAAGTCTAACATTATATATATATATATATATATATATATATATATATATATATATGAGTAAAAGTCAGTCTTACCGTTAGTAGGCCTCATTCACGAAGCTAGTCTATAAGGGGTGTTTAAGGAAATTGCCTATAAAATGGCGATTAAATGGGTATCCACTCTTACCCACCGCACTCTTGACTAGTGGAGGGTCGTTAGCCGAACGGGTAAGATATGACAAAACCTTACATTATAAGTATAATGATATACAAAAGTAACTAAATGTTTTACAAATTCCCAATCTTAGTTACTTAGGCAAAAGTGAATTGATGCAATTCCATGAAATTACACTTTGTGCCCTTGCGAAGATGTTAGTGGAGCGTGTGTGGTTTACCGACACACTAAATGGTTCTAAGCAAAGGTAGCAAAGGGTGACTCAATGTTTTTCATAGTTCGGTGGAGCGTGTGTGGTTTACCGGCACATCGAATAGGTGACTGTAACATGTGAGGGCACCATGTAAGTTTGCATGGTTATTCACACCCGCTTTGTGATCCTCGGCATCCCAGTCACAAACAAGAGGGGCATATCAAGATTTAAGCATGTCATTGAAGTGTTCAATGAATCTCATAGGATCTAGGAGTTTTCATATATTTAAAACTTAAATTTCTTTTTCGTTTTTCATGGTGGAAATTAGTGAATCGTCATTCACTTACCTTCAAATGTTCTGCAATTTGGGTTACGGCATCCCTCTCCCGAGTTGTAGAATATTGTGTTGGGTCCTAGCCCTAGTATCTCATTTGGGTGATTTGCTAAGGACTCAAATCAATCAACTAACTTGAATTTGTTTTTCTCCCGTTTTGTAGATGTCAAAGTTCGACAACTATGGTCTTCCCAAACCCCGTGGAACAATCATTCCACATGAAGATGATATTCCACGATCCGATCGAGGAACAAGAGATCATGCTTCACTTCCTCCACCTCCTCCAATTATTCTCCCTAGCCCACAAGTTCAAAGGCTTGAAAAATTCAAGATCACTCAAGCACTTTTGGCAAGTAAACATAAAGAAGGAAAGCCGGTGTGTGCACACGTCCTAGGGATGAAGTCACACATTGATAGGTTAAGAATATTGGGATCCGTTGTCTGTGAGGAAATGGTTGTTGATTGGGTTCTTCATTCACTTCCTAACTCATATAGTGAGTTCATAAGAGAGTACTATATGATGAACCGCGACATGACCCTTATAGATCTCACCTATATGCTTATTGCTGCTGAATCAGAAATGTTTTGGCGCAATGGAAAAGCAAAGTTGATTGGTGAATCTGCCTTTAAGACATCTATGGATATAGACAATGGCAACGAAAGACATGCTATGATCGAAGAGTTTGATCATAAGAGAAAGGCAATGTCTGAAGTAGTTCCATGTCATGTTCCAAAAGAGTCAATTTGCTTTTATTGCCAAGAGAAGGGGCATTGGAGACGAAGCTGCCCCGTTTACCTAATAGATCTAAGAGATGGGAGAGTCGAAACGTATGGCTCTAATATAAGTAAAATCCATTAACTAACTCTTTTAAGCTTTTATTCTAGATTCTTAATACATAATGTGATAAGATTGCAATTGATGTTTTGTAGGATCGAAGAAAAGAAAGGAAGCTTAAGGGAAGAAGTGAGCAGAATCTAACCGTGAAGGAATGGATTTCGATCGCATTTCTCGAAGATTAGATTCTTGAGCTACTACTTAGATTTAGAATTAGATTGCTAAGAAAGATGTATTAGCATATTTTTTCAATGAATTGCATTGTAAGGACAAATTTTTTCCGCAATAAAATAGATTTTGATTTATATTATTTATTTATCCTTACAATGGCGTATATGAAAAATTGATGTTTGAATGTTTCTATTATTAGCAATAATGGATTTGGTTCTTATTATGTTACTTATGGAAAGTCGAGAGTTTACTAAATAGGGAGAGTTTCTCATCGCCCAAGTTTCAATTGGACAGAAACTTGGAATCATGCAACTTGGTTGCACGATGAATGAGAAATTTCATATTTGGAAATTAGACTAATTCATTGACAAAGTGTCAAGTGAAGGACTAGGAGACCGAGCACACAAAGTTGCGTGTTGATCAAGTCCACCATAAGAGTAACAAAGATATTCGTCATGTTTTACTAAAAGTTTAGTAAATATGATTATACTTATAAGATTAAGTGTAATTCGGAATTGATTAAAAAGGTTTAAATCAATAGCAAAACGAATAAGACGAATCAAGTAGGCAGAAAGATAAAAGTTTCTCCATTCTAAGAAGAAGGGAGAGTAGCTTTTATGCTTGATGATAGGTCTTAATGATTAAGAACCATATGTCAATTGATCCTCTAAGTGAGTCTTACTACAATTATATGTTTAAGAAGAGGAATCAAGGATTGGAGAAATGGTTAAATCAAGAGGTCAATCATACTTCGTTCTAAAACAAGTCTTAAAGTTAAGATTGTGACATTGAGTGATAAGTATTAAGAAGGTTTATAGCATTCATCAAATGTGGAAAAGTTGTGATGTCTTGGATAAGACAAAGACCAACTAGGACCAATTTATGAAGTGTTTTGATAAAAGCTACACTAACTCTTGAATATTTGTTTTGTCAAGAAATGGTTATTGACAAGAGAATCTTATATTTCAAGGAGTAAGTGGGAGTCTTAATGGTCTTGAAAGGTTTCAAGAACAAATCAAATAAACCTTATCAATCATCACTAGCACACGAGTTGAGGTTTACAACCTATCGTGTTGACATTATTTTGTTTTTGTGCTGTTCCAATTGAGTTAATTATGCGTGTGAGTCCTATGAGTTCTCAGTTGAACGCATAAAAGGCAGGTACCTTGATCAATGAAAAGTAAATTGATAGGAAAAGGTGAGCTGCTTAACTACTTGGAAGACATGGTGGGCAGCTGTGCTACCATAAGGCAAGAAATCGAGATTAAGAAAGTTTGATCCATATGAGTTTGAATTTGTCGTAAACTTTGGTTTTAACAAATTCACATGGATAGGAACACATACACCGTTTAAATCTAAGTGTCATAAGATTTCCTCCTTCATGAAAATGATTGTGAGGAAATGCTTTCACTAAGAAAATTTTTAAGAAGATAGTGATTGTAAAATTGCATTCTCGAATTCGATTATGGTTACGGTATCCCTTTCCATGATTTGAATTGTGAGGTTTGGCAATTAGTCTTAATTGTTTAGACACACATATGAACTATCTAAGGCAAAGGTGTATAAGTTTAAGAGGCCTTGATAAAAGATTATCAAAGCATTAAGTATTAGAAACATGGACTTAAGAAATTCAATAAGTATTGCTTTTCTAAAAGTTAGGCTGTTTCTGAATACATGTCAAAGCTAATGGGAGCATAAGTGTTATGTTTATAATAATCATCATGATAGTGGGAGCATAAATGTTATGATTGCATGATTATTAAGGCAAGTATTGCAAGTTAGCAATATTAATTATAGAAAACAAGAGTTGTACTTTGCAAAGTCGAAATGGTTGTAAAGTTGTTTTGCTATAATTAAGGGAGAGAATATTATGCTTTATTTCAAATCTAAAGGCTTAGGTTGTGGAATGTTAATAACTTAGTCAAAGAAACATAGTGTGTTCTTAAAATTTCGATTATGATTACGGCATTCCTCTTCACAATTCGAATTTTGAGAACATAGCAAATAAAACATTATGCATCGTGTCCCATATGCTTCGGGTATAGGATCGATTGCAAATGCTTTAATATTTGACCATTCTAAAATTTTCCAAATGTCTAGCACATTTAGAGGGAAAAGGGACTAGAATCGGTTTTGACTAAAATAATTAAACAACTATCAAAGTACAATCCAAAGTTCGACGAGGATTGGTCGCTTGTGAGTAGTTGGAAGTATAGTATTGGAAGATATGTAAATGTTTCCATATTGGATGGACCATATCGACATTATTATGAATAGATAAGATTCTACTAAGAATGAGTTGTCATATGGAAATTATGGAAATGTTTCCATATTGGGAATTGAATATTGAAAATCTATGACTAGATTAGAAACTTTTATGCAAAAGGATGTTCAAAGGAATGTACTTTGAGTGAGAGACATCATATCTAAGGAATTGTATTGTAACAATCTCCGATAGAGGACTTTGTAATCTCATTGGCAATAGTCTTTTTGACTTTGGTGCAGTGATATTACGAAAGGATCATTGCATAAAATGTTAGAATCTAGCATATTCTATAAATAGCAAGAATTTGATATTCTTTCACTTATGAAAAAAGGATTTGGAGTTGTGAAATGAGAATGATTGGGAATGTGCTCAATTTGGTCTATTTCACAAAGTAAGAACCATAGGTAAACATTGTGTGCATGCTTGGAGCATGGGACAAGTGTAATAATTCAAGTAAGAAGTTGATTACCCGAAACAACAAATAACGAGTAATCGATATGGTGATAAATAAAAGGTGTTTTATTTATGCTCAAGGGTTTGAGGCCATATGGGATTAGTATTATTCTTGTGTTTCACTTTGCATGTTTTGACTTCCTGAATAATTTAATTGGTTAAGAACAATCGAATTATTCTTATGATATTTAGAATGGAGGAATATATGATCCCTTATCTAAGGACACGCGTATCTGATAGGATCAGAGTTGACAGCGGCTTTGGAAAGCTACGATTGCAGATCAGGATCTGAAGTCATACGCAGAATAGTTATTAGACTTATCCAAGTGGGAGACTGTTGGATTAGTGTCTAAGTCCATAACTATTTTGGTATGTACTTGACCCGATGGTGCATGGTCCTTTTGGGTTGCCTTCACCAAAGCAAATTGATAGGATGAATTATGGAGAGAAAGGATTAAATATGATTTATTAATATATTATGAGAATAATATATTAAAGGAGAAATCATATTGTTTAATTAATATTAGTCAATAATTAATTGGTAATTAGTTTTGTGACTAAAAGAGATTAATTAAACTTAAGGGACTGGAATTGTAATTATAAGATAATTGCAATTTGGGCCATGGATTGCCTTATAATAAGGAGTGGACGAATTATATGGGGAAGCCCATAAGGAAATCGTCCAAGTTCTTAAGGAAAGGGATCCATGGATTGCTTAGGGCTTAAGCATCCAAATTAGGGTTGCCTTGTTAGATAACCCTAATAGCCTCACTATATATATGACCCTTATGACCCAAAAACGTGTCTAAGCTTCGTTCTAGGGTTTCACACATTTTAGGGCAGCCTCCTTCCTCTCTCCTCTTCATCCTCTTGCTTATGGTGTTTGTGAACCATTAGAGGAGTGACATTTGTGACTCTAGGCTTTCTAAAGTCAATACAAGATGATTTGGGATTGTTATTACTACATAACAATCAAGGTAACATCTTAAACCTATTCTCATGATAATATGATTACTTGAATGCTAGAATTAGGGTTTATAGTCTTGGATAACTTGCATGTACAATAGAGAAACCTAGATCCAAGCATTAGGGTTTGTATGAGCACATAGGATGTTCTTAGGACCAAAACCCATCAATGACAACCTGCAGGGTTTACCCCCAAACCCAAAAATTAAACATCATGCCTCTCATGTTCCGCACACGAACATAAATAGCACCACCCAGGTCATAGAAGGTGACATCTCCTCTATCGACTGATTGCCCAACTCATACCGAAATTCTCCCCTCCCTCTGACTCCTTACCAAAATAATCTGAAAGGCTCTCGACCTCCCTCTCAAGGGATGCCTCTTCGTACTCAATCATGGCCCACAGGCCTAAAACCTATAGCGTCCAATCTCTACCTTCTCAGTCATAACCGGAGAACCACAAACATCATTCACTACGAACCATGGTACTCATCCCATGACATCTCTTCTTAATATGCTTCGGTGTATGGTACCCGAACCATAGCATCACCCCTCCATCTGCTCCGATGTATGGTACTCGAACCATAACATCACTCCTCCATCCACTCTGATGTATGGTACTCGAACCATAACATCACTCCTCAATCCGCTCCGATGTATGGTACTCGAACCATAACATCACTCCTCCATCCACTCCGATGTATGGAACTCGAACCATAACATCACTCCTCAATCCGCTCCGATGTATGGCACTCGAACCATAACATCACTCCTCCATCCGCTCTGATGTATGGTACTCGAACCATAACATCACTCCTCCATCCGCTCCGATGTATGGCACTCGAACCATAACATCACTCCACAATCCGCTCTGATGTATGGTACTCGAACATAACATCACTCCTCAATCCGCTCTGATGTATGGTACTCGAACCATAACCTCACTCCTCCATCCGCTCCGATGTATGGCACTTGAACCATAACATCACTCCTCAATCCGCTCCAATGTATGGTACTCGAACCATAACATCACTCCTCAATCCGCTCCGATGTATGGTACTCGAACCATAACATCACTCCTCAATCCGCTCATTAGAACCTTCAGAATACTCCCTATAGCAAGTATGGGTCCTCTGCTTTCAGTAGTACGGGCCCATACTACCTGCCACATCTACCCATACTTTCCACACGGACTATCCCGGAGCTCCTAAGTAGTTGCTCGACCTTCTCGTTCACCAATCCCGTCGCGCGTGCTCGCTCCACAGCGAAATTCTCTACTCTGCCAGCGCACTCATCTGGCTAAGGTTACTCCCTAGGCTCTTCCTAGATTCCCACACTTCTCTGCCATCAGCTGCTGAAGAACTCCTAATGATGTCAGCCATCTACCTCCTAAATATCGTCATATTCACTTAGTAGCTAACTCCCATCATTGAGAGCTCCACAAAGCACGAAGCAAGCAACATTCGGGCATTGAAGCGTCCCCTTCAGCACGAAAAACCTCCTTAGGTTATTATCCACTCGCTTTCCTCATACGTGATGGATATCACTGCACTCTAACAACTCTGTCCCACGTGGGCATCTGGCTACCCTCTCGGCAAGCTCCTCATATGCTCATATAGATACCTCTTCCATATTACTCCTCTAATCAAATCCCCTAAAAAAAATTCCTGCTGGACACTCTCGCTCAGCACATGCTCGAAAGCACATCACATATAACAGCAACCCTAGGCTAAGGCATCACAAATCAGGCCACTCTAGTCCTAAGATATGAATTGCCTAGCCTGTTTCTAGCATGCATAATATCTCATAAAATGTATCACAAATAACTCATAACACAAAATAAGGGTGTTTTGGGAAATCACGGTTCGGGCTCTGGCTGATTGTACACACTGCTCTTTTTGCTTTCTCTTTGAAACTCTTATTCACTTTATAAAAACACATTTCTTTTTGAAAAATTGTCTTAAATCCTCAGTTTGAGTCCAGATTTACCCGAAGGTGCATCCGAATCCCTCAAACCAAGGCGCTGATACCAACTTGTAACACCGAAAATTTCAAAACAATTTTTCATTTAAAAATAATCGTTTAAATCTTAAAAACACTTTGCTTAAAATCTCATTCATAATCGAATTACAAAACATAACTCCATTTTCACTTGCATAATAAACCAGGATCCTCAAAACATGACTCTTTCTATGGTGAGTACAATCGAGCCGGTGTCGTCCCGTGATTCTGAGAGAAACCTGAATCACATAACACAAAACACTGTAAGCACGAAGCTTAGTGAGTTCCCCAATATACCACACATAACACATATTAGCCACTCGAGGCTATAACTCTGTGGGTCCGTGGATCCTACTCTGTGAACCTTCCGGTTCTAACTCTGTGAACCTTCCGGTTCTAACTCTGTGAACTTTCCGGTTCTAACTCTGTAAACATGCACAGCATAAATCACATAAAAATAATGCAGTACAACATATAACATACGCAGCATACAAATACTCTGTCACATAACTCGGGTTACCTACTCAAGGTAAAGTATAGTGAGAAGACTCACCTGGCAATCAGAAAGCAATTATATGCACAAGCGAACCTCGGAATCGCCACCACCTAACACATAAGACAAATATCTCTAATTAATACTCGAAGTACCAACTCTAATTAATCGGCGATTACTCTTTCCCTCTCTAGTCAGGTAATGGGTAAAACACCATTTTACTCCTCCCTGACCTCTATTACCACTGTTGACCCAAACTCTCAAAGTCAACATAAGACAATTCAAGTCAACGGTCAACACTGACCAGACTCGGTGAGTACACAAGAGTGACTCGGCGAGTCCATGCGGGTTCTCCAAATCCTTTATAAACCTCTTAGACACGACGAGTTCCCTCTCCACTCGTCGAGTTACTCGGCAACGAAACGCGGGGCAACCCCGACTCGACTCGTCGAGTCTGCCGATAGATCTGCTTCACCAACCCATAGATCTAACTCCCTCAAAGCCAATAACCACGAAAAGGTCGAACCTTGGGCACTCATGCAAGGTTCTACAAGCTCATTTGGGTGAAACCCTTCATTACATAACAACCCTAGCTCAAAACTCCAAATAGAATGCATAAAGCAGGATGGAAGGGACTTTATGGACCTCTTTGGGTCCAGATCTATGACTTCACACTCAATGGGACACTATACTCCACAAATCAAGCCATAAAAGAAGCTAGAAAACCCTAAAATCACCAATCTTACCCAAAACAGAAAAGGGAGAACGATTGATACCTCTATGGTGAAGATACAAGCTCAAAAGCTCTGAATTGACACCCCCCTTGACCTCCCTTTGCTGGAAATGACTACTTCATTGCACAACCACTTCAAGAATGCTCCAAAATGGCTCTTCTTCACTCTCTCAGCTCTCTGGTTCGATAGGAGTCACTCAAAGGTGTAGGTGGCCGCCACTGGAGGCCATAAGGGCCTTTAAATAGGTCCCAAACCCGGACAATTAGGGTTTTCCTTGACAGCGCCGACTCGGCGAGTCCAAATACCCGACTCGTCGAGTCCCTTCATTAAACTGGTCCCCAAAACGCGATCCTACTCGACGAGTTGAGGCATCAACTCGTCGAGTCTCCTTATTCCCTAATATAAAATACTCAAATTCCCACACTTGGATATCCGGATGTTACATCTCAAGCCCGACTCACTCAGTTTTCTTTGCATTACATGTAATGGCACAAGAGTATGAGTTGGTGGACTTGACGAGAGATTTTGGATTATAGATCAGTGGTTATAAATAACTGTTGTAAGGTCTATTTTATATTGTTTATACTTTTGGTCTGTATCGAAACATGACATCCCGAGATTTTGATATTTAATGAAAATACATTTCTTTAAAGAAATGCTTTGATAAATTCTTATCACATTTTGTTTTGGGAACAAATTCCGCAATTGTTTTCTTTAAACGACTATTCTGATTTTAAAACGAAGCATAAACAAATCGGTCTTTTCTGTCCGTGAAAATGGGGATGTCACACTTAAGTTCAAAAAGTCCCTAAAATCTCATTCCTGGAAATTGGGGTGTTACAAAATCCTTATACTTGCAGTAGCCTCTAGGTTCATCATTTCTCTGAACTTCAGGCTGCTCCTAAATGATCATGTCCTAAGATCATCTACCCAATCCAAAACAATCCTTATAGATACTAATTTGACAAACATATGGAAGAATCATCTTACCGGATGAACTGTTTGACTACACTTGCTAGGCGAGTCATTGGCTAGTGTAAGTCATATAAGGCAACCAATGTTCAAAGATTTTGATGAATAGGGATTTCATTTTCATCAACGTCCATGGGTTATAAAGCCATGCTTACAACGTAATTCACAAGACCACCTAGAACAACCACGTGTTGGTCATCTACTTTGGTCGATGACCCAGACATACCGTCCGGTTGTCTGATCGGGACCCAACATTTCTGGTCATCTCAGGACGAGGAGGATTACACTCGGATATGGTCCCACACTCTAACCCAACTATGAGACCTAATCGATATCATTCCTATTCGACACTAAGCGATCCTTTATACGTCTTATTCCTAACTAAGGAAAGACCTATATTTAAACGCAATTGATTTCCTCAACAATTTCTAATCCAAATGTTACTATCTTACCTTTACAAATAGCACAAAAAATAGATAATACAAGCAACAATTATTATATGGATATTTTAAAGTTAATATTATGTTCTTGATAATAACTACGCACTCACTTGACAAAGTGTCAAGTGATTGGTGAATCGGGCAGAGCTTCGCCTTATACCTTTTTTGAAAGACCTAAATGTACATAATGCTACGTCTTAGTCTAGTTTCATACTACATGGAACTATTATGTTAAGATTTTAGATTCCTCGACAATTCTAAAGTCTACTTCAAGATTAAACAAGTAAGGATCAGCCAGGCAGCACAGTCGGGACGCAAGATCATTTCGACATATAGTTTTTCTGAAATCCAACAACCAAGTCGATGAAACCATTCTAGACACCTCTCTCATAGTAGATCAATCAACATAACAACTTGGAATCGTTGATAAATTTTAATTATAAGATCCTAGTAACAACTTACAACTATAATTATAAATTACACATGGATAGAGTAGGTGTAGCTCACTTACAGAGTAAAATAGACGAGAATCAGGATCTAAACTGGCAGAATAGTGACTTAGGTGTTGGAAATACTTTTATGTGATTGTCACTTGAATTAAGTTGAGTATTGATTTACATTTTCTAACAAACTTTATCAGAATGTTTCAGGTTGGAAGGATCCTAAGGATTCAACAAGTGTTTGAAGAATCAGATGTTAGAGTAGTTGTTGCTGAACATGGAGCACTTGCAGTTGACATGGAGCACTTGTTGAACGTGGAGCACTTGCTGAACATGGAGAACTTGAAGAAAGCAATTTGGACCATCGTGATCTCAGATATCACATCTAGATCATATGTAGAGTATCAAGACGTTGATGGATCAACATGAATATTGGGTGGCTTAACTCAAGTCAATGGATCAACATGATCACATTGATGGCTTAACAAGATTGCACATGGCACATTATATACAATGATAACACGTCCAAATTATCAATGACACATGAAGTTCGTCCATGGTCCATCATGAACACGTGGTTGTACATCTTTAAGTTTAAGACACATTCCAACATTCAAGAAACATTTCAACTTGATCAATGACACTTCTGGAAGTTGAAGACATCTTAGAAGACAATGGAGCAACATGATGATCTTGTTGCTCATAATATTTTCAATTTTGATCAAGAAGGCTCAAGGAATATGAAGACTCATAACTTGGATGGAACCCTAGCGGAATACAAATGGAATTGGAATATTCCATCCATTCTCCGTTAAGTAGGGCAAAGGTGTCAACTGATGACTAAGTCATGATGACGTGTCAACACCTGATTAGTCAAGCCATTTCATGGGATTTTCCAAAGCCTATAAATAGGCCTATTGGGATCCATTATAAAGTTTCTCTTCCTGCTTATTCTGCTTAATTGTTGTTTAGACTAGTTTTTAAAGAGCCATTTGAGTGTTTTAGTGTGTTCACCATTCAAACACTTGTAACTGAATCTTTATGAATATGAGGCACTTTTGAATCCTTGATATTGCGCTTACAAAAACATTTTTATCATTTACTTGGTGATTCACAACTCTTTATTTTATGCATTACTTGTCACTTGATGATTCTAAAACTTTGTTTCAGTATTTTCAATACTTGGACTCTTCTAGTACAAGGTTTATGGATTTTCTCATCTCTTCATTAGGTCTTTCCTACATGAAGATTATAGCAAGCTGAGCACTCGAGGGTGTTTCAGGGCTTCACTGCAGGCTAGAATGAAGAAAATAGGTAACTATCATAATTTTCAAAGAGATGTTGACGTGAGGGTGTGGGGCAGAGAGAAAGAATGAGTTGGTATTTATATGTGAGTTTGGAGTCTTGCGCGTCGTGCAAAAGGAGGCACACCACGCATAAGGGTGACGTCGATCCGCTGGGCTACTGACACGTGGCACGATCTGGGTGGGGCTACATGGTTGACTTCGCGCGCAAGCTACGCGCGAGGCGCATGTGCGTGTGACAGCTTCCAGATTTTCAAAACTGCATAACTCTTTCATATGAGATCTATTTTTTACTTTCTTTATACCCACGGAAAGCTCTCGACGAGATCTAAACCTTTCCTTTAGACTCCGTCGGCATGCTTAGCCTAATAAAGCCCGTATAAAATGCATAAATCTTACATCCAGTGTCCGTTTTTTGATGGTTTTATATCGTTGGAATCCTACCAATGAGATCTTCAACTCTCGTTTAGATTGTTTTGGCTAACAATCTATCGATCTAAAATTCGACATCAGTGCTTACACTGCTGTATCGAATTTTAGAAAAATCATAACTTCCTATAATGAAGTCAGATTTAGACGATACATATACGCACAAATTCACTTTTACGACATCTATGAATTCCGTTTAGACTACTTAAGCTAAAAAGAAATCTAACCCATATTCACTTTCTACGCTATCCGCAGCCATGCCAATTTTATCGTAGGGCTTTAGCGCTTCCTAACTTATGCGTTCTAAGTCGTATTGAGGCATTCTAGATATGTACGGGATCCTAATTACGAATACTACAACTAGGTTGAGATTATTTTCCCTAAGTGATCTTTTATTTTTATGTGTATTTTAAATCTTATGTATTTTATAATATAATATATCTTAACATCGTATAAAACACATAAGCACAAAATATATGAATAACCATGTCTTATTCATTCACAAAATGACTACATGACTTGACCACAAAGGTTACATGTTTGATTACTAAGCCTAGCTGGAAACGCGGACGTTACAGAATGCGATCAGATGCGAATGAGATTTTGGAATACTAGATGTGAATGCACTTTCACAATGATAGTATGATTTCAGAATACTGGATGCAAATGCACTTTCGCAACAATAGTATGCTACTATTCAATTATGATCGATCGCAACTAGTTGTAATGCAATACTTTGGAACTTTCACATTGATTTGAATCACATCGGATAGCAAATTACTGTTGAATTGTGATCGTTTGCAACTCATTGCAACTATGTACTTCGGAACGATTCTTGCAATCACATCGAAACGATCTTAGATGGATCACATTGCCACTAACCACATAGGATCGCATCGAAACGACTCATATCGGAACGATCTCAACGAAATTATGTTCACAATCATGAATTGCAACAAGATTAAATAGGAACGAGTGCAGTCTGATGCTTTACTCATTGGTTCATTTTTGTTTCTAATGGTTAAAATGACTGTTTTTTTTGTCAGGCTCTACTTTTAATGTTGGTAACGCTACTATCTATTGGTTAGATTCCCGTTTTATATAGTTTTGAAAATTGGAAACTCTTTGCAACCATTTTTAGCAAAGAAACATATAAAAAACAAGTTTTTGGTCAAACTTAAATGACATGGTACATTACGTTGAAGAAATTAACGGACAAAACAAGACTTCTCATTCTCTTTCTTGTTCTCAAACTTCTGAGGTTATCCAATTGAATATTTAGGTGTACCACCCAAAGAGTTCGATTTGAAAGTTTTAATCATGATCTCAGAATTTCCAAGTGTTTTAATTCCAAATCACCAATAGAAATAGAAGCATATTTCTAACATTTTATATGGTTTTAAGGTAAATTACATGATTAATAATTTAACATTTTTTTGTTTGATAATACTCTAATACATGATTCTTTTATATATGGATTCTTGAGAGTTTTTGTAACTTCCCAAATTCTAGAATAAAAATTTCATTTTTGAAAGATAATAAACACCCGTTTTGATGAAGTTACTTTCAAGTGAAATCATTTTTTCATAATCATAATTTAAAATTAGATTTATAAGGAACACATTGCGGAATCTCGAATCATAAAATGACTGATATGTGTGTGTACAGTCTCTCCCTCGCCATCTGATAAATACCTAAAAAACATTTAATCCACAACTGCAAGCCAAAGCATAGTGAGTTCCCTAAAATACTCCACACAACAATACACATACAATGCATGCACACGTGTGCCTTCAGTCATCCTGGACCACCTTGTAAGGCCTATAGGATGCCTGGACCGCTCTACTGAGCCTACAGTCTAACTGGACTGCCTCACAAGGCCTACAATATAGTTGGACCGCTCCTGTGGGACTATAGTCTGACTGGACCCCCTCACAAGGCCAAAAATACACCTGGACCGCCCGAGTATCTTGGCCTACAATACAAAGCAGGATTGCCTCAACCCAACTAACCATAATATGTCGATATATGCAAACAAATAAACTATAACCATAAAAGCACTAAGTTAATCATAATATATCTACAAATCTAACAGATCATTACAACATACAAATATCCTACACACGATGATACATACTACACTACAAAGTATAGTAAGAAAACTCACCTGAGCTAACTAGTAGTGCCTCAATAGCAACATGCAATAACAGAACAACTGACACAAGCTACCTAAAACCAAACCGGAATTAGTCCTTAGCTAAACACTCAATTCTATCATAGTTTGAGCAAAATTCAAGCTTAGCAAAAATTCAATGAACGCCACGTTATGGAGAACTCTTGGCCAAGTCGTGGCTAAGTCAGGACAAAAAAGTCGAAATGTATAGCACCACCACGTCGTGGTCTCTGGCAGAATACCATTTTCTTCATTAAGAGCTTAATCCTTAAAGACCAAGGCTCATAACATTAGATCTGATACTTAATATCTTCATAATGAATAAAGTTTCCAACTTTTTCCATTAGGATGGTCCAAAAAACCAAGATCTAAATATTAAGTCTCAAAGGGACCAAGAATGCATCTTTCTCAACTTAATCCATTAAGTGTAAGTCTCCAACCTTCAAATCTGATTCCTTATAATGTCTAAACGGATAAAGTTTCCAACTTTATCCATTAAGAAGCTCCAAACAAGCAAGATCTAAAACCTTAAATCATAAGATATCCAAAAAACACATTTCTTTATGCATGGAGTAAGGAGAGCTCTTGCATGGACTCTCTACTCCACCAAATGACCTTATCTGAACCCAACCATTACTCAAAAGTTCAAGAGTTCTCCAAACTCTATGGCACAAGCCTCAAATGGGACCAAAACCCAATAAAATGGACCAAGACACTAAATACATATAGATCCAAATATGGAATACAATAAATCTTGAAACTTTATGACTTACAAAGCTCCAAAAGATATATGAAAACTGAGATCTTCAACTGCCAAGCTTCAAGGATCAATCTTGAATGAAAGCCTTACACCACAAAACACTCCAAAAACAGATAAGATGAGAGGTGAAAAGCTCAAAATATGAAGAGGGGGCTAGGGTTTCTCCCAAGAAGTTTTAGATGAGATAAAGGCTGAGAAAATGCCATAAAATATGAATCCTTACCTTTAAATACATTGAAAACCCAAAAAAAATCATGGGCTTGGGCCTGCCAAGCTTTCACTACGTGGAAGACAGTTCTCCACTCTATGGCGATCGTCATGCCGTGGAAGACAATTGCCCACTCCGTGGCGATGAGTTTTCATCCAAATCCATTCCATCTTCAAATAGTCATAACTTCTTCATTTAAACTCCGTTTTCGGTAGTTTTTGTATGCACAGAAAGGTATTGACTAGCCCCGCAATTCTATCTAGTTACCGGTTTTCGGTGGCAAAGTATTTGTGGAGAACCAAAGAATTGTTCTTGGTTTTTGGTGGCAAAGACAAGTTAAGGGTGAGTGGTTATAACGATGCCATTTTTCAAACAGATCGAGATAACTTTTTCTCTCAATCTGGTTAGGTATTCCTACTGAATGACGGAGCGGTGAATTGGAAAAGTTCCAAGCAGAAAATGGTGGCTTATTCTACTTGCAAGTTAGAGTACATCGCAACAAGCAGGGCGAAAAAGGAAGCGACTTGGTTGAAGAATTTCATTGGTGATCTCGGAGTTGTTCCGTCAATCCAAGAATCCATAGAAATTTTCCGTGACAATGAAGGTGTGGTTGCTTTAACAAAAGAACCGTAGAAGCATGGGAGGTCAAGGCACATTCTAAGAATTAATACCATTAAGTCTAACATAGAGTTGAAGATGTTGACCTCATGGTGAATCGAGTATCATAAGAGGATAATCATGATGATCCTTTTACAAATGAGTTATGCAAGCACAAGCACTTCGAGCAAGCTAGGAGCATTGGGATAAGAGATAATATTAGTTTTAGTGATTAGCTAATAGTTGAAACAATGTAACAAAATAATTTGTTACTGTTTTTGGTGATTAAATAATATAGATTTATTTGTGAGTTTGTGTACTACCATCTTCATTTAGCTATCCTTATGTTCCGTTTTACATATTTACTTCTTGAGCATTAAATTATTTAAAACGCCACAGTCGGTCATACTTGTGGGAAGTAAGTAGTGATTTAAGATTTTCATGGAGTATTAGTAGATTGTTTATAGTGATTTGATATAACATGGATATTGATGATATACTCATGAGTGCTTAAATGGAGATTTTAAGTATTGGTTAAACCCATGCTTAGATATTACTTCATGGATTTAATCACGTGTAATTCTAAGACGATAATATATTCTATTCTTCAAGCAGAGATGCATAAATTATAGTTTACAAATTTATTGTGCATTGGTATTTCATTAACGCATTTGTAATTGGATGTTATAAAATATAGTTCCATGTATAGCATGATGATTAAAGGTTATAATTATGTAGTTAAATTTTAGTCGTTCCTTATAACTTTAAATGAAGAATGATATATTTAGGCCCCTCGGTGATTTGATGTTGACATTATAATGTTGGGCCCAACCTGAACTAAACTAATGTGTTCAATTCGTAGTCTAAAAATGTCATCATAAATCAGAAATTGAGATTTGGACTATGAGATTGATTTGTATCCATGTCTCATTTCTATATGATATCTTGTAAAACGAATGAATAGTTGATCACTTATCTTAAGGTCATCGTCTGATTCAGAGTTCGATTGTGGCTTTAGAAAACACATTTTGCTAGTTATTCAGATTTTATAATTGCAATTGTAGAAACATATTTATCAATGATGAACAAGCGACAATATATTATCAACTATAATAGATAAAAGGATAATAAACATGATATGTAGAAAAGCAGAACCAATTATACATATATGTGCAAAAAAACTTTTATGTTATTTTTATGTTAAAAAAAACTTTTATATTAATATTTATCATTCAAATAAAACAAGAATACGGGTTTTTAAGAGAAATTACCGGATAAAAATGAAAAGATGTATACCTTTTTGTTTTTAGTGTGACATTGATGTTAATTGGAATAAAATTAATTATTATTTTTTTAAACGAAAAATTATATTCCTAATCAACACCTATATCCTTAAGCGACACTTGAATCCATGACCTCTCAATTAAGAGGATCACTCATTATCACTAGACCAAATGTCATAATCTAGCAAAAGTAATCAAAATAATCGAAAAAATATATGGGAGATGTATATCATATCATAATATTAACCGCTCATTTCTTTATATTTTATAATTTAACTTTATTTGAAACGTAAATAATAATATAAAGATCTTCTAAACATAAATTAATATAAATGTTTCTCTCTCTCTCTCTCTCTATATATATATATATATATATATATATATATATATATATATATGTGTGTGTGTGTGTGTGTGTGTTTCTCTCTCTCTCTCTCTCTCGATATATATATATATATATATATATATATATATATATATATATATATATATAATTGTAAAATCCTAATATAAATCGCGATTATTTGATTTTACATGATATTATGACATTTCCTCTTAAATGAAAAAAAGATTTTTTTTTGGTTAATTTGAGTCAAAATAAAATAATCGAGATTTTTATGTTCAAAATTTTTTTTAAGACTAAAGTGAAACTTTTTCGAGAATATTAAATTTTTTATGACAATTTCTCATATATATATATATATATATATATATATATATATATATATATATATATATATATATATATATATATATATATATATATATATATATATATGTGATCAAGTAGCAACAAAAAAATGGCAGGAACACGATGACTATTTTTGGCCTTAAGATTGAAAAAATAAATGGTCACAATTTTATTTTATTTATCATCAAAATCTCGCAATAGGATATGACATTTTTGTAATTACTTGCAAGATTTTGATAATTTCCAGAAAAGTTAATTATTTGGATGGTAAAAGTGACAAAAGGAAAATGATTAAAAGAAAAAAGAAAAAGAAAAATTGGCCTTGTGGCCTCTTCAGGAGTTGACACGCCCCCCACCTCTAGCATGACAAATGTCCAATCCTTATTGGCTAATAAGTTTTTTTTTTCCATCTGCTTAGTTTTTCGGCCATAATTTTTTTTCTTTAAAAAACAATTCTAAAAAAAATGAAAGTTCTTGAAATTTAATTCTCTACAAAATGAGCACAATTATGAAAATCTGGAAATTTTATTTATTTATTTATATTATTAAAAAAAATCCAAAACTTTTTTTCCCAAAAACTATAAAAATTTAGGGAATATTTCTACTCACCATTCTAATGAATTTGTAAAAAAGAATTTTTAAAAAATAAGGTGTTTTAGATACTAAACTTGATTTTAAAAGATTAAAAGTTTTTTTAAAAAATGTTAAACATAATATGATCCAAATAGAGATTATTCAAAATATTTATGATTAAAAAAATATTATGATTCAATATGTTTATGATCATTGATTTGTTATGATCTAAAAATATTTTGATTCAAATATTTAATGATCCTTAATTATTAAATTATTTATGATTCAAAATTAAATGATTCCAAAATTATAATGATCCAAATGTTGTATTGATCAAAAACTTTATTTAATTCAATATATTACGATCTAAATTAAAATGATCCAAATTAATATAATCAAAGATATATGATGCATAATATCGTTATGATTCAAAATTTTATGATAGAAAAATAATATAATTTTAAAAAAGTATGAATGGAAAAATACTATGTTCCTTAATATTCTTGTTATTTAAAATTTTATAATTGTTAAACATTAAAAAATTCAAACCGGTGTTTAGTTTGAAAAATAAAAAAAATCAAAAACTAAAAAGAAAAGACTCTACTATATTCAAATATGTAGTAAAGATATTAAAAAAACATAACAAAAAAAAAAGAAAAAAATAATTTAAAAAAAACGAAAAATTAAAAAGAAAAATGGAAAAAAAAAATATAAAAACATTAAAACCGAGCATATACCTATTTAAGAAAAAAAATTGAATTTTTTTTTAACGAAAAAAATGAAAAAAAAAAACGAAAAAGAAAATGAAAAAGAAAAGGAAAACTCATTTAAATGACGTTTAATGGTCGTTTGTTGCGCGTGATTATTCACTCAGTCCGTTTTACGTTCCATGCACATGCGCTGCGTGCGAACGTGTCACGAACAAATAAATGGGTTTGACGTTTGTACATTTGACGAAAGCGAACTTAAATATCCTCCTATTTTTTGTTCCTACAAATCCTTCCGGCCAATTAAATAATAAAATGTGTAACATTAAATGCTCATTTAATAGAATTTTAGTATAATAATATGACACTTGTTATCATTTAATTGGTTAGGAGGATTTATAAGAAAAAAAAAAAGAAAATATTTAATTTCTCTTGACGAAATGATTGTTGAAGAATATTTTTTTGTTCCTACCAATTTTTGGGTTTCTATCGGATTTGGATATATATATATATATATATATATATATATATATATATATATATATATATATAGAGAGAGAGAGAGAGAGAGAGAGAGTTAGGTTCAAATGTTTTTAGCAACTATTGTGTGCCTAAGTGCACCAATGAGAATTCAAGAAACAATAAATCATTAATTAAATTAAAAAAGGGTATAATGGTAAACTTAGTATATCTAATTATGGTAAAAAAATCATTCAATTAATCTCTCCTTAATTACTTAAAGCCTAGAAAACCAACATCCATTTATCAGTCGTCGCTCACAAAATTATTTCGCCATTGTGCAACACCGAGCAGCAGTATGTATGAAGATTTAGGCCTTATTTTCGCATTCACTTCTTCTTTAACACATAGGTCCCTGGCGAAGCTCTTTACTTCTTTTAACGCTAAACCTCTCATGGCGTTTTCTGATCGTCCCGGAAACAGCCAAGGAAATACTTAATTGCTCGGCGTTTGTTGATCGTCCGGTGAAAGAGTCGGCGTACAAGCTGATGTTTCACCGTGCCATGGGTTTTGCTCCCTACAGTGACTACTGGTGTAACCTTCGAAGAATCTCGGCGACCCATTTGTTTAGCCCTAAAAGGGTTGCTGGGTTTGGGTCTTTCAAGCAAAAAATCAGGTTAAGGTGGTTTGATGATAAAATTGGGGCTTTCCACAAACCAACAAGCAAAATCCATTGTTTGCCGCAAATTGATTTAAGGTAATTTCCGATCATCTCTGAATATCGATTCCTCTGTAAAAGACCAGGTCTTTGAAGCTAATATTTGGGTTTCTTTCGATGTTAATAAAACCCTTGATAGGTTAGAATTCCTCGCCGAATTTCTCGACAAACGGTATCACCAATATCTGGATTTCTTCTATTGTTTCCCTAACTATGCGAATTATGCTTTTCATCTTATCTATGCTTGGTTTTTGAATTATTGCAAAATTTGATGTCTACTACACATTTAGAGTTTTGATTCGTATTTTTCCAATCGAGAAAGACAACTTTTGATTGAAAACAAATAATTAATTATGTGAATGAAATCAAGCTCCAATTACACTAGTCGAGTGTGTATCAATGTTGGCAAATGTCTTTTCTACTCTTTGTTTCCAGTCGAGAAAGACATAACATATGAATATATTGGGCATGTTCCTTACCTGAATTAATGTGTTCGTGTGTTCTTTGCGTTGAATCCAAGACTATTTGATTTTATTTTAATGATAGATGGTTCTTGATTTTCCATTTGTTCTTGATATTTGATTGTTCTAAACTTGTCTTTGATGATAAGGGTTAAGCTGACATTCTGTCAGAATTTGCATGAAGAGGGTTAAGTTGGGGATTTTTTTTCATATCAGAATGTAAACACATGTTCATTCTATGAGAATATAAATATTACATAAAACATGTTATGCTAGTAATTCTGTCAGAATACATTTATACATGCTTTAGAATGTTTAGACATTTGTTATTCATTTGATTGTTAAATAATTGAGAGGATAAAAATCTGTTAATTTTTTTTATTCATGTCTTCCGATTATGGTTTTAGTTAATTATTTATATGTTGATAATAAATTCTGCTAGAATTTTACTATTTTTATTTTGATAAAATTTTAATATTTATATGTTTATAATGTATTCTAACAGAATATTATTGTTGCATTCTAACATAATTTGTGATAGAAATGGCTTGAAGAATGGCTTGAAGACCTGATGGGAAAGGCTCCTTGTATAAATTCATTCTCATGCAATACACTTCTGACAGAATGTCAATGTCACAAAACGTCAATCTCATAGAATGCTAGCATATTTTCAATTGGCTTAGAGGTCAAACATACACAAGACATCTAGAATGTTATTATTTTTTAAGAATTATACTTGTTATTCTTTCAGAATGTTTGTTATAATTCAATGAATCACAATCGTATAATGTAATTATTTGGTATATTATTAGTTCAAGAATTGATTTTGTGTATTCTTTCAGAATATATTTACTAGTTTATGGTTGACATTCTGTCATTCTGACAGAATAAAATCGAAAAATATGTTTACTACTTTATTGTTAAAATTCTATCATTCTGACATAATAAAAGTCAGATTTTTAATTTTAAATTAATTTAAATATTTAGATTTTTAAAAATAAAGGAATTAATTATCCCTAAAAATCCGAAAATTTCCTTTTTTAATATAGGTTAATTGACTAGAATGCCCTTATGCTCAAATTTGTGTGATTATATGGTACATGTTATCCTATTCTACTATCATAGACCCTCAGATCATGACCTTTGATTATATTTCATCGAATGGTCTAGATCTGTACATTCTGTTACACAATAGTTACTAAAAACAAAATAATATAACCTTTTATATATATATATATATATATATATATATATATATATATATATATATATATATTGTGTTTCTATATATTTTACCCAGTAATAATATTGTTAGTTTAAAATATAAAAAAAAAAATTAAAAATAATTAATTTGTTTAAAATAAAATATAAATACGTTTGTTCCTTGTCGCTTAGCGGTGAAAGAGGGTAAAGGCGTCCATTCATGGAATACACCCATGATGTGGCAAAATGGCAAATCCACATGAAGGAAAGGGTACTTTAGGGAATTCGAACAGCCTACTTGTGACAGAAATTATTGAGAAGCCCATTTGATGGTTTCGGAGGCGGGAGGAGGGAGAGCATATTCGCATATCCGTAAAGAATTATACCTTTCGTGTTCTATTGCTGATTCCCTACGAATATCCCGGGACCCATCTTATCCGACGTGGCAGCCATGCTGACGTACTTTTGTCCCACAGCCACTCACATACTACACGTGTCAATATATATGTGGTTATAAAAAAATTGTGCATGCTCGACTCAGCTGATTTGCCGTCCTCGAGAAAAAAACAAGCACTCTTAAAGAAAATTTAATCACATAATGACATTGCTTAGTGTTCTTAAAAAAATATAAAGTTAAACGGATTAATTATTAAATCTATATTTACATCGTAACAAATTATAATTTATATATCAAATTAACTCTTATACAGTTATACGAAATTACGAGCACATTTTAGTTTCCTATTGTATATTCATCGATCTACGCATGCATAAATTGGTAAATACCATATTTATTACATATAAGCTGGTAGACTGAAACACTGTTAATATAAGTGTTTTTAAGTTTAAATGGTACATTTTGGTATCAACAAATGAACTTCTATTCTATGTTGCCAATCGAAAAGAAAATCAAATAGAGGGCTTATATATGAAACTCAAACTAATGAACGTATCTTACATAACTATATCTACAGGTGAGACTTAAATATTCTAAAAATAATTATATTGCATGTTCGAATGCCACATGAGAATTATATATTCTCAAGTACATCTTTTTGTGTATATTTAGGATAATTAACATTTTATTTACCTTCAAATGTTACACATATGGTTTTTCAATGTCTTTTTCTTTAGTTCTTCATAATACAAAATTTGAAATTACATATGACTTCCAGTTTCAGGAAGTAGATTAAATTTCCATTATATCTGCATACTTATAATTTTTGGAGTCGGATACAACGGTAGTATGGACAGAAGCAGCATTAGAAGTTTGTGAGAAAACTACTTTCACTTTTGAAACTGAAAAATAGTGAGCATTTGTGCAGTGTATTGAAATCAAATGAACCAAACACGTATTTAATATTAGAGGGTCAAAATTGTAATTTTAGGCTCTAAACGGCTGGTTCAAAATATAATCTGAAAACTGTTTTTTTTTCCCAAACCGGATAAAAATGAGGGAAGTGGGAACCCAAATTTCTGAAATCATGTTTGAGTCACTAGGGGATCTTTAGTTGCTAGGACTTTGTAACTGTAACTGATAGATCGATTTTAAATTTCGTCATTTACATGTTTAAAAAAAAGCATATCAAAAATAGTTGTAAAACATTTAATTCATTTGCACGGCGTTTTTAACAAAATTTTCTTTAAAAAAAATAATCATGAGAACTATTGGGCCACCTTAGTCTTGATTCTTGATTACCTCGGTTTTTTTACAGCCCATAATGGGGCCCAAGGTTTGCCTGTCTTTCTACTCTCTCTATAGAACAATGTTGTTATAAGGTATTCTATCCAAATTCCAAAATACATGAAATCTCCCGGTTCATGTCAACGTATATAAATTAAGGGCATTTCTGTAAATTATTTCAAGGGTATTATAGTAATTTACCATAGAGTTATTTAGAGATTTTGTTATAAGATTAGTTAGCTTTTCTATGTATGTATATATGTTGTAGCTTCGTATTCCTTTTCAATCAATGAAAGATTTAAGCTTCTCTTTCTCATTCTCTTCTTTGAAGATTGTGTGATTTTGTGTAGTGACTTAGTTGACTGAGAGACAATACTTGGGACGAGTATGAGTAGGTGTGAATAGTAGTAGAGATCTATACTATTGGAAGCACATGACTCACGCTTGGATCAGGGAAAGTCACAAGGTTACCAAGAAACTACTGATTGGTCTCGTTTTATTCAAGTATGTCATTACCATTGTTTCGGTAATGACTAATGTGATGATTGTTGTTCCGACCCTAGTGGTCATATCAAATTGAGTCCGACTACGATGAGAGGTCATCGGGACACGACCAATCAGTCTGTTACAATAGATAAGGGAATGTACTTATCCTAAGAAGAAGGAGTCCTTAAAAAGGATTTATTTTGTAACTCGAAGGTTATGATTGAAAGTCCAACATAGTACGAAAAGCAGATGCAGGATTGAGCATCAAGGTTATTACTTAGGATGGAGAGATAACTTATGGAGTCAGTATACGGATCCTATTTCGTTGATGATTCCGGGACGTAATCATCCTAAGGGGGAGATAATTGTAACGCCCGTAGATCAGGGCTAGTCAATTTAGAGATGATAAGTGTCAAAAATGACTTTTTTGGGAAAGATTATTTAGAAGGAGTAATCTTAACTAAAATGTATTTTATGTTACGAGGTTTCCGAATATATAAAGAACGTTGAAATCCGAGTTATAACGAAGAAGTTATAACCGGTCGAAGTTTCGCGACAGAACCGGCACGAGACAACGCGACGTAAATAGTAAATTTACGTTAGAGCGATATTTATCCAAAACAATCTAAATGAGAATTGAATATCTCATCGATAGTAGTGCAACGACGGAAAGACGGACGAAACGGACGTCAAACGAAGGAGTTATGAGTTTATAACGGAGTTTTCCTGTCCCGGCCTACTAAAAATAATATATAAGTAATATAATTATAATATATTAAAAATAAAGCCAAAATTAGCCAATGGAGATCTCACCTTCGCGTCGATATAAAGAACGTCGAAAACGGAGTTCGTATGCGAAAGTTATGAATTTCTAAAGTTTGGGGCGCGAAACCCCAAAACTGTCAGATACCACGACGTGGCAAGCAGTGCCACGACGTGGCCAGTCTTCTGACACCTCCGAGAGTCCCCCATATGCAACTTGCGATGACGCATGCAGTGACGACCAAGCCCACGACATGGAAAAAGGTGCCACGGCGTGGCAAGGGCCAATTTTGCCCTATAAATAGATTTGAAGGGCCAACCGAGTTTGGTTGCTCATTCTCTCATCTCTCACCCATATTACCTCAATTTACGTGCAAAGAAGTACCCCCGAAGCCCCAGTATCAACCCCAAGACCCGAAGCAAGTCCCAAAGCCCGAAGATCCCGAGAAGAAAAAGAGTTTCCGAGCTGAAGCTCTGCCCGCGAGAAACCCGGTGTGTGAAGATCTTCCAGATCTATCGAAGAATACTACTTCTGCAAGTCGTAGTGCTGTCTGATCATCTTCTGATCAAGTGAGTGTATAGTCTCTTTCATAAATACACGTTTAATACAAGTATTGTTTGAATGTATTAAGTGTATGTTTTGGGTGAGTGTGTGGTTATTTTCTTCTAACACATAAACATTAAGTATTTGCTATGAAATATGTGCTATGTGTTTATACATTGTTTGCTTATTTGAGATGAGTGTGGAATGGATGTTTTATATAGTTTTTAAATGAGTTAAACTATATATATGTATTTTATATCTACAAATATGTTGGGTAGAACATGGGTAGATGAGATAGTTGGTGTGACAACCGGAAATTTCCATTATGTACAAACCATATCAAGTCAGTAAAAGATTAGAACAGTTGCAGTAAATTTCCAGACTTTTAGTATAAGTTTGAGTATTTCAGGTTTACACTTAAGGATATATCAGGAGAGTGGATGCACTAGGGTTTTGTGCAGCTTTGTTATTCCAAAAATCTATGATATTAGAGTTCATTTCGTGAATAAAATATTTTCTGCCAAAAATCCCAGGACTATATATAGGATTATGAGCCATATTTGTTCATTAGTTACATTTTCAACTAGAGAAAAACCGAATTCTCTCTCAAGGATCTTCGGAATTTCGTTCCAGAACGTGAGTACTTCTATCTAGTTGTATTATATAGCTTATTAAGTGCTTAATAACCTAGATTACACATCAAAACAACAAGATTTAGGAGTTTACCGCCCAAGAACATCTTGGACCATAAACCCTCCTTTAAGGCACAAATGGTGCCTAGTCCTTTCCTTAAGCAATGAAACTAGTTTAGACTTGTACCCTAATGTGTTTAGGACTAGAAAACACACTTAAAACACCAAGAGTAAGGTGTTCATGGCCCAAGAAGTTCCAGGGCCGTGAACTCCAAACAATAGGGCCAAAAGGTACTTCAAACTCTCCTAAAGCCTTGTACACTAGCCTAGTTTAGTTCCTAGTTAATTTAGGGACTTGAAATCACCAAAAAAACCCTTCCAAGGGAGATTACGGTCGTAATCTCCATGGGGTTTGGTCCCAGGGCCGTGAACTCCTAAAAGGAGTTATATAATGCCCTAGACTCTTCCAAAGACCAAGCCATTAAGTAGAAATGCTTCTAGGGAACATGTAGAACTTCAAAGCACAAAATAACCTTAAGCTTAGGAGCTTACGGCCGTAAACTCAAGAGTTTACGACCGTAAACTCCTTGTGTGTTGGTTCTTGGAGAGTAAACTCAAGAATAGGGTCCTTTGGAACCCTAAAACCCCTAGCCTTGACCTACAACAACTTAGATGTAATCCTTAGGGCTTATAACACTTATATATAGTGTTTATCATGCTCTAGGATGTCTTAGCCTTTTCAATTAGTAGTTTAAGACTAATTGGGTGCATATATGTGTGATTATATGTTCATTAGGATCATAGTGCGTGTATAAGTCCTCACTTGACACCTAACAATCCTACACCGTTCAGTTCATCCAAACCACCATCTTCAGGTGAGTTCATACCCCTTAATCAATGTTTTAAATGATTTTAAATGCTTTAATGGGGGGGGGATACAAGTAGAAAACAACATGTTATTAAATCAATCATAGGTATTTATAACTGTGTTTTCATCCAACTGATTTCACATGCTTCAAAATGTGATGTATGAAATGGTTTCTATCTTAAAAATACCATGTTATCAAAAGCATTACGTTTGAAATGTTTATTAAAATGACATCAAGTCATTGTTATTTATTGTTCAAAACTCTTAGATGTCATACAAAACAATTTCTTTTACCTTCTTGAACAAAACTATATCTATATACTTATGTTCTTATATATGTATTGATATTATAGTTTTCATCCTTCATTCAGTTTCCCACACTCTTGTGTAACAAGGGTGTATAAACCTGCTTGGACAATCAATTACCTTCCAGTTAACTATTATAGGGATAGCTAGGAGATACAAAACATTATTCCTATTACAAGGAAATTACACCAGAGTCAGTTCATTCATGAGTCTATACTATACATTACATGTTACATGAATACGTCTACATCGATACGCTTACATGAATACATTTACATATATAGCTTTATTTGTACACACTTACATGGATACTTGTACATAGATTTACTAGGATGATTTACTAGTACATTATGTGTAAATTGTCTTGCCTATCCCAGTTCAACAGGATGTCTAGACGGGACTAACCATTCCGGAACCCACCTGTTAGCAATAGTGGTAAATGAACATCTACGGATGCCTACGATTATTACTTATATTAGGGGTACCTTTACAGGACTAACCATTCCTTTAGCCTAGTGTTCGCTACAGAGGTAAATGACCATCTACGGATGCCTACGGTTAATACTTATATTAGGAGTACCTTTACGGGACTAACCATTCCTTAAACCTGCTGCAGCTACAGAGGAAAATTGAACAATCTATGGATGTTCAAAGGTTATACATTTCACTAGTCGCGATGTCGTGTTAATCCTAATACAAAAGGACAGCACTTACATGATTATATTTTTCCTATTACTTTATTTCGTGATACATTTACGTAACCGATGAGTTAGACTAAGTACTGTTAGTAATAGTCAAAAAGAAGGAAAAACTATCATTGTTATGGCAAAACATTCGGGTCTTGGTAGAAGACTGCATTTCATACTAGTAGGAAATATGGGATTTTCTAGGGTTTTTATAGTTATATCAACTGTTTCATTCTAAGATTTACATGGCATTCATAACAGTTTTCCAAAACAAGGCAATGACACTTAAATACTTATGAATTCACCAGCTTTACGCTGATACCCGCTTTCAAAATAACTTGTATTCTCAGGACACCAGTAGACAGGTACGATGGCCAGGTTTTGAGAAGACGGGGCACAGACAAGACTCGTCTTTTATTTGATTACATATTTTGGTGTCTTATTACAATGAAAGAACACACATATATTAAAACTTTACTTTTAATGCAATGGATGATGTTGTTGCTTGTTTACTACTTTACACTGTTATGATACTTCACATGACGTCCTCCACCCCGGAACGTTTCCGCCGTTCTTGGTTTTGGGGTATGACAGTTGGTATGTGATAAAATGATGAGGTATGAAAGATGATTAAGAATGATATTGGCAGATGCACCAATTAGAGAATGTCATAATATCAGCAGATGCGCTTAAGAATAATATCAATAGATGCACCAAGTAGTGAATGTCGTAATCATGGCAGATGCGCTTATAGGATAATGTCGGCAGATGCGCCAAATAGAGAATGTCATAATGCTAGCAGATGCGCTTAAGCATAATGTCGGCAGATGCGCCAAATAGAGAATGTCATAATACTAGCAGATGCGCTTATAGGATAATCCTGGCAGATGCGCTTATAGGATAAGGTCGGCAGATGCACCAAATAGTGAATGTCGTAATCATGGCAGATGCGCTTAAAGGATAATGTTAGCAGATGCGCCTAATAGTGAATGTCGTAATCCTGGCAAAGGCGCTTAAATGATAAAGTTGGAAGATGCGCCTTAAGTAACAGTGGAATTTGTGTCTATTCCTTAAAGTCAATCTTTAGGAATGAATGAATGAAGGATAGGTGATTCTTAGGGTAAAACCTTAAGAAATAAAGAAGATAATGGGGATGAGTAATTGGATTGATTGTTTGATGATTAAATATAATAATTATATTATTGTAGGTTGAAAACCCTATATGCTCACCAGGCTCCCAAGCCTGACCCACTCAGTTTTCTTTGCATTACAGGTAATGGCACAAGAGTATAAGTTGGGGGACTTGACGAGAGATTTTGGATTATAGATCAGTAGTTATAAAGAGCTGTTGTAAGGTCTATTTTATACTGTTTATGCTTTTCGTCTGTATCGGAACATGACATCCCAAGATTTTGTTATTTAAAGAAAATACATTTCTTAAAAGAAATGCTTTGATAAATGGTTATCATATTTTGTTTTTGGAACAAATTCCGCAACCGTTTTCTTTAAAAGATAACTCTGATTTTAAAACAAAGCATAAACAAACCGGTCTTTTCTGGCCGTGAAATTGGGAATGTCACAGTACGCGTCCTGGTACCCGCGATCACTCACCTTACTACGTTGGGCGTACCCACTCGTGTCCCTGCATGCATGGTCTTTTTCATTACTTTTTCCATTATGGGCCATAAATGTCAATATCTTTAAAGTATCATAACTCCTTCATTCAAGATCCGTTTCCGACAAACTTTTTATGCACAGAAAGGTGGCGAGAAGATCTACGCTTCTAGCAACACACCCCGATCCGAAACCTTCACGAATAATAACCCATTGCTTATGAAAGATCGAATCGCCCTTACTCTTGATCCGGGGAACCCATAAATAGATATTTTAAGAACGGGGCCTTACAATTCTCCCCCACTTAAATTAGGCTTCGTCCTTGAAGCCTACTGTAACATACACTTTAGAACAACTGTGACATCCCCAATTTCACGGCCAAAAAAGACCGATTTTGTTTATGCTTTATAAAAATCAGAGTACTTCTTTTAATAAAAATGTTGCGGAATTTGTTCCCAGAAAAACATGATAAATACGTTATTAAAACATTTTCGAAGAAACGTATTTTATTCATTTTAAAACGTTTGGGATGTCATCGTTAATATAGAAACATAAGCATAAACAGAACTTACATTTATTTACACTAGTGATCTACATCTCTTTAAATCTCTCAGTGTAATGTGACTTCATATCAACACTTGTGATATAAATAAACTGAGGGTCAGGTTGGGAAACCTGGTGAGTACATAGGGTTTTCAACCCACAATAATATAATTATTATGTTCAAACAATCAAACAATCAACCCAATTACCCATCCCCATTATCTTCTTTATTCTTAAGGATCTACCCTAAGAATCAACCATTCCTCGTTCATACATTCCTAAGGATCATCCTAAGGAATCAACACGAAGTCCATCGTCACCGAGGTTTAGGCACTAAGTCTGCATAGTTGCCAGAATTTATACAATAGGCACTAAGTCTTCATAGTCGCCAAGGTTTTGGAACCAAGTCTGCATGATCACTAGGGTCTAGGCATCAAGTCTGCATGATCACCAAGGTTTAGAGTACACCGAGTGAACACATCGTTCACAACACCTACAGGTTGCGAGCCTGCTAGTGTTCCACTGGACTATCTAGAATAGTCCGTGGTTGTCATCCATACTCTGTTGAATGACGGGGACATCATTTGGGAAAAAGGCTTCTCACATCGTACACCTCTCACCCATACCTCATAGTCTATATCACCTCTCAACTCATCGTCCAACTCATATTTCATCTATTATATCTACCCATGTTTTACCCCAACATTTTCGTAGATATAAAATACATATATAGTTTAAATCATTTAAAACATGTATAAAATCTTTCACCGAGCATAGACAGCAAGCAGACAGACAATATGCACACATAGCACGTAGTAAATACTTCATATCTATGTGTAAGTTGAAGGGGACCATGCACTCACCTGAAAGGTGATGACTCAGCACTCGGGCAGCGCTTCGATACTCTCAAAACGATTTTCCTTCGATAAAACCTAGTACCAATACCACTAGGGTTTAGTCTAATGTTAACCGCGACAAATCAATAGTCTAGCTATTATTATTATTATATAAGTGTTAAATAACACTCAATATAACTCATAATAATAGCCCAAATAATTATTTTAAAGACCTAATAACATTACTATATCGAAACATAAGCTACGCTAAAGATAGGGTAGGCGTAGCTCACTTACAGCGGGTTTTCTCGAAAACCGGGCTTCGCTGGAGCAGCATTTTCGAGCCGAAAGACTCTTTTTCTTGAGTCTCCGGGAGCCTCGGGGCTTCCTTCAGGTGCTCGAGGGTTTACCCTAGGCTTTAGGGGGTTAGGGAGGCTTAGAGAGAGAAAGAAAAGGGTTGAGGGGTGAGGAAGTTGGAATGCCCGACACCTCTATTTATAGGGGTACTGACTGACCTACTCGCCGAGTAGGAGGACCTACTCGCCGAGTTGGTGCATGTGGCAACCTTCTGGTGGTGCCACGTGTCCAATTCTGGTGGTGCCACGTCACCCCCTATCGCGTATCAGCCTTCAAACTTAGAAAAATCATAACTCTCGCATATGAGCTCCGTTTTCGACGTTCTTTATACCCACGCGTAGGTAAAATCAAGATCTACAACTTTCATTTAGACCCCGTCGGCTAATTCTCTACCGATCTTAAATTTAACAGTAGGAGGCGTTTAGACTGTTAAATGACCGCGAAGAATTCGTAACTCCTTCATACAAACTCCGTTTTTGTCCATCTTTTTACCGTTGAGTTCCTATCAATGAGATCTTCAACTCTCATTTAGGTCGCATAAGCCAAAAACCGCTCGAACTAAAATTCGAGTTTCGGGCTGTACACTGCTAAGCCAAATCTTAGAAAAATCATAACTTCCTCATACGAAGTCAGATTTGGGCGTTCTTTTTATCGACGCTCTTAGTTTAACATATTCTACGACTTTCTTTTAGATCGCTAAGTCTAAATCTTGCTCTATCGTAAATTCACTATTCATGCTTCCCGGTGTCGTGCCGGTTCCGACGCGAAACTTCGACGGGTCATAACTTCTTCGTTATAACTCGGATTTCGGCGTTTTTTATATGTACAAAAACCTTGTGACATATACTACAACTTGGTTCAAATTATTTATTCTAAATAATCTTTTTTCGAAAAGTCTTTTTCGACCCCTATTGCCCCTAATTGACTAGCCCGGATTTGCGGGCGTTACAATTATCTCCCCCTTAGGATGATTACGTCCCGGAATCATCAACGAAACAGGGCTCACATGATGACTTCATACGTTATCTCTTCATCGTAATTCATAAATTCGATGTTTCTTCGAATGAGCATCTAACTCTTGGACTCCTTGACTACAAGCGGTGCTCGATCCTACATCCGCTCTCTATCTCACATTAGACTCTAAATTATGACCTTCAAGCCACAATGTCAATCCTCAGTTGATACGAACTTGAGATAAGTTCTTTTATTACTTCAATGGACTGATGTGTCATATTCTAATGACCTCTCATCATATGTTGCAAAGCTTAGACTCAAGTCTCTTAGAGTCAAATTCCATAACAGACTATACCTTCCTTCATGTTCTAGATCACATCTTAAAAAGGTAGCATTTCTAGCAACCGTCGTGATACCTCTACCGATTGCTTTGATTAATTCTTCTGGCTTAAGTCGGATGCTACATCAAACTTGGTTTTCTGAACCACGTAACATACTTATCGTAGTCGGACTCAATCCGATATGACCACTTGGGTCGAAATATCAAAAATATTTTTAGTTATTACCGAAACGATGGTAATGACATACTTGAATAAAACAAAATCATTTACTAGCTTCTTGGTAACCTTGTGACTTTCCCTGATCCAAGCGTGAGTCCTGTGCTTCCGGTAGTATATGCATCTACTACCTTTCACACATACTCATACTCGTCCCAAGTATTGTCTCGCACTTTTCCAAGTCACCATACAAGAAAATCACATAACTGATTAACACATCAGGTAACAAAACAAAACTTTTATTATTTCTTGAAACTATTACATAGGTGTTCAAATTCACCATAGACTATGCCTCTATTAGGCTACATCATAAGATACTATGGCTACTACATAACTTGATCTTCAGATATGAAGTCCTCATCCTTGATTCCTCGCATGGTTTTCTGCTTCATCGAGGATCATGTGGAATGCTCTTGGCCTTGGTGGTGTGTTTGGCCTTGCTGCCTCGTGTTTCTTTGGGCAGTCCCTAGAAATATGCCCTTCTTTGTTACATCCATAGCACACCTTCTTGTTGGACGCACACTTGCTGGCGTAATGCCCTGTCTTTCCACATTTGTAGCAAGTCACCTCCTCGCCACATTTCCCGAAATGCTTCTTTTTACACTTCTCGCACCACTTGGTTTCACCTCCTCCTACTTCTTCAGTCTTTGAGAATTCCCTTTCTTTGTTGGATTTTGAAGATCCTTCATGCTTCCTTTTCTCGCCAACTTCAGCTCTCTCCAGACCTTTTTCCCTAATCTGGGTCTCAACATTCCTGGCTGCCTAGATGGCTCCTTTCAGAGTGGTTGCTTGCTTGACCATTGGTCCAAAGTCTGCTGGTAATCCATGGGCAAACTTGTTGACCTTGGAGAGCTCAGTTGGAACTAGATAAGGAACAAGCTTCATTTTCTCCGTAAAATTCGCAACATACTCGATGACACTCATCTTTCCCTTCTTTGGATTCTGAAACTCGTTGTTGATCTCCAGAAGATCCTGCTCAGAGCAGTACTGCATTTTTAGCTGCACCAGAAAATCCTCCCATGACATCTTGCTCGCTTCTCCTTTGGGCATCGAATCAGCTAGAAGCTTCCACCAGCTTAGTACTCCAGATTTCAACAAAGGAACCGCGAGAGCGGTCTTTTGCCTATTGCTACACTCACAACTCTCAAACATCGTCTCCATCTCGGAGATCCGGTTCATGACTTCCACCGGCGTCGGGCTTCCAGATAGACTCGGTGGTTTGGACGCCATGAAATCCTTGTATTTGCATCCACGTCCATCATTTCCTCCATCCTGGCGGTTTTGCCTAACTATTGGTGGGTTGGCTTGACCAACAGTCCCACTGTAGTTTCCCTCCTCAGTCTGCCCTTCGTTCAACTCGGGCTGCTCAATCTGTATGGTTTATTCCTCTCGATTTTGCTGGAGCAAACGTTTGGTTTCCTCCGTTTGACGATCCAACATCGTCTGGATCATCGTTTGCACTCCGGCCATCGTGACTGGCTCAGGTGCAACTTCTTCAACAACAGGTATTTGCTGAACCACTGGGGGTTGGTTCCTATCTCCATTTGCGTTCATGTTTCCGCTACAGGTCCTTGTCATCTTGATCTATACACCGAATAAGGTGAATCTAGACCTTTTCTTAGGATTGACGTTTAAATCATCCTTATCACTCCGAAACGTTTACATGCTAGTTCTAATATCGTATTCGTACGTTTAGAATCCTAAACACATAAGGTTTCCAGATCCGGTCGGCAACAGACCATAGATCCGATCAAACTATAGCATAACAAATCATTTAGCACATATAAGCAATTTAGGCATCATTCTTAAAATAAGCTAGTGCTCACACCTCACAATCATCGCTTAGCATTCTAAGTTTAAGTCTAGAAATAAATCCATATTCCTAGTTCGCTTAAACTAATGCTCTGATACCAACCGTGACATCCCCAATTTCACGGCCAGAAAAGACCGATTTTGTTTATGCTTTATAAAAATCAAAGTACTTCTTTTAATAAAAATGTTGCGGAATTTGTTCCCAGAAAAACATGATAAATACTTTATTAAAACATTTTTGAAGAAACGTATTTTATTCATTTTCAAACGTTTGGGATGTCATCGTTAATACAGAAACATAAGCATAAACAGAACTTACATTTATTTACACTAGTGATCTACATCTCTTTAAATCTCTCAGTGTAATGTGACTTCATATCAACACCTGTGATATAAATAAACTGAGTGGGTCAGGTTGGGAAACCTGGTGAGTACATAGGGTTTTCAACCCACAATAATATAATTATTATGTTCAAACAATCAAACAATCAACTCAATTACCCATCCCCATTATCTTCTTTATTCTTAAGGATCTACCCTAAGAATCAACCATTCCTCGTTCATACATTCCTAAGGATCATCCTAAGGAATCGGCACGAAGTCCATCGTCACCGAGGTTTAGGCACTAAGTTTACATAGTCGCCAGAATTTATACAATAGGCACTAAGTATGCATAGTCGCCAAGGTTTTGGCACCAAGTCTGCATGATCACCAGGGTCTAGGCATCAAGTCTGCATGATCACCAAGGTTTAGAGTACACCGAGTGAACACATCGTTCACAACACCTACAGGTTGCGAGCCTGCTAGTGTTCCACTGGACTGTCTAGAATAGTCTGTGGTTGTCATCCATACTCTGCTGAATGACGGGGACATCATTTGGAAAAAAGGCTTCTCACATCGTACACCTCTCACCCATACCTCATAGTCTATATCACCTCTCAACTCATCGTCCAACTCATATTTCATCTATTATATCTACCCATGTTTTACCCCAACATTTTTGTAGATATAAAATACATATATAGTTTAAATCATTTAAAACATGTATAAAATCTTTCACCGAGCATAGACAGCAAGCAGACAGACAATATGCACACATAGCACGTAGTAAATACTTCATATCTATGTGTAAGTTGAAGGGGACCATGCACTCACCTGAAAGGTGATGACTCGGCACTCGGACAGTGTGACATCCCCAAAATCACGGCCAGAAAAGACCGATTTTCATTTATGCTTTTTAAAATAATTTCAGAGTAAATCCTTTTGATTTAAAAGTGTTGCGGAATTTGTTCCCAAAACAAAACATGATAAAATAATATTTATCAAAGCATTTCATCAAGAGATGCATTTTCATTATATAATCAAAACTCGGGATGTCATGTTCCAATACAGACCATAAAGCATAAACGATAACATTACAAGTCATTCAACAAATATATACATATACAGACTTGTAAACAAAACAACTTGATGATTCAACCATCTTATGACCTTGCGCCACTACCTGTAATACAAATAAAAGACTCGGCTGCCTTTGGATCCTATTTATAGGAGGCTGGGCGTACAGGCGTACGCGGGGCGTACTGGCCTCCGAAGTCGTCACTGCATGCGTCATCCGAAATGTCCACACTCTTCGGAGTACGGGGGGCGTACGTCGGATCGGACTGGTGACTCCCCCTTCGGATAATGCCGGATTTTTCAATTAAAAATAAATACAATTTATTTATCAAACTTCGGAAATTCATATCTTCTTCATACGAACTCCGTTTTCGACGTTCTTTATATCCACGGAAAGGTGAGACTACGCTCTACAACTTTCGTTTAGACTCCGTCGGCTAATTTTAACTTTATTTTTATTATTTATTTTTAATAGGCTGCGACAGAAAAACTTCGTTATAAATTCATAATTTCTTCGTTTGACGTCCGTTCTCGCCTAACTTTTTATCGCTTCGATACCAACAACGAGACCTTCGATCCTCATTTAGAATGCTTCGGCTAAAAACCGCTCGATCTCAAATCGAGTATTTCAGGCTGCATACCGCTAAGTCGAAACTTCGACAAATCATAACTTCCTCATACGAAGTCAGATTTGGGCGTTCTATATATATTCGGAAACCTCGTTTCAACTACTACAACATTATCCAAAGATATTAAGTTTATTTTACACTTAAATTTTGACGCTTATTTTTATTCTTAATTAATCAAACCACATAATTAAGCAATTAAGCACAAAACGCATACTACTCAAATAATACATTCTTATTATTTCAAAACGGGTTACAAAGGTTAAACTAGACTATTACATTGCTAAAAATGGCAAGCCCGGAAACACAGGCGTTACAATTTTCTCCACCTTAGAATGATTCCGTCCCCGGAATCACACATCAACAAACAAATGCGGATAGCGACCCATCATGTCACTCTCCGTCTCCCAGGTGAGATTCGGCCCATTCGTGTGTTTCCATCGGACAAGCACTAACCCAACCATCTTGCGTCGCAATTTCTTAGTCTTTCGGTCAACAATTGCCTCTGGTTCCTAAATCAACCTTTTGTTCTCATCAATTCTCAATTCAGAAATTGGAATTATGTCGGGAACTTCTCCCGTGAACTTCCTCAAATAACACACATGAAAAGTGTTGTGAATTCCATTCAGTTCTTCTGGTAGTTCGAGCTTGTAAGCTTGGTTCCCAATCCTCTGAAGAACTTTAAATGGTCCAATAAACCTTGGACTCAACTTTCCCCTTTTACCAAATCTTATAAGTCCCTTCCACGGCGAGACTTTAAGCAAAACCGAATCCCCAACCTCAAAAGTCATCGGTCTTCGCTTCTTGTCAGCATAGCTCTTTTGACGATCCTGAGCTGCTAACATTCTTTCTCTAATTATTTTCAACTTTTCAGCAGTTTGATGAACCAATTCCGGTCCCATAAACTGCTTTTCCCCAGCCTCAAGCCAACAAGACGGCGTACGACACTTCTGTCCATACAATGCTTGATAAGGTGCCATCTTTATGCTCGAGTGAAAACTATTATTGTAGGAAAATTCTACCAAAGGTAAATGTTCATCCCAATTACCTAGGAATTCCAAGGTACATGCTCTTAGCATATCTTCAAGTGTTTGTATCGTTCTTTCACTCTGACCATCAGTCTGCGGATGATAAGCTGTACTTAAACACAACTTAGTACCCAGTTCCTCTTGTAGACTTTTCCAAAATCTCGAGGTGAAACGGCTATCACGATCCGACACAATCGTTAACGGAACACCGTGAAGCCTCACAATTTCCTTCACGTAAGAATTCGCAAGCTTTTCCATAGACCATTTCTCCTTGGCCGCTATGAAATGCGCACTCTTAGTGAATCGATCAACGACCACCCAAATCATGTCGTGACCATTCTTTGTTCTAGGCATTTTAGTGACAACATCCATAGAAATGTCTTCCCACTTACCCATTGCCACAGGCAAAGGTTCTAAACTCCCGTACGGTTTTTGATGTTGTGTCTTTACTCTCACGCAAGTCACACACTCAGCCACATACTTTGCAACATCAAGCTTCATCGTCGGCCACCAGTAGTAGGGTTTCAGGTCCCTATACATTTTAGTGCTACCCAGATGAATCGAGTACATGGTCTTGTGAGCTTCTTCCATCAGAAGACCTCTAATTCCTCCTGACTTAGGTACCCAAATCCGATCTTGGAACACCTTCAGTCCGTGACTGTTTACACCGAACTCCAACGTTTTGCCCAAACGTTCCTCCTTTCGGTCATTCTTTTCAGAAGCTTCCTCTTGAGCTTTCTTTATACTTTCCACAATAGTTGAGACAACTTCAATTCTCAACGCTCTTGGCCTTTTCCTTTCAAGATTGACTTTCCGACTGAGAGCATCAGCAACAACATTAGCTTTACCGGGGTGGTAAAGTATCTCACAGTCATAGTCTTTAAGTAATTCCAGCCAGCGTCGTTGCCTCATATTCAATTTCTTCTGATTAAAGAGATATTGGAGACTCTTATGATCAGTGAAAAGTTTGCACTTCGTGCCATAGAGGTAATGCCTCCATATTTTCAGAGCGAAAACTACCGCTGCCAACTCCAAATCATGAGTCGGGTAATTCTTTTCATGCTCCTTCAGCTGTCGAGACGCATATGCTATCACCTTTTCTCTTTGGGTCAGAACACAACCCAATCCAACCCCAGACGCATCGCTATAAACAACGAAGTCTTCAACTCCATCGGGTAGAGAAAGTATCGGTGCCTCGCATAGTTTCTTCTTTAGCTTCTCGAATGCTTCTTTATGCTTATCACTCCAAGCATAAGTAGCTCCTTTGTGGGTCAAAGCCGTCAACGGACTAGCGATCGAAGAAAAGCCTTGGATAAACCTTCGGTAATATCCAGCTAATCCCAAAAAGCTTCGAATCTCCGTGGGACTTTTTGGTTTCTCCCACTTTGTCACAGCTTCAATCTTTGCTGGATCAACCATTATCCCTTCTTGGTTGACCACGTGACCCAAGAATTGGACTTCACGAATCCAAAAATCACATTTGGAGAACTTAGCATACAGCTTCTCCTTCTTCAAGACTTCTAACACTTCTCGCAAGTGTCTGCCATGCTCCTCTTGGCTTTTCGAGTAAATCAGAATGTCGTCTATGAACACTATCACGGATTTATCAAGGAAAGGATTACAAACCCTATTCATTAAATCCATGAATGCTGCAGGAGCATTGGTTAGTCCAAACGACATAACTAAGAACTCGTAGTGTCCATATCTAGTTCTGAATGCAGTCTTCTCGATATCTTGCTCTCTTACTTTCAGCTGATGATATCCTGACCTTAGGTCGATCTTCGAGAAATAGCTCGAACCTTACAATTGATCAAATAGGTCATCAATCCTCGGCAACGGATATCTATTCTTTATTGTTGCCTTGTTCAGCTCTCTGTAATCAATGCACATTCTCATACTTCCATCTTTCTTCTTTACGAATAACACCGGAGCTCCCCAGGGTGATGAACTAGGTCTTATGAAACCTTTGTCCAATAACTCCTGAAGTTGCATCATTAGCTCCTTCATCTCTGTCGGTGCTAATCGATAAGGTGCTTTCGCAATTGGCGTTGTTCCTGGCAACAAGTCAATACGGAATTCCACTTGTCGATCAGGCGGTAATCCAGGAAGATCTTCGGGAAATACTTCCGGATAATCACACACAACTGGAATATTCTGCATCACCTTCTTTTCCTTCTTAGCATCAATCACGAATGCTAGATATGATGTATACCCCTTGGTCAAACATTTTCTGGCTTTCATCAATGAAATGATTCCAGAATTCACTCTGCGTTTGTCCCCATACACCATAAACGAATCTTTCCCAGGCGGGTTTACTTTGACTATTTTCTTCTTGCATAAAATTTCGGCGTCGTTGGCGCTAAGCCAATCCATTCCCAAAACGATGTCGAAACCGTTTAGTTCTATAGGAAATAATTCCTCGTGGAACTTATTCCCATTCAGATCAATTAAGATGTTTTTCATACGATGGCTAACAGGTACAAACTTGCCACTAGCAACTTCAACTAATAAGGCATCATCTAGTCTAACAACAGGCAAAGCTAGCTTTCTACCAAATTCATGCGATATAAAGGAGTAGTTGGCTCCAGAATCAAATAAAATTTGGGCAGGCAATTCGTTAACGAGAAAGGTACCTGAAGTGACATCAGCTTCATCTTTAGCAGCTTCCAGTGTCATCTGGAATGCTCTCGCCTTTGGCTTTGGTGGAATGTTGGGTCTAGCTGCCTCCTTCTTCTTCGGGCAGTCCCTCGACATGTGTCCCTCCTCACCACAACCATATCAAACTTTCTTAGTGAGGGTATATTCATTGGCATAGTGCCCTGGCTTTCCACACTTGTAGCATGTGTTCACCACCTCACATCTTCCATGATGCTTCTTCTTACATTTGTCGCACCACTTCGCTTCACCTCCACTTCCCCTCGAACCAGACTTCGAGAACTTTTTTTTTCTTGTTGGACCCTGAAGTTCCATCGAACTTCCTCTTTTCTCCAACATCTATCCTTTCCAGACCCTTTTCCTTCTGCTGGGCCTCCACATTCTTAGCTGCACGAACAGCCGTTTTCAGAGTAGTTGCCATCTTGACTGTCGGACCAAAGTCGGCAGGCAGTCCATTAGCAAACCTCTCAATCTTGGAGAGTTCCGTTGGCACTAGGTACGGAAATAACTTCATTTTCTCAGTGAATGCAGTAGCATAGTCGTCTATGCTCATCTTCCCCTTCTTCAAGTTTTGGAACTCATTGTTCAGATCAATCAGATCTATCTCTGAACAATACTGCACTCTTAGTTGCTCCAAGAACTCCTCCCATGACATTTTCAGGGCTTCTCCTCGTGGCATAGTATCTGCCAACAACTTCCACCAACTCAAGACTCCAGTCTTCAGTTGTCTAACCGCAAAGACGGTCTTCTGTTTGTTGCTACAGTCGCAACTTTCAAATACCATCTCCATTTCGGAGATCCAATCCATTATCTCAACAGGCTTTGGGCTTCCAGAAAGACTTGGCGGCTTGGCGCCCAAGAAGTTCTTGTACATTCGCCCATCCTTGTTGTTTCTCCTTTCCGGATCGTTCTTTCGTTCTCCTTGAGTCCCAACATGACTCATAATGCGACTATTGTTCCCTTCCTCCGATTGCTCGGGAATCAATTCGGGTTCCTCAATAGGTATGATAGGTTCATCCCTATTATCATGCAACATCTGTCGCATCTCCTCCCTTTGTTCGGCTAGCATAGCCCGAATCATGGCTTGCACCGCAGCCATTGTTATTGGTTCTGGTGCTGCTACAACGGGTATTTGCTCAATCACTAGCGGTTGATTCCTGTTTTCATCCGCGTTTCCAATGCCACTCCTCGTTCTCACCATTTTTGATCTATACACCGAATAAGGTGAAATTAGATCTTCATTCACGATAGATATTCAAATCATCCTTATTACTCCGAAACGTTTACATGCTAGTTCTAATACCGTAAACATACGCTTAGAATCCTACACACATAAGGTTTCCAGATCCGGTCGGCAACAGACTGTAGATCCGAACAATTAATATCATATATGGCAACATATAACATTTAGCACATAAAAGCATTTTAGGCAACTTTCCTAAAATAAACTAGTGCTCGTGTCTAAAATTCAACAGACACACAACTCACAATTCCACTTAGCATTCTAAGTTTAAGTTTAGAAATACCAACAAATTCCTAGTTCGCTTAAACTAATGCTCTGATACCAACTGTGACATCCCTAAAATCACGGCCAGAAAAGACCGATTTTCATTTATGCTTTTTAAAATAATTTCAGAGTAAATCCTTTTGATTTAAAAGTGTTGCGGAATTTGTTCCCAAAACAAAACATGATAAAATAATATTTATCAAAGCATTTCATCAAGAGATGCATTTTCATTATATAATCAAAACTCGGGATGTCATGTTCCGATACAGACCATAAAGCATAAACGATAACATTACAAGTCATTCAACAAATATATACATATACAGACTTGTAAACAAAACAACTTGATGATTCAACCATCTTATGCCCTCGCGCCACTACCTGTAATACAAATAAAACTGAGTGGGTCAGGCTTGGGAGCCTGGTGAGCATATAGGGTTTTCAACCCACAATAAATAAGTTATATTTAATTTCACCAACCAATCACTATCCCGATTACCCATTCCCGTTATCCTCACTTTACGTCCCTAAAATAACATCTATCTCAAGGGACCTAATCTAGGATTTTCATCGGGACGGACATCATTGTTAAGGGGTTTCCTCAACAATAGATATCCTAAAGGCAACCATGAAGGGGATAGAGTACACCGGTGAACACATCGTTCACAACACCTACAGGTTATGAACCTGCTAGCGTTCCACTGGACTGTCTAGAAAGAGTCCGTGGTCGTTATCCATACTCCGCTGAATAACTAGATCAACAACAACAACAACAACATCGAGGCCTCTCATCTGTTTATTACACACCAACTATCTACCCATGTTCTACCCAACATATTAGTAGATAAAATATATATTTTCATACATAGTTTAATACCTGTATATCATTTTCATTCAATATATATTCCACATAACAGATGAGGCATACCCACATAACACGTATTTCACAAAAAGCAATTCAGATCTATGAGATGGAAGAGGGTGAATATACATTCACACATATAACAACAAAATTATACACATAAACAACAATATACTTAATACACTCTAACCATACTTGTATTATTATCATGTTTATAAAAGGTAGTATACACTCACTTGATCAGAAGACGATCGGACAGCACTACGACTTACAAAAGTAGTAATCCACAGCAGATCTGGAAGATCTCCACAAAAATCGAACTTCTCGTGGGCAGAGCTTCGGCTCGGGAACCGCACTTCTCGGGATCTTCGGGATCTCGGGACTTGCCTCGGGGCTCGAGAATAATACCGGGGCTTCGGGGTATTTCTGGCACGCAAAACGATGCAAAACGGGAGAGAGAAGAGAAGAAATTGGCAAAAGACTCGGCTGCCTTCGAATCCTATTTATAGGAGGCTGGAGCCTCGGAGTTCGCGGGGCGTACAGGCGTACGCGGGGCGTACTGGCCTCCGAAGTCGTCACTGCATGCGTCATCCGAAATGTCGACACTCTTCGGAGTACGGGGGGCGTACGTCGGATCGGACTGGTGACTCCCCCTTCGGATAATGCCGGATTTTTCAATTAAAAATAAATACAATTTATTTATCAAACTTCGGAAATTCATATCTTCTTCATACGAACTCCGTTTTCGACGTTCTTTATATCCACGGAAAGGTGAGACTACGCTCTACAACTTTCGTTTAGACTCCGTCGGCTAATTTTAACTTTATTTTTATTATTTATTTTTAATAGGCCGCGACAGAAAAACTTCGTTATAAATTCATAACTTCTTCGTTTGACGTCCGTTCTCGCCTAACTTTTTATCGCTTCGATACCAACAACGAGACCTTCGATCCTCATTTAGAATGCTTCGACTAAAAACCGCTCGATCTCAAATCGAGTATTTCAGGCTGCATACCGCTAAGTCGAAACTTCGACAAATCATAACTTCCTCATACGAAGTCAGATTTGGGCGTTCTATATATATTCGGAAACCTCGTTTCAACTACTACAACATTATCTAAAGATATTAAGTTTATTTTACACTTAAATTTTGACGCTTATTTTTATTCTTAATTAATCAAACCACATAATTAAGCAATTAAGCACAAAATGCATACTACTCAAATAATACATTCTTATTATTTCAAAACGGGTTACAAAGGTTAAACTAGACTATTACATTGCTAAAAATGGCAAGCCCGAAAACACAGGCGTTACAGACAGCGCTTTGATACTCTCAAAACGATTTTCCTTTGATAAAACCTAGTACCAATACCACTAGGGTTTAGTCTAACGTTAACCGCGACAAATCAATAGTCTAGCTATTATTATTATTATATAAGTGTTAAATAACACTCAATATAACTCATAATAATAGCCCAAATAATTATTTTAAAGACCTAATAACATTACTATATCGAAACATAAGCTACGCTAAAGATAGGGTAGGCGTAGCTCACTTACAGCGGGTTTTCTCGAAAATCGGGCTTCGCTGGAGCAGCGTTTTCGAGCCGAAAGACTCTTTTCTTGAGGCTAGCCTCGGGGCTTCCTTCGGGTGCTAGGGGGTTTACCCTAGGCTTTAGGGGGTTAGGGAGGCTTAGAGAGAGAAAGAAGAGGGTTGAGGGGTGAGGAAGTTGGAATGCCCGGCACCTCTATTTATAGGGGTGCTGACTGACCTACTCGCCGAGTAGGAGGACCTACTCGCCGATTTGGTGCATGTGGCAACCTTCTGGTGGTGCCACGTGTCCAATTCTGGTGATGCCACGTCGCCCCTTATCGCGTATCAGCCTTCAAACTTAGAAAAATCATAACTCTCGCATATGAGCTCCGTTTTTGACGTTCTTTATATCCACGCGTAGGTAAAATTAGGATCTATAACTTTCGTTTAGACTCCGTTGGCTAATTATCGACCGATCTTAAATTTAACAGTAGGAGGCGTTTAGACTGTTAAATGACCGCGAAGAATTCGTAACTCCTTCATACGAACTCCGTTTTTGTCCATCTTTTTACCGTTGAGTTCCTATCAATGAGATCTTCAACTCTCATTTAGGTTGCGTAAGCCAAAAACCGCTCGAACTAAAATTCGAGTTTCGGGCTGTACACTGCTAAGCCAAATCTTAGAAAAATCATAACTTCCTCATACGAAGTCAGATTTGGGCGTTCTTTTTATCGAAGCTCTTATTTTAACATATTCTACGACTTTCGTTTAGATCGCTAAGGCTAAATCTTGATCTATCGTAAATTCACTGTTCACGCTTCCCGGTGTCGTGCCGGTTCCGACGCGAAACTTCGACGGGTCATAACTTCTTCGTTATAACTCGGATTTCGGCATTCTTTATATGTACGAAAACCTTGTGACATATACTACAACTTGGTTCAAATTATTTATTCTAAATAATCTTTTGTCTAAAAGTCGTTTTCGACCCCTATTGCCCCTAATTGACTAGCCCGGATTTGCGGACGTTACAACAACCCCTGCAATGCAAACTCTGATTACTCAATCAACTCAGGTTCTTGCAACCTTACTACTGCATATTCTCTATCATGGTCTCTAGGTCCTTGGCCTTCGACCGAAATCTTTTATACCGTCCTCAGCACCGGTCCAAACTACTCCCGAATTTGTTAAGCTGCTGTCTCATCTTCCTCTGTTCCAAGTCTCCACTCTGGAGCCACTAACATCCTCCTTTTCCAAGGAGACGGAAATTATACCTGTGCATCACTCAAAATTGCCACTACCTCAACGAGCAGCCAACCCGAAGATGCTTCCGTACATCTGGTACAATCCAATACCTCCTACTAATGTCTGAGGCACGTCGGCCATCCCTTTACTCCACTTTCTCCCCTAACGGGGAACCCACGCTCCTCCCGGAGCTACATACCTTTTCCTTTCCAGGAAATCCACTCAACAACTCTTACGTGCCTGTGCGTGACACTGAGCTAAACTCCACTCTACACTATCCCTTGTAGAGTAATCTTTACTCCGTGCATCACACATGCTCTGAATCTGCTCGCAAGGACTCTCGAGTCCATGCACTGCTTTCCACTAACTTGATCAACACTTGGGGCCAGACCACATCAATTACCATATCCTGACGACATATTCTCTCATTCTCCTCATGTTGATCCACTAACACATACAGAGTCTTCAACATGATTGGACCGCCTTACCAGGCGTTCAGCCTATCTGGACCACTCTCAGAACCTTCAACATGTATGGACTGCCCTCCGGGCCTTCAGCTTGTCTGGACCGTTCCCCGAGCCATCGGCCTGACTGGTACGCCTCGGCCTTCAGTCTTCCCGGACCGCTCAGACTATCACACATCATTCCAACTATCCTTCCAGGGTATCTTTCCCGTACATACCATTCTAGCCCCCTAGGGGTTCCGAACTCTCGTTCCGATCCCGGAATCCTTTCCTTGGCCTAAACCCAGGCCTCACATCAACCACTATCTTTCCTGAACCAATGGTCTGCTCCCTGCCCCCATTAGTCTGTCACTTACTCACACCAGCCCACACTCTTGGCCGACTGAAACACGGTCGAATCTCAATGGCTAATAAACCTCAATACTTGTCGATCCTCCTGAGAATTTTCCAATTCTCCCCACTTAGAGAACTGACTACCAACCACTGGTGACCCGACCGGCATCACTTAAACATTCTTATTCAACAAATTCTCTTTTACTTGAACTGAATCAAACGAGCAACCTCCACAAAATCTCTTTCCCGACATCACACATCTCGAACTCTAAGGGAGTGTAACTCTTCGCTGAACACTTCTCAAATCGCAATTTCTATACCCGAAAACAAGATCAATCAACCAAAATCTGACCATCAATCCCTTGGATACTAACCGATCCCTCAAATATACAATAAACCCGAAAGATCGAACGAATGCAATACCATGAATTATGCGAACAAGACTAGCAGATATAATACTCCATAACAACCATATGATAACAAGATATCAAGATGGAAACATACCCGTAGCTGAATCCGGCTCTGCCCTGACCTCCTCTGCTATAAGCTGAAAAGCACGTTGTCACAACTAGAAATTTGGTGTCTTGTAATCACAACATTCAAGTAAAATGTTGAATCAAAAACTTAAGAGCATGTATGATGCTTACTTCATGGCAACAAATTTTCAATCAAACACTTCATAAAAACACTACAAATAGTCAACAAGCAATTGGAAACCCTAGAAGTTCTTGTTTAGGTCCATTTTGGACTAGGACTTTCTTATTGGACTCAATGGACCAATAAGCTTCCAATTTGACTATCATGGGCTTAGAACCTTTAAATGGGCTCTAATTGGACCCACTTTCATTTATTTCAACATTTTGGGCCATATTGGGCCTAGAATGAAATAAATTATGTAAATGAACTATATTGGGCCATAATTAACCTAATTTAGCCTTAATAGGTCATAAAAATCACATTTATAATTAATTGGGGCCAAACATCACTTAACATAACCATGGAATGGGCTTAAGCATACAAGGCCCAATCCTCATCTTTTTCTCTCCATTCTCAGCCCAAGGCAAGCCCAAGAAGAAGAGTTGACTTTCCTATGCCACCTCATAATTGTCCATAGGATTCCCATGCACCATCTCATGTTTTCAAGCAAATCAATTCAAGAGCCTCACTTCTCTCCTCTCTCTTCTTGCTCTCGGCCGAACACAACACACACACACTCACAAAAATCTATTCCACTCTCTCTAAATCTTGAAGAACATCTCCTCCCTCCTTCTTCAAAAATTTCGAGAATCAAGAGCTTCTCAAGGAGGTTTTTCCCACAAACACATCATCTAAGGTAAGTTGATGACTAATCCATGATCTAGCTATTTCATTTCATCAAAAATCTCTTCTAAATCTATTCCAACTTGTGATCATGCACCTTAGAAGTCACTAAACTCGAGATCTACCAAGGAGACTTGCTAGGATCGAAAATTTCCTCTTTTCTCTCTTCAAAACCGAAACTACAACTCAAGGTGAGCTTCATACCCCCTATTTTTCAGTTTTTATAAGTTTTGTGGGGGGGGGGGGATACAAGCAAATGTGTAGATCTATGAGTATATGTATGCTTTGTGTGATTTCTATGTTTATTTACATGTTCTTATGTGATTATGCTGTTGGATCTAGTCCAAAAGAACTCAAAACCGAGATCCACATTATGTTGAATGAAATAAGTATAAATCATATTATTTCATACAAATCAACTCTAGAAAATAACCAAGTTGGTTAATATGGACTCTTTGGGCTAAAAATCCCATTTTTTGGACTCAAAATGTTAAGAATATAAAGTTAAAGGGCCCAAAATGACAAAATACAAATTCTGATGGTTGAAATGAGTCAAAACAGTTTCAACAATGTATTTTCTGGAAAAATTCTCTTTTGAAGGATTAAAATGTGAAATTTTAAGCATAATGGGCCAAAAATGAACTTTTCGGCCCAATAAAGCCCAAATTGCGAGATTTTCAAATTAGAGGGGCTGAAACTGTATTTTTCTATAAAACAGGGGACTACTAGTGCTCCAAGTCCATTTCAAGGGTTAAAAATACTTTTCATATTTACAAGGGACCAAAGATGTATAAATTTTCTATTTTGGGCCAAAAGTGTAAAAATTGCGAAAAATAGAGGTTTCAGCCGAGAAAACTTCATTTTGAGGGACTAAAACTGTTTTTCAAATAAATTTGAGCTGAAAAATACCTTTTCAACAAGTTTTTATACTAAAGTGTCAAGAAAAATGGTTTAAGGACTAAAATGGAAATTCTTTTATACAAAGGGTCAGAATTGTAATTTATCCAAAAGAAAGGGGCTGCAAAAAGAAAAATTCTAGTGTTCTTAAACAATAAATCTGTATGACGAAATACTAGTACCACGACTATCAGCGAAATATAATACACCTTCAACACCAAAATCGTTATCAAACGAACTGATTCGGTCTCGAATCAATAACGAATCCGAAATAAATAACACGACGATACTTCAATACACACGCGGAAATTTCGGGAAGTCAATACACACGCGGGAATTCACCAGACGTCGATACACCATCTTTGAGCCCGAAAGTTTCAAATCGTGCTTGTTGGGCCTAGCTAGCCCAATGACATGATCTTTAGGCCCGAAGGAAACTCGCTTACATGTAGTTGGGTCTTATATGACCTAATTCCGTGTAAAAGGACTTTCAGTGGCTTTTGTGATGTTGGGACCCAAGGGTCCTTTGGTACTGCTAGTGAAGTCGAGAATTCACCAATGCGAGTCGGGCTAAGGGCCCTTCGCATTCACGATAGCCTTGAACGACTTATGGAAATATCGGGGGCTTCGCACCCTCTTTTCCTCCTCGGTTGTGGGGCTATGAGAAGTCAGGGTGATTGGATTAAGTGAATAGTGCGAACGACGCCTAAGGGATCGTTTGTATAGTTGTAAACTAGTCATTTTCATTAATGTGTGTTTATAACAATTCACAATCCATAATTAATCCAATGTCACCGGGACTCAACGAATACACACGTCGCAACGAAATAACAAAATATAAAATGCTTGGTTCAAAGTATTAGGAAAACATCGGGTTTTCCTAGGGTTTTCAATTTATACACCTACGAAATGCATACCGAGTTTAACAAATTGTACTTTCACATTTATAGAAACAAACTAGCATACTTACGGATCTTCACACTTTTTTATACTATGACTCTTTTCAGAAAATATCGGATTTTCTGGTGATTTTCAAAACAATACAAACCATTATATTTCAAACATTACTTATGAACTCACCAACATTTCATATGTTGACGTTTTTCAAAATACTTGTATTCTCAGGTAACAGGTAAATCGAAAAGGAAAAATGTACTCAGTAACGTTTTGTTGTTGGTTTAATTAGCATCGAACAATTTACTTTTGGGCATGTAATATTATGGATCAATGTACTGAATGTAAACGCTACCAGTTGTAATGTTTCAATGCTTGGTGATGTATAATGTTATGATCCATATATATTCATTGTGATGGTATTCAATTGAGTCACAATAGCCCTCGGACGTTTCCGCCGTCTGGTTCGGGGGTGTGACACACGTCCCTGAGCCCTCAGGGGCTCTGCTCCACCCTAACCTCCACCCGTAATCCTCAAAGTGGCCGGTGCTGGAGCCTGCACCGGTCCTGCAGCAAGCTGCGGACAGTTCGCCCTCATGTGACCAACCTGATGACACTGATAACAAATCCTCATATCCTGAACTGGGGTTGACTGACGGCAATCCCTCACATAATGCCCTTCCCTCCCGCACTTGCGGCACGCACCACCGGACCTACAAACTTCACTGTGACCCTTCCCGCACTTCCCACAAGTGCGATTGCTCTGATCTCCCAACCTAGCATCAACAGTCTTGGACCGTTTGGGCGCCGGCAGTGACTGTGCCGGGGCCAGCCTCTCCTCTCTCAACTGTAACTCAATCTGTAACTCACGCTGCCGAGCGGCCTCCTGCAACTCCAGCAAGGTCTCGCACCTCTGCGTAGACACAAAGTGCCTGATATCCTTCTTGAGCATACTCGGATATCGGGACATCTAAGCCTGCTCCGAAGCAAACTCCGGGAAAAACATCGCCCTCTCAGTGAACATCCTAGTGATCTCCGTCACCGAATTTGAATCCTGCTTCAGTTCCAAGAACTCCTGAGCCAACCTCTCCCTCTCAACCCGTGGAACATAACGGGTACTGAACATCTCCCGGAACTGATCCCACGAAACCGCAGCCCTTTGCGCATCCGAATATGACCCGGTAGTCAACCTCCACCAATCCTTCGCCCTGAACCTCAACAAGTTCAGAGCACACCTCATGTGACAACCCGAAGTTCGTACCATTATTTGTAATCCTTTTCGTAATCCTTTTTCGTAAATCCATTTGTCGATTCCAAATTCGTTTCCGTTTACGCTATTAAGTTAAGTCATTAAATTGAGATTGCTATTATGACTTAATGCGTGTCCCAATGCATTTAGAACTCATATTAACACCCCATACTTGTAATCGGTAAAATTTTAGAATCGACTATATCGGGTTACGGCAACTTGATCGGGTGCGACCAAAAGCCACGTCTAATGTAGGTATCGGGTAGAATTCCACCGTGTCCCGAACTTGAACCTTATTTAAATTGGTTTAAGATTCCATTTGAAGCTTTTGCTCTCTCTCTCTCACTACTCTCTCTTTAACCTCTCTCCTCAAACCAAAGAATTAGGTCCAAAAACATCAATTTAAGGCTCAAATTCATCAAGGTAACTTCCTTAACTCATAGTATAGCATCATTAGCCTTCAAATTCGGGTTTAATCTTTGGAAAAGGACCATATTCATGAGTTTACGACCTTGGAACATGCTTGGGCCATAAACACATATAAAGAGGGTTTTTGAGCCTTAAAATCCCTCCAAACCAACTTTGGGGCTTAGATATGACCTAATGGCTTATCAATTCGGACTTAGAACACCTTGAACATCATTTTTGAGGAGCAAACATGAGTTTACTGCCCAAGAACATGCTTGGGCCGTAAACTCATCTTCATGGGGAGTAAACTCAAAATCAATTGTTTAAATGCCACTTAAACACACCAATAGCCTTGGATTAAATTCTAGAACCAACCACAATCGATTCAGGGGCCTTAAACATGATGAAAACCACTCTTCTGAGTGTTCACGGCCATAAACCCTGCAAGAATGGGTTCCTGGGCCGTGAACTCACATACACAAGTCATATGATGCCTTAAACTCATTCTAAGGCTTGTATAATTGGTTTGAATCACTTGTGATTGAATTAGGACCACCAAAACACTTTGTGAATGGGCACACAAGAGCTTACGGCCGTAAACACATAGTTTACTACCGTAAACTCCTCTAATGGTCCTTAAAATGTTCAAAATACTTTCCAATGCCTTAAAGCCAAACCTAGATTTAACCCCCAAGTGTTTCAAGACCATTTAGCACCCCAAAACACCACTCATGAGTTCACGGCCATGAAATCATGTGGATGTGGTGTTTAGGGCCGAAAACGCTTCTAAGAGTTTACTCTTGAAGAGTAAACTCCATTTCCTAAGCCATACATGTCCGTAGATGTCATCCGGGTCACTCCAAACACTTGATTTGAAGTGTTTTCGCGCATTGGAGTGTATTATTATATTTAATTAGTGGTTTAAAGTCTAATTAGATACATTTGTATATCATTTCATATTACATAGGAACCTCGCGCATTATCAAGCCCCGAACCGACGCTTAGCATTCAAACTGTCGCGTTTTCTCGTCTGGTGAGTTCATACCCCTACCCTTTTTTCAATGTTTTTCACTGTTTTCAGGGGGGAATACAAGCAAAGTACAAGGGAATACTTGTACTCAAAACTTGTTTTACATGTGTTGTGTTTCATATTACATATGCTTTTAACACTGATAATCGTAACAGACAACCACTTGAACTTACAGAACACTTATACACATTATTTGTGAAATACGTTATAAACTGTTATGATTTATATTTCACAAATGGTTTTCCACAGTAAATCAGTTAAAAGCATGACATTTGAACTTTGAACATGAAACTTAGTACACTGTTTTGTCCTCGGTAACACTCCACAGAGATACGCGAGTGGAGGATTCATTGTTTGTAACAGGATCTTTATGTATTATTACTAGTAAATTTGTTATTCCTATAAATTGGAGACACGTCCTCGGTGAACACTCCACAGAGACACGCGAGTGGAGGACCGCACCCATAACCAGAATCTTTTGGATAGGGAGCGTGACTTGAGTGTATAGATCTATACGAGACTGACTACCCCGCACCTGGTTGCTAGCTACAGCCAAACCGAAAGGTTCAAGGGTGACGAAAGTCATAAAGTGATTTGGACTACTTATTGCCATATCTAGTCTATCGTATGGTTATGGAACTCGCAATTTGGATAACAGAGATTTACTAAATAGTAATAATGAATAAAGTAACTAGTTTACTTGGTACATATTAGTTTTATATCTGTGTTAAAACTAATACATTTCACAAGGTCAACCAGGTTTCGGTATACATCTTTTACATTACAATTCGGATTGGTAACCAACATTTAGGAAAATATGGGATTTTCCTGGGATAACATTTATACATAATCAGAAACGTGAAACAATTCAGATAACCAAACTTTACAATTCACAAGAGTAAACATGTTTTCAGTGTACATCTTTTACATTACATTACACTTTGGATTCGATAACCAACTTTTAAGAAAATATGGGATTTTCTTGGTGCGTAACTTTTTCAGAAAACAGAAAAGAACTTGTACATTTTCAGAAAACAAAACCGCTTATGAACTCACCAACGTTATGCTGATTTTCAAACTGCTTGTATTCTCAGGTTCGCATTAGACAGGTACCCGATGATTCCTTTTGGCGAAGACGGAGTGCGTAGAAGACACGTCTTACTTTTGTTCATATATACTATGTATTACACTTGTACAACTTTACTTTCAAACAAATGTAAACTTTTATATGTAATGTAATGGTTGTTTACTTTACTTACTATGTGCATTGGATTTGATACTCAACGTGGAGTCCGCCCCGAAAACGTTTCCGCCTTCGGTTTCGGGGTGTGACACCTCACCCTCTGATCAACAGGGCATGAACATGTGAAGAAACATCCCTCCACATTTGACAACCATCGCATAGCAACAATCGGATCCTGAACCCCATCGAAGGTAGGGTGCTTCGTATTATCGAAGTCCCGATACTGAAAACCTCTACCGGCCCCTCCCCCTGCCGCTGTAGCCGCCGCAGCAGCCGTCTTTGTAATAGCTACATAATGCTCATCAAAATACTCGACCATGACGGTCTTGATCGACCCAAACAGTTCCGGCAACTCGGCCTGGAACATAGCAACAACCTCATCATGCAGGATCTCACGAATCCTAGCATCCAACTCTTCTGTGCTCATCTGAACGATAACCTCAGGTGGTGCTGACCCACCCTGACCGCCTCCTCCTGCTCCCGATCCTGACTCGGATCCGCTCCCATCATGCCTCGTAACCACCATACTAAAATTACCGCAAAACATCAGGCGCTTCTCATTAACCTGAGAACCGACTCTCAACCCAGCCCTAGGGATTATGACTTTCTTGATACGCGTATGGGTCCTGTGCTTTCAGTAGTACGGGCCCATACTACCTTCCACACCTACCCATATTTATATCAAGTATCACCACAACACCCTAGTGAAGAACAAGCGTAACAAGCACTCAACCCTCACTCCTAAAGGAACAATGGGAATCTCATACAGAAAGAAACCCTAGGCTAGCAGGCATCATAAATCAGGCAACTCTATCATGCAATTCCTGAAGATTCCTAGCCTAGTACTGGCATGCTGTTCTAACATATCTCATAAACAAATAACTTGTATGGTATTTTGGGGTTACTTACTGGCTCCGACTGATCGTACCCTCGCGTCTGCCTTTACTCATTTTTGAAAACCATTTTAAAATCTCTTTTGAAAGCTCTCCTTGATTTGAGACTGGATTCACACGAATGTTCCTCCAATTCACTCAAACCAAGGCTCTGATACCAACTTGTAACACTCTAAAAATTCCAACCAATTTAAACTTTTCAAAAACAACCCAATTTCATAAAGTTATTACAAAAAGGTTTTCAATACATTTATTATCAGAGTATTTCCACAGAACCACATCATAAACACATACAACATGAGGAGCGGTATGATCATGCCTTTGCCTTGCCACGGTCTCCTGAAGTACCTGAAACATTTAAACCACAACTATAAGCCCAAAAGCTTAGTGAGATACCCCCAAAATACCAACCACATATACCATACACATAACATGCCATATCGCAACAGAGCGCAGAACAGCCATGCACTTCGGGTCTACTGTGTGACTGGTCCACCGCATCGGGCCTACAGTCCACCTGGTCCACCCTCCGAGTCTAACCATATACCTCGATTCTACAATGTGATTGGTCCGCCCGCACCGGGCCTTCAATCCCCCAGGTCCACTCTCTGAGTCTACAATATGACTGGTCCGCCCGCACCGGGCCTTCAGTCGGCCTAGTCCACTCTCCGAGCCTCAGCACGTCTGGTCCGCCCTCTTGGGGCCTACAGCCTATCCGGACCGCTCGTTGGGCCTTCGGGATAACTGGTCCGCCCTGGGTATGTTGGCTTACAACACAAAGCAGGACTCGCCTCAACCCAACCCCAGTCAAACAACCATGTGCATATAAACATATAATCATATAACAATTCACAACAAATCAACCAATCTATCAGATCACATACGTAGCACATCCCTACCAGGATTCCGACCTAACCGGTCACTAGCATAGCATCATCCTATAAATCAGGATACCGACCCTAACCAGGTCTCTAACATATACCATCCTAACTACCAGGATGCAAACATAACAAAGTAATAACATAACAAACAACTACCCGAATTTCCATCCGATAAAGGGCAGGCCTTGGTGCCGTAGCCCCTATCGATATAGGGAGGATAACTCACCTCGCAACTGTCGAAACTCTGAACTAAAGAAGCAGATGCCCGAACCACCGTCTCACCAAGAATCCCGAACTATCCAAAGTAGCAAAATAACCATTAGCCCAAGCACAATATCCTTCCAAGTGTAAATTGACCATTTTACCCTTAACCCAAACTGGTCCATGACTAAGGCCCACAATCAAAATATGAAAGGCCCAACACTAGGTAAGCTCTTGAGCCCACTAATGGCCCATTAATGGCCCAATTTGCTACATTGGGCCCATTCTCCTTATTGGGCCTTACCTAAGCCCAACACCCATACTTGGACCATCTTCCCTAACTCCTGATGGCCCACTAAGGCACAAAGACCCAAAGTCCAAAGCGCAGCCCACACCGAGGCCCAAATACTCAAAGCCCAATTGGTAGCGTTACGGGGGGCGTAACTCAACGTACGCTTAGCGTACTAGCTACATGACGAGTACGTTGGGCGTACCTGCACGTACGCTCAGCGTAGTGCTCTGTTAAGTCATTTCCTCATTAAGTGCTTACTACTCCATTCTAAGGGCTACAAACTCAGATCCATGTCTTATTTCACGACTTAAACCATAAAGTCACTGACTTGGTGACTTAATATGGCTCAAACCAACTCAAACTTCCAAAATGATCTACGCTTCTAACAATACACCCCGATCTGAAACCTTCCCGAATAATAACCCATTGCTCATGAAAGACCGAAACGCCCTTACTCTTGATCTCGGGAACCCATAAATAGATATTTTAAGAATGGGGCGTTACAAGTTGAAACCCCCATAAAAATTTGCAAGCACCTCATGCATTTGAAACCTCCTATTTTAATGAATACCACTCAAAAGTCTCTTAATAATGATTAATAATTCAAAGGTTTTATAACTTATATAATATATTTAATAAACAATTAATGTATATTCTACTATAAAAATGTCAATCTTTTTGAGTAGACACACAAATACAAATCACATACAAAATTCACAAAGAAAACAAGTTTAAAGTTTTCTGTTGGTTTGAGGGATTTGAACAATTTTTCGAGCCATGTTATTATGTTGAAGTTTTTAATTTGTAAGTTTGTTATATACTAATTTTTTTTGTCTTTTCTTGATTTAAGTATTCTTTTAAGAATATCATTATATGTTGTGGTTGAAATTTTAATGTAATTAGATTAGATTCATGTCATCGATCATATGTTATGGAAGGTGATATATATATATATATATATATATATATATATATATATATATATAATATTTAATTAACTATTGTATACATGTTTGTATGTTCATATTGCTTCAAAACAATAATTAACTAAAAATAATTGATATGTCGTATTATCCATATTATCCACGTAAGCATTTTTTAAAATGCAAATTGTTTATCTTATCACTTTATATTTTAGTATATGTGTAACATTTTAATTATAATAATAAGTGTTTTTTAAAAGTTTCTTTCACTTATTAATAATAACAAGTGGTTTTAAAATTAATAACCAATAATTATAAATAATAAAAATCAAATTACATGGATATTTCATATTATCCATGCAAGTCTCTTTTGACATGCAAATTGTCTATCTTATCACTTTATTATTTAGTGTATGTTTCACATTTTAATAATAATATTACGTGTTTCTTAAAAGTCTTCTTTTTACTTATTATTAATAATAAACGGTTTAAAATTAACGAATAACAATTTTGAATGATAATAACATCAAATTATAAATTACATTTAGCTATAAATAAATTGTATTTTAAATAACATCATTATTGAAATTAGAATGACCGCATAAATAAAAATATATTTAATCAATAATAATAATTGTTAAAAATAATACTAAATATATAATTATATTTAATTCTATTAATGAGGAATATGAGTTAATGTCAATGAATATTATTGTTCAAAATAATAGAGATTATATATATATATATATATATATATATATATATATATATATATATATATATATATATATATATATATTAGTGTAAAAATATTATCTCAAAGTTAATGTGAATAACATAACCATTTTAAACATATATTTTTTAATATTTTAAAAATATATTTTTAACCTTCACCGCGCAATGCGCGAGAATTCGGCTAGTACCGTTATATAGGTGGACTTGATGATGACAAGAAGCCTATGTAGATTGAAAACTTGATAAAAAACATACTCAATGGTATAATGAAAAAAAATATGTTTGCTAGTTAATTTGATATAATTAAAAATGTAGTGATTTATTTAACACATAATAGATCAGGATAACGATTACTAATAGGAAATAGGCTAAATAACATATTAGGTTAACCATTAGATCCGAAGGTGTGTATGGGAACAACCTTTCACTACCTTTTATTTATTTATTTTTCTTAAAAATATATTTCATACAAATATTTTGTTTACGTTGTAAGGAATTAAAAACCATAAATTTTAATATATTTTTAATAAGTATATAATTTAATAAATATTAAAAAAAATATGATGAATCAAACATGAGAGAGAATGTGGGTTCTCTTTCACCCATTCTTATCTTGCACCCCATTCCTGCAAGGTTGGTGTTGTGTTCCTATATGCGGGAACACTTTTCGTTTTTCTTTCCTGCTACGCATCATGCGGCCTTACTAAGGATAATTTAATAAATTTATTATAATATATGAGTTTTTTATCTTTATTTGAAATAATTTTTAAATTATGGTTTTATATAAAGTTTTAATTTTGTATTTTTAAACTGTTTTTTAATTCAATTTTTAAAAAAATATAAAACTAAATGCTCAGAAAAGCTTTTGAAAACTTATGCCGACATGCCCTTTATATTTAGAAAAAGATTTCTCATTAATATATTTTAGCAACTCCTTGTTATATCCAGGCATATGTATAACCTCCAATGCCTAGTGTACATGTCATATAATAATATTGTTCCTAATTTAGGAAATTTGATTTTGACAAAAATAATTTCTTCTTATTTTTCAAATGATGACATGGTCTTGGTAGTGATTAGTGAAACAATTTTTAAGGCATTTTTTTCGTCAATTCTAACGCCGAAATCCGATAACTCGTAAACGGAAACAAGATTGCAAAATACTTAAAGTATCATTTACGAAACAATGGTACAATTTATTTACTTGGATTTTTTGTTTAATAATTTCGTAATATATGTAGACGACAAAATTTTCATTTCTAGGATAATATATCAAAAATAATATTGTCCATCCATAAATATATTCATTTTATCCAAAACTACCCTTAACTTGTGGCTCTCCATGCCACCCTCACCATTATTTGTTTCCACAAATCACACACATTCTTACCCTTAGACCTCACCCCACACCATGAATGACAAAGTAGACAAGCTAGTGATCTTCCTGGCAAAAAGAGATGGGATTGACAAGCTTGTCAAAACCTTCCAATATGTCTCTAAACTCCTTGTTTGGCACCTCGAAACCACTAATCCAAACGCAGCCCATCGAGCCAAACAGTGTGAGGTGGCATCAGGGTTGAGCCGGAAAGCCTTCAGAACCGGCCGGTTTCTCACGGGCTTCAATGCCCTTAGGAGAAACCCTGGCCCAACCCCGACTTACAGGGTTCTATCGGTCTTTGCTAACGCAGGGGAAATGGTCTATTTTTTCTTTGATCATTTCCTTTGGTTATCAAGGACTGGAGTTCTGGATGCAAATCTGGCACGAAGAATGAGTTTCATATCAGCGTTTGGAGAATCGCTTGGGTATGTGTTTTTTTGTGTTATTGAATTTAGTATGATCAAAGAAGGGATTGAAGAAGAAAGAAGGATTCGAAGGAGTTTATTAGTAGAATCAAAGGAAAAAGGTGATGAAATTAAGAAGATTAAGGCTGATAGAGTGATGAGATTAATGGCTGTGGCTGCTAATTTGGCTGATTTGATCATTGGCCTAGCTGATATCGAGCCCAATCCATTTTGTAATCATGCTGTAACACTTGGGATTAGTGGGCTGGTGTCTGCATGGGCTGGATGGTATAGAAATTGGCCAACTTGAAGTAGGGGCAAAATTGAGTTATTTTGAAAATCATGATTCATGCATCATAATTTATTATAAAATCTGCATTATTAGTTTGCTTGTTGTATATATGGCGAAAAAATAGATAAAACTACGTTACTGAATTGACCAAAATAGTTTTCTTATGATCCTTATATTTTACTTATATTAGGGGTATGGTTTTAACCATGGATGTCACATAACGACACACACTCTCCTTGGTGTGTGGCCTAGGCCGTGCCTGCCTTCCCAATCTCTCTCTCTCTCATGGATGTTTTTTAATTCAAATTTTCTGTTACATTATAAATATTACCTTAAAGCATTCAATTTTACCACACTTACAAATATCTTTTTTTTTTCTCTTTATAATACTACTTCTATCTTTCTAGAATTCAAAATCATGTCTTCTTCAAACATTCAAAACAACCAAAAAACACTCGCAAGAAACACATCAACCCATTCATTTGATCGGCCAATTTACTCGTCATGTGTCTATCATTATTTAGTTTACATTGAAATGTTTAAAAACAATTAAAAAAATAATTAACTCATACAATGATTACCATTCTTAATGTGTGGCATGAAAAAAAAAATAGTAAAATTGAAGTCACGTTGAGGTAAAGCTGATATGACAAACAAAAAATATGACAAAAGTAATATCACTCCTTCCAGTCTTATATATTATTTTCTTTAATGGAATTAAGTTATTAAAGGATAATATTAACATACTTCCATCCAATTATGATTATCTATAACTAGTCTTTTTTGATTTCATATGATGAATATGGATCGACTTCATAATTAAAAAACCCATATCATTCTAAAAATGATTTGATTGAGTATATATACGACACAATTTTGGAAGTTATCTAACTTAAATTAATAATAATTTTAATTAAAATAATCATAAGCTATATTGGAATAAAAAGAATCATAAGCTATATTTATTTAAAAAAAATTATTTGGGTTAGGTTGCTAATGAACTTGAAAGTTTAAGTTTAGTTGGGTTACATTGGTGGTGAAAAAAAGATAAATTAGTTGTTTAATAAATAGTTTGGTAGAATTTGATCGTGAATAAGCGTAATGTAATGATTATCTAAAATAAATATTCATAAAAACCATAAACTAAAAAAAATGACCAAAATTGAAAAAAAAAATAATTATTTAAAACATATAACAATTTAAAAAATAATAAAAAATATTTGTAATATTTAAAATTTAGTCTTTCTTTGTTTTAGACATTTGCCACTATACTTTTCATTATTACACTTTTGGTATCTTATTACAAAAATTTGTGTTCTTGAAAATTTAGCCATAATATTTTTCATATTTTTGCAACTTTAGTCCTTTAATTCTCAAAAGCTTAAGAATCAATAAAGTTCATTAATTCATTTGTCTTGGATGTTTGCCACTAAAATTTTCAATTCTTACACTTTTGGTCCTTTATTACAAAATTTTATGTTTTAAAATTTAGCCACAATCCATGTCGCTTTCATTTGTAAAAAAAAAAAAAAAAACCTAACCTAGGGCGAAAGCTGAGAGAAAATGCTCATGTGCAATTTTTTTTATGTTTGAGTTTTGAAATTTGACATCAATGCTTTTGTATGTTGACATGTTTGGTCACTATATAGAAAATAAATTACAAAAGTTCTCCGAGTAATTTATAGAAAATATAAATAAGCATTCTTTTATAAAAACTATCCATGTGTTTAAATAATATAACTCTTTGGTCATTGTGTTCAAAAAAATTGTCCATACGATTAAAGAAATTTTTTAATTATAACCCCGCAAAAAGGAAATAAGTAGACTCGCAACATGCGTTCCCTCACAGAGCAATGAACGAAGAATTTCTAGTTAATAAATAAAAAAACAAAACAAAAAAATATGTAAGTAAATATATATATATATATATATATATATATATATATATATATATATATATATATATATATATATATATATATATATTTTATCTAAAATTCGAAGGCGATTAAATAGACATTTTATTTTACCAAATAAACATTTTTTTTACAAAAATATATGGAATTTTAAAATTACTTTTTGCTTTTATTGTAGCAACGTTCCATTTCGTTTTAGAAAATTAAAAAAACGTTGAAAAGAAAAATGTAAAAAGTTACATGAAAATTTGTGAATAAAAAGAGAAAAAGTATAAAGAAACAAAATATGAAATTTGTGAATAAAAAGAAAAAAGTATAAAGAAACAAAATATAAAAAGTAAGTGTATTGTTTTTTTTTTTTTTTTTTTTTTTTAAATTTAATATCCCTTACATAAATAAATAGAATTTTAAAATTAAGGGATAATAACTTAAAATGGTAACAAATTTTCGACTTTTTTCATATTTATTCAATAAACTTTTTTCCGTTATTTATTTGTCACTGAACTATTGAAACTACTCACATTTACCCTTATGACCGGTAACAAGGGTAAATGTAAGCAGTTTCAATAATTCATTTATCACTGAACTATTGAAACTACTCACATTTATTTGTCACTGAATTATTGAAACTGCTTACATTTACCCTTATGACCGGTAACAACCGGTCATAAGGGTAAATGTAAGCAGTTTCAATAATTCAGTGACAAATAGATAACGAAAAAAAGTTTAGTGACTAAATGTGAACAAAATCAAAAGTTTATTTCCTTCTAAGAAAGTCCAATGACTAAATGTGAACAAACTTCCTATTGTATTATGTTTTAGCAAATTATTTATTTCTGTTAAATTCTAGCAACATTTGTTGATGAAGAAATATATGAAGTAAAAAAAAAAAACCCAGAAAATATATTTAAAAAAAAAAACAAAAAACTGAAACCGAAATAAAAAATCAATGGGTTGACATTTTCCAAAATAAAAAATCAAAGTTTTCAATTTGATTTTGGTTTTACAAAAAAATGAAACATTTTCACAGATGTGAATTATGACAATTGGTCTGACATGTGGAATTAAAGAACACACAAAGAACACGGTGATTTGAGTGTTTAAAGATGCATTCGATTATGAAAGGTGTTTATAAAAAAAGATCTAGATCTAAATCTACATAATTAACACACAGTAACCATCTCAATGTTACATCTCTCAAGCACACATCTACATGTGATATGAACCCACCTCATATAAAAATGTTTACATCTCTCTCTCATGTCATAAGGGGGAGTTTTGGATTGAAAAATTCCGAATTGAGCGCTTTCTCAATCTTGTTTTTTTTTTTTTTTTTTTTTTTTTTGTAATCATTTTTCGATTATAAAAAGGGGGAGAAATTTAGATATGGAAATTCGAAAGCTGAATTTTTGTAAAAACAAAATCAGATTGGAAATTTGTAATTTTTTATTTTGGAAAATACCAAACCATTATTTTTTATTTCAGTTTCGGTTTTTCATTTTTTTTAATATATTTTTCGGGGTTTTTTTTTTTTTTTTTTTTTTTTTTATTTCATAGATTTTTCATCAACAAATGTTGCTACAATTTAACAAAAATAAATAATTTGCTAAAACATAATACAAGAAGAAGTTTGTTCACATTTAGTCATTAAACTTTTTTAGAGGGAAACGAACTTTCGATTTTGTTCATATTTAATCACTAAACTTTTTTTCGTTATCTATTTGTCACTGAACTATTGAAACTATTTACATTTTACCGGTCATAAAGGTAAAATATAAACAGTTTCAATAGTTTAATGACAAATAGATAATGAAAAAGAAATTTAATAATTAAAAATGAACAAAATCAAAAGTTATTTAGTCAATATCCCTTAATTTAATTTTGTTTAGCAACGTGCCATTTTTAGTATTATTACGTACTAATTGTTACCACCCACAGAGGATTGGAGCTTCCTTGGACTTTTCTTTCACAAATCCTATTCCACCGTCTCTCTCGGAGTCCATCCATTAAACCCTTCGCAGTTACGCCTACCGAAGATCGACGACATTTCTCAACTCAGGTTCTGATTTTCAGTAATTATCGAACTCAGTCAGGTGACTACTTGCCCTCCTCTCATCCGTGTATTATATGCTTATAATCCGAATTTGCTTTCACTAACTTGGAGTTTGTCCGCGCATTACACCAGATGGCGGATGCCGAAATTCAATCGCGATATGTGAAGTTAAACAAAGATCAAGCGCCAGTCGATATCAATCCCGGAGAACTCAATCAGCCAATTGAAGTTCCTCAGGTTTCATTGCAATTTGTCTTTTGTACGCATCTCTGGTTGATGGATCCATTCTATAGTTCTTTAGGTTTAGTCAATTGACATCATGATTTGTGAATTTCAACGACCTATTAGCGAAATTGACACTTAGTAAAATGATCACGAGTCACGACATTGGTTGATGTAGAATTCACTACTTGCTTATAAAAACCCTAATTATCACACAGCGCGGACCAGAATTCAAGTTGCTTTTGGACAATGCACTTTAATCCTTGGATATACAAATCTACCAGTTGATTGTGAGCCTATATACCTTTTGTGTGATCTTCTATTGTAATAGATCGATCATCGATAGTCCGATTGTTCCAAAGAAAAAAAACACACACAATGTAAATATGTAATAATTGAATTTTCAAAGAGCAGATCGATTATTTTTAATATTCTGTTCGTTAATATTTTTGCATATAACTTGTTTCATCCTTTGATTTGATTTACAGATGAATGTTCGCAAATGCAATGAATGTGGGCAGGCTTTACCAGAGAGCTTCGAGCCTCCTGCTGTTGAACCTTGGTCAACTGGGATATTTGGTTGTGCTGAAGATACTGAAAGCTGTAAGTTTTACACTTTGAACCATACAAGCAGCATTCATATTTCTCTTCCATGGAATTTGGCTGGAATTGGAATTCAGTTCCATTCCGATCCCGGAAATGGAATTCACAATTCCTAAAACATATTCAAGTCAAGAATTTGACAATAATGTTTGTTTTGTGCATGCATGCAGGCTGGACAGGACTTTTTTGCCCATGTGTTCTGTTTGGACGCAACTATGAGAAGCTAAGAGAAGACATGCCTTGGACCACACCATGTGTTTGTCATGCAGTTTTCGTTGAGGGTGGCATGGCACTTGCTGCAGCAACAGCCGCATTTCATGGGATCGAACCCCAAACATCAGTTCTCATTTGTGAGGGGTTGCTTTTCACTTGGTGGGTATGTGGTATATACACTGGAATTGTCAGACAAACATTACAAAAGAAATACCATCTCAAGGTGCTCACACTTCCTAATGTACTGGGCCACTGTGTATCTGCAGTGTGGGCCAGCTCAGGGGTTGTTGGAAAAATAACTATTTTTTTTGTTTTGTTTTTGATATGCAGAACTCACCGTGTGACCCATGTTTAGTGCACTGTTGCATGCATTGGTGTGCGTTATGTCAAGAACACAGGGAGATGAAGGGGCGGCTGTCTGATAATGCTATCATGCCAATGACCATTGTGAATGCACCACCTGTTCAAGTGATGGACACCGATGGAGAGAAGAAAGAGTCTGTTAATGGGCATGATCGTCGTGCTCATTTGGAGATGCAAGCTTTGTGATGGATTTTTGGTAATTGGGTTGGGTGGAGTAGCAATGGTTAGGATGTAGTGATAAAATGATTGTTGATGGATCACCTTGAAAAGCTTTGAGTTAAAGTAGTCATATATATAGTAATTGAATCTACCTTAGTGAATCATATATATATATATATATATATATATATATATATATATATATATATATATATATATATATATATATATATATATATATATATATATATATATATATATAGTATTACTTGTTATTTTATAAGAGTGCAGAAAAAGAAAAAGAAAAAAAGCAACATACATCTACTATCTTATCAATCTATGCAACATATATTTTTAATCATCTAATGGGCCTTAAAATGGTAGAAGCTATCTAAAAATGTAACTTGTCTGTTTTACGATTTTAATTAGATGTCACGAAAGGATACAGTTGTGATGTTTAAAATGGTACTTTTTTTATACATAAAATGGTAAAAATGGTGGTTTATAATATAAAAAGATTAATATGGTGAAAAAGCTATGGTGTATGGATTAACAGCTAACCGATTTTAAGTACTAAATGCAACAAATAGCTAGTTACTTATATTTATTTGTGTTGTATGGAAAACATTTTCACCTTTTCTATTACTTAATTATACTTTTCTTCTTCTTCTATTATGGCAGTGTAATTTTGACATTGAATATTTACACAATTATACCACTGAAAATTACTTTATGACTGATTGAGTAGATTTTTTTTTTCAAAAGTAAAATTTCGTAAGAGCATTCAAAATGAATATTTAATGGAAGCATTGATTAAGAAATATAGTGGGATTTCAAGTTGAAATATAATGAATTTGATATTAAATGAAAAAGTGCACACATTCTTGCTTGTTTCACCTAATATAGTGGGGATTTCAAGTTGAAATATAATGAATTTGATATTAAATGAAAAAGTGCACACATTCTTGCTTGTTTCACCTAAATAAATTCCATTAAAATTTGTAGATATCAATGGATTATAAAATTTAAATAATAAAATTGTATGAAAGAATGAAATGTTGATGTGGTGGTCCTTTAAACTTTGGGTAAATGACACAAAAAACACTCTTTCTATACAGCAATTCGATTTTGACACCGTGTTTTTTTTGTGTCAATTTTGACACTGTGTTTTCCAAATTGTTACAATTCTGACCACTTGACCGGTTAACTAGGTTGCATGCTGACGTGACATGATGACGTGACATGCTGACATGATATGCTGACGTGTCAAAATTGAATTTTTTTTCTCACAGAAAACACTAAGTTTTCATTTTTTTTTTCGATTTTGACACTAAGTTTAATTTTTTCTTTCAACTTTGACACTATGTTTTTTTGTTCCAAATCGAACATCATTTTTTTCAATTTTGTTCAATATTGACAATTTTCTATTTGAAACTGTATAAATATTTTTTTAATACATTTAAACCGTATAAATATGTTTTTTTTTTCATTTAAAAACCATAGTTTTGTATAAATACATTTTTTTACACTAAAACCATATTTTTATATATAAATATGTATTAGTTATATACAAATTGTATTTTATATTAAATATGCAACTTTTAAATGTGTTTGGAGGTTTGGAGGTGTGTTGTCGATCAAAACTCGGATATCAAGTTTGCAACCCATCAAATTTTTACATCTTATTAGAAGCTTATGGTTAGTTTGATTCTCATGATATATTTAATGCTTTGAATGTAAAAAAAAACACCTTGTATTTAAATAAAAATGTGGTTTTTAAACGAAAAAAATATGTTTATATGATTTAAAATGTAATAAAAAAATATATTTATACAATTTCAAATGGAAAATAGACAAAATTGAACAAAATTTGATAAATGATGTTCGATTGGAACAAAAAAAAAATATAATGTCAAAATTGAAATAAAAAATTAAACTTAGTGTCGAAATTGAAAAAAAAAAGTGAAAAATTAGTGTTTTTTGTGGGAAAAAAATCAATTTTGACACGTCAGCATGTAACCTAGTTAACCGGTCAAATTGTCAGAATTGTAACAAATTGGAAAACACAGTATCAAAATTGACACAAAAAAACACGGGGTCAAAATCGAATTTCTGTGTAAAAAGAGTGTCTTTTGTGCCATTTACCCTTAAACCTTATAGTGTGGAAAAATAGGATGCAATGTGGTGGGATGTCAAGTCCACCAAGCAAATTACACAATTTGTTTGCAAATAAAACGTAATATAATGGTAAAAAGGGGTATCGATCCTCGGGGAAATGGTTGTATTCAATCACCAATGCAATCCAAAAGAACTATTGTAAATAAACTAACTACAATTAAACTAAGGGGGGGGGGTGTTTGATTACTTGAAAGCTAAAAGACTTGAATAACTAAAAACTTGCAATTAAGCAAGATACTGAGATGCTCAAATATTGGAGATAGTTGGTTAACTAAGGCAGTTCAACACAATGAACATTTGTGTGTTTATCATTAGGATCCAACATGAAGCTTATCACTCATCCCAAATTGGTTATAGCAATCATGAAGCAAAGCATGATATGCCAAGATTCATCTTAGGTAGTATGGAGGTTGGGGAAGCCCAAAACACACCTTCTTAATCAAGATCAAGGGTTTAATTGAAGCAATTGAACCCAAGAAGTTAATTAGCTTTAAAAAAGGAATCCCCAATTCCTAGAGGATGTCAATGCTTACATATCCATAAAGGAGCTGTGATTCATAAACTAGAGATGATTTTTACTATCATAAAGCCCTTGTTCTAAGTTAATTCAATGATTCAATGCAAAACCAAAGAAATAAACTAACAATAGCTCATTCAAGTGTCAAGCTAATGATCAAAACATTAAACAAGCATAAGAAATATGATCTAGAACCATAAACATAAGATAATTGATAATCTAGCATGAATCCTTCAAAAACCCACAAACATTCAAAGGTTTTAACCAAAGTTAACCAATATAGAGAGTTTAGCCACTCATGGCAATAGAAAAACAATCACAAAAGTCTAATTGGTTAAAGAAACTACCAATATCTTGAAAAGATGAAAAGAAATGAGTCTTCAAGCTCCAAAATCGCCTCCTCCAGGTCTCCAATGGTGAAAAATCGAGAATCTAGCTAATAGATCTGATCCCCCCAGGTTATGGTGTGCCAAATGACCAAAATGCCAAAACTGGGCAGTTGCGCGGGTACCTGCGCGACGGAAATTCCACCCGCGCAAGTGTTGCTGTAATGTTATTGGTCCTTCATCCACCACTCCACCTTTCCACTATCAAAGATTCCTTTGGTCCCCTCCATATCCATGTGATTTAAACCAACCAATCATCATTTAGATTCAAATGTGGATGCTCCAAGCCCAAAATAAAAGTCTAAGATCCATATTCACAAGCCCACTTCATCCAAACCTTTAGATTTTTAAGCCCAAATCTTATTTTTTGGATCCGCCAAGCCCAACAATGCCTCGAGAGCCCACTAAGCCCGTCTCCAATCAACCCGCATCCGCAACGAACACGGAAAACCTGCAAAATACCTTATGCAAAATAAAAAGCACCCGGTACGATCCATAATAAAAAAAATAAAGAATATACAATGCATTAATAATAAAAACATCTAAAAATTCTAAAATAAACTATAAAAAGAAGTAAATAAAATAAACTATCACAATGATAAACATATAAACAGAAGTATGTTATTTTTCATTTTTTTTTAATGCAAACATCATGATTCTTATAATTTTACGAAATAAATGAAAATGATTTTGAAAAGAAAATGATGTAAATCTAAAAGCAAAATGAAGTATTATGTTTTATTGGTATAAAAAGGTCGGTCTTAAAAAATGCAATGCATGCATTTTAATAATCTTGTAAACTATGTGTATCAGTTTCACATTTATAATTTATACAATCATTAATTTTTTTTTTGGTTATTCGATCATATGATATAATATAGCAATATCTTTTACGGACGTAAGTAGTATCATAGGGTTTGTATTTTCTAACATTATTTTCTCAAACAAACCACATTATCAATTCATAGAAGAGGATAAAATTAGCCAAGCAAAAACAAGGGGGTAAATGAGTAATTTCGTCAGTAATGCCACAACCGTTCAAACCGCAAAGATCCAATGTAACCAATTATAGAAGTCCACGTGTAACTGGCGGTTAAATTTTGAAAACTCGCCATTGAAACCTGTAAAAACTCCCCAACAGCGTCTTCACAACCATTTGCAACATTCATTTAAAACTGGCTGTTCTCTTTTCAACGTCAATGGCGTCTCTGAAAACCAGATTGCAACACTCCTACACTCCCGCAGCACTGAGATCTTATCTCGCAGAGTTCCTGTCCACCTTTTTCTTCGTCTTCGCCGCTGTTGGCTCCGCCATGGCCTCAAGTATCTCTCTCTAAAACGGTTTTTCTTCTCAACTTCCGAATTGTAATGAAATTTGCTTCATTTTGTAGGGAAGATGGCGCCGGAAGCCGCAATGATTTGTCCTTCTAGTCTGATAGCGTCAGCGATTGCAACTGCCTTTTCACTGTCAGTCGCGACTTATGTAGCCGTTAATATCTCCGGTGGCCATGTGAATCCGGCGGTGACGTTTGGAATGGCAGTGGGAGGACACATCACTATCCCGATGGCAATCTTCTACTGGATTTCTCAAATGCTTGGCTCTGTCATAGCCTGTGCTCTCTTAAAAGTCTTTACCGTTTCACCGGTACACTCAAAATTTGAATCTGCGCTCGTCATATCTTTAAATATTCAATTCCAGATGTAAACGTCTCTGAATTCATCGAAAACATTGTGTAAACCTGTATTTTCGTGTAGAGTGTTCCGGTTCACGGGTTTATTCCATCAGAAATGACGGGATTTGGGGCGTCGGTTCTGGAAGGTGTAATGACATTTGCGTTGGTGTACACCGTTTATGCTGCCGGAGACCCAAGGCGAGGTGCATTTGGGACGATCGGACCATTAGTAATTGGTTTGATAGCCGGAGCAAATGTATTGGCTTCCGGGCCGTTTACAGGCGGGTCAATGAATCCGGCGCACTCATTCGGGGCTGCTTTTGTTGGTGGAACTTTCAAGAATCAAGCAGCTTATTGGATCGGACCTTTGCTTGGAGCAGCCTTGGCGAGTGTTGTATATGACAATCTGGTGTTCCCTTCTGAGTCACCGGAGGATTCCGTCAGGGGAGTTACCGATAGGATTGTTGTTTAACTTGTTAATTACCATCTTAGCCCTCTTAATTACTTCTTACAACCAAACTGTGTGTGTATGTTATCTTAATGTTAATTTGTGTAGCAGTCAACACCTTAATAATCATATGCTTGTTTTCGTTAATGCATGACATGGCATTATTGTGAATGTTTTGTTTCATGGTAAAATTATTCTAATATTTATTGTAATTTTATATACTCCATATAATAAAAATATTTGATTATTTTCATCAAATAATAAAAACCTGTTCGACAAATACAATATATTGCAACAAAATCAATGCTACACTTCTTTTTGGAATAACCATCTTATTTCCCTTCCATTGTGATCAACTTGGTAATTCCACTCTGCTTTTATACAGTATATATCAACTTGACACTATAGGAGATTTGTTACATCAAAAACTGTTTTTTTTTTTCTTTTTAAAACGAGGGATATACTTGAGTCTTGAAGGACCATTAATGTCCATCTACAGAAAGAACACGTATGAGCCTACTGATCCATTGTTAAGCCCAAAAAAGTGTTAAGAAGACCCATTAACCAGTCAATCAAGATTTAGAGGTGCACCAATTACATTTTTAATATATGTACACTAATTTGGGTTCCAACAATTGAACTCTCACTTGTTCTTCAAAAAAATGAGTTAAGGTTGGGGATTTCTCCAAATCCTAGATTTATTAATGTTAGACGAGGCTTCTAGTTAGATTTAATCATTAGAACACTAATCAATCTATTGGTGTTAATCCATTTGTCATGTCTCAATTTGTGTTTTGGAAGTTTTGATCTGTTTTGAGACCAAACTTAAATAAATCATCCATTGATTCATCTAAACTTGAATTTAGACATTGATTTAGTGTTAGTTCATAATTTGGGTTTTGGATTTCATCATCTTAAGTTCAATTCATAGTCAAAGATTCAACCTAGTCTTATTTAAAGTTGTAGTCAATACAAATCTAATTGACATAAATGTTGTTTCATGGTTTAAATGTGCATTTTGCACTTCATCTGAGGCACATTGGATTTCAGTTTATAGTTGCATGCTTCAAGCGCCGGCTATCTATTGTTGTGGTCATCCAAACTTCAGCTTATCGTTTATTGCTCTAACGTTGAAGCAAAATATTGTGGGAGTTGCTAATGTCATTGTTGAAACATGGTGGATACTAAACATCCTTCTTGAATTTCACACACCTCTTGACAACGCAATCATTGTGTATTGTGACAATTAAGAGTCAAGTTTACTTGTCTAACAATCTCGTGCAACATCAAAAGACAAAACACATAGAAATCGACATCCATTTTGTTTGTGACAAAGTGGCGGCATACCAATTACCTACATGCCCTTCTACACTGCAACATGCCAAATCTGCTGGAAACTATAAAAATAAATTGTAACAATTTCGTAAATCAAATCATAAAATAAGATATAATTGTAACAATTTCGTAAATCAAAGTTTAAAAAAAAAATCATAAATCAATGTTTTTTTTTAAAAAAAAATATAATTAAAAAAACCAAGTTATACAAAATTTCTACAAAAAAAAAAACACTTAAAAAAGATGAAAGACGAAAAAATTTGAAGAGACAAGTCAAACGTAATTTGGAATAGAACACGCACAGAGTTTTTATAGTTCGAAATCTTCTAAAAGCAAAAACTGTTGCGAGATGACAAATGTTGCGCGTATGATACGTTGCGTAGCAAAAAATGGTCTTAAGAGGTATTTCTAAAAAACAAATAACCCTTAACAAACACTATATATAACATATGAAATTACTTCTCATTTTTAATTAAAAAAATCCGATTTAACATAAGAAATGTGGTATTCAAAATTTTTTATTGTAATTAGAGCATTTACCGTACTTTTAAATATAAATATATGTAAAAGGAAAAGTTTGTACCTAACCATCATTGTTTCAAGGCACTCACGACGCACATATACATCAATGGCACCATTTGTTAAATTACAGAAACACCCTAATAATTAACCGTTGACTCGACATTTTCATTCATAACGAAAACAAATATACTTCTTCTATACCAATCCCCACCACTAACTAAAAAGGAAGAAACAAACTCATTAAGCCCCAAAATGAAAAATTAAATAAGAAGACAAAAACAAAAAAATCCAAAAGAGAAAAATTCTATTAACATTCGATAGTCCCTTTTTGTGGTGGCGGTGGAGGTTTAGCATCACCATTAACCACCGTTCCAACACCATTTTCCGGCGACTTCCTCTTTGGCTTAGCTTCTTGCAACATTGACACTACATCCCTCATTGAAGGCCGGTCAGCTGGATTTCTACTCGTACATAACAACGCCACCCTTAGCAGTAACATCATTTCTTCTCGTACTGAGCCACACGACGCCCCTGCATTTTGATCCAATACATCTTTGGTCCCTTCTTTTGTTTTAATTTTTGACCTTACCCAATCCACGATGCTATTCCCATCCCCGAATTCAGAGTTCACTGATGTCTTTCCGCTAATAATTTCCATTAATACGACCCCAAAACTGTATATGTCACTTTTTTCATCGACTTGCAAAGTGTAGGCATATTCTGTAAAAAATCAAATCATCAATGTTTATTAATTCTAAAACAATATACAACTCTAATTGTACGACCCTTAAAAAAAATTCTATTTTTATTGAAGCACATTGAAGTTTGAAGTGATTCAAATTAAAAGTTAAAACCCTCCTTAAAACATTTCTTTTGTCCCTCATTTTATAAAAAGAAAATATATTTTATTTAAAAGTCGTGGACTAATAAATACTCCAAAAAATGACGAAGGCATTGTCAATGAGTTTGACATCTAGGGAGATGAAGCACTAACCACCGTTGGATCTTGAAAAAATCTAGTGGGGGTCCATGATAGCTAAAAAAGTACACGTCTAAAAGAAAAAGTTCACGCGCATAGTGCGCACAACAAACTTCAAACAGTTGCAGTTGTAGCGCCAAAAATATAAATTTTACAAGCTAGTCCTTTATGTTTGATGGCTTTTCACCTTCTTAAGAGAATGATTCATGAAATAATTTAAAACTATAGGGTTTATATTGAACATATACAGAACTCAGCAGTTAGCACGTCACCCCTACTCAACGAAACTAAATCACCATAAAAAAGACATGCAAAATAACGTGATGCATCATTAAGTTGTACGCTAACATGTGGTGTTGTGCTACATTGTACAAGTCAATGATGCAACATATTAGCATTTTGGTTTGTTAGCGTACAATAGTGATTGCACGATGTATAAGTTATTCAAAAAGAAATACGTGATACCTGGTGCAATGTAGCCGTATGACCCAGCAATAACTGACATTGATTCTTCGAATTGGATGAGCTTCGCGACACCAAAGTCGGCCACCCGGGCTTCCATCTCGCCGTCCAATAGGATATTGCTCGGCTTCAAATCACGGTGGACAATCACCGGATCACAGTCGTGGTGGAGGTAGCAAATGCCCTGCGCCACCCCTAGTGCTATCTTGTAACGGGTGACCCAATCCGCCATTAAATTGTCACTTTTGTTCTTCCCATGGAGGAGATCATCTAAGCTTCCATTGGGCATGTATTCGTAGAGCAGCATCGTGCACTCCCTGTTGGTGCAGTACCCAAGTAATCTCACGATATTCCGGTGCCTCACGTTGCCCAATACGTCCACCTCCGCCAACACCCCTCGCCGGCGTCTGATCGTCTCTTTGTTTTTCCCCCAAAGCTTCTTAACGGCTATGATCTCGCCACTTGGCATTTCGGCTTTGTAAACGGTCCCAGTGCCCCCCATTCCGAGGATCTTATCCGTCATTGACAAACACTCCACCACATCGTCGGCGGTGAAGTTCAACCGTTGGAAGGCGGTTAGTTTCCACGGTCCGATCTCTCTTTCCTCTACAACGAAGCGACGCTGGTAGTTTGCACGGAAGCATCGGCTTCCGGCTATGAGGATGAAAAGGCCTACACCAAATGCCGCCGCTACTATCCACACGATAGCTCCGGCCGTCTTCTTCGGTTGCTGTGGCTTGATCTCAGTTTCACTTTCAGTACCACAGGGTTTCTGGAGTACTCCACCGCATAGTCCTTCGTTTCCGGTGAATGAAGAAGGATGTATGCTCGAAAATGCAGGTCCGAAGGAAGGCACTGGCCCTGTGAGCTGATTGTAGGAAACGTTGAAACCTTCTAATGTACTGCAGTTACCGAAAGTGGAAGGAATCGTACCGGTAAGAAAATTGTGAGAAACATCCACTTCTGTTATCGAAGGTAGAGTTGAAATCTCCCATGGAATGATACCTGTCAATGAATTATGTCTTAAATTCAATGTAATTAACTTCATACAGTGACCAATATCCCAAGGAATGCTACCACTCAACTCATTCCCTGCGATTTCTATCTTATAGAAGTTGTAACAGCCTTGAAACTTGGGGATTTCCCCTGTAAGCTTACTTGAACTCGCTGAAAATATCTGTAAACTACGAGCACTCCAGATATTTTCCGGCAAACCACTATCAAATGAATTTCCTGAAATATTTAGATACTCTAGTTTAGCTGCATCGGCTAAATCTGCTGGAATCGGTCCTGTGAAACTGTTGTCACTCATCTCCATGAACGTAATATTGGGCAAACTTCCAAATCCAATCGGAATTGAGCCGTTGAGTCTATTATTTTGGACGCGGAACCTTAATAACGACGTGCAATTAGCTAAAGAAGACGGAAGAGAACCAGAAAACTTGTTGGAAAAGAGGATGAGTTTTACTAGCTTGTTGCCGAGGCAGAGATTTGCTGGAATTGGACCAGAGAAAGAGTTGGAAGAGACGTCAAGCCTCTGTAATTTGGAGTTTAAGCCTAGTTTTTGTGGCAGAATTCCGGTGAATGAATTGTTCCATAGGAACAGGAATTCGAGCGCAGGAAGCTCACCGATTCCTCGAGGAACTTCTCCTGTAAACTTGTTGTTCATCAGACTCAACTCCATTAGGTTTTTCAATGACGACACTTCCTCCGGTATGTTTCCTGAGAATTTGTTATTCGACAAGTCGAGAATCCTCACATATTGCAAATTGCCTATACTAGCCGGAATTTCACCGTACAAATTGTTTTTGAAAATTAACAATGTCTCGAGCTTCGTCAAGTTAGTTAAAGCGATAGGAAAGTCTCCAGAAAGATTAGCGGATGAAATATCAAGAAATGAGAGATTTGACAACAAAGCAAACTGCGTTGGTAATTCGCCGGAGAAACCATTGTATCCGAATTCTAAACGCTGGAGCGACGTTATAAGCCCTAACTGAGCCGGAATTTCACCACCGAGGCTGTTTCCAGCAAGGTATAAGAACTTTAACCTTTGGAAACCACCATAACTTTTTGGAATTTCACCTTCGAAGTAGCTTCCACCGAGGTTGAGGTGTTCCAGAAAGCGCAAACGGACAAGCTCCTGAGGCAACGGCCCAGTGAAGCTGTTGCTGAAAGCATTAAAGAATGTAAGAAACTTCAACTTCGAAATCCCTGGCGGAAATGTTGAATTGAAAAGGTTATGATTGACATCAAGCGTCCGAAGAAAAGTCAGGCCGAAGATCGCCGTCGGTAGAGGTCCGGCAAAATTATTTACACTGATATTCAAATGGTGTAGGTGCGTTAAGTACTTGATGGCTTCGGGAATCGTGCCGGAGAGGTTCCGATTAGAGATGTCCAATGAATTGATCTGAAACGTTCTCGGATCACATTTGATACCGGACCAAGAACACCAAACATGTTCGAATCCAGGTTTAGATAACGAAGGCGATGGATCCCAGTCTTTAAACGTATTCAAAGGATCAACCAGAGATGATTTCAGAGACAGAAGTGACACAAGTTGCAGAGGAAGGGTGGTGGCAGCGGAGGAAATACTAAGAGGTAGACAAAGGAAGAAGAAGAAGAAGAAGCACGTCGGACGGTGGTTGTGGTGGTGGTTCATGGTGGTGATTTGGCCGGGGTTGTGGTTAGCGAGAAGAAGGGAAGTTAAATTTAAGGAAAACTAGACATGGAAGAGTTGGATTGTTGCTTTTTAGGAGTGCTTGCTTGGTGCAGAGGATGATGTTTCATGTTGATGATGATTGTTGGTTTTCTTTTTTCCTCGTTGAGTGGCTTTATCTGGTGATTGAAGATGATGAACAGACCTTCTACTTCTACTTCTACTGGTACCACTGTACCAGGTAAGCTCTTATTCCTATTTTTGCTTAATTCTCGTGCCTTTACTTTTTCTTTTTCTTTATTTCTTTAAGGGATGAAATTACATCTAATTTTTTTAATTCCTTTGGTATGATGATCTAATAAATGAAGGTTGTGGTTTTAAATAAATAAATATGGTATGAGGGATGTTTGGATTGTAGTGGTGGGTTTGAGTGATGGGATTTCATATTCAAAAACTTTACTTTTCATGATTATTCCTGGGCAGGGCATTCTTTTTTTCGTTTTTAGCTTTATCTTTGGCTGCAATTGCCAACAAACAGTTGCAGATGTTTCTCCCAGGATCCAAGAAAGTCCCTATTTTTTAATCTTTAACTACCCAAAGATCACATTTTATATTGTTTAACAAAATATTCCATACCCTAAAGTAAATTCTATTTGTTAATCATACTTGGATAGTTGGATATGCACCCTTTTTTTTTTTTTTAGATATGATTTTTTCATCAAATAAGTTCGCTATATCATCCACAATCGACGATACATATCTAACTTTAATGGAATGGATTTATACACCATTAATATAATTGTATCACAACAAATTTATAATGATTTGAACTCTTCAAAGTTTAATGGATTATATTTTAATAATTACAAGGTTTTATTTTTATTGAAAAGTTCAATGACTATTAAACTTTATATATATTGAATGTTATCATGCGTCTCATAACAGAAGAGTTTAATACATTCAATGTCAATTAAACATGTTACATCATTCAACTCTTTTGTTGAACTATACATGTATTGTGAAAGTTCTTGAAACAACAATATATTATTATTAGTTTCGGGCTTAAAGATGATAAGAATAAAAATGTGTTGCGACTCTTTTTTTATTATTTGTGTTTGTACAATCGCTCGAGAAAAGATGGTCTGCACATATATGTGGTAGGTATAATATGTATACAAGTTGTGTGACATGTGTCTCTATAAAATGTCGTATTTTTAGAAAAGAAAGTTGATTTTGGAATAATGCTTGTGATATCTAAAAATGCTGATACCTAAAATTTAAAAAGAAAAATGTATATATGAATAAAATAAAACCATGTATTACAATTATATCATAAAATAAGCATTTAGCTTGTAAAAAATGTTTGGTTGATTCGCGCATTCGTATTTCTATTTTACATAAAGCAATTTTGTTTTGTTATTAAAAAGAGTCGTTAAATTCATGAAATACTTTAAGTCAAATCATTTGAAATTTTAATTTCATTGATTCGTAAACTTCTTTGTAAGGATGACAATCATTGCACCTTTGTTATATCCTAGTATTGTAATTCATTTTTTTTGTGTTCAAATTTAGTGAATGATCTCTGGTTACCAAATACTTACATGCTATGTGAACTATTGTCCATAACATATTTTCACAAATAGGTTCTCCAAACGCTAAGATTGCATGATTTTCAAGTAAGCCCTTGAACAATGTTGATGCAAAAAAAATTATGTTCTAAATAAGGATTTATAAATGACTTTCGTGAATGTAGAACTGTTATGTGAAAATGTTATATATGAGTTTGTGGTACAGTTCAACATGATTATCTTTAATAAATCAATGATCTGTTTATGTTTTTTTTTTTTTTGAACCGGCAAACGAGAAATATATATATATATATATATATATATATATATATATATATATATATATATATATATATATATATAAAAAGAAAAAAGCAAAGCACACCTAGCAAGGAGCTAGGAGTAAAAGTACAAAACAAGAGGAGCACAAAAACTAAATGAAAGTTACAATGATTTGAACGAGAGGATATTCTAATCCATCGAGTTTAAGACTCTTTTACCACCTCTATGTTTAACCCAAAGAAATGCCGTTGATTTGACAATGTCCGCTACTTTCGTAGCACATAACCGTTTATTAGCAAATATTCGTTCGTTTCTTGCTTTCCAGATACTCCATAAGGTCGCATAACAAATGCTCAGCAGCCTTTTCTTCTTCTTGGGACAGGTTCCCCAATTGGAAGCATAATCGAGAACGTCGTGCACCGTTTGGAAGCTTATTAATGGAACATTACACCAATTGAAAATCCATTCCGTGACAGTTTTAGCAAAAACACATTGCACTAGGATGTGATCAGTTGTTTCTTCCATTGAGTTACATTGGCAGCAGGTGGTGGTTGGCAAGTTTATTCCCCTACTCGATAGTGCTGTCGTTGTGGATATACGACCCTGTTTCGCCCTCCAGATAAAACACGAGACCTTTAGAGGTATCTCTTTAATCCAAATGAAGCTGTCAATAACTACATGTCCATTATCTGTTTATGTGACACATGAAATGACGGTAATTTGAAAATTAATTTGTTATCCTCTTGACGAAGAAGGTGGAGATCTAGAAGTTGAAATAGTTTTCAGCCGTTCAAGGTGGTATGGGAGATTTACGACCGACTTGAATGGTTATCAAATAGGAATGTGAAGTGATTTAACCACAAGCCAAAGTATAATTTTCTACAGTTTTTGTGACTTGTAATTAGAGTTTATGGTCTTAAGCGGAAAGAAGAGTAAAGTCAGAATGATTTTGAAGTGTATTTAGTCCACATGAATTAGACGGTGTGGTGTATTTTTTTTATTAATGGTAAAAATGTGTCCCCTAAGTGTTACATCAGTTTTTATATTTTTTACAAAATTTACCTACAAATTAGGATATGGTAATGGTTTTATCTATGATTTTTTTAAAAAAAAATTCTAACTCTTTTTAATAAAAACCATATTAAAATTTAAAATAACATAAAATTAAAATTTACATCTTAGAAATCCTAAAATTAAAAATTAACATGAAACTAAAATTTACATTAAAAACCTAGGAAAAAAACGAAGTGAAAAAAAAAAACTAAATAAGAAACATAACATCGAAATTTCAATTGCGTTTTAGCTTATATTTTTCACAAATCGATGCATTCACCGGTTTAGCCATCTTCAGATCTTTGGGGTCGATGTGTTTCATATCTTGCATCAACAACGAATATTTTATAAGTCAGACGGTTTCAGTCATATGTTTCTCTAAAGTTATATTCAGTTGTGTCATTTGTATCATCATTTCCTCCGATCTTGTAGCACCTGGTTCCTGGTATGTAAGATTTATCTGAGTATTTTGTATTATTGGCCTTGGACTCGGCGAGTTGGAGGCCCGACTCGCCGAGTAGAGACGGGACTTGGGACGCGGTTAAGTTGGCGACTCGGTGAGTCCGCGCTGTCTGATGAAACCCTAATTTCCGAGGGTTTGCACCCTATTTAAACCGACCATTTGCGCCCCAACTCCGCCCCCTTCACCCTCAGAAGCTCTCCATACATTCTAGCCCTTGTTCTTGTGAGTTTGAGGCTTTATAGTGTGTCTTCTTGAAGATTTTGGGAAGGAAGAGGAGTAGATCAAGAGGAAGGGAAGGAAGCCAAGCATCTTTGTGTTCTCTCAGTAATTTCTTTGAGGTATAACTCGTTTTCCCTCTGTTTCTATGCTTATTACTCCATTAAAGTCCTTCTTGAACCATGTCCCAAGCTTGGTTGTGCATTGTTGGTTGATTCAAGTTGCTAGCCTTTAGATCTAGACCCTATTCAGTCCCTGGAGCTTGGATCTACTGCCTTTATGGAGTCATATTGCACACAAGCCCTAGATCTACCCCTTTTGGTGCACTTTGAGCCTTAGAACCTTTATTGGTGATGATCTACACGTAAAGTTGGAAACTTTACGTGTAAACCAGGCCCTAGGAGCCCAGATCTATGAATGACATGGACTGGATTCGAGCAAAATCGCGTATATGGCTTTTGCATGAAGCAGACTCGGCGAGTCGCTCATCTGACTCGGCGAGTCTGGTCGCGAGTCTCCGAGTTTGTCCCCTTTTCGTTGTGTCGAGTTGAGTAGTGAGTCCTGGGTGGACTTGGTGAGTTGGTAGCCGAACTCACCCATGAAGGAACTCGGCGAATCAACGCCCTGACTCGGCGAGTTCAAGGCAATCTTCTTAGATCAAGAACAAACTCGGCGAGTCACAACATAAATTGTTCATCGGATGAAGATGAACTCGGCGAGTTGTTCATACAACTCGGCGAGTAGGATGAAGGACTTGGATATCAGTTTAGAAGGAGAACTCGTCGAGTCAACGCCCAACTCGACGAGTAGAGACGGGTTGCAGGACAATTGATTGGATAAGGACTCGGCGAGTTGGGGAGTCAACTCGGCGAGTCGGGTCAACTGAAAGTTGACTCTGGCTTTGACTTTTAACTTGATCAAGGGTAAAATGGTCAATTTACCCGAGGGTCAGTTAGCGGTGTTTGATTGAGTATTTTGTGGGAATTATAGCCGGAGGATTTCCGGAGCAGCAGCAGTAGCAGACAGTCAATTCCCACACAGACCAACAGCTATTTCGAGGTGAGTTTCCTTCCAGTAGGAACGGGTCTAAGGCACCAAGGCCGATCCGTGTAGACTAGATGTTAGCACTAGAGTGTGGGCCGAGCCTGTATCTCTTGGTTTAGTTAATTATGATATATGTGTCAGTATGATAGAGTTGTCTATACTTGTTGTCTGTGTGATACTTGTATATTATGAGTTAGCGGTTGAGTGTGGGCAAGGCCCGTATCTCTCCGAGAGTGGAGTGTAGGCTAGGCCCGTATCTCCCAGATAGTAGAGTGTGGGCGATGCCCGTATCTCCCGGCTAGCGAAGTGTGGGCAGGGCCCGTATCTTCATGAGTGTGAGCGAGGCCCGTAACTCCTAGCTGAATGTTGTATGTTATATGCTTGCATGGTATGAGGTATTATGGGGGGACTCACTAAGCTTTGTGCTTATAGTTTACAGTTTTGGTTCCAGGTACCTCTTCATCGAAGGGGAAGGAGCTGGCGCGGTAGCGGCAAATCATACACACACACTGGTTTCCGCACTTACGAGATTCCTCTGGGATTTATACTCTGATATTTCGATTGGTTGTATGATTTGGCTTTTAGATATGGTTTACGTTGTGATGTGGTTTGATCAAACAATGTTTTTAATTATTAATGTTTTGTAAAGTAATGTTTTAAAAACGAAATTTTTTGGACGTGAAAATTGGGTCGTTACAGATCTAGTTGGCCACTCCATACCAACTGACAAAATTGATGATGTCACTTTTCTGTTTGCATTTCCTCAAGCTTTTGCTTTGTCCCTTCCCATGGGACAAGGAGACGGATGTATTTCTTCAATGCCATCGTTATTATCATTAAGATGAATGGTATGTATATATAGTGGTAAATTGGTTAAAAAAGTTGTTGCCAAACGTTCACAAGGTTCCCAACGTCCAAAATTTTCAAAAATTACCACCGGTGGAGGTCCAACGTCAGTACTTTACCAGCGGTAAAAAAAAGGGTACAACATCTTCTTTACCACCAGTGAAATGAGATGTGTAAGCTTACCGACGTTGAAAATGTTACAATACCATTTAGCTTTGACATATACATATCGTTTAAATATCTAGAACGGTAAAAAAACGAAAATAATGGCACTTGAAAAATTCATGTTGCTAATCTTCCAAAATTAGTATTCGATTTATCATTTTGCACATTATATATATATATATATATATATATATATATATATATATATATATATATATATATATATATATATATATATATTAGGTTCAAATGTTTTTAGCAACTATTGTGTGCCTAAATGCACCAATAAGAATTCAAGAAATAATAAAGAATTAAATAAATCATTAAAGGGTATTTTGGACTTTTGATACTTTTAATTAAGGAAATCATTTAATTGAAATCATTCAATTAAGGAAATAAAGTTAATATATTTGACCTAGTTATCTTTGGGGACGAACACATTCATCATCGGCATCATAACAATCACCATCGCCGATTCTGTTTCTTCTTCTACAATTGATGTATCCTCTCGTCTCGCACCCTCCTTCTTCCATGTACCTATCTGCACCACCACCTGCAAGGACCTTCAACAAGATTCGGGCTTTATTCAATCTTATTTCACAGTCGTGATCTTTATCTCTCTCGTTCCAAATCTATGGACCGATCCTAGAATACAATGATTTATACTCACCAGTCATAGGTATGTAATTATATTTCTCAAATATTTCTTTTTGTGGATTCAGTTCAACAGTGATTTAATTGACGTTTTTATTATATGATGTTAGTGTTCTTTGACTTTTTTTGGAATGGCTTGCATATGAATATTTATTAATCGATCAATCAATTTTTTTTCTTATGTTCATGTTCGGAAAAGTTTGCAAACGATCTTACAGTTGTTGTTTATGTAGTTTTGAATATCAAAGGCTTATTTGGGGAATCGTTACCTGGGGGCTAGAATTTTGTTTGAATTCTTGTCATCAAGTCGAATATAGCTCAGGTATGGCTGAAGAAGTTCCCGACCACCAAGAAACTGAATTGGTAAGACTCACTAATTTTTTTTTTGAAGAAACTGAAGGAGCACACCATGTGTTCGATAAAATGCATAGTTGAAATCTAGGTTTTTTTAAGCATCTTGATGTCGATCATTTTGCTAGAATGGAATATCAAATTCTAATTTTGTCATAATAGAATCTTGAATTCTCTTTCAACTTAAGCAGTGAATTACCGTAACCAATTCTGTTAGAATAAAATTGGTGTATATTCTTGTTATTGGTCTCGATTCTTATGGAATAACATCCTAAATAATAAAACATTACATTCTTTCAGAATAATATACAATGTAAGTTTAGGGATGATTGTTAATTTTGGTTTGTAGAAATTATAGTTATATTTTATTTGAATATATATCACATTCTTGATCAATTGATTTGAGGATTACATTCTATTAGAATAAATTATAATTCTTTAATGTCTATTACATTTTATCAGAATTAATTATTTTTATTCTCTTAGAATAAACTGGATTTTTTAATATTTGAAAGTTAATTATTGTTTTCTTTATGGATTTAGGTCTTGAAGAGGCTGTCATTGATGTGGAAAAAGAAAAAAACATAGAGAACAAGAGTATATTCTAACAAAATCTATTCTGCCAGAATATGTATGAATTAGTTTTTGTTGCATTTGTGATAAGAATGGTCGGAAGAATGGCTTGAAGACCTGATAAGAATGACTTGAAGAATTAGCCAAAGATTGATGACACTCACAGGTTAAGCATGTTTTTATTTTTTAAGAATTACACTTGTATTTTATTCATTACCTGTATATTCAAGAATGCTGATTTTTTATGATATTCTTTTAGAATATGTATAAATATATTAAAATGTATAAGACTATTAGTATGTAAAAATATGTATGAATATTTAAGTTCGAATGTATATGAAAATATTAAAATGTTGTTATTCTTCAACTAGGAGTTCAAGAATTCTGATACTCTTCATTAATATTCTAATAAAATAAAACTCTTAAAGAACATCATTCAAACAAAAATTCATTCTGACGGAATAAAATCGGATATGTTTAGAAATTATGTTTAGAATTAATTTAAAATATTCAGATTTTTAAAATGAGGAGTGTTAATGATCCCTTAAAATCCGAAAATTTCCTTTTTTAAAACAGGTTAATTGACCAAAATACCCTTTTATTGAAATTTGTGTGATTATATGGTACATGCTATCCTATTGTAATATTATAGACCTTCAGATCATGATCATTGATTCTATTCATCCGGTGGTCCAGATCTGTGCATTTTGGCACACAATAGTTAGTAAAAACAAAATAACCAAAGCCTATATATATATATATATATATATATATATATATATATATATATATATATATATATAATAATAATAATAATAATAAATTTAACGATCACAATTTAAAAAAAAAAAATTAATAAAAAATCGCACATTTTTCTTAAAATTCACTGAATTTTTTTTTTATAAATTTAGTAAGTTCAAATAAAAATATTAAATAGTGTGATAACATAAAAACACTATGCTTGTTGTTATTATTCAGTAATGAATGTTGTATATGTGTATTATTGAAGTTATTCTAATATGAATATATCATTTTGTTATTCATATATTCATTATAATGTTATTATTCTATTATAAATTTATGTATGTGCATTTTTGTAATAAATTCTAATTTTAGTTTTAACCTGTGACTATTCATTTATTTATTTTTGAATAATAACATAAAGTTGTGTATACAAAATTCATTATAAAATAATAACATAAAAATAATATTTTTACGTTCTCACATTTTTTACTGTTTTTATTTGGACTTTCTCATATATATATATATATATATATATATATATATATATATATATATATATATATATATATATATATATATATATATATATATATAGCTTTAGGTTCTATGGAAAACAAAAAAAAACCCTAAAAATCATAAAAATGCATAAAAAAATATACTTAGAGATCACAAAACTTTTTTTTTTGAATTTTTTAATAAAAAATCTCAGCTTTTTCTTAAAATTCGCTGAAAAAAAATAATTTTTTTTCAGAAAATTTGTATAGAAGGCTGCGATTTTTTATAAAAATATTCCAAAAAAAAAGTTTTGTGATCTCTAAGTATTTTTTTTATGCATTTTTATGATTGTTAGGGTTTGTTTTAGGGTTTTTGTTTTCCAAATAACCTTTTCCTATATATATATATATATATATATATATATATATATATATATATATATATATATATATATATATATAGTTATGTTCAAATGAGAACATTTTTGAGATTGAGAACATTTGATAACAATTCTATAGTTTAAAAAAAAAAAACATATCCCACCCACCCCACTCCACCATTCTATCTAGACGTATCGTTTCTTACCCGACCACCATTGAGGTCACCAGACAACCATTGAGGTCACCGGACCTCTGCCAAACCAGTCGATTTCCGATTTCACCCACCGGCGTCGAGCTCATAATTAACCATCTGTTTCGTAACCCCCAATCGACACCGGAGTTGATCTCTACAAACAAGATCGATGGGAGCTTCCAAGTAGGATTCTTTCAAGTCTATACACTTGTGTTTTCAACCTAAATAGACTCGATTTTATCATGAAATTCATGAAATTAAGCTTATGATGAATAACTCCCACTAATGTCAGCTAACTACTTTGTGAATACAATCACATGCTATAAAGCTTAAATAATCCTTTGAGTAACACACTCAACCCCACAACGGTTAGACTCAAACAAGAGTTGTGTAATAGATTCAAATTCGTCACACTGAGATTATTTAACCTTTACAACATGTGACTTAACATATTCACTTAATAGTTAACTTACATCACTAAGAGTTCCACAAAGCACAAAGCAAGCAACATTCGTGCAGTAACACTCCAATTCATAGAACAAAAAAAGAACACCTAAAACTCACTTATTACCTCCCATGCTAGGAACATCCATTCTCACTATTGGTTGCATTATGCATGCAAATTATTTCCAATACAGGATCAAATAGACTGTCAAATAATAGACTCTACCTTAGGACCACAACCAAACGAGGAGAAAGAAATAAGACCAAATCAATCATTATAGGGCTATGTGATCCTAACCGTATATAATTTTTTAAAGCATGCGCTTAGCAACTACTGCTACCAATATAGATTCCAAATCTAAAACCCCCCATTCAATTCCTCATAGGCTACAAGGCACCACATATCAGGCCAATCCATACAATCATCTACAATCCGTACTAGCATTCAATTCTAAAAGCTTAAACAATCAGGTATATAAAGGCACCTCTCTTAGCATAAAATCCTGAGCAGATCCCTAGCCCTAATCTAGCATGCAGATTTCATAACATATAACATACAAACATGAATGGGTATTTTGGAAAACACTTACTTGAGCTAGGCTGATTGCACGCACCACCCCTTTATTGTATTAGAGAATCCTTTAATAAAACATTTATTTTATGAAAAATTTATCAAACCCTCAGTTTGAGTGCAAACACACCCAAGAGTATGCCCGAATCCCTCAAACCAAGCCTTTGATACCAACTTGTAACATCCCAAAATTTCCAGATAAAAATTTTCATTTCAAACATTCAATAGTCATGTCAAAACAACCAAAAGTGTATCATAATGAAAATATTATTAGAGTATAAATTCCAAAATCACACAATGCGGAGAAACACGAGCGGATGTGATACAATCAAGTCGGACCCTTCCCTATAACAACCTAAAAACCAGATAAAAAATTTTCATTTGAAAAAGTAGGAATTACAATCATAATTTGTTCCAAAAATCCATTATATCATAACATGTCAAATTATCAGAGTATCAATATCAATGAGTGTGAAAAACGCTAGAGAGTGAATGTTGTGCCATCAAGTCGGGCCCTTCCCTTTAGTACCAAAACTACCTAAAACTACCAAATAAACTATAAGCAAAATCTTAGCGAGTTCCCAAATATCATATAACATACAATCATAGAATACCATGCAACATACATATGATTGCCATGGGATACCCTCATGGTCTTTTCTTGGAATGTCATAGGCTACCCCCATGGTCTTCCATACAAATGCCACGGGAAACCCACAGTTTCTTCAGACAATTAAATACATAGACAACTGCCAATCCACATGTCAAGTAATGGGTCGGCATTGGTGCCTTCGACCCAATGATATAGTGAAAAGACTCACCTCGGTCTGCTGATAAATAATAACTACTCGGCTACCGATCCGGAAATCTCACACTGTTATATATACAAATTACCCTAGTTAGAATTAGGACACAAACCCAATCATGATCCCAAAATCCCTAAGTCCAAACTCTTCAAATAAGGCCCAAAAGCCTTTCTCTTTTAATGGGCAATATTATCTTTGGTCTAAAAGCAATAACATGCCACAAGGCCCAAAAGGTCTAACCATACCGCCTAAGGTTCATTAGCAAGTTCAAAAGCCCATTCCATGACACGCGAGGCACACGAAAGAAAACTGGGCCCACCTATCCTAAACGGGCCAAGGCCCAAAACTAGATAAGGCCCAAGAGTCCCAAAAGTCCAAAACTCGCCCATCAGCGCAGTGGACATACATGTAGCGTACACCATTAGTATGCTTAGCGTAATTGGTCTTCAAGAGGTACACGCAACGTTTAGTACGCCCAACGTACACAGCTGCTAAGCACATCTAGCCATTAAGTGCTTAATATATGCAGCCACTTCGTCAACTTCTAGATCTTTGTCGTTTTAAGGGTCCTAGGACATAAAGTTGGCAACTTTATGCATTTGCATGCATTATGGGAGCCCAACATCCCATTTTGTCCATTAAGACTCACTTTAAGAACTTAAACCCATGCATAGTGCCACATCAAACATCAAGATAGCATTTTTATGCTTCTAACATGCCAAAGGGACTCAGATGTAACATTTCTAATCTCTGGAGTTGCTCAAACTCACAAAAAAGGATCCATGGACCAAAAATGAACTCATTACCAAACCCTAACTCAAACTAGCAAAAGGATTAGAATGGTATGAACTTTTTATCTCCAAAAGCTTCTCAAGGTGATGTAGATGCAGGATCTATAAGCTCAACCACGTCCAAGACTTGCTCACCACCGTCTTCTTCTTGCAAACACACCAAAAAGGGATAATTTTTTCACTTAAAGCTCAAAGATCACCTCTAATGGCAACTTAGGGTTTTTTTAGGGACGTTTAAAGGCAGTGGGGGCTAAAAAGAGTGAGGTCCAAAAGTCATAAGTGAGCTTAAATAGGGCTCAAGTCCAAATATTAAGGTATTAGTCTGTAGGCCATGTACGCCCCGCGTATATTCTCGTACGCCCTGCGTACGAGGCTCGACTTCCCGAGTAAATGCGCCCATTTATGCTAAGCGTACATACACGTACGCCCAACCTATGGAGGGTCTCTTTTGGAAACCTTATTAATATCAAGGACTTGAGAAGGGAATACCTGGATTCAGATGTTAAAACTCTCCCCCACTTGAACTAGACTTCGTCCTTGAAGTCCGATGATGCGAATAAATTTGGTTAGTGCTCTTTCATCTCGTCCTCCGGCTCCCAGGTCCACTCGGAGCCTCTTAGGTGTTGCCATTGCACCTTTACCAAATTCACCACCTTATTACGTAGAGTTTTAGTCTTCTTGTCAAGGATCGAAATGAGCTTCTCAACATAGCTCAGACACTTGTCCACTTGAATATCATTTAACGAGATCACTGTTGAATCATCGACTACACATTTCTATAACCGAGATACATGGAAAGTGTTATAGATCTGACTAAGCTCATCAGGGAGTTGTAGCCGATATGCAACTCTGCTAACACGGGAAGAAATCCTAAATGGACCAATGAATCGGGACCCAATTTACGCCTCTTCCGAAACCGGATGACACTTTTCCAAGGCGACACCTTTAGCAACATAAAGTCTCCCACCTGAAACTCGAGATTTGAACGACGTCAGTCAACATAACTCTTCTGACATCTCTATGTGACTCGCTTAAGGGTTTTGAGCATTCTAACACTTCCTAAGTGTACATGCAACCCAAATAAACATTGGATCTATGTTTGTCTAAATACATGCAAAATATGATTTCCAAGGTTCAAAATCCTATCTAGCATACATGGGGAGCTTTATCCTAAAAGGATGGCTAGAATTACATACCTTGTAGTTGAATTGATTCATTGAAAACCTTGAGAGCCTAGCACCCCAAGTGTGATGCCTCCAATGCAAAGATCATCCTTTCTCACAAAGTTTTGACAATGCATAAATCATAAGTTTTTAAAATGTATTAAAACGATTTAACAACGAAGGATACTTTGGAATTTCTAAATACTTTGTATAAATCTAGTGCATGCAAAGTATGATAAGAGTTTTCACATAGTAGTAATAAATCACAAGTGATTCATTTGATAAAAACGAGTAAAGTGAAATTTTTGATGTAGAAGACAAGTTTGTAAACAAAACATATATATGTATATGGTTATATATATGTATAAGTTTTAAAAGATGATTTGGTATGTTTCGTAATTGTTGTTCATATTCTTACGTTTTTATTAGAAACTTTACATGAAATAATCCTTAAGTTTGATACTAAAGACCTTTTTGTACTTATCACTTTTATAAAAAAAATGTTAATTAAACATATTTAAATGATTGTGTTTTAACTTCCTTAATGTATAAACATTGCTCAAAAATGATAGAAGGTGTTAATAAATCTATAAACCACTTTTGACAGTTTTACCCTTTACTGTCCCTGTTTTTAGAAAACTCATAGAAAAATCATCGTAAGTCAAAAACTGAATCCGTCACCTATGAGATAAAATGAGTCTACTTTGTTCCCAATTTTTATTATGATTTTTAGTGGTCTCAAACTAGTGTGAAAATGAACATCTTCACAGACTGGTCCGAAATCACTTCTGAAATGACAGGCAGTTTTATAAAAATCGCCATAAATTGTAGAAAAATCGTATGAATGCGTGCGAGTAGTCCTTAGAAAGGTATAAACTTGAACTGTTTTCATATTGTATATTTTTGAAATATATTAAGTTTAAGATGGTCAAAACAGTCCGTGAATAGGACTCAACTTTTCTGTAGAAAGCTGTCATTTAAATTTAAGTTATGTTTAGTGTTCTAACTTGTATTCCCCCCCTTAAAACTTGAAGAAAACATGAAAATGTAGGGGTATGAAATCACCTTATGTGAATACTTGAAGAATGGAAGGTTGAAGATGAACTTTTGGTTGTTGGTTTGATGCTCCAAAACAGCCACTCTTTTGGCTATGTTGCTGTCACGAAAATTTCACAGCAAAAGAGCAAGAAAAAGGGTAGTTTACTCATTGTTTTGAATCAATAATTTTGAGTATCATAACAAGTAACTTCCAGGGGTATTTTTTGGTAAAAATATCAAGCAAAAAGGAAGGTGTAGATGGGTGAAATGGTGGCTGAAACACAAAAGGGACAACAACCCTTTTGTTCATGGTTTTGATGGCTTTGGAAGGAAGTTCTTGTTCTTGAAAATGAGATGAAGGTTGAGAGTAATTCCCTGGAGTATTGGTTGGTCAAGTGAGGGTAAAATGAAGAGTAAATTTCGTGGATATGAAGGAGGAAAGAGTGGAAGAGGATAAGGGGACAAAACCTAGACTAGCTTGTGATGGGATGTGAGTTTAAGTGATGTGATCTTGTCTAGCCACTTGCTTGGGTGGTTGCTTAGAGATAGAGTTAGTTAACTAACTAACTACTAGTTATTTAGTTAGTTAGGAGTTATAGTTAAGGAGAGGGAAGGTCTTAATCTCGAAAATTAGAAGAGGGATTAAGAAGCATTCTTAGTAAAATGTCTTAAGTGATTAAGCACTTATTAATTAAGTTGGCACTTATCTCCACCAATTCTCTTATCTTAATTGATTTAGACATCATAAAACTTACATGAAATCACTTTAAGTCATGACCCATAACTATTCATTCACTAGATAATAATACATATATACAAATACATACATGTATACTTAGTATAAAATAACAATGTAGTTTTTGTGTATTTGAACTTTAATATTTATGTTTTATTCTTTTTATTCAAAAATACTTAAATACATTCTACTTATACCTTATAATAATTCATTTTATATTTTAATTTATTTAAATATAAAATTTGTTGACCAATGTATAATTTCGTGACATTTAACCGGTTAACCATATCGTTAAACACGTTTTGTCACTTTGGTTCGTATATTTGTCAAATTTAGATCCTCCACATCTATTAAGCAAACGTTTTACATAGAACCTAACTTACTTATCAACTAGAGACATGTTGATACAAAAATTAAGTTTGTTGCGTTTAAATGATGTTATATGATAATTTCACAAACCGGCGATGGTTCGTAGTCATACATCATAACAAAATTTATCAATAGTTACTTGTTTTATATTTCACAATAACTTATTTAAATAAAAGAGGTTAAATTCCTTCAACCATTCTTGATAGAATACTCATATTGCTTAATAATCAAAACATAGCATCGTACGATCTTTCCTATTTTTACCAATTGTTACAGAATACCATGCAACATACATATGATTGCCATGGGATACCCTCATGGTCTTTTCCTGGAATGCCATAGACTACCCCCATGGTCTTCCATACAAATGCCACGGGAAACCCACAGTTTCTTCAGACAATTAAATACATAGACAACTGCCTATCCACATGTCAAGTAATGGGTCGGCATTGGTGCCTTCAACCCAATGATATAGTGAGAAGACTCACCTCGGTCTGCTGATAAATAATAACTACTCGGCTACCGATCCGGAAATCTCACACTGTTATATATACAAATTACCCTAGTTAGAATTAGGACACAAACCCAATCATGATCCCAAAATCCCTAAGTCCAAACTCTTCAAATAAGGCCCAAAAGCCTTTCTCTTTTAATGGGCAATATTATCCTTGGTCTAAAAGCAATAACATGCCACAAGGCCCAAAAGGTCTAACCATACCGCCTAAGGTTCATTAGCAAGTTCAAAAGCCCATTCCATGACATGCGAGGCACACGAAAGAAAACTGGGCCCACCTATCCTAAACGGGCCAAGGCCCAAAACTAGATAAGGCCCAAGAGTCCCAAAAGTCCAAAACTCGCCCATCAGCGCAGTGGACATACATGTAGCGTACACCATTAGTACGCTTAGCGTAATTGGTCTTCAAGAGGTACACGCAACGTTTAGTACGCCCAACGTACACAGCTGCTAAGCACATCTAGCCATTAAGTGCTTAATATATGCAGCCACTTCGTCAACTTCTAGATCTTTGTCGTTTTAAGGGTCCTAGGACATAAAGTTGGCAACTTTATGCATTTGCATGCATTATGGGAGCCCAACATCCCATTTTGTCCATTAAGACTCACTTTAAGAACTTAAACCCATGCATAGTGCCACATCAAACATCAAGATAGCATTTTTATGCTTCTAACATGCCAAAGGGACTCAGATGTAACATTTCTAATCTCTGGAGTTGCTCAAACTCACAAAAAAGGATCCATGGACCAAAAATGAACTCATTACCAAACCCTAACTCAAACTAGCAAAAGGATTAGAATGGTATGAACTTTTTATCTCCAAAAGCTTCTCAAGGTGATGTAGATGCAGGATCTATAAGCTCAACCACGTCCAAGACTTGCTCACCACCGTCTTCTTCTTGCAAACACACCAAAAAGGGATAATTTTTTCACTTAAAGCTCAAAGATCACCTCTAATGGCAACTTAGGGTTTTTTTAGGGACGTTTAAAGGCAGTGGGGGCTAAAAAGAGTGAGGTCCAAAAGTCATAAGTGAGCTTAAATAGGGCTCAAGTCCAAATATTAAGGTATTAGTCTGTAGGCCATGTACGCCCCGCGTATATTCTCGTACGCCCTGCGTACGAGGCTCGACTTCCCGAGTAAATGCGCCCATTTATGCTAAGCGTACATACACGTACGCCCAACCTATGGAGGGTCTCTTTTGGAAACCTTATTAATATCAAGGACTTGAGAAGGGAATACCTGGATTCAGATGTTAAAACTCTCCCCCACTTGAACTAGACTTCGTCCTTGAAGTCCGATGATGCGAATAAATTTGGTTAGTGCTCTCTCATCTCGTCCTCCGGCTCCCAGGTCCACTCGGAGCCTCTTAGGTGTTGCCATTGCACCTTTACCAAATTCACCACCTTATTACGTAGAGTTTTAGTCTTCTTGTCAAGGATCGAAATGAGCTTCTCAACATAGCTCAGACACTTGTCCACTTGAATATCATTTAACGAGATCACTGTTGAATCATCGACTACACATTTCTATAACTGAGATACATGGAAAGTGTTATAGATCTGACTAAGCTCATCAGGGAGTTGTAGCCGATATGCAACTCTGCTAACACGAGAAGAAATCCTGAATGGAAGAAGCTCATCAGGGAGTTTTACCCTTAAGTTTAATGGTTGTTGATACTCAAATACTCCCTTAGTATTATTTAACGATATGTTTTTGGTAAGTTTTAAATTTGTTGTCCACTGCAGACACTCCTCAACACATGTTAGTCGGCTCTCGAACAAATATAGTTGATCAGGCTATATTCTTCCCAGTTTCGATTACATGTCCCAAGGCATACTTGCACTGCACAACTTATTTATAATACTTTTAAAATGGTCCGATGTGAAACTGTTATTAGTACGAAATGAGTGAATGCTTACTTTACAAAAACTAAATAAATTTAATTTCAAAAGTATGACTCTTCTCAGAGTGTTTTTGCCCAGTTGAGTTTATAGTTGTATAGCAAAAATGGTTTTCATATACTTAATTCACTATAAACGATGCTCTGATACCAATCTGTCACACCCCCAAACCAGAACGGCGGAAACGTTCGGGGGCGGAGGACGTCATATTCAGTATCATAACAGTTCATAGAAAGGAAAGTACACACCACCATACATATATAAAGGTTTTAAAAATGTTTACATCATTGTATTCATTACATGCTCAAAAGATAAATGCATAAACCTCTTTCAAAAGAAGTAATTAACGCCAGCGTGTTAATCCCCAAAAGTTGATTTCCAAACCTGCTTAGCGGTTCCCTGAGAATACAAGTTATTTCAAAGAGAAAGTGTCAACAATTAAGTTGGTGAGTTCATAAGTGGTTTAGAAAGTTTTGTATGCCATTCCAAATTGAGTGTATGTTTTCCAAGAAAATCCCTTATTTTCTTATAAAAGTGTGAAATGCATGAGGATATATGTATTGAATAATATAGATAGTTGAATCAAGAAAATCCCTTATTTTCCTATTAGTCGTTTGTTTTGTATACAAGGAAAATCCCATATTTTCCTAAAGTAATAGTTAGCCTAATGTCCCAGACTAAAAACCGAAAGCAAAAGACATGCTTCAGAAGGTTGAAGCATAGATTTATATAATAAAACCTATTAGAAGATTTCAGTTTGTTAGATGAATAATAGTTTTAATAACTACTCATTCATCAATAGAAGTACTATAATAATTGTATATCCGATGAGTTTTATAACCATACTAAACATAATATGCCTGTAGCGACGTTCTTCAGGCGTCGTAGCGTTATGACAAACTGTCACCCCAAAGGAAGGACTGTAGCTAACAGTCAGGGCGCGGGATCATGACTTCCCGTATAGATCTATACACATTTGACACGTTCTCCGAACGGGAGACTTGGTTATAGACAGGACTTGTAGCGATACCTTCTAACAAAAAGGCAGTATTTGAAGATGTGCATGTCTCACGGATTCTCAACTAAGTCTGTATTAAAGTAATAGTTTTGCATGCAAAGATCATCCTTTCTCACAAAGTTTTGACAATGCGTAAATCATAAGTTTTTAAAATGTATTAAAACGGTTTAGCAACGAAGGATACTTTGGAATTACTAAATACTTTGGTAATCTAGTGCATGCAAAGTATGACAAGAGTTTTCACATAGTAGTAATAAATCACAAGTGATTCATTTGATAAAAACGAGTAAAGTTAAATTTTATGAAATACACGATAATAATCGTATGTTTACTTGTATACCCCCCCTAAAAGAGTATAAAAAACATTTAAAACGTATTTAAAGTGTGTTTGTAGGGGTATGAACTCACCAGAAGGTTTGAAGAAAGCGAGATGGAAACCGGGCAGAATTTCGTCTCGGGAAACGGATTTTTCTCGGGATTCTTGGGAATCTTGGGAGTAAAAACGATCTTCGGGACTTGGGCAAAATGATCAGGGCTTCGGGTTAGCACGGGCACGGAAAACAAGGAAAAACGCAAGAGAAACGGGAGGAAATGAGCAAGTTTTCCCAGGACCCTCACATCCTTTTTATAGGGGCTGAGAGGCCTCGGTACGCGGGGCGTACCCGTGCGTCATGCATGACCGAGTCCTCGACTGCCCCGGAGTTCGGATGGGACGGGGCGTAGCTCGCATAGGGGCGACGTGGACGAACCGGGGCCCTTGATTTGAGTACGCGGGGCGTACGAGGGTACGCAGGGCATACCTCGGTCCTATCTGCTGACTCCTCTTCGGATAACACCAAGAGTTTATATTTAAATTTATATTTATTTTAAATAAACTTCTCAAATTCATATCTCCTTCATACGAACTCCGTTTTCGACGTTCTTTATATCCACGCGTAGGTGAGACTAAGATCTACAACTTTCGTTTAGACTCTGTCAGCAAATTCCAAAATTATTTTTATTATTTATTTTTAAAAGTTCGGGGTAAGAAAATTCGTTAATAATTTATAACTTTTTCATACGATGTCCGTTTTGGGCGTTCTTTTTATGTACGTTTGCAGTTTAACGATATCTATGACTTTCATTTAGACACCTAAGGTCAAAAGTATTTTATTGAAACTTTGCGTTTTTACGTAACTTCGTATTGTCGGTTTTTGTCGGAAAACTTAGAATGGTCATAACTTCTTCGTTATAACTCGGATTTTAGTGTTCTTTATATGCTTGGAAACCTTAAGACGATATCTACTACATAGCGTACTCCAAACAGAGCTTTTGAATACTTCATTTTTCGATGATATTCTAATTACTTTTTCAAAGAGGTCACAAGACTCGATTTTTAATGACCTGAAATGACGGGTTGTTACATCATCCCCCCGTTAGAGGGAATTTCGTCCCGAAATTTTAATACAAAAGAAAAGTTTTAGGGGCTGAGGAAGAGGTGCGGATACTTCTGATGCATTTGATCTTCTCGTTCCCACGTGAACTCAGGTCCCCTCTTAGCATTCCATCGGACCTTTACTATTGGAATGCGACTTTGTTTAGTTCGTTTAACTTCCCTATCCATGATCTCGACGGGTTCTTCCACAAAGTTAAGATTTTCATTTAGTTCGATTTCATCGAGTGGAATTACAAGTGTTTCGTCGGACAAACACTTTTTCAGGTTCGATACGTGGAATACTGGATGTACTTTGTTAAGCTCGATTGGAAGTCGGAGTTTGTAGGCCACTGGACCAACTCTTGAAATGATTTCGAAGGGTCCAATGTACCTAGGATTTAGCTTCCCACGTTTTCCAAAGCGTATCATGCCCTTCCAGGGTGAGACCTTCAGTAGTACACGGTCGCCAATCTGAAATTCCAAGGGTTTACGTCTTTTGTCGGCATAGCTCTTTTGCCTATCCCTTGAGGATTTCAGTCGTTCTCGTATTTGCACGATCTTTTCAGTCGTTTCTCTGATGATCTATGGACCAGTGAGGGTGCTATCAGGGACTAGACCCTTTGCCAATTGCGTGTCGCCCACTTCCGTCCAGTACAGAGGTGATCTGCACTTACGGCCGTAAAGGGCCTCAAATGGAGCAGTCTTGATACTAGTATGATAACTATTGTTATAAGAGAACTCGACCAAAGGTAAGTGAACATCCCACGCTTTACCAAAGTCGATTACACATGCTCGCAACATGTCTTCCAAGGTTTGGATTGTTCTCTCACTCTGTCCATCAGTTTGTGGGTGGTATGCTGTACTCATATCCAACCTTGTTCCCATGGATTTTTGCAATGATTGCCAGAATCTGGAAGTGAATCTGCAGTCTCTATCTGAGATGATGGACATCGGTACTCCATGAAGTCGTACGATCTCCCGGATGTAGGTTCTTGATAGTTTTTCCATCTTATCAGTTTCCTTGATCAGTAAGAAATGAGCGGACTTGGTTAATCCGTCGACGATCACCCAAATAGTATCTTGACCACCCTGAGTTTTGGGCAGTTTCGTTATAAAGTCCATGGAAATCTGCTCCCATTTCCACTCAGGTATTTTAGGTTGTTGGAGTAGACCTGAGGGTTTCTGGTGTTCTATTTTTATTTTGGCGCAAGTCAAACACTTGCTCACATAGGTAGCAATCTCCGCTTTCATGTTTGGCCACCAGTAGAGTTGCTTGAGATCTAGATACATCTTGTCTGACCCTGGGTGTACGGAGTATGGAGTCCTGTGTGCCTTGCTCATAACTACCTCTCTGAATCCACCAAACTTGGGTGTCCAGATCCGGTTCATGAGGTAGCGTGCTCCGTCACTCTTGATTTCTAAGTTCTTGTCCATTCCCCTAAGCGCCTCACCTGTCACATTTTCAGGTTTCAAGGCCTCTATTTGAGCTTCCTTGACTTGCGCTGACAGGTGCGAATGGATCGACATGGCTAATGACTTCGCTCTTCGGCTAGAATACTCCTTTCGACTAAGGGCATCGGCCACGACGTTTGCCTTTCCCGGATGATAGCGAATCTCACATTCGTAGTCGTTGAGCAATTCGACCCAACGTCGCTGTCTCATGTTTAACTCCTTCTGGTCGAAGATGTGTTGGAGGCTCTTGTGGTCTGTAAAGATAGTGCACTTGGTACCGTATAGGTAGTGCCTCCAGATTTTAAGAGCGAAGACCACCGCTCCAAGTTCTAAGTCATGAGTGGTGTAATTGACCTCATGTGTTTTCAGTTGTCGTGAGGCATATGCAATAACCTTTCCCCTCTGCATTAGCACACAGCCCAGTCCTTGCTTCGAAGCGTCGCAATACACCACAAAATCTTCGGTCCCCTATGGAAGAGAAAGGATGGGTGCACTACAAAGGGCCTGTTTCAAAGTCTAAAATGCAGCATCTTGCTTTTCTCCCCAGTTGTAGGTCACACCTTTCTGGGTTAAAGCGGTAAGAGGCTTTGCAATGCTGGACAAATTCTGAATGAACCTTCGATAATAACCAGCAAGACCTAGAAATTGGCGAATCTCTGTTGGAGTAGTTGGTGCAGACCAGTTTTTGATAGCCTTGATTTTTTATGGGTCCACGTGGATTCCTTCCTTGCTGACTACGTGACCGAGGAAGTCCACCTTTCTAATCCAAAACTCACATTTTGAGAATTTTGCATATAGTCTCTCAGTCCGTAACGTCTCTAAGACTTGTCTCAGATGTTGACTATGCTCTACTTTATTCTTTGAATAAATGAGTATGTCGTCTATGAATACTATTACAAATTTATCCAAGAATGGACGACATACCCGATTCATTAGATCCATGAATACGGCCGGTGCATTGGTTAGTCCGAACGGCATCACTACGAACTCGTAATGTCCGTATCTCGTTCGGAAGGCTGTCTTGGGAACATCACTCTCCAGGACTCGCAGCTGGTGATATCCCGACCTCAAATCGATCTTGGAGAAGTAGTTGGCTCCTTGGAGTTGATCGAATAAGCCGTCGATTCGGGGTAGGGGGTATCGGTTCTTGATGGTAAGTTTGTTGAGTTCTCGGTAGTCAATGCACATCCTGAACGATCCATCCTTCTTTTTCACGAACAACACGGGTGCTCCCCATGGCGAGAAGCTCGGCCTGATGAATCCTTTTCCAAGTAGCTCATTAAGTTGGCTGGATAGCTCCTGCATCTCTGCCGGGGCTAATCGATAGGGCACTTTGGCTACTGGGGTAGCCCCGGGAACCAGATCGATTTTGAACTCGACTTTTCTCGCGGGTGGTATTCCTGGAAGGTCCTCGGGAAAAACGTCGGGAAAATCGCATACGTCGGACACATTCTTGACATCCTGGACTTCGCGTTTCACATCTACAACGTGTGCCAAAAACGCGTGACACTCCTTGCGTAGGCACTTCTGAGCTTGGATACTTGAGATGATACGAAGAGTGGTACTAGGTTTGTCGCCCAAGACAAGGAAGGTTTTGCCGGTTGGCAGATTAAGGCGAACGGCCTTATCGTAACATAAAATGTCCGCATGATGTGAACTCAGCCAATCCATGCCAATGATGACATCGAAACTCTTAATCGAGACTAGCATGAGGTTGATTGGAAAGGGATTATCATTTAGAGTTAGAGTACAGTTTAAGTATATCTCCTTAGTGTCTTCGGTCTTACCGTTGGCCATTTCTACTATAAACGACTCACTTAGTGATTGAGGTAATGGCTTTAGCAGGCCTTTAAAATCGTGACTCACAAAACTTCTCTCCGCTCCACTATCAAACAAAATGCATGCATACGAGTTATCGAGAAGAAACGTACCCGTAACAACAGTGGGGTCCACAACGGCTTCATCTTGTCCCATTGCGAATACTCGGCCCCTTCCGCCAGTAATCCTGTTGTTTGCCTTCGGGCAGTCCCTGCGGTAGTGCCCCGTGTCTCCGCACTCAAAGCAGGCGCGGCTTACTCCGGTATTAGCAATGGGGGCGGATTGTTGGGTTGGCTCTTTGCAATAGCGGGTTGTATGTCCCTTCTTATTGCACCTGGTGCATTGAAGGTCACGGCAGAGACCGTGGTGGTGGAAGTTGCATTGGTTGCATTTCGGAAGTTTCCCATTGTATGAGCTTGTGGGGGCAGTGCTGGTAGGTACAGTAATAGCGTGGATCGCTACTACTTGTTGTTTCTTGGGGTTCTCCTGTAGGGTTTGTCCCCTTCTCTTGTTCCAAGGCCTATTCTGGCCCTGTGCCTCCTTAGATGGATTGGCGGTAGCTGCAAGGATACCCTGTTTCACCCCGTGGTCGATGAGTCACGGAGCCAGGCGTTTAGCGTTGTTTTTAGGTAATAGGGTTGGAAGCTAAGACATGCCCTTGAATCTGGGGTGACAACCCCCAAATGTACCTTTCCACCTTCTTTGATTCTGGGTTGACCATGGTAGGGCACAATGCAGCGAGGTCGTTGAACCTAGATGTGTAGGCGACTAGATCAGACCCAGTCATTTTCAGATTCCAGAGCTCCTGCTCAAGCTTTTGCACTTCGCCTCTTGGGCAGTATTCTTCCAGTAGTAGAACCTTCAGATCTTCCCAACTCATGGCGTTGGCGACAGTGAGCGTCACTGAATTCACATGGCTTTTCCACCAAGTGAGGGCTCGATCTATGAAGGTGCAAGCAGCGAACTTAACCTTGCTTGTTTCTTGGCAAGAGCAGATCTCGAAGACTGTTTCGGTCTTTTCGAACCATTGCATTAGTGCAATGACTCCTCCAATGCCCTTAAAAGTCTTTGGCTTTGAGTTGGAGAACTCCTTGTAGGTACACTCCCTTAATTGACCATGGCCGGTGCCACGATTTGAATGATTCGTGCTGCTTCCTGTACCTCCGTTTGCATTGGAGTTTATTTGTGACAGAGCTGCTGTTACTGCTGCTGTGATAGCAGCCTGGACCATTGCCGGATCATAAGTTAGTGGTGGAGGTGGTGGTGAGGTTGCGTTTGTACGTACTGATCTACGAGGAGGCATTGCGCTGCCAAAAGAAAAAAATGAGAGATTATAAGTTTTAGTGGTTGCGAGTTGAATGATATTGAGTTGACTTCCTTTAATAGTTTAAGAATTTGGTTTGGCCAACACAGGGTTTTGAGCTTGATTTATAAGTAAAGTTTGAATAGATGTACTTATGAATTGACGAACTACACATAATTAAAATAAGAAAGAGATATGCCCTATATATATTAAACATATAGTTGTGTTACATCCGAGTTTAGACAAAAACATTTTTTGACCTTTCTAAAGGTCTCCGATTACAGAAAGTTTTAAAGAAAATTATATTCTTATCTAAAGTCCAAATTTATAACAAAATTTGAAATTCTGGCAAGCACTACTTGCGACGTAGGTTGCGCTTGGAGCTTGAATCCGCATCCGATTGCTTCGATTCCATTAGACGCCTATCAAAAGCGGCTTGTTGTTCCCTTAATTCGGCTAGGGCTGCAATCATTTGTGCCTGAAATGCCTCAGTTTGGAGTTGGGCATGGTCTTGAATCCCATCCAGCCTACAGATGTTAGAAGTGTGAACCTGTACTTCTACGTTGATCTCGCGGATCCGGTTGGCTTGAACTCCGGATCGATAGCATTGGTTGGCTAGTTTGCCAACCATGACTGGAAGTGCTCGGTCTGCCAATCCCCCGCCTCTGACATCATAAAAGTCTCAGCACATGTTGTAGGGAGGGCGTAAGCTTTGTTGTTGGCTCCAATGGTAGAGGTGACTCCCCTACACAGGAGTGGGTCCTTGGAAGTTCCTCACATGGACAGGAGGTTGTGGGGCAGGTGGATTGATAACCTCTGGCTCTGAATCTGTACCAGAGTCATCTCCCTCATCCAATTATATCGGTTCTTCGTCTTCTTTGGGATCTTCTTCGATCCATACTCCATTACCTTGGTTGGGGTAGTAGGGGTCATTGGGGTGGTGGAATCCAGCGATTGAGTCTATACGAGAATAGGGTTAAGAATTTACTATAAGCTAGAGTACATGAAATTTACCCTTAAGTTTAATGGTTGTTGATACTCAAATACTCCCTTAGTATTATTTAACGATATGTTTTTGTTAAGTTTTAAATTTGGTGTCCACTGCAGACACTCCTCAGCACATGTTAGTCGGCTCTCGGACAAATATAGTTGATCATGCTATATTCTTCCCAGTTTCGATTACATGTCCCAAGGCGTACTTGCACTGCACAACTTATTTATAATACTTCTAAAATGGTCCGATGTGAAACTGTTATTAGTACGAAATGAGTGAATGCTTACTTTACAAAAACTAAATAAATTTAATTTCAAAAGTATGACTCTTCTCAGAGTGTTTTTGCCCAGTTGAGTTTATAGTTGTATACCAAAAATGGTTTTGATATACTTAATTCACTATAAACGATGCTCTGATACCAATCTGTCACACCCCCAAACCAGAACGGTGGAAACGTTCGGGGGCGGAGGACGTCATATTCAGTATCATAACAGTTCATAGAAAGGAAAGTACACACCACCATACATATATAAAGGTTTTAAAAATGTTTACATCATTGTATTCATTACATGCTCAAAAGATAAATGCATAAACATCTTTCAAAAGAAGTAATTAACGCCAGCGCGTTAATCCCCAAAAGTTGATTTCCAAACCTGCTTAGCGGTTCCCTGAGAATACAAGTTATTTCAAAGAGAAAGTGTCAACAATTAAGTTGGTGAGTTCATAAGTGGTTTAGAAAGTTTTGTATGCCATTCCAAATTGAGTGTATGTTTTCCAAGAAAATCCCTTATTTTCTTATAAAAGTGTGAAATGCATGAGGATATATGTATTGAATAATATAGATAGTTGAATCAAGAAAATCCCTTATTTTCCTATTAGTCGTTTGTTTTGTATACAAGGAAAATCCCATATTTTCCTAAAGTAATAGTTAGCCTAATGTCCCAGACTAAAAACCGAAAGCAAAAGACATGCTTTAGAAGGTTGAAGCATAGATTTATATAATAAAACCTATTAGAAGATTTCAGTTTGTTAGATGAATAATAGTTTTAATAACTACTCATTCATCAATAGAAGTACTATAATAATTGTATATCCGATGAGTTTTATAACCATACTAAACATAATATGCCTGTAGCGACGTTCTTCAGGCGTCGTAGCGTTATGACAAACTGTCACCCCAAAGGAAGGACTGTAGCTAACAGTCAGGGCGCGGGATCATGACTTCCCGTATAGATCTATACACATTTGACACGTTCTCCGAACGGGAGACTTGGTTATAGACAGGACTTGTAGCGATACCTTCTAACAAAAAGGCAGTATTTGAAGATGTACATGTCTCACGGATTCTCAACTAAGTCTGTATTAAAGTAATAGTTTTGCATGCAAAGATCATCCTTTCTCACAAAGTTTTGACAATGCGTAAATCATAAGTTTTTAAAATGTATTAAAACGGTTTAGCAACGAAGGATACTTTGGAATTACTAAATACTTTGGTAATCTAGTGCATGCAAAGTATGACAAGAGTTTTCACATAGTAGTAATAAATCACAAGTGATTCATTTGATAAAAACGAGTAAAGTGAAATTTTATGAAATACACGATAATAACCGTATGTTTACTTGTATACCCCCCTAAAAGAGTATAAAAAAACATTTAAAACGTATTTAAAGTGTGTTTGTAGGGGTATGAACTCACCAGAAGGTTTGAAGAAAGCGAGATGGAAACCGGGCAGAATTTCGTCTTGGGAAACGGATTTTTCTCGGGATTCTTGGGAATCTTGGGAGTAAAAACGATCTTCGGGACTTGGGCAAAATGACCAGGGCTTCGGGTTAGCACGGGCACGGAAAACGAGGCAAAACGCAAGAGAAACGGGAGGAAATGAGCAAGTTTTCCCGGGACCCTCGCATCCTTTTTATAGGGGCTGAGAGGCCTCGGTACGCGGGGCGTACCCGTGCGTCATGCATGACCGAGTCCTCGACTGCCCCGGAGTTCGGATGGGACGGGGCGTAGCTCGCATAGGGGGCGACGTGGACGAACCGGGGCCCTTGATTTGAGTACACAGGGCGTACGAGGGTACGCAGGGCGTACGAGGGTACGCAGGGCGTACCTCGATCCTATCTGCTGACTCCTCTTCGGATAACACCAAGAGTTTATATTCAAATTTATATTTATTTTAAATAAACTTCTAAAATTCATATCTCCTTCATACGAACTCCGGTTTTAAATAAACTTCTAAAATTCATATCTCCTTTATGTCTGATGAAATGGTATTTTCTATTGATGTGTCTGGATCTCCCGTGATCCCTTGGTTCCTTGGCTAAGGCAACCGCACTTTCAATATCACAGAAAATTTCCATTGGCTCCTTTATAGCCGGTACAACTCCAAGGTCTCCAATGAAGTTCTTCAGCCATATCGCCTCCTTTGCTGCCTCGCTTGCTGTTATATTCTCTGATTCGCAAGTTGAATCAGCCACTGTCTCTTTCTTGGAACTCTTCCAAGAAATTGCTCCCCCGTTTAAGGTAAAGACCCAGCCTGACTGAGAGCGGAAATTATCCCTATCAGTCTGAAAGCTAGCATCACTATACCCTACAACTCTCAAGTCATCACTCCCACCGAGGGTAAGGACCCAGTCCTTAGTCCTCCATAGGTACTTGAGGATATTCTTTACCGCAGTCCAGTGTGCCATGCCAGGGTTCCCCTGATACCTGCTAACCATGCTTAAAGCAAAGGCTACATCAGGTTGAGTACACGTCATAGCATACATGATCGATCCTACAGCCGAATCATAAGGTACTCGACTCATTTATGCTATCTCAGCCTCAGTACTCGGGCTTTGTGCCTTACTCAATCTGGTGTTACTTTGGATGGGTAACTCTCCTTTCTTGGAGTCCTGCATGCTGAACCTCTTCAGCACCTTATCCAAGTAGGTACTCTGACTAAGTCCAATTAGTCTTTTACTCCGGTCTCTCAAGATCCTTATCCCTAGAATATAGGCAGCTTCTCCTAGGTCCTTCATAGAGAAACACTTCCCAAGCCAGGACTTAACTTACTGCAGAGTTGGGATGTCATTTCCTATGAGTAGTATGTCATCCACATACAATACCAAAAAGCTAAGTATACTCCCACTAGCCTTGACATATACACAAGATTCATCTTCACCCCTAGAAAAGCCAAACTCTTTTACTTTCTCATCAAAGCAAAGATTCCATCTGCGAGGTGCATGCTTTAATCCATAAATAGATTTGTCAAGCTTACACACTCTATTAGGGTACTCCGTATTGACAAAACCCTCTAGCTGACTCATGTAAACATCCTCAGGCAACTTTCCATTAAGGAAAGCAGTTTTGACATCCATTTGCCATATTTCATCGTCATGACATGCAACTATGGCTAACAGAACCCTAATAGACTTAATCTTGGCCACTGGAGAAAAGGTCTCATCATAATCAACTCCTGGAGTTTGTGAGAAACCCTTTGCAACATGTCGTGCCTTATAAGTGTGTACATTACCATCCATGTCAGTCTTCTTCTTGAAGATCCATTTGCACCCTACATTCTTATGACCTAGTACATTCTCAACCAAGTTCCAAACTTGATTGTCATACATGGACTGTATATCACTGTCCATTGCCTCTTTCCATTTGGCAAACTCGGGGCTTGCCATGGCTTCCACGTAACTATTAGGTTAAACCAGACCTATCAGTGTCTCATCACTGATAAGTGTATCACCTTCCTGCAGTAATATGGAATCCATAGTAATGCTCAGGTGCATTCCTAACCCTTGTGGAACGCCTCAGAGGTACGGACTTGTCAATTGGCTCAACAGGAGTCTCCTCCTCAAGTTGGGTGCTAGGGTTTGAAGTTCCTTCACCACTTGACTCTTGAATTTCTTCAAGGTCAACAGGAGCCGATGAAAATACACCTCTCACTTCGAGGTTTGAGCTTATCAAGAGTCTCGCATTTCACGAAAGCCTCGCAACGCCAAATCTTGATGTGGTCTAGTTTGGGTACTTTTCCAGTCCACATCTCATGAGGAGTTTTGGCAACTTTCTTTGTAGGGACCAAATTAAGGATATGGGCGGCATTCTCTAAGGCATACCCCTAAAATGAGATTGGTAGCGAAACTCGACTTATCATGGAACGAACCATATCCAACAAGGTTCGATTACGCCTCTCAGCCACACCATTCAACTGCGGTGTCCTGTGAGGTGTCAATTGTGAGACAATCCCACACTCCCTAAGATAGTCAAGGAACTATGAACTAAGATACTCACCACCTTGATCGGATCGAAGGATCTTAATGTTCTTGCCCAATTGATTCTCGACTTCCTGTTTAAATTCTTTAAACCTTTCAGAAGTCTTTGACTTATGCTTGATTAAGTACACATATCCATATCTACTATAATCATCAGTAAAAGTCAAATAATAACGATTAGCATCCCTTGTGGCATGTTTAAAGGGTCCACACACATCCGTGTGTACAAGATCCAACAAACCTTCACCCCTCTCACAAGAACCTGTGAAGGGTGACTTTGTCATTTTTCCAAGTAAGCATGATTCGCAACTATCATCTGACTTTATGTCAAATGACTCCAAGACTCCATCCCTTTGGAGTTGGCATATGCGTTTCTTACTTATATGTCCAATACACAATACATTATTTCCTAAGTTATCAACCACAGATGCAGTTTCATACACACCATCACAAGGTAATGCTTTAAAATAAAGAACATTATTAAAGAAAGCATTAATCGAACCAACTTCATTATCAAATGAAAAGGTAAAACCTTGTTTGTTCAATGCATGAAAGGAAATAATATTTCTTTCCATTTCTGGCGAATAACAACATTTATTCAAATCTAAATTAAACCCACTACTTAGTGATAAATTATAAACTTCAATCTTAGTGACAGGTAAAGCTTTCCTATTCCCCATGATTAAGTTTATTCTTCCATGCTCCACATTCTCACTTCTTCATAGTCCCTGCAAATCAGTATATATATGAATACCGCAACCGGTATCAAGGACCCAAGAGTTAGAATAGGGTGAGTTATTAGATAAGATAGTGTAAATACCTGCATGGTTGGGTTTAACTTTCCCATCCTTCACATATTGTTGGTACTTTGGGCAGTTCCGCTTCCAATGTGACTTTTCATGGCAATAGAAGCATTCAACCTCTTTTGGGTCAGGAGAAGGAGTGACGAAACCTTTCTTGGTTCCACTTGAAGAAGAGTCATCAAGGGTCCTAGCCTTGGTACCCTTCGAAGAGCTCTTCCTCTTCTTCCCTCTACCTTTCCTGATTGCCAAGACAGGGGCGGAGTTTGGAGTAGGAGTAGGAGTGTTAACAACCGACTTACCTTTAAGACCTGTTTCTGCGGTCTTGAGGAGTCCCTGAAGTTTTCGTGAATGTAGACCTGTTATGTGAAAATTTTATATATGAGTTCCGTGGTATAGTTCAATATAATTATCTTTAATAAATCAATGATCTGTTTATGTGACACATGAAATGACGGTAATTTGAAAATTAATTTGTTATCCTCTTGACGAAGAAGGTGGAGATCTAGAAGTTGAAATAGTTTTCAGCCGTTCAAGGTGGGATGGGAGATTTACGACCGACTCAAATGGTTATCAAATAGGAATGTGAAGTGATTTAACCACAAGCCAAAGTATAATTTTCTACAGATTTTGTGACTTGTAATTAGAGTTTATGGTCTTAAGCGGAAAGAAGAGTAAAGTCAGAATGATTTTGAAGTGTATTTAGTCCACATGAATTAGACGGTGTGGTGTATTTTTTTTTTATTAATGGTAAAAATGTGTCCCTAAGTGTTACATCAGTTTTTATATTTTTTTCAAAATTTACCTACAAATTAGGATATGGTAATGGTTTTATCTATGATTTTTTTAAAAAAAATTTCTAACTCTTTTTAATAAAAACCATATTAAAATTTAAAATAACATAAAATTAAAATTTACATCTTAGAAATCCTAAAATTAAAAATTAACATGAAACTAAAACTTACATTAAAAACCGAGGAAAAAAACGAAGTGAAAAAAAAACTAAATAAGAAACATAACATCGAAATTTCAATTGCGTTTTAGCTTATATTTTTCACAAATCGATGCATTCACCGGTTTAGCCATCTCCAGATCTTTGGGGTCGATGTGTTTCATATCTTGCATCAACAACGAATATTTTATAAGTCAGACGGTTTCAGTCATATGTTTCTCGATAGTTATATTCAGTTGTGTCATTTGTATCATCATTTCCTCCGATCTTGTAGCACATGGTTCCTGGTATGTAAGATTTATCTGAGTATTTTGTATTATTGGCCTTGGACTCGGCGAGTTGGAGGCCCGACTCGCCGAGTAGAGACGGGACTTGGGACGCGGTTAAGTTGGCGACTCGGCGAGTCCATATTATGGACTCGGCGAGTCCGCGCTGTCTGATGAAACCCTAATTTCCAAGGGTTTGCACCCTATTTAAACCGACCATTTCCGCCCCAACTCCGCCCCTTCACCCTCAGAAGCTCTCCATACATTCTAGCCCTTGTTCTTGTGAGTTTGAGGCTTTATAGTGTGTCTTCTTGAAGATTTTGGGAAGGAAGAGGAGTAGATCAAGAGGAAGGGAAGGAAGCCAAGCATCTTCGTGTTCTCTCAGTAATTTCTTTGAGGTATAACTCGTTTTCCCTCTGTTTCTATGCTTATTACTCCATTAAAGTCCTTCTTGAACCATGTCCCAAGCTTGGTTGTGCATTGTTGGTTGATTCAAGTTGCTAGCCTTTAGATCTAGACCCTATTCAGTCCCTGGAGCTTGGATTTACTGCCTTTATGGAGTCATATTGCACACAAGCCCTAGATCTACCCCTTTTGGTGCACTTTGAGCCTTAGAACCTTTATTGGTGATGATCTACACGTAAAGTTGGAAACTTTACGTGTAAACTAGGCCCTAGGAGCCCAGATCTATGAATGGCATGGACTGGATTCGAGCAAAATCGCGTATATGGCTTTTGCATGAAGCAGACTCGGCGAGTCGCTCATCTGACTCGGCGAGTCTGGTCGCGAGTCTCCGAGTTTGTCCCCTTTTCGTTGTGTCGAGTTGAGTAGTGAGTCATGGGTGGACTCGGTGAGTTGGTAGCCGAACTCACCCATGAAGGAACTCGGCGAGTCAACGCCCTGACTCGGCGAGTTCAAGGCAATCTTCTTAGATCAAGAACAGACTCGGTGAGTTGTTCATACAACTCGGCGAGTCACAACATAAATTGTTCATCGGATGAAGATGAACTCGGCGAGTTGTTCATACAACTCGGCAAGTAGGATGAAGGACTTGGATATCAGTTTAGAAGGAGAACTCGTCGAGTCAACGCCCAATTCGACGAGTAGAGACGGGTTGCAGGACAATTGATTGGATAAGGACTCGGCGAGTTGGGGAGTCAACTCGGCGAGTCGGGTCAACTGAAAGTTAACTCTGGCTTTGACTTTTAACTTGATCAAGGGTAAAATGGTCAATTTACCCGAGGGTCAGTTCGCGGTGTTTGATTGAGTGTTTTGTGGGAATTATAGCCGGAGGATTTCCGGAGCAGCAACAGCAGCAGACAATCAATTCCCACACAGACCAACAGTTATTTCGAGGTGAGTTTCCTTCCAGTAGGAACGGGTCTAAGGCACCAAGGCCGATCCGTGTAGACTAGATGTTAGCACTAGAGTGTGGGCCGAGACCGTATCTTTTGGTTTAGTTAATTATGATATATGTGTCAGTATGATAGAGTTGTCTATACTTGTTGTCTGTGTGATACTTGTATATTATGAGTTAGCGGTTGAGTGTGGGCAAGGCCCGTATCTCTCCGAGAGTGGAGTGTGGGCTAGGCCCGTATCTCCCAAATAGTAGTGTGTGGGCGAGGCCTGTATCTCCCGGCTAGCGAAGTGTGGGCAGGTGTAACATCCCAAAAATACAGTTTGAAAATTTCGTTTTAAAATAGTAATAAAACCCTGTTCATCAATCGTCATATAAGAATCATAAAGAATGTATCTCAAAATATCTTAACAATTGTCAAATATATCAGAGTATAAACATCCCAGGCTGAACAAATGGTGTGTGCACTGCAATCTTCCCGAGCTCCTCTTTTAAAAACTGAGTACCTGAAACCAAAACTGAAAACCGTAAGCACGAAGCTTAGTGAGCTCCCCCAAACTACCACATACCATACAATAACATATAAAGCATCTACTGGGCCTTGCCTACTACATCGGACCGAAGTCCGGAAACTAACCAGGGCCTTGCCCTCTGCATCGAACCGAAGTCCGGAAACTACATCGGACCGGAGTCCGGAAACTGCATCGGACCGGAGTCCGGAACTAACCAGGGACTTGCCCTCTACATCGGACCGAAGTCCAGAAACTGCATCGGACCGAAGTCCGGAACTAACCAGGGCCTTGCCCTCTGCATCGGACCGAAGTCCGGAACTAACTGCATCGGACCGAAGTCCGAAACTGATTGGGACCTTGTCCCCTGCATCAGACCGAAGTCCGGAACTGACTGAACATAACATAGCATAAACATATCAACCAGCATGAATACATATACTGCATACTGCATCGGAACAGAGTCCGGAACACATAACACAAAACATGCTTGAATCACAAAGACATCAAGCACTCTAACTACTGCATCGGACCGAGGTCCAAAACTAACTGAACATAGCGTAACATAATCATAGCATATAATCGAAACACATATACCGCATACTGCATCAGACCATAGTCCGGAACACATAACTCATGCCCTGTCTGTATCACAAAGACACCTAGCATACTGAACTACTGCATCGGACTGAAGTCCGGGACTACTGCTAACTAAACGGGCCGGCATTGTGGCCGTAGACTCATTCCTACTGGAAGGAAACTCACCTCACACTGCTGACGTCCCATAGAACCAATCTCATACTGCTGAAGTCCCGCAGACTCAACCTTGGCTGCTGGATGACAGATTCCCGAACTGTGAACACCAAAATAACACCCAATTAATAATTGGGTTCTAACACATAACTAAAAAAATACATGCTTTGGATAATTACTACATTACCCCTAGCTTGGCTTACTCAAGCCCAAGGCCCAATCTATAGGCCCAAAGTCAACTACGGATCAAAGCCCATCATATGGCCCAATTTTCCAAATTGGGCCCAAACCTCTACATGGACTTCCCTTAAGGCCCAATTGATCAGTCCAGTCCAACAGGTATCATTCTAGGGCCCAATATCATACAACCATCTAGGCCCCAACTATGGCCCATCTATGGCCCAATTTTCCAAATTGGGCCCAATCCTTCATATGGGCCTTACTCTAAAGCCCAACTAATTACTCTAGTCCATTTGATTATTAGGTAAACCCACCTACTTATAATTCGCCATCTCCTCATCAAAATTCATGTTTAACTCCATGACCTAATATTACCCAGTCTACATCGAATAATCATGTTCGTATAAGTGATTACAGCTAGCCGTATTTAATTAAATATGGTCCATCTAATTTTCATATAACAATTCATGTGATAATGGATATATATATATAACCGGACCAATTAAAATTTTGCTAGTGCACTCAATTTTCGAGTCCAATACTAGATAGCTTCATCGTTTAGCCCATTGGTTTACCAGCCCAATAAGCAATTCATTAGCCCAATAGGAATTATACCTAAGTATCCAAACAAGGGGGTTAAGGGAGGTGGTACCTTCATCGCTTCCAGCTTTGATGCCAAACAGCTCCTTCCTCCTTGATTGTCTCCGCATTCCCACCCCAGCGATAACCTCACCATCGGCGAAGCTCTCATCTCCGGCCCACAATGGTCGCTTGTCGGAAGCACTCAGCAGCCTCCATCATCGTCCTTGGAGAGGAACAGGGCTATCTAATCCATCTCCTGGTTCTCGATTCTTTGAAAGCGCCAATAGCGATTTCCTCAAGTGCAAAGCGAAGGTCGAACACCCTGCTATTCATCATTGCCATTGATGGCTTTAAGCACCACCTTCAGTGAAATAACTCGCTGGAACCAAGCTTGACTTAGAACCTCACCGGAACTCGAAATCTTCCTGAACATTGCTATAACAATGCTAAGCCCTCGATTAGGAAAGAATAGAACGGCTACTGCTTTCAATCGCTCCCTTCTCAATGATAGATCACTACTCCTTCCCCCTCCGTATCGCTTCTTTTCTTTTTCTTTTTCTCGATTCATTCACTGCTTCCGGAGCTAATGATCAGAAAATTACCGGAGGGCTCCATTCTAATTCTTCTCTCTCTCTCTCTCTCTCTCTCTCTCTCTTACTACACACACATACACAAATCGTCCCACACAATCAAAATTGGGGCTCTATTTAAGGTGGATGGTGCACGATCGAAGGTAGCAAAGGTGCAGGTCGCGACCATAAACCTTCAGAAATCTCCGATTCACGCTTGTCGGCTATCAGGGGGAACATGGAACCTAATTTCCAAAAATTGGCAAAAGTGGCCCTCAAGGTTTTGGCGTTATTACAACTTTTCCCCAAAACTTCGATTCCCTCCTTAAAAGAAGTTTCCCATAATTACTATGTGGACCCTGGACTTAAAATATATACAAACCATTTATTGAAATTAATAAATCTCGTTCACTTACCTTATTAATCACGAACACGAAGCATTAATCTTACAAATACCCCTAGCTTCTAGAATCGTGACAATTAACCCTCGAGACCAACACCCTGCTACATAATCATTATTGATTTTAGGGCTACTATACATTTATTTATTTATTTATGAACGCGGTGTTACAGCAGGGCCCGTATCTTCATGAGTGTGGGCGAGGCCCGTAACTCCTAGCTGAATGTTGTATGTTATATGCTTGCATGGTATGAGGTATTATGGGGGACTCACTAAGCTTTGTGCTTATAGTTTACAGTTTTGGTTCCAGGTACCTCTTCATCGAAGGTGATGAGTTAAAAACTAACTTGAAGATCGATTAGATCTTTAAAATAGGTAAAATAATAAACCAGTAAACAGCAAGAATACAATAATGGATCAAAGAGTGTCGAATGATTAATCAATAATCCTCAGCAGAGCTCGATAAAGAACTTCTACTGTACAGGATTTAGGGTTTACAAGAACGATGAAGTAATAATCTGTGATCTATCGTAAATGCTATTGTCTTCTAGATCGTTAACCTAATATGCATGCAAGCACATTAATTTATACTAAACCCTATCAGCTCACGGTTGGACAGGCCCAAACCGGAGTAACAAAACTTGGACTATTAACCGAGCCCAATGGACGCAATACATCAAAAAGCTACTCTACCCAACAATCTCCCCCTTTGCGTCAAATTGGAGCGAGATTACTTCTTCTTGCTTAGGCCAGCAGCGGGAACCTTCTTCTTTACAGTTTCAAACAGACGTGAGATGAGCACGAGGATTGTCTGTCTGAACCGAATGTACCAATGTATCATATCGTCAAAATACTTGATATCATCCGCTGTGTTTTCTTTGCATCTGTGGATGATCCCCAACACATGCTCTAGACAAGCAGTGGTATAAAGATGTTTATCAGCTAAGGCAAAGAGACATTTATGTCCTTCACTCCTAGTGAACATGACCGAGTTTCGCCTCGGGTCAATTTTTCCCATCTTCATCTGGTTTAGATCACTGGCCGAGCGAACAGGAGAGATATTCGGTTTCTTCTTGAAGACGGTTGCAATCTCCTGATCCATCAGTGCGACCTCCATGATATAGCACACCAACATCCTTTTAAGATGGTCGATGATCAGACCATATTCAGCTTCGTTGGTCAGAAGGATGTTGTGCAGAACAATCCAATCATGTGGATTGAGGTTCAGTAGATTTGCTAAAGAAATGGCATGTTCGGTTTTTGCAGATCCCCTGAGCACCTTGAACCGAACGTTGATAAACTTCCCTTCAGTGTACGGTTTCAAGACCCGAACGTTGATGATCTTCTGAGCGCTCCAGGTTTGGTATTGGGGTTGAGCAGCCTTCAGATAGAATTCAATCAAATCCCGATCAACCTCCGGATGAGGATGAGGGAACTCAGCAACGTTGGGGAAGGCGTGAAAGATGAACACCTTTCGGGTAAGTGGCATGTCGAACTGAGAGTTGACAGAATTGTAGCAGTCAAATGAGATAACTGGTTCAAGCCACAGGATGCTCGGGGTGTCGATTGCCTCCTTTATCATTCTCTCTCGAGTCCAAGCAGGAAAAGAGTTTTCCTACTCTCGAGGAGGTCGTGGGCTTCTTTCTTTTTGCGTTCAACTTCTTCAGCTTCTCTTGCCACACGAACATTATCATCTTCATCATTGCGTCGACTTTTGCGTTTCAGCAAGTCAGCAAGTCAGCAAGTCAAATGAGATAACTGGTTCAAGCCACAGGATGCTCGGGGTGTTGATTGCCCCCTTTATCATTCTCTCTCGAGTCCAAGCAGGAAAAAGAGTTTTCCTACTCTCGAGGAGGTCGTGGCTTCTTTCTTTTTGCGTTCAGCTTCTTCAGCTTCTCTTGCCACACGAACATTATCATCTTCATCATTGCGTCGACTTTTGCGTTTCAGCAAGTCAGCAATGGTTTCGTTGTCTTCTTCCTCTTCTTCCTCAGCAATTTTCTTGCCTTTATCCTTCACACCCGAACCAGAGGCTTGGCCTACAGGAGGAGGTTCGGTTGTGTGAGTTTCCTTTGAGGAATGAGGTGGTTGCGATCCAGACTCCTTTTCTCCCCCTTGTTTTGGATTGGAGGAGGTTCGGTTGTGTGAGTTGCCTTTGAGGAATCGGGTAGCCCTTCAATTTTTCTTAACAGATCCAGGGCAGGAGCAAGCTTTTCTGCAAGGGTACGCCTCACAGAATGATTAAGGATCGGATCATGTGCTTCGAGGATGTTAGATATTGCTGAGTGGACATCCGAAACACACGTCTTGATGACCTCCCTTTCGGACCGAAGAGTGTCAATCTGTTGTTGAGAATTGGATAGTTGAGCACTCTTGACCTTCAGGGCAGTGGTCTTCTTTGCCAAAACATCCATCAACGAGTTCTCAGCAGCCAGATCCTCTTGGAGTTTAGAGAGGCGCTCGTCAATAGAGGCACGGAGGGCAGAGTTGTCGTCGGTCAGAGATTGACGAAGTGTGGCAAAGGACTTCAACTCTGTAGAGACAAACATGGCCAACTATTGAACAATTGGTTCCAACGTAGTCTTGGTGGCATCTGCACTCTCCTGTAAGGACTTTAACAGGGTAGAGGCATCAGAGAATAGTTTATCGACTTTTTCGGTCGCAGCCTCACAAGCTTTCGTTAAGGCATCTATGGCGGCGGTTGCAGAAGCGACCGTATCTTGCTGAGCCCTTGAGAAGGCATCAACAATCTTCTGAAGAGAGGCTTCAGAGAGGGATGATTGAGAGGTGGAAGAAGAAGCAATGAGCAAGTCGACCTTGTCATGTAGCTCCTTAAGATGCTTCTTTGTGACCGGAGCGTCATCGTCATCGTCACTCTGCACTTGAAACGGACTGTAATAGACCGAATCAAATGTCATGTTTTCCCCGCCAAGGAAAGGGTTATCTCCCTCAGAGGCATGACCAGGAGATGGTGGTGGTGGTGAAGCTGGGGGTGTAGTGGTATGAGTAGGTTCAGGTTGGGTGGTTTCGGGTGTAGGTGTAGGTGTAGGTTCGGGTGCTGTTTGGGTTTCGGTTGTGTTTAGGGTTTCAGTTGCATCGGTATGAACCCCCGTATCAGATACGTTGGTTGTAACCTTTGCAGGGATGTTGTTGTAGCATCGGTGAAAATAGGTGGTGGCATAGGGATTGAGGTGTTTGGAATGTGGGTAAAGGGGTTTATGGTGGGAATGGAAGTAGGAATTGTTTGAGTAGGAGAGGGAATTGGAGAAGTATGGATTTGCATTTCGGGGGTAGGTGATCTGGGTGGTTTGTTGCCCCTTGGAGGTGTGTTGCCTCTTGGAGAGTCGTCAGAATCCGAACTCTCACCCTCCGACTCACTTGAAGAGGAGGCGATAATCAGCTTTCGCTTTGGTTGTGTCTTTCGCCTCTTCTGCTGCGGGGACTGAGCAGCTTTAGTGGGTTTCCTCTTCCTAGGAGAAGGGCCTTTAGCCCCTTTGGCCACCTGTTTCGCTTTGTCTGCCTTCTTGCCTCTAGTAACAGGCTTATCGGCATCGTGAATAGATTTCAGCATCTCCGGCGTGAGATCCCTCGGACCAGACCGCTGGAACTCTTTGTAGGTCCGGATGATCCTGCTGTCAGCTGGAACATCAGCGTACATGGTTTCCGGAATGGAACCATTGAATGGGAATTTTGAAGCATCTGAGACGATGATCTTCGTGGTATGAAAGGTACCAATCGAAGACATCGGTGCGCCGACGACAGTGGGGATATTGTACTTGTCCATCCCCCACTTCGTGATCAAGGTCCAAAACCTGGCATACGATACCTCTGAATGCCGTGAAGAAGAAGATAAACTTTGGATGAGTTGTTGCCAGAGAACAAACCCATAGTCGACATTAATGCCGTTGTAGACCCCATATAAGATGGACAGGAACAGTCGACTGGAACCATCTGAGCCAGAGCTCCTTTCAGAGAGACCTTTGAATAGCACAGTGAACATCCCGTTCCACTGTGGCGGCAAGCATGACTTCTTGAACTTAGCGACGAAAGTAAGCACCTCCGTGTATCCCATATTGTAGAACATATTGAACAGGTGCCCCAATGGAATCGTCTCTGGATTAACCCTTGTTGGATCAGCTTCAAACCCTAACAGAGAGCAAAAGCGTTGCTCGGAGATAGACGCTTTATGATGAGAAACGTCAAAGAAGATCTTATCGACCACTTTGTCGTAATGAGCCGTCGCATAGATCTGCGACAGGAATTCCATGGGCATTGATTCTACCCGTGATAGTGCAGGAGCAATTGGCGAATACTTCAAGCACTCGATGATAGCAAACATGTAGGGACCATAGACATGAGGGGTTAGATCGATAATGAGGCATTATTGAGGGCGAATGGGAAGAATGTGGGAAGTGGCGTGCACAGAGGATGAATCTGCCATTGTTGAAGAGGGTGAAGAAGATGATGAACAGTTAGGGTTCAGGGAATTCTTGCGCTCTGGGATTCTTGATTGCAGTAAAGAGGTAAATGGTAGATGATCACGCATGAGAGAGAGTGTCAGATTCCTTAGAACACGCCTCCCATCAAGCGCCGTTTGGATAGAAACCGTTTCAGAATCACACGCGCCCTTTCTGTGCTTTTTAGAGAAGAACTGTTTCAAATTCGCACACACGTCTGCGACGTCATTTGGAGATTGAACGTTTCAAATTCGCATGCGTTCCCTTTTTACCGCCGTTTGAAATCAAATCAATTAGACTCCCGCCTGAGTCAGCAACCCTTCATCTTATCCCTGTAACGACATCTTTTGAATAATACGCCCATGTGGATTAAAATTGACCACAGCAATTAATCAACCACCAATCCAATGAAAAAGCCTATAATTATTAGAACCAGAATTTTGGAAAATCAAAGATTTTCGTGCTAAGGCTGTAAAAGAAAAAGAAATAAAACAAATCTTTTTAGGAAAAATTGTGATGTCAATAAAGACACGAAACAAATGATCCCGGGCACGAATCTCTTCCTTCAAAGTCAAGAGAGACCTTAAAGTGTAAATGTGATTTCCCGTTGAATAACGATCAAACACCTTTTAAGAACTGTTGAAAGACTTCTTTTAATTAAGCTTTTTAGGGTGGCTTAGCTTTGATTCAACAGTCCTAATCTTGAAATAAGATAGAAAGTGAACAAAATACTTGTGAGACCGGTGTAGTCTATTGAACAAGTAGGTTTGAAATAATTTTAAAGTGGCTGGTAAATATAAAATCTCAACAAAAAAAATAAAAACTGGATCCCAAGGGAAGAAATGTTATGGTTATTAACAATTTCATAGGAATCACACAAAAGAAAATTTTGAGATTTCATAAAGATACGTCCGTCAATTCATTAGTGAAAACTAGAGCAAATTAATTGTCACCGTCAATTCAGATTGGGTATCGAATTTTGGGTTTCACTTAGCTCGTAGTGGCACGAAACTAAGATCATAAACACAGTTTTTGAGTAACCTTAAACCTCAGTGGTAATTTCTGAGAGTCTCAAGGGTTACGTTTGTGAAACGAATTTAATGGAGAAATGCAATAGAGATGGTGTAAGAAATCAAAGTACCTCTGCTGTGAAAAATAGGACCAAGCAGAAAATTCTTATCTCTTGTGAGAAGAGAGTTAGGTAGCTCACGATTAGAATAAATGTGATAGCCTAATTGGGAAGACAAGGTTTGTATATACCAAGTCATTAAGGCTATTATTCAGAATCTGATGAGGCTTTGGGCACATACAACAGCATGCTTCTAGGGACACTTAACTAATGCAACCATTTCCCCACACAATAAAAGAACAAAATATTTTTGGAGTTTTTGATAATAAATTTTTTTTTTTGGAGTTTTTGATATTAAAAGAAAATATAAATAAAAATAATAAAAAAAATAAGACTGAAAAAGAAAAAAAAATAAAAAAAAAACAAAAAAAAAACTTTGGAACTGAACTCGAGCGTTCGGTTGATTTCGGTTTTGAAAAATTTTGAAAAACCGAACCCGAGCGTTCGATTGGTTTCGGTTGTGAAAAATTTAGGAAAACCGAACCCGAGCGTTCGGTTGATTTCGGTTTTGAAAAATTTTGGAAAACCGAACCCGAGCGTTCGGTTGGTTTCGGTTTTGAAAAATTTTGAAAAACCGAACCCGAGTGTTCGGTTGGTTTCGGTTTTGAAAAATTTTGAAAAACCAATGAACTTAGACTTTCAAAAAGGAAACGCGTTTGACAATAAGATAAACAAGTTTGTAAAAAAATTGTACATGTAATTTACAACCAAGAAAACTACCTTTAGTGGATGAGCGAGAGGCAGATGATCCAACCGAACCCGAACGTTCGGTCTATTTCGCTTCTTATGTTTGTGATTGAGAGGTAGTTTGTGGTACTGACTCTGATTCCATCATTCCTAGCCCTTGTAGGATTTTGTTGAACGACGCTTCAGGAAGGGCTTTGGTGAAGACATCAGCCAGTTGATCAGTGATTCTAACAAAGTGAATTTCAACGTTTCCATCTTCCACATGATCTTTAATGAAGTGATACCTCAGTGCTATGTGCTTAGTCTTGGAGTGTTGCACTGGGTTATGACAGATCCTAATTGCACTTTCAGAGTCACAATATAATGGGATCTTTTTCATATTGAGTCCATAGTCTCGGAGTTGACTCTGGATCCAAATCACTTGAGAAGTACAGGATGCAGCTGCAATGTATTCTGCTTCAGCTGTAGACAAAGATACACACGTTTGTTTCTTTGATTGCCAGCTAACCAACTTCCCGTCAAGGAATTGGCAGCCGCCTGTGGTGCTTTTCTGTCTAATCCACAACCTCCAAGGTCTGCATCTGAGTAGGCCTGAACGAAGAAGCCCGAGTTGGATGGATACCATAGACCTAAAGAGGTAGTTCGCTTGAGATATCGTAGAATGTTCTTCACTGCAAGCATGTGGGGTTCGCGTGGGTTCGCCTGAAATCTAGCACAGTAACAAATAGAGAAAATTATGTCAGGCCTGCTAGCAGTAAGATACATCAGAGAACCGATCATCTGGTGATAAAGCGTAATATCAACTGCTGGTTTATCCAAGGATGGGGTGAGCTTGGTGCCGAACGCCATTGGAACTTTGACCTTTGAATCTCCCATCACGCCAAATTTTTCTAGAAGAGTCTTCGTGTAAGCTTCCTGATTGATAAAGATGCCTTCGGGTCCCTGTCTAATATTTAAACCAAGGAAAAAGTTAATTGGACCCATCGAGCTCATTTCAAATTTAGTCTCCATCAGCTTTCTGAAATCAGCCGTTAAGCTGGGATTCGTAGAGCCAAAGATGATATCATCGACGTAGATTTGAACAATCATAAGGTGGTTCCCTTCCCTCTTACGAAAGAAGGTTGGGTCAACCGAACCTTGTTTGAATTTCGACATCTTTAAAAACTTTGTCAGCGTTTCATACCAGGCTCTCGAAGCTTGTTTCAGTCCATACATGGCTTTGTCCAGAATATAACAATGATTAGGATACCTTTCATTTATGAATCCAGGAGGTTGCTCCACGTACACTGTTTCTTCAAGTTCACCATTGAGAAATGCACACTTAACGTCCATTTGGTAGACTTCAAAGTTTTTGTGTGCAACATAGGCAAGAAAGATTCTAACGGATTCCAGCCTAGCAACAGGAGCGAAAGTCTCTTCATAGTCAATTCCTTCCTCCTGACAGTATCCTTTCACAACCAGACGAGCTTTGTTTCGTATCACGTTCCCTTCTTTGTCCATTTTGTTCCAGAAGACCCATTTGAGACCAACAACTGAGGCATCTGGAGGAGTTGGAATTAGTCGCCAAACTTTGTTCCTTTCGAATTCATTCAGTTCGTCTTGCATAGCTTGAACCCAATCGGAGTGATCAAGAGCAGTGTTAACTGTCTTTGGTTCAACTTTTGAGACGAAGGAGTTGAACATACAGAATTCTACTTGTGAAAACAAGGAAGTTTGTTTTTCCTTGAGTTGTGATCGGGTCAGAACCTTTTCAGATACATCCCCAACGACTTGATTGACAGGATGATCTCTGGTCCATTTGACGAGAGGAGGGTAGTTTGGATCAAAGGATGGATCCAATTCAGCGTTTATCATCTCTTCTGGTTCGGATGGACTTTCATCGTCATAAAGCATATTAGCATGCTCCCCCTCGATAGATAAGCTTTCAGGAATGTCTTGAGTATCTTGAGCTACAGAGGTTTCTTGTGGTCCTGAGCTTTCAGGTGTTGATGCACCTTCGAGTGGTGAGGCACTTTCGGTTGGTGTGGTACTTTCGGTTGATGAAGTGCGTTCGGAAGCAGTTTGAGACCTTAGCTCCCCCTCAATATGTGAGCTCGGCTGTGATGATGATGGTCGATCCTCCCCCTCAACTGAAGCATTGTGTTGTAGAGGGTCGTCAGAACTCGATCCTCCTTCATTCATTCTCTTTGCAGCATCATCGATAAGTTGCGTCAGATGATCTACCTTGTTGTCAGCTACGTTGGCTTCTGAGAGAGTTGCCTTCTCTGGTTCATCAAATAACTCGACGAACTTCTCAAAGAGGTTTGCGATAGAGGCGGTGACTTGGCCAGTTTGAGGAAAAATTTCTCCAGCTGTGTCTTCGTTGGCCTTTAGCTTTTTGACATAGCTATCATCAAAGGTCACGTAATAAGTTTCTTCTATTTTCCTCGAGCGCTTGTTTAATACCTTTTATGCTTTAGAAGTTAGAGAATATCCCAGAAATATCCCCTCGTCGGCTTTGACATCAAACTTGTTGCGGTTTTCTTTAGAATTGAAGATGAAACACCGTGAACCGAACACATGGAAAAACTTGACGTTTGGCTTCCTGTTGTTGAGGATCTCATAAGGAGTGAGAGTGAAGCGCTTGTTGAGATATGACATGTTCTGTGTAAAACAAGCAGCAAAAATAGCATCAGCCCAAAAATATAAGGGTAAGGAAGCGAAACTTAGCATGGTTCGGGCTGCTTCACACAAAGATTGGTTTTGTCTTTCGACAATCCCGTTTTGTTGAGGTGTGTAGGGAGCTGAGAAGTTGTGACTAATTCCCTTTTCTGCCAGGAATTCTTTAAGTTCTTTATTTTTGAACTCCAGTCCATTATCGCTCCTAATGTTGTGAACGACTTTCTTCAGTTGTACTTCAATCTGCTTGATGAACACCTTTAGCTTATGAGTCGCTTCAGATTTAAGCTTCAGAAAGAACACCCATGTAAAACGTGAAAAGTCATCAACAATAACAAGAATGTACTTGCTACCACCGATACTTTCGATAGATGATGGACCACACAAATCAATATGAAGTAATTCTAGTGGTTCAACAACTTTAGTGTTTATTATAGATGGATGACTTTGACGACTCTGCTTCCCCATTTCACATGCAGCACACAAATGTTCTCTATCGTACTTGAGCAATGGAAGACCTCGAACATGACCTCCAGTGACAAGTTTGTTGATATCTTTAAAGTTGAGATGAGAGAGCCTTCGGTGCCACAACCAGCTTTCGTCAGATTGTGCTTTGGATAATAGGCAGATTGCTGGGTTCCCTTTGATAGCTTTGAGGTTCAGGGGAAACATTTCACCTTTACGCTCCGATTTGAGAATAACTCTTTTCGTCTTCTTCTCAATTATTTCAGAACCCTCATCATTGAATGAAACTTTGAGACCGGTACCTCCAACTAGCTGAGATACACTGATGAGGTTATGTTGTAGTCCTTCCACATATGCAACCTTCCTAATCGTGAAATCACCATTTGTAATCATTCCATAGCCTTTTATGGTGCCGAAGGAGTTGTTCCCGAACTTGACATTTCCACCGTTTGAAAGAGACCTGAATTGCCATAGCTCTTCCTTCCTTCCAGTCATGTGACGCGAGCAGCCACTGTCAATGTACCATTCTTCGTTGAACTGCTCGTCACTGATAACCTGCAAAAATTAAGCAGATTTAGGAACCCAAAGTTTCTTGGGTCCTCGTGAGCCTTTCATAGGAACAGGAATAGTAATAGAGATGTCAACAAGATATGTTCTTTTTATTAGTGTTGTTTCATCTTTCTTTTTTATGGTGAAAACCTTAATTTTATTGGGATTCGTTGCTTTTGGTTTGGACTCTGGTTTAACTGATGAAACCTTCGATTTTCTTCTCGCTTCAGTTGATGATTGAGGTTTTTGAGAATGAACAGAATAGAATTTAGAACGAGGTGGAGAGGAATTAGAAGAGTTAGAATGAGAGAACTTAGACTGAGATGGTTGCTTGACTTGAGATTCTAGGTGACCTTTTTGCTTTTGATTATTAGTGGGATTGAACCTAGAATTTTGATCTCTTTTGTTCTCCGAACCGAACCTTTGCTTTCAGTTGATGTTGTCCTCTAAACCGAACCTTTGCTTTCGGTTGATGTTTTTTTCTGAACCGAACCTCTGCTTTCGGTTGTTATTGCTCTCTTGTGATTCTACAGGACTTTTCTCTGACTTTAAGTTCCTGTCTTGATGTGAAAAATAGGCATTCTGAGATTGCCAAAATTGTTTTCTCTCAGAGAGATTCTTCTTGTATCTCTGATTCCTTTGTTGTTTTTGATTTCTCATCTGCTTCGGTTGATGATGAATATTGGCTTTTGATTTCTGTTTTCCTTTAGCTGGTTCACTCTGAACTGATGATGTTTCGCTTGGAGGAGTGACTTCTTCTGCAGGAATTCCTTTTTCTTGAGGAACATCTTTCGTACCACTAGTACTTGGCACATCGAAGCTATCAGGCTTATTTAAAGGTTCTGGTACATATCTGCCTTTGCTTTTCCATGAAGTCCTTTCAGACAGACCTACCGTTTCATCAGCATTGTCAATTGGAGCTAACCAGAAGAACTCGTCACAGCCATCAGCATTGTCTTCGTTTACAATGGCTGTGAGTTCAGCGGTCTGATGTTCGGTTACGCCTGTGACCTTGTACACCTGATTTGGAGTGGTCCTGACCTTTTGATATACTACTGCCTTCTCTACAAGAATCGAGGACTTTTGTTGGGACGTACGAGCGAACTCCACTGAATTTTCTGAAATGAGATTCTTGTGGTTTTTAGGTTCGCTCTTGACAAATTCTGAACAGTCAACTGTGTCCTCTACAGAAATTTCACTCATATTGTCGTCCTCATTAAGCTCAGATGCATTTTCAACATCAATTTTATTTTCTGAGCTCAAGTTGGCATTCAATGAGTCGAATTTTTGTATGGTTTCGGTTCTCAGTTTTAGTTTATCATTTTCATCCAAAAGGTTTTTAAGCATGTCCTTATGGTCCTTGGACTTAATAAAAGATTCGATTTTGTCCAGTCCATACATATACGTCGGATTAACTTCTTCAGATGAAATAACACTTTCACAATTATATGCTTCAGCATCAATTTCATCCTCCTTAAACTCAAGGAAGGGTAAAATCATGCGATGAATCTTTTGTCGTATTTCACAATCCAAATGAAGCTGAGTGATATTAGTGTAAAGACGTTTAGCAATCAAACAAAAAACATTTCGCTGTTTTAAAAGCTTTAAATTGTCTCTTTGCAAATAAATGTTTTCATCTTTTATTTTGATTAACTCCGACTCCTTCAGTTCGATCCACATCCTCCGTTCTTCATTCTTCGAAGACACCCTGCTTATTTGGTCAGTCAGGTTAGAATTGGTGACTCGAGTTTGAGTTAAACTACTGTCTAGATGAGAGATTCTTGAATTAACACTTTTTAATTCTTTTTCGTATGAGCATTGTGGGACTTTGAATGAAACAAAAACGGATTGTACCTTCTTGATCAGTTCATCAAGCTCGTTGAACTGTACGCTGAGCGGTTTTGCAGTGAAGCACAAGTCCTCTCGCTCCTTTGCGTCTTCAATCCCACCATCTATGTTGTATCCCCTCATCTGAGAAACATCGGACACCATCAAGCATTTTTCACCACTGATCTCTTCTTTCGCCACATAAGCCTTTCCATGAGAAGGCTTCCTTACTTCATCATCTTCAGAGTCGGTTGACCAGACCTCCATGCCACCGAACTCATCATCTGCTACCGAACCCTGCACAATTAAAGCATTCATAGAAGGGTTAGCAGTAGATTTCTTCTTTCTGATTTCATCCAACTTTTTCAGCAACAAAGCTTCTTCATCCTTTTCATACCGAACCCTGCACAATTAAAGCATTCATAGAAGGGTTAGCAGTAGATTTCTTCTTTCTGATTTCATCCAACTTTTTCAGCAACAAAGCTTCTTCATCCTTTTCATCATCCTTTTCTGCCATTTTCTTGAGGACGCAATCTTTTGCATAGTGGTTCTTTCCCCTACAGTAATAGCAGCTCACCCCCGAATCTCCTTCAGCTTTCGGTTCCTTCCTTGATTCTTTTGCCTTCGGTTCATCTTTGACCTTTTCAGAACTATAACTCCCCTGCCAATTTCGGTTCTTGTTTGTGGGGAATCTCTTCTTGATGAACCTCTTGGGGTTAGACACCATCATAGCATAGTCTTCAGAAGTGAGGTCATAGTCCTCCAAGTTGAGGTCTTCTTCTTCCATCACTGCTTTGCTTTTCGACAGGAGGGCCAACGAACCCAGGCTTGAAACCACATTTTTCTCCTGCAACACGATCTTTTCTTGGGATTTCAGGATGCCCACCAGTTTCGCCAAAGAATAGGATTTGAATTGCTCATGCGCTTTAAGTGTGGACACTACTGCTCTCCACTCAGATCTGAGACCGTTCAAAAACGTAACCTTCTGCTCAATTAGCTTCCTTTCAATGTCATGTTTAATCATCTTGCTAAGAAGATGATTGAAGCGATCGAACGTTTGCGTCACAGTCTCTTCGGCTCCCTGTTTGAATTCACCAAATTCGGACAAGAGTAAGGTTTGAATGGAGTGTTCAAGATCTTCGTTTGTAGAGTATAATTCTCGTAGCCTGTCCCATATTTCTTTTGCAGTCGTGCATGAACTCACCGGTCTGAAAGTATCGGATTGAAGAGCGAATCTGATTAATCTCAATGCTTTGATGTTGCACTGAAATTTATCTTTTTCGTCTTGAGCAATATCTTTAACGTCTTTCAAGAGATCATTATACTCCTTTTGAGTTTTAATAATCCTTGAAGTTGCTGAATGAGAAAAGGGTCCAAATATGATTGCTTCCCAGATGAGGTATCCATTGTCCTCAGATCCTATAACATAGTCTTCAAAGTGATGTGCCCAGACTTCATAATCATGGGTGTATAGGATGGGAATCTTCGTTGTTGATCCAATGTTGTTCGAAATATTAATGAGATTGGATTGCGACTCGTCCATGCTTGATCGAATAACCTGTTAAAAGATCAGACTTGTAATATAATAGATTAGGGCAAAACAATAAATATCGAGTTACGTCAATTATGGGATGACGGCTCAATAAATATCAGTAAATGCGGAATAACCCTAATCGAAACCTTTTTCACAGAAAAGAAGTGTATGATTTACACAGCCTCCTGCTCTGATACCAATTGATGAGTTAAAAACTAAATTGAAGATCGATTAGATCTTTAAAACAGGTAAAATAATAAATGAGTAAACAGCAAGAACACAATAATGGATCAAAGAGTGTCGAATGATTAATCAATAATCCTCAGCAGAGCTCGATAAAGAACTTCTACTGTAGAGGATTTAGGGTTTACAAGAACGATGAAGTAATAATCTGTGATCTATCATAAATGCTATTGTCTTCTAGATTGTTAACCTAATATGCATGCAAGCACATTAATTTATACTAAACCCTATCAGCTTACGGTTGGACAGACCCAAACCGGAGTAACAAAACTTGGACTATTAACCGAGCCCAATGGACGCAATACATCAAAAAGCTACTCTACCCAACAGAAGGGGAAGGAGCTGGCGCGGTAGCGGCAAATCATACACACACACTGGTTTCCGTACTTACGAGATTCCTCTGAGATTTATACTCTGATATTTCGATTGGCTGTATGATTTGGCTTTTAGATATGGTTTACGTTGTGATGTGGTTTGATCAAACAATGTTTTTAATTATTAATGTTTTCTAAAGTAATGTTTTAAAAACGAAATTTTTTGGACGTGAAAATTGGGTCGTTACAGATCTAGTTGGCCGCTCCGTACCAACTGACAAAATTGATGATGTCACTTTTCTGTTTGCATTTCCTCAAGCTTTTGCTTTGTCCCTTCCCATGGGACGAGGAGACGGATGTATTTCTTCAATGTCATCGTTATTATCATTAAGATGAATGGTATGTATATATAGTGGTAAATTGGTTAAAAAAGTTGTTGCCAAACGTTCACAAGGTTCCCAACGTCCAAAATTTTCAAAAATTACCACCGGTGGAGGTCCAACGTCAGTACTTTACCAGCGGTAAAAAAAAGGGTACAACATCTTCTTTACCACCAGTGAAATGAGATGTGTAAGCTTACCGACGTTGAAAATGTTACAATACCGTTTAGCTTTGACATCATATCGTTTAAATATCTAGAACGGTAAAAAAACGAAAATAATGGCACTTGAAAAATTCACGTTGCTAATCTTCCAAAATTAGTATTCGATTGATCATTTTGCACATTATATATATATATATATATATATATATATATATATATATATATATATATATATATATATATATATATAGTTAGGTTCAAATGTTTTTAGCAACTATTGTGTGCCTAAATGCACTAATAAGAATTCAAGAAATAATAAAGAATTAAATAAATTATTAAAGGGTATTTTGGACTTTTGGTACTTTTAATTAAGAAAATCATTTAATTGAAATCATTCAATTAAGGAAATAAAGTTAATATATTTGACCTAGTTATCTTTGGGGACGAACACATTCATCATCGGCATCATAACAATCACCATCGCCGATTCTGTTTCTTCTTCTACAATTGACGTATCGTCTCGTCTCGCACCCTCCTTCTTCCATGTACCTATCTGCACCACCACCTGCAAGGACCTTCAACAAGATTCGGGCTTTATTCAATCTTATTTCACAGTCGTTAACTTTATCTCTCTCGTTCCAAATCCATGGACCGATCCTAGAATACAATGATTTATACTCACCAGTCATAGGTATGTAATTATATATATGCATAAAAAATAAATTTAACGATCACAATTTTTTTTTTAAAAAATTTTAATAAAAAATCGCACCTTTTTCTTAAAATTCACTGAATTTTTTTTTTTATAAATTTAGTAAGTTCAAATAAAAACATTAAATAGTGTGAGAACATAAAAACACTATGCTTGTTGTTATTATTCAGTAATGAATGTTGTATATGTGTATTATTGAAGTTATTCTAATATGAATATATCATTTTGTTATTCATATATTCATTATAATATTATTATTCTATTACAAATTTATGTATGTGCATTTTTGTAATAAATTCTAATTTTAGTTTTAACTTGTGACTATTCATTTATTCATTGTTGAATAATAACATAAAGTTGTGTATACAAAATTCATTATAAAATAATAACATAAAAATAATATTTTTACGTTCTCACATTGTTTACTGTTTTTATTTGAACTTTCACATGTATATATATAGCTTTAGGTTCTATGGAAAACAAAAAAAACCCTAAAAATCATAAAAATGTATAAAAAATATACTTAGAGATTAAGGCGAACGGCCTTATCGTAACATAAAATGTCCGCATGATGTGAACTCAGCCAATCCATGCCAATGATGACATCGAAACTCTTAATCGAGACTAGCATGAGGTTGATTGGAAAGGGATTATCATTTAGAGTTAGAGTACAGTTTAAGTATATCTCCTTAATGTCTTCGGTCTTACCGTTGGCCATTTCTACTATAAACGGCTCACTTAGTGATTGAGGTAATGGCTTTAGCAAGCCTTTAAAATCGTGACTCACAAAACTTCTCTCCGCTCCACTATCAAACAAAATGCATGCATACGAGTTATCGAGAAGAAACGTACCCGTAACAACAGTGGGGTCTGCAACGGCTTCATCTTGTCCCATTGCGAATACTCGGCCCCTTCCTCCGGTAATCCTGTTGTTTGCCTTCGGGCAGTCCCTGCGGTAGTGCCCCGTGTCTCCGCACTCAAAGCAGGCGCGGCTTACTCCGGTATTAGCAGTGGGGGCGGATTGTTGGGTTGGCTCTTTGCAATAGCGGGCTGTATGTCCCTTCTTATTGCACCTGGTGCATTGAAGGTCACGGCAGAGACCGTGGTGGTGGAAGTTGCATTGGTTGCATTTCGGAAGTTTCCCATTGTATGAGCTTGTGGGGGCAGTGCTGGTAGGTACAGTAATAGCGTGGATCGCTACTACTTGTTGTTTATTGGGGTTCTCCTGTAGGGTTTGTCCCCTTCTCTTGTTCCAAGGCCTATTCTGGCCCTGTGCCTCCTTAGATGGATTGGCGGTAGCTGCAATGATACCCTGTTTCACCCCGTGGTCGATGAGTCGCGGAGCCAGGCGTTTAGCGCTGTTTTTAGGTAATAGGGTTGGAAGCTAAGACATGCCCTTGAATCTGGGGTGACAACCCCCAAATGTACCTTTCCACCTTCTTTGATTCTGGGTTGACCATGGTAGGGCACAATGCAGCGAGGTCGTTGAACCTAGATGTGTAGGCGACTAGATCAGACCCAGTCATTTTCAGATTCCAGAGCTCCTGCTCAAGCTTTTGCACTTCGCCTCTTGGGCAGTATTCTTCCAGTAGTAGAACCTTCAGATCTTCCCAACTCATGGCGTTGGCGACAGTGAGCGTCACTGAATTCACATGGCTTTTCCACCAAGTGAGGGCTCGATCTATGAAGGTGCAAGCAGCGAACTTAACCTTGCTTGTTTCTTGGCAAGAGCAGATCTCGAAGACTGTTTCGGTCTTTTCGAACCATTGCATTAGTGCAATGACTCCTCCAATGCCATTAAAAGTCTTTGGCTTTGAGTTGGAGAACTCCTTGTAGGTACACTCCCTTAATTGACCATGGTCGGTGCCACGATTTGAATGATTCGTGCTGCTTCCTGTACCTCCGTTTGCATTGGAGTTTATTTGTGATAGAGCTGCTGTTACTGCTGCTGTGATAGCAGCCTGGACCATTTCCGGATCATAAGTTAGTGGTGGAGGTGGTGGTGGGGTTGCGTTTGTACGTACTGATCTATGAGGAGGCATTGCGCTGCCAAAAGAAAAAAATGAGAGATTATAAGTTTTAGTGGTTGCGAGTTGAATGATATTGAGTTGACTTCCTTTAATAGTTTAAGAATTTGGTTTGGCCAACACAGGGTTTTGAGCTTGATTTATAAGTAAAGTTTGAATAGATGTACTTATGAATTGACGAACTACACATAATTAAAATAAGAAAGAGATATGCCCTATATATATTAAACATATAGTTGTGTTACATCCGAGTTTAGACAAAAACATTTTTTGACCTTTCTAAAGGTCTCCGATTACAGAAAGTTTTAAAGAAAATTATATTCTTATCTGAAGTCCTAATTTATAACAAAATTTGAAATTCTGGCAAGCACTACTTGCGACGTAGGTTGCGCTTGGAGCTTGAATCCGCATCCGATTGCTTCGATTCCATTAGACGCCTATCAAAAGCGGCTTGTTGTTCCCTTAATTCGGCTAGGGCTGTAATCATTTGTGCCTGAAATGCCTCAGTTTGGAGTTGGGCATGGTCTTGAATCCCATCCAGCCTACAGATGTTAGAAGTGTGAACCTGTACTTCTACGTTGATCTCGCGGATCCGGTTGGCTTGAACTCCGGATCGATAGCATTGGTTGGCTAGTTTGCCAACCATGACTGGAAGTGCCCGGTCTGCCAATCCCCCGCCTCTGACATCATAAAAGTCTCGGCACATGTTGTAGGGAGGGCGTAAGCTTTGTTGTTGGCTCCAATGGTAGAGGTGACTCCCCCACACAGGAGTGGGTCCTTGGAAGTTCCTCACATGGACAGGAGGTTGTGGGGCCGGTGGATTGATAACCTCTGGCTCTGAATCTGTACCAGAGTCATCTCCCTCATCCAATTCTATCGGTTCTTCGTCTTCTTCGGGATCTTCTTCGATCCATCCTCCATTACCTTGGTTGGGGTAGTAGGGGTCATTGGGGTGGTGGAATCCAGCCATTGAGTCTATACGAGAATAGGGTTAAGAATTTACTATAAGCTAGAGTACATGAAATTTACCCTTAAGTTTAATGGTTGTTGATACTCAAATACTCCCTTAGTATTATTTAACGATATGTTTTTGTTAAGTTTTAAATTTGTTGTCCACTGCAGACACTCCTCAGCACATGTTAGTCGGCTCTCGGACAAATATAGTTGATCATGCTATATTCTTCCCAGTTTCGATTACATGTCCCAAGGCGTACTTGCACTGCACAACTTATTTATAATACTTCTAAAATGGTCCGATGTGAAACTGTTATTAGTACGAAATGAGTGAATGCTTACTTTACAAAAACTAAATAAATTTAATTTCAAAAGTATGACTCTTCTCAGAGTGTTTTTGCCCAGTTGAGTTTATAGTTGTATAGCAAAAATGGTTTTCATATACTTAATTCACTATAAACGATGCTCTGATACCAATCTGTCACACCCCCAAACCAGAACGGCGGAAACGTTCGGGGGCGGAGGACGTCATATTCAGTATCATAACAGTTCATAGAAAGGAAAGTACACACCACCATACATATATAAAGGTTTTAAAAATGTTTACATCATTGTATTCATTACATGCTCAAAAGATAAATGCATAAACATCTTTCAAAAGAAGTAATTAACGCCAGCGCGTTAATCCCCAAAAGTTGATTTCCAAACCTGCTTAGCGGTTCCCTGAGAATACAAGTTATTTCAAAGAGAAAGTGTCAACAATTAAGTTGGTGAGTTCATAAGTGGTTTAGAAAGTTTTGTATGCCATTCCAAATTGATTGTATGTTTTCCAAATTGAGTGTATGTTTTCCAAGAAAATCCCTTATTTTCTTATAAAAGTGTGAAATGCATGAGGATATATGTATTGAATAATATAGATAGTTGAATCAAGAAAATCCCTTATTTTCCTATTAGTCGTTTGTTTTGTATACAAGGAAAATCCCATATTTTCCTAAAGTAATAGTTAGCCTAATGTCCCAGACTAAAAACCGAAAGCAAAAGACATGCTTTAGAAGGTTGAAGCATAGATTTATATAATAAAACCTATTAGAAGATTTCAGTTTGTTAGATGAATAATAGTTTTAATAACTACTCATTCATCAATCAGAAGTACTATAATAGTTGTATATCCGATGAGTTTTATAACCATACTAAACATAATATGCCTGTAGCGACGTTCTTCAGGCGTCGTAGCGTTATGACAAACTGTCACCCCAAAGGAAGGATTGTAGCTAACAGTCAGGGCGCGGGATCATGACTTCTCGTATAGATCTATACACATTTGACACGTTCTCCGAACGGGGGACTCTGGTTATAGACAGGACTTGTAGCGATACCTTCTAACAAAAAGGCAGTATTTGAAGATGTACATGTCTCACGGATTCTCAACTAAGTCTGTATTAAAGTAATAGTTTTGCATGCAAAGATCATCCTTTCTCACAAAGTTTTGACAATGCGTAAATCATAAGTTTTAAAATGTATTAAAACGGTTTAGCAACGAAGGATACTTTGGAATTACTAAATACTTTGGTAATCTAGTGCATGCAAAGTATGACAAGAGTTTTCACATAGTAGTAATAAATCACAAGTGATTCATTTGATAAAAACGAGTAAAGTGAAATTTTATGAAATACACGATAATAACCGTATGTTTACTTGTATTCCCCCCTAAAAGAGTATAAAAAAAATTTAAAACGTATTTAAAGTGTGTTTGTAGGGGTATGAACTCACCAGAAGGTTTGAAGAAAGCGAGATGGAAACCGGGCAGAATTTCGTCTCGGGAAACGGATTTTTCTCGGGATTCTCGGGAATCTCGGGAGTAAAAACGATCTTCAGGACTTGGGCAAAATGACCAGGGCTTCGGGTAGGGGTGCAAACGAGCCAAGCTACTCGTGAGCTACTCGGGATCGGATCGATAAAAACTCGACTCGAAACCGATTTTAAACGAGCCCGAGCCGAGCTCGAGCTTAATATTAAGCTCGTTTATTAAACGAGCTCGAGCTCGAGCCTATCTCACTAAGCTCGATTAGGCTCGCGAGCCTAAACGAGCCTTTATATAAAATAATTTATTATTATTTTTATATATTAAAATAAAAACATATTCCGGGAGTAGGGATTTAGGGTATTAGTAAACGAGCCTCTTAACGAGCTTGAGTCGAGCTTAAGCTTATTTAGGCATGTCAGACAAAAAACGAGTCGAGCCCGAGCCCAAGTCGAGCTTGTATAATTATTTACGAGCTCGAGCCGAGCTCAGTACAAGAAGCACGAATCGAGCCGAGCTCGAGCTCGAGCCTCACATAACTTAAACGAGCCCGAGCCGAGCCTAATCAGGCTCGGGCTCGGCTCGGCTCGTTTGCACCCCTAGCTTCGGGTTAGCACGGGCACGGAAAACGAGGCAAAACGCAAGAGAAACGAGAGGAAATGAGCAAGTTTTCCCGGGACCCTCGCATCCCTTTTATAGGGGCTGAGAGGCCTCGGTACGCGGGGCGTACGCGAGGCGTACCCGTGCGTCATGCATGACCGAGTCCTCTACTGCCCCGGAGTTCGGATGGGACGGGGCATAGCTCGCATAGGGGGCGACGTGGACGAACCGGGGCCCTTGATTTGAGTACACGGGGCGTACGAGGGTACGCAGGGCGTACCTCGATCCTATCTGCTGACTCCTCTTCGGATAACACCAAGAGTTTATATTCAAATTTATATTTATTTTAAATAAAATTCTAAAATTCATATCTCCTTCATACGAACTCCGGTTTCGACGTTCTTTATATCCACGCGTAGGTGAGACTAAGATCTACAACTTTCGTTTAGACTCCGTCGGCAAATTCCGAAATTATTTTTATTATTTATTTTTAAAAGGTCGGGGTAAGAAAATTCGTTAATAAATAACTTTTCCATACGACGTCCGTTTTGGGCGTTCTTTTTATGTACGTTTGCAGTTTAACGATATCTATGACTTTCATTTAGACACCTAAGGTCAAAAGTATTTTATTGAAATTTTGCGTTTTTACATAACTTCGTATTGCCGGTTTTTGTCGGAAAACTTAGAATGGTCATAACTTCTTCGTTATAACTCGGATTTTAGTGTTGTTTATATGCTTGGAAACCTTAAGACGATATCTACTACATAGCGAACTCCAAACAGAGCTTTTGAATACTTCATTTTTCGATGATATTCTAATTACTTTTTCAAAGAGGTCACAAGACTCGATTTTTAATGACCTGAAATGACGGGTTGTTACAATAACCAACTCATAGGTAACAAATCATATCTCTAGGTTTGAAGACTTATATGATATTACCGTTTCACGATCACTCGAGATAAATTCCATGAAGTGATTCCTGTGAGCGTGGGTTGAGTCCAATGCTCAGAACTTATGAGCACTCATGAGTGTTGTAGCCATGTCCAACAACTTAGACCTCTGCAGCCAATCATAACAGTCTTGATTCATACCTACTTCCGACATATGACCGACTGTGGAGGTTCGAATAATATGATATACCAAACATAATTATTCTGGAAGTCAAAACATGCAAAAGAAATATAGTAAATGATTGACAAGAGATAGCAACACTTTACTCATAAATAAAAAACACCTTTTATTCATCATCTAATGTCAATTACACTTTACAAAATTTGAAATTATCTAACTACTAAAACTAATATCATCCTTCAGCCCTTCGTGAGGGTTTCTGCTGGATTCTCATCCGATGATACCCTCTTTGCCACGATGAGTCCTTCTTCTATTTTATGTCTGATGAAATGGTATTTTCTATCGATGTGTCTGGATCTCCCGTGATCCCTTGGTTCCTTGGCTAAGGCAACCGCACTTTCAATATCACAGAAAATTTCCATTGGCTCCTTTATAGCCGGTACAACTCCAAGGTCTCCAATGAAGTTCTTCAGCCATATCGCCTCCTTTGCTGCCTCGCTTGCTGTTATATTCTCTGATTCGCAAGTTGAATCAGCCACTGTCTCTTTCTTGGAACTCTTCCAAGAAATTGCTCCCCCGTTTAAGGTAAAGACCCAGCCTGACTGAGAGCGGAAATTATCCCTATCAGTCTGAAAGCTAGCATCACTATACCCTACAACTCTCAAGTCATCACTCCCACCGAGGGTAAGGACCCAGTCCTTAGTCCTCCGTAGGTACTTGAGGATATTCTTTACCGCAGTCCAGTGTGCCATGCCAGGGTTCCCCTGATACCTGCTAACCATGCTTAAAGCAAAGGCTACATCAGGTTGAGTACACGTCATAGCATACATGATCGATCCTACAGCCGAATCATAAGGTACTCGACTCATTTCTGCTATCTCAGCCTCAGTACTCGGGCTTTGTGCCTTACTCAATCTGGTGTTACTTTGGATGGGTAACTCTCCTTTCTTGGAGTCCTGCATGCTGAACCTCTTCAGCACCTTATCCAAGTAGGTACTCTGACTAAGTCCAATTAGTCTTTTACTCCGGTCTCTCAAGATCCTTATCCCTAGAATATAGGCAGCTTCTCCTAGGTCCTTCATAGAGAAACACTTCCCAAGCCATGACTTAACTTACTGCAGAGTTGGGATGTCATTTCCTATGAGTAGTATGTCATCCACATACAATACCAAAAAGCTAAGTATACTCCCACTAGCCTTGACATATACACAAGATTCATCTTCACCCCTAGAAAAGCCAAACTCTTTTACTTTCTCATCAAAGCAAAGATTCCATCTGCGAGGTGCATGCTTTAATCCATAAATAGATTTGTTAAGCTTACACACTCTATTAGGGTACTCCGTATTGACAAAACCCTCTGGCTGACTCATGTAAACATCCTCAGGCAACTTTCCATTAAGGAAAGCAGTTTTGACATCCATTTGCCATATTTCATCGTCATGACATGCAACTATGGCTAACAGAACCCTAATAGACTTAATCTTGGCCACTGGAGAAAAGGTCTCATCATAATCAACTCCTGGAGTTTGTGAGAAACCCTTTGCAACATGTCGTGCCTTATAAGTGTGTACATTACCATCCATGTCAGTCTTCTTCTTGAAGATCCATTTGCACCCTACATTCTTATGACCTAGTACATTCTCAACCAAGTTCCAAACTTGATTGTCATACATGGACTGTATATCACTGTCCATTGCCTCTTTCCATTTGGTAAACTCGGGGCTTGCCATGGCTTCCACGTAACTATTAGGTTAAACCAGACCTATCAGTGTCTCATCACTGAGAAGTGTATCACCTTCTGCAGTAATATGGAATCCATAGTAATGCTCAGGTGTATTCCTAACCCTTGTGTAACGCCTCAGAGGTACGGACTTGCCAATTGGCTCAACAGGAGTCTCCTCCTCAAGTTGGGTGCTAGGGTTTGAAGTTCCTTCACCACTTGACTCTTGAATTTCTTAAAGGTCAACTTGCCTCCCACTGTTTCCTTAGCTTATGAACTCTCTCTCTCTCTCTCTCTCTCTCTCTCTCTCTTTCTCTCTCTCTCGAAAGACATCCCTCCTAGCTACAAAGACCACATTTTCACTAGGTCTGTAGAAGAGGTAACCAAAGGATTTCTGTGGGTAGCCGATGAAAATACACCTCTCACTTCGAGGTTTGAGCTTATCAAGAGTCTCGTGTCTCACGAAAGCCTCGCAACCCCAAATCTTGATGTGGTCTAGTTTGGGTACTTTTCCAGTCCACATCTCATGAGGAGTTTTGGCAACTTTCTTTGTAGGGACCAAATTAAGGATATGGGCGGCATTCTCTAAGGCATACCCCTAAAATGAGATTGGTAGCGAAGCTCGACTTATCATGGAACGAACCATATCCAACAAGGTTCGATTACGCCTCTCAACCACACCATTCAACTGCGGTGTCCTGGGAGGTGTCAATTGTGAGACAATCCCACACTCCCTAAGATAGTCGAGGAACTCTGAACTAAGATACTCACCACCTCGATCGGATCGAAGGATCTTAATGTTCCTGCCCAATTGATTCTCGACTTCCTGTTTAAATTCTTTAAACCTTTCAAAAGTCTTTGACTTATGCTTGATTAAGCAGACATATCCATATCTACCATAATCATCAGTAAAAGTCAAATAATAACGATTAGCATCCCTTGTGGCATGTTTAAAGGGTCCACACACATCCGTGTGTACAAGATCCAACAAACCTTCACCCCTCTCACAAGAACCTGTGAAGGGTGACTTTGTCATTTTTCCAAGTAAGCATGATTTGCAACTATCATCTGACTTTAGGTCAAATGACTCCAAGACTCCATCCCTTTGGAGTTGGCCTATGCGTTTCTTACTTATATGTCCAAGACAACAGTGCCATAATGATGCTTTATCCAAGTTATTATCATTAATAGAATCAATACACAATACATTATTTCCTAAGTTATCAACCACAGATGCAGTTTCATACACACCATCACAAGGTAATGCTTTAAAATAAAGAACATTATTAAAGAAAGCATTAATCGGACCAACTTCATTATCAAATGAAAAGGTAAAACCTTGTTTGTTCAATGCATGAAAGGAAATAATATTTCTTTCCATTTCTGGCGAATAACAACATTTATTCAAATCTAAATTAAACCCACTACTTAGTGATAAAGTATAAACTTCAATCTTGGTGACAGGCAAAGCTTTCCTATTCCCCATGATTAAGTTTATTCTTCCATGCTCCACATTCTCACTTCTTCATAGTCCCTGCAAATCAGTACATATATGAATACCGCAACTGGTATCAAGGACCCATGAGTTAGAATAGGGTGAGTTATTAGATAAGATAGTGTAAATACCTGCATGTTTGGGTTTAACTTTCCCATCCTTCACATATTGTTGGTACTTTGGCCAGTTCCGCTTCCAGTGTGACTTTTCATGGCAATAGAAGCATTCAGCCTCTTTTGGGTCAGGAGAAGGAGTGACGAAACCTTTCTTGGTTCCACTTGAAGAAGAGCCATCAAGGGTCCTAGCCTTGGTACCCTTCGAAGAGCTCTTCCTCTTCTTCCCTCTACATTTCCTGATTGCCAAGACAGGGGCGGAGTTTGGAGTAGGTGTAGGAGTGTTAACAACCGACTTACCTTTAAGACCTGTTTCTGCGGTCTTGAGGAGTCCCTGAAGTTTGCTGAGTGTGACTTCTTCCTTATTCATGTGGTATGTCATGCAGAATTGATCATAGCACGAGGGTAAGGAGTGCAAAATGATATCTATTGCAAGCTCCTCAGGGATATTCACATTAAGCTTCAGCAAACGATCTACATACCTTTGCATTTTCTGCATGTGGCTCGTGACGGAGTCTCCGTCCTTCATCATGGTTGTTATCATGGAGCAAATGATTTCATACCTCTCTTGTCGTGCACTTTGATGGTATCTTTCCATCAGATCTTGGTGCATTTCAAGAGGGTAGAAGTCCTCATAGGACTTTTGGAGTTCTGTTGTCATGGTGGCCAACATGATGCATGCCACTTTGGTAGCATCCCTTTCATGTGCCTGGAAGTCAGCGATCTCTTAGGGAGTTGCAGTGGTCTCATCAATCTCCTTAAGCTCCTTATCGATGACATATTCTTTGTCCTCGTAGCGGGTAATCATCCTGATGTTTATGATCCATTCATTGAAGTTGGATCCATCAAAAGTGACTTTCCCACACAAGTTCATAAGAGTAAAGGAGCCATTAGGATTAGAGCCAGAAGCAACATTGTTTGAAGACATCTGAAAGAAGAGAACAAGATTAGTTTAGATATTAAGAGAGTCCTTAATAAAACACCCAAATGTAATATTAAGGCTAGGATCCAATCACAATATATTATAACTTAGAAGAGGTATGCCGTAATCCAAGCTATAACATATTTGAAAGCTAGGTGAATGACAATTCGCCAATTTCCACCATGAAAAACGAAATATAAATTTTAGGTTTTTTAATTGGTTCTTAGAAATTCCTAGATTCTTTTGATATTCAATGAACTTTTCAAAGGCATATTTGAATCTCGAGTGTGCCCTCCAAGTTTTGTGACTGGGATACCGAGGATCACAAAACGAGGTGTGAAGTAACCATGCAAATCACTTGGTACCCTTAAAGTTCATCACTCAATCGATGTGCCGGTTAACCACACACGCTCCACCGATACTATGATAAACCTTAAGTCACCCTTTACCTACCTTCTTAAGTATAAGTTAGTGTGCCGGTTAACCACACACGCTCCACCAACGACTTAAACAAAGTGTAAAGTGTAATTTCATGGATTAGCACCTTATTCACATTTTCCTAAAGTAACTAAGATTGAGAATTTAATAAAACATTTTAGTTACTTTATAATATTCATCATACTTTTAATGAGAATTTATAAGTCCTTGTCCTACCCGTTCGGCTAACGACCCTCCACCGATCAATGAAGCGGTGGGTGAGAGTGGACACCCATTAGGTTGCCATTTTATAGGCAACAACCTTATACCCCCCTTATAGACCAGCTTTGTGAATGAGGCGTACTAGCGGTAATACGACTTGATCTTATACATACATATATACATATATATATATATATATATATATATATATATATATTATTAACTTATAATATTATAAAGTATAAGGGTTGAATTTTAACTTTTAAAATTCTAAGGCTTGGAACTAAAGTTTATTAATTGACTTTACATGTTATAAAACTTGCCCTCGAGTTTTATAACTTTACAAAACCTTTCACATTCATAACTTATTAGTCATTAAAATGAAGACTCTTCATTTTATAACTTATGTGTTCTTTTAATGGTTTTTAACACAAAGAGACTTTTGGTTATCCATAACCTGAGGACAAGTTATAGACTCCATTAAAACACATAAAGATCATGAATTAATCATATAAACAAGTAACTCCTATGATCTATCAAGAACTCATAAGAACATGAACATTCACATCAAAATTTCAAGAACATATGAACACATATAATCATGAAAAAATGATATTGGCCATTGTAATTGGATTAGAACAACCATTACACCATCTAAAACAAGTTTTATAACACCAAAACAGTTTAGGGTAATGTTTCTACTCCATTTCCAGCAGCACAAATCGAATTTCTGCATTTTGCATGACCAACTCGTCGAGTACACGAACTGAATCGCCGAGTTGGTTGCATTTTCACTTGGACTCGTCGAGTCCCCTGTGTAGACAGCAAAAAATCGATTTTCAACACTATTTTGCGTCAAGTATTCACAACAAGCCTAGGCTCTGATACCACTGAAGGGTTTTGAGCATTCTAACACTTCCTAAGTGTACATGCAACCCGAATAAACCTTGGATCTATGTTTGCTAAATACATGTAAAATATGATTTCCAAGGTTCAAAATCCTATCTAGCATACATGGGGAGCTTTATCCTAAAAGGATGGCTAGAATTACATACCTTGTAGTTGAATTGATTCCTTGAAAACCTTGAGAGCCTAGCACCCCAAGTGTGATGCCTCAAATGCTTCACACAACACCAAATGCCTTTCGAATGACTCTTGAGAGAATGCACACACTTGTAAAATCGGCCTGGCCCTCTATTGTACTTTTGTGTAGCCAATTTTGGTGGAAAAGGTGTTACTTATATAGTGTGACACATCTAGGGTTACACCATGTAAACCCTAATGTGTCATGACTCTTCATTTCCATGACTCATGGGTTTGTAACTCCCATGGAGCATCCATGGAGCATCCTATAGGTTTAACCCAACTTGATAACCCATGAAGCCTTTTAGCCCACTATACAAGTTATGGATGATTTACATAATCAACCCATATATTAAATTAGTTATCTTTTGATCACTTAATTAATTCCAAATTAATTCTTAATCAATACTAATTAAATAATACTATTAATATATTAGAACTTATAATATATTATTAAACCACAAGTGTTATTTCTCTCATTTAGTCTATCCAAATGCATGATGTCATGCAACCCAAATGGACCATGCCGGGTCGGGTCAAGTACATACCAGAAATAGTTATGGACTTAGACAACTTATCCAACACCCACAACCTGTCATGTACCTACTGAATCAACTCAGTGGTCTTAAGCACTACCTCAGTGCTTCCCATGACCCGATGTCCGACCTCCCTCCAACAAACTGGGGTCCTACACCTTCTTCCATACAACATCTCGAACGGTGGTCGACCAATACTAGCATGATAATTATTGTTGTATGAGAACTCTACTAGTAGAAGGTAAGTATCCCAACTCCCTCCAAAATCCAATACACAAGCCCTAAGCATATCCTCAAGTGTCTGGATCGTCCGCTCGCTCTGACCGTCAGTTTGGGGGTGATACGTTGTACTGAAATGAAATTGAGTGCCTAATTCATCATGGAACTTCCTCCAAAATCTGGAGGTGAAACGAACATCGCAGTCCGAGACCACATATACCGGCACCCCGTGCTTGACTACCACCTCCCGAACATAGATATCCGCTAACTTCTCAGCGGATATACTCTCGGTAATCGGAATAAAGTGTGCACTCTCGGTCCCATTGAGTTTGAATTTGTAGAAATAATGTTAGATGAAGTGAATGTTAAATGAAGCTCAAGGATTTTCAGCGAAATTTCAATACCTGGCAGTGATTTTCTCGTAATCTGTAGTTTACAACAAGAAAAGATGAAATACACGATTAAGGTAAGAAATTTATAGAACGATGGAAGGATTTGAGAGAAATCAAGCATGATTGATGAAGAACGAAGGTCAAAAGACAACTCAACACATATATACTTAGGGTTTCTGATACGATAACGATTTCAACGTGCTTTAACACTGATCGAAGTTAAATTTCATCACAATCTCGATCAATTAACAATCAATTTGAAAAACGCGGAGAAAGAAGAAGGGCTTAGATGAACAGAAACGTTTCTATCGATGATGGAATGATAAAATAGGGTTTATAAGAACAAAAGACGAAAATACCCTAATGTATTAAACCCTTAAGAGGAAAACAGCCAAAACTTCAACTTATTTACATAAATGTCACCGTGTTTTTTTAAGTGAGGAAATTACAATTAATTTCAGCCATTTATTTTTAATAGGGGTGGCAAATCGGTCCATCGTGTCGTGTTTTTGTCTGACACGACACGACACGACACGATGTCGTGTTTTTTTTAACTAACACAAAAACGAACCGATTAAAAAACGACAAACACGACACGACATGAAAAAGGTAACATAATAAAAAAATAGTTTATTTAATTAATATTTAATCATACATAGCACGATAAACACGAAAAAACACGACAAATAAATGTTAAATCGTGTCAATTTCATGTCAAATTTTAAACACGAACACGACACGACACGACATCATGTTTTTTACACTTAACACGAACACGAATTTGAATTTCAGTTTCGTCCCAATTTCATTTCGTGTCATGTATTTTTGTCGTGTCGTGTCTACAATTGTCACCTCTAATTTTTAATGATAAAGGGACTAGATTAGTCATCGTGTTTCCTACCAAAATTGGGTTCTTACACGATATATATATATATATATATATATATATATATATATATATATATATATATATATATATATATATATATATATATATATATATATATATTCAATGACCCGTAAATTCATCCCATTGATCCTTTTTAACTGGTCCATTTGATATTGCAAACTTTGATAAATTTGTAGCAAAGCTTACACCACTCTTTTTCTTTTGTCCCAATTCTGCCTTACCAAACGGTTCTGGTTCCAAGATTTTTGGACCATTTGTGTCTGCACATACGACAACTCGTTCATGGTTTTCGCTCATAGGTTCTACTTTGTGACAAAATGAACAAGATCCGTCACCGTTCCACATAGTTTCTATGAGCTTGGTTTAGTAAAAATAGTAACTTGTTCATTTTTTAAATTTTATAAGTAATTAAAGTGGCATTTTTATATAAAAACAAAGGATAATGGCAAAAAATAACAACTCTTGTTAATATATTATTTTGGGAACTAGAATAGAAGAAAATAGCGTGTGGTTTTTTTTTTATCAAAACAACCAAAGTTGTTATATATATTATACAGGTTGATTAAAACAAAATGTTAAATAAGAACGATTAAATAAGAAGTTTATTTGAATTTGAAATTTGAAATAAATAAAAATTATGAGAAAAAAAACATGCAAAAAATAAATAAATTAAAATTATTGTTTAGTTATCAGACCTTATATTAAACATGTTAATTATAACAAAATGTTAAACACTAAGGTTTAAACTGTAAATTTATTTGAAATTGAAATTGAAATTTAAAATTTAAAATTTGAAATTAATATCATTATGGTAGGTTTAATTTATGGAAACTAATTAATAATATATTAAAAATGGAAAATGAAATAAATGACAAGTGGAAAATAAATATATCTCTAAATTATGACAAAATGACATGTGGCAAATTGAATGAGAGAAGAACATGTGGCAAAATCATTCTTATTTATTAGGGTGTATATATATATATATATATATATATATATATATATATATATATATATATATATATATATATATATATTGAACATTCAACCCCTCATTAGGAGATGAACACATTTTTAAACATCTTACATGGTTTGGCTAAAGGTCATTTGGTATTATGGCGTGCTTTTAATTTTCATTAAAACTATTTGCACCTTATGACTAAGAACAAATATAATTACACAAGATTAGAACAAAACCCTTTTTATATACGTGATTCCTTGTAATTAGTGGATTAGATTTTGATACATTATATTTTGTTTAAATTTGTAAATAGTTTATGTTTACAGTTACACAAATTGTGAAATTCTAGAAATGTTATTTCTTTTGGATCTAAGCAATTGTATGTGAAAAACCGAAACAATTGACTCCAGATCCGACTTTAGAACATTCAAGAAAAATGGTGCAAAAATAAAATGAAATATTGCTTGCGTGACATTCAAATATAGTGCTTCTTACTTAATGTAAATAGGCTAGTGTTGTTTCAGTTAACATCTAGAAGTAAATGTCTTAATTAGTTAGTAGTCATACACATATTTGATATTTTCGGTGTATGTGAAGTTTAAGTTGTAGTTGTTTTAGATACTTGTAGTACTCGTTAATGTTTGCATATAGTTGTTTTCCAGTTGTATTTAAGTCATCGAGTTGTAATCTTGTTTTTGTCCCCAGCTTTGGAAGAACATATGGTTAGTGTGTTGTTTGCAAGTATGGTTATTTTTCTGAATAGCCTTAAAAATAATGTTATCACAATAATATTAAATTTATTTTGTAGCCATAAAAATGTCAAAGTTTCTATATTTGTGAATTACCAAGTAACACACCAATGATCTTTAAGTGATACTTGAAGATATATACAACTCGTAAGTTGTTTAGTCCATGCCTTTTTATTTAGTTTGTTGATCCCATATGAAAAAGAGTATGCTAAGAAAACCTCTTTTTTGTATTTGTTGTCATGTTTTTGTAGTTCCAACACAAATATTTATGTGTGCCTTCGATGTCGAGATGTACTTTCCATTGTGTAAGACATTCAACTTACCTCACAAGTCATGTGAAACAAAGGAAAACCATGGGTACATACATGGTTTGTTACTTTGTATTTGACTTCCCAAGTAACAAACATTGGAACCTCAAAACTTCTAAACACAACTTCAAGTCATTTATTTCAAGTCACATACAAAGAAATAGATATGTTAGTTGTTGTAACAAAATTATAAAAATAAATAAAAATAATGTTAGCTCTAATGATTCAGATGTTTCTTTCAATCACTAAACATCATTGGGAGGTTTCGAATAAATTTCCCTACAAGCAAGTCACTCCAAACACCGCTCTTGTTGGGATATCAAATAGGAAATTGTGATTCGTCGGTCATTATGTTCAACAATCACAAATCGATTTCTTATAATGGGTTTGAAACCAAATTATAAACTCTACACATTCTCAATATCGTCATTTCATTCACTATGAAACAAATGATTTACATCAACAAATACAACTGAAATCCTCACTAAAGAAAATCACTCACTCAAACGTATATGAACAAGAAAGAACAAGAGATTAGTCTTAATAGAAGACCAAACCCTAACATATAGGAAACCCTAATTCTATCATGAGAGAGAGCTTCAATCACAGTATCTATGTGTGTGAAATGAACTAAATGAATGAGCAATACAACAACAACAACAACAACTAAATTTATACATCGGGTCAAACGATCCATGGGCAACCCAAAGTCCGCGTACAAACCCGTTTCTCTGCAACAAATTTACCAACCAAACCTCCAAATATAGAGAATAATACAAACTTATCCTATAAATATAGTAAATTAATGTTTAAGCTTGGAACATTAAAATGTTATTTTTTAACCTGTCCCCTCAAACTAAACATTAATTTAAGAGAACAAACAAACCAAAAATCAAGTTTTCTTAAAAATATCAATTAAACCAAGACGATTAGAAATGTAATCATGTTGATTACTTCCAAGAGCCTTAGTTAGAATATCACATTTTGATTCAAAGATTTAATTTTATTAAGTTTTAAAACTCTATTTTCAATTTTTTTTTCTCTAACAAAATGAAGATCAACTTCAAAATGTTTAGTCTTTTCGTGAAAAATGGATTCAGTGCCAAAGTTAATTCATTCCCTCTAGTTATATCCTTTACCACAAGTTTCGCTTTGTATCATTCTATTTCTCTATTACTTTTTTGATTTATTCAGATTCCCAGTTTGAATTTACATTAAATCTAAATTCACAATGTGAATACGAATAATATATAATTTATTTTTTAGCACTCACAATGTGAATTTATTAATTTAGATATATATTTTTTTCGATAAAGAATAAGTTCTAAAACATGAAAAATAATGTTTACTTGGTTTTATGGTTTTTTATGGTTTAAAATGGTTCATTGTTGAACTTTATTAATTTAGATATATATTACTATTATATAAAACATATTGTCCATTTTTTGAAAGTTTAAAAGGTACAACTAATATAACTCAATATACAAACTTTTAATGCAAGTAATATTAGTTTTCATTAAAAAAACTTTACCATAAATAACATCTGTTGCTTAATAATGACTACCATAAATTTAGGAAGTATATATAAATTATGGACGTATTTTGATATTACCATTTTAAAATTAGGAATTCTTGCTCTTTTAGAATATAAATTCCTTGGTTTATCCTAATATAAGGAGGTTATCTTATTTTTGAAATCGTTAAATGTTTTCTTCCATAAATAATGACTATCATAATCAAAACCCAAGGAATTTATAAAAAAAGTATTGACATTGTTTACTACTATAGGATGGAATGAAACGTCTCCTTTCAATTATCCCAATGAACGAACTTAATCGACTCTTGTTGATTCCACACTCCATTTTTGTCTATGTGGATTTGAGCTAAATGACCAATGACTTTTATTTTTATTGCTTTTAGATTGAGCACACTCAAACATGATCTGCAAAGGTTCCTATGTAACTAAGAATGTTTAACATGCTTCATATTGGCTAATATTATTGGACGTCAATTTAAACCAAAACTATTATTGGCAGTCCTTGTTTTATTAATACACTAATGACTTAATGTTTGACTTTTTTTTCAACTAGTTTTATCTACTATACATTGGGGCTCTGTTTTATAGTGTCGCTATTAATTTTTTACTTATAAGATTGTACTTTAAGTTAATTTTATTGTTTAGCAAATTATGTCACGTGACATTTTTATAATAAGTTAGATTAAAAAAAATTACAATGGCTTAATTGGAAAAAATAAAAGTATGATACCATATTACACAAGTAAATCCAAATACATTGCTATTTTAATAGATTTAAACATACATCCAAATACAAAATATGCAATTGTACACACGTCCAAACAAACATGAAACTCCTTTCCATTGAGAAACTATTCTACAAAAGTGAACTATTTGTTGAAAAGAACTACTCATCGATCCGTAGTTTTGCGCGGGTAAACACCTACTGTGTGTGTGTTTGTATATATATATATATATATATATATATATATATATATATATATATATATATATATATATATATATATATATATATATATATATAGAGAGAGAGAGAGAGAGAGAGAGAGAGAGAATTAGGTTCAAATGTTTTCACTATCTATTGTGTGCCCATATGATTGATTCTGGACCAATCATTTTAGTTATTTTAAGAAAATAATTAATGCATATTAAATACTGAAGATGTAATTAATACCTATTATATCTTCAACATGTAATATGCATTAATTACTTTCTTAAAATAACTAAAATGATTGTTCCAGAATCAGTCATACATGCACACAATAGATAGTGAAAACAAAATAACCTAACCCTATATATATATATATATATATATATATATATATATATATATATATATATATATATATATATATATATATATATATAAAATAATACATGGGTTGTCATATGACTGCCAAGTAGGCAAGCTAATTTGCACAGTCATCCAAAAAATAACTTAAATGGCGAAATAAGTAATAAATGGTTTTTACAATGTGGAACAACTAAACGTGAAGCAGCACCAAGATTGACGGAAGAAAACACCAAGGCTAACTAGGGCTGTAAATGTCACGTCTTCATCACTCCTTTTACAGCAACCAACTTTGATAAAAGCACCTGAACAACTTATGTATTTATGAAGAATCATCAATTTGAAATCATCCAAAGTAAATGACTAAAACTTTAATTGAGAAATGTGACATAAAGCCCTTTATTTATTATCTTCGAAAACACATATATTATTTTTAAGACTTGTACAATTGTTATAATGACAGCTAATCAATAAGGCTTCATTTTTTTTCAGTTTCCTTGGCATGAACTTCATCATTCTTGTTGGATCTTTCTTGGTTGTCTAGATCCTCCACCCGTGTGTTTTTCTTATTTTGGCTTTCCACGTAAATCTTGGTGTTAATCTCTCTTCCCTTTACGTAAGTTTTAATTTACCATTATACATTTATATGTTGTTTTGTCTTTGTGTATTAATAATTGTTTGTTATGAGATATAGCTTTTAATAGATAAAATATAAGATGATTTTGGTATGGTCGATATATACATATAGAAAATGACCCATAGGAAAAATGGAAGGGTCTTCAATTCATCAACATGCATGTCAATAGCAACTGCAATCTTTTGATGATGGATGACTCTTCCTACTTCAAGTGTTAACATCAATCAATATAATTTAACAAAGAAAACAACAACACTTTGCCCACAAAAAAGCATGTCAATTTAATATATCTTAAAAAGGAAAATAAATTAAAGAACCAAAATCAAATAAATAAATTGATTTTTGAAATGTCATGTGGCAGGCAAAACAATATATGGGGGTTGTTTTGATTCATGGCCATTAGTTTCTTTGCTCTCAGGGCCACCACCAAACCAACCCAAAAAAGAAGGGCTTCATTATTTTTACTAATATCGTACTTGTTAGATAAAACTATATTAATTTGGTTTATATATTAATTTAAATAGATAAAAAAAGAAAAAAAAAAAAAAAAAAAAAAAAAAAAAAAGCTGAATGGTCAAAAAAATATCTAAATTTTACACCATCCTATACTGTTTTTTCAAAACAAAATAAATAAATTTGTTTTTATAATTATATTTAAGGCATTAATAATCTCTAACTTCAAAAAATAAACAATAATAATACATAAAAACCAAATGACTTCTAACTCAAGGATATTAGTTATTTCATTCATTTCTTGAAATCGAACCATTTAAGTTTCGTCCAATGTTTTAAAAACCGGTTTGAACCGGTCGGTCGAACCGAGAATCAAGGAAATGAGCGGTTCAACTGTCATCGGTTTTATGTCTATTTCTGAACCGGATCGAACCGAACGGTTTTTACAAAAATTCGGTTAAACCGGTTCAATTAAACCAGTTGAACCAGTTAAATTGAATAAAAACACATGGAATTGAAACATTTTGCATAATAAAATTTGATAGTTTTTTCACATTTATTAAAATTTTTCTGAATAAAAACACATGATAAATGTTATGAAGTTTTTTGATGCGTTTATATTCATCTATGACTTTACTTTCTTTTTAATGCACGTGGATTGATGTAAAACTTATGATTTTGAGTTATTTTAATGTATTTAGATTGATCTACATCTTGTTTTCATATGTATTTTAATGTCTGAACTTGTGGACATCACTTCTTGATTTGTGTATGTATGTATGTGTATGAAAATACGAAAAAATATGAAAATTATAGAAACCGGTTTATTAAGCGGTCGAACCGGTTCAACCGATCACCGATTCAAATAAAAAACCGGTTTTTAAAACAGTGGTTTCGTCTATAATATAAATGAAATTAAAAGTAATTTAGGCATTGTTTAAAAAAAATCATAAGGAAGCGGGGTTTGCCCTTATCCGACCCACTTAATTTTCACTCATTTGCCTAGGATTGTTCATTATTTGGATAAAACCGAATTGTCCCATTGACAATTTGGATTGGACTATTTGGTTCGGATATTCAGATTTTTGGATTGGTTTTTAACAAAACCGAATTATTATTTTGGATTGGTTTTGGTTTATAAAATAAAAATCAAATAGTCCAAAAAAACCGAATTACAATTTATTATTTTGTTCTTTTTAATATATATCTTTAATAAATTATAAATTTACTAAATTATTTTTTTAATATATTAAAATTTTTTATCTATTATAATACTTTAATATGTACTTCTTATAAAAAAAATTGTCTATAAAGTAGTAAACTATAATATATTTTTCTTGATAGTTATTTATAAGTTTTAGTTCACAACTAATTAAACAATATTTTTTAGTTTATATTATAGAGTAAGTTAATACTAAAGTTATATATTTGTTGAAATGTCTTGATTCTTGAAAACCGAATTATAATTTGGTTGGATCGGATCGGATTTGAATTTAGTTTGGACTATTTGGATTTACGTTTTGAAAACCGAAATTAATTTGGATTCACTTGATCAGATCGGATTAAACCGATCCATCCAAATGAACACTCCTACATTTGCCCATTACACAATTCACCAACTTTTCTGTTTTGTCTCCTAATAATATTTACAACATTATCACTATTATTAATTAATAACAAATTTTCTTTAGTTTTTTTAAACCGGCAAATATTATATATAATTTACTCCTAAACTAACATCTTAATCCATCTATGTCCACCAAAGGGCTTCTAGCCCAGCGGTATCCGGTGTTGCCTTCTCTCCTTGAGGTTGAGGGTTCAAGTCTCATAGTAGACATAAGTGGATTAATTTAGGTGTAATTTAGTATATTTTCCGTTCAAAAAAAAATCTACATACGTCCACAACGAGACTTGAACCCTTGACCTCAAGGAAGGAGGCACCATCTGATACCGCTGGGTTAGAAACCTTTTGGTAATTTCCTTTTGTTAGTCTGTCGGAATTGTTTTATAATTTCCTTTTTGGTATGTACGAGAGGTCGTAAACTTAATCTAAATTATATTGATATTTGATTGGTTTAACAACCCAAATCAAGTTATTGCTATTGAGAAATTAAATATCTTCCTATTTTTTATTTCTACTTTTTTTCATATCTATTTAAGATGGTGATAAGTGTATAAATTTAAAATCTCAATTAAATTTAATGACACTTGTTATCATCTAAAATTGATAGGAGAATAGTAGGAGCAAAAAATAGAAGGCTATTTAATTTCTCTTTTATAAATTTTGTCGGTTCATTATTAGCTCTTACAAAAATCAATTCCTTAAAGAAAGGTTCGACAATGAGTTATCCACCAAATGAAAACCGTATATCATTCCTTAAGCATTATTCCTAATAATTACCATCTTTCTCTTTTTCTTTATAATTACATTATAAGAGAAGCTTTGTAAGATATACAAAGAGTTTTTGATTTACTCTTCAAAATATCCGTTATAAAAAGAAGGGAGAATGCGACTAAAACATATATGAAAATAAAAATTATATGACACCGATATAAGATATAATAACAACTAACATTATTGATAACTTAAAAGATAATTACAACATGCATATGTGTCTTATAATTACATTATAAGAGAAGCTTTGTAAGATATACAAAGAGTTTTTGATTTACTCTCCAAAATATCCGTTATAAAATGAAGGGAGAATGCGACTAAAACATATATGAAAATAAAAATTATATGACACCGATATAAGATATAATAACACCTAACATTATTGATAACTTAAAAGATAATTACAACATGCATATGTGTCTTTTAACTGAAAGGGAGTGGGCATTGGAAAATGATAGTACATGATTTGCGTAGTTCCAAAAATGAAGAATAGAAGGAAGGGATTCAAGGGAATGTGTGATGAGACTCTTTAAGAGCATGCAATGCATCATGCATCATGCATGATGTTGTAAAAGCAAAGTCTGTAGGTGTTGCATCACCATCAATAAAAATAAAGTAGACCAACCCAATCCAATGTCCAATTCACCATTTTGACTTTTAGACTGCTTAATAGTTAATTCACACACTAAAACGCGCACACACACACATGCCACATTACTCCATGGTCCATGGATATGGCTTTTATCCACGCCACTTATTAGCATATGGACTTAGTGGAAAACACCATCATTCATGTTTGGAACATTGAGTCAAGTTACTTACATGTGATGTGGCTTTTACTATTTTGCATAGCACCAATTAAAGAAACAACAATTTTCCTTTCTTAATCTTCATTAAAACTATATGGTATATATTTTTTAGTTTATTATTTATATTTATAGAATTAATATTAATATGCATTCTTAATTTTTTTTGTAATATTTTCCAATACATACTTTCAATTTGTAAATTTAATGTTCATATTTTTATTTGTCGGCTTTACCTCGATAAAACTCAAGATATATGTTGGAACTTAAATAATTATATAGAAAGCTGCAAACCTATATTTGTTGACGCTGACTAATATAAATCACCAGTGAAAAATTGCATCAAAATATGTTCCATTTTAAGTAATTTGCCCTTTCTTCGTTAATGAAAAGGTGGTTGTAATATCTAGATTGTATATTCGAAATTCGAATATTTTATTGTATATTTTGATGAGAAATTTATTACTTACTTTTTTACTGAGCAAGCATTATTATAAAAGGTCATCCTTCTCGTCTTTTTTTTTTTTTTACATTAAGAATACTCGATATTACTTCAAATCGGTTATTATATAGAATGTATGACATTGTTCTCATTTTCGTGCTATAGTTATCTGTCCTAGATTTAAAAAAATTTATTGTTCAACATTACCAAGAGACAAAAGAAGTAGATTTTAACTAAACATTTATGAAAGCATAGATTTAAAAATTTTTATTGTTCAGCATTACCAAGAGACAAAAGAAGTAGATTTTAACTAAACATTTATGAAAGCAATATAATATATTATTAAATTAGAGTTCAAACTTATAACAAGATAAAAGATTTGTTGTACGTTACCAAATATAAGGTTACACCGGGTGGATTGGTCCAAGGTAATTGACAAGTTACACCGGGTGGATTGGTCCAAGGTAATTGCAAAAAAAAAGGATGGAGTCATGGGGGGCTTAGGGGGGGGGGGGGGGGGGGTAAGTGGGCAGTTGCACAGGACCCAATTTTTTTCATTATATATTTTTAGACAAGGACCCTTTTTTTTCTTGTTCGTCCTAAGCCTTTAAAAATATTTCATTTTTCAGGACCGGCCCTGGATGGAGGCATCGGGGTTGGGTTGTTAAAAGCTCAGAATATAGCTCTACTCACAAAGTGATGGTGGAGGCTACGAAATGAAAGAGATCAACTTTGGAGAGAGGCGATAATAAGCATTCACAACATAAAAAAGAAACCCGTAACATACATTGCTAGGAAAACATCGACAGGGGTATGTTGCAACATATACAAGGCGATTCGTCACTTAGATGAGATTAGCATTGACCGAAAAATGCTATTGAAGCCGACTCTTAGATGTGGTTCCAATATCCTCTTCTGGAAGGACATCTGGTGCGGTAACTCGATCCCCTTTTCAAGATCGGTTCCCATGCCTATACAATAGAGAAAATGTAAAATGTTGTCGGCTAGAGGAGAGATTGCCAGCCTCAGGGTTCAATTGGAACTGGAAACAAGACCCAAATGATGTTGCAACCTTAACTGAGTTATGATAATTATACTCATGTATCGGTTTTATGGAGATCCCACCTCAATCCCCCTATGGTTTCAGATTTACACTAAATTCGGACGGATCTTATTCTGTTAACACCATGTGAAGTTTCTTAGATGCAAAAATCAACCCCAAACATGGTTCACCTATCTTTTGGGACAAAATGGTACTACTGAAAGTTTGATGTTTCATATGGCGAGCTTCATTATCTAGAATTCCTGTAGCAATGACACTAGCTGAAAGATGTGTATCAATCCCCAACCAATTGTGTCAATTCTATTACAATGAGTCTGAATGTGTCGACCATCTCTTCGTTAAATGTGATTTTGCAAAAGAGACCCGTGAGTGGATATTCAAATGGTGTAGTTGATGGATTTTAGCCATAAGAACATCATATGTGCTCATACAAACCCTAATGCTTGGATCTAGGTTTCTCTATTGTACATGCAATTCATCCAAGACTATAAACCCTAGATCTAGAATATGATAATCAATATAACATGTAAATTAGGGTTTAGATCATACCTTGATTGTTATGTAGCAATAACAATCTCAAATCCTTCTTGTAGTGACTTTAGAAAGCTTAGAGTCACAAATGTCACTCCTCTAATGGTTCACAAACACAAAGAGCAAGAGGATGAAGAAGAGAAGAGAAGGAGACATCCAAAAACCATCCAAAACCCTAAGGAGTTACTTGCCCATGTTTTTGGTGCTCTAGGGATCTTTAAATAGTGAAGCTATTAGGGTTATCAACAAGGAAACCCTAATTGGGATGCTTAAGCCCTAAGCAACCCATGGGCTCCTTCCTTAAAGGCCGAGGACGATTTCTAACGGGTTTTCCTATAGAATTCGTCCACCCCTTTAATATGGAGTCCATTAGCTCAATATTTAACTATCATACAATTGACAGTTCTAGTCCCTTAGTTTAATTAATGTCTTTTAGTCACAAACTTAATTCTTATTAATTCTTGACTAATATTAATTAAACAATATGATTTCTCCTTTAATATATTATTCTCATAATATATTAATAAATCATATTTAATCCTTTCTCTCCATAATTCATCCTATCAAGTTGCTTTGGTGAAGGCAACCCAAAAGGACCATGCACCATCGGGTCAAGTACATCCAAAATAGTTATGGACTTAGACACTAATCCAACAGTCTCCCACTTGGATAAGTCTAATAACTATTATGCATATGACTTCAGATCCTGATCTGCAATCGTAGCTTTCTAAAGCCGTTGTCAACTTTGATCTTATCAGATACGCGTGTCCTTTAGATAAGGGATCATATATTCCTCCATTCTAGATATCGTATAGATATGAGACATGAACTTAATCATTCTCTCTATACTATTTCCCGACTTCCGATTTATGATGACTGGCAACAGACTACAATTGAACACATCAATTTAGTCCCGGCTTGGCCAAGCGCTTAGGTTCCATCACTAAATCATCGAGGGGCCCACAGATATCGTTTTTATCCTACTTTGAATAAAAGGAACGGATAAACTTTGACTTAATGCTCGCTTACACTCACTTACCGAATCACACACAACAATATGTTTTATAACACCAAGTTACTGGTGCGTTTACATATTATCAATATGCAACCGATTCGCAAGATACAACTCACACATCTCGGTTTCAAGAATATAAGATGTTATCATCTCACCAATCACTCGTGATAAAATCCATGAAGTGAGCGTGGGTTTAATCCAATGCTCAAATCATATTCATAAGCACTCATGAACGTTGCAGCAAACATTTGCTTATGTCTAATGCTCTTTAGACAATCCACACACCAATTCACGACAGTCTTCATTCATATTTACTTCCAATATATGAACGAATGTGGCCCGTTCGAATAATTTGACTGTTCTCAACCAATTAAATTATTCAGGAAGTCAAAACATGCAAAGTGAAACACAAGAATAATACTAATCCCATATGGCCTCAAACCTTTGAGTATAAATAAAACACCTTTTATTTATCACCATATTGATTACTCATTATTTGTTGTTTCGGGTAATCAACTTCTTACTTGAATTATTACTACACTTGTCCCATGCTCTTAGCATGCACACAATATTTACCTACGGTTCTTACTTTGTGAAATAGATCAAATGAACACATTTCCAATCATACTCATTTCACAACTCCTAATCCTTTTTCATAAGTGAAAGAATATCAAATTCTTGCCACTTATAGAATATGCTAGATTCTAACATTTTATGCAATGATCCTTTCGTAATGTCATAGCACAAAAGTCACAATGACTATTGCCAATGAAATTAAAAAGTCCTCTATCGGAGATTGTTACAATACAATTCCTTAGATGTGATGTCTCTCACTCAAAGTACATTCCTTTGAACATCTTTTTGCATAAAAGTTTCTAATCTAAACATTGATTCTCAATATCTAACTCCCAATATGGAAACCTTTTCATACTTACCATATGACAACTCATTCTCAATAGAATCTTATCTATTCATAGTAATGTCAATATGGTCCATCCAATACTATACTTCCAACTACTCACAAGCGACCAATCCTCGGCGAACTTTGAATTGTCCTTTGATATTCGTTTAATTATCTTAATCAAAACTGATTCTTGTCCTTTTTCCTTCTAAATGCGCTAGACATTTGGAAAATTTTAGAATGATCAAATATTATAGCATTTGCAATCGATCCTATACCCGAAGCATATGGTACACGATGCATAATGTCTTACATGAAGATTTGATATTTTATCAATCTTCTGCCATAATATTTTATGTGCTACGTTCTCACAATTCGAACTATGAAGAGGAATGCCGTAATCATGATCGAAATTTAAGAACACACTATGTATCCTTGACTAAAAATATTAATATTCCAAAACCTACGCCTTTAGATTTGAAATTAAGCATAATATTATCTCCCTTAATTATAGCAAAACAACTTTACAGCCCTTACGACTTTGCAAGGTATAACTCTTGTTTTTCTATAATTAATATTGCTAACTTGCAATACTTGCCTTAATAATCATACAATCATAACATTTATGCTCTCATTATCATGATGATTATTATAAACATAACACTTATGCTCCCACTAGCTTTGACATGTATTCAGAAACAACTTAACTTTTAGAAAAACAATGCCTATTGGATTTCTTTAAGTTCATATTTCTAATACCCAATGCTTTGATAATCTTTTATCAAGGCTTCTTTATACACCTTTGCCTTAGATAGCTCATATGTGTGTCTAAACAATTCAAACTAATTGCCAAATCTCACAATTGGAATTGGAAAGGGATACCGTAACCATAATCGAATTCGAGAATACAATTTCACAATCACTATCTTCTTAAAATCTCTTTTAGTGAAAGTATTTCCTCACAGTCGTTTTCATGAAGGAGGGAATCTTATGACACTTAGATTTTAATGGTGTATTTGTTCCTATCCATGTGAATTTGTCAAAACCAAAGTTTGCGACAAATCCAAACTCATATGGACCGAACTTTCTCAATCTTGATTTCTTGCCTTATGGTAACACGACTGCCCACCATGTCTTCCAAGTAGTTAAGCAGCTCACCCTTTCCTATCAACGCACTTTCAATTGATCAAGGTCCTTGCCTTTTATGCATTCAAATGAGAACTCATAGGGCTCACATGCATAATTAACTCAATTGGAACGGCACAGAAACAAGATAATGTCAACATGATGGGTTGTAAACCTCAACTCGTGTGCTAGTGATGATTGATAAGGTTTATCCTTGATTAGTTCTTGAACTTTTCAAGACCATTAAGACTCCCACTGACTCCTTGACATATAAGATTCTTTTGTCAATAAAAATTTCTTGACAAACCAATATTCAAGAGTTAGTGTAGCTTTTATCAAGACAAAACATTTCATAAAATTGGTCCTAGTTGTTCCTTGTCTTATCCAAGACATCACAACTTTCCAATTCCAAATGTGCGAGAATAGGAAAGCCTTTTTCCAAAATCTACATTTGATGAATGTTATAAACCTTCTTAAGACTTGTCACTCAATATTACAATCTTAACTCTAAGACTTGTTTTGGAATGAAGTATGATTGACTTCTTGATTTAACCATTTCTTCAATTCTTGATTTCTCTTCTTAGACATATCATTGCACTAAGACTCACTTAGAGGATCAATTGAGATATGGTTCTTAATCATTAAGACTTATCATAAAACATAATAAAAGGTACTCTCCCTTCTTCTTAGAATAGAGAAACTTTAATCTTTCTGCCTACTTGATTCTTCTTATTCGTTCTGCTATTGATTTAAACTTTTTCAATCAATTCAGAATTACACTTAATCTTATAAGTATAATCATATTTACTAAACCTTTAGTAAATCATGACGAATATCTTTGTTACTCTTGTGATGGATTTGATCAACACACAACTTTGTGTACTCGATCTCCTAGTCTTTCACTTGACACTTTGTCAACGAATTAGTCTAATTTTATCAAATATGAGATTTCTCATTCATCGTGCAACCAAGTTGCATGATTCCAAGTTTCTGTCCAATTGAAACTTGGGTGATGAGAAACTCTCCATATTTGGTAAATTCTTGATATTTCCACAAATAACATAATTAAGAATCACATCCATTCGTTGTAGAAATATACGAACATTAATTTTTCATAACGATTTCATTGCAAGGAAATAAAGAAATGAGTCAAACCAAAATTTATTTTATTCATAAAAGCAGCGGAAAACATTTGTCCTTACAATGCAAAATCAACTGAAAAACTATGTAGTCAAATATTCCTAACAACTCTATCATAACTCTCCAAGCTTAAAATCTAATCTTCAAGTCCATGCGATCGAGATCCATTTCTTTGTGATTAGACTCATCTTGCTTTTTCATCAAGCTTCCTCTCTTTTCACTGATCCTGCAAAACATTCAAATGTAATCTTATCACATCATGTACTAAGAATCAATGAATAGGAACTTAATGGAGTTAGATAGTGGATTTTACCTGAAGCACAGCCATACTCTTTGACTCTCTCATCTTCAGGACTCTTCAGGCTCTTAGGGAAGACTTGTATCCAACGCCCTTTCTCTTGGCAGCAAACGCAGGTCGATTCTCCTAGAACGTCCTCGGAAGCATGGTTGGTTGATTTTCCCAACAAATATGCTCCATTGCTTTGCCAAATCATTTCTGATTCAGCAGCAATGAGCATGTAAGTTAGGTCAATGAGGTTTTCGTCATGATCCATCATATAATACTTTCTTTTGAACTCATTATATGATTCAGGGAGTAACTGCAGAACCTAGTTCACAGCCAACTTATCAGGGAATGACGCACCCAACATTATCAACCTATCGATGTGTGATTCCATTCCTAGAACGTGGGCACACACGGGTTTACCATCTTCATGTTTCATTTCCAATAGAGCTTTAGTGACATTGAACCTTTCAATTCTTCGATCTTGTGGGTTAGGGAGAATAATTGGAGGAGGTGGAGGAAGTGAAGCATGATCTCTTGTTCCTCGATTGAATCGTGGAATATCATCTTCATGTGAAATGCTTGTTCCACGGGATATGGGAAGACCATAGTTGTCGTACATTGACATCTACAAAACGGGAGAAAAATAAATTCAAGTTAGTTGATAGATTGAGTCCTTAATAAATCACCCAAATGAGATATTAAGGCTAGGACCCAACACAATATTCCACAACTCGGGAAAGGGATGCCTTAACCCAAATTACAGAACATTTGAAGGTAAGTGAATGACGATTCACTAATTTTCCATCATAAAAAACGAAAAACTAATTAAGTTTTAAATGCTTTGAAAACTCCTAGATCCTTTGTGATTCATTGAACTTTTCAATGGCATGTTTAAATCTCGATATGCCCCTCTAGTTTGTGACTAGGATGCCGAGGATCACAAAGTGGGTGTGAATAACCATGCCAACTTACATGGTGCCCCCACATGTTACAGTCACCTATTCGATGTGCCGGTAAACCACACATGCTCCATCGAACTATGACAAACATTGAGTCACCCTTTTCTACCTTTACTTAGAACCATTTAGTGTGCCGGTTAACCACACACGCTCCACTAACGTCCTCGCAAGGGTACAAAGTGTAATTTCGTGGAATTACATCAATTCACTTTTGCCTAAAGTAACTAAGATTGGGAATTTTTAAAACATTTAGTTACTTTCGTACTTTATTATACTTATAATGGAAGGTTTCTGTCCTATCCTACCCGTTCGACTAACGACCCTCCACTAGTCAAGAGTGCGGTGGGTAAGAGTGGATACCCATTCAATCACCATTTTATAGGCAATTTTCTTAAACACCCCTTATAGACCAGCTTCGTGAATGAGGCCTACTAACGGTAAGACTGAATTTTACTCATACATATATATAATGTTAGACTTTTAATGTTATATATAGTATAGGGTGTATTTATTTACACTTTTAAAATGCTAGGTGGTCAAATTTAACAATTGTACTTTTAATTCAATTAAATTGTAAACCAAAACTTTATGGATTTATTAAACCTCTTTTAATTAAACACCTTAATTAATTAATAAAACCATAAGGGTGTGATATGAACTTTTCAAAACAATACTAGGGTTTTAGAATTTAACATTCCTAAATTAAACCTTTAATCAACTTTTAAATTCCAAAACTTAAGGGCAAGTTTTGAAACATTTCAAAACATTAGGGTTCAGAATTTAAATGTACATCAAAATTAAACTTTTAATCAAAATTTAAATTCCAAAACTTGAGGGCAAGTTTTGAAGCTTTTTCAAAACATTAGGGTTTCAACTATTTAAATTTCAAAACAAAACTTTTGAGTTCAAATTTAAACTATAAAACCTAAAGGGGGAAATTGAAACCTTTTATAACACAAGGATCAAATAACAAATAATATAAATTAAACAATTAATTTCATCATTATCTATATTTGACCTAATTTCAATTTCTTGCAAAATAAGTTACCCAATTAATACAAATAGTCCAACTTTAATCATATAAGGAAGTTATTATCTAATCAATTGGTAATTATCTTTTGTTTACTCAAGGATATACTCATAAACATGTATAAAATCGGATTTTAATGATCTAAAACAAATAAGGCAAGTATCCATGAGAAAAACAGCAAGAAATCCCAAAAATAGCTCCATCTGAAGCTCGAACTCGCCGAGTACCACACTGGACTCGCCGAGTTGAGGTCTACTCGCCAAGTACACTGTGGTACTCGCCGAGTTCATCAGGTAGATGGGCCAAAAAGCGATTTTGCAACTTGAACAAACATACAAGGCATCAATACAATAGAAACCAACTAAAGCTCTGATACCACTGATGGATTTTAGCCATAAGAACATCCTATGTGCTCATACAAACCCTAATGCTTGGATCTAGGTTTCTCTATTGTACATGTAATTCATCCAAGACTATAAACCCTAGATCTAGAATATGATAATCAATATAACATGTAAATTAGGGTTTAGATCATACCTTGATAGTTATGTAGCAATAACAATCTCAAATCCTTCTTGTAGTGACTTTAGAAAGCTTAGAGTCACAAATGTCACTCCTCTAATGGTTCACAAACACCAAGAGCAAGAGGATGAAGAAGAGAAGAGAAGGAGACACCCAAAAACCGTCCAAAACCCTAAGGAGTTACTTGCCCACGTTTTTGGTGCTCTAGGGATCTTTAAATAGTGAAGCTATTAGGGTTATCAACAAGGAAACTCTAATTGGGATGCTTAAGCCCTAAGCAACCCATGGGCTCTTTCCTTAAAGGCCTAGGACGATTTCTAATGGGTTTTCCCATAGAATTCGTCCACCCCTTTAATATGGAGTCCATTAGCTCAATATTCAACTATCATACAATTGACATTTCTAGTCCCTTAGTTTAATTAATGTCTTTTAGTCACAAACTTAATTCTTATTAATTCTTGACTAATATTAATTAAACAATATGATTTCTCCTTTAATATATTATTCTCATAATATATTAATAAATCATATTTAATCCTTTATCTCCATAATTCATCCTATCAAGTTGCTTTGGTGAAGGCAACCCAAAAGGACCATGCACCATCGGGTCAAGTACATACCAAAATAGTTATGGACTTAGACACTAATCCAACAGTGGTATCACAACACAAGATTTTTTTCATATTAAGGATGTCATCGACTTTGCAGCATCTTGGGGGAACTGCCCAAAGGAACAATACTCTTCAATTCCATTGTGTATTGTTTACTCTGGAACATCTGGAAGGCAAGAAATGACAAAGTATTTAAAGAATTGAAAACTTCTCACACAAAGGTGGCAGACAATGTTATTACTATCTCCTACTTGTGGTGCAAACATAGATGTAAGCTCGGATGTGGGAATTGGGCGGAATGAAGCATATCACCTTACTTTTATGGTAATTCTATTATGTAACTGTCACTTTGAACTGATGTGTACTCTGCAATTTGCTCCTTACCATCTTGCTAAGTGTAGCTGCTTTATTTAATATATATCTCGTTTGCTGCTTAAAGAAAAGTAATCTTTAGTTTAGCCACAAAATCATATAATAAATTGTTTATTTAATATGAAAAAACTTTTATATTTGGTTTGTAGAATAGATGATTAGAGAAGAAAAATATATAAGAAGAGGGTTTTTGAAATATGATATACTCTCTAACTTTAAAGAAAGAAATATAATATTACAGAAAATCTTATATTTCTATGTTTGTATGTATACGTAATAAGAAATAGTAAAAGGATTTGATAGTGGATCCTAATGATATGTCATAGTCATCATAGCATCTCCAAAAATAAATTTAATTCGTGGTGATGTGTGAAACCGTGAAAATATATAACATGGGTTTTTAAAAACATTATTATGTTATGTTCTAATTTTAATAACTTACATAGTTAAAGTGTAAATATAATAAGAACCGAAATAAGTTTAATTCATCAATTGTGAGCAACCTGGGATAACGTTGTCGCATCAACATTATGCCCTCAACGCCGAAGGGGGTGGTGTGTGTCTATGGAAACGCCGTTGTGAGGCCAAGAAAGAAGAAAAACAAAGAGGAAGAAGAGAATAATAGGAGTTGTAGAGCGTTGTCTTGGAGAGGATATGTAATGAGGCGTTGAGGGGGGGGGGGGGGTCGAACGTTACCACGGCGTTATATATACACATATATATATATATATATATATATATATATATATATATATATATATATATATATAAAGAGAGAGAGAGAGAGAGAGAGAGAGAGAGAAAGAAAGAAAGAATTATGTTCAAATGTTTCTAGCAGCTATTGTGTGCATGTATGCACCAATGAGAATTGAGGAAATAATAAATCATTAAATAAATCATGTAAGGGTATTATAGTAATCTTTCCATATTTAATTATGGTAATTCTTTAACTTCCTAAAACTTAGTCTTCTCCCTCTTTATCTTCAAACGATCGGCCTAAAAAATTTGTAGCCTCATCGATCTGATCAGCAACCCATCGCCCACAATCATCACAACGACCTTGTCGGCTTCATATTCCATCATCGAAATCGGTGTATAGTTACCGCCATACACCAACATCATAGCCTTGGTATGTTCTTGAACTCAATTTCTAATTTTTAAACCTAATTTTTGATTTTACATTCAAATTTCTTTTGAGAATTGTGATGTTCGTTCTTTCCTATCCTTTTTTATTTCCAAGGCTTATCAATTTTGACTTTGGAAAGGGTTAAGCACTTGATCGGTGTGTACACATCAAATTCACAAATTCACTTATTTGGATTCCGATTTAATTCAAATACGACGATTTAAAATTGCCGATGTAAACTTTCAAAAATTATGAGTTTCATGCACGAATACGGAAACGATTAACTTGGATAAAGCTATTCTATCAACAAGTTATAAAGTTGGGCTAACGATTATGAATTAAATTAATTTAATACTCCACAAAGTTTTGTTTAAAGCTCACAAATTCAATTTAATACAAAAATTTGTTTTATATAAACAGAAACATTAGTATCTTGATTTTTTATAGAAGGAGAATTTGCAATTGATTACAAAAGTTAATTTGATATAGGAGCATTTACGAATATGATAAAGCATTAGATTGAGGTTTCTAACACTTTTTCCTTTAGGATGTTCTTCCCCTTATACTCTTGTCCTAAATTAATTAAAATTTGACTGAAGTGGTGTGATGATTCATTTTCAATCATTTTTCAAGCAACCATTATATTTGTTAAAATTGAAATGACCATAAAAAATTGCAAATTATTATGTTTTCAATCATGGAACTTGTCCATTGGACCTTCATTTTTAGTTATGAATTAAAGTCGTTGTTAAGTATAGTGGGTATTATGTGATTTCATTGTATACAGTGGCTGATTTGCAAAGAAGTGACAACTAAATTTGATTTGTACATAGTCCATTAATTCACATTTGGTTTTAACAATGTAAAAAAATGCATGGTTCATTTAAATGGCCGATGTATGTATTGATTTGTTTCTGCATATATATTTGATTTGTAAATAGTTGTTTACTTGTTTTTAAAATAAAAGGTAAAAATGGTAAATCATATTTTAAATGTAGCTTTATAATAAAGGTATAATAGTTATTTAATAAAAATATCATGATTCAAAATGGTTTTAAAATATTAAAAAAAAATAGTTTTTCATGAGTTTGTTTGCAGGTTTTTGAATTACATTTGTTTGAGCTGTTTGACAAGATGAATGGGGCTGCATTAGTTTCTATCATTGCCACAATGTAACACCCAAGTTTTGAAGGCCAAGAAAGGAAAGAAAATATTAATGTTAAGGGACGACTCGGCGAGTCCAAGGAGGAACTCGGCGAGTCAGAGCGGGATCCGGGTCGAGGAGTTAGTGATCGACTTGGCGAGTCGGCCAAGGTGACTCGGCGAGTCTGGTCTGTGCGAGGAAAACCCTAATTCCGGGAGTTGTATCCTATATAAAGGGTGTTATGTCCCTCCCTCAGCCCCCATATCATTCCAGAGGACTTGTAAACCCTATTTTCGTGTGAGCTTCCATCTTTGAGAGAAATAGCTTTGAGAGGAAGGAACTTTGGAGAGAAACTTGAAGATCAAGAAGGTTGCTTCAAAGGAGAGGTGTGTGCTCGAGATCTACTTCAGTTTGTGTTCATCTTGGAGGTATTAAGCTGCCATTTTCCCTTCTTTGCATCTAGATCTATTTTGTCATGAGATTTGGGGGTTTTATGGTTGTTTGAGACCCAAATCGGGTTAGGGGCTTAGATATGTTGTTGCCACTTCAGATCTATTGTTGGGTTGGTCCATTATGTCATAAAGCATCAGGAGATGAGTAGTTGGTGAAGCCCTTGTGTCCTTAAACCAAACCCTAATGTGTTTTGAGCCTAGATCTCTTTAGTTATACGTAAAGTTTGCAGCTTTACGTAGGGATTGAGTTTTGGAAGTATGGATCTATGGATTGGAGTCCCTACATGACTCAAAAGCCCTCTGCATGTTTGGAGATCTGAATGGACTCGGCGAGTCCTTTGAGTGGACTCGGCGAGTACCATGAAGATGAGGAGGATGAACAGCTCGTCGAGTCGGATGAAGATGGGCATGAACTCGACGAGTTGGATGAACAACTCGGCGAGTTGGATGAAGATTGCCTTGTGCTCGGCGAGTCTGTTCTTAGACTCGGCGAGTCAGGTCGCGGAGTCCCAAACCCTTCGAGTTAAGACTCGAGTCAGCGAGTCGAGCAAGGACTCAGTGAGTTGGACGGGACAGGAATCGGGAATCAGTAGACTCGGCGAGTCAGGGGCTGACTCGGCGAGTCATGTCGCGAATGGAAGGACCCTGAGTATGTGAACTCGGCGAGTCAGTAGGTGGACTCGGCGAGTAGGGTTGACCTGGAAGGTTGACTTTGACCAAGACTTTGACTTAGACCAGAGCTGACTTGGTTGTCTGTCGGGGATCAGTTTGTCTAAGTGTTGCATTGATATTGATAGCTCGGGGAGCCAGTAGAGCAGGAGTTCAGTGAGTGGTCGGGCAGCAGCTAGTGGGATCATCAGCAAGTTCAGCCAATGCAGGTGAGTTTCCCTTTGTATGAATGGGTCTACGGCCACAATGCCGACCCATGTAGTTATGAGTAGAAGACCCGGGGGTTAGCCCTAGGCACAGTATGCTAGTATGATATTCGGACGAGGTCCAATGATAGAGGGAGGGTGCCCAAGGAATGGTTTATGCGATAGTTTATACTTGTTGTCTGTGTGATACTTGTATGTGCCTGGTAGGGAGGTGAGGGTGGGCGAGGTCTCGTATCTCACCAATAGCAGAGTGTGGATGGTGTTCCACATCTCAGTAGCAGCGGTCCAGGGGCGAGGCCCAAGTTAGGAAAGGAGTGAGGGTGGGCTGGGCCCGTATCTCACTATCAGTAGGAGTATGGATGAGGTTCCATGACTCATCAGTAGCAGGACACGGGCGGGGCCCAGAGATAGGCGAGGCCTTAGAGCAAGAGTTGTTAGTATATGTTTAGCTTATGTGATGTTATGTGATATGTTTATGTGCTATTATATGTTAGTGGGCGAGGCCCTGTGACAGGCGAGGCCTAAGTGAAACAGATCTGTATCCGAGCGGGGCTCGAAGCCAGGTGGGGCCTGGAGCGGCGGGGCCGCTGTAGCGGGCGAGGCCCAGGATAGCGGGCGTGGCCTAGTATGTGCAGTATGTGGTTTTGCATGGTATGTGGTAAGGTGGGGAACTCACTAAGCTTCGTGCTTACGGTTTTCAGTTTTGTTTTCAGGTACTTCCGGTAGCGGAGGGAGGAGCTCGGGGTGATCGCATGGCACACACCATAGATTAGTCAGCCTGGGAATGTTTACTCTGATAATAAACATGTGTTTTGTAAACTTATACTCAGATTATGTTTTGGAATGATGTCTATGCTTAGAGTAATGTTTTATTAAAAAGAAATTTTTGGTCTTAAATTTTGGGACGTTACAAGTTGGTATCAGAGCCTTGGTTTGAGGGATTCGGGCATACTCTCGGATGTGCCTGAACTCAAACTGAGGAGTCGGATAGACAGATTTCAAAAAATGTAAAGAGAGTTTTGTAAAAAGAATTTTTAGAACGAAAAACAGTTTTAGAAAAGCAAAAAAAAAAAAGAATTCAGAAAGAAAAGAACTTTGAAAAGAGAAAAGAGGTGTGGTGCATGCAATCAACCGCGCTCAAGTAAGTACCCCAAAATACCCATACAAGTTTATGTCATGATTATCAGTTGATAGAACAACATGCTAGAATACGACTAAGGATCTAGGGATGATGTCTTATGTGCCTGTTATTTGTGCTTTTGAGCTGCATAGTAGTGCTGATTAGACAGTAGTAGGATAGCCTATTTAGGTTATGCCTGAGTTATGAGTTGTGTCGCATGCTAGTTCATATTCTTGTTATGTGGATGCGATTGCTTGAGTATGTTATGGTTAGATTTTCCCTTGTCCGAATGCTGCTTGCTTTGTGCATTGTGGGATTCTGAGTGATGGGAGTTATCCATTAGGTGGATACGACACGCCACATGTGATCAGGGTTGAATAATCTCAGAGTGTTGGACTTGGTCCTATTGCGCAGCTCTTATTTGAGTCCAACCGTTGTAGGAACGAGTCTTTTACTTGAAGGATTATCTGAGCCTCATCACATGTGATGGTATCCAAGTGATGGCTAATTGGCATCATAAGGAGACCTTCAGCAGCTGAGGACTGGTTTGAGTTGAGTCAGAGGTTTCCCTAGGGTAAGCCTAGGGTGAGATAGTGTTGGGAGCAGTATTAGTGGATAAGGGACCTGGTGGAGTCAAAGCAATTCCTGAGGAAAGTACGGATAGATGTGGAAGGTAGTATGGGCCCGTACTACTGAAAGCGGAGGATCCGTACTCGATTCGGGAAAGGCAGAGACAAGACCGGGAACCTGGTAGGGCATGTTTGGTCTCGCATCAGTGATGAGTATTCTGATAGTGGTTGTGGTATATTTTCAGCATGGTGACATTGCGAGAGAGACCAGCGGGCGGATCAGGCGCCGGAGAGGGATCGGGCTCAGGTTCAGGGGCCGAGCAGCTCGAGGAGCGGATGAGAGAGTTGATATCAGCTGAGGTTACACGCAATATTCTAGCTCAGACTCCTGTGATCTTTGGCACGGTCAAGGAGGGTATACTAGAGATCTTGGATGAGAGGCTGGGAGCCTTCCGTACTGAGATGATGGCATTGATGGGAGCGCGTACCTTGACATTTCGAGAGTTCAGAGCCTGCGGGGCACCAGATTATCATGGGGCTAGGGACCCCATTGCTAGCAGCAGATGGTTGGAGGATGTAGCCAACGCTTTTCGTACGAGCAAGTGTCCCGAGGGGGACAAGGTTAGACTCGCTTCCTGTCTTCTGAAGGACATAGCGAGGGATTGGTAGGAGGAGATTGGTCATGCTTTGGGGGATGATGCCGCGTTGGACGCGATGACTTGGAGCGATTTCTCGGCCAGGTTAAGGGCGGAGTTTTCGCCGATGATTGAGGTGCAGCAGCTGGCACGAGAGTTTCAGGATTTGACGCAGACTACTAAGACGGTGGCGGAGATCACCGCCAAGTTCAGGGAGAGGGCTCTTCTTGTACCACAGTATGTTGTGGATGAGGAGATGAAGAAGGCTCGGTACCATGAGATGTTGAGGGATGACATCAGGGAATTCGTGAGCAGATCCAGCTGTAAGACGCTGGAAGATATGATTTCTCGGGCTAGAGAAAGGGAAATTGATTTGGAGCAAATCCGGAAGAGGAAGCCGGATGAGGTTCAGGTAGCTGTGGGTTCGGGCAAAAGGCCCAAGGGATCGGATTCGAGATCGAGGGATCATCAGGACCGCAGTCGGTGCGGAAAGTGTGGCAGGGCGCACGGGGGCGCGTGCAGGAGTGGTAGCGGTGGTGAGTCTGGCTGTTTCAAGTGCGGTCGGACTGGTCATTTCAGCAGGGATTGTACTGTTATCGCCGCGCAGGGATCAGACTTGATATGTTTTCATTGCAACCAGCGGGGCCACAAGAAGGCCTAGTGCCCCAGTTTGTCTTCGGCAGGACGGGTGATGGCACCCGCCCCTGCAACCTTGAGGATCACGGATGGCCGTCAGGGCCGGGTAGAGGCACCTGCAGCAGGGAGCAGGGCTTTTCAGATGATGACCTTGGAGACGCGAGCATCGCCGGACGTTGCAGGTATGCATTTCCCATTTTCAGTTCTTTTATTTGTGCATGATTATATTGTTATGGTTCTGCATCATTATCGGTATGAGTATTTTATTTTTGTGCGGTTGATTATGGTCGAGTTATATGCTATCTGCATACCTTGAATATTTGTATGGTAGTTAGGGGATGTGCTCTATTGAAGAAGGTTTCGAAGGATGCAGTAACTGTAGCATGCTTAAGAGGGACTTGGTATGTCTCACTAGATCGGGGTTGTGTAGTGTCAGAGGTGGATTGGTCAGATCCCTAGCTATGGTAAGCTTGGGTTCCTTAGCTGATTGATTTTGGGATGGTAACAAGGACTGGGTTTTCTTTTTGAATATTGAGTAGCAAGGGTTAAGCAGGATCGAAGTGGGGGAGAATCCTCCGATTGTGCCCAGAGAGGAGCGCGCAGACCCGGAATGAGTGCGCGACCTCCGAGAAGAAAAGAAGTAAGTTCAGCGTTGGATGGTTTGAGGAATCAGAGTTGGGAGTTTGAGAAACTCCCCATCAGTTGTTGCGTGTGTTGGTAATGGTTAATGGGTGATTGGGAGTTCGGGCTGTGGATCGCCCGAAGGACTCGAAGGAGTCGGAATGAGGATCTTGAGAGCTAATGGCACATGGGTGCCTTCATATTAGCAGTCAGTGGTGGAAGTGTTGTAAGACTACGGGGCAGCCGTAGCATTCACTAGCAGTCAGCAATGGATGGTGATGTAAGGCTATGGGTAAGCCGTAGCATTCCTTAGTCGCTTCGTTAGCAGAGTTGGGGCGAGGCCCTTATTTTCTAGTGATCAAATAGGGATCGGGATGGGTAGTGGATGAGAATGATAGGGAGTGGCCTGTATAGCCCTAGCGAGGTGAGACCTTGGGAGAGGCCGTTCCAGGATATAGTTGGGTGAGACCCGTGGGCGAGGCCCGTATGAGATTAGCAGTGTAGACGAGACCTGGGAGCAGGGTTGCTCAGTAGTATGGTTGGGTGGGACCCGTGGTCGAGGCCCGTGAGTTTTAGCAGCGCAGGTGGGACCTGGTAGGGACCTTAGTGTCAAGTTAGGGGATCGGGGATCCCAGGGTTGTAGTGCCTGAATGGCAGAATTGATTGAGCAGTTATTGGTGGTCGAGGTTCCCTTGGAAGTCGCTGAGAGCGACTAGTGATGGTGTTAGGACTAGCTACCGGTGGGAGCCGGTAATCCTGATATTCATAAGTTGGTAGGGACCAGAGTGGTCTCAGTTCATCCGGAAGGCAGATGAAGAATGGCGGGAATATCCAGTCAGTAGTAGTGCGGGAAGGCGGGTTATGGTGGAATTCAATTAGTTGAGTCGAGGGGTGCTCGACACCAAGTTATGACAAGATAGGAATGTCAGTGGTTACTGGCGGTAATGACCCGTACTGGATTTAGCGGGAATAAGGGATTGGTGAAGATAGGATCTTCACAGTGACTGAGGAGATAGTTGTTTTGGAGCATCGCCTTGGGAAGGCAAGGGAATTGCGTGAGGAAAGAAGGGGTGAACCCCTATAGGTTCAGTTGCGGTACTCGGAAAGTACCAGAAGGATTGTCGGTTGAGTAAGTTGTGTTTCCAGAATGTTCAGGGTTAGGGTTGACCCGAGATGATTATCCGCAAGGATTGATGCTAGTCAGAGTAACCAGGAGGAAGACCAGCGAAGGTAGGCAGCTGGTGTTGGATAAATTGGTGTGGTATTGGAGGCAGATCGCAGGCGGTGGGCCATGGCAAACTTCGAGGACGAAGTTTAGTTTAAGTGGGGGAGAGTTGTAACACCCAAGTTTTGAAGGCCAAGAAAGGAAAGAAAATATTAATGTTAAGGGACGACTCGGCGAGTCCAAGGAGGAACTCGGCGAGTCAGAGCGGGATCCGGGTCGAGGAGTTAGTGATCGACTCGGCGAGTCGGCCAAGGTGACTCGGCGAGTCTGGTCTGTGCGAGGAAAACCCTAATTCCGGGAGTTGTATCCTATATAAAGGGTGTTATGTCCCTCCCTCAGCCCCCATATCATTCCAGAGGACTTGTAAACCCTATTTTCGTGTGAGCTTCCATCTTTGAGAGAAATAGCTTTGAGAGGAAGGAACTTTGGAGAGAAACTTGAAGATCAAGAAGGTTGCTTCAAAGGAGAGGTGTGTGCTCGAGATCTACTTCAGTTTGTGTTCATCTTGGAGGTATTAAGCTGCCATTTTCCCTTCTTTGCATCTAGATCTATTTTGTCATGAGATTTGGGGGTTTTATGGTTGTTTGAGACCCAAATCGGGTTAGGGGCTTAGATATGTTGTTGCCACTTCAGATCTATTGTTGGGTTGGTCCATTATGTCATAAAGCATCAGGAGATGAGTAGTTGGTGAAGCCCTTGTGTCCTTAAACCAAACCCTAATGTGTTTTGAGCCTAGATCTCTTTAGTTATACGTAAAGTTTGCAGCTTTACGTAGGGATTGAGTTTTGGAAGTATGGATCTATGGATTGGAGTCCCTACATGACTCAAAAGCCCTCTGCATGTTTGGAGATCTGAATGGACTCGGCGAGTCCTTTGAGTGGACTCGGCGAGTACCATGAAGATGAGGAGGATGAACAGCTCGTCGAGTCGGATGAAGATGGGCATGAACTCGACGAGTTGGATGAACAACTCGGCGAGTTGGATGAAGATTGCCTTGTGCTCGGCGAGTCTGTTCTTAGACTCGGCGAGTCAGGTCGCGGAGTCCCAAACCCTTCGAGTTAAGACTCGAGTCAGCGAGTCGAGCAAGGACTCAGTGAGTTGGACGGGACAGGAATCGGGAATCAGTAGACTCGGCGAGTCAGGGGCTGACTCGGCGAGTCATGTCGCGAATGGAAGGACCCTGAGTATGTGAACTCGGCGAGTCAGTAGGTGGACTCGGCGAGTAGGGTTGACCTGGAAGGTTGACTTTGACCAAGACTTTGACTTAGACCAGAGCTGACTTGGTTGTCTGTCGGGGATCAGTTTGTCTAAGTGTTGCATTGATATTGATAGCTCGGGGAGCCAGTAGAGCAGGAGTTCAGTGAGTGGTCGGGCAGCAGCTAGTGGGATCATCAGCAAGTTCAGCCAATGCAGGTGAGTTTCCCTTTGTATGAATGGGTCTACGGCCACAATGCCGGCCCATGTAGTTATGAGTAGAAGACCCGGGGGTTAGCCCTAGGCACAGTATGCTAGTATGATATTCGGATGAGGTCCAATGATAGAGGGAGGGTGCCCAAGGAATGGTTTATGCGATAGTTTATACTTGTTGTCTGTGTGATACTTGTATGTGCCTGGTAGGGAGGTGAGGGTGGGCGAGGTCTCGTATCTCACCAATAGCAGAGTGTGGATGGTGTTCCACATCTCAGTAGCAGCGGTCCAGGGGCGAGGCCCAAGTTAGGAAAGGAGTGAGGGTGGGCTGGGCCCGTATCTCACTATCAGTAGGAGTATGGATGAGGTTCCATGACTCATCAGTAGCAGGACACGGGCGGGGCCCAGAGATAGGCGAGGCCTTAGAGCAAGAGTTGTTAGTATATGTTTAGCTTATGTGATGTTATGTGATATGTTTATGTGCTATTATATGTTAGTGGGCGAGGCCCTGTGACAGGCGAGGCCTAAGTGAAACAGATCTGTATCCGAGCGGGGCTCGAAGCCAGGTGGGGCCTGGAGCGGCGGGGCCGCTGTAGCGGGCGAGGCCCAGGATAGCGGGCGTGGCCTAGTATGTGCAGTATGTGGTTTTGCATGGTATGTGGTAAGGTGGGGAACTCACTAAGCTTCGTGCTTACGGTTTTCAGTTTTGTTTTCAGGTACTTCCGGTAGCGGAGGGAGGAGCTCGGGGTGATCGCATGGCACACACCATAGATTAGTCAGCCTGGGAATGTTTACTCTGATAATAAACATGTGTTTTGTAAACTTATACTCAGATTATGTTTTGGAATGATGTCTATGCTTAGAGTAATGTTTTATTAAAAAGAAATTTTTGGTCTTAAATTTTGGGACGTTACAAGTTGGTATCAGAGCCTTGGTTTGAGGGATTCGGGCATACTCTCGGATGTGCCTGAACTCAAACTGAGGAGTCGGATAGACAGATTTCAAAAAATGTAAAGAGAGTTTTGTAAAAAGAATTTTTAGAACGAAAAACAGTTTTAGAAAAGCAAAAAAAAAAAAAGAATTCAGAAAGAAAAGAACTTTGAAAAGAGAAAAGAGGTGTGGTGCATGCAATCAACCGCGCTCAAGTAAGTACCCCAAAATACCCATACAAGTTTATGTCATGATTATCAGTTGATAGAACAACATGCTAGAATACGACTAAGGATCTAGGGATGATGTCTTATGTGCCTGTTATTTGTGCTTTTGAGCTGCATAGTAGTGCTGATTAGACAGTAGTAGGATAGCCTATTTAGGTTATGCCTGAGTTATGAGTTGTGTCGCATGCTAGTTCATATTCTTGTTATGTGGATGCGATTGCTTGAGTATGTTATGGTTAGATTTTCCCTTGTCCGAATGCTGCTTGCTTTGTGCATTGTGGGATTCTGAGTGATGGGAGTTATCCATTAGGTGGATACGACACGCCACATGTGATCAGGGTTGAATAATCTCAGAGTGTTGGACTTGGTCCTATTGTGCAGCTCTTATTTGAGTCCAACCGTTGTAGGAACGAGTCTTTTACTTGAAGGATTATCTGAGCCTCATCACATGTGATGGTATCCAAGTGATGGCTAATTGGCATCATAAGGAGACCTTCAGCAGCTGAGGACTGGTTTGAGTTGAGTCAGAGGTTTCCCTAGGGTAAGCCTAGGGTGAGATAGTGTTGGGAGCAGTATTAGTGGATAAGGGACCTGGTGGAGTCAAAGCAATTCCTGAGGAAAGTACGGATAGATGTGGAAGGTAGTATGGGCCCGTACTACTGAAAGCGGAGGATCCGTACTCGATTCGGGAAAGGCAGAGACAAGACCGGGAACCTGGTAGGGCATGTTTGGTCTCGCATCAGTGATGAGTATTCTGATAGTGGTTGTGGTATATTTTCAGCATGGTGACATTGCGAGAGAGACCAGCGGGCGGATCAGGCGCCGGAGAGGGATCGGGCTCAGGTTCAGGGGCCGAGCAGCTCGAGGAGCGGATGAGAGAGTTGATATCAGCTGAGGTTACACGCAATATTCTAGCTCAGACTCCTGTGATCTTTGGCACGGTCAAGGAGGGTATACTAGAGATCTTGGATGAGAGGCTGGGAGCCTTCCGTACTGAGATGATGGCATTGATGGGAGCGCGTACCTTGACATTTCGAGAGTTCAGAGCCTGCGGGGCACCAGATTATCATGGGGCTAGGGACCCCATTGCTAGCAGCAGATGGTTGGAGGATGTAGCCAACGCTTTTCGTACGAGCAAGTGTCCCGAGGGGGACAAGGTTAGACTCGCTTCCTGTCTTCTGAAGGACATAGCGAGGGATTGGTGGGAGGAGATTGGTCATGCTTTGGGGGATGATGCCGCGTTGGACGCGATGACTTGGAGCGATTTCTCGGCCAGGTTAAGGGCGGAGTTTTCGCCGATGATTGAGGTGCAGCAGCTGGCACGAGAGTTTCAGGATTTGACGCAGACTACTAAGACGGTGGCGGAGATCACCGCCAAGTTCAGGGAGAGGGCTCTTCTTGTACCACAGTATGTTGTGGATGAGGAGATGAAGAAGGCTCGGTACCATGAGATGTTGAGGGATGACATCAGGGAATTCGTGAGCAGATCCAGCTGTAAGACGCTGGAAGATATGATTTCTCGGGCTAGAGAAAGGGAAATTGATTTGGAGCAAATCCGGAAGAGGAAGCCGGATGAGGTTCAGGTAGCTGTGGGTTCGGGCAAAAGGCCCAAGGGATCGGATTCGAGATCGAGGGATCATCAGGACCGCAGTCGGTGCGGAAAGTGTGGCAGGGCGCACGGGGGCGCGTGCAGGAGTGGTAGCGGTGGTGAGTCTGGCTGTTTCAAGTGCGGTCGGACTGGTCATTTCAGCAGGGATTGTACTGTTATCGCCGCGCAGGGATCAGACTTGATATGTTTTCATTGCAACCAGCGGGGCCACAAGAAGGCCTAGTGCCCCAGTTTGTCTTCGGCAGGACGGGTGATGGCACCCGCCCCTGCAACCTTGAGGATCACGGATGGCCGTCAGGGCCGGGTAGAGGCACCTGCAGCAGGGAGCAGGGCTTTTCAGATGATGACCTTGGAGACGCGAGCATCGCCGGACGTTGCAGGTATGCATTTCCCATTTTCAGTTCTTTTATTTGTGCATGATTATATTGTTATGGTTCTGCATCATTATCGGTATGAGTATTTTATTTTTGTGCGGTTGATTATGGTCGAGTTATATGCTATCTGCATACCTTGAATATTTGTATGGTAGTTAGGGGATGTGCTCTATTGAAGAAGGTTTCGAAGGATGCAGTAACTGTAGCATGCTTAAGAGGGACTTGGTATGTCTCACTAGATCGGGGTTGTGTAGTGTCAGAGGTGGATTGGTCAGATCCCTAGCTATGGTAAGCTTGGGTTCCTTAGCTGATTGATTTTGGGATGGTAACAAGGACTGGGTTTTCTTTTTGAATATTGAGTAGCAAGGGTTAAGCAGGATCGAAGTGGGGGAGAATCCTCCGATTGTGCCCAGAGAGGAGCGCGCAGACCCGGAATGAGTGCGCGACCTCCGAGAAGAAAAGAAGTAAGTTCAGCGTTGGATGGTTTGAGGAATCAGAGTTGGGAGTTTGAGAAACTCCCCATCAGTTGTTGCGTGTGTTGGTAATGGTTAATGGGTGATTGGGAGTTCGGGCTGTGGATCGCCCGAAGGACTCGAAGGAGTCGGAATGAGGATCTTGAGAGCTAATGGCACATGGGTGCCTTCATATTAGCAGTCAGTGGTGGAAGTGTTGTAAGACTACGGGGCAGCCGTAGCATTCACTAGCAGTCAGCAATGGATGGTGATGTAAGGCTATGGGTAAGCCGTAGCATTCCTTAGTCGCTTCGTTAGCAGAGTTGGGGCGAGGCCCTTATTTTCTAGTGATCAAATAGGGATCGGGATGGGTAGTGGATGAGAATGATAGGGAGTGGCCTGTATAGCCCTAGCGAGGTGAGACCTTGGGAGAGGCCGTTCCAGGATATAGTTGGGTGAGACCCGTGGGCGAGGCCCGTATGAGATTAGCAGTGTAGACGAGACCTGGGAGCAGGGTTGCTCAGTAGTATGGTTGGGTGGGACCCGTGGTCGAGGCCCGTGAGTTTTAGCAGCGCAGGTGGGACCTGGTAGGGACCTTAGTGTCAAGTTAGGGGATCGGGGATCCCAGGGTTGTAGTGCCTGAATGGCAGAATTGATTGAGCAGTTATTGGTGGTCGAGGTTCCCTTGGAAGTCGCTGAGAGCGACTAGTGATGGTGTTAGGACTAGCTACCGGTGGGAGCCGGTAATCCTGATATTCATAAGTTGGTAGGGACCAGAGTGGTCTCAGTTCATCCGGAAGGCAGATGAAGAATGGCGGGAATATCCAGTCAGTAGTAGTGCGGGAAGGCGGGTTATGGTGGAATTCAATTAGTTGAGTCGAGGGGTGCTCGACACCAAGTTATGACAAGATAGGAATGTCAGTGGTTACTGGCGGTAATGACCCGTACTGGATTTAGCGGGAATAAGGGATTGGTGAAGATAGGATCTTCACAGTGACTGAGGAGATAGTTGTTTTGGAGCATCGCCTTGGGAAGGCAAGGGAATTGCGTGAGGAAAGAAGGGGTGAACCCCTATAGGTTCAGTTGCGGTACTCGGAAAGTACCAGAAGGATTGTCGGTTGAGTAAGTTGTGTTTCCAGAATGTTCAGGGTTAGGGTTGACCCGAGATGATTATCCGCAAGGATTGATGCTAGTCAGAGTAACCAGGAGGAAGACCAGCGAAGGTAGGCAGCTGGTGTTGGATAAATTGGTGTGGTATTGGAGGCAGATCGCAGGCGGTGGGCCATGGCAAACTTCGAGGACGAAGTTTAGTTTAAGTGGGGGAGAGTTGTAACACCCAAGTTTTGAAGGCCAAGAAAGGAAAGAAAATATTAATGTTAAGGGACGACTCGGCGAGTCCAAGGAGGAACTCGGCGAGTCAGAGCGGGATCCGGGTCGAGGAGTTAGTGATCGACTCGGCGAGTCGGCCAAGGTGACTCGGCGAGTCTGGTCTGTGCGAGGAAAACCCTAATTCCGGGAGTTGTATCCTATATAAAGGGTGTTATGTCCCTCCCTCAGCCCCCATATCATTCCAGAGGACTTGTAAACCCTATTTTCGTGTGAGCTTCCATCTTTGAGAGAAATAGCTTTGAGAGGAAGGAACTTTGGAGAGAAACTTGAAGATCAAGAAGGTTGCTTCAAAGGAGAGGTGTGTGCTCGAGATCTACTTCAGTTTGTGTTCATCTTGGAGGTATTAAGCTGCCATTTTCCCTTCTTTGCATCTAGATCTATTTTGTCATGAGATTTGGGGGTTTTATGGTTGTTTGAGACCCAAATCGGGTTAGGGGCTTAGATATGTTGTTGCCACTTCAGATCTATTGTTGGGTTGGTCCATTATGTCATAAAGCATCAGGAGATGAGTAGTTGGTGAAGCCCTTGTGTCCTTAAACCAAACCCTAATGTGTTTTGAGCCTAGATCTCTTTAGTTATACGTAAAGTTTGCAGCTTTACGTAGGGATTGAGTTTTGGAAGTATGGATCTATGGATTGGAGTCCCTACATGACTCAAAAGCCCTCTGCATGTTTGGAGATCTGAATGGACTCGGCGAGTCCTTTGAGTGGACTCGGCGAGTACCATGAAGATGAGGAGGATGAACAGCTCGTCGAGTCGGATGAAGATGGGCATGAACTCGACGAGTTGGATGAACAACTCGGCGAGTTGGATGAAGATTGCCTTGTGCTCGGCGAGTCTGTTCTTAGACTCGGCGAGTCAGGTCGCGGAGTCCCAAACCCTTCGAGTTAAGACTCGAGTCAGCGAGTCGAGCAAGGACTCAGTGAGTTGGACGGGACAGGAATCGGGAATCAGTAGACTCGGCGAGTCAGGGGCTGACTCGGCGAGTCATGTCGCGAATGGAAGGACCCTGAGTATGTGAACTCGGCGAGTCAGTAGGTGGACTCGGCGAGTAGGGTTGACCTGGAAGGTTGACTTTGACCAAGACTTTGACTTAGACCAGAGCTGACTTGGTTGTCTGTCGGGGATCAGTTTGTCTAAGTGTTGCATTGATATTGATAGCTCGGGGAGCCAGTAGAGCAGGAGTTCAGTGAGTGGTCGGGCAGCAGCTAGTGGGATCATCAGCAAGTTCAGCCAGTGCAGGTGAGTTTCCCTTTGTATGAATGGGTCTACGGCCACAATGTCGGCCCATGTAGTTATGAGTAGAAGACCCGGGGGTTAGCCCTAGGCACAGTATGCTAGGATGATATTCGGACGAGGTCCAATGATAGAGGGCGGGTGCCCAAGGAATGGTTTATGCGATAGTTTATACTTGTTGTCTGTGTGATACTTGTATGTGCCTGGTAGGGAGGTGAGGGTGGGCGAGGTCCCGTATCTCACCAATAGCAGAGTGTGGATGGTGTTCCACATCTCAGTAGCAGCGGTCCAGGGGCGAGGCCCAAGTTAGGAAAGGAGTGAGGGTGGGCTGGGCCCGTATCTCACTATCAGTAGGAGTATGGACGAGGTTCCATGACTCATCAGTAGCAGGACACGGGCGGGGCCCAGAGATAGGCGAGGCCTTAGAGCAAGAGCTGTTAGTATATGTTTAGCTTATGTGATGTTATGTGATATATTTATGTGCTATTATATCTAAGTGGGCGAGGCCCTGTGACAGGCAAGGCCTAAGTGAAACAGATCTGTATCCGAGCGGGGCTCGAAGCCAGGCGGGGCCTGGAGCGGCGGGGCCGTTGTAGCGGGCAAGGCCCAAGGTAGGGGGCGAGGCCCAGGATAGCGGGCGTGGCCCAGTATGTGCAGTATGTGCTTTTGCATGGTATGTGGTAAGGTGGGGAACTCACTAAGCTTCGTGCTTACGATTTTCAGTTTTGTTTTCAGGTACTTCCGGTAGCGGAGGGAGGAGCTCGGTGTAACACCAAAAATTTCAAAACAATTTTTTTCATTTAAAATAATCGTTTAATTCTTAAAAACGCTTTGTTTTTAAATCTCATTCATAATTGTATTACACAACATAACTCCATTTCCACTTGCATGATAAACCAGGATCCTCAAAACATGACTCATTCTCTGGTGTGTACAATCGAGCCGGTGTCGTCCCGTGATACAGTGATAACCTGAAACACACAACACAAAACACTGTAAGCACGAAGCTTAGTGAGTTCCCCAAATTACCGCATACAACACATACGCCACTCGAGGCTACAGTACGACCCTCCGGTCGGTGTGTCTCAGCGGGACCCTCCAGTCCCGTAGCTCGTTGGACCCTCTGGTCCGGTCATAGATCGTTGGGCCCTCTGGCCCGATCTGAATCGTTGAACCCACCGGTCCGGTCTATAACTCCGCATAGCATAAATCACAAAGACATAATGCATAGCATGTCACATACAATAGGATAACATAATACTCAATGTAAGCAGATACGACCTTCCGGTCACACAATACTACCACTCAAGGTAACGTAGAGTGAGAAGACTCACCTGGCAAGCAGAAAGCAGATATCCCCACACTTGAATCTCGAACTCGCCACCGCCTAACACGTAAGACATATACTCTCATGAATATAACTCTTGAGACTAGGATCAACCCTCTCATGGCACCCTCTTAAGGGTAAAAGACTATTTTACCCCTCTCTTGGCCTAAAGGCCACATAGCTGACCAAGCCCTAAAAGTCAACGGTCAACTCATGGTCAGAGTCAAAGTCCTCAGTCAAAGTCAACCCTCCTGGTTGACCCTGCTCGCCGAGTCAACCCGTCGACTCGTCGAGTCCCCATGCTCAGAACTTCCCCAGTCCGCGACTCAACTCGCCGAGTCACCCCGAGACTCGCCGAGTTCCACAACTCTGAGTCCACTCGCACACAACTCACCGAGTCATCCCTTGACTCGCCGATTCTCGACTCAACCAGAAAATATTGGGACTCTTCGACAAGACTCGCCGAGTCCAAAAACAGACTCGCCGAGTCTAAGGCTATCTTCAACCTACTTGCCGAGTTGTTCATACAACTCGCCGAGTTCCAGGCCATCTTCATCCAACTCGCCGAGTTGTTCTTCCAATTCGTCGAGTTCCATCTTATCTTCAAGCAACTCGTCGAGTACACCCATGTGACTCGTCGAGTACCACCGGTCTGAATCCATTCAGAAGCATTCCAGGCCATGCAATTGCTCCAAAACATAGATCTAGCCTCCTACAACTCATCCATCACGTAAAGTGGCAAACTTTACATGAATCCAAAGAGATCTATGCATTTTGCACATTAGGGCTAATGTTTGGGACATGATAGCTTCATCCAACACTCAACACAGGGACTTTCATGCATTCCAACTCTTCTCCATTCCAGATCTGAGGTAGCAACCTCAGATCTAACCTCTAAACTCCAACACATCCAAATATCTAATCTCTAATACCCCCAAAATGATGCATCAAGGAAATGGCAGCTCAAAGACGAGATATTACCTCAAAAGACCGCCCCAACTGCAATGAAACTTGAATCCAAGCAAAGCCCCTTGCTCCAAGCCTCTCCTTCTCTAAGATCTCTTCAATAACCACCTCTCCAAGCTCTAATTTGCTCAACAATGGTGCTTCTCCACGATTTTAGGGTTTCTGGGACTCAAGGGGTGATAAAGAGGCTGGGAGGAAAGCATAATGTTCTTTATATAGGGCTCAACCCCGAGAATTAGGGTTTTCTCCACTCAGCGCCTACTCGCCAAGTCCACCTCATTGACTCGCCTAGTCGGCTACTTAACATGCGACCAAATCGCGACTCTACTCACCGAGTCCATCCATGGACTCGCTGAGTCATTCTTTCCTAATTTACTCTTTTAGCCCTTCCACTCTGCTTTTGATATTTCGGGATGTTACAATTCTCCCCCACTTAAATTAGGCTTCGTCCTCGAAGCGTACAGCAATTCAATCCCAAAGATACTCCCACAACGCGCCACCTGGCCTTAACCGGGCCAAGTCCCTCAAGGCATACCCATCGAAACTCAAACACACTTTCTCTTTCCTTACGATTTCCTGATCACCGTCTCGAGCCGGGCACCAGCTGTACCCTCTGATAATCACACTCAACAACCGAGAATTACCCATGAAGCATCACTTCCCCAAATCCCAACAATCACTCGACCCATAAGGGCTAGAAAGCCATGAACCATCGGATCCCCGATCCGAATCCCACTCTATCCATTCCGTGCTGACAGAAAGACCCACTCTTCAATCTCAGAGCAACTCCCACGAGTTCTCCTCTTGCAATCACATACACATGTTGAACTTGCTCCAACACCCTCAGGTTGGGAAAACCCGATACACTGATGATATCTTCCAACATCCCCCAGGATGAACCACTATTACATATCCAATACCCTGATCAGAATCAAGCTGGGAGTCCCAGACTCCCTCCCTGCATCCATTCTGAGACTCTTGGCTCTACACCCGCGGAATCCCTTCCACGTCCTCAGCAGACATCCCATCATGATGTCATTCCATACCACTATCACAGACACAGTGTTCAACCACCATACTCCAAATCATCCATTCTCGCTACTACTTTCACTTCCGTGGACCAACACTTCCCCCCCCCCTCCCCCCGGGGGTTACATACCTTTCTCTTCCCTTACCCAGGGAAATCCACTTGTCAACCTTGCCACTACTCCATGTATCGCACCTGCTCTAGATCTGCTCGCAAGGGCTCTTGGGTCCATGCGCTACCTCTCCCCAGCAAATGAGGGTCCGACACCTCCTCCCACACAACAGCTCAAAAGGGTGGCATACCAATGCACTAATGATGGCTGTTGATATAGGATAACTCAACCAAGGATAAATACGTGCCGCAACTCCCTCCGAAATCTAATACACATGCCCGAAGCATGTCTTCGAGCGTCTGAATCGTTCGCTCGCTCCGAAGTGTCCTCAGACATCATCATGATAAGCTCTAGCTCATTTCTCATATCCCTCCTTGAGCCTGAGCACCAGGTCAGCTTTTGACTCCACAGCTGAGCCTCCAAATGTCACCCATATCATGATCCAAATATCCCACTAACTTCCTCCTCGTGACCACTATCCCGGCCCAGGGACACGCAAGTCACAAAATTCTCTTTTCCTCATGTGAGAAAATACAATCCAACTGAGGATCGTCTCAACTCTGATCTCTGGTTTCTGCTGTGCATATCTCTTGCGCATCTCGCCGCATCTCCCGACAGAGACGGAAACCCCAGTCTTGCCCCCGGTTCAACACCCAGGCTCCAAAAACTCAATACTAGGGCTACTCAAGCCCAAAACTCTTCCACATCATACACTGATCGGAGAACATTCCATCATCACATTCTCTTGCCATCTAGTGAGTACTACGGCTCCCCGCAGCATCACAACACCCTCTGACTAGTGAGTACTACGGCTCCCCGCAGTATCACAACACCCTCTGACTAGTGAGTACTACGGCTCCCCGCAGTATCACAACACCCTCTGACTAGTGAGTACTACGGCTCCCCGCAATATCACAACACCCTCTGACTAGTGAGTACTACGGCTCCCTGCAGTATCACAACACCCTCTGACTAGTGAGTACTACGGCTCCCCGCAATATCACAACACCCTCTGACTAGTGAGTACTACGGCTCCCCGCGGTATCACAACACCCTCTGAATAGTGAGTACTACGGCTCCCCGTAGTATCACAACACTCTCTGACCCCACTAGCTCATGCTCCGCAGACTATCATAAGCAGCTACCCATACTCGACTCGAATATGCATCACAGACTCTGGAGGCAATCGACATATCAAAATGCCCACCCTTGCGAAGATCCACTTTCTCAAATAATCTCCCTGGATGCCCATACTCGAAGGGCTCCCATTAGATCCATAGATACCTGATATACCACAAGTCATCTCAACTCCAGATTCACGAGTAACCCCGAAATAAAGATATCATACCCGGATATCTCGGAATATCCCAACAGAATCATCACAAGATCCTACCACGACCACTGATCTCCTGCCCCCAAGCATCATATAGATACAATAATACATTTCCTCTGAACCCTATAATTAGATCTACATTTTTTTCCAAAATGCAACTTCGGTGTATCCAATTTCTCAATTGGAATACGAGAAAACGCTAGCGCTACGAAATACGCTGATAATTCTCCGAAACCCTTTTTCCCACCGCTCAAAATCCAAGCAAGGATACGCATACCGACCCGGGAGTTGGCTTCCCAATCATTCTCTAACAACACTGACCACTACCAGGTTCCTGACCATTAGACACCTGCCGTGGAGACATTCATCCTTCTCAAACAAGTACCTCCCGCATTAACTCACTCTGACCCCCTTCCCTCGATCACCGACATCTCTGGTCTCATGATTTCTTACCGCAGATCTCTATACTCCACTTATAACTGCTCTTGGCAAATCTCTGCTTTCTTACATACGGTACCCGGTTCTCCCCCACTCAGGGTTCGAACCATCACCAATTAGCACACAACCAACCCACAGCTATTTTCACCAGCAAAATCGCACCTGCCCCTGGAAAGTGCTACACAACGCTCGATAATCCCCTTTAAGGAAATCAATCGACCTCATATACTCTGAACCTCTGATGGACTCCTCAAGAACTTCTCGACACGACTGCCCCTAGTCGTTCCAAATCTCGTACCAATCTAGCACCAAACAACTCAACTGCTCAATAACATCTCTGGCTCATAGACTGAACCAAAAAATCATCGTACACCTCACCTCAACTCATCAACCAACGCTCCAACACCGGGATCATCCCAAGAACAGAGACCCACTCCCATATTCAATACCCAACATAGATAGAAAACTCTCTGCACTGCTAAACTCGACTGAACTCCCCACTGATACCATTACAATACATCCTACTATACTCAAATAGTCGTAATGTGGTCCTCGACTATCTCAGTCCCAACTGACTATCTGATCATGATAAATCACTGCCTCGCAGCACACATGCTACCTGATACTCTGGTGGGAAATCATCATCAATGACGACCTGTAGGGTTTACCCCCAAACCCAAAACTTAAACATCATGCTTCTCATATTTTGCACACGAACATAATCAGTACCACCCAGATCATAGAAGGTGACATCTCCTTTATCGACTGATCACTCAACTCAGATTGAAATTCTCCCTTCTCACTGACTCCTTACTAAAATACTCTGAAAGGCTCTCGATCTCCCTCTCAAGGGATGCCTCTTCGAACTCAAACATGACCGGATATCCGGAGAACCACAAGTATCATTCCCTACGAACCATGGTACTCATTCCATGACATCTCTTCTCAAAAATGCTCCGGCGTATGGTACCCGGACCATAGCATCACTCCTCCATCTGTTCTAATGTATGGTACTCGAACCATAACATCATTCCTCAATACGCTCCGATGTATGGTACTCGAACCATAACATCACTCCTCAATCCGCTCTGATGTATGGTACTCAAACCATAACATCACTCCTCAATCCGCTCATTAGAATCTTCAGAATACTCCCTGTATCAAGTATGGGTCCTCTGCTTTCAGTAGTACGGGCCCATACTACCTGCCACATCTACCCATACTCTCCACACGGACTATCCCGGAGCTCCTAAGTAGCTGCTCGACCTTCTCGTTCACCAATCCCATCGTGCGTGCTCGCTCCCCAGCGAAATTCTCTACTCTAACAGCGCACTCATCTGGCTAAGGGTACTCCCTAGGCTCTTCCTTGATCCTCCTACTTCTTCGCTATCAGCTGCTGAAGAGCTCCTAATGATGCCAGCCATCTACCTCCTGAATATCGTCATATTCACTTGGTAGTTGAATCCCATCATCGAGAGTGCCACAAAGCACAAAGCAAGCAGCATTCGAGCATCGAAGAATACATAGAACTCACTCTCGGTGATAACTCCACTTTCTCGGCTCATCCTCGAAACTACCACCGAACTCTGTAACTCTACCCCTCATGGGTTCTAACTGGATACTCTCACTCATCACATACTCAAAAGCATAACACATATAACAACAAGTCCTAGGCTAAGGCATCACAAATCAGGCCACTCTAGTCCTAAGATACGAAATACCTAGCCTGTCTCTAGCATGCAATAATATCTCATAAAGTGCATCATAAATATCTCATAACACAAAAGTAAGGGTATTTTGGGAAATCACCGTTCGGGCTCTGGCTGATTGTACACACTGCTCTTTCTCGCTTTCTCTTTGAACTCTTATTCACTTTTAGAAATTCATTTCTTTTGAAAACTGTTCTTACTTCCTCAGCTTGAGTCCAGATTTACCCGAAGGCGCATCTGAATCCCTCAAACCAAGGCTCTGATACCAACTTGTAACACCGAAAATTTCAAAACAATTTTTTTCATTTAAAATAATCGTTTAATTCTTAAAAACACTTTGTTTTTAAATCTCATTCATAATCGTATTACACAACATAACTCCATTTCCACTTGCATGATAAACCAGGATCCTCAAAACATGACTCATTCTCTGGTGTGTACAATCGAGCCGGTGTCGTCCCGTGATACTGTGATAACCTGAAACACACAACACAAAACACTGTAAGCACGAAGCTTAGTGAGTTCCCCAAACTACCGCATACAACACATACGCCACTCGAGGCTACAATACGACCCTCCAGTCGGTGTGTCTCAGCGGGACCCTCCAGTCCCGTAGCTCGTTGGACCCTCTGGTTCGGTCATAGCTCGTTGGGCCCTCTGGCCCGATCTGAATCGTTGGACCCACCGGTCCGGTCTATAACTCCGCATAGCATAAATCACAAAGACATAATGCATAGAATGTCACATACAATAGGATAACATAATACTCAATGTAAGCACATACAACCTTCCAGTCACACAATACTACCACTCAAGGTAACGTAGAGTGAGAAGACTCACCTGGCAAGCAGAAAGCAGATATCCCCACACTTGAATCTCGAACTCGCCACCGCCTAACACGTAAGACATATACTCTCATGAATATAACTCTTGAGACTAGGATTAACCCTCTCATGGCACCCTCTTAAGGGTAAAAGACTATTTTACCCCTCTCTCGGCCCAAAGGCCACATAGCTGACCAAGCCCTAAAAGTCAACGGTCAACTCATGGTCAGAGTCAAAGTCCTCATTCAAAGTCAACCCTCCTGGTTGACCTTGCTCGCCGAGTCAACCCGTCGACTCGTTGAGTCCCCATGCTCAGAACTTCCCCAGTCCGCGACTCAACTCACCGAGTTCCACAACTCTGAGTCCACTCGCACACAACTCACCGAGTCATCCCTTGACTCGCCGATTCTCGACTCAACCAGAAAATATTGGGACTCTTCGACAAGACTCGCCGAGTCCAACAACAGACTCGCCGAGTCTAAGGCTATCTTCAACCTACTCGCCGAGTTCTAGGCCATCTTCATCCAACTCGTCGAGTTGTTCTTCCAACTCGTCGAGTTCCAGCTTATCTTCAAGCAACTCGTCGAGTACACCCATGTGACTCGCCGAGTACCACCGGTCTGAATCCATTCAGAAGCATTCCAGGCCATGCAATTGCTCCAAAACATATATCTAGCCTCCTACAACTCATCCATCACGTAAAGTGGCAAACTTTACGTGAATCCAAAGAGATCTATGCATTTTTCACATTAGGGCTAAGGTTTGGGACATGATAGCTTCATCCAACACTCAACACAGGGACTTTCATGCATTCCAACTCTTCTCCATTCCAGATCTGAGGTAGCAACCTCAGATCTAACCTCTAAACTCCAACACATCTAAATATCTAATCTCTAATACCCCCAAAATGATGCATCGAGGAAATGGAAGCTCAAAGACGAGATATTACCTTAAAAGAACGCCCCAACTGCAATGAAACTTGAATCCAAGCAAAGCCCCTTGCTCCAAGCCTCTCCTTCTCTAAGATCTCTTCAATAACCACCTCTCCAAGCTCTAATTTGCTCAACAATGGTGCTTCTCCATGATTTTAGGGTTTCTGGGACTCAAGGGGTGATAAAGAGGCTGGGAGGAAAGCATAATGTTCTTTATATAGGGCTCAACCCCGAGAATTAGGGTTTTCTCCACTCAGCGCCTACTCGCCGAGTCCACCTCATTGACTCGCCGAGTCGGCTACTTAACACGCGGCCAAATCACGACTCTACTCGCCAAGTCCATCCACGGACTCGCCGAGTCACTCTTTCCCAATTTACTCTTTTAGCCCTTCCACTCTGCTTTTGATATTTCGGGATGTTACACTCGGGGTGATCGCATGGCACACACCATAGATTAGTCAGCCTGGGAATGTTTACTCTGATAATAAACATGTGTTTTGAAAACTTATACTCAGATTATGTTTTGGAATGATGTCTATGCTTAGAGTAATGTTTTATTAAAAAGAAATGTTTGGTCTTAAAATTTGGGACGTTACACACAATTCGCAGTCTTTTACAGGGTTGGGAGAATGCTATAATTGCAGGTACTCATTTTGTTTCTCTTGGTTTTGAATCCAAATGAATTTCACTTGTCTTATCAAACTTATTGGGGTTTAAAAGCTTGGAATCCAAGATTTGAACAAGTTAATTCTTGTGAAATTTGTTTCTCATTCTCAATTATTCTTAATGTCTCTCACTCAATTCTTTTCATTCATTTAGAATATATTTATTATTTTGCTTATTCTAATTCTTTTAGATGAATTTGGCTTGTTTGATGATAATGCCTAACAAGTGTTTGTTGGAATGCCTGAAAGAGAATCTAAAGAATTTAACATTGTGGTATGCATTCTGTCAGAATTACTAGCAACACATGTTTTATGTAATTGTTTAAAAAGGTAATTAATTTGCCTGTGTATTATTTTGGTTCGATTTGTGATTTTGAATTCCAATATCTATTGTCCCTCGTTATCGTGTATTTGAAATCTAAAATTATATTACCAATAAATACGATACTTTTGATTGTATTCTATGTATTCTGTCAGAATATATTATGCCAAAATAAAATTTATGTATTCGTCCAGAATGTATTCTATGTATTCTGTCATATTCTATGTATTCTACCAAAATATATAAAGTGATAGTTAATTGCAAGTAACATGTTTTTAACCATTATTAGTTTTTGTTGTATTTGTGATAGGAATGGCTGGAAAAATGCGTTGAAGACCTAATGGAAATAACTTGAAGATTGAATAAAGTTTGATCATACTCACAATTTTAGAATGTTGTTATTTTTTAAGAATTTTATTCATTTTTGTTGATATTATTTTAGAATATGTATAATTATATTAAAATGTATAAGTCTTTTAATCTATAAGAATATGTATGAATTTGTATTTAAGTTCGAATGTATAAGAATATATTAGAATGTTGTTATTTTTCAACATCGGATTCAAAAAATGTTGTTATTCTTTAATAATATTCTAATAGAATAAAATTCTTAAAGAACATCATTCTTACAAAAAAAATATTCTGACAGAATAAAATCGATTATGTATACAAATTACGTTAGAATTAAAATTGAATTAATTCAAAAAATTCAGATTTTTAAAATTAGGAGAATTAATCATCCCTAAAAATCCGAAAATTTTCTCTTATAAATGTAGTTAATTGTCCAAAATACCCTTTTGCTAAAATTTGTGTGATTATATGGTACATGTTATCCCATTGTAATATTATACACCCTCAAATCATGTTCATTGATTAATTTCATCCGTTGGTTCAGATCTGTGTATTCTGGCACACAATAGTTAGTAAAAACAAAATAACCTAAGCTTTTATATATATATATATATATATATATATATATATATATATATATATATATATATATATATATATAAAAGAACCAAACGAAGATGAATAAAGTTAATTGAAAAAACAAATAAATAGATTTTAGTGTTCATTATTGTTTAGCAAATTATTTTATTCTTTTTTTTAAGTTAACCGAACAAGCAAGTAAACAAATTTCATTCATTTCATGTTTATTTATTTATGTTCATCAAGATGATAAATAAACATAAAGACGTAAAAACGGACATAAATTAACGTAAATTTCCAAATCAAGAACCATTGAATATTATCACTTCTAGTGTGTTGATCATACTCTGTAATATCACTTTTGATATTTATACATCACTTTTGATATTTATACAAATCTAGAAGTTATAAAATTTGAACCTCGATTAAGAACTCTACTTTCAATTTTGTCGATTATATAATATTCTATTAAAAGGTATTTTATTAGCGGTATCAATGTGTTGAAAATGTATCTCTCCCTTAAAGTGTTGAGTGTTAAGTCTTTTTATGGACAAAATAAGAAATATGATTGAATAGGATGTATATTAGCTCTTAAAAAAATAATATTTTAAAACTAAAAGCTCGTAAAACTTTCAAAAATTAGTTGCCAAACATACAATTATAACCTGAAGTTGTTTTATTGTTTTAAAAAATTAAAATTAATTATATTCCCTAAAACATTTGTCTTGGCATCGACCTTAGCACCTTATTCTTGTTACATATTCTTGGTTGTCATTTGGTTAGTTAATTAATCTTTTAAACTAGAGCACTGTATCGATCTTAGAAATATCTTGGATGCCATTTTTCTACAAAACCAAAGGATTGTAACATGTGAAGCAAAGTCTCATGATATTGTCTCCGAAGATTGGAAGAATTTTATCCCTCCTTTTTGAAACTTTACTTCTGATTATTGGATTGAAAATATAAAAAGAAAGTCTACATTTTAATCATCATACCAAATTAAAGGGGAACGAAGATCTCAATTGCATATAATTAGCAAGTGCATGAGTTGCTTTCACTTGAATGGCCCTGTGGGAGTCCTACAAATCATCAACCCTATTTTATGTGCCCCACTTCCCTCGCTCCATCACCATGTAATTTAATTATTGATATTCATGGTGTGTTCTAGTATTTTTTTTTTCATAAATATTTTCTCAACTTTTACATCAGCATAATTACTCAGTATGTTATATTGTTCATTCTATTACCATTCATCATTTTATTTTATCATATCAAAAAGCTCATAAGCATACATTACAAGGAAATGAAGGAATCATAAGAGAGTGTATCTAAAGGAGTCAATTACTTAATATATTTATATAGTATAGTCCTCAATGACTCTAATGTTGATAGAGTTGTCTAATATGGAGAGTACTATTGAAAATGCATGAAGTACAATGACAATGAGGGGAAGAGTAAGTGGGATAAGTGGGTGGATGGGTGGGTGGAGAATGCGGTGAAGATCTTTGTGAAGGTCTTGATACGGCTCCATTACATATTTTGAAATAAAACGAATGTAGTGCAATTGACATTATGTAATTTGATATTATTTGATCTCGTCTGTAATCCAATATCAAACACTTACATGATATGATGATAGATATCACAATTGTCATTTCTCAATACTCTAATGTTTTTTAAAATTTCAATAGAAACCCTATCTTTAGGGATTCGTACATACAACAATAAACAATGCTATATCAAGTCTAAAATCAACTAAAAACACAATGAAAAACAACCACCGCCACTTTACTTCATAAGTCATCCTCAAAACTTACATGGTACTAGTTTTACCTTTTCATAAGAAAAAAATATGTATGTACATTGTTACTTGTTAGTGATGAGACATGAACCCATAAACCAATTTGGTTGGTAAGATTCAATGGATTTGTAGGGATCTTCTGTCAAAGGCCTAATGATTGTTAATGGTGGAACATATGGCTACCAACCAATTAAAAAAATATCCAGTTGTTCGAGCTTGTGCAAATCAAATCTTATCAAACTCGAGTACAAAAGGTAAGGATGAACCATATGAGTTGTGGCTTATAAGGACTCAGCTCGATTTTTATCGACTTTTCTGATTCATACGAATATTTTTAACTTGAACTCAACAAAAACTTGTTTTGCTAAACATTAGGGGTGTAAACGAGCCGAGCAAATCTGGAGCCTAACCAAGCTCAAGCTTGGCTCGTTTAAAAAATAAAATCATGGGGATCGATCTCGAACTCGTCTCATGTAGTGGCTTACGTTTAGAGCGTGAGCTTGGCTCGCAGAAGAGTCATTATGCTCGGGCTTGACTCGTTTGTCTGGCAAGCCTAAGCTTGGCTTGTTTTGACTATCGAAGCTCGAACTCGACTCTATGAGAAAATGATGAAAGCAGAACCCTAGATGTGTAAGCATGATTTCGTTCTTTGAGAAGGAATCGTGAGGGAAGAAACTAACAAAATCCCTAGATCTATTTCATGTATGTATTATAGTAATCAAGATTAAGACTATCATTACTTCCTTTCTTTAACGACAATCCACTGCATGGAGAGATTATTATTACTTAATATTTGATATTTGTTAATAATTTAAATACAAAATATAAAATTAAAATTAGATGTTTTTTACTATGTAAAACTATATAGGTTAGTTACGAGTCGATTCGATGTCATTTGTTTGAAGCTTGGGTTTGAGCTCATTTGTTAAACTACCCTCAACTTATTCAGTTTCACACCCCTACGAAACATAGAGATATTTTCGAGCAATTCGAGTTTCTAAATTTGAGTTTGTTTTATTGCGTGTATTTCATATATTTTCGTATTATTCGAGAGGGGTTTTTTTTAGCCAAATTTTGAGTCTTTATCATAAAGATAGGTCAATCTACTTTATGAAGTTTGAGTTTAAGCTAATATCATTAAATTATGTTTAAACCATAACAATATCCAAACCAATTTACATGGTGGTTCGTGGTTACATTACATTGTCAACAAAAGAAAACTACATAACATATTTTTATCTTCTACATATGGGTTTCCATTCTAGTAATCTGGCAGCACAAGTTCACAAATCACAGCAGGCCATCAATTGGGCCGCCCATTCTAATATTTTCACATTTGAATAAAGGCTTTTTGGAAAATAACCAAAAACATTTCAGTTTCTACCAAGAAAAGCATTAAATTTTGCGGTGGACCCACTCCAAACACAATGATGGGAAATTAGATATTTTTATGATTTTCAAACAAAAATAGTAAAAAGAAAAAAGAAAATCAATAAAAAGTTATAAAATTCCCATTGCCAAATTATATATCGTAATTTTAAATTGCAATTTCTTAAGAGCATCTTCATTGGTAAATAAAAAGTTATAAATTATAATTCGTAATTTTAAATTACAATTCCGTAAGAATATCTCCAATAATAAACCTATATAATAAGTCAAAAAAATTGTCACACTCACTATTTAAGTATATTAACCTCTAATTAAATTGTTTCTTCAACGGCTAAACTTTTCTATGTTTTTTTTTATTAATTTAACTATTTTATTCTTATTTATCTAAAATATTATATAAAATCCTCTCGTTTAACTAATTGTTAATTAAACATGTCGTATTTTGATATAAACATTCACTCACTTACAAACGATTCACATATTACTATTGTATATAATTATATATTATATATTTTTTATCTATAAATTTTAGATAAATAATAAATACTTAAAATTAAATCAAGAGGGTAAAATGTAATATTATTAAAAAAAAAGTCATCTATTCTAATAGTTTTAAATTATTTTGATCATTCAATCAACTAGTAATAAGCTATAAAAGAAACTTTCATTAAAGATGCTCTAACGACAAATTGTAATTTTGTCATGTAATTGCAATTTAGCAATGATAATTTCATAATTTCTCAATGCTAAATTACAATTTCTTGATACCAATTTTTTCAAAAACTTTAACTTAGCAAGCAAAAAAAAAAAACTTCTTTTTATTGTAAAGATTTTTAGAAAAGGTTAAAAAGTAAAAAATAAAATAAAATAAGCAATTCCGCACTACCATCAAATCTCTATTGGTAAAATAAGTCATAGGTATTTTTTTTTAATTAAGTCATGGACTGATGAAGTGTATTGGATTGATAATGAGATTTTTATGGATAAATATTGTTAGATATAAATATTGTTTTTTTATTGAACTTGTTTGAATATAAATAAATGATTTATCCTCACGTACAAATTGACAAATAAAAAATAACAATTTACTTATTAACCGTTACAAATTAAAAATGTATATTATCACATAACTTTTTAAAAGTTATAATTTTTTAAAATAACATGATTAATAACTTCAACTGAATATAATATTTAAATTAGATTCAAATGATAAAATTAAAACCAAATATTAGTTATAGTATATTAGCTTATTTCATCATGCAAATTATATTATAATTTTTATATATATGACTCCGCTGTTTTTAGCTTTGCCATCATTTTAAAATACTATCATCTTCACTTTATAGAATTTGTTGATTTCATCCTATAGCAAAATGCACACAATTATCTATGAATATAATACATATGGGTTGGATTTGCCAAAATGATTGATTGCACGACACAATCTGGTGACAAAAACTATCTGCTCAATTTGGAAATTTACTAACAAGTTGGGCAAAATGGAAAATTGCATACAATAGTTTAGTAGTTAAACTTAAATATGATGATGACATAAAGGTAAGGATCTCTTCTCCCCGTGTTATAATATGATAATTTGTTACTTTTAACATTTCAAAATTTATGACCAATTACACATAAGCTACATAACGGGAGGGCATTAGATTTAAGCGACAAGTTAATTTACTCGTCTCTTCCGCCTCATGATAGAACCCAAAATATTTTGTTGTTGTTAGTGTTTTGTAAATCAGTAAAACACATCACTTGATGTGGGGTCATTTGTTTTAGCCATTTATACTACGATCCCAACACAGATAGCCATTATGTTGCAATAAAATAAAAAGAGATCTTTTTATTTTGATTTTTTTGGAACTGACGAAATTTATTAACCACATCCTAGCAAGAAGCTAAGGCTAGGAGTAAGAAACATACAAGGAAAAATACAATTCAAAGTGGACAACAACTCCAACAAACCCAATTAGATATTTCATTTTTACCCGTAAACGCATTAAAAAAGAACATCCATTTAAAACTAAGGTTAATGTCATTCATTATTACCCTTTCAACTTAAGGTATCAATCACATTTACTCACTAATCATTTTTTATGTAATCCAAGCCACTATATGTTCCGCTTCTAACAAAATCGGTGGTCACAGGTCACTTAATTTAAAATGTTAAAGCATTAGAAATAAAACCAATTTCATGATGTATGAAGATGTGGATCCAATAAATCTCAGAAAAATAACAAGTATTGATCAAAACTTAAACGACAATCTCAAGTATTAAACCACAGAAAGATTTCAAGACTAAGCTGAGACCCAACAGAAATACCATAAAAATAAAATACTCAGCGATAACGACGAAGGGAAAGAGTATTGTTCCTCTTCCATGTAGCCCTTCTAGAAGGCCTCGCCTTATGGTTCAAGTGTCCCTTTCCACGTAAGCCTCTGTATTTCTTTCCAGCAGATGTCAACCCACGAAGCTCTCTGTGCTTATGCACCGGGTTACAAATCCAGTTGATCCTCGGGTCATTTCTTATAGCAGCATGTGCTGGGTCAACCAATATCACCTCAAAGTACTTGTAGGTCGAATCCTGCAGTAATTAAACATCAGTTTCAGTTTCAGTGTCAGTCCAATTAAACAAACACGGTACAACTATGTCTGTGTTATGTCATGTCAGGTCATAAGTACCTCGTTAAGCCAGTAAGAATTGAGGACTTTGAGGCCACCTAATTTCCTTCCGGCACGTTCCTCAGCAACAGACCTTTTGCTGCGTTGAAATTTGAGCTGAGTCACTCCTTGGTTTGTGGGCTTTCCATACACGATACCCTTTGGAACTGGCCTCTTTCGTCCACCACGCCTCACACGTACACGATAAATCACGTAACCCTAAATATATATTACCACAAACAATAATCATTTAATAGGAAAAACATTTCTAGACGCATAACTTTAACAATACAACTTCTATTATTTATGCAACACAAACAATTCAAAGATGACAAAGTTAAAATGGTATCAACTGCATGTACTAAATCAGTCCCAAAAGAAAATCATTGTGAGTTTAGACAAAAGAAACAAAATGTATATCTTTCAAATATACATATGGTAAAGTTGCACGATTTTGTTGTAGAAAAGTATAATACCAAATGCATTCTGTCAGTTTATCAACTATACAATACCGAAACATAGGTAAAAATGAATTAATTAGATTGTTACGGAATCGTGGATCATTGTTTCTTATTTGCAGATTATCGTATAGACAATAGGCATATACATATTCATACGATAGACAAGCATAGATGTTTCCTTTAACAAAACTATGTAATTCTGCAATTTGAGAGTTAAACATTGGCATGAATGGTAAACGAAAATATATAACTAAACTATCTACAAAGTATTCTGATAGGATCAGGGCGGATGAAAACCAAATGTTGCAATTTAACTGACAAGAGTAAATTACCTGCTTGGCTTTGTAACCCATACGCCTTGCCTTGTCGGGTCGGGTTGGATGAGTGACCCGGACAATGGAAGGAAGCTGACGGTACTCCCAGCACCTCACCCTCTGCATAAATCTCATCACATCCGATTGCTTCTTCCTCCATAGCTCCGACACATATGTATAAGCCCCTGTTACCACCAGCAAAATCAAATCTCGTTCCAATCAATTTAAAACACTCTTCACCGGTATTTCAACAGATCAAAACCAATCAACAATCAAAAAATAGACGAAATATCAAAATCCGAAAGACATATACAATTTTTCCACAAATGTATGACATATCAACGAAGGAAGGAAGGACATAACATCAGGGAAATCAAGAGAAGGGGTAGAAGTCTTACCCATAGTTGTACTCTTTCTGGATTTGAGCTGCGGAGAGAATGCTGCTATTAAGCGTAAAAAGACGAAGCTAGGTTTGAATTAGGGTTTTAGTGAGTGTCTGTGATCCGTGGACAGAGAACGTATGGGCCAATTTATTATAAGGCTTGGACTCGGCAATTACTTTCAGTGTTCACAAATAGAGTAGCCCGTTAAGAGCAAGGGTTTTCAATTTTCTTTGAAATAATTCTTTTATCAACATTCAATTACCATGATTTTAAATCGAAAATAGTTAGCTTTTAGTATTGCGATAAATGATTATTATTTGAAAATCATAAGAGTTAATCGTGAACATGATCGAAATATCAAATATGCTAAAGTTAACTATTTTTTACAACTTTAATTACAAAATAATTGTATATTTCTCAACAATAAGTCTAATCCACAAGTTTACTTTTCTAATAAATAAATAAATAAATAAAAACAAACTTATCTACAAAGTTTATCAGGTAAACACAAGAATCCTTATTATTTATATTTTTAAGATTAAATTTGATCCAAATAAAAATATGAAACGATATAAAGCTCGATTGGTTGTTAAAATATATACACATAAATATAATATTTACGAGAAATTAAATATCGTCCTATCTTTTCTTCCTACTTATCTTCTTACACATTTAAAATGTTGACATATGTTATATTTTGATAAGATTAATGATATTTTAATACACTTATCATCATTTGAAATAGGTAGAAAGATATGTAGGAAGAAAAGTATGAAGATATTTAATTTATCAATATTTACAGTCGATTAAGTTGTTTTTATTTTTTTCAAGTTGATGTTACGTTGTTATTCTTTCCAGCAATTTTAATTTTTTTTAGAGAAAATTACACGGTTGGTCCCTATGGTTTGCTCTTACTTGCACGCTTCGTCCCTGGAAAGAATTTTTAACTCGGACAATCCCTATAACTTTATTTCGTTACCCGCCTAGTCCCTTAGTTAACTTTCCGTCTTATTTGGGGTTAGGAACTACTCACGTGAGTGGCACGCTGGGGGCATTTTTGTCCTTTCAACCCTACAACGGACTTAAAACTACTTCTCCTTCCTTCTTTTCTCAATCGGTGCTTCCAGTTCTCCTCTTCTACTCCATTTCTTTTGCTCGTGAAGATTGAAGATCCACAAAATTGATTATGGTGAAATGCAAGTGTGGAGCTGTAGGGATCATACGAACTTCAGGAACAAAGAGAAATCCTGGTAGGCCTTTTTATGCATGCCCTTTACAGGTATTGAGTTATCAATTTTTTTTGGTAATTTCTAGGATGAACCCTAGTTTGTGCTAATCGAGGGTATTGAAAACTTCAGGGACCAAGAAGTGGATTTATTTCGTGGGTAGATGAAGAAAAGCATACGTATGAGGCTGAAAGCCAAAATCTTGAGCTTGAAATCCATAATGAAGAACTTCAAATCCAAAATCGTGACCTTGAAATCCAGAATGAAGAACTTGAAATCCAAAATCGGAACCTTAAAATGTTGTTAATTGTCAGTTGGATTTTGTTTTTTGGGATAATTGTTTACAAATTGTAGTATTAGGTATTTCAGTAGTGGTTTTTGGTTGAAGATAATCTAATGAAAGGGTAATATTAGCATGTTTGTATTGCTGCATTTTAATGAAATGGTATATTTAGGTACAATTAATAGTTGCACTTTGTTGTCTTATAAAAGATTACAATGGATTATTACCATCTTGTATTGATGGAATTGGGAGAGAAAGGGTATCTATTGGTACAATTAATAGATGCAATGCAACTGTAATCTTTTGGTATTTTTCATTTAACATATGACCAAAAACATGCCAAATGAAATGACCAAAAAACATGCCAAATGATCCATTATATAACATTAAATGAAATGATCAAACACATGCCAAATGAAATGTCCAAAAACATGCCAAATGAAATGACCAAAAACATACCAATAATTGATCCATTAGATAACATTAAAACAAAAGCATTACATAAGAGTTTAACCAAAAACAAATGTCTAAGTACCAACTGCAATTGTTTTGGTGATACTAAAAACAATACAGTTTAATCAAAATACAAACATCACATGACATAATAGTTTAACCATAATACAAACATCACATTACATAATAGTTTAACCAAAATAAGAGCATCACATGATAAAAGAGTTTACAATGGATCCTTCTCTTTTCCTTTCTTCTTCTGTTTTCCTTTCTCATTCTCTTTTCCTTTATCCTTCTCTTTTCCTTTCTCCTTCTCTTTTCCTTTTTCATTCTTCTTTTTTCCCTTCTTCTTCCCAACAGTTGGTAACTGCCCTTTGCAAGTCCTGGCATTGTGTCCTTTGTTGTTACATTTGGTACATGTAACAGTTTTTTGTGCTCTAGAAACTGTATTCCCTTTGATCATATCCTCTTTTTCTGTAGCTGACTTCCTTCGTTTCTTTTTTGGTCTTCCTATTGGGACACAGTGTTTTAGAGGCAACAAAGTAGTTGGACAAGGTGACTTAATCCACATTCTTCTACCATTTATCGGATCCACTTTGAAAGAGTACATGTTCCTCCAGGTTGATAGCCAATAACATTCATGAACAAAAGTTTCCGGAATACCAATTGCACCATTATTTCTCCTCATGTCCCAGATTGCAGATACAGCATGTTTGCATGGCATTCTAGTTATTTCCCACTTCTTGCATGAACAAGTTCGTTGATTCACATTCACTAACACTGATCTTGCCAAGGTCCACTCACTTGGTACTTCCCATTTCCACAAAATGATGTTGTATACTCCTCTGCCTGATCTTTGATCTTTTGCAATAGCTTGGTAGCTGTTGGAGTCAAAGGGCCTGTTGCTTTGTCAATTTCTTTTTCAACATTCACAATCCTCTTCATGATGTACTCCCGGATGAACTCTAAGCAATTGATAATTGGTGTGTCACGTCCGTCTATTATTTTGCTATTAAAGCACTCGCATATGTTGTTTATCACAATATCAGAATGTGCTCTCCCTATTAATTAATATAATACATGTATAATTGGTTAGCAAACATTAGAGTATACAACAATAGTTATCATACATTATAATATATAACATGGTCAAACCTGTAAAATGAGAACGTGCCCAATGTTGAGGTGGTATTTGTTTAAGCCACTCATAACATTCTTGGTTTAGTTTTCTAACTTCTTCCATTTCTTTTTCAAACCCTTGCACAATATATGTTGTTGAACAATTCCAAAGCAGTTCTTTAAACTTATCCCCTCTCCAACGTGACCTCATATTTTCGTGTATGTGGCGAACACAATAACGATGCTCTGCACAAGGAAACAAATCTGCGATGGCAGAACTTAAACCTTACAAGAAATATACATTATGTCAATGATTTCTTTTCCTTTATATATTAGTATTCAAAACACAAGAAAATAACCTTTTGCCTGTCTGATATAAATGTAAAATTTGAATTTGAAGCCAACCCTAGGTCATCACCCAAGTGAGTTAAAAACCATGTCCAAGAGTTCAATGTCTCAGCTTCAACCACAGCATATGCTAAAGGATATATTCCATTATTCCCATCTAAAGCCTGTGCAATACAATCCAATAAATAAAAGTAAAAAATAAATCAAAATATATGGTTCAACCACAACATAAGAGAAAACGTACCACAGCAGATAAAATTTGACCATGGAAAGGTCCTTTCATGAAAGCCCCGTCTACCCTAAGAAAATCCCTCTTCCCTGCTGCAAATCCTTGCTTCAAAGCACCAAGGCACACATACACACGTCTGAAGGTTCTTGTCTCAACATCAGGATTTGGTTCACTTTCGACATCAAGCTTGATAGTGGTGTCTGGGCTTTGAGTCTGCACTTCTAACAAATAATCTTGTAAGATCTTGTACTGAGTGGCATAATCACCCCTGATAATTTTTAAGGCTGCTTCTCTTGCCCTAAAAGCTTTCATCTTAGAAATATCTACTTTGTAGATACGTTGAAGTTGTTCCCTTAAAGCCTTGACTGGAATTTTTGGGTTTGCTTCCACCAGTTGTAGAATTTGCTTTGAAAGAAACTTGTAATCACAAGCCCTAACCTTTCTTGTTTGAAGACATTTATGTTCACTAACATATGTTTTAACTGTCCAATCCTTGTCACGTTTCCACTTACTGGCTAAAAGAACCCAAGGACACTTACCTTCTTCATTGACTACTTCTTGACCGGTCCCACCACCTAGGCTTGTTATGGTTCCCCTGCATACAACCCTTACTCTGTTTTTATCATTCTTCTCAAAATCCAACTCCCTTCTTGTATCTATTGCATGTTGGTTAACCCTATCTTTAAACTCCTTTGACGAATTAAATTTCTGATATAAATAGAAAGGCTCACTGACTTGGGCGTTTTCGTTCTCATGCGCCCTTCTAATAGCTTTAATCTTTTTGTTTCTTTCTCCTTCTATCCCATCATCCGATGAAGAGTCAGACAAGAAAAGTTCCATATCTATAACTTCAAGGTCTGCTTCATTCCCATCTTCTGTAACTACATGATTCTTTCTTTTAGAAGCACCTCCAATCCACTCAACATCTGGGTCAACATTCAAGTGGAATTCTCTCATGTCAACTTCAACATCATCAATGATATTGTCTTCGTCCACAAGAAAGTCACCATCTTGACTCTCACTATCATCACCACTGTTGATCTCATCACCACTGCTATTATAATCACTACTATGTTCAATTTCAGTTTCCATGATGTTTGCATTATCACTTACCATGTCCACCTTGTCAATTGAAGGCTCATTTCTAGTAGGTGAAACAGGAGGGTTGTTTGTATTAGGCTCAAATGTCAACACATCATTAGGCTCAACTTGTGTATCATGCCATTCCAAAAACAATCTTTTTGGGGTACAATCAATCTCAACTATATGTACCTTAGATGGGTTTGGTGACATCGAGTATGTGTGTAATTTCGTTTGCCCGTGCTCTGTATACACCTCTATTAGCTTATGCTGGCCAACATATTTTGCTAAATGCCTTACATCATCATCTGAAACTAAAGCAAACAAGCCAAAATCCAAATCGCACAGTGGCCTTCGAAAATGATAGTACATCTCCACATGTAGGTTTTCATCGATATACCCAAGTTTCACCATCATGTCATCAATATCGTGAACACAGAAAGTCTCGATGTCTATTAACTCAACGTAATGTCTCTTTCCGTTTACATACTTTCCTTCCAGGAAAATCAGTAAACTTTCCACCATGGTTTAATAGCATGCAAAACATGGTCGGATGATCACCTATTAAGGAAATGCCCCAAAAATTTTGATTAACATTTGATTAGGCTTGTAGGATTTCATGAAGCAAATGCAAATAAAAACGAGATTAGGGACTAGGCGGACTTACCATATTGAAGACGAACTTCTGCTTCACTGATCATCCGTCCTCGTGCTTCACTTAAATTCCAAACCGGCATTGTTGATTATTTGGAAAAGCATACAAAGTTTTAGCTAGCGACTAGGGTTTTCGTTTGAGAGAAAAAAGGGAATTCGTCTGACAAGTGTGTGTTTGTGTGTGTTTTGGTTTGACGATGATCGGAATCGTAAAACCATCCGTCTTCTAAATGGCGCTAATATATTGTAGGGTTGAAAGGACAAAAATGCCCCCAACGTGCCACTCATGTGAGTAGTTCCTAACCCTAAATAAGACGGAAAGTTAACTAAGGGACTAGGCGGGTAACGAAATAAAGTTATAGGGATTGTCCGAGTTAAAAATTCTTTACAGGGACGAAGCGTGCAAGTAAGAGCAAACCATAGGGACCAACCGTGTAATTTTCTCTTTTTTTTATAACTTAACATGTGATTCTTGACCCGGTTTATGTCCGATAATGGTGAGATTGATGAATTTCTTTAAAAATATATTAGGATGATGATGGTATTGTCCAAAAAAATAAGAATTAATCCAATAAAAAATGAATTTAAAAAATTATCTAAAAGAAATTAATAATCCAATAAAGTAATATTTATTAATATATAAGTATTATATATTTATAAATAATATTTTTTAATATGTAATAATCCACTTAAAAAAAATTAATCCACTAAAAAGAAATAAAAAAATAATTATTTAAAAAAATAATCCAATAAAATAATATCAATTAATACATAAATATTCTATATTAAAAATAATATTTATTAATATATAATAATCCAATAAAAAGAAATTAAAAAAATTATTTAAAATAAATTAATAATCTAAGAAAGTAAGAAGCAGAGTTTAGGGAACAATTGTCTCTCCAGCCTAAGGATGAGCAAAAGGACCGAACCGGCCCGAACCGGACCGGAACCGGGAACCGGCTTCGGCCAAAATCAAAAACCGAACCGGCCCCGACGGTTCTACCGGTTCCGGGTTCTACCGGTTCTTGTCGTGTCTTTAAATGTTGGAACCGGTCCTCGAAAAATTGCATCATACGGTTCCAGTTTTTGTCGGTTCTACCAGTTTCGGTTATATCGGTTCCGGTTTCTACCGGTTCCCAGTTCCAAAAATCCACAAAAATAACGTCTCGGTCCCGGCCCGACCGGTTCCATCGGGTTCCAGTTCCGGTGCCGGTACCGGTTCCGGCCGGTTCCCCGGTCCATATGCTCATCCTTACTCTAGCATATTCAGCCAGAAATATATGGTTTTAGAGCTTTATGAGAACGACATATCATACCGGGAAATACCTATTTTTTGTGCATATCAAACAGTTTTTTCGATACATTCAGTCAGAAAGATCTGTTTAGACCTGATAATATGTCTATCAAATAAGGCCTAAGTAGTTTATAAATATATACAAGAACTAAACTTACATTTTGTAAGACATGAGTATTGTAGCTATTTGTACAAGATGCAATGAACAATATACAAGTTACATAAGGTACAATTTCAATCTCTTAATTTTGTATAATCTGTTATTTTTTGCCCTTTTATTTTGCAAAAATGATATTTTTCATCCATGTATTTTTTAAGATGTCACTTTCACCCATCAACTTTCAACTTTATAAAATATCACTTTCACGTCTTGGTTTTTTAAACTTTCATGTTTGTCCTCTAGTATATATATAATACGATTTTACTTCCTCTACTTTGTAAAATGCATTTTCAACTCCTCTCTTTTTTAAATGTTACTTTAACTCTCTCAACTTTCAACTTTGTAAGTCAATTTTCACTCCTAATATGCAAAAAAACACGTAAAAACGCGCAGTAAAACGTGGGCTCAATTATACTTCAACATGGGTGGTATGAACTTTATCAAACTCATATAATATGTAGATAACATTCTTCTGATGCGTAATAACATTGATATGTTTGTATGAATTAAAACACTTACTATCAAATCACCTCAATATGAAATATCTCAATGAAGTCTCGTATATTATAGGCATATAAATACATAAAATGGAAATCAAAGAACATTTATGATTCTCCAAAGGCATATATGTTTAGGTGTTGTTTGTTTTTTCAAAGCAAAAATTAATGAAGTTTGCAGACCACTGCTGCAACCCTCTTTAGCAAAAGAGAGTGATTAAACGGACGCAACCTGTGATAAGAAACATGTTTTTTTAACATCTGCAAGCTGCTACAATAAACTAAATTTTAAATAAACTGATTTTACAAATTGAACATAGTTTTTTAACATCGAAATTTTAATAATTATAGTCTTAAAACATTGAAATAAAAGTTATACAATCAAATTAGTCTTACAATAACAATTTGAAACAAAATTCATACAACCAAAACCACTGTAAGATCCCGAGATTTGCAAGTATTTTTGAATCCTCTCTTTTATTATTTTGTCATTTGTAGTCCTTGGGGTTGGAAGAGTCAAGCCATGCGAAGTCTAAGGGCTAAAATTGCAAATTTGAGAACAAGACGAGTAAGCTAAGCATACATAAGCTACGCTAAGCATACTAGGCGCGCCCTAGTACGTTGGGTGTACACTTGTGTACGCTAGGCATACTCACGAACAGATAGAAACCCTAATATTTAGGGTTTGGGTGCTTTATAAACATCCTTATGAACTCAAAACCCTCCATCATCTCAACCTCCTTAGTTTCGAGCTGTTTCCCCCAAACCCTAACCCCCTTTATTGAGTGTGTGAGCTAAAAGAGTGTGTTTTGAGTAGTTGGAGAAGAAGGTGTTGCATCAAAAAGTTGGAGAAGGAAGACAAGCTTGTAGATCTGAGGTTTCTTTGTGCTCTAGAAGCTCTAGGAGGAAAAAATCTCCAACCTTTATGCTTGTATGATGTAACGCCTGTGTTTCTGGGCTTGTCGTTAATGTTGATGTAATAGTCTAGGTTAACATTTGTAACTTGTTTCAAAATAATTGAAGTGTATTATTTGAGTATTATGTGTTTTGTGCTTAATTGTATGTCTTAATTAAATTAAGTATGACAATAAGTATCAAAATGAAATGTTAGATAAAGCCGATATTTATGGATAATGTTGTAGTAGATGAAACGAGGTTTCCGAATATATATAGAATGCCGAAATCCGAGTTATAACGAAGAAGTTATGATATGTCGAAGTTTCGCGACAGAACCGGCACGACGCTGAATGACGTAAAATACGAAATTAAGATAGAGCGATATTTAGCCCTAGTGATCTAAACGAATGTTGTAGAGTTCGTTAAACCAAGAGTGTGCATAAAAAGAATGCCCAAATCTGACTTCGTATGAGGAAGTTGTGATTTTTCTAAGTTTCAGCTTAGCAGTATGCAACCCGAAACTCAAATTCGAGATCGAGTGATTTTTGGTCGAAGCAATCTAAACGAGAATCGAAGATCTTGTTATTAGTAGTGCGATGGTGAAAAGACATACGAAAATGGACGTTAGATGAAGAATTTATGAATTTATAACGGAGTGTTCATGTCCCGGCCTACTAAAAATAAATCAAACTTAGCCGACGGAGTCTAAATGAAAGTTGTAGAGTATAGTCTCACCTACGCGTGGATATAAAGAACGTCAAAAATGGAGCTCGTATGCGAAAGTTACGCAAGTTTGAAGTCTACTTAATCGAGTACGCCCAGCGTACCCGGAACCGCCTCAGCTACGCATGCAATGACGTCACTCGAGTACATATGCATGCAATGACGTCACGTACGCCCATCGTAAGGCCTAGTACGCCCAACATACCTAGATTTACGCCCATCGTAATCGAGGTTTCAATACCCTATAAATAGATGTCGATGGCTGCCGATTTCTTTTGTTCAAACTCTTCTCTCTCACTCGTTTTTACCCCGTTTTACGTGCAAGAAATATCCCGAAGCCCCGGTATTAATACCGAGCCCCGAAGATCCCGAGAAGTGAGATTCCCGAGCTGAAGCTCTGCCTGTGAGAAGCCAACTTTTGTGAAGATCTTCTAGATCTACCGAAGAATACTACTTCTACAAGTCGTAGTGTTGTCCGATCATCTTTGGATCAAGTGAGTGTGTAGTTACTTTCTTCTAACGCATAATTATGAAGTATTTTATACGAAATATGTGTTATGTGTATATTTTGTTGTTATATGTGTGAATGTATATTCACTTTCTTCTATCTCATAGATATGATTTATTCTATATGAAATACGTGTTATGTGTATGTGTCTCATATGTTGTTTGGAATATGTATTGAATAAGAATGCTATACAGGTTTTAAACTATGTATAAAAATATATATTTTTATCTACTAATATGTTGGGTAGAACATGGGTAGATAGTTGATGTGTGATAAACAGATGAAAGGCCTTGATGTTGTTGTTGTTAATCTAGTTATTCAGCGGAGTATGGATAACGACCACAGACTCTTTCTAGACAGTCCTGTGGAACGCTAGCAGGCTCATAACCTGTAGGTGTTGTGAACGATGTGTTCACCGATGTACTCTATCCCCCCTCATGGTCACCTTTAGGACATCTACTGTTAAGGAAACCGCTTTGCAGTAATGTTCGTCCCGATGAAAATCCTAGATTAGGTCCCCTAAGATAGATGTTGTTTTAGGGACGTAAAGTGAGAATAACGGGAATGGGTAATCGGGTTATTGTTGGTTGGTGAAATCAAATATAATTATTTATTGCGGTTTGAAAACCCTATATGCTCACCAGGCTCCCAAGCCTGACCCACTCAGTTTTGTTGTATTACAGGTAGTGGCGCGAGAGCATAAGCTGGATGACTTATCAAGATCTTTTGATATGAGACCAGTTGTTATATGTAACTATTGTATGGTCTATCTTTTGCTGTTTATGCTTTTGTGTATGTATCGGAACATAACATCTCGAGTTTTGATTATATAATGAAAATACTTTTCTTTATGAAATGCTTTGGTAAATATTATTTTATCATATTTTGTTTTTGGGAACAAATTCCGCAACTCTTTTAAATCAAAAGGATTTACTCTGAAATTATTTTAAAAGCATAAATGAAACCGATCTTTTCTGTCCGTGATTTTGGGGATGTCACATATGATGTAGATCTTGCCATGCTAGCTTTATGAAACCATTTCTTGTCCCAAAAGTCCCAAGTTGGTGCATGTTACCTTTTGAATGAAAAAAGTTGTCCTTTCAGACCCTAAAAAGGGTCCTAAGTGATAAAAATGATATCCCAATGGTTGAAAGTGTCCCATGCATGTAGTAGAAAGGTCTTAATGGGTTAAGACCATGTATTAAGAACTTTTTGGATGTCCAAAGTCTTAAAGCTCAATACTTTATGGTTCTAAGGCACATTTGGTCGATGGATCCGGAGTTTGGGCTTAAGTGCTCGAGTCATTAAGCACTTATTAGGGATTTTGGTGAAACTTGCGGACGCGCCACATAATTTTTGTACACCCAAAGTACTAAGTCAACCACCCCGATGGTGGTCAACACAAAGCAGAGTACGCCCAACGTACCAGAAGAGTATGCCCCGCGTACGCCCTCTATTGGGCTTTTGCCGATTTGGACTTCGGGATTGGGCTCCTTTTTGGGCCAGTTTGACATGAGCCTTGTTGGGCTTTCTGAATAAATGTGTTTCGGGAAAGTAGTGGTAATATATCTTAAAATGAGGCCCAATTAGGGAGTTGGGGCCCAATTGGGAAAATTGGGCCATGATGGGCCTTATTGTTGGATTAGTGTCTAAGCCCGTAACCATATTTGTCAAGTACTTGACCCGATTGTGCATGGTCCTTTTGGGTTGCCTTCACCAAAGCAACTTGACTGGAGAAATAATAGAGAAAGAGGTTATTATGATTTATTAATATGCTATAAGAATAATATATTAAAGGATAAATCATATTTGTTTAATTAATATTGGTCAATAATTAATTAAGAATTAATTCAGTGATCAAAGTGTAATTAATTAAACTAAAGGGGTTGAATTGTAATTATGTGATAGTTACAAAGTAGGGTAAGGATTATCCTAGATATGGGTTGGACGAATTCAAGGGGATAAGGATCCTTGAAATCGTCCAAAGATAAGGACATTCAAGGCTTATCTTATGGTTACTTGGTGGGCAAGCAACTAGATAAGGATAAGGACTGAAAACCTAATTTATACACCTATATAAAGACCCCTAAGGCCATAAGAATTCGTCCATGCCTTGTCTAGGGTTCCTAGGGACGAATTTCATATCTTTTCTCTCTCTCTCTCTCTCTCTCTCTCTTGCCTCTCCATTTGCTCTTGGTGTTTGTGAGCCATTAGAGGTACTACACTTGTGGTACTTGCTTTCAAAGACAAGAAGATTCAAAATTTAAGTTGTTATTACAATATAACAACAAGAGGTATGTATTTCATCTTTCCTTATGGATTTCGAAATTCCTAGAAGCATATTAGGGTTTCTATATGTGTTCATAATGTTGTGTATCTAATAGTGAAAACATAGATCCAATTCTAGGGCTGCATGCACACATAGGATTGTTTGTACAAAACCCATTAGTGGTATCAGAGCCTTTGGTTAACTTGTTTTCAATTAGTATTATACAATTGTATGAACTTGACATACTAGGGTTTATATCCAATAAACCCTAGGAGGCTTGAAATTTCGAGATTAGGGTTTCTATACCCTAATTTGCAAAAATTTGAAAGGTTTTTCATATCCTTTCCTTAAGCCTCAAGATTTCGAAATCTAGGGTTTGTAAAACCCCATGATTTTCGAAATTAGCCTCCTCCCCAAGATAAGATCCTAAATTTTAGGGATTTTGATTATCCTATATCTTGTAATTATCCTTTAATGGTAATATATGGTAATTAAAGATTTTGAATTATCCTATCCCATGATTTTCAAAATTTAGAGGGATTAAAAAGATTAGGATAAATTAATTGTTTAATTGGTAATTATCATTTATGATCTAGATAATCCCTTATGATTTAATAATTTAAATTAATAGTTTAATTCAAGATAATTATTAAATCAAGAGTTTTAATATTTAAAACTTTAATTTAAATAGTCTTGAATTCGAAAATTTTAAAGTGAGATTAAAACCTAATTGTTTTGAAAAGTTTCAAAACTTGCCCTCAAGTTTTGGAATTTAAATTGGTTGATAAAAATTTTAATTTTGAAAAACGTTAAATTCTAAAACCCTAAATTTGAAAAAAATCAAATTACACTATAGCACCTGGTTCCTGGTATGTAAGATTTATTTGAGTATTTTGTATTATTGGCCTTGGACTCGGCGAGTTGGAGGCCCGAATCGCCGAGTAGATACGGGACTTGGGATGCGGTTAAGTTGGCGACTCGGCGAGTCCATATTATGGACTCGGCGAGTCCGCGCTGTCTGTTGAAACCCTAATTTCCAAGGGTTTGCACCCTATTTAAACCAACCATTTGCGCCCCAACTCAGCCCCCTTCACACTCAGAAGCTCTCCATACATTCTAGCCCTTGTTCTTGTGAGTTTGAGGCTTTTTAGTGTGTTTTCTTGAAGATTTTGGGAAGGAAGAGGAGTAGATCAAGAGGAAGGGAAGGAATCCAAGCATCTTTGTGTTCTCTCAGTAATTTCTTGGAGGTATAACTCGGTTTCCCTCTGTTTCTATGCTTATGGCTTCATTAAAGCCCTTTTTGATCCATTTCCAAGCTTATGTATGCTTGTGGACTCGTGATAAGCTGGGTAACTTCTAGATCTAATCGAGCTCCAGGAGCTTGGATCTACTGCCTTTATGGACCCATGTTGCATGAACACCCTAGATCTACCCTTTTTGGTGCATTTTGAGCCCTAAAACCCTCATTAGTGAGTATCTACACGTAAAGTTGGAAACTTTACGTGTTATTCATGCTCTAGGAACCCAGATCTGCGGATAGCATAAGCTGGATTCAAGCAAAATCGACCATATAGAGACTGCATGGTAGCAACTCGGCGAGTCGTTCATCTGACTCGGCGAGTCTGCTCGTGAGTCTCCGAGTTTGTCCCCTTTTCGTTGTGTCGAGTAGAGTAGTGAGTCACGGGGTGTGACTCAGCGAGTTGGAAGCCAGACTCATCCATGAAGGAACTCGGCGAGTCATTGCCCTAACTTGGCGAGTTCAAGGCAATCTTCTTAGATCAAGAACAGACTCGGCGAGTTGTTCATACAACTCGACGAGTCTCAGCATAAGTGTTCATCAGATGAAGATGAACTCGACGAGTTGTTCATACAACTCGACGAGTAGGATGAAGGAGTTGAACATCAGTTTGGAAGGAGAACTCGTTGAGTCAACGCCTAACTCGACGAGTAGAGACGGGATCCAGGTCAGTCGATTGGACAGGGACTCGGCGAGTTGGCGAGCCAACTCGGCGAGTCGGGTCAACTGAAAGTTGACTCTGACTTTGACTTAGGGCATGATTAGGGGTAAAATGGTCATTTTACCCAAAGGGCAGTTAGCAGTGTTTGATTGAGTATGTTGTGGGAATTACAGCCGGAGGATTTCCGGAGCAGCAACAGTAGACAGTCAGTTCCCGATCAGATCAGCAGCTACTTCGAGGTGAGTTACCTTCCAGTAGCGGTGGGTCTACGGCCATAATGTCGGCCCACCAGTAGGAGTTGTATGTAGATGATTGTCTCTGTGATATTCATCTAGGGATTACTACTACTTGTGTTATGTTTATGTGCTAGTATGATATGATGCTATGTGTTAGTGACAGTAGGGGGAGATAGTCCCCGAGATATCCGGTCGGTAGGGCCGAAGGGGTAGTCATACCCAGCCATGTTAGATAGATTCTGATATTGTGATACATGTTATGTGGTAGTAGTAGAGGGGAGAAATAGTTCCCCAGTATCCGGTCGAGAGGACCGAAGGGGAGGCCAACACCCAGATATGCTAGGCAGTATCCGGTTGAGAGGACCGAAGGGGAGGCCAGCACCCAGATATGCTAGGCAGTATCCGGTCGAGAGGACCGAAGGGGAGGCCAGCACCCAAATATGTTAGGCAGTATCCGGTCGAGAGGACCGAAGGGGTAGGTCGGGCACCCAGATATGCCTGACAATATATGTATGTTATGTGATTATATGGTATGTGGTACAGTGGGGGAACTCACTAAGCTTCGTGCTTACGATTTTCAGTTTTGGTTTTTAGGTACCTCTGCTTCAAAGGGGAAGGAGCCGGCGCGGTAGCGGCCTATCACACACACTCTTGTTTCCGCAGTTATGAGTTTATTCTGGGATTGATACTCTGATATTTTGGTTGTTCAAGTGTTGTGGATTTCAAATTTGGTTTCGATGTGAAATGGTTTAATTAAACAATGTTTTAATTATTAACTAGTAAGTGAACTCGTGGTAAACCACGGGTCGGGTCGGGTCGGTTTTTTGTTGGGTTTTTTCTATTTAACTCATAACTCATAATATGATTTTAGTGCAACACCTAATGAATTCATGTCAATAGACACATAAGTTGTACATATACTAACATAATAATACATGTATAAAATAATTACAGTATATCGAGTTGCAGCTATATATTAACTACTATCAACCAAAACCCTATAATACCAACAACAAAAACTAACACCAAATCATCACCATCATCATGATCAATTCAAATGATATAACCAAAAGCAACAGTAAAAAACATACATACCTGTTAACAACACTCTTTGCATTTGAATCCTATGTACCTTTTCATTATATGTTGTTAATGAACAACATTTTTCTAAATTATATCTATATCATATATTGACACATTAAATTTGTCAGAGTAATAGTAAAAAATATTAAAAAAAACTCTTTGTGTAAATTGTTGTGTGGTTCCCTTCTTTCTTTCTCCTTGAAGTTTTGATATTTTATTGTGTACTTAATTCTCACATGTCTTTTCCCTGTAACAACTTAAAACCAATTTTATCCTTGCAAATTGTTCAAGAAGTATAAAGAGATTAAAAATTTTCAATTTTCATACATTTTCAAATGAAATCAAGTCAACATTATAATACATGTTGGTATTGCAGGAACAATTGATGATTCTTGATGTGATTCAGTTAAACCAAATGCATACTCTGGATGAATAGTTAACACTGCAACTTCACCTTTCTTTAGACTTCTATCAAGTCCATCAATAACTTGTTGTATCATTAAAGAAAAACAACACCATGTCATTGTTAGCTCGTGTTTTTCATTTTTCTTTTTAAACACCAAAATGATACTCACCTTCATCTATCTTGAACTGAAGTGGTGTCTTACTGTGTCCTTTATTCACAAACGGAGTTCCATCTTGGAGTTTCCCAACCAATTTCATTATAGAAAAAACAATAAGAGCACCACAAGTCTCACTTTTTGTCCATGTGGGATAAGTTCCCATACCACCGATTTGCTCATCCTCCGTCTAGCATTCCTAACTCTCTGCGGCATCTGGATAATCAGAAAACCAAACACAAAACTTGACATTAAACACAATAAATAGTATGTAATGTCACATATAATAAAAATTATAAAACAGTAGGCAGTTGGTTCCTAAACACTACTAAATGGATATACAGAAGCTTGTATGACCAAAAATCAGTAAAAAAAATTTCAGCATTATAACTCAGATTTTTTTTTTTTAGAAATCTAACTAAACATATTAACGACTTATTCCTTTCTTCCATCATTCGATTCTATCAAACGAAAAAGATCCTAACTAAGTTCAATATGAAACGACAAAATAAGTAAATATTATAGTAAAATTTCGTTCATAAGTAAATATTATAGTAATGTTTCGTTCATAACTAAAGCTTTTGATCAAGAAATCACTCCTTTTGTTGTTCCTTTTTATCAAGAAATCACTCCTTTTATTTTTTTAAACTCTAAAATAAAACTTTTGTTCATAACTGAATTCAAGGAATTTACAAATTAGATCAACAAATCCAAAGAAAATTATGTGATGGTGTCCAATGGGTGATAATAGTCTTTAATCTTTTACTTCACGAATCCATTAGAAAAGGTGTTGACCAAATGTACTAAAGTTTTCAATTGAGAGTAACATATATTTTGAAATTAATATTTAATGATTTTGGAATGTGGAATAAAGTCGTTGAACAGATAACCACACTTGGGAAAAGTTGATGATCGATACAGTGGCAGAACTAAGAAACATTTTGTCATTTGAAGCATCCGTGGCGTCCATGTGTAATAACAACTGTCTTGAAGTCGAATTTAAATTGGACTCAACCCGGTATAGCATTTCAATAAGCACAACCTCATCACCCTATACAAAATGACAAAAATAACCCTCAATATGCTGTTAAAGAACATTGTATGTGTATATATCTGGATCAGAAAACTAAGAATTAGATAATAGATATGTTGTTAAAGAACCCGCTATAGCATTTCAATAAGCACAACCTGATCACCCTATACAAAATGACAAAAATAGCGTTCAATATGTTGTTAAAGAGCATTGTATGTGTATATATTTGGATCAGAAAACTAAGAACTAGATAATAGATATGCAAACGAACCTTAAGAAAATGGCGATTGACCATCATTCTTCAATAATTTATGTATGTTCTTCCATGCGAGTTGGATGCCTTTATTTAGTGACAGTAAATTAATTAGGGCAATTTTTTTGTTGTTGGAAATTCTACATAGATATGATTGTTGGTCTTATGGTTGTCTATTGTTGTGAATTGACAGAAATCTAAGTGTCATGTGGATTCTTACATGTATGAATGAAGCATGAGATTGAAAAATAATTATACAATTTGCGTTCAAGCAGATTAGGAATGCAACATCCTCTTGAATTTTGAATTCAAAAGCGGGGTTTATGATCTTAGACGGTCTGAAAAAAGAAAAATCTATTGTTCCTACACATTTTCGATGTTTGGTTTGTACGATAACGAAACAAACAATCTTCAATTTCTAATTTCTATAATAACAACCAAAAAAAATCCGATGGCGGTGGAAGAGCATCGGAATGAAGAACACCAACAGAGCAAATTATCTGCCCAATCCCAAAATCATGAACAACAAAGCCACAAATTGTAAAATATTAGGGCTCACATGAAGAACCGAAGTCTTCAACACCAAAAATCAGGGTAAACAATTAGACATCTAATAAGGAATTCGTAAAATCAAGAGTAATTTTCAAGTGTTTTCATGGAAAATTGTAATAAACGTATGATTTTCTTTGAAAATTGTTCTGCGTAAGTGTTCTAGGATAAAATAGACCATTGATTTCGCCTTCATTGAACGATTCCTTACCTCCATCGCAGTCACCATTATGTTGGTTCCCCGATTTTGCTTCACATGAATTAAAATTCTCCAGCACATCCACTGCCCATGCAAAGTTCCACTATCAAAAATAAAACTCCAAACAGTAGACGACGACATCTCCGGTGGAATTAAATTCGCTGCATCTTCGTATTCTTCACAACAAAAAGTCAATTGAACTAATAAATTAAGAGACATATGAAAAGGAAATAAGTAGTAATTCAAAGAATCAAATATACACAATGGATTTGAAATATCTTATGACTCATAAGAGATGGAATTCAAACCCAAAATTCTTGGAGGAAAATAAGTCGTAAATGTGAAAGGAAGGCAGTCGGAAAGGAAGAAGGATGAAGTTCAAAGATTTTAGAAAAACATATGAAAAGCATTATTGGTGGGAGTATACGATCGGGGAAGACATATGTTGATACTTGAAGGACAAAAGTCAATTACTACAAATTATTGTGGTTAAAATCTGAAACAGGAATTTGAAGGACAAAAGTTAATTACTATAGATTATTGTTGTTAAAATCTGTAACGCCCGTAGATTAGGGCTAGTCAATTTAGAGACGATCAGCATCAAAAATGACTTTTTGATGGAAGATTATTTAGAAGGATTAATGTTAACCAAGTTGTAGTATATGTCACAAGGTTTCCGTGCATATAAAGAACGCCGAAATCCGAGTTATAACGAAGAAGTTATGACCTGTCGAAGTTTCGCGACAGAACCGACACGACCTAGCGCGACCCAGCAAAAACGTAAATAGTGAATTTAAGGCAGATAGATATCTATCCTTAGTGATCTAAATGAGAGTCAAAGATTTTTTCGATAGTAGTCCAACGATAAAAAGACAGACGAAAACGGAGTTCAGATGAAGGAGTTATGAATTTAGAACGAAGTTTTCCTGTCCCGGCCTACTAAAAATACTATATAAGTAATATACTTATAATATATTAAAAATCAATTCAAAATTAGCCAATGTAGTCTAAACGAGAGTTGTAGAGCATAATCTCACCTTCGCGGCGATATAAAGAACGTCGAAAACGGAGTTCGTATGCGAAAGTTATGAATTTCTGAAGTTCGGGGCGCGAAACCCCAAAACTGTCAGAGACCACGACGTGGCAAGCAGTGCCACGACGTGGCAAGTGTCCTGACACCTCCGGAAGGCCCCCAGATGCAACTTGGGATGACGCATGCAGTGACGACCAAACCCACGACGTGGAACAAGGTTGCCACGACGTGGCAAGGGCCAAATTTGCCCTATAAATAGATTTGAAGGGCCAGACGTTTAGGGTTGCTATTTTCTCTCTTCTCTCTCCCGTTTTGCATCGATTTGCGTGCCAAAAAATACCCCGAAGCCCCGGTATTATTCTCGAGCCCCGAAGCAAGTCCCGATATCCCGAAGATCCCGAGAAGTGCGGTTCCCGAGCCGAAGCTCTGCCCGCGAGAAGTTCGATTTTTGTGAAGATCTTCCAGATCTGCTGAGGATTACTACTTCTGCAAGTCGTAGTGCTGTCTGATCATCTTCTGATCAAGTGAGTGTGTGGTTACTTTCTTCTAACGCATAAATACGAAGTATTTTATACGAAATACATGTTATGTGTATATTTTGTTGTTATATGTGTGAATGTATATTCACTTTCTTCTACCGCATAGATATGAAGTATTTGCTATGAAGTATGTGCTAGGTGTTTATACATTGTTTGTTTACTTGAGATAAATGTTGAAATAATGTGTTATACATGTTTTAAAAGATTTAAACTTTATATGTGTTTGCATCTACAAATATGTTGGGTAGAACATGGGTAGATGAAATAGTTGATGTGAGACGAAATAATAGGTGTTTTGAACTCAATGTGTTCATTAGGTATTTTGAACTATATGTGTTCACTTGGTGTCCTTGAACTCAATGTGTTCATTAGGTATTTTGAACTATATGTGTTCATTAAGTATTTTAGAACTCAGTGTGTTCATTAGGTATTTTTGAACTCTACGTGTTCACTTGGTGTTTGGACTCAATGTGTTCATTAGGTATTTTAGAACTCTATGTGATCACTTAGTGTTTGGACTCAATGTGTTCATTAGTTATTTCCGAACTCTATTTGTTCACTTGGTATTTTTGGACTCAATGTGTTCATTAAGTATTTTTGAACTAGATGTGTTCACTTGGTGTTGTTGAACTGAGTGTGTTCACTAAGTGTTTTAGAACTAAGTATTCACCAGATGTTTTGAATTAATGGTTCACTAGGAGTGTTAGAACTAGGTGTTTGTTAAGTATGTTGAACTAAGTGTTTACCAATCGTAATTTGTGGACCTTGGCAGTGGTGGACTTTGTGTCAATTCCTTAGGTCAATCCTTAGGAATAAATGGATAAAGGATAGTTGATTCTTAGGGTAAATCCTTAAGAAATAAAGGAGATAATGGGAATGAGTATTTGGGTTGATTGTTTGATAATTCAATATAATAAATGTATTATTGTGGATTGAAAACCCTACATGCTCACCAGGCTCCCAAGCCTGACCCACTCAGTTTTCTTTGCATTACAGGTAATGACACAAGAGTATAAGTTGGTGGACTTGACGAGAGGTTTTGGATTATAGATCAGTAGTTGAATAACTATTGTAAGGTCTATTTTATATTGTTTATGCTTTTGGTCTGTATCGGAACATGACATCCCGAGGTTTTATTATTTAATGGAAATACATTCTCTTTGAGAAATGTTTTGATAAAAGGTTATCATATTTTATTTTGGGAACAAATTCCGCAACCGTTTTCTTTAAACGATCACTCTGATTTCTAAAACAAAGCATAAACAAATCGGTCTTTTCTGGCCGTGAAATTGGGGATGTCACAAAATCTGAAACATATAAAGTTTACTGTTCATAACCACGACGGGTTTTAATATATGTATATAATGTTTTCTAAGTAATGTTTTAAAAACGAAATTTTTGGACGTGAAAATTGGGTTGTTACAAGTTGTTATCAGAGCCCTGGTTTGAGGGATTCAGACACACCTTTGGGGGTGTCTGAACTCAAATCGAGGGGTCAAAAGATTTTGAAAAAGAAAACGTTTTCTAAAAAGTCAAGTAAAGTATTTTAAGAAGAAACGAAGTGTGTGATGTGCGCAACCGGCCGAGCTCAAGTAAGTATTCCCCAAAGTACCCATACAAGCTTATGTTGTGTTTATCAGATTCAGTAGAACAACATGCTAGAATAGGACTAATGATCTAGTAGTGATGCCTTATGTGCCTGCTTTATGTGCTTCAGTGTATGAAAATTGCATGCTAGAATCGAGTAGACAACAGTAGGATAGCCTGTTAGGTTGTGCCTGATAGTATGAGTTTAGCTCTGTATGCTAGATCAGTTTCTCTCTATGAGAGCGGATTTGCTTGAGATTGTTCCCTTAGTTCGAATGCTGCTTGCTTTGTGCTTTGTGGGACTCTGAGTGGTGGGAGTAGCCATTAGGTGAATACGTCACTTCACATGTGATCAGGGTTGAATAATCTTAGAGTGCTGGATTTGGCCCTATTGCGCAACTCTCGTTTGAGTCTAACCGTTGTAGGGATGAGCCTGTTACTCGAAGGATTCTCCGAGCCTCACCACATGTGATGGTATTCAGGTAATGGTTAATTGTCACTACTAAGAGGCCTTCAGCAGCTGAGGACCTGGTAGGGTGGAGCCTGAGATTTCCCTAGGGCAAGCCTAGGATGAGTATATCAGTGATCAGCCGTAGTGGAAGGGATCTGGTGGAGTCGAGGCAGTCCTTGAAGAAGGTACAGATAGATGTGGAAGGTAGTATGGGCCCGTACTACTGAAAGCAGAGGATCTGTACCCGAACCAAGGAAGGCCAAGATGAGACCAGGGAACTTATAAGTAGTTGTGAACCCTCAAGAAGTATCAGTATCACTAATGATTGTTATTATGTATTGCAGAATAGTGGTACTTCGATTGAGGCCGATAGATGGCGGTTCAGGAGAGGGGTCAGGTTCAGGATCAGGTTTCGAGCCGGTAGATGAGGGACTACACGAGTTCATCGCGTCAGAGATCACCAGGGGTATCCTTGAGTCGACCCCCATTATCTTCGGGTCGATGAAGGAAGGGATCATCGAGTTGATGGAGGATCGCCTCAGGGCGTTCAGGAGTGACATGGCATCTGGCCAGTCGGGATCTCGCACGCTGTCCTTTAAAGACTTCAGGGGCAGTGGTGCGCCGGATTTCCACGGGGTGAAAGACCCCATTGCTGCCAGGTGATGGATTGCGGACATCGAGTCTGCACAGTTGACTAGCTTCTACCAAGAGGGGTCGAAGGTGAGGTATGCAGCAGGGTGGTTACGAGACCGAGCTCGAGATTGGTGGGAGTCAGTGGGTGACTCGTTAGGAGCCTCAACTATTGAGGCTATGACATGGTAGGACTTTGTGACCAGGTTCAGGGTAGAGTTTGCGCCGGCTGTCGAGCTTCAGCAGCTGGCCAGGGAGTTTTTGGACATGAGACAGACGACGGAGACTGTGGCGGAGATCACCGCCAAGTTTCGGGAGAGGGCACTGTTGGTGCCCCAGTATGCGGGCGATGAGGACATGAGGAGGACCCGCTATCATGACATGCTCCGGGCTGATATCCGGGAGCACGTTAGTTTTTCAGCTTGCCCCACCTTGGACTCTATGATTGCCAGGGCAAGGGAGAGGGAGATAGATTTGGAGCACATCCGGAAACGCAAGGCAAAGGAGGGACAGCCAGGAGGGGCTTCGGGGAAGAAGCCCAAGGGATCAGATTTGGGGCCAAAGGGCCAACAGGGACGGGGCCGCTGCAGGAAATGCGGCAAGTCGCACGAGGGGGCGTGCAGGTTGGGATCATCAGGCTGCTATAAGTGCGGCAAGTCTGGGCACTATAACAGGGATTGCACTGCTCCGGCAGCAGTTATTCAGACGTCTGAGTTGCTGTGTTTCCACTGCAACCAGAGGGGCCACAAGAAGGCCAATTGCCCCCAGTTGACAGCATCAGCGCCGGTGAAGGCGCCAACTCCAGCGACCCTGCAGATCACAGATGGCCGACAGGGCAAGGCAGAGGCTCCAGTGGTGAGGATCCAGGCATTTCAGCTGACCGTCGAGGAGGCACGCGCAACACCCGATGTGGTGACGGGTATGATTCTTTCCCTCTCATTTATTTATATGATGTTATGATATTGATATGTGCTCGGTGTGTTTATATATATGTGTTAGGATCGTTCCATGTGAACGGTATCCCAGTTTAGGTGTTGTTCGACTCGGGTGCTACCCAATCATTTGTTTCCCTTGTGCTTAGCAAGAAGTTTCCTGAGTCTTTGGGCATGTTGGATTGCCCTTTGGAGGTGGAGATTGCCGACGATCGATCGGTGCGGGCGTCATCAGTATTCAGAGATTGTGTTCTGAGGTTATTCAAGGAGTGCTATTTGGTGGATCTGGTTCCCATTCCGTTGCGTGGGAACAAGGTTATTATAGGCATGGATTGGTTGAGCCCTAATGGGGCGGTGATAGATTGCACACAACAGCTAGTGCGAGTCAGGACCCCAGGTGGGGGAGAGTTAGTGATTCATGGCGAGAGGCCACAGTGTGGACCTGCAGTATGTTCAGCAGCGAGGGCTAGACGCTACCTTCAGTAGGGATGCGCAGGATACGTCGCGTACGTGATGGATACCCGGGAGGCGGGTAAGGCGACAGTGAGCGAGGTTCCGGTGGTGCGAGATTTCGCAGATGTCTTCCCAGAGGAGCTTCCTGGGATACCTCCGGAGCGACAGGTGGAGTTCAGGATTGACCTCGTTCCTGGTGCGGCTCTGATAGCCAAGGCACCGTATCGGTTGGCTCCTCCCTAGATGCAGGACTTGTCTACGCAGCTGCAGGAGTTGCTAGACAAGGGATTTATTCGTCCGAGCAGTTCACCCTGGGGAGCCCCGAACCTGTTTGTGAAGAAGAAGGATGGGTCGCATCGGATGTGCATAGACTATCGGGAGCTGAATAAGGTAACAGTGAAGAATCGTTACCCACTCCCGAGGATTGATGATCTCTTTGACCAGCTTCAGGGAGCGTCTTGGTTTTCCAAGATCGATTTGCGTTCGGGATACCATCAGATGAGGGTCAGAGAGGAGGATGCCCAGAAGATTGCGTTTCGGACGCGCTATGGCCATTATGAGTTCGTGGTGATGCCGTTTGGGCTCACCAATGCTCCTGCCGCGTTCGTGGACCTCATGAACCGCGTATGCATACCGATGCTGGATCGGTCTGTGATAGTTTTCATTGACGACATCTTGGTTTATTCCAAGACATAGGAGGAGCATGAGGAGCATCTGAAGGAGGTATTGGAGACCCTGAGGAGGGAGAGCTTGTATGCCAAGTTCTCCAAGTGTGAGTTTTGGTTGCGCGAGGAGCAATTTCTCGGACACCTTGTCAACCAGAACGAGATTCTGGTCGATCCGGCCAAGGTCGAGGTCGTGATGAGGTGGGCGGTTCCGAAGTCTCCATCTGAGATTCGGAGTTTCCTAGGATTGGCAGGATACTATCGGAGATTCATTCAGGATTTCTCCAAGATAGCCGTACCCCTGACGCGGCTGACGAAGAAAGTCATTGTCTTTCAGTGGGGACCCGAGCAGCAGGCTGCGTTTGAGACACTGAGACAGAGATTGTGCGAGGCGCCAATTTTAGCCCTGCCAGAGGGTGTAGAGGATTTTGTGGTTTACTGTGACGCGTCCATTTTAGGGTTGGGCGCGGTACTGATGCAGAGGGGGCATGTCATTGCCTACGCTTCGAGGCAGCTCAAGCCTCACGAGGCGAACTACCCGACGCATGATTTGGAGTTGGGGGCGGTGGTTTTTGCCCTCATGATTTGGCGGCATTACCTCTACGGGGTTCAATGTACCATCTACACGGACCACAAGAGTTTGAGGTACCTCATGGATCAGCCGAATCTGAACGTGAGGCAGCGTTAGTGGTTGGACGTGGTAAAAGATTATGATTGCGAGATCCTCTACCACCCTGGGAAGGCCAACGTGGTGGCCGATGCACTTAGCCGCAAGGCGGCGCCAATCAGGGATATTTGCATGAGGATGACTGTAGTGACTCCCCTGTTGGAGCAAATTCGGGAGGCTCAACGGGAGGCTATCAAGAAGGAGCATCGGAAGAGCGAGCGTGTGGCGGGTCAGGTTTCCTCTTTCGATTATGATAGCCGAGGACTATTGACACTACACTGTAGGGTGTGGGTGCCATATCACGGAGGCATGCGTCAGATCTTGATGGAGGAGGCGCATAAATCTCGATTCTCTATTCATCCAGGGGCAACGAAGATGTATAGGGATCTTCGTCTAGATTATTGGTGGCCCTGCATGAAGTAGGATGTGGATTGGTACGTTGAGCGGTGCTTGACCTGCAGGAAGGTCAAGGCCGAACATCAGATACCGCATGGCAAGATGCATCCGTTCGACATCCCGTTGTGGAAATGGGAGGATATCACGATGGATTTTATCACGAAGCTTCCCAGGACCGCGCGTGGAGTAGATTCGATTTGGGTCATCGTGGATCGGTTGACCAAGAGTGCTCATTTTATTCCGATTCAGGAGAGCATATCGGCCTAGAAATTGGCCGACATCTATATTAGGGAGATTGTGGCGCGGCATGGGGTGCCAGTATCGGTTATCTCGGACAGGGATATGCGTTTTACTTCCAGGTTTTGGAAGAGGTTTCATGAGGATTTGGGCACTAGTCTGCATTTTAGCACTGCTTTTCACCCGCAGACGGATGGTCAGAGCGAGCGGACCATCCAGACTTTGGAGGATATGTTGCGGGCATGCGTGTTAGATTTCGGTGGTAGCTGGGATACCTATCTTCCCTTGGCTGAGTTCTCATACAACAACAGCTACCACGCGAGTATCGACCGCCCTCCATTCGAGATGTTGTACGGACAGAGGTGCAGGACCTCGATATGCTGGGGAGAGGTTGGTCAGAGGGTCATGGGGAGCACCGAAGTGGCGCTCAAGACTACCGAGAGGATTCATCAGGTTCGGAGCAGGCTTCAAACCGCACATAGTCGGCAGAATAGTTACGCCGACAAGCGCCGATCCGACCTGGAGTTCCAGGTTGGGGATATGGTTCTCCTGAAGGTGTCGCCTTGGAAGGGCGTCATTCGATTCAGGAAGCGGGGCAAGTTGGGCCCGAGGTATATTGGTCCGTTCAGGGTTGTAGCCCGGGTGGGCAAGGTGGCGTATAGGCTGGATCTGCCAGTTGAGCTCAGCCAGATCCACAACACTTTCCATGTTTCTCAGCTGCAGAAGTGCCTAGTGGACGATTCCACGGTAGTGCCGTTAGAGGATATACAGGTTGATGACAGCCTGAATTACATTGAGCGTCCAATGGCAATCCTTGACAAGAAGTCGAAGGATTTGAGGAACAAGCGAGTGGAACTCGTGAAGGTGCAATGGCAGCACCGGAAGGGATCGGAGTGGACTTGGGAGCCGGTGGAAGAGATGATGGAGCATTACCCCGAGCTGTTTCAGGATCGAGCAGCACACTTTGAGGACGAAGTCTAAAATAAGTAGGGGAGATTTGTAGCACCTGGTTCCTGGTATGTAAGATTTATCTGAGTATTTTGTATTATTGGCCTTGGACTCGGCGAGTTGGAGGCCCAACTAGCCGAGTAGAGACGGGACTTGGGACGCGGTTAAGTTGGCGACTCAGCGAGTCCATATTATGGACTCGACGAGTCCGCGCTGTCTGTTGAAACCCTAATTTCCAAGGGTTTGCACCCTATTTAAACCAACCATTTGCGCCCCAACTCACCCCCTTCACACTCAGAAGCTCTCCATACATTCTAGCCCTTGTTCTTGTGAGTTTGAGGCTTTTTAGTGTGTTTTCTTGAAGATTTTGGGAAGGAAGAGGAGTAGATCAAGAGGAAGGGAAGGAATCCAAGCATCTTTGTGTTCTCTCAGTAATTTCTTGGAGGTATAACTCGGTTTCCCTCTGTTTCTATGCTTATGGCTTCATTAAAGCCCTTTTTGATCCATTTCCAAGCTTATGTATGCTTGTGGACTCGTGATAAGGTGGGTAACTTCTAGATCTAGGTGAGATCGAGCTCCAGGAGCTTGGATCTACTGCCTTTATGGACCCATGTTGCATGAACACCCTAGATCTACTCTTTTTGGTGCATTTTGAGCCCTAAAACCCTCATTAGTGAGTATCTACACGTAAAGTTGGAAACTTTACGTGTTATTCATGCTCTAGGAACCCAGATCTGTGGATAGCATAAGCTGGATTCAAGCAAAATCGACCATATAGAGACTGCATGGTAGCGACTCGGCGAGTCGTTCATCTGACTCGGCGAGTCTGCTCGTGAGTCTCCGAGTTTGTCCCCTTTTCGTTGTGTCGAGTAGAGTAGTGAGTCACGGGGTGTGACTCAGCGAGTTGGAAGCCAGACTCATCCATGAAGGAACTCGGCGAGTCATTGCCCTAACTCGGCGAGTTCAAGGCAATCTTCTTAGATCAAGAACAGACTCGGCGAGTTGTTCATACAACTCGACGAGTCTCAGCATAAGTGTTCATCAGATGAAGATGAACTCGACGAGTTGTTCATACAACTCGACGAGTAGGATGAAGGAGTTGAACATCAGTTTGGAAGGAGAACTCGTCGAGTCAACGCCTAACTCGACGAGTAGAGACGGGATCCAGGTCAGTCGATGGACAGGGACTCGGCGAGTTGGCGAGCCAACTCGGCGAGTCGGGTCAACTGAAAGTTGACTCTGACTTTGACTTAGGGCATGATTAGGGGTAAAATGGTCATTTTACCCAAAGGGCAGTTAGCAGTGTTTGATTGAGTATGTTGTGGGAATTACAGCCGGAGGATTTCCGGAGCAGCAACAGTAGACAGTTAGTTCCCGATCAGATCAGCAGCTACTTCGAGGTGAGTTACCTTCCAGTAGCGGTGGGTCTACGGCCATAATGTCGGCCCACCAGTAGGAGTTGTATGTAGATGATTGTCTCTGTGATATTCATCTAGGGATTACTACTACCTGTGTTATGTTTATGTGCTAGTATGATATGATGCTATGTGTTAGTGACAGTAGGGGAGATAGTCCCCGAGATATCCGGTCGGTAGGGTCGAAGGGGTAGTCATACCCAGCCATGTTAGATAGATTCTGATATTGTGATACATGTTATGTGGTAGTAGTAGAGGGGAGAAATAGTTCCCCAGTATCCGGTCGAGAGGACCGAAGGGGAGGCCAGCACCCAGATATGCTAGGCAGTATCCGGTCGAGAGGACCGAATGGGAGGCCAGTACCCTGATATGCTAGGCAGTATCCGGTCGAGAGGACCGAAGGGGAGGCCAACACCCAGATATGCTAGGCAATATCCGGTCGAGAGGACCGAAGGGGAGGCCAACACCCAGATATGCTAGGCAGTATCCGGTCGAGAGGACCGAAGGGGTAGGTCGGGCACCCAGATATGCCTGACAATATATGTATGTTATGTGATTATATGGTATGTGGTACAGTGGGGGAACTCACTAAGCTTTGTGCTTACGGTTTTCAGTTTTGGTTTTCAGGTACCTCTGCTTCAAAGGGGAAGGAGCCGACGCGGTAGCGGCCTATCACACACTCTTGTTTCCGCAGTTATGAGTTTATTCTGGGATTGATACTCTAATATTTTGGTTGTTCAAATGTTGTGGATTTCAAATTTGGTTTCGATGTGAAATGGTTTAATTAAACAATGTTTTAATTATTAATGTTTTCTAAGTAATGTTTTAAAAACGAAATTTTTGGACGTGAAAATTGGGTTGTTACATACACCCTTATGGTTTTATTAAATTAATTAAGTGTATGATTAAAAGTGAGTTAATAAATCCATAATGATAAAGTTTATATTTTAAGTGTAATTTATAAAATTTAAACCGCCTAGTATTTTAAAAGTGTAAAATACACCCTTATACTATATATAACATTAAAAGTCTAATATTATATATGTATAACTTAAATGCTAGTCTTACCGTTAGTAGGCCTCATTCACGAAGCTGATCTATAAGGGGGGTATAAGGTTATGGCCTATAAAATGGTCGTTTAATGGGTATCCACTCTTACCCACCGCTTCCTTGATTGGTGGAGGGTCGTTAGCCGAACGGGTAGGATAGGGCAATCCTTTCTTCATTAATAAGTATAATGAATCTATGTAAAGTAACTAAACGCTTTTACAAATTCCCAATCCTAGTTACTTTAGGCAAAAGTGAAATTGATGCAATCCCATGAAATTACACTTTGTACCCTTGCTAAGACGTTAGTGGAGCGCGTGTGGTTAACCGGCACACTAATTGGGTTCTAAGCAAAGGTGGCAAAGGGTGACTCAATGTTTGTCATAGTTCGATGGAGCGTGTGTGGTTTACCGGCACATCGAATAGGTGACTGTAACAATGAGGGCACCATGTAGATTTGCATGGTTATTCACACCCACTTTGTGATCCTCGACATCCCAGTCACAAACGAGAGGGGCATATTGAGATTTAAACATGCCAAACTTAAGCCTTTATGTTTTTCATGGTGAAGAATTAGTGAATCGTCATTCACTTACCTCCGAATTATTTGCATGTTGGATTACGACATCCCTCTTCTAATGTGTAAATAATGTTGTTGGATCCTAGCCTTAATGTCTCATTTGGGTGTTTCATTAAGGATTCAATCAACTAACTTGAAACTTCTCCCGTTTGTAGATGTGAAAGTTTGACAACTATGGTCTTCCTAAATCAATTGGAAAAGGTTTTCCACATGAAGATGATGTTCCACGATTAGATTGTGGAAATGGAAATCATGCTTCATTTCCTCCACATCCTCTAATAATTCTCCCTGACCCACTTGTTTGAAGACTTGAAAAGTTCAAGGTCACTCAAACCCTATTGGCAATAAGACACAGAGATGGAAAGTATGTGTGTGCGCACGTCTTAAAGATGAAGTCACACATTGACAGGTTAAGGATGTTGAGTGTCGATGTCTTAAGGAAGTTGGTTGTTGACTTGGTTCTTCAATCACTTCTCGAATCATATGGTAAGTTCGTTAGAGAGTACTATATGATGGACCACGACGTGACCCTGATTGATTTGACTTATTTGCTTGTTGCTGCTGAATCAAAAATGATTTGGTGCACTGGTGGAGCAAATTTTTATGATAAATCAATATCCCAACCTTCTATGGGCAATGGAAACATTGGAAGTCCAGAAAGGTTTTCTCTATGAAAGAGAAAGGCTGAGTCTGAGATAGTCCTGTGTACCATTCCATAAGAATCCATGTGTTTATACTGCCAAAAGAAGGGGCAATGGATACGAAGCTGCCCAAAGGACTTGAAGAGTCTAAGGGATGGGAGAGTCAAGAAGTATGGCTCTACTTTAGGTATAAAATCCAATATCTAACTCCATTAAATTCCTATTCTTTATATATAATGTGATAAGATTACATTTGCATGGATTATAGAAAAAAGAGGAAGTTTGATGGAAGAGCAAGATGAGTCTGATCACGAAGAAATGGATTACGATCGCATGGATTCGAAGATCAGATTTTGAGCTTAGGAAGTTATGATAGATTTGTTAGGAGTATTTGATTACATAGTTTTTCAGTTGAATTTTGCATTGTAAGGACATGTTTTCCGCTGCTTTTATGAATAAAATAAATTTTGGTTTTATCTTATTTGTTTATCCTTACAATGGCATATATGAAAAATTGATGTTTGTGTACTTCTATTATTAGCAAAATGGATTTGATTCTTAATTAGGTTATTTATGGAAGTGTCTAGAGTTTACCAAATAGGGAGAGTTTCTCATCGCCCAAGTTTCAAGTGGATAGGAACTTGGAATCGTATAACAAGTATTATATGATGAATGGAAACTTTCACATTTGGAAATTTGGACTAATTCCTTGACAAAGTGTCAATTGAAGGACTAGGAGATCAAATACACTAGGGCGTGCATTGATCAAGTCTACCACAAGAGTGACAAAGATATTCGTCATGATTTACTAAAGTTTAGTGAATATGGTTATACCTATAAGATTGAGTATAATTCTAAGTTGATTGAAAGAGTTTCAATCAATAGCAAAACAAATAAGAAGAATCAAGTATGCAGAAAGATAAAAGTTTCTCTATTCTAAGAAGAAGGGAGAGTACATTTTATTATGTTTTATGATAAGTCTTAATGATTAAGAACCTTATCTCAATTGATCCTCTAAGTGAGTCTTAGTATAATTTGTATGTCTAAAAAGAGGAATCGAGAATTGTGGAAATGGTTAAATCAAGAAGTCAATCATACTTCGTTCCAACATCAAGTCTTAGAGTTATACTCCAAGATTGTGAATTGAGTGACAAGTCTTAAGAAGGTTTATAATAGTCATCAAATGTGGAATTTGGAAAAAGGATTTTCTTATTCTTGCACATTTGAAATTGGTAAGTTGTGATGTCTTAGATAAGACGAAGACCAACTAGGACCAATTATGTGAAGTGTTTTTGTCTAGATAAAAGCTACACTAACTCTTGAATATTTGTTTGTCAAGAAATATTTCTTGACAAGAGAACCTTATATGTCAAGGAGTCAGTGGGAGTCTTAATGGTCTTGAAAGGTTTTAAGAACAAATAAAAAATAAACCTTATCAATCATCACTAGCACATGACTCGAGGTTTACAACCTATCATGTTGACACTATTTTGTTTTCTGTGTCATTCCAATTGAGTTTTCTGTATACGTGAGTTCTACGAGTTCTCAATAGATTGTATAGAGGCAAGACACCTTGTTCAATGAAAAGTACATTGAAATGAAGGGGTGGGCTGCTCAATAACTTGGAAGTAATGGTGGGACCCTTGATGGCAAGAAATTAAGAAAAACAAGTTCTATCCATAAGAGTTTGGATTTGTCACTGGCATTATCTTGTGATTATGGTTATGACGAATTCACATGGATGGGAACGTATACACCACAAAATCTAAGTGTCATAAGGTTTCTTTCATTCATGAGAATGGTTGTGAGGAAACGCTTTCACTAAGAGATATTTTGAAGATAGCATTATGTGATTTGGGTTTCTCAAATTCAACTATGATTACGACATACTTCTTCATAGCTCGAATTGTGGGAAATGGCAAATGGGTATGAACATTTTAGACTTGTTGATATGAGTCCTAGAATCATTTAGACATATGCATATGAGCTGTCCAAGGAAAAGTGTATGAGGTTAAGAAGCTTAAATAAAGTCTTATCGAAGCATCTAGTATTAGAAATATGAACTTAAGAAATTGTTTTCTAGAAGTTCAACTGATTTCTGAATACATGTCGAAGCTAATGTAAGCATAAGTGTTATGCTGGTAAATAAATAATCATCATGTAAGTGGGAGCATGATTATTATGCCAAGTATTGCAAGTTAGCAATATTAATTATAGAAAACAAGAGTTATGCTTTGCAAAGTTGTAAGAGTTGAAAAGTTGTTTTTCTATAATTAAGGGAGAGAATATTGTACTTCGTTCAAAATCTAAAGCTTAGATTGAGAAATTTTAATAAATTTAGTCAAAGGATACATATTGTGTTCTTAAATTTCGATTATGATTACGGTATCCCTTTTCATAGTTCGAATTGTAAGAACGTCAAACATAAAATATTATGATAGAAGATTGATAGAGTATCGTATCTTTATGTAAGACATTATGCATCGTGTCCCATACGCTTCGGGTAAAGGATCGATTGCAAGTGCTATAATATTTGACCATTCTAAATTTTTTCCAAATGTATAGCGCATTAAGAGGGAAAAAGGACAAGAATCGGTTTTGACTAAGATAATTAAACAACTATCAAAGGACGATCCCATGTTCGCTGAGGATTGGTCGCTTGTGAGTAGTTGGAAGTATTGTATTGAATGGACCATATCGACATTATTATGAGTAGATAAGATTCTATTAAGAATGAGTTGTCAAATGGTAAATATGGAAACGTTTCCATAATTGGGAGTTGGAAATTAAGAATTTATGTCTAGATTAGAAAATTTTATGCAAAAGGATGTTCAAAGGAATGTACTTTGAGTGAGAGACATCACATCTATAAAATTGTTCTGTAACAATTTTTGATAGAGTACCTTGTGATTTTGTTGCCCGAGTCTTTGTGATTTTTGTGCCGTGACTTAACAAGAGGATCATTGCATAAAATATTAGAATTTGACATATTCTAAAAGGTGGCAAGAATTTGGTATTCTTACACTAATTATAAGGATTGGGGATTATGAAATGAGTTGCATTTGAAAAGTTTCAACTGATCTATTTCACAAAGTATGGACCATAGGAAACCAAAGTGTGCATGCTTGGAGCATGAGACAATTGTGGTTATGATTCGAGTTATAAAGTTGAAACATTAAACAATGGATAATGAGTAATCAATATGGTGATAAATAAAAGGTGTTTTATTTATACCCAAAGGTTTGGGACCATATAGGATTAGTATTATTCTTGTGTTTCACTTTGCATGTTTTGACTTCCTGAATAATTAATTATTTCAGAATAATCAAATTATTCGAATGGTCCACAGTCGTTCATATGTTGGAAGTAGATATGAATGAAGACTGTCATGAATTGGTTTGTAGATTGTCTAAAGTGTATTAAACATAGCAAAGGTTTACTACAACGTTCATGAGTGCTTATGAATATGATTTTGAGCATTGGATTAAACCCACACTCACTTGGATCGCTTCATGGATTTTATCATGAGCGATTGGTGAGACGATAATATCTTGTATTCTTGAAACCGAGATGTGTGAGTTGTATCTTGCAAATCGGTTACACATTGATAATATGTAAACGCACCAGTAACTTGGTGTTATAAAACTTATTGTTGTGTGTGATTTGGTGAGTGAGTGCAAGCAAACATTGAGTCGAAGTTTATTCGTTCCTTTTACCCAAAGTGGGATAAAAGCGATATATGTGGGCCCCTCGATGATTTAGTGATGACAAACGTAAATGCTCGGCCGGGCTAGGGCTAATTTAATTTGTTCAATTAGTCGTCGTAAATCGAAAATCGGGAAAAACACATAAACTGAGAGAATGATTTCAATCCATGTCTCACGTCTATACGATATCTAGAATGGAGGAATATATGATCCCTTATCTAAATGACAAGTTACTGATAAGATCAGATTTCGACAGCGTCTTTGAGAGCTACGATTGCTAATCGGGTAGTACTTGCTATTATAGTTACTAGACTTATCCAAGTGGGAGACCGTTGGATTGGTGTCTAAGCCCGTAACCATATTTTTCAAGTACTTGACCCGATTGTGCATGGTCCTTTTGGGTTGCCTTCACCAAAGCAACTTGACTGGAGAAATAATAGAGAAAGAGGTTATTATGATTTATTAATATGTTATAAGCATAATATATTAAAGGAGAAATCATATTTATTTAATTAATATTGGTCAATAATTAATTAAGAGTTAATTTAGTGATCAAAGTGTAATTAATTAAACTAGAAGGGCTGAATTGTAATTATGTGATAGTTACAAAGTAGGGTAAGGATTATCCTAGATATGGGTTGGACGAATTCAAGGGGATAAGGATCCTTGAAATCGTCCAAAGATAAGGTCATTCAAGGCTTATCTTATGGTTAGTTGGTGGGCAAGCAACTAGATAAGGATAAGGACTGAAAACCTAATCTATACACCTATATAAAGACCCCTAAGGCCATAAGAATTCGTCCATGCCTTGTCTAGGATTCCTAGGGACGAATTTCATATCTTTTTTTTCTCTCTCTCTCTCTTGCCTCTCCATTTGCTCTTGGTGTCTGTGAGCTATTAGAGGTACTACACTTGTGGTACTTGCTTTCAAAGACAAGAAGATTCAAGATTTAAGTTGTTATTACAATATAACAACAAGAGGTATGTATTTCATCTTTCCTTGTGGATTTCGAAATTCCTAGAAGCATATTAGGGTTTCTATATGTGTTCATATTGTTGTGTATCTAATAGTGAAAACATAGATCCAATTCTAGGGTTGCATGCACACATAGGATTGTTTGTACAAAACTTATCACTTATGTATATGGACTTTTGGATAACGGATTTGAAATTGGGCGTTGGCCCAAATTAGAGAAAAGGCAAAATGGACTATGTGGACCCTTAGTCAAGATTGATATCCCATGTGTTAACTTAGTATTCGTTATTTTGGATAGTTCAGGATTTTCGGTGAGACAGCGGTCGGGGACTTTCAGTCCAGTTCAACACTACTTGCGAGGTCGGTTGTCCTCACTATACTAACAGGGTCGAAGGCACCAATGCAGGCCCTTCTTTTTGGATTTTTATCTGGGTTTATTGCATGATGATATGCTTAGTGACATGTTAGGTCGGTATCTTGGTATATAGGATGATACTATGTTAGTGACCTGTTTGGTCGGTATCCTGGTATATAGGATGATGTTATGATTAGTGATATGTTAGATCAGTTTGACTGTTTGTATATGCTAGCATTTGATATTATGTGTTGATTATGTGATTGGGGATAAGTTGAGTTGGAATTGCTTTGTGCTAAATGCCAACAAACCTAGGGCAGACCGGATAGACTACATACCCGATAAGGGCGTACTAGTCAAACCGAAGGCCCGACGAGCGATCCGGATAGGCTGAAGGCCCGCGAGGCGGTCCAGACGTGTCGATGGCTTAGAGAGCGGTCCAGATAGGTTGATGGCTCAGTATGCATGTTGTTTATTTGTTATAACATGGTTATGTTATATGGCATTGGTATTTTGGGGGAACTCACTAAGTTTCGGGCTTACAATTTTGGATTTTGTTTCAGGTACTTCGGATGATCGCGAGAAGGCGAATGCGTGATCGTGCACCTCCTCATATTTTATGATTTTTGATTTATGGGATACTCTGATATGAAACTATTTTGAAAACACTTTGTAATAATTAGTGATTTTTGAATAGTTGAAAAGTTTTAAATTGGCTTGAATTTTATGGATGTTACAATCACATTATGTTTTTCCTTAATAATTGTTCATAACTTGTTCCATGAGTGTTTCTGCAAACTCATTCTTTTTCTACCTACATTGTTTACTTCTTCAATTCATGTTTCGAATAAACATTTTATTTGTTCGTTGGTCCATGTATGTTTATCTCTTATTCCTAATAACAAAAAAATATAACCTTATAAGATTTTTCCAACAATCAGCATAAATATGAAGAAATTAGAACACAATAATAACATTTCAACACACAAATATGACATCCTTCAGCACACAAATATGAGCATTTCAGCAAGCAAATAAAGTAATCCAAGAATGATTAAACAATAATATCATTTCAAGACACAAATATGAGCATTTCAGCAAACATTATAGGATATTAGTATAACAACAACATCAACAAACATTTAAGCAAATAAGCAAAATCCATGAAAGGTGAAGCAAATCAGAAAATCGATCAGAAGTGGACAATCATTTAACAAGAAATCAGCATACCAGAATATCGATTTTAGCATACTAGAAAATGGATTTCAGTTTAACAAATCGATTTCAGTTCAGAAAATTGATTTCAGTTTGCTGATGATCATACCCGTCGATGATATTCTGAAGCTTTGCAGTATGCGCCGACAAGAAACAATCCATGCGTGGTGTGCCGACGAATGGGTTGAGGCTGATGATCAGTGGAAAAGGAAGAGTATGGAGAAGGAGTGGCGCCTGTGTTTTTTTTATTCTGGTATTTTTTTATTAGGGTTGAGAAGAGTTTTGAAGTGGTTGATTCAATGTTGTACCAAGAAGCACACGAGTAGAGGTTATTATTTAGAAGACTTTTAAAAAGTGTTGCATGGCACAACACAAAGTGGTCAAAATTGGGTTTTTACAAAAAAATGTAGAATTAGATTAAATGAAGTTAATCATGTATGCTTCGATAGTTGGAAACTTAAATATACATAAGTTCATACTTATCACACCATCGTTTAAGTTGCTAGAATATCGGGTTGTTATCAGTCAAATCATTGTCTAGATCACTAAAAGCAACCAAGAAAGTTTTGTGATATTTACAATGGACTAATAATTAAAAACTTGTTTAAAATAGTGACAACTATGAGGTGAAGTGATTTTTGACTACGACTTTGTAAAATGTAAATATGACAAGTCATAACTGAGATACATCTTTATGTTATCAATGAGCCAATATCATTGAAGATTCATAAGTAAAAGATGACAACTACATCAACTATGATGGTTAAGTATGTTGTCAAATATAATGCAACTTATCATTGAATGTAGTTGAGAAATTTAATCACAAGATTAAAGATAGTAAACCACATTTCAATGTGCTAAAAGAAAATTTGTTGTTATAACTTTGCATTTATAAGCTTTTCCGCTAGCAATATTAGAGTATGACTTTACATCGATACAAAAAATACTTATTTGTATGATTGAGATTGAAGGACAATGATAATCGTATTAAGCATATCATCACTAGTAATATGCAAGCGTATCTAACGATGAAAGTTATAACAACCAAAATATTTTAACATGTTTTCAATATGAGTTTAAGAATGGACATATTATGAATACGACTTAACTTTAATGTTGAAGATTCAACAATAAAAAAAATGATAGTTGCCTTTTTTTCTTTTTCTTTTTTGTTCAAAAACTCTATTTTCTTCTTCATCTACAACTTTGGCCATAACAGTTTGCCAGAATCTATATTCTTTTATTTCCTTTTAAAATTAATAATAACACATAAATTTTCAACTAAAAAAATTGAACATAACCGTAGCATCCGAATATCAGATATTTCTATTTCTAGCCTTAACCTATTTTAGTTTGTGCATTTGGTCCCATTTAGAGAGTTTTGCATCTCATCCCATACATTTGGCGTACATGTGGGTACGTGCAGCATACTCATGTGATCAAATCGCGGAGGACATGCTAGTATGTTAGGCGTACGTATGGTACGTCAGGCTACTAGTTCAACATCAAAACCCTAATTTTAAGGGTTTGCTTCCCTATTTAAGTCACCTTATGCCTCCCTTGGACATTCCTTATCAGCCACCTTCCCTCAAAAACCCTAATCTCGAGTTTAAGCCTCGTTTGTGAGAGTTTGGAGTTTATTAGTGACTTTTGGTGTTTTTTGGTTGAAGATCGGTCTTTAACAAAGTTCTAAATGGCGGTCTTTAACAAAGTTAAGATCGGTCTTTAACAAAGTTCTAAATGGCTTGAACCGTGATGTGATGACAATGTTAAACTTCAAACTTTACAAGGCATGACGAGTCATTACGTTTTCCAAAACATGACGAGTCTAAAAAAAAACTCGCGATATAATATGTATTGGCTTGCTTTAACTCGTCTTGATATGTGTCATAACTAAGAGGCTAACATAGCCACCATATATGTAGCCACACCATGGCTTGACGCATGTCATGGTGCGCTTTTGAGAACCCATGGTCTTCGGGTCAAAGTCCTTTGAGACTAGCCGAATTTCGCTTCCAAATTCCGAAGTAGGAATGGTGATCCATTTGAGCATAAAGTATCCAGGGGCTGCATAGTTAAATACTACAAGTTTCAGGGACTTACTACAAAATTTCAACAAAACTTTAACTTCCTGGCAAAAACCAAAAGACATAAATACTTCCCCAATGAATCTATTCGACCACCCTTGAAAAACCAAAAAAGTAGGAAGAGATAAGTACTATATGTGGAGGTCATTCGGGCAGGGAGCTGGCGGACCAATGGGCGGAGGTGGCGGCGGCGGCGGAGGGATAATGAAGACGTTTCACAAAGCCGTTTCGGCCGGCACCGGTGGCCGTGGCTCATCCCAAGAATCCTTTTCTCGCTGCGCCACCACTCATTATAGCAGCAACACCACCACCTCTCCCACATCAAGACCCAGTTATAAACCTTCCTCATCTGATTATAATTCCAATACCTATTCTTCCTCCTCCGTGAACCAGCTTAACAGGAACAGGGCCAACTCAATATCTCCGACGACCGGTGAGGAATATGATGGTGTAAATGGATTTTATGATGATTATGTTTTTTGTACTGTTCCATCCATGGATGAAGTTCATGATGCGGTCTCTTCTCTTCAACAGTAAGTATTTGATCTATATAAATCAAATTATAAATTATCGCTAAATAATCAGTGTGAATTTAATTAGCTTGTAATCTATGAAACTTTATTAGGGTTATTGATCCTCCGGAGTTGGACTGGATTGAGCCCTCAAGAAGTATGCTACAGTCTCCTGGTTATGAAAGTGTTTATGATGCTTTCCATTTACTACAAACCGAGCCTTCTGTTAAGGTACTTACTTGGATTTAAGATTGATTTACAATAATATTCTAATTTTATGTTATAAAATTATATGTTGCTTATCGTTTAGAGAATGGTGATTTCGTTGGCATCTGATAATTCCGTTTGGGACGCTGTTATGAACAATGAGGTGGTTCGTGAGCTTAGAGATTCAGTCTATGAAGGTTAATTTGTATTGAACTTATAAGTAGATAATTATTTTACCCATGAAAAATAATGATGAATAACAAAACTGAAATATTATATACACATATATAATGACATTTAAATAGTTAATCTGGAAAATTTTGCAGCCAACAAGAGTATTATTCCAGGGGAGATTGAAGGTTGTGATGACTCATTTCCAGTTTCTGGTATTCTAAATTGGATCTTTATCAACATCAAGGCAAAAGCCATGGAAATATTTGAGAAAATCACAGAGATGATGAACAGCTTGTTCCAGTCTCCACGAAATGACAGGAAGAAGGCCACAGATGAAGATGCAGCCATGGAAGAATCCTTTGAGAAAAAACTAACAAGTTCTTTCTTGCTTTCAGTTATGGTACTTCTGATTGTAGTTGTGAGCAGAGCCAACAAGTGATAAGATTGCCTGATAGAGTAACCATGTTTGTATGAATAAACTGATAGTACTACATAACACTTTTACCCTTTCATTTCAACATTTTCATAACAATAACCATTAAATCAGTTTGTCCAGATTAAGTCACAAACCAACAACCATGTATAGTTGTCCCATTAAGCCCTTGAATCTTGATCAGTTAAGCTATATAACTCCTTTTTCACTCTACTATGAAGGATGAGCTTCCTACGTTTCATAGGCAGGTTCTAATTGTTAGAGATATACACTGGCACTCGAGTTGACAAATTTACCATAATGCCCTTGTGTAGCATTTACTGCTTGGCAATGTTGTCCAAGATGGAATCCAAATCAGGAACTATAACGGCTTGTTTATCAACTTGTCCAACCACACAACAATCCTTGCTTTTAACATTCATCAATGCAACATCTTGAGCACATTCATCAAGTACACCAGATGAAACCTATAGAAAATAGCAAATTATTATTATTATTATGTTGGAATATAGTTAAAGACAGAGGGAATAGTCAGTTAATTGGGAAACTCAACTTACATCGAAGATGATGTCACCAAGCTTGAGCTTGATTGCTCCACTTTTGTAAACCAGCATTTTTCCTATGTGTCCATTTGGCAACTCATTTAAACCTCCATAAACAAATTTGTTTGAAGCATCTTCTTTCTCTTTGCCCTTTGTGCTAATTGGAACTCGTTTTGATTGCTTGTTATCTAAGGGGAGTTTTTGAGGGAACTTGAACAGGATCATCTTTTTTTCATCGTCATTTTTCTCCTGACCATAAACAAATGTTCAAATTGGTGAAAATGTAACAAGAAAATCAAAATCTTGTTAATAAACAACAAGATGGCCCAACCCACCAACAGTCCAAGTTCAGAGGCGGAGTTGATTTTGTTTTCATCATATTGCTTTTCTTCTCCAAATTCTTGTTCATTAAGAATCTCTACAAAATAAATAAATAACAAAAGTTAGCTAATACTATATATATTATTAAAAAAAAGAATATATATTTTTTAAAACCGTACCTGGATCTCCAGAGCCAAGGGGTCTCCAAGGAAGAGTGATAGGATAGTATGAATGGGGATCCTGCGATTCACACTAATAATTATATAACATTTAAGACGGGGTAATAACAGAGGTATGTCTCACTCACCCATCGTTCTCTATACTTCTTTTTGGTCTTGCTTGAGGATTTAAATTTATCATCTATCAACATATCATCGACATCTCCATCTTGTTTACCAATTGTGCTGTTTTTATGAACATTATCTCTAAAATCCGAGCTGATTTTACTGCTCCCATCTATCGTTCTCAATGGGGTTGTTGATGATGATGATGATCCAGCTCCATGTGATGTTGTAACATTGCCTGAAGCTTCAATCCGAGACTCAACAAGTCAAGACAAGAAACAAAAAAATCATGAATCGATTTATGTTAAAAAATGATTTAATAATAATTACAATTTTTTTCGAGTTTAGGCTTTCGTGTGCCATGGCGTTCCTGTAAGATACAAAGATAACAACAAATGAGTCTTACTGAATATATATATTTTGTATTCGAATTTAATATTTGAACTTAATATATTTCAACTAGACTAGATAGTATTAAAAAAATTACAAATGTTCCTAATGGATTACTCAAACTTAAAGAATTTAAAATCTCTACAACATTGAAAGGAAAGTGAAAATCGAATAGTTAACCATTTAAAAAAATGCGAGTGGCTCATATGAAGATATTTGCGTGCGTTTTAAAGAAAGAATATGATGACTTGTAAATTAAAAGCGAGAGAGAGAGAGAGGGGGATTACATGGAGTTTGCGGAGTAATTCTGGATCGGCTTCAACATCATCGTCACTACCATCGCCACATAAATTTTTAAAATTACTACGACGACTTTTAAGAAGTAAAAGAGAATCCAAAATTGTAGACAGAAAACATACTTTTTAGGCAAAAGGCGACCGGTTTTCCTGCGAGACGGTGCTTTGGGGGTGAATTTCGGCTGTAATATGACATATAAGTTAGATTCCGGTCGTCGTTCTTTTAGCTTTGAAACTTTTGATTCAGATCTGCGATTAGAACTATAAGAAATCATATGAAGTTGAGACCTTCTTGGGAGCTGAGGATGGTGGTACTGGGGGGTCTATGTCCATGGGTGCTGCTTAGCAGAGATCGACACCGGAGGTGAGATATTTGCCGGAGATCTGCCTGAAAAACAACGACGACGACGACGTAGAATCTAGGGTTAGGGTTTGACAGACAAAAAAATAACCTAAAAATGACGCAAAGAGTTTCGAACCTGGGTAAAACGGAGAACGCAAATGAGACTCTTCCATTAGGCTAGCCGAAGAGTTTTGTAGAACTTTAGAAACATAAATATTTAAAGGGAAGTCAATTGCCAATAAGAAAATAATCAATCAGTGTGTAAATTGTAAAACTAGTATCATATTTTATTTCTGATCAATATTATATTATATAATTTCATTTTTAATCATAATCATACTTTAAGAAGTTCACTGAATTTTTCTAAAAAAACAAGAAAAACGTTTCAACATTTAATCAAACTACCATTCATTTGAAATTGTTCCAACCGCCACTATCGTCAACAAACTTAAATCCCAATGTTTTTGAGCTTCAAATCAGAACTACCTAACTTGATAAACCTCTCTTCCTCAAGGAGGTGGTCTCAAGGATTGTGGTAGAATTTTGAGAGAAAGCAATAACAACGAAAATAGGCAGAAGATGATAATAATTTGGAGCAGATAGAAGAAAAAAAGAAGATGGTGGTAAACATAAGAGACGAAAGAGATGGATTGAAGGATAATGTGGGTGCCTTGAAGCAAGTCCGACTCAAAACCAGGCGATATTGGAGTTGCAACAAACCAGGAAGCCGCAACTTCAAATTGTAATGTTAATAAGTTACATGGACAACATTATATATAATAAAACAAGAAAATAATAAAAATGGGTCAAAATTTGTGAAGAAACAAGGGACCTATTTTTCAGTTTTAACAAAAATGATTACCAATTTTATAATAGACTGCTATGAAATCCTTCACTACGTTACTAAGACCAAATCCAACCGGCCACTAAAATAGTGGAATGGTGTTAAACTTTGTTTCAATCAGCCGTTAAATTGACCTCTATTTTTGTGGAAAAAATCTGGCTCAAATATAGAGGTGCTTCTCATCCAACATCAAATATGTTAATATAATATTCAATGTAGTGGCTTTAAATTGAATTATAATAATAATGAAATTGGTTTTTTTAATATAATGACATTAAAATATGTTTTTAGTGTAAAATTTTAGTGGGTGGTTGGAATGAAAAATGTTTTTCTGTATTAAAAACTCATCATTTTAATGTTTTGTGGTTGGAGTTGCCCGAAAGGAACATTGACCTATATTTTCTATTTTGATATTAATTACGGTTGGTTTGCAACCAATTTTTATTTTTGCCTACAAAAAAGAAGACTTTTATTATTTTCCTACAATCTCAAATCAATTATTTATTTTCTTTCTTTTTCTTCAAAAAAATGTCTTCTAGATCATTTACAACGGTTAATAAAGGTAATTGGGTTAAAAAGTCGTACGTTTGTTCAATACCAACAAAATTGGTTATCATTACAACTTCGACAATAATGAACGAAATTGATCGATCTACAACCCAATCTCCGATATTGGCTCATGCCATAAAGACTTCTATCCAGTAGATAATTACCACCAATGATGCTCCATTATATGAAGATTTATATAGATAGTTGCAAAAACGTCAATAAGAGATGTGTCAAAAAAATATAAGGATTTATTTTGGAACAATAGCAAGAAGCTAGTATAACCAAATTACCACGAGATGACAACAAAGTGTGGTACAACCCAGTTCATCTTGTAGTGTTATGCCTATTATAATACATTAAAAAAGATTGTGGTACAATGTCATCAAAATATCTACTTTGTAACTTTAGTTATTCAAAAAAGAATGATTTTCGAAAATTCCATACCACCCAGACATTAATAATAATCACCGCATCGAAATATTTATGTTGCACCGCATCTAGCTTCAAGCATCCTCCCACATGATTCGATGATTTAATCACTAACTGAATTGGAATTAGGGTAATTCAAATCCCACCATCGCCCGACAAGATTCCAAACATCCACAATCAAGTGCAAGTATTAAAAATATGGTTCACATTTAATGTTTTGAATTTTTTAGTCTTATAATTAAAAGTAAATAAATTTAACATATACTGTATTTATCATGTTAATATCCCATCGGGCTAGAAATTAGGTCCCATCTACAGCTTACTGCCAAGTGGTCAAAAAAGCTTGTTGGCACAATCGATGTCTGTATGTATCCATGCAAGTGTAAGTTTTTACTTAATAGGCTCATAAGTTTTGATGCATTCAAATCAATTCGTAAAAAAATTATAATTCACAAAATAAAGTCATTAACATGCATATTATGTTATCCAATATGGTTGGTTACTGGTTAGTTCCATATCATATGGGAATATAACATGGTCTAGGGTCTGTACTCTTTGATGGCAGATAGCACCATTTTGGGAACATACATTGATTCCTGGGTCTTCTTTTAACTGAAATGATGACTACATTAGTAACAAAAAGTAATAAAAGCAAAAGTTGTTGTTAGCAACAGCTGCAAAATGAGAAAACATAATAAAAAACCACAAAACAAGTATAATTATGTGTCTCAATGACTTTCGCACCAGCTTTCTGCACATGTCACAACACCAAACTCAGCATAACAAGTTAAAGTTGTGAATTGTGATTGGTTCTGGTTGGTTTATAATCTCATCTCCAAGATTTCAATCCCCTGCCAAAGCTACAACAATATCATCACAAACAAAAAAGCTGGTTAATATTATTTATTATAATTTAAAAAAAAAAAATTGCTAAAACAAAAATCATCATATCACACATGCTAATTTCCCACTCGACAGAAACACTTGAAATCTTAAAAATAACAGCACACAAAGACAAAGGTTTATAGCATGATACCTTTCCTCCAGTATCATCATCATTTCATCTCATCTCTGCCATGAATTTCTCATATGCCATGTCCCCACTAGATGTGTTATTTGTCTCAGGTAAAACACCAACACCAACACCAGGGGGAGGAACAGTTGAATTTGAAGCCCAGGGAGCATTTGCAATGTTGATAGTATTACTACTAGGTGAAGGTGCAGGTGCAGGAGGTACACCATAATAAGGTGCATAGGCGAATGTAGTTGTTGGATATGCAGTTGCAGGATATTGTACTCCTCCATAAGTAGAGGGTAATGGTAATAACGGTAATGGTGGTCGCATGGTGGAGCATGGAGGTGGAGGTTGGTAAGGAGAATAAGTAGGAGGTGGAGGTGGACAATACTGAACAAAATTAGGGGCTGAATTTGAATATGAAGGAGGCATTTGTGGGGTCACTCCCACACCCACTTGAGAAGGAGGCTTTCCAGCAACTCTAACAACAATTGTTCTTCCATCAAGAGAATAACCCCTCATCTTAGCAATAGCAGTATTAGCTTGCTCAACATTTGAATACTTCACAAAACCATACCCTTTACTAGCCCCACTCATTCTATCCCTAATAACCTTACCCATCACAATTTCACCAAAAGGTGCAAACAGTTGGAGCAAACTTTCATCATCCATAGCAAGTGGTAAAGACCCGATATACAAGTTTGTTTCATCATACTCCTTCAAAGATGGACCGAGAGCAAGAGTCGAACAGCTTTGACTGGTCAAAGATTCAGGGATTGTTCCTCCTAATTCTGCTAAAAAGTTTTGATATTCATCATCCATGTTCTTACCTGTTGACCCTTTGACTGGACAATCTATAGTTGGATGCCCACCATCTCCACATAATTTACAAAGAACATCACTTTTAAAAGTCGAATTACGTGAAGGACATGCAAATTGTCTGTGCCCTGATTCGCCACATAATCTGCAATACTCTTCATCTCTTATGGTTCCATTAAGAGCAGCAAGCTCCCTAAGTTGTTGTCTTTTATGCTCGTTGAGGACCTCATCAACAGGCTGTAAAAGCTTCTCTACCATACCTGCAGCAGCATCAAGTGATTCCTGTGTCTCGGCCTCCACCAAAACATGCAGATCTTCATTTTCAGAGGGATCGGGTTTGTAGTCCTTTTTCTGCTGCATTCTGCCTTCTTTCATTGACCCTTTACCTCGGATTACAATTTTGGCACCTGTTTCCTTTTCCATTCTCTTCTGTGTATTCCCCCTTGGCCCAATTATGAGTCCGATAAAGTTGTAGCCTGGATATTCTTTCATAGGTATGTAAAGCTTCTTCTGAAGTTTTGGTGGTCTATAGTCCGCTGGGGGCTTGTAGGATGGATTTTTCTTTATAATCTGTGATATGATGTCTTGTCTCTCTTTATTTAATCTTTCCCTAGCTCGATATTCTCTTGTGTTAATTCGAATGCCCAAGTTATCATAAATTGGTTCGGGAGAAGGGGATCTAGCACCTTCAGGTCTATCATCCAAGGGAAGCCCTGACTGAAATTTTCTACTTATTTCAAGAAGCCTAATGTTAAGTGCTTGAATTTCGGGATCAAGGTCAATACCTAATGTGAAATCTTTCATAAAATCAGGAAGCTGTATGAGTGGCTTCGGTTCATCATCTGCCCATCTCGATTTCCTCTTTCTCGTGCCCGATGTCCCGGTTCCATCGCTGACGGCACCGGTTTCTTCGCTTGGCGGAGGATCCCAACGGCTTTTCCTCCGTCTCCTGCTGGTTGTTTCCTCTTCGCCACCTGAACAATCTTTATCCGTGCCACTATTCGTGTTGTTTGTGGGACCAGTTTCAGACAACAACGGTTTCTGAATAATCTTAATTAATGGATTCTTCGAGGAGGTACCAACCGCCTGCCCGTTAGGCTGAATATTATTCTTCGTATCAGCATCTTGGGTCTGATTATGGTTAATTGAGTCAGAATTTTGAAAATCGCAGGACGAAACTAGGGTTTCAGATTCTAAAGGATTCACCGTTGGCAGAGATTCGATATAGTTCGCCTCTAGAGTCTCCATAAGATTCTTCAACGTCGAGGGCGGAGGCGGTGGTGTCAGGGGATACCGGAGAGAGCCGTGAAGATAGAACAGATGTACAGATTGAGTGATGCGTGATATCTTCCGTTGGTTGTGCTGGTATCGGATGGGATTGGCCGTTCGCGGGTGCCGGTTGTGTTGAATGTTGATTAAAACGGGGCTCATGAATTGGGCTGCTTTAACTGAATGTCTTCTGGGTGGGCCTGCAATTTTAGCCCTTTTTCTTGAGTTTTCGTTAAAAATTGGGTTCAGAAAATAATTCCACTAGTTCTATAAACAATTTATGTCATTTTATGAAAATAGCGAACAGTTACAAAGCTCTAAATTTTTTTTAAAGGCAAATAGGTAACTAGCTGCACTAATAATTGATTCTAAGAGGATTTTGGATTAGCTTTTTAGCTTATTGCTTATAACTTATTTATGGTGGGAATAAGTAATAAACAATAAGAATGGAGAGGGATGCTTATTAAAATTAGCTTATTTAACTTAATAAACTGAATTTTATCCAAACACTCAAATTAGCTTATTGTGGGAATAAGCAATAAACACCTTTTTTTTTTCCTATCCAAACACCATTGACAAAACTATTTAAAAAAAACTATATTCATAATTTTTAGGATCATAATATTACTATCCACAATCAATTGGACTTTTTTAAAAGTTCCACAATATCCGACAAAAGAAAACAGACGAAAATCATATTCAAATGTCAAAGACAATGCATAAACCAAATAAAAAGCGGTTTTCAAATACCTATGTAAATGGTATACACAATCGAGAATCCATAAAACGTTATAAAATAAAACCCTAAATCCCTTGGCCATAAATACATAAGCTCCCTCATCGTTCGAAACGCAATACAAACACATCATGAAAAATAGAGTGGTGCGCCTTGGAGATCAAAGCTCTTTTTCTATGGCCCATGAAACTTGTATTCATCCTTTGAATTCCTCTTCTCCATGCGAGGAGGGTGGCACGAGGGCTGCGGGTAGGTGGCTTTCATTGGTAAGGAAGGCTAACTCTTAAGAAAAATGAAAGTACAGAACACGGTACTAGCCTACTAGGTTATGAGGACGACATTGGTGTTTTTCACAGAAAATAGTTATTTAGATTGAAGACTGATTCATTCAGCGCCCTCTGGTTCGGTCAGAGGTAAAAGCTTGTTTTACCAATCAGCTGAATGCTGAGTTACTTAGAGTTGACCTCTTAATTAAACCAATAAAAGATTTACCAAACAACCACTTAGATATATCATTTCAAATAACTAAAATATGCAAATTTAAAATAAGCAATAAAAAGTTACGTTACTTACGATGCATGACAAAATAGCAGATCACCTAAAAAGGGCCAAACAATATATTGTCGAAAGTAAAAATTAACCTGGGTTTCATTCTTAGCATGCAAAGATGGGCGTGTCCTTTCAAGACAAATAACAACGTAAATCAGGAGTCGGGATTCCAGATACAAGAATATATGAGAATAGGAGTAAAAAAGAAAATTAATTTTTACAGATTATTATTTATGTAAAAGTACAAGTATAAATATTGCACCATAACTAATGTCTAATAACTTGCATCAATTCTTTCTTTCATGCAAACCAAGCAAAAGCAGGACTAAAATGTGGCAAACTTCAGTGCCCTGATCCATCAGGTATCAACACAATGGAGCCAGAAGTTTTCCGAGCTGCCATGTCAGCATGCGCTTGAGCAGCCTGTGACAATGGGTACGTATGATTTACACGGACCCTCAAGGCACCCGACCCCACCTTACTAACTACATCTCCAATGGCTTCACGCATCTCCTCCTTAGAAATGTTAGATGTCCTCAGAGAAGGCCTCGTCAAAAACAGGGATTTTGCAGCCAATGCAGATAAAGGAACAGGGTCAGGCGTCCCGGAAGATTGACCATAACTCATCATATATCCACGAGCTTTCAAACATGCCAATGATCCCTAAAACACACAGACTTAATCTGGTAAGCTAACTTATATATGAATGTTTCTTTTTGACTTAATACAGAAAGACATACCTGAAAAGTGTCTTTCCCTACGGAGTCGAAGACAACTTCGACTCCTTGTCCGGATGTTATCTCATTAACACGGGTAACAAAATCCTCTTCTTTGTAGAGAATAACATGATGGCATCCGTCTTCTTTTGCTTGCAAAGCCTTCTCCTTAGTTGACACAGTTCCGATAACAATGGCACCAAGCATATTTGCCCATTGGCATAACAAAGATCCTACTCCACCTGCTGCTGCATGGACGAGCACCGTGTGTCCTTGTTCTACCTATATATTTTTATGATTTTCTTTTATAATATAACGTAAATTGTGTGAAACCTAGGAAAAGTCATGATAATACCTTGAACCATGTTCGGACTAGGAAACGAGCAGTTAGACCTTTGACCATGGCAGAGGCGGCGACTAAAGGATCGATGAGAGGTAAGAGAGACGCTTTTTCAGCCAAAACAATCTGCTCCTCCGTGTAGGTTCCCATTGAATTATGATAAACAACATCTCCGATTTTCAAATTGTTTACACCAGACCCCACCCCTGTCACCAAACCTGCTGCCTCCACTCCTAAAATCGGAACTTTAATCGTATCAACTTCAACTTCAACTTAATTATATATAGTTTTTATGGATGGGTTATCTTTAATTAAAGGGGTCGGAATCGGAAGAGAAACCTGGTGTATAAGGAATTTCAGGCACCTTATAAACTCCGGTCCGGTAATATATATCAATGAAGTTCACACCGATGGCCATGTTCTTCACTCTGATCTCTCCTTCTTTAGGATCCCCAATTTCCATATCTTCCCATTTTAGTACCTGTAAAACAGTTTCTTCAGCAACAACTACAAACACAACAAAATCTAGGATAACTGAAATTATCATGAAACACAACAAAACTTCTCTTCGACTAATGATAACTGAAATTAAACATAACTTAACACAAAACACATATAGGGTGCAGACATTAGAAGACAGAGGGTCGAACCTCAGGGCCACCAAGCTCGTAGACCCTAATGGCTTTTACCATTCTTTTGAGTCCTGTTGATGAAATTTTCTTAGACTTTGTCGGGTGGAATTGAACCTCTACACCCTTTTCAGATCAATAAAAGAAAATTTTGTTTATAACGGAAGCTGCAAGACGGAAAATTCGATGGTCTCTCTTCGACTTCCACGTTTTCCAAAGTAGATATGTTGCTTGTCTTAAAAAACGAAAGCTAGTAGTCCTCCCATTTGTAATTTTTACTATATCGGTCCTATATTTTTTATCATCAATTTTTACCAAAAATCCATGATTTTTTCCGGCTAATTTGGCCGTTGAGTACCGTTACCGTCACACAATGTCAAAAGACGGAACTACCCTTGCTATGAGTTCTTAATTTTGTATCCAAAAAGTCTGGGTTTCTTGCCCCCAAAAATCGATTTAGTTCCGTTTTTTTTGGTTTCAAACTTTTGGTCTAAACTCTGAAGGGATGGATTTTTGTTATTTTTCTTTTTAATTTTTATTTTTCAGCTTTTCACTTGCATAAAGCAATAAAAATATCAATAGAGTACATATAGTTGAATGCTTGAACAAGTCAAAACCTATGAAACATTAAGAAAATAACAATATTTGTTGAATTTTGCGATGTAAAATAACCACACAAATTATCTTTCCCACACAATTCCAACTTTTGGGCGAGCTAAAATATTATAATTTATGTTTTTTTTTTTAACATCACATTCGGTCCTAATCAAATGCAGTAGAAGCTATTTTGGCTACCAATAATCATTGCAGGAGCATGCTCCATCTTTAAAATGATGAAACCGAGTTGCATCTCTAACTATAATTTCCCTACCAACAAGTTTGGAAATAAACTTAATAGCCGAATGACAATCTTTACACACCCTCAAATTCTTCATAATCGTCAAACTACTATTCTTAGGAGTCTTCATTAACGCAAAAGCAATAGCAAGCTTTTCACTATGATGCATAAGAATCTCCTCTTTCACCTCTTCATCAAGATCATGCAAAACCACTTCAGTTTTCGGTACAAACCCTAATTTCTTAATCCCCTTCCAAATCTCCCCCATCATCTCATAAATCCCATCCCTTTCAGGATGAACACCATCTTCAGCTCCAAAAACATGAACCTGATCCCTTATTTGAACCCAACTCAACCCTTGATCTTTCTTAACTTTTTTAAACTTCATCGACCTTCGTATCTTAGCAGATTCCTCCCATTCCCCATGAACCGAGTACACATTGGCCAACGCCGAGTAGGCCCCACTGTTATCCGGATCCATCAGTAGGACCCGTTCGGCTGCAATTTTAGCAAGATCCATATTTTTATGAACAAAACTTGAAGATAAAAGCGAACCCCACGCGATAACATCCGGTTCAATCGGCATGTTCTTGATGACATCATAAGCTTCTAGAAGCTTCCCCGCACGTCCCAACAAATCAACCATACACGCGTAATGACTATGAGTCGGTTCAATCCCGTGTCTTTCTTGCATCATTTTGAAATACCCGCGACCTTTTTCCACTAAACCCATATGGGTACAAGCCGAAATCACTCCAACATAAGTTATATGATCCGGTTTTATATCAAAATCCAACATTTTCTCAAATAATTTCAACGATTCTTCTCCATGGCCATGTTGAGCTAAAGAAATAACCATGGAAGTCCAAGAAATATTATCTTTTAAACCACTTATCATTTCAAACACACGTTTCGCGTTACCAATACTTCCCGATTTCGCATACATGTTAATCAAAGCATTACTTACAGAAACCGATAATGCTACTTCTGTTTTTATAGCTTTTGCGTGAATTTGTTTCCCATGGTTTAAAGAAGCAAGACTCGAACTTACACTCAAGATAGCTGCTAGAGTGTAGCTATTAGGTTGTGGACCCGATTTGATCATTGATCTAAAAAGATCGATTGCTTCATTGTTGAACCCGTTTTGCATGTAACCTACAATCATGGCTGTCCATGCTACCACATCAGGATCGGTTAATGAATCGAATATTTTTCTTGCGGGACCCATCTCACCTTTTTTGATGTATCCATCTAACAGAGATGTGAATGCGATTATGTTGTTTTCGTTTGATGTTTTATATTTTTCTACAATCTTTTGAGCTGTTTTGATGTCACCAAGTTTAGAGTACATTGAAATCAAAGCGTTTCCAACAGCTCCAGATAGATCGAATTCGGTTCTGATAATGTGACCATGGATTTGTTTCCCTAATTTTAAGCTGTTAATGTTTGTAGATGCCGATAAAACGCTTGCTAACGTGTATTTATCTGGCTTGAGTGTTGGATTCTTGATCTTTAACATATTTGACAACATATGAAGAGATTCGGAGTCAAAACCGTGTTGATTGTACCCTGAAATCATTGAATTCCATGTAACTATATCTCGATTGGACATTTGGTCAAACTGAGCAAGTGCAAGGTCAAACCGTCTACATTGCATATGCATTGATATCATAGTATTCCAACTTGATGTGCTTTTTGGTTTCATTTTACCAAAGATTGATTCCGCTGTCAACAGATCGCCTGATTTTGCATACATGTTTAACAGAGAATTAGCAACGCTGGTGTAGTTACTGAGCCCGACTTTAACAATAAATGAATGAACTTTCTTCCCGATATCTAACCTGTTCATGGCAGCACAGGAGGCAAGAACGATAGTGAATGTGTACTGTGTTGGCATTACTTTGGAAGATATCATGTCGACGAGCATTCTGACAGCAGTTTCAAAGCGACCCATTTGATTATAACCCACCATCAGCGCAGTCCATGAGACAGAATCAGGTTCGGGCATTTCGTCAAACAGGTGGCGTGCATAATCAACCCTTCCCTGTTTCGCATTAGCAGATATAATCGTGTTCCAAGAAGATGCGTTCCTAACAGGCATTTCATCGAACAACCGACGAGCATCTACAAGAAACCCTGTTTTCGCATACAAATTCATCAGATTGTTCGTAAGGAACACACCAACATGGACACCCGACTTGATTATACTAGCATGAATCGCTTTTCCCGCACACGGGTCTTTGTTAACCAGTGTTCTTTGAATTAGAGAAGCATAATGATCAGATAGTTGGTGTCTAAAAGTTCCCATGAAGAATTATTCTAATTACTTTGACCATGGTGGTTCTAGCCTTCGGGGTGTCTCCATTGAAAAGAATTGCAGCTTTCCTATAAAATTACATCACACTAAAAATTACCAAAATAATAATAATGATAACAACATTATTTTTAGAGAACATTGCAAAAATATCTTTGTTGTTTGATGATTTTTCTGGCTTTCATCCAAAGACTTTTAAAGTTGCAGTTTTGATTCTTATGAACTAGTTTAATTGTAGATTGGTCAATGCCATATTTAAAAAAGATTATTTTAACTGTTTGATTTATTTTTTCTATTTATTTTTTATTTTTTGATAGTTAGATATTTTAAACTAGAAAAAAAAATTGCTAAGATTTTTTACACGCAATAAAACTACCAATGAAAAAAAATCATGGAATTGATCATTTGAAACTACTACAAACTTCGTTATGCACGTCAAATAATTAGAATATCTTCAAAAATATACTGAAATAGCATTGTACAAATTTGATTGATAGAGTTTACACAAGCAGCGAAACTAAACAATTGTTTGTTTGCATTTGTTTTTATTCTTATCCAATAGAGCATGTTTTAGTTGATAGCGAAAAGGTTTAAAATCCTAGTAAGAAATATATATAGGGTTTTGTAAGCATTGATATTAACCTCTTAATACACAACATTTCTAACACTAAAACGCTTCCGGATTGATTGATTTCATCCGGTGGCGGACGCAAAACATTTTCGTAGGGGTGACACTAAAAAAAATCCAAAAAATCTATATTAGTAGTGTCACTCATGTTTTAAGTCGGTGCACCCAATAGAAAAAACATTAAAAAAAACATTAATTTTTTTTTACACTACGTGCCGGCGTCAGAGCAGTGGCCCGGGACCCCTGGGACACCACTAAGGTCTGCCACTGATTTCATCCAAACATCGTAAGGACCAAAATAGATTATATGAAAGTCAAAGAACCCATCAATTCAATTTTAAAGGGGGTGGTTGTGTAGAATGGTGGTGCCGGAGGAGAGGGGAACCAATGCAAACATTTTATGAACGTTGATATGTGGGGTTGGGGGTAAGCAATGAGTTGCAAGCCTATTTTATTTTAAAATTAATAAATGTTAGAAGAATGTTAAAAGTTAAAACATCTAAAAATCAATGGTTATTGTTATTATTCTCCAACCAACTTATCGTCGTTGTTGTTGTTTTTTTTTTTTTTTTTTTTTTTTTTTTTTTTTTTTTGCACCCTAGGGGCATGAACTTGAGTTTTACTTGTTAATTTGAGTAACTCACCTAGTATAAACAAATTCTAATGCCAAATAGGATAGAAGTATATTACACCTAAGTTCCTGTTGGATTAAGGTGTTTAAGCTCATAACTAAATTGGTATAAACTTGTAAATAGAAGCAAAATCCTTTTTGGATTGCCCTCATAACCAAAAATAACTAGAAGTGATATTAAGAGAGAAAGAGAGATGCATATGTTCTCTAGCCTTGAGGAATGCACTTTTTCTATACATTTGATGTACTTCAACATTTTTATGTGGCGCATACGCTAGGAAGATGTGTATGTCATCTAGCCTCGTAACTGGAGAATATGTTTTGTTGTAGTAAATTCCTTCTAATAACCTTTTGCTACAAGTCTGTCTTTGTTTCTGATTACCACACATGTATCATCCAATTTGTTGCGAAATACCCAACGAGCTCCAACTATGGTATGTCCCTTTGGCTTGGGAACAAGTTGCCAAACCTTGTTTCTCTTGAACTATGCAAGCTCCTCTTGCATAGCAACGATCCATTCATGATCTATAAGGGCTTCTTTGATGGTTATGGGCTCAGTTGATGACATAAATTCCACATAGTGACAATGCTTGGTTAAGTCTTCAAAGGACCGAGTTCTAATACCTGCAGAAGGACTTCCTAATATTTGGTCAGGTGGATGATCTCTAGTCTAGTTATATAGACATGATGGATGATGTTCAACAACTGCATTGAATGAAATGTCTTCAACTTCGAGAGGTACTTCTCTTTGAACATTTTGAACTTGTCCCCCTCGATTTTAGAACATCTCGCAGACAAGTCTTAAACCTTAGGAGCTGGTTGCTCTACTATGATGAAGGTCCCTCTTGAGAAGTTGATGGTTCCCCCTAGATTGAAGCAGTGGGAATTATGGGAGCTTCACATGTTTATATTTCTTCAACATCTTCTTCGAATTCTTCTGATTCTTCAGAGACATGCGATCGATTATGAACTATTGGAACAAATCCGTCTCTGACTAGAACCTCGATGGTACGACTATTTGTTGGACCTCAGGCACTACCAACTCTCCCAAAACCAATTGGTGTTCAGAAAGGCGCAACCTTTGTACATATAGCACATCCAACCCTCTAACGCCTACAACATTCGACTGCGACTAAGAAACCTTCCTTACGCATCACGAAGACTGATCCATTTCTAACCCCAACAATCCCCCCATCAAAAATTGCTCCCTGAGAGAATCGAACCCACGAACCTAGCTCTGACCACTTATTGGACCTTGGGCGCTACCAAATCTCCAAAAACCAATTGGTTTCAGGAAAGGCACAACCGTTATACATATAGCACATTCAACCCTCTAGCCTACGACATTCGACTGCAACTAGGAAACCTTCCTTACGCATCGCGAAGACCGAGCCATTTCTGACCCCCAACATTATTGATGGATCAGAGGGCATGATTTCCCCCTCAACCAACAACATGGAAGTCACATATGATGAGTCTTTAGAGAAGGAGGGTTTAGAGTCTTCAATATGTTGTAATTGTACAGAAGGTGAGACTAAGATCTCGGATAGTCTCTCCATCTACAGATGATCAAAAAGAGTATCATAGTTAACTTCAACGATGTTGAGAGGTCTGGATTGTATATAAATGTGATGCTCCATAATGAACTTTGTTTCATTGATTGGATCAGTCTCCCGGGTTTAGAAATCATCAAATTTCACATCGAAGTTTCTTCAATTATTCTTGTTCTTCGGATCAAAGCTGTGTATGCAACTTTGTTTGTAGAATAACCCAAAAAGATTCCTTCGTCTGATTTGGGTGTGAACTTGCTTAGATGCTCTATGTTGTTGACCATGAAACACCTACAACCAAAAATATGAAAGAAACGAACATTGGGTTTACAATTGTTCAAACCTTCGTACGAAGTCTTATTGATGCGTTTGGTGATGATGCTTCAGTTCTTAATAAAGCAAGTTGTTGCAACTGCTTCTGCGCAAAAGTAGAGGGACAAATTTGCGAAGTTGAGCATAGATGTGACATCCCCAAAATCACGGCCAGAAAAGACCGGTTTGTTTATGCTTTGTTTAAAAATCAGAGTTACATTTTAAATGAAAGTGTTGCGGAATTCGTCCCAAAACAAGATATGATAAAGATTTATCAAAAGCATTTCCATAGAAATGTATTTCATTAAAAGACTTGGGATGTCATGTTCGTACAGATCAAAAGCATAAACAGTACAATATAAGCCTTACTACATTATTTCATATCTACAGGCCTATATCCGTAATCCCTCGTCCAAAACATCACATCTATGCTCATGCGCCACTACCTGTAATACATAAAACTGAGTGGGTCAGGCTTGGGAGCCTGGTGAGCACATAGGGTTTTCAACCCACAATAAATAAGTTTATTAATTTCATCAATCAACAATAACTCGATTACCCGTTCCCGTTATCCTCACTTTACGTCCCTAAACACCTATCATAAGGGACCTAGCCTAAGGATCATCATCGGGACGGACACTACCGCTAAGGGGATTCCTCGGCAATAAATGTCCTAAAGGCAACCATGTGGGGGATGGAGTACACCGGTGAACACATCGTTCACAAACACCTACAGGTTGCGAGCCTGCTAGTGTTCCACTGGACTGTCTAGAAGAGTCTGTGGTCGTCATCCATACTCCGCTAGATGACAGAAACAACAACATCAACATCGAGGCCTCTCATCATTTTATCACACATCAGCTATTACATCTACCCATGTTTTACCCCAACATTTTCGTAGATATAAAATACATATACAGTTTAAATCTTTGAAAACATGTATAACAATGTTCATCCAGCATAGATAGCAAGTATTCAAATAATATGCACACATAGCACGTAATTTATATAAAATACTTCATATCTATGTGTAAGCTGAAAGTAACTATGCACTCACCTGGTTAGGTGGTGACTCAGCACTCGGACAACGCTTCGATACTCTCAAAACGATATTCCTTCGATAAAACCTAGTATCGATACCACTAGGGTTTAGTTTAACGATAACCGCGACAAATTAATTAGTCCGAGTATTATTAAGCGTTAATAATACTTGATATAACTCATAATAATAGCCCAAATAATTATTTTAAGGACCTAATAACATTCCTATAATTATTTGAAAGCTATATTAAAAATTGCGTAAGCGTAGCACACTTACAGCGAATTTTATCGAGAACCGGGACTTGATTGGAGCAGCGTTTCGAAACCGAAAAACTCCTTTTTCTCGGGACTCCGGGAGCCTCGGGGCTTCCCTAGGGTGCTAAGGGTTTTACCTAGGGCTTAGGAGGGTTTAGATGAGCTAGAGAGAGAAACTAGTGAGAGAAAGAAGAGGTTTTGGGGTGAAGAGAAATGGCAGCCTCGCACCTCAATTTATAGGGTCTGGCGCTGGACATTACGCTGGGCGTACCGAGGGTACGCTGGGCGTACTCCTCGGATAAGATTGCCAGCCTCGGACCAGCTGTCTTGCACTCCATCGGACGGATAAGAACCGAAGTACGCGGGGCGTACTTGGCCTCGGACGCTAGGCATATCCTCGCTACGCTGGGCGTAACCCTCGCACCAGGTGTCACCATCCGAAGCGATTTCATCCGACGGCTGGGAGTTCGGCCACGTCATCCTTTCATGCATCGGTTTCGCAAGTTTACTTTCCAACTTTAAAAATTCGTAACTTTCTCATACGAACTCCGTTTTTGACGCTCTTTATATCCACGCGAAGGTGGGAACGTACTCTACAACTTTCGTTTAGACTTCGTCGGCTAATTTTGGCTCGATTTTAAATTTTATATTATTAACGGGCCGGGACATGATTGGTCCGTTAAATCCTCATAACTTCTTCATCCGACATCCGTTTTCGCCCATCTTTTTCTCGTTATGCTACTCTCAACGAGATCTTCGATTCTCGTTTAGGTTGCGTCGGCTAAAAATCGCTCGATCTAATATTCGAATTTCGGGCTGTACACTGCTATTTCAAAACTTCGAAAAATCATAACTTCTTCATACGAAGTCAGATTTGGGCGTTCTTTTTACCGAAGTTCTTAGTTCAACATATTCTACAACTTTTGTTTAGATTGCTAAGGCTAAATCTCACTCTATCGTAAATTCACTATTTACGCTTCCCGGTGCCGTGCCGGTTTTGCCGTAAAACTTCGACGGGCCATAACTTCTTCGTTATAACTCGAATTTCGGCGTTCTTTATATGTACGGAAACCTTGAGACATAGTCTACAACTTTATGTAGAGATATCGGGCTTATCTCACACTTTAATTTTGATGCTTATTTTTATTATTTATTAATTATACACTTATAATTAAATAATAAACACATAAACACACATAATTCACATAATACTCAAATATTTCATCTTTATTACTTCAAAAAGAGTTACAAGAGTTGACCTAGACTATTACATTGACAAAAATGCTTAGCCCTGAAACCCGGACGTTACAATAGACCTAACAACTTCTACAAGATTTATGTTCTTTTTATCTACCACGCCATTCTGATATGGTATGTATGGTTCCAAGAAGTTGCGATTGATTCCTTTAGACACCAAGAAGTCGTTTAGAAATTGATTTTTGAATTCTGTTCCATTGTCACTTCGTATATTTTGAATGGGAAGCTTGATCTGTAATTTGATTTCCTTGATGAAGTTGATCAAAGTTTGCGGTGTATCTGATTTTAGTCTCAAGAAGAAAACCCATGTAAAGCGAATATAATCATCAACGATGACTAAAATGAACATCTTATAATGAATACTGGCAATAATGGATGGGCCGCAAAGATTAGTGTGAAGTAATTCCAAAGGATTAATAATTGAGGAACCTAAGATCAATGAATGACTTCCCTTCGTTTTTTTTTTCACACTCACAAGCAGGGCATAAAGTGTCATTGTCAAGGAGAGGCAAACCTAGCAGCAAATTACAAAAGGAAGTAAGATCAGACACATTCCTATCGATCAACAAGATCATTTATTTATAGGAGGAAAGAGTGCATGTCTACTACTGGATAATATAAAAATAATACTAACGTTGACGACCATGCTTCCCACGTCTGGAACGAGCAAAACCAACCTAACACTCTTTGTCAGTAAAAGTTGTTTATTACCCTGACACTGCGGTATCGCAAAAGAAAAACTCCATTCAACTATTCGCCAAGTCTTCTTTAGCATATATGGTCTTCACAAACTCTCCGCTTATCAAAACAAGAATCTCTTCAGCATGTCAACACAAAACATCTCTTCGCTTCATCATCTAACCAATTCTTTGCATCCACAATAATTACCTTATCTGTCGAGGGTCACTTTCATGTATCAACAAAAACAACACTACATTCATGTTGTTCAGCTTCAAAACCCTTTTAAAATTTGATTTTTCATAATATAACTTGTCTCCCAAGTCAACGTTTGTTTTTAATAGAAGAGGACATCTATTTATAGACATTTAAAAATCTTCAGATTTGCGTCGTGTAAGGTACAAAGTCGTGTTGCGTTTCCTTAAGTATCCTCATTGTGCTCGACTTATGAGGCTTTTTCATGGATCGAACATAGTTCTGTTGCGTCACGTCTTCTTGATTTTTGGTAAGTTTTGATCTTTATCTTTATTAACTCCATTCTTGTCCTAATCATTTCCTTTTGCTCATTAGCTATGAATTTTCTTATATTTATTCGATTCAAAAGCATATTAAGTATCATTTATCTTTAAATATACCAGTGAAGTCTAATAATATTAAAATAATGAGCTAAAATAAATGTATAAATAAGTTTATATCAACAACTCATTGATCACTAAGGATCATCAAATATACTTCTCCCCTCAATATAATTTGATTGATCCGGTCCCACAATTTTACCTATCACTTTCTTGCGATGTAAGTCGTGGATTTTAGATAAAGTTTTGTACATGTACCTAATTAGATTCACTAGCCTATAGTCTTTAAGAGATAAATGATCTCTAACTTTAGGGATAAACGAGATAAAAGATGTGTTGCTACCCCATTGATCTCCCCTGTTAATTCAAAGTTTTTGATATAATTAAAAATATCACTTGTCAAAATATCCCAAAAACATTTATAAATTTACAAGTAAAGTCGTCAGGCTTCGGAGTTTTTTCGTTTCCACAACACCAAATAATTTCCTTTATCTCCGAAAGTGAGAAGGGACAATAAAAAATATCACGATCTTTGATTGTCAAACTTTTTGAATTTTAAATTTATCAACTTCAGCCTATCTATCTGGGACACTTTGATCAAATTTTGAAGAAAAGAACTTCAAAGCCTCATCTTTAGTTTTTTCAAGATTCGTCGATCATTCACCATTAATTGTGAGCATGTTTATCTTTTTTCCCTTCCATTTCCTTTTAAACCTATGTGATAAAATTTAATGTTTTCATCTCCATTGGCATTTCCCTTGCCCATATTCTTCCTTTTTGTCTAAGATCCAACCTTTTGAAGGTATCAATATCTAACACTTTGTTTTTCAATTATTTTCTAGCACATCTCTAAGGAGAAAAGAGATCTCTAGATTCTATGATCTGTATATAATGTCTCCAACTTTTAATATTGACTTTTAGTGTTTTAAGTTTCAATAACAACTTGCTTGCCTTATCCTCCACCGCCAAAGCATTCTAAGAGTCCAAAGTTGTGTCATGAATGCCTTCTGGTAACAACCGTGAGTTTAAAAGTCTTAAAGAATCGGGCTATAGTCAAAGAACTCACTCACAAGAATCACTGAACTATGGTCCAAATACAACCAAGGAAAAATAATAACCAAAGTTATAGACCATTGTGACAAAATCAAAGAGCTCTACTACCCCTATGAATACATTGAAAGCCTCTATGATCATAGCATAATCATTCTTTGAAAACCTATCACTATTTTACCTAACCTCGTTAAAATATCCCAAAAGATGCCACATAACTTGGGGAAATTACAACTAATAGACATTTTTTTAGGGGGGGGGGGGCTATTTCAAAAAATAGACACAAAAACTAAAACTTCTGGGTATAGACATGGATTCCGCGGAGGTGAGCTCCGAGGGCTCCGCGGAATCAACTTAATCTCCGAGGAATCGACATGGCAAAAAAAAATCTCAAGATCCATTCTACGGAGCTACCTCTGAGGAATGAAGTCATTCCACGAAGGTACCTCCGAGGAATGGATCTTGAGAATTTTTTTTGCCACATTGATTCTTTTGGCTTATACTCCGATTAAAAGACAATTTTTTCCCACCTCACATTCATTTCAAACATTGTCAAGAAAATTTCATACCATCATACTCTTTTCTTGAAAATAATTAGTTGGGAAATGAGTATAAACCCTGAAAAATCAATGTGAAAAAAACTGAAGATCCATTCCTTGGAGGTACCTCCGCAAAATGACTTCATTCCTCGGAGGTAGGTCCGCATAATGGATCTTGAGATTTTTTTTGCCACATCACTTCCTCGGAGATTAAGCTGATTCCATGGAGCCCTCGGAGCTCACCTTCGCGGAATCCATGTCTATACCCGAAAATTTGGTTTTTTGTGTCCATATTTTGGAATTTCCCCCCAAAAATGTCTATTAGTGACAATTTCCTCATAACTTGTGTATCCTATTTAATACGTAATAAATCAGAACAAAACCGCGGTCTTTCATCAATATCAATGGGGGCATAAACATGTATAAAGTTCATCTTCTCCGAAACACCACTCCAGTACGAGATATGAAGGTGTTTTTTTTTCTCAAGAAGAGCTTCCTGACATCTTTGGTTTGCGTCGTGCAAATAACGTGCAAATATTTCTTCCAATAGACCGTATGTTTTTTCGAAGACCGCAAACTTAATAAGCCATGTGTGTCCTCTTCTTAGAGAAGGCATGTACTTACCTCTTTTCAAGTCTGCATATGTATTCATGGTAAAATTAAAAAGACATAATTTCTTAAGCAAAATTAACACAAACCGGAACAAAGAACAACAAGAACAAACAAATTCTTTCATAAAATCTATTGAATCTCAAAAACTACATAATCCTATGACAAATATCTTATTTATAATAATAGAGAAACCCTAATATGACTTATAATTAAGACAAAAATCATCTGATTTATGAAACAATATAAATTCAAAATATTTTATTCAATTAGGAGACACTTCCTAATTAAAATAAATCTTAATAAAAAAGGGAAAATCTTATCTAAGAAAAATAAATCTTCAAATTATATTTGAAATTCGCTACATCATTCTCCCCTTTTCAAAAAGACTCATCTTAGAGTCTTCATCTCTAACCCCGAGTATTCATCTATAATTACTCTTACTTATGACTTCCAAAAGGAAAACAACTTCAAAACTTTAAAACGAACATAAATGTAGCAAAATGGGAAAACACTCTCAATCAAAGATGTTTCTAGTATACTTATTAATTTCTTAAATTACTTCTTGTGTAGTTATAAGATTAAGATTATGTCTATAAAGAATGTAAAAACCTAAAAACACTTTGTGGACATTATATCCATTGGTTTCTGTAATCACAAACTTTGGTGATGATATTTGATTTTGAACACCAACTTCTTGTTTAAACGTTTCGCCTTCATCTTCGGTGTTGTAGACGGGTTCCTTGCCATAAACAAAATTAGTGTCACAAAAAAGATTACTCTTGCCTCTATCCTCCTCGTCCCAAAAGATTTGGCTAGCTTCATACAAATTCTAGAGGCATACTTCTAATCCAATGAATTTAGGATTCTCGGTCTTTACATCAATGTTCCTCAATGAATCATCATGGTATCCTCTTTCGCGAGGATCTCGTCTTAACACTGAAAAATGATTGACCTCCTCGCAGCCGTCATCCCAAATGTTCGGTTATGATTTAGTCTCTTTTCCCGATGACTCTTGATGGACCAACTCGATTTTTTGCACTTATCGTCGCATGTATTCGATCATAATGTTGTTTGCTCTATCTACATATCTTGTGACTCTTTAGCGTCGGCTACTACATGAGATCTTCCACAACTAACCATCTCGGCTGAGCTCTGATACCAAACCCTGCTTAACTTAGCTCTTCTAGCTATTGTTGATTAGTTTAATGTTGAAGGTGACAAGCAATCAAGTCAAATTAAAGAGCTTCACCAACAGTTTCGAATGTAGATTGAGAAGCATAATAAACAGTATGTTGATCGTGCCAATAAATATCGCAAGCGGGTTATTTATAGTTAAGATGATATTGTATGGATACATTTGAGGAAATAGAGGTTTCCCTACAGACTTTTTAGCAATCTCCAATCAAGAGTTGATGGTCCTTTTTTTGTTTTGAAGAAAATCAACGATAATGCGTACAAAATCGAGTTACCGGGTCATTACAATGTTTTCTCTACGGTCAATGTTGCATATTTGTCACCATTCGTTGGGGATTCTGATGATGAAACAACTCGAGGTTGAGTCCTATTCAAGAGGGGGAGGATTATATAGGTGGTACAAGTGCTGATGCATGGCTTAATTGATGATGTATACACTCGTAGGGATGAAAGTATGATGACATCAACTAAAAATCTATCGAAGTTGTCCACTAGCTTGGGATTAGACGAAATTCGCACACGACATGTAAAATGGGACAATTAAGAGAACTCATAGCTTCGACGTAATGTGTGGTGTTTTTCGGCTATTCAGGATCATTAAGGGCCTCAAAACACATTTTTATTAGGGATGAGCATGGGATGGAACCAGTGCCGACTCGTACTGTTCCCGATTTCCCAAAAACCAAATTTTATTGAAAGTCAATCCCAAGTACCGAACTGAATTAACATCACCGATACCGGTACGGGGAATGTTACCGGTTTTCGGTACTAGTACCGGTACCGGTGGTATCGAATCCCGAATTTCATGTATTTGGAGTACCGAGTACCGTCTCATATTTTCAAATTCGGTATGGTTCGGTACCGGTTCCGATACGGTATTGGTACGTGATCGGGATTTGGGACAAACTGCTCATCCCTATTTTTTATGTTTTCATTATTTGGGACAACTTTTTATTTTGAGTTTTAATTTAGATAATTGGTTGGAGATCTTTTTCCTAATAAATTATGGTCTCTAAGGGTTAAGGAATGAATCTTATTTGCTCATCCTTATAAGTATCTCATTTTCTTTGTTTGTTAGACAGCTTTTTCGATTATTAATAAAGAATCTAATTTTAAAGTTATCTTTGTTCGTTGTGTTCTTGTTGATTGTACTTTTTCAATCAAACTGATCTTCTGAGCATCAATTTCGTTCATATTCCACCATTTCTACATGTTACTTTTACAAGTTACTTTTGCACTTAGATGATTTGTCGTAGATGGTTTCCCGAATTTTCTCATACATAGCATTTTAATTTTTTTTAAATGGTCTAAATCAATTGATTGATTCTATTTATGCATCAATATTATTTTGAATTTGCAATTTAGTTTTTTTTATTAACTATAGATAACTATCGATAAAAAGTAACTAAGAAAACTATTTAAGTTAAAAAATCAGTTTATTTTAAAAGTTTACTTAAAATACAATTTTCTTTTTCAAACTATATATGTTTGGTCCACTCCGTCTTCTATAAATATATATAAACATTTTATCTCTTAAAAAATAAAAAGTATTTAAAATGAAAAAATTGCTTTTGATCACTTCATAAAAAAGAAAATAAAAAAGAAAGTTCCAAATAGAATAGAGGACCAAGGTCTGCCTTTAGACTCAACAGCAACAGAAAGATAATCAAAGCCATTAAAGCATGTTAAATGATTGTTGTGTTTGGGTTTCCTTTGCGACTTTTTCATCCCTATTTTATTAGCCTTGATTATTTATTATTTGTTTTTATAGAATTCATCACAGCAAAATCAAATTAAATCAAAACCCCCAAAATGAAAGCATAACAAAAAATCAATTACAAAAAAAGATAAAATTAAAATTTATAAAAAAAAAAGAATCAAAATAGAATCTCTTTTAAGTTTAATATTATACTCTCTTTTAGGATGGATTACCTGAAAATAGGATCTCTTTTGGCAATACATATCCTATTACTATACATCAGGAAATAAAGGAAACCAAAAACCCAAAATATTCAATCTAACAGCATTTAAAGGACATCTTCTAGAAGGTAACACATTTAATTTAATATCTCGCTAGAAATATGTTACAACATTCTGGAGCCTACAGCTCAAAATGAGCGAGAGAAGACATCACTCTATAGTAACTTTATAGTAATATAATGGTTACTCTTTATGAATTGTTTGTTTTTATTAAACCGGTTTTAAATATTCTAGCTATTATTTCCACCATGTAAACTACAACAAATAATTGTTTATATAGCTATCAAAAAGATATTTAAGTGGAAATGTAATGTATATATAGTTTTGATCCGCCAAAACCGTCATGTGAAGACGATGCACATATTTTTATGTATATAAAAATATAAAAATATTGGTTTATGGGTCGCTACCTGCCCCCGAGTAATTACGCACCACAATATTGCATTTCCCCTATTTTATTTTTCTCGATCAGCGGCAGATTTGGTGAAAATAATACTTAATAAGGAAAGAAACATTTATTATATCAAAAGTAATTGTTAAATACGTCTATTTATGATCATTTGGCGTTGTACATAGGGATGAGCATAGGCGGGTACCCGTCTTATCTGGTGAGAACCGGAACTGGAACCGGAACTGGAACCGGCGGTTTTTAGAAAGTTAGAACTGGAACCGGAACCGTTCTAGGCAGTTCTTAAATGTTTGGAACCAGTCCCGGAACCGGCGGTTCCGGTACCGGAAGCGGGTAACCCGGTCGCATTAATTTTGTTAACTTTTTTCGACAAAACCGCAATTTAGTTCGATCCAAATCAAATCAATTTGGACCAAAGACGGACAAAATCGGACCAATATATTCTAAATCGGTCTAAGTAATATATATATATATATATATATATATATATATATATATATATATATATATATAACCGGTTCCGGCGGGTACCCAGCGGGTAGCGGTTCCAAAAAAACGAGAACCGGAACCGGAACCGCTTAAGGCGGTTCCATAACTTTAGGAACCGGAATCGGAACCGCTTAAGGCGGTTCTCGTTTCAAAACCGGCAGTTCTGAGGCGGTTCCGGTTCCAAAAACGGGTACCCGGTTCCGATGCTCATCCCTAGTTGTACAGAGTACTCTATCAAAATTATTTTCAGTCGATCGAAGTGTATTTTTAACACATGCAAATTCTTTGATCTAAAAAACAAAAATCACTCTTCATCGGGAATCAACACAATCGAACCAGTTGTTTCCCGGTTCTCAATAGCAGCATGAGCTTGGTTTGCTCGAGACAGAGGATACTTATGATTGACACGAACCTTCAACACTCCATTTGCAAGATTGGAAAACAAGTCTTGAGCAGCTACAAGCAGCTCCTCTCGGTTATCAATTGTGTATTCTGTGATAGATGCAAACGTCAAGTAGAGTGATTTGGGTATAAGTTTAACAACAGGTACAGGCTCTGGTGCACCTGATGCCACCCCGAAAAGCACCATGTATCCACGCTTCTTTAAGCATGCTAACGATCCCTTCATTTTGAAACACACGCGTTGTCATCGTTAGTTGCATTAACAAGTTAATTAAAAGATCGATCATAATGAATGAATTGATTTTGGTACATTGAAGGTGTCTTTCCCGACTCCATCGTAAACTACTTCCACCCCCTTGCCTGATGTTATCTCCATCACACGTTCCACAAAGTCCTCATCTTTGTAAAGAATCACATGCTCACATCCATCTTCTTTCGCCTGCACAGCCTTCTCCTTGGTCGACACTGTTCCGATCACGGTGGCTCCGATCGCACTTGCCCATTGGCAGAGCAAATATCCGACTCCACCTGCAGCTGCGTGTACCAGGATTGTATGCCCAGGTTCAACCTATATATCGACAAGACAACCCCCTTGACCATTTAAAACTAAATCTCAAATTAAGAAACTTTTAATTATCTACACGTTGACGTACATATACATAAATATCAAGATTTGAATGGGTCACCTACTTTAAAGCCTTTATGGATCAATAAATGCGCAGTGAGTCCCTTAAAAATGATGGCAGCTGCTTCAACGGGATCAACGGAAGAAGGAACAGGCACCGCTAGATCTGCGGGAAGTATTCTCTCTTGGGCGTAAGAACCCACCTCCGGGCTAGCGTAAGCCACGACGTCTCCAACTTTGCAGCTGGTTACTCCGGGACCCACCGCTGTTACAACTCCGGCTCCTTCCATACCTGGGGTATATGGCAAGGGTGGAGACGTATTGTGCAGACCTTGACGCATATACACATCCAAGAAATTTAGACCAATTGCCTTTTGCTTCAACCTGATTTCTCCCTCTTTTGGATTGGGGACTTCAACGTCTTCCCATGTCAACACCTGTAAGAGAAATGAACACCGTTAAGTCTCCATTCAAATAAACAAAGAAAAAAAGCAATGTAATTAAAGAAGGTGACCAATGACCTCAGGGCCACCGTTCTGATGAACTCTAATTGCTTTAACCATGGTGGCAAGAGTGTTGGTTGTGTTGACTGTTATGGGCGAGACTTGAGAATGTTGCTTTGGGATTAGCAGGACTGCAGGAGAGGTAACGATCGAGGGATGTGAATTACTGCCCTCTGCTGGTCCTTTTTGATCTCAATATATATCTGTGTAAAGTTCATAAATGGTCCATCGGGTATTTTTTTTTTTTTCTAATTCCTATTATTATTTATAAGGGTATTAGAGTAAAATCCAAATATTTTGGTGAATATTTTCAAAAATTCACATATATATTTTTTTCGAATAAGAAAACCGGCTAAATTATTCAGTTTCATACTTTATTGACCCTTTTAGTAAGTAGCCTCTATATATCTAGGGATGTCAACGGGAGCAAACAGGATGAAAAGTGCATTCCCCGTCTCCGAAATTTTCCTGTTCCTCATCCCCATCTCCGTCCCCGAAATGTCCAACTTTCCTACCCCCGCCCCCGTCCCCGTCCCCGTCCCCGAGTCCCCCATATTACCTCCGCCCTCACCCCCGTGTCCCCGTCCCCGATTGATTTTGGACTGCCTTCTTTATGCTAAAAGAAGTTGTTAGCATTAAAAGAATTATTTTTTAGGTAACAAATAATTATTTATAACAGAATTTATATGTTAAAAATAAAAAGTTATGACATCTTAAAAACATTATACTGATAACTTAAAAACATGTTTTTGTTGAATTTTGGAAGATCAAAATTATGTTATTGTTTATTATATTTATATAATTAATATATATAAATATATGTATAATTTATTAATGGGGTCCCCATGGAGGTTTCGGGACATGATTGCCCATCCCGCCCCACCCCCAAAATTAAAACGGGGTTTAACCTTGCCCCTGCCCCCGTCTCCGCCCTTAATTTTTTTAATAAATACCTCCAAACGGGACGGGACCCCACAATACTTTTTGATATCCCTACCCATATCACTTCCTATGGTGAAAGCATTACTAAAGTGGTACGTGGCATGCCACGCCAGCATCTTAAGTTGAAAAAAAAATAAACCACAAAAGCGAGAAAATGAGAGGAACAAGGGTAGAACTCATATCCTTAAAGTGTAACATCCATAAAATTCATGAAAATTTAAAACTTTTTCAAGCATTCAAAAACCATTATTTATTACAAAATGTTTTCAGAATAGTTTCATATCAGAGTATCCTAGAAATCAAAATCATAAAATGCGAGGAGGTGCACAATCAAGCCTTCTCCTTCCTGCAATCATCCGAAGTACCTGAAACAAAATCCAAAACTGTAAGCCCAAAGCTTAGTGAGTTCCCCCAAAATACCAACGTCATACAAACCATAACCATATCATAATAAACAACATGCATATAGAGTTTACAATATGACTGGATCGCCTTCACCGGTCCTTCAGTCTATCTGGCCCACTCTCAAAACCTTCAGCATGTCTGGTCCGCCATTCCGGGCCTTCAGCCTTCCTGGACCATTCTCTGGGCCTTCGGCCTGACTGATATTCCCCATTGGGCCCGCGGTCTATCCGGGTCGTCCTGGCTATGTTGGCCTACAACACAAAGCAGGTCCGCCTCAACCCACTCCTGAACATACAATCAACACATAGATAACAACTTCTAGCATATATAAATAGTCAGATTGATCTAACAGATCTCTAATCATAAGATCATCCTATAAACCAGGATACCGACCTAACATGTCACTAAATATAACATCATCCTATAAACCAGGATACCGACCTAACGGTCACTAAGCATATCATCATGCGATAACCAGGATAACAATCTAAAAGGGCCGACATTGGTGCCTTCGACCCTGTTAGTATAGTGAGGACAACTCACCTCACAATGTCGAACAAAACTGAAAAGATCAAACTCCCAAAACACGGCTCCAATTCCACCATTGATGCCAACTCACCTACAACTCACCTCACATTGGTGCCTTCGACCCTGTTAGTATAGTGAGGACAACTCACATACAACCACCATTGATCCAATTCCATCAATTCCCAAATTACCAAAATACCCTCAAAAGTCAAAATTGGTCAACCCTTGGTCAAAGTCAAAGTCAACGATCAAGGTCAACAGTCCATGTTGACTAAACTCGTCGAGTGTAGCTTATAGACTCGCCGAGTTCCTTCAGAACTCAAAAAATCGTGGAAACCCCAGTCAACTCGCCTAGTTACCAAGTAACTTGTCGAGTCCATGCAACATCCAGAATATCGGGAAAAACCCTAACCAACTCATCGAGTTATCTCACTAACTCGCCGAGTTCATGTAGAATCCAGAAAGCGTGAAACCCTCATCCAAGTCGTCAAGTTAACTATGCAACTCGTCGAGTTTCTTCGGTCCTTTTCTCATTCAGATGCTTTTAAGCGAAACCAAGGCTCCAAACTGTAGATCTAACCTCCTAGGGTGTAGTTACCGTTGGATTAGGTGTCTAAGTCATAACTATATTTGGTATGTACTTGACCCGGTTGTAGCATAGTCCTTTTGGGCTGCCTTCACCAAAGCAACTTGACTGGAAGAATAATGGAGAAAGAGGATAAATATGATTTATTAACATATTATTTGAATAATATATTAAAAGAGAAATCATATTATTTAATTAATATTGATCAAGAATTAATTTAGAATTAATTTTATGGTCAAAAGAGATTAATTAAATTAAGGGGAGTGATATTGTGATTATGTGATAATTGCAATATGGGCAGAGGAACCCTAAAGAAGGGATGAACGAATTCTATGGGGAAGCCTACATAGAAATTGTCCATAAGAGGCCTTCTGGAAGGATCTTGTGGACTGCTTAAGGCCTAAGCAATCTAATTAGGGTTTTGACTGAAACCCTAGCAACTCACCTATATAAGGAACCCCTTGGCTTCACCTTTTTCAGCTACCACAACCCTAGAAGAATTCCAAGAGCCGAAAATTACCTCTCCCCTCTCTCTCTAAGATTCTCCATTTGTTTTGGTGTTTGTGATTCATTAGAGGCATCGCATTTGAGGTGCTAGGTTCTCAAAAGCTCAAAGATCATCAGGCTACAATCAAATGTAACTTTCTAACTTGTTTATTAAATGTTAATTTCGATTTTAGTATGCTAGTATTAGGGTTTGAGAGCTTTGGATGATTATTGCATATACAAATAGAAAAACCTAGATCCAAAGCTTTAGGGTTTGCATATACACCATATGATTGATGTTTTGCTCATAACCCAACAGTGGTATTAGAGCCTAGGTCGTTTTTCTTTTGTATTTGATGCATTGATAATTTGTTCAAAGCTGAAAATCAAAAAATTTGTGCCTCTGCCTGATGAACTCGACGAGTCCATTTAGTGACTCGGCGAGTTGGGTCGTCTGGTGGCTGATTTTTTGGGATTTTGACTGACATAAAGTTAGGATAATTACCAAAAACGTTTTTGAGTGATAAAATCCGTTTTTTTCAATAAGGTATTGATTATCCTAATGCAATTCAAAGATAATTGTCATAAATAAGATAATTACTTGTTTTATATGATAAATATTAATTATTTGTATTTTGTTTTGAATTATCTTGTCAAAAAAATAGATTATGTCAAATTATGTGATAAAAGATTAATAATATGATTAATTAATTATTTTTTTAAATTTGATCTATAAGATGTTTTGAAAAGTTTCAAAACTTGCCCTTAAATTTTGGGATTTAAAATTTTACTTAAAAGTTTTAATTTTGAAATACTTAAATCCTAAACCCTAGAGTTTTACAAGTTTAAAATTCAACCCTTATACTATTATAATATTATAAGATTAATAATTATATATATATATATATATATATATATATATATATATATATATATATATATATATATATATAGGGTTAGGTTATTTTGTTTTCACTATCTATTGTGTGCATGTATGATTGATTCTGGACCAATCATTTTAGTTATTTTAATAAAGTAATTAATGCATGTTAAATGTTGAAAATATAATGGATATTAATTACATTTTCAGCATTTAATATGCATTAATTACTTTCTTAAAATAACTAAAATGATTGGTCCATAATCAATCATAAATACACACAATAGATAGTGAAAACATTTGAACCTAACTCTCTCTCTTTCTTTCTCTCTCTCTCTCTCTCTATATATATATATATATATATATATATATATATATATATATATATATATATATATATAAAAGATAAGCTAGTCTTACCGTTAGTAGGCCTCATTCACGAAGCCGATCTATAAGGGGGTATAAGGTTACTACCTATAAAATGGTGGTTTAATGGGTTTCCACTCTCACCCACCACTTCCTTGATTGGTGGAGGGTCGGTAGCCGAACGGGTAGGATAGGGCAACTAAATCCTCATTAATAAGTATAATGATTTTAATAAAGTAACTAAATGTTTTTATAAAATTCCCAATCTTAGTTACTTTAGGAAAAAATGTGAAATGATGTTATTCCATGAAATTAAACTTTGCACCCTGCCAAGTCGTTAGTGGAGCGTGCGTGGATAACCGACACACTAATTTGGGACTAGCAAAGGTGGCAAAGGGTAGATCGATGTTTAACATAGATCAATGGAGCGTGTGTGGCTAACCGACACATTGATTAGGTGGTAAATGACATCGAGAGTACCAACTACATTTGCATGGTTATTAACACCTTGTTTGTGATCCTCGGTATCCTAGTCACAAACTTGAAGGGCATATCGAGATTAAACATGCCATTGAAAAGTTAAGTGAATCTCAAAAGAATCTAGGAATTTCAATTCATTTAAAACTTAATTGTTCTTTACGTTTTTCATGGTGGAAATTGGTAAATCGTCATTTACCTACCTTCAAATTATTTGCAATTAGATTACAGCATCCCTCTTCTGAATTGTAAATAATTGTGTTGGGTCCTAGCCCTAATTTCTCATTTGGGAGTTTAATTGGGGATTCTTATCTAATCTAAACTTTGTTCCTTTACTATTTCAGATGTCTACTTCGAACAACAACAATGCTTCTGGCTCGACCCCTTCCGGCTCATTCTCATTCATGAACTTGTGTGGGAGGGTGATATTCGATGGGTCCAATTTTAATGATTGGATCCACAACATTCGCATGGTCACCCGCTACGAGGACAAAGAGTATGTTCTTGATACAGGATGTGATTTTCACATTTGTTCTGATTTGCAGGGTCTAAGAAGAAGTAGGGATATGGAGCATGGGAAGATAAACTTGATCATGGGGAATAGGAAAGCACCACCTGTCACCAAGATTGGAGTTTACTCTTTAGTGCTTAGTAGTGGGTTAGGTCTAGATTTGAATAATTGTTGCTATTCGTCAGAAATAACACGAAACATTATTTATTTTCATGGTTTGTATAAACAAGGTTTTAGATTTTCATTTAATAATAAAACCGGTTCTATTAATGCTTTCTTTAATGGAACTTTCTATTTTGAAGCATTGCCTTGTAATGGTATATATGAAACTGTGATGGTTATAGACAACTTAGGAAATGATGTGTTGCATATCAATTCTTCCAATGGTTTGGATAAAGCATACTTGTGGCATTGTTGTCTTGGACATGTCAACAAGAAGCACATAGCCCAACTCCAAAAGGATGGAGTGTTGGATTCATTCGACCTTTGGGACGATGACACGTGCGAGTCTTGTTTACTTGGAAAGATGACCAAGTCACCCTTCATTGGTACTTGTGAAAGGGGTGAGTGTTTATTGGATCTCATACATACCGATGTATGTGGGTCCTTTAGATCCACCACAAGGGATGCAGACCGCTTCTATGTGACTTTCACCGATGATTATAGCAGATATGGGTATATCTACTTAATCAAGCACAAGTCATAAACCTTTGAAAAGTTCAAAGAGTTTAAGCAAGAAGTGGAGAATCACCTGGGCAGGAAAATTAAGATGCTCCAATCTGATCGAGGTGGTGAGTACCTTAGTGTTGAGTTCCATGACTACCTCAAGGAATGCAGAATTGTTTTGCAATTGACGCCACCTAGGACATCGCAGTTGAATGGTGTGGCTGAGAGGCGCAATCGAACCTTGCTGGACATGGTTCATTCCATGATGATTCAAGCTTCGTTACCTATCTCATTTTGGGGGTACGCCTTAGAGATTGCCGCCCATATCCTTAATCTAGGCCCAACTAAGAAGGTTGCCAAAACACCTCACAGGATGTGGACATGGAAGGTTCCCTCGTTGGCACATATCAAGGTTTGGGGTTGCGAGGCTCTCGTAAGACGAGAGACTCACGACAATCTCGAACCTTGTAGTGAGCGGGGTATTTTCATCGGCTATTCATAGAAGTCATGTGGATATCTCTTTTATAGACCGAGTGACAATGTTGTCTTCATTGTGAGGAGAAAGGTTTTCAGAGAGCGAGAACTCATATGCCAAGAGGACAGTGGGAGGCAAATTAATCTTGAAGAGCTTCAAGAATCAAGTGATGAAGGAACCTCTAACACCGACGCTCAACCCGAGGAGGAAACTACTGTTGAACAGATTGTCGAGGCCTTAACTCTTAGACGTTCCAGTAGAGTTAGTGTTCCACCTGTATTATATGGTCTCCAAATAACTAACGAGGGTGATATGTTTATTAGTGATAACACACTAACAAATTTGGATGAACCTAACAACTACAAGGAAGCCATGGAAAATGGAAAGAGGCTATGGACAGCAAGATTCAGTCCATGTATGACAATCAAGTTTGGAACTTGGTTGACAATGTGCCAGGTCGTAAGACGGTCGGGTGCAAGTGGATCTTCAAGAAGAAGACCGACATGGATGGGAAAGTAGACACGTATATAGCATGATTGGTTGCGAAGGGCTTTACTCAAACTCCCGGAGTTGACTATGATGAGACCTTCTCACCAGTAGCAAAGATTAAATCTATAAGGGTTATGCTAGCCATAGTTGCATTTCATGATTATGAAATATGGCAGATGGATGTCAAAACCGTTTTCCTTAATGGGAAGTTGGCTGAAGATGTTTACATGAGTCAGCCAGAGGGTTTTGTCAATGCAGAGCACCCTAATAGAGTGTGTAAGCTTGAGAAATCCATTTATGGATTGAAACAAGCATCTTGCAGATGAAATCTTTGTTTCGATGAGAAAGTTAAAGAGTTTGGTTTTTCGAGAAGAGAAGATGAGTCATGTGTATATGTAAAAGCCAGTGTGAGTATAGTTAACTTTCTCGTTTTGTATGTGGACGACATACTTCTCATAAGAAATAACGTTCCAACCTTGCAGGAGGTTAAGTCTTGGCTTGGGAAGTGCTTCACTATGAAGGACCTCGGAGAAGCTGCTTATATTATTGGGATAAGGGTATTGAGAAATAGGAATAAAAGACAAATAGGACTTAGTCAAAGTACTTACTTGGATAAAGTGTTGAAACGTTTCAACATGGAGAATTCCAAGAAAGGGGAGTTACCAATCCAAAGCAATACCAAGTTGAGTAAGACTCAAAGCCCGAGTACCGATGCCGAGATAGCAGAGAAGAGCAGAGTACCTCATGCTTCCGCACTTGGCTCAATCATGTATGCTATGACATGTACTCGCCCTGATGTGGCCTTCGCTTTGAGCATGGTCAGAAGATATTAAGGGAACCTTGGTAGAGCTCATTGGAACGTAGTGAAGAATATTCTCAAGTACCTACGAAGGACTAAGGAATGGTTCCTTATCCTCGGTGGGAGTGATGACTTGAGAGTGTGAGGGTATAGTGACACTAGTTTTCAGACTGACCAGGATAATTTCCACTCGCAGTTGGGATGGGTCATTACCCTGAATATAGGAGCAGTAACTTGGAAAAGTTCCAAGCAGGAGACCGTAGCTGATTGAACGTGCAAATCATAGTACATAGCAGAGAGAGAAGTGTCAAAGGAGGCAATATGGACAAAGAACTTCATCAGAGACCTTGGAGTTGTACCTGCCATAAAGGAGCCTATGGAGATTTTCTGCGATAATGAAGGTGCGGTTGCCTTGACCAAGGAACCGAGGGATCATGGCAGATCCAGGCATATCGACCGAAAATATCACTTCATTAGACGTCGGGTAGAAGAGGGACTCCTTGTAGTTAAGAGGGTATCGTCATAGGAGAACCCATCAGATCTGCTTATGAAGGGACTGAGTAAGGTTAAGCACTTGTAGCACGCTAGGAGCAGTGGGCTGAAGGACGATATTAGTTTTAATGATTAATAGCCTTTAGAAACTTGTAATAGATAAATTGTAATTGACATTTTGATGATTAAATAAAGGTGTTTTATTTATAAGTAATGTTACTGTCCTGTGTCAATTGTTTACTATTGTTTCACTTTGCATGTTTTTACTTCCTAAATAATAAGATTATTTAAACTATCCACAGTCGATCATACATTGGAAGTAAGTATGAAAGAAGACCGTAATGAATTGGCTTGTAGATTGTCTAAGAGTTTAGACATATCAAAGGTTTGCTGCAACGCTAATGAGTGCTTATGAAATATGATTTGAGTATTGGATTAAACCTGCGCTCACATGAATCACTTCATGGAACTTAATCACGAGTGATTGTGAGACGATAATATCATATAGTCTTTAAATCTAGATATATGAGTTGTTGTTTACGAGTCGGTTGTGCATTGATAATGCGTAAACGCATCAGTAACTTGATGTGATAAAACGCATTATTGCGTACGATTTGATGAGTAAATAGTACAAGCATATAAGTCGAAATTTATCTGTTCCTTTTATCCCATGAGGATAAAAGCGATATCTTGGGACCCTCAATGATTTTGTTTTGACTTATGTACCGGGCCTGGTCAGGACTGAGTTGATGTGTTCAATTAAGTTCTATGTCAGACAAATCAGAGATTGAGAAAAAAACTATTGGACAACTATGTTCCATGTAATTGTCCACATGATATCTTGAGAACGGAGGGCTATATGATCCCTTATCTAAAGGACGTGTCAGAGTTCGACAACGGCTGTTGAGAACTATGATTGCTAATCAGATTTTGAATTCGTACTTGAATTTATAGTTATTAGACTTATCCAAGTGGGAGACTGTTGGATTAGGTGTCTAAGCCATAACTATATTTGGTATGTACTTGACCTGGTTGTGGCATGGTCCTTTTGGGTTGCCTTCACCAAAGCAACTTGACTGGAAGAATAATGGAAAAAGAGGATAAATATGATTTATTAATATATTAAAAGAGCAATCATATTATTTAATTAATAATGGTCAAGAATTGATTTTGTGGTAAAAAGAGATTAATTAAATTAAGGGGACTGATATTGTTATTATGTGATAATTGCAATATGGGAAGAGGAACCCTAAAGAAGGGATGAACGAATTCTATGGGGAAGCCCACATAGAAATCGTCCATAGGAGGCCTTCTGGAAGGATCCCGTGGACTGCTTAAGGCCTAAGCAATCTAGTTAGGGTTTTAACTGAAACCCTAGTAGCTCACCTATATAAGGAACCCCTTGGCTTCACTTTTTCGGCTACCAAAACCCTAGAAGGATTCCAAGAGCCAAAATTAGCTCTCCCCCCCTCTCTCTCTCTCTCTAAGATTCTCTAATTGTTTTGGTGTTTGTGATTCATTAGAGGCATCACATTTGAGGTGCTAGGTTCTCAAAAGATCAAAGATCATCAAGCTACAATCAAAGGTAACTTTCTAACTTGTTTATTAGATGTTAATTTCGATTTTAGTATGCTAGTATTAGGGTTTGAGAGCTTTGGATGATTATTGCATGTACAAATAGAAAAACCTAGATCCAAAGCTTTAGGGTTTGCATGTACACCATAGGATTGATGTTTTGCTCATAACCCGACAGTTACCACGTAAAGTTGCCATCTTTACGTGAATGCAAGCCTTCAAAGGGAGTAAAACACTAAAACTAGACTTAGGAAGAGGTTTAGGGCATGGAGAAGGGCCAAAGCTTCATAAAGCTTGAGGCTTTATGTTCATGAGGGCCTAGAGGAGTCCAGATCTGAAGTTACAACTTCAAATCGTGCTCAAAACCAGAAATTCTTCAAGAATAAGCTAGAAATGACCCTAAACTCTTGAATGAAGAGATATAACAAGAAAAATGATCAAGGTAATGACTTTTTATCTTCAAATGAATGCCAAAACGATGTAGATGCTGGATCTATTAGCCCCTTCGCGTTTCAAGCGTCTAAATCTTCAAATCTCTTCATGAAATGCACCAAACACACACTTTTAGCCTCATACAGACTCAAAATAGGGGTTAGCTCGATTAAGGATTGCTTCTGGACGTGAAAAGGTGGTAAGGAGGATGGAAGGAGGACTTAAGGTCCTTTAAATAGGGTGCAAACCCTAAAAATTAGGGTTTTCATGCACAGCCTCGACTCGTCGAGTTGGGGTCCTCCAACTCGTCGAGTAGGTTCCATAGGTCACGCGGCCTGATCAGTCTCTACATGACGAGTTGGGGCAGCCCACTCGTCGAATAGGTCTATAATTATGAATATAAAAGCTTTAAAACTTATAATTGGGATTCGGGATATTACATATATAAAGCATAAGTGTGGATATTTTTGTTTATCAATTGCTAATTTCGTTTATATATATATATATATATATATATATATATATATATATATATATATATATATATATATATGAGAGCGTTCAATCGAGAACATTTCTTATTGCGAGAACATTTGAGAGTAAATTTTGACCACACAATTTTTTTTTTTAAATTAAAATCATCATATAATATTTATATAAACCAAGAAATAAGAAAAAAATATTAAAAAAATCCACTAACCAACACCACTCACAACCCAAACAATGTCATCCAGCACCACCACCCGTCACCGCCACCTACCTCCACCACCCCACCTACCACCCACGAAAAGCACCACCCAACATCATCATCACCATCCGCCATCGCCAACCACGAACATCACCCACCACCACTACGCATCACCACCACCCGCCATCGCCAACCCCACCTACCACCATCACCACCACACGCCACTACCACCCACCCACCACCACTATCCACCTCCACCACCCATCGTCACCATCCACCCACCGCTGTGACCACCACCTGCCACTACCACCACCCCTTACCCATCACCACCACCCATCACCATCGATCACCACCACCCGCCACCATCACCCCCACCCACGACCACCGAAACAATCACCCATCATCATCATCATCACCACCACAACCACCACCCACCCACCATCACTACCACATAGCCACTACCCACCATTATAACCACCACCTGCCTCTACCACCACCCATCACCATCACCCGCCACCACTACCCACCACCCATCACCACCATCCATCATCACCGACCACCACCACCCATCACCACCACCCGCCACAACCATTGACCACCACCACCTGCAACCATCACCCACACCTACCACCCACCAAAACCACCACCCACCACCATCACCACCATCCACCACAACCACCACCCACCATTATGACCAACCCCAGTCACTACCACCAACCACAACCCACCACCCATCACCATCACCCGCCAACATCACCTCCACCATCACCCATCAAAACCATTGACCACCGACAACCATTGACCATCACCCATCACCACCACCCATCACAACCAACAGCCACCACCACCCACCTTCACCACCCATCACAACCACTCGCCACCACCACCCCCATCCTTCTCCATCACCCATCACCACCGCCCGCCACCACCACTTGCCACCTACTATAATCACCACCCCATATGTCACCCCCACCACCCTTATCCACCACCACCAACTACCACCACCAAACATCATTACACACCACCACCCGTGATTATGTGTATATAATCATATGTGATTATGTGCATTTAATCACATATGATTTATATTGACAATATTCTTTTTTGTCCATATAAATCATGTGATTAGATACATATAATCACATGTGATTAGATATATTTAATCAAATGTGATTAGATATATTTAATCACATATGTCATTATCGTGTTCTCGATTCAATAATTATTTTTTGTCAACTTTAATCATATGTGATTAGATAAATATAATCACATGTGATTATATGTATCCAATCACATATGATTTATATGTACAATATTCATTTTTGAGTTTTCGTTTCAATATTTTTTCTCATATATTTAATCACATGTGATTATAAGTATTCAATCACATATGATTAATGTGGACGTAAATTTCTTTTAATGTTCTTGATTGAATAGTTGTTCTCGTATATATTTACATGTGATTATATATATATATATATATATATATATATATATATATATATATATATATATATATATTTCATCACATATGATTTATTGAAACAAGAACGTGAAAACAAATCTTTTTCACATAAATCATATATGATTAAATACACAAGACCAACAATTGAATTAGAAACGCAAAAATGAATATTGTCCATATAAATCATATGTGATTATATACATATAATCACATGTGATTATATGTACCTAAAAACATATGATTTATGTGGACAAGATTCATTATTTCTTTCTCAGTTCAATAGTTGTACTCATGTACTTAATCACGTGTGATTATATGTATCAAATCATATATTATTTATATTGATAATAGTTGTTTTTGCATTTTTGATTCAATATTTTTTCTTATGTATTTAATTATATGTGATTGTATATATTTAACACATATGATTAATGTGGAAAACGAAAACTATTAAATTGAAAATGCGAAAATGAATCTAGTGTACAGAAATCATATGTGACTAAATGTACAAGAACAACCGTTAAACAAGAATGTGAAAACGAATATTGTCCATATAAATCATATCTTATTAGATACATATAATCTCATGTAATTTAAATACACAAGAACAACAAATGAATCGAGAACGCGAAAATGAATATTTTCCACATAAATTCTATGTGATTACATACATATAATCACATGTGATTAGATACATATAATCACATGTGATTATATGAATTTAATCACATATGATAATTGTGGACAATATTTATCTTTGTGTTCTCGATTCAATAGTTGTTCTCGTGTATATAATCATATGTGATTATATGTATCTGATCACATATGATTTATATATGCATCGTTATTTTTTGTCCATATAAATCATATGTGATTAGATACATATAATGACATGTGATTATATTTATTTAATCAAATATGATTACAGTTGACAAAGAACAACTACTGAATCGAGAATGTAACAATGAATCGTATCCACATAAATCATATATCATTGGATACATATAATAACATGTGATCATATGTATTTAATCAGATATGATTTATGTAGACTATATTTAGTTTTGTGGTTTTGATGAATAATTGATTTTGTGTATTTAATCACATGTGATTATATATATAATTACATATGATTTGAAGTGGACAAGATGCATTTTTGCCTTCTCAATTCAATAGTTGTGCTCATGTACTTAATCACATACGATTATACATATAATCACATTTGATAAAATACATGAAAACAACTATTGAATCAATAAAGCGAAAATGAATTGTTTCCACATAAATCATATGTGATTAGATTCATATAATCACATGTGATTAAATGTATTTAATAACATATGATTAATTTGGATAAAGATTTTTTTCGTGTTCTTAGATCAATATTTGTTATCGTGTATATAATCACATATGATTTATATAGACAGATTCTATGACATCCCCATTTTCACGGCCAGAAAAGACCGATTATTTTTTATGCTTTATAAAAAAAATCAGAGTATCTCTTTTAATAAAAACGTTTCGGAATTTGTTCCCAGAAAAACATGATAATTTCATTATCAAAGCATTTTCGAAGAAATGTATTTTTATTCATTTTAAAACATTTGGGATGTCATCGTCAATATAGAAACATAAGCATAAACAGAACTTACATTCATTTACACTAGTGATCTATATCTCCTTAATCTCTCAGTGTAATGTAACTTCACATCGTCACCTGTGATACAAGTAAACTGAGTGGGTTAGGTTGGGAAACCTGGTGAGTACATAGGGTTTTCAACCCACAATAATATAATTATTATGTTTAATCATCAAACAATTAATCCAATTACCCATCCCCATTATCTTCTTTATTCCTAAGTACCTTCCTTAAGGATTTATCCTAAGGGTCGTCTCCTACATCATATTTACCTCTTATCTCCTTACATCGCATTTCCTTATATGTTTGTTCCTAAGGACTCTCCCCAAGGATCATCACCTACATCGCATAGACAGTATTGATTCAGGGATTAATCCCTCGTTACGTGCCCAACAAAGGTTAGGGCATCATCACATGAATACGCAGTTACAACATCGCTTGAACTCGTAATTCATAGTAAGGGGTTAGAGTATCATCACATGCATACGTAGTTACAACATCGCCTAAACTCGTAATTCATAGTAAGGGGTTAGAGTATCATCGCATGAATACGTAATTACAACATCGTCTAAACTCGTAATTCATCACCTACAGGTTATGAGCCTGCTGGTGTTTCCACGGGGTTGTCTATGATAGTTTGTGGTCGCCATCTATACTTTGGTAGATGACTACATCTCCAAATTGTCGGACAAGGTTATAGTATCTTTCATCCTACATCACCGATTCATCACCACCTATCTATCCTCACCTAATTATCATCACCTTCCTATCATCACCTATCTCTCATCATTTTATTTCATCACACACCAACTATTTCATCTACCCATGTTTTATCCTAACATATTTGTAGATATAAAATAAATATATAGTTTAAATCATTTAAAACATATATAAATCATTCATCCAGCATAGACAACAAGTATCCAGATAATATGCACACATAGCACGTAATTTATATAAAATAATTCATATCTATGTGTAAGATGAAAGGGACCATGCACTCACTTGAAAAGGTGGTGAATCCGAACTCAGACAGCGCTTTGCTTCTTAAAAATAATTTCCTTCGACGAAACCTAGTATTATTACCACTAGAGTTTAGTCTATTATTCACCGAGACTAATTAATAGTCTAACTATTATTACTATTATATAGGCATTAAATAATACTTATATAACCCATAATAATAGCCCAAGTACTTATTATAAGTTCCTAATAACGTTACTATAATTAAATAAACGATATATTAAAAATAGCGTAGGCGTAGCTCACTTACAACGGGTTTTATAGAAAACCGGGATTTGCTTGGAGTAGCGTTCCCGAGCAGAAAAGTTCTTCTTCTCAGATCCGTCGAGCACTCCCGGGCTTCTGCCTCGTGCTAGGGAGGTTCCCTAGGCTTTTCGGGGGGTTTCGGGGCTAGAGAGAGGTTCTAGAGAGAGAGAGAGAGAGTAAAGAGAAGAAAGAATAGGAAAGGTGTGAAGAAAATGAGAGTGGGAAAGGTTCTATTTTTAGGGTGAAAAAATGGCTGAACTTGGTGCCACATGTCACCATCTAGTGGCAAGACTTGGGGAGAAAGCAATGACCAAGATTGTGCCACATCACCCATTTTCGCACAGCACACTTCCGACTTTTAAAATCCGTAACTTTCACATACGACCTCCGTTTTTGACGTTATTTATATTCACGCGTAGGTAAAAATAAGATCTACAACTTTCATTTTGACTCTGTTGGCTAATTTTTGACCGATCTTAAATTTAACAGTACGTGGAGATTATATTGTTAAATGTCCGCGTAAAATTCATAACTTCTACATACGAACTCTGTTTTCGTATGTCTTTTTACCGTTGAGTTCCTATTAATGAGATCTTCAATTCTCATTTAGGTTGCATAGGCCAAAAACCGCTCGAACTAAAATTCGAGTTTCGGGTCGTGCACTGCTATGCCAAATGTTAGAAAATTCATAACTTCCTCATACGAAGTCAGATTTGGGCGTTCTTTTTATGGGCGCTCTCAGTTTAACATATTCTATGACTTTTGTTTAGATTAATAAGGCTAAAAAGTCATACATCGTAAATTTACTATTTACGTCTCCCGGTGTCGTGTCGGTTTTGCCGTAAAACTTCGACGGACCATAACTTCTTCGTTATGAATCGGATTTCAACATTATTTATATGTACGAAACCCTTGAGATGTATTCTAAACCTTGGTTAATATTATTTATTCTAAATAATCTTAATCTTTTGTCAAAAATTCGTTTTCGACCCTTATTATCTCTAAATTGATTAGCCCGGATCTACGGGCGTTACAGATTCGTTTTTTCCAAATAAAATCATATGTGATTAGAAAAATATAATTACATCTGATTAAAAATGTATTTAATCACATATGATTAAATTGGAAAAAACAATTATTGAATCGAGAACGCGAAAATAAATATTATCCACATAAATCATATGCGATTACGTACACATAATAGGAGACTTAGTGTAACTCACCTCCTTGAACTTGAAAATCAGCTAGCGTGAGCAAGATGAATCTTTTCCTTTTAAAGAACCTACACAAAAATTATAAAATTATTTAGCTTGTGCTTTGTTGTATTACTCTCATAAAACTTATGTATATATTTTCTTATTTTCTCTTTGATTGTAGTGCTCTTTTGGGATCTGTTTTCTTACCTTTTAACCCATTCAAAAATTTCGATAAAATAATATTGGTAAAGTTACCATTTTTATCTTTTTAGAAATATAAATATCTCATTATAATGATTTTTGGTTGATTTTATATTAAATTTACAAGTTAGGAACTTTAAGCTATCACTTTCTATACCACTCAACACTTTTGGAATAACATGTACCAATATACTAAGAATTACATTAGTCCCTTTATATGTAGGAAACTATATATCCATATCTAACTATAGGATTTTGAATTTTGGCATTTGGAGTTCTAATGAATTTATTAATGATTGTTTGAAGACAATGCATGAAATCTGTGACAACATGGACCAACCTGAGAATATTGCCAATTTTACCCCTTAAGGAGTTGGAATTTCGAAATGTGATTCAAAGTTTGAAGAAACTATACACAATAAGATTTCCATAAAAATAGGTGTCATGATTTTTAGGTGTTCTTATTGACTTGCACGGATTTTAGAAGTTGGAGGACAGATTTGGAAAAATTGATCATAATTGCTTTTAAATCACTTTTGGTATTCTATTAAGGACATAATAATTAAGCCTAAAGTTTATCAATTTTTATATGATTGTTGGTTACTTATTAGGCTATTGAGATGTGAAATTTAATTTAACCTAAGGGCCTTAATGCATGCATATTTATAGACATTCTTTATTTTGCGAACAGAAACTATTTAGTAGATTAGTGCGTCCTCCATAGCAATTATAGAAACTTCTATAAGATGGATCAACAAAAAACTGATATATTTTTATCTTCTAATATTGATCTATCACCAAGTATTTTTTTTAAGAGAAAGTAGCATTGGTTCAATTCTAGTTGATGCAAAATGAATAACAAAAAGAGTAAAAGATACCTACATAGATTTGTGATGCCACCGACCACTCTTTGGAAAGCGAAATGTAATTCATCCAAAATTAAATGCTTTTTTAAATAGGTCATTGCAAAGCCTTTTGTCATCGTCAAATCATCCCCTACATACTAAAAAAAATTCTAAGAGGACTTTCATCAAACAGTTGGTATACAACACAAAAAACTCCACCTCCACGTGAAGTATCAGTGTATGATGATCTCATTTTCATTCCAACACACAAATTTGGTGACCAGTGAAACGAGATCGGAGAGGATAAGAGAGGGGGCAGTTTCAAATGACTCAGTTTTCCGACGAGTTGATTTTGTGGCCTTTTGTTTTAGATATGGTGAAATCAAATCTGGTGGCTGATGAAACAATATAAGAGAGGAATGGAGAAGGAGGTGGTTGCCGACAAGGTGGTTTCACAACTGATTTAGTGTCACACCCCCAAAACGGAACGAGGGAAATGTTCGGGGGCGGATGACGTCATGTACAATATCATAACAATTGAATAATAGTAATCAAAGCAACACAACCATCATATAGAAAATATATAATTTACATTGTGTTCAAATCATTGTTTGTCTGACACCAAAACTGTAGCAAAAACTAAGGCGTGACGCTATTAGGCTCTGTCTTCTTGAAACCTGTGTGAGTACCTATCTACTAATTTCATGAGAATACAAGTGATTTGAAAAAAATGTCAACATTTAAGTTGGTGAATAAGCATTTTGTACAAAAAATATGTTCTTTGTTTCTTGAAAACGTTAGTGTGTTTTTCCAGAAAATCCAATATTTTCTTTGTATAAGTGTTGTAGTCTTAGTACCTTAAGACCAAAATGTATAAGTTTCTTATGATTAAAACTTGAAATATGAAGTTCTAATTTATGTAAGTGATGTGACCCATAATGTTACCTCTTATGATCACTTAGAGTATACAAGTTATATATAATCAAGATCGAATGAACATTCGAATGGGTGGATCTGCCCTAAGCCCACAACCAGACAAGGAACAGGAAGTAAAGTGGAAATCACACATTCGACTACCTATCGGATGTTAATTGTATATAACCCTAACGTATACCCTAAGTAATCATAGAGTTAACAATAATGGTCCTTTCAAAAATGTAAGTTGCACTGTACTACAAAATAGTATACTGCAATTTTATTTGTATGTAATCCTTTTCTAAATGTATGTTTCTAGAAAAGTTGTAACCTGTGTTGTACTGAAAATCATGTAGTATAGTTTTATTATTAAGTGAAACCAGCTGAAGATGTGTTTGCCCTATAAACTAAATGTAAATTTAATACCCTCCTATGATCACTTAGCGTATACCTTTAGTAATCATAGAGTTAATACCTCTTAAGACTGTTTGAAAATATATTACTACATAAATGTGTCGTTTTCTCCATGTGAGTTCTTATAACCATACTATGACGTAAGATGGCTTGAACACGACGTTCTTCAGGCATCGGAAACGTTAACGACATTTGTCACCCTAGACTTGCCGGTCCAACTGTAGCTAACAGTCAGGGTGTGGGATTGTCAGTCCCATGTAGATCTATACACAAATATCTCGCTCTCCCTACAAGATACTTTGGTTATAAGTCACGACTTTTGCTGGTACTTAGGTAAGTACTTGAAGACGTCTCACAAATTTATTGCCTCAACGAGTTTATGAGTAATGAGATGAAAACCCTTTTAGTAAATGAAAATGTAATACCCTTTAGTGAATGAAAATGTAACTTTTCCATAGATATTTCTAAGTGTATAATCATTGTAAAATGAACCATAAACTATACATATTATAGTTTATAATGTATGTTCTGCTGAAATGAAAACCGTTGCGTTATAACATGTTTTTGCATGTGAATGTTTGTAAATTTGGTAGTAACGTTGTTTCGCATATTTAGTAATTTCACGTAAAAATGAATATAAAAGGTAAGAAAACGTAAGTAGTGGTTTGTTTATTTACACAAATATCCTTGTGTTATACACGTGTCACTCTCTTCGACTGCTACATCTTCAGAAGGACATAACTTTTGCACACGAACTTCGTTTTTTACGTTCTTTATATCCACGTGTAGGCGGAGACGTATTCTACAACTTTATTTTAGATCACTAAGGCTAAAAAGTACTCTATCATAAACTCACTTATTATGATTCCCGGTTTGGTGGCAATTTTGTCGTGAAAATTCGATATGTCATAACTTCTTCGTTATAACTCGGAATTTTCGGCGTTCTTTATATTTCCGGAATCCTTGTCCCAACCACTACAATTTTCTTCATAGATATTAGGTCTATCTATTAATTTATTTTTATTCTTAACTTTTGAATATTTTGACTTTTATTAACTTTCTTTGATTTTCATTGACTTGAAATAATTGGTTGTTACATTCAAGGAAGTGGTTCAGGGCGGTGTTTTAGGAAGAAGAAAGGCGGAGAAAGCTTATTTATGACGAGAAGACGAGTGGAGATGGAGGGAACCACTAGATTGGGAGAAAATGGAGAGGAAATAGTTGGCTGATTTAGGCGTTGGTCTGACGATTCCGACGACAGACGATGACTCCGGTAATGGTCCGGTGGTCTAAATGGGTGGTGCAAGTTCAAAAAAGGCTGAGAGACATCATAGTGGGGTAGGGGGTTTTTGTATTAGTCTAATTAAAAAATGTTCTCAAATGTTCTCATTTGAACATACCTCCCCTCTCTCTCTTTCTTTCTCTCTCTCTCTCTCTCTCTCTCTCTCTCTCTTTCTATATATATATATATATATATATATATATATATATATAACATTATTGTCTGGCTTGTAATCAAGCTTTTATGTCCTGTAATTAAGGCTGAATATTTGCCTTTTTGTATGCTTTTCCTTTTTACCCCTTATAGAGACTTCGTATATAAGTATATAAAGTTGTCTATATCGACTAAGATACCAAAATTGGGTTTTTTTCGCTCTTTCCTTTAATCTTCTTTCACATGCTTTCTTATACCCCGTTCTTCCAATATATAGTCTTTTAGAATGATTGACATGTGTACTCAACAATTCTATGAGGGTTTGTTTTGTATGATTAGGTTCACGTAGGCATAAAGTATGCTTGAAGGAGAAAAAGACCATTACTCAAGAATGAAAATTAAAGAGTTTCTCATGAGTTGGACCAAAGGTTTAACAAAATGATGAGGTTATGGGGATAGTGGTCGGTGGATGTAGTATTGGAAGAAGAGGATTTTTATGGGTTTTGTGGGTAGGAAAAAAAACTATCGGCTAGAGAAAGAAAAGAACCAGAAGTGATGTAGGCTAAAAAACATAGTAGCACACCTCTGACGACGGCTAGAGAATGTCGCCGCCGGATGTGGTGTCAGACGGTGCCATGTTTCAATAAAGCTCTAATATCTTGTTAAAATGAATAATATTTGAAATAATTGTGTGTCCTTGTATGTATTAATGAGAAATTAAATATTCTCTTATTTTTCTTCCTAATTTTCTTCTAATCCATTTGAAATGATGACAAGTGTCCTAAAATATAATTCATTTTGTCAAAATATAATTAACTAGGTGTGAGACCCGTATGTTACGTGTTTGATAAAACAAAAAATTAAATATAAAAGTTTAAACAAAAATTTATTTAAATTTGAAATTTATATTTGAAATTTAAAATTTAAAATTTGAATTTAAAAGAAAACATATTAAATACTATATGAATACTAATATTGTAATTTATTGGTTATTTTCAATTAAGACAATTATTAATTGAGGTGTAAATATAATGTATTAATTAAGAAAAGATTAAAAAAAATCAGAAAATGACAAATGAAAAAAACATTTAATCTAACACATCCCAAAAATACAACCCAAAATTTTTTGTTTGAAAACATTACTAAACTATAATATCAAATATCAAAAGATAAAAACCATGAATCGTGTATCTCAAATGTCATAATAAATTATCAAATCAAAACTAGTGTCAAGACCATATCAAAATATCAGAGTCAATCTCCCAGGCTAAACTGTGGTGTGTGCCATGTCATCATCCCGAGCCCTTCCATTTGCTAGCTGAAGTACCTGAAACCAAAACTGAAACTGTAAGCACGAAGCTTAGTGAGCTCCCCCAAACTACCACATACCATACAATAACATATAAAGCACATATTGGGCCTTGCCCGCTGCATCAGTCCGAAGTCTGGAACTGCAACGGACCGAAGTACAGAACTGACTAGGGCCTTGTCCACTACATCAGACCAAAGTCCAGAACTAACTAGGGCCTTGCCCACTACATCGGACCGTAGTCCGGATCTGCATCGGACCGATGTGCAGAACTGATTAGGGCCTTGCTCACTGCATCGGACCGGAGTCTAGAACTGCATCGGACTGAAGTCCGGAACTGACTGAACATAGCACAACATAATCATAACATATAATATGAACACATATACTGCATACTGCATCGGACCATAGTCTGAAACACATAACACATACCATGCCTGTATCACAAAGACACCAAGCATACTGAACTACCGCATCAGACTGTAGTCCGAAACTACTGCTAACTAAACGGGCCGGCATTGTGGCCGTAGACCCGTTCCTACTGGAAGGAAAACTCACCTCGTAAGGTTAGCTGCTGAAATGCTTCTCGGGAACTGTCTGACTGCTGCTTCGGTAACTCCCCGACTACAATTCCCAAAAGACACTTAATCAAACATTGATAACTAATCTTAGGGTAAAATGACTATTTTACCCCTGGTCAAAGTCAAAAATCCCCAACTCGGCGAGTCCCTATCTTTCCTTCTATTCCCCTTCCCGACTCTACTCGTCGAGTTTAACCAAAACTCGACGAGTTCTCCATCTTTACTAATATCCTGCCAACCTTCATCCGACTCGCCGAGTTGTATAATCAACTCATCGAGTTCACCTTCAACATAAGAACACGTCGAGTCTGTGACTCACCGAGTTGTATGAACAACTCGTCGAGTCTGTTCTTACGGGTAAGGAGATTGCCTTGGACTCGTCGAGTTAGGGCGTAGACTCGCCGAGTCCCTTTACACTCAGATCCATGACTTAACTCACTGAGTTTTTACTCCACTCATTAAACAGACTCGCTACTTTTGAATAGGGAATCTAAGACTCATGACCTGACTCGTCGAGTCCTTTGCATGCAGTTTCTATTCAGTCAATTCTAATCATTTTTAGTGCATCCAATTCATAGATCTGGGTTTCTAGGACTATCTGAACACGTAAAGTTGCTAACTTTACGTGTATCTATGATGCAATGAAGCAATAACACTCAAACTTGACTATTATGGGGGTTACTTGACTAGAACAAAGCCATGTCTGCCAAAAGGTGGCCTTCTTGAGCTCCTGGAACTCAAGAGAGGCTAGATCCGAGATATGGCTTGATTACAAAGCTTCATCACTAGGGATTTGGGGTTTTTGAGCTCAAAACCATCAATTTGGGGACAAACTAGATCTAGCAATACAATAACCAAGATGAAAGCTTTATTACCAGATAGGATGGCCAAAGAGGAGTATAATCTGGATCTACTTCTTCTTCCTTAAGTTCTTATACCTTCTCCTTCTTCTTGCTCAACAATGCACCAAGATTCCTTCACAAGGGCAAAGATCACTCGCACACACTTCAAGGAGGCTAGGGTTTCGGGAATATGTCTCTGAGAGGTTAAGGAGGCTGGTTTGGGGCTATAATGGTGTTTAAATAGGGTACACACCCTGAAAATTAGGGCTTCATCCAGACTGGCGGACTCGCCGAGTCCGGAATATGGACTCGTCGAGTCGCCACACCAACTTCATGTGCCGACCCGCTGCTACTCGATGAGTTAGGGCCACTGACTCGTCGAGTAGCTTCTAAATAAGAAGGAAATTAAGGTTTTAAATGCGTACTAGGAACGGGGCGTTACAACTCTCCCCCACTTATCTTAGGCTTTGTCATCGAAGTCTGTTGCTACAATTAAAACTTTTCAAAAACCACTCATTTTAATAACGTTGTTACAAAAAGGTTTTCAATACATTATTTAACAAAGTATTTTCCCAGGTTCATATCATAAAACACCAACGCGAGGAACGGTACGATCACGCCTTTGCCTTGCCACAGACTCTTGAGAACCTGAAACATAAAACCACAACTGTAAGCCCGAAAGCTTAGTGAGATACCCCCAGAATACCAACCACATATACGCCTTTCCAGGCCCTGACCTTCCGGTCCATGTGTCTCAGGGGACTTCCGTCCCTGCTGGGTAAACCTTCCGGTCCTACCCACGCCGACCTTCCGGTCCATCACACAACATAATCGCCTTCCGGCCCATAACATATTGCCTTCCGGCCCATAACATATCGCCTTCCGGCCCATAACATATTGCCTTCCGGCCCATAAGCATAAAATGCATATATAAAATAACAAACAATCATATAGCAGTTCATAGACAACAATCGATCAACAGATCACATATCATAGCATTACTCTAACAAGATACCGGTCTAGCCGGTCACTATCATAACATTACCCTATGAATCAGTCAACATACTAAATGCATACATATGCCTTTCCAGGCCATGACCTTCCGGTCCACATAATAATGCCTTCCGGCCTGTAACATATAATGCCTTCCGGCCTGTAACATATAATGACAACTACCCGGATTTCCATCCGGTAAAAAGGGTCGGCCTTGGTGCCATAAACCCTAGCGATATAGTGAGGATAACTCACCTCGAAACTGCCGACTGAACAGATAGCTCAAGCTGCTCCGATCACTGATATGATCTCCACCTCTGGATAGCCACCAATGCACTGAACTCAAACGATAAACAACAATTACCAAAATACCCCTGGAACCACTGGTCAATCCTTGGTCGAAGACAAGGTCAAAGTCAACCCCTGACTGACCCTACTCGCCGAGTCAACCCTAAGACTCGCCGAGTCCCCATGCTCAGAACTTCACTCAACCCGCGACCTAACTCGCCGAGTCACCCCAAGACTCGCCGAGTTCGACCACTCTTAGTCCACTCGCCCTTAACTCACCGATCCCTTAAGATTCCCTTCCTACACGTCGAGTATCCCCTTTTTACTCGACGAGTTTCTCCTGGAAGAATCGCGGGGCCACCCCGACTCAACTCGCCGAGTCTGAAGAACAACTCGACGAGTCCCAGTTATTCTTCAAGCTACTCGCCGAGTTTGTTCATCGGACTCGGCGAGTCCATGCCATGCAACCGCTCAAACTGCCTTCTAAGGTCAGAACTGCTCCGACCATTCATAAGTCTGGCCTTCCTAGACTGATCCACCACGTAAGGTCCTCATTTCAGTGCTCATGATACACCCCATGATTCATAATTCACATTTTGACCTAAGGCATAAGGATTCCAATCCAAAGCCTTCATCAATTCCCGAAATGCACAGGCATGGGACATTCTGGACCTACAAAGGTCCCAATACAGGGTTACAATCGTTTGGGGGACTAGGGTAATATTCAATCTAGTCACAAAAGGGGTTCCATAAACCCTAATTCCATGACACATCAACATAGCAGAGCATAACTCGAATTCTTACCTGAATAATGTGCCCTTTGTGTCCCCAAATCCTCAGAACGTGACTCCCTTGCTGTTCCTTTAGCCAAGCCCTTCTCTTCCTTGCACAACAACTCTTCCAAGATCAACAATGGCCCTTAAACTTTGCTCCAGATGCACCCAATCGATTTAGGGTTCTTCTCAGAAGGCTAAAATGAACAATGACGGCCAATAAGTGCCTCTTATACGTCCCAAACCTGAACGGTTAGGGTTTTCGCTAAACAGCGCAGACTCGCCGAGTCCATATCTAGACTCGTCGAGTCCAGTCGCGAACCCGCGACCCGGTCTGCGATCCTACTCGGCGAGTCTAGGCTCCAACTCGCCGAGTCCCCTCTTAAAACACCCCCAAAATCATAATTATATCAATATTTGGAATTCCGGGCTGTTACAACTCTCCCCCACTAGAACTAGACTTCGCCCTCGAAGTCTCACTCTGAAAATAGCCCCGGATGCTGCTCCCACATATCGCGTTCCAGATCACAGTTCATTTCCGATCCCCTCCGGTGCTGCCACTGAACTAACACCAGAGGTATCTCCTTATTCCTCAGAACCTCGATCTTCCGTTCTCTGATGACCACTGGCTTCTCGGCATAATTCAGGCTTGCATCCACCTGAATGTCTTCTAATGGAACCACTGCCGACTCATCGGCTATATACTTCCTCAATTGCGACACATGAAAAATATCGTGGATTTGTCTCAAATCCGTGGGCAACTCCAACCGGTAGACCCTCAGGCCTACCCCCGCAATCACATGAAAAGGCCCAATATACCGGGGCCCCAACTTGCCCCTCTTCTTGAATCGAATCACTCCTCTCCAAGGAGAGGCCTTCAGGAGTACGAAGTCACCGACCTGAAACTCAAGCTCGGACCGGCGTCTGTCTGCATAACTTTCCTGTCGGCTCTGGGCGGTCAATAACCTCTGTCTCATCTGCTGAATCTGCTCTGTCGACTGAAGCCCGATCTCTGTACTGTCCATCGCTCTCTGTAACCGAGAATTACCCAAGATGCAACTCTGCTCTAAATCTCAACAATCACTCGACCCATAAGGGTTAGGAAACCATGAACCACCGGATCCCCGATCCAAAGCCCACTTTGTCCATTCCGGACCGACTGAGGGACCCATTCTCACTCTCAGAGCAACTCTCACGAGTTCTCCTCTTGCAATCGCATACACCTGCTGAACTAGCCCCAACGCCCGCAGGTTGGAAGACCTGATACACTGCTGATATCCTCGAACATCTCCCAGGATGAACCACTAATATCCACCCTATACCCTGATCGGAATCACACTGAGAATTCAAGATTCTCTCTCCCCCTGCATCCCTTCTGCCTCGACAGACATCCCCAACCGGATGGTTTCCTACTTCGCTGCCGCGAACACGATGCTCAAAGCCATACTCGAAATACTCTAACCATAACTTCTGCTCCGCAGCTTTCACTTTCGTGAACTTGCACTCCCATTCGGAGTTACACACCTTTCTCTTTTCTTTTTTTTTCCAAGGAACCCTCTTGGCCATAATGCCACTCCAACCAGTGTCACGGTGCTCGCCCCAAGCGACACCACCCTTTTTGCGCAACCGCTATTCACATACTCTGGCTCTCATTGCAGGGGCTCTCAATCTCATGCACTCTCTCCACTCATCAAAATCACTGCCTCAGCTAAACAAGATCACCAATCCCAAGGCCAGACCTTCCAATGTAATCACACTGCAACATACACCATCCACAATCTCAAACTGATCCAGCAATACCAACAGAGTCTCCAGCATGACTGGACCGACTCTCATAACACATACTAGCCACTCGAGGCTATATCCTTGTGGGTCCGTACACCCAAACTCTGCGAACCCTTAGGTTCTAACTCTGGGAACCTTCCGGTTCCAACTCTAGAAACATGCACAACATAAATCTCGTGGGATTAATGCAGTACAACCCATCACGTACATCAAGAATACAAATACTCTGATCGCGTAACCCCGGTTACTTACTCAAACTTGATCCCGGCCTGCTCCCAGGCCTCCACAATCAAATGCCCTAGGTCTATATCCCGCCCCGCGTACTCAACAATCGCCCTTGTCAGCCTATACTCTGAGCTGATAGAACACTGCTGAATCCCAACAGCTAAGCACCCTCACATACTCAACGATCTCCCGGAGAATTCTCCAATTCTCCCCCACTTAAAACACTGACTCACAGCCACCGATCGCCATTAACGACCTTCCAGAACAACCCTGCACAGAGAGAACACTTACACACTGACTGCTTCCCTCAAGCATAAGCAACCCTCAGCAAAGCACATCTCCTCCCTGATCAATCCGCTCAAAAGAATCTGGTCTTTCAATTATCCACTCCACGGCTGCAGATGCTACCCGACATTCAACCCAGTGCCGCATTACCACTATCAACTCTCACGAACGGTAACCAACAGAATTCCCAAACAATAACCCGTAACCAAAACCCACAACCTGCAAGGGATGAATACCGCATCGAAATCCACACTACCAGCACAAACAATACGCCACAATCAACGCAAGTTAATCAAGACATCAAGAAAGCATCATACCCGCAGCTGCCTCCGGCACTGCTCCGTCTCCCTCTGCTGCAAGCTAATAAGCACGACCCTGAGCCCTTGGGGCTCCGCTCCATCCTGTCCTCCTCTTGAACTCCTCAAGGTGGCCGGTGCTAGAGCCTGCACCGGTCCTACAGGAAGCTATGGACAGTTGACCCTCAAATGTCCAACCTGCTGTCAACGATAACAAATCCTCGAATCCCGAATCGGCACTGACTGCCGACAGTCCCGCACATAGTGCCCCTCTTTTCCGCACTTGCGGCATGCACCACCGGACCAGCAACTCTGGTGTGACCCCTCCCACACTTCCCACAAGTGTGGCGGCTCCGATCCCCCACTCTAACATCAACGGTACTGGACCGTTTCGGCGCTGGCTGCGACTGCATCGGAGCCTGCCTCAGCTCACGCAACTGCAACTCAACCTCTCACTCACACCGCATGGCGGCCTCCTGCAACACCAACAAGGTCTCGCACCTCTGCGCAGACACGAACTGTCTGATATCCCCCTTGAGCATACTCAGATATCGGGACATCTGAGCCTGCTCCGAAGCGAACTCAGGGCAAAACATCGCCCTCTCAATAAACATCCTGGTGATCTCAGTCACCGACTCCAAATCCTGCTTCAGCTCAAGGAACTTCCGAGCCAATCTCTCCTTTTCATTCCGCGGAACATAGCGAGTATTGAACGTCTCTCTGAATTGATCCCATGAAACCGCATCCCTCTGCGCATCGGAAAATGACCTCGTAGTCAATCTCCATCAATCCTTCGCTCCTAGCCTCAACAGGTTCAGAGCACACCTCACCCTCTGATCAGCAGGGCATAAACTCGTGGAGAAATACCCCTCCACGTCTGATAACCATCTCATAGCAACAATCGGGTCTTGAACCCTATCGAATGTGGGAGGCTTCGTATAATAGAAGTCCCGATACTGAAAACCCCGACTAGCTCCTCCCCTTGCCGCTGCTACAGCCGTTGTAGCTGCCGCGGCAACCGTCTCTGCGAGAGCCGCATATCGCTCATCGAAATACTCAATCATGGCGGTCTTGATCAACCCAAACAACTCCGGCAACTCAGCCCGGAACAATGCAGCAACCCCATCACGCAGGATCTCACGAATCCTCGCATCCCGCTCGCTCGTGCTCGTCCGATCGATAACCTTCGACGACACTGATCCACCCGGAACTCGCTCTCCAGCTCCCGATCCTGATCCGGATCCACTATCATCATGCCTCGAGATCTCCATAACGAAGACACCCTACCAATCTCAGACACTTCCCAAAATCCTGGGATCCAACTCTCGCAACCCTACCCTAGAGACCATGGTTTCCCTGATACGCGTATGGGTCCTGTGCTTTCAGTAGTACGGGCCCATACTACCTTCCACACCTACCCATATTTGTATGAAGTACTACCACAATACCCTAGGGAACATGCATAACAACTATCAACCCTCACCACTAGAGGAACACTGAGAACATCCCATAAGGGACCCTAGGCTACAGGCATCACATATCAGGCAACATTATCATGAATTCCTGAAGATCCCTAGCCTAACTCTAGCATGCTGTTCTATCAAGCTCAAATAAACAAATATCATGTATGGTATCTTGGGGTTACTTACTGGCTCCGGCTGATCGTACCTCCGCGTTCTCCTTTTACCAAATTTGAAAACCATTTTAATTTCTCATTTTAAAATCCTCCTCGATTTGAGACTGGAGTCACACGAATGTTTCCCCAATTCACTCAAACCAAGGCTCTGATACCAACTTGTAACGTCCAAAAATTTTGAAACAATTAAAACTTTTCAAAAACCACTCATTTTAATAACGTTGTTACAAAAAGGTTTTCAATACATTATTTAACAAAGTATTTTCCCAGGTTCATATCATAAAACACCAACGTGAGGAACGGTACGATCACGCCTTTGCCTTGCCACAGACTCTTGAGAACCTGAAACATAAAACCACAACTGTAAGCCCGAAAGCTTAGTGAGATACCCCCAGAATACCAACCACATATACGCCTTTCCAGGCCCTGACCTTCCGGTCCATGTGTCTTAGGGGACTTCCGTCCCTGCTGGGTAAACCTTCCGGTCCTACCCACGCCGACCTTCCGGTCCATCACACAACATAATCGCCTTCCGGCCCATAACATATTGTCTTCCGGCCCATAACATATCGCCTTCCGGCCCATAAGCATAAAATGCATATATAAAATAACAAACAATCATATAGCAGTTCATAGACAACAATCGATCAACAGATCACATATCATAGCATTACTCTAACAAGATACCGGTCTAGCCGGTCACTATCATAACATTACCCTATGAATCAGTCAACATACTAAATGCATACATACGCCTTTCCAGGCCATGACCTTCCGGTCCACATAATAATGCCTTCCGGCCTGTAACATATAATGCCTTCCGGCCTGTAACATATAATGACAACTACCCGGATTTCCATCCGGTAAAAAGGGTCGGCCTTGGTGCCATAAACCCTAGCGATATAGTGAGGATAACTCACCTCGAAACTGCCGACTGAACAGATAGCTCAAGCTGCTCCGATCACTGATATGATCTCCACCTCTGGATAGCCACCAATGCACTGAACTCAAACGATAAACAACAATTACCAAAATACCCCTGGAACCACTGGTCAATCCTTGGTCGAAGACAAGGTCAAAGTCAACCCCTGACTGACCCTACTCGCCGAGTCAACCCTAAGACTCGCCGAGTCCCCATGCTCAGAACTTCACTCAACCCGCGACCTAACTCGCCGAGTCACCCCAAGACTCGCCGAGTTCGACCACTCTGAGTCCACTCGCCCTTAACTCACCGATCCCTTAAGATTCCCTTCCTACACGTCGAGTATCCCCTTTTTACTCGACGAGTTTCTCCTGGAAGAATCGCGGGGCCACCCCGACTCAACTCGCCGAGTCTGAAGAACAACTCGACGAGTCCCAGTTATTCTTCAAGCTACTCGCCGAGTCTGTTCATCGGACTCGGCGAGTCCATGCCATGCAACCGCTCAAACTGCCTTCTAAGGTCAGAACTGCTCCGACCATTCATAAGTCTGGCCTTCCTAGACTGATCCACCACGTAAGGTCCTCATTTCAGTGCTCATGATACACCCCATGATTCATAATTCACATTTTGACCTAAGGCATAAGGATTCCAATCCAAAGCCTTCATCAATTCCCGAAATGCACAGGCATGGGACATTCTGGACCTACAAAGGTCCCAATACAGGGTTACAATCGTTTGGGGGACTAGGGTAATATTCAATCTAGTCACAAAAGGGGTTCCATAAACCCTAATTCCATGACACATCAACATAGCAGAGCATAACTCGAATTCTTACCTGAATAATGTGCCCTTTGTGTCCCCAAATCCTCAGAACGTGACTCCCTTGCTGTTCCTTTAGCCAAGCCCTTCTCTTCCTTGCACAACAACTCTTCCAAGATCAACAATGGCCCTTAAACTTTGCTCCAGATGCACCCAATCGATTTAGGGTTCTTCTCAGAAGGCTAAAATGAACAATGACGGCCAATAAGTGCCTCTTATACGTCCCAAACCTGAACGGTTAGGGTTTTCGCTAAACAGCGCAGACTCGACGAGTCCATATCTGGACTCGTCGAGTCCAGTCGCGAACCCGCGACCCGGTCTGCGATCCTACTCGGCGAGTCTAGGCTCCAACTCGCCGAGTCCCCTCTTAAAACACCCCCAAAATCATAATTATATCAATATTTGGAATTCCGGGCTGTTACACCAATGAACCTGGGGCCTAACTTGCCCCCTTCCGGAACCTAATGACACCCTTCCAGGGTGACACTTCAGGAGGACCATATCACCTACCTGAAACTCCAAGTCAGAACTCCTCCTATCGGCGTAAATCTTCTGCCGACTCTGAGCAGTCTGGAGCCGGATATGAACCTGTTGTATCAACTCTGTGGTCTTACGTACCACCTTTGTGCTCCCCATGACTCTCTGATCGACCTCGCCCCAACAGATTGGGGTCCTACACTTCCTCCCGTAGAGCATCTCAAAGGGAGGCCGGTTTATACTGGAGTGGTAACTGTTGTTATACGGAAATTCCGCTAATGGAAGGTACATATCCCAACTGCCACCAAAATCTAGGACACATGCCCGAAGCATGTCCTCGAGAGTCTGAATCGTCCTCTCGCTCTGCCCGTCCGTCTGAGGGTGGAAAGCGATGCTGAAAAGGAGACGAGTCCCCATCTCGTCATGGAACCGCTTCCAAAACCTGGAAGTGAACCGGACGTCTCGATCTGATACTACTGAAACAGGCACTCCATGACGTGCCACAACCTCTCGCACATAAATATTGGCTAACTTCTCGGCCGGTATACTCTCCTGGATCGGTACGAAATACGTGCTCTTGGTCAACCGAACCACTATGACCCAAATCGAGTCAACTCCACGTGCAGTCCTCGGAAGCTTAGTAACGAAATCTATGGTGATATCCTCCCATTTTCACAAGGGAATGTCTAATGGCTGCATCTTGCCGTGGGGTCTTTGGTGCTCTGCCTTGACCTTCCTGCAGACCAGGCATCTCTCCACGTACCAAACTACGTCCCGCTTCATGCAGGGCCACCAATAATCAGGTCGAAGATCTCTGTACATCTTCGTCACCCCTGGGTAGATGGAGAACCGAGACTTGTGGGCCTCATCCGTCAACACCTGTCGTACTCCTCCCCAGTACGACACCCAAACTCTCCCATGAAGGGTCAACAATCCTCGACTGTCATAATCGAACGAAGCTACTCGGCCCACGATCCTCTCACACTTCTGTCTCTCCTCCTTTAGGCCCTCAACCTGTGCCTCTCTAATTTGCTCCAACAATGGAGTAATCACTATCATCCTCAGAAATATATCCCTAATCGGGGCCGACATCGCCTTGCGGCTCAGGGCATTAGCCACTACGTTGGCCTTGCCCGGATGATAAAGGATCTCACAATCGTAGTCCTTTACAACATCTAACCACCAACACTGCCTCATGTTTAGATTCGGTTGATCCATGAGGTACCGCAGGCTCTTTTGATCTATGTAAATGGTACAACGAACCCATAGAGGTAATGTCTCCAAATCTGAGGGCGAACACCACTACCCCCAACTCTAAATCGTGTGTCGGATAGTTAGCCTCGTGAGGCTTCAACTGTCTAGGGGCATAAGCTATCACATGCCCTCGCTGCATCAACACTGCTTCTATACCTGTGATCGAAGCATCACAGTAGACTACGAAGTCATCCATTCCCACTGGCAGGGTAAGAATCGGTGCCTCACAAAATCTTTGCCTGAGGGTCTCAAATGCTACCTGCTGCTCAGGCCCCCAACGAAATGCCACCGACTTCCTGGTCAATCGAGTGAGCGGAACTGCTATCTTGGAAAAATCCTGGATGAATCTCCTGTAGTACCTTTCCAAACCTAGGAAGCTCTGAATCTTAAATGGAGACCTCGGGACCTCCCACTGCATCACAGCCTCTATCTTTGCCGGATCTACTAGTATACCTGTCCTTCTTCTTCACAAATAGGATCGGGGCTCCCTATGGCGTTACATAATCAAAAATATCAAAAAATGACATGTGTCCAAGTTAGTGAAAGAGTGACATGTGACAAAATTATTTTCATCTATTAAGGAGGATTAGGTGTAAAACTCGTGTAATACACGAGTTGATTAAAAAAAGATTAAATATCAAAATTTAAATAATAAATATTTTTTAATATAAAATTTTGAAATAAGAAATGAAAAACATATTAATTGCAATTTATTATTAATAATATGCTCAATTCCTTTAATTAACACATTTTTGGTGAGGAGTTTCAAGGGTGTGATGATTTTATTTTGTTTATTACTGCAAAATTATCTTTTTCGAAAGGAATATGGACATGCACTGCCAATTTAAGCATCTCACATGAATTACATGTGTAATAAAATACTTGAATACTCCACCAATAATTTCTTCTTTTTTCTTTCTTAATGAAAAATATTTTAATTTTGTTGGTTTTGTGTTGCAGGCCTTGCCAAAGCAGCAATCATTGGTTACCTGAGTTATACACGTTTCAGACTTTCTGTAACGGTCAGCATACGCAGTTACCCGAATCAATTGGTTGGAACGCTAATCGACCGTTCCTGAAATAAACTCATATGCAAATTTTCGTGAAATCAAATCAACATTTTGGCTTTCCGAGCATTTAAGAGTTTGAGTTTGAGTATGATTAGAGGGGAAATTGCTTAGTCTGCCGTTCGGAAAATGGAATATATTTGTCCGGAGAAACAACTTAGAGAAATTACATTCATCAAGGTTCTTTATTCCGTATTTATTTGTTGGCATTTTTTATTGGTTCAAGGTTATAGTTCAACCGAATGGTTTTTGTTTTTCATCATCTAGAACAACTAAAAGATTTAGAATACTTAAGTATAGTCTAATTTTACTTATATATTCAACGAAGCTGACAAGAAGCTTGCTTAAAGGCATAACAGCAGATGATATCAGCACAGTTCATGTTAGTTCACATTTCTAATTAATGTTATTTGTTATAATTATTCATGCAGGATACTTCTACTACTCTACACCAATTTCATTCAGGTATCTCTTTCAATTAGTTAATTATAGTCTAATTGGCAAATTACATGTAACGAATGTGTTTGGGATAATCAAATACATGTGATGAATAGTCATATTTGTATCTTCAATCACTGCAAGGAATGCAAATGGGTATGAACATCATCAGCCCTACAATTGGAATTCTCAAATCAAGGCAAATGGGTCTCTTGCTCTCTCTCAACAAAGGATACACCAGGGGAAAATCAGACCACAATTGGCCCAACAAAATGCAACCAGTAAGTAATTTTTGATTATATATTAAAGGGGTTGTTTAAGTATGTAGCTCTGGGTTGGCCGTGTGCTTAAAGAAATTGATTATTATCTTTGACACTAATATTAGATTTATTATAGTTGGTTAGTTAACTATCAATAAAGTATGCTTAGAATGTTTTTAACACATTGCTTATTGAATTTTTGCTAAAGTGAATTGTGTTCATAAGTTCACAATTGAATGTTTTAACGTTTATAAAATTAATTATGTATTGATATTTCATATACTTTTAGCCATTAAATGTTGACAAATATTGCTAATCCACCGAATTTTAACCGGTAATTAGCTTAAAACACCCAAATTGTACAAATATTTGCCAAGTTGACACAATTTTCTTATTGTTTTGCAGACTCATAAAATAAGTAAATTGAAAGTATGATGATAGAATTGGAGATACATATGCAGACTTCAGGAACATACTTGCTCTGTTGCAGCAGGTGATGGATAGGGGTGATTACAATATTAAGGTTATACTTTTGCTTTGTTTTTACTTTTGTAGATGGTGTCATTGGAGCTTTAAGGTCTGAATTGAGTTTTTTTTCTGTGAACATTCTAACATTCATTAATTATGTATCTTTCATGTTGTGTTTCTTTTATTTTGTGTTTCTTTTCATTTTTAGACCAAAAAAGAAACACACTGGAATTGGGGTTTGAAAGAATTGTAATCTATCACGTTTTTATAAATGGAATTTCTATTTCTGATATGGTGATGTAATTTGTCAGTGGAATTGGAGTTTGACAGAATTGTAAATCTGAATATTCCTGTTTTTTTTTTTTTTTCAAATTCTTTGGTGTAAGGAGAAGTTGCAAGAGAGGGTGGTCGTGAATTTTCTCATAAGGGTATTCACAAGGGTAAAAGGATGTTCATTTGATTGGAAAAACCAACATTGAAGGATTCCGGAAAAACTGGCTTCCGACCCCCGCAAAGCGGGGGACACTTTTCTAGTTATTTATTAATAAATTGTCATTTGTCAAATTTGAAGTAAATGCCTAGCTATTTTACTCACAAAATTATATAAAAATTGCATACTAACTACAAGGTGTAAAACCCGTGTATTACATGTGTTGATTAAAAAAAGGTTAAATATCAAAATTTAAATAATAAATATTTTTTTAAATAAAATTTTGAAATTATGAATGAAAAACATATTAATTGCAATTTATTATTATATTTAATACTTTACATATATAAGTATAAGTATTATGTGATTTTAATTTTAAAAATTAAAAAAATCAAAAAATTGACATGTCGATATTATTTTATTTTAAATAAATCAAAAAATAATAAGTGTCAAACCTTATGAGAAATTGACATATAATAAAAATAATCTTTATTTATTACAGTACATTTGTCAAAATATGACAGTTGTCACTATTTCATATGGATATGAATAAAATAAAGAAGGATATTTAATTTATATGTATTAGGGATTACATTGACTATATATTCAATTTATATATAAAAGGTATTTAGGGATTACATTGAAGACTTCTATGTTAATAACAATACTATAGTATATATGGAAACGCAATGCAGAAACTATATATATCAAATATATGTACGGAAAGTAAGATAACATTGAATACTAATATAATACTCGCTAATACTACGCACACAGCAGCAGCAAGACTCCTGAAAACTTTCAAGCTAAAAAAAAAAAAAGAAAAAAAAAAAACTGAGGTTAGCAACATTGACTTTCACAAATTATTTATTTAATCGTACAATGTGCTTTCCCAGAACCTGTCGTTCCAAACATTGATATTTTTTTGGTTCTAATATGGGAGTAATATATAAAAGATACATTTGAAAGTTTAATCCGGGTTTTTTTTTTTTTTTTTTTTTTTTTTTTTTTTTTTTTTTTTTTAAATTTCGCATGTGATTGTGGCCTTGAGACCTCTATGTAGAAATGGGATTCTATACTGCATGTCGAAATGAATAATATATATCCAGGTGTGTAACAGTCTAAGTATGTGTGTATACATAACACCAGTGATTCAGTTCGTGTGTGTGTTGGCGATCTTTTCAGTTATTTTTCTTCAATGCATATGGTCTCTATCCTGATTTTTATCTGGTCCATGTGTCATCAAACTGTTCTTAATAATAATAATAATACATCTACTGCATGTGTAAATAGCTAGGAATAAGGTTTGATCTTGGCTGTTACTTCAATTTGGAGTTGTAGCTGTTTGAATTCTTGATTTGATGTTGATTAGCCGGGACTACAACCATAAGTTCTTAAATCAAAAGCACCTACATCTATTCAAACAGGTAATATGATAATCGAACATTGTTTACTTATGCATAAATTAACACAATCAAAGAGTGTAAGCTTGATAACGTTATAAATCATTTTGGTCGAAATTAATCTGTCTTAATACTTTGGTTAATAATAACTATATATCAATAAGTTTGTGTTTGGCTAGAACCTAGAAGACTAACATGAAAAAAATGGTTTCGGCCACAATCAAAAATATATATGGACCTTTTCTAAAGCTTAATATGTACCATATGTCATGTTTAATTGAATAATTAATTTCTGGTTATTATTCCGTATTCAGCTCTAGTTTATAATATGTTGTGGTTGTGTCATGACAACATTTAAAATCAATCTTGTTTTTTATTCCAAACTAGGTTGTAACTAATGTGTTATACAGTTTGACAAAAAAAATAATAATAAAATAAACAAATTATTTAATCATATAATTGCAAAGATCATGAGTTGACTTACTAAACGATGTCGTAATTAACCAAAAAGTCCTGAGCTTTTCTTTGTAACAAAACGTCATGATGAGTTGATGACTTATACTGAACGTTGTTGAGTAATCAAACAACCGATCTGAAAATTAACAACCATTGGGAACCATTAAATTAGCATAATTAATATGTTCATAGTCTATATGTGCTTAAACATATATAAATGAAACAAAATGGATTGTTAACGAACAAAATTGGTCTCATGTTGGTTTAATTTTCTTAATTTGTAACCTCAATATTTGATTGCTCAACATCATGCTACTCTTTAGGGATGAAAGTGGGTCAAAACCCGGACCGGATGGACTCGGACCCGGAAAACCTGGAACCGGTTAATGAGATTTTATAGAACCAGAAACCGGACCGGTATATAGGAACCGGTTCCGGTTCGGTTCTGGGTATAGTTCCGGGTAAAGTAAGTCTAGAACCGGAAAACCCGGAAACATCAAAGTGGATAGGTTGGAACCGGATAAAGTGGGTTTAGAACCGGAAAACCCGAAAAAACCGGAATTTTTTGGTAATTACTTACTACTTAGTGGGTTGAACTTTGCAAATTTTCATATTGATATCCCGATTTTGGGGGACTGTAATTTATTGAATACGAAACCACAATTAACAAAATTAGAGTCTAAAATCATGTACAAACTCTAAAATACACTCTGGAAAAACCTGCATGTCAATCCGACTTTAAACGAATGAGATATGTTTGTGTTAATATTTTCACATAATACAAAGTACAAAAACAAATAGCTGAAAAGTTGAAAATTTTCAGTTTTGATATCCCGATATCGAAAGACTGTAAATCATTGAATGTTAAACCAAAAATGACAAAATTATAGTCTAAACTTATGTACAAACTGTAAACTAGAAGTTGGAAAAAACCACATGTCCATCCGACTTCAAACGAATTAGATATGCATGTTTTAAAACTTTCACCGAATACAAAAAAACTAAAAAACTAAAAACTTTCAGCTTTGATATCTCGACTTTTGAGGACTGTAAGTCAATGAATATAAAACTAAAAATGACAAATTTATAGTCTAGAATCATGTACAAACTCTAAACTACATGTTGGAAAAAACCGTATGTCAATTGGAGTTGAAACGAACAAGATATGCATCTTGTAAACGTTTCACAAAAACCGGTTCTGGCCCTAAAAGTGGTTCCGGTTCCAAAAACCGGTTCCGGATTTTAGACCCGGTTTACCCAGAACCGATGGACCCAAACCCGGATAAAGCCAATTTTTAAACCCAGAACCAGACCCGGTTCTATATATTCCGGTTTTAACGGGTCCGGTTCCGGTTCCGGTTTTCCGGTTCTAAATCTCATCCCTACTACTCTTCATGTAATGTTTGTTAAACGATTGGGTAAAGTAAAAATCACGATTGGGTAAAGTAAAAATCGCGGAACGAATATGTTGTAGGTTGTGTTCTTGCCCCAACATTTTTTCTTTGATTTTTGTACATGTGATAATTTTTCTATAATACACAAAATTTTCGTGTAAACTACCAAAAAAAAAAAAAAAAAAAAAAAGTCTCTTTCTTGAGGATAAAAAAGTCTGATCAACAAGGGAGAGGGGTTGGCGGCTTGAAGTAATTGGTTTGAGACATTCAAACTTAAATAAATGAAGGATAAGCTAGAAGATATATGTATGGCATTGCTCCTTTTACATTAACAATTTTAATTTTTAAGTAGCAGGCATTCAGGCAAGGCAATTGACTGAACCATTTTCCCTATAAATAGCAACAGCTAGCGAAAACAAATTCACATCGTTCCACTGCTTCTGCTATAAACCCAAACACAACACCCTAATTATAAGTCTAACCCACAACACAACTACTATGGTGAAGGCTATTAGAGTTCCTGAGCACGGTGGTCCTGAGGTCAACGTTCCCCTCCTTTACATTGTTTCTTTCTTTCTTTAATTGAATAAAGACTAATGGTGCTAGTTTCTGTATTTACAGGTGTTGAAATGGGAAAATGTTGAAGTCCCAGATCCAAAAGAGGGAGAAATCAGGTTGAAGCAGAAGGCAATTGGTCTAAATTTCTTGGATGTGTATATGCGTCAAGGTCTGCACAATACGTCTCCACCCTTGCCATATACCCCAGGTATGGAAGGAGCCGGAGTTGTAACAGCGGTGGGTCCCGGAGTAACCAGCTGCAAAGTTGGAGACGTCGTGGCTTACGCTAGCTTGCAGGTGGGTGGTTATGCCCAAGAGAGAATACTTTCGGCAGATCAAGCGGTGCCTGTTCCTTCTTCTGTTGATCCCGTTGAAGCAGCTGCCGTCATTTTTAAGGGTCTCACTGCTCATGTCTTGATTCATAAAGGCTTTAAGGTAGGTAACACATTGATCAATTAAATCTTGATTTAAAAGTTGCTTAACATATAGTATAATATTCAGTATTATAATGAAACTGTGAGTTTTCCTTTTCCATATATATATATATATATATATATATATATATATATATATATATATATATATATATATATATATATATATATATATATATATACAGGTTGAACGTGGACATACGATATTGGTACATGCAGCGGCAGGTGGAGTCGGATATTTGGTTTGTCAATGGGCAAGTGCCATTGGAGCCACCGTCATCGGAACAGTGTCTACCAAGGAGAAGGCTGAACAGGCGAAAGAAGATGGATGTGAGCATGTGATTCTTTACCAAGATGAGGACTTTATGGAACGTGTGATGGAGATAACATCAGACAAAGGAGTGGATGCAGTCTATGATTCCGTCGGGAAAGACACCTTCGAGGTACGTACGTAGTTTTTAATATGTTAATTCCAATTAATTTGTAAATCATGTAATTATATAGCGATGATAAAACGTACATGTGTCATGTGTGTGTTTTGAAATAAAGGGATCGTTGGCATGCTTAAAGTTTGGTGGATCCATGGTGCTTTTCGGGTTGGCATCAGGTGAACCAGAACCTGTACGTGTTTCTCAGATTGCCTTAAAATCACTCAACTTTACGTTTTCATCAATTGCGCACTACACGGATGAAGATCGAGATGCGATGCGTGTTGCTGCTGAAGAGCTGTTTGTAAATGTTGCAAAAGGAGTGTTGAGGGTTCGTGTTAATCACAAATATCCTCTATCTTTAGCAAGCCAAGCTCATGCTGCTATTGAGACTCGAAAAACAACGGGTTCAGTGGTGTTGATTCCAGGCGATGAGTGATCTAGTGCTTTAGGTTTTTATGTATATATCCGCCCTTTGTTATTTCTGTTGTCATAGTTATATATACTCTTTATTGTTGAATCCTACCACATCAAGTTGTATAGGAGTTAAATAAGGTGTACTTGAATGGACTGTAGATGATGATACTAAGTGGAGTTTGAATTATTATTAAATGTTTCAATAAAAAAAGAATAATATGGTCATTAAGATTGAATTAGTGTTAATGGGTTGTTAATGTTAACAGTACAGTTACATATATATACTTAGTAGATGATGCGTCAATGATGCGAGAATCCATATAACTCTAACCCCAAGTTCCATTATTCCATAGGACTAAATTATATCACGAACAACAAATATTATGGGGTTATAGGAACAATGCCGTATCAATGGATTCAAAAAATGAAAGGAAGTGATTTAGGATATATGATATTAAAATGACAATATTATCACACTAATTTTTTTTTAAGGATATATGAGTCAAATTACATAACATTTATTTAAGACATTACTACATTTTTCAGAAAATATTTACTCAAACTAATTTTAAAAATTTATTAAAAGAAATAAAATAAAACAACTAATATTCAAATTAATACATTTTGATGCAAAAGAAAGATTTTGATTTTATACTTTAAGAAATCAGGAATTTATAGTGCAACAAAATTATTCTTTAAGAATGTATTTTCATTTTAAATGATAAATAATGATTAATAATTATATTTATTATTAAAAAAAATACAAGAATGGGAAAAATTACATTTATTATTAGAAAATACAATTAAAATTTGTTAAGAACTACATTTATTCTTAAATAATACCACTAACATGATTAGAAATCAAATAAAAACATCAAAACCAAACAAAAACACTAATATATGTTAAATGACTTTGTTTTGGTAAAAAATCGACTAAGTAGATATTAACTAATTTGTATGAGAGGTTGTGGTGTTATTTGTAGAGTGATTATCGAAACTAGTACAAGATTGTACAAGTGGTTTACAAGGAAAACCTTTAATTCTTGCTAGGATCTCCGACACAAAACCTTGGAAGGTGATAATGATCACCTTCCTTGGTTAATTTTATTGATTAAACGACTGATTACATAAATGAAAGTAAGCAAACGAGTACAAGTATTGCAGTGAGTCTAGATGTGTGTAATATGGAAAATACATGTGTATTTATAGTCAAGTCTAAGTAAGAATAAGTCCAATATTCACTAGATCCTCTCGAATAAAAATGAACATGTTGGTTTGACTTGGAAGTCTCGGGTATTTTGCATGATTGAAACGTTTCTTCGTTGAGAATAAGTCTTATGTTGATTAATTCTACACATGTGAGAAAAAGACTATAAATTATATCTGTTAGAAATGTAAGGAAGTAAAATGGTCAGGAGCCTGAGATATGTTCGGGATCTTGAAAGTTCTTGAAGATCGAGATCCTGAATAGGGTTGAGGATCTTGGTCCTAACAATTGCCTCTAAATTATACCTGCGAAATATTTAATTTAAAATCTAAATATTTAAAGGTATAATTTAAATAAAAAAGAAGAGTAAAGATTTTGAGGTTTTAACGGATAGGAAAATTTGAATCCCAACCGATAGAATTCTAGCCATTGATATAGGCATAATTATATGCCAAATCATCCTTTTTCCTTTCTGTGATTCTTGTATAAATAAGGTATTCAAGTTCTTAATTCTGCCTTACTTTTTTAGCTCCCTTCCAGACATTATTGAATATCTTCGAAGGTACGATCCTTGTTCCCTTTCTGCTTAATTTTCATCCTCTTTGGTCATGTCCAAGAAAACAACTTGCTCTAGCATAAGCATCATCGCTATTCCCGATGATGATTTCGTTGATCAAAAAGCCTTATCTTATGAGAAACTTGCTCCTTTGATGATAACGATATCGAAGCTCTGAAATCAGTTGCGGCTTTTCCTACTGGCACCATTTTTAGACCTTTCGATGCCAATATTCAACTCGACTTTGTTTCTTCCTCTTGGATTTGCTTTTCCGAATATCCTTTTGATGCGCATAAAGTATACCTATCAAATTTTAAATTTATAACCTAACAAAACTTAACTAACTATGCATTTATAGGTAGTGTACCTAGTCGGATTATAAAATAGTAAGTACTTCGGTTGTCGATCACAAGGAACGATATTTAATTAATAAAATAACTACTAAAAGTTAAACTAAGAAAAACAACTAGAAGTAGGGGTTTTACCTGATTTTACAAGTTCATATTAACTTAATTAAAATAGTCAATTAATTACTAAAGTAAATGTGACATCCCCAAAATCTCAGCCAGAAAAGACCGGTTTCATTTATGCTTTTTAAAATAAATTCAGAGTAAATCCTTTTGATTTAAAAGAGTTGCGGAATTTGTTCCCAAAACAAAATATGAAAAAATAATATTTATCAAAGCATTTCATCAAGAGATGCATTTTCATTATATAATCAAAACTCGGGATGTCATGTTCCGATACAGACCATAAAGCATAAACGATAACATTACAAGTCATTCAACAAATATATACATATACAGACTTGTAAACTAAATAACTCGATGATTCATCCATCTTATGTCCTTGCGCCACTTCCTGTAATACAAATAAAACTGAGTGGGTCAGGCTTGGGAGCCTGGTGAGCATATAGGGTTTTTAACCCACAATAAATAAATTATATTTAGTTTTACCAACCAACGATAACCCGATTACCCATTCCCGTTATCCTCGCTTTACGTCCCTAAAACAACATCTATCTCAAGGGACCTAATCTAGGATTTTCATCGGGACAGACATTATTGCTAAGGGGTTTCCTTAACAATAGATATCCTAAAGGCAACCATGAGGGGGATAGAGTACACCGGTGAACACATCGTTCACAACACCTACAGGTTATGAACCTGCTAGCATTCCACAGGACTGTCTAGAAAGAGTCCGTGGTCGTTATCCATACTCCGCTGAATAACTAGATCAACAACAACAACATCGAGGCCTCTCATCTGTTTATTACACACCAACTATCTACCCATGTTCTACCCAACATATTAGTAGATAAAAATATATATTTTTATACATAGTTTAAAACCTGTATAGCATGTTCAATCAATACATATTCCACATAACAGATGAGGCACACCCACATAACACGTATTTCATAGAGAATAAATCAGATCTATGAGATAGAAGAAAGTGAATATACATTCACACACATAACAACAAAATTATACACATAACACGTATTTCGTATAAAATACTTCATACTTATGCGTTAGAAGAAAGTAACTACACACTCACTTGATCAGAAGATGATCAGACAGCACTACGACTTGCAGAAGTAGTATTCTTCGGTAGATCTGAAAGATCTTCACAAAAACCGGGCTCCTCGCGGGCTGAGCTTCAACTCGGGAATAACGCTCTTCGGGATCCTCGAGGCTTCGGATCTTGCTTCGGGGCTCGGGAATGTTACCGGGGCTTCGGGGTATAAACGACACGCTAAACGATGCAAAAAGGGAGAGAGAGAAGAGAAGAATGGCAAAAGAACTCGGCAGCCTCGCATGCCCTTTTATGGGAGGCTGGAGCCTCGCAGTACGCTGGGCGTACAGGTGTACGCGAGGCGTACTCCTCCGAAGTCGTCATTGCTTACGTATCCGAAGAACTCGAGTGATGGGCTTCGTCACGCTTCGCTGTACGTTGGGCGTACAGCAGTACGCTGGGCGTACTTCGGATGAGTCCGCTGACTCCCCTTCGGATAATACCAACATGTAGAATTAAAATTAATTATTAAATATTTAATAAACTTCGGAAATTCATATCTTCTTCATACGAACTCCGTTTTCGACGTTCTTTATATCCACGCGTAGGTGAGACTACGCTCTACAACTTTCGTTTATACTCCGTCGGCTAATTTTGAATTTATTTTTTATTATTTATTTTTAGTAGGCCGGGACAGGAAAATTTCGTTATAAATTCATAACTTCTTCGTCCGACGTCCGTTCTCGCCTAACTTTTCATCGTTTCACTACTAACCATGAGATCTTCGATTCTTGTTTAGATTGTTTCGGCTAAAAACCGTTCGATCTCAAATCGAGTATTCGGGCTGCATATCGCTAAGTCGAAACTACAGAAAATCATAACTTCCTCATACGAAGTCAGATTTGGGCGTTCTATATATATTCGGAAACCTCGTTTCAACTAGTACAACATTATCCAAAGATATCGAGTTTATTTTACACTTAAATTTTGACGCTTATTTTTATTCTTAATTAATCAAATCACATAATTAAGCAATTAAGCACAAAACACATAATACTCAAATAATACACTTCTATTATTTCAAAACGGGTTACAAAGGTTAACCTAGACTATTATATCAACATTAATGACAAGCCCAGAAACACAGGCGTTACAGTAAACAAGTAGAAAGACGATTTAAATCAATAATAGAGGATACTTACGTTTAGCTTCGAACCCCTTCTGTTTCCTATGGTTAATTTCTAGACAATGTATTAATTCCGTTAGTTACCAAATAAAAGTTACTAGTCATCATGATCAGACTAATTAGTATATGTCAACTCAATAACTTTAACCCCAATGATCATGCAAGTTAAGGAAATTAAATTTATTTTAAAGGTAATTTGGACTATGTATGATAGAATCTACAGACTACTATGCTTTGGTTAAGTCTAGTAATCAAGCAAATATTATGATCAAATATTGCTCTCTAAGACAGTTAAGCAACTAATTTATCACCTATACTATGATATGACTAATCACTAGCTCTAACAATTTAATGATCATAAATAGCTAGGTAAATCAATTTCATGCAATTAACTATAGTTTAACTACACAATCTTGAAACAAGGCAATAAAGATAGAAACTTTAACAAGCTAGGTTTAGCTTTATCAAATAATATTTGAAGCTAAAACTAATTTCATCAATCCACCAAACAAGAAATCAACACATAGTAATTAAGATTTCATCTAATCCAAACGAAAGAGATGGTTTTTAGCCCATAACTACAACTAAAAAACACATAAACAAAGGTAAACCAAGCTAAACATCATTAAACTAAACAAACCGAATGTATAGATGCGAATCCTTGCTCCAATATATTTCTCTTTTGATCTTTAGTCGAATTTTGTCCTCCAAGGGTTCTTAAAAGGGTTTTTCGTTGTGAATAATCGTAACCCTAAGGCCTCTGATAATAGCAGAAAATACACAAAATCCATGCAAATAAGACCAGACATGAGTATTTTAGCAAACCGATTAGATCTATGTGAAAATTCTTCTATGTCTTTTCAATGCTTGAGCTCCAATCGATTCTAGATCTTCTCCAAGGTTTCTAGAGAGTTTTTGTTGTAATCCTTCTTAGAAAATCAGTTGTAAGTCTCTCTATTTTACCTAATAATTGGATATATATATATATATATATATATATATATATATATATATATATATATATATATATATATGGCCACCACGATGTGGTTGAAAAGCACCACGTCGTGGTCTTCATAGATATCCCGTATTCTCCAATTCAGCTCATTAGTCGAGAATCTTGCATTTGTCATGTCATGGTGGATGATCACCGCGTTGTGGTCTTCTATATCCAAGCCTTCTTTGACTTCTTTTGCCTTAGCTCATTCATTCCTACTTCCAGCTCCTCGTTTGCTTCCTTTTCATCCCTAACACGTCTTTGCCACTACAAAATAAATTTAAAACATAATAAGTACCTTATGTCCTAAAATAAGCATAATTGTAGCTAAAGTATTAGAAATATGTGTAAATCACATGACTACATATGCACATATCACCTTTCTCCCTAGGTCTTTCTTACCCTTTTCCCGGAATCATTTCCAAGTTCTTTGAGATTACAAAAATTGCTTATATTCAAGCCATGCCAACTATTTGGAGGATCCTTTACTAGATCGATTGGTTGAACCACTCCATGGTCTTAATATATGTTTGAATGAGTTAACTCATGTCTACAATCTTTCGACCTTCGAGAACTCTCATTTTTTACTTAAAGTGAAAACTAATAATTACGCTTGGAAAAGAAAATACTTTTTCGGGAGACGCGACTCCATTCCTGACTGAAATCTCTTACCAAAGTGTTGGGTTAAAAAGGGTAGGGTTTCATGTTATTATACTAAGGATCCTGGAATTTGCACTTCTTATTTTGTTTGGTTTTTTGTAGCTTTCAAGTTTGAAGAGCTTGTCCCTCCTGCCAAAGATACTTAAGATAGGATTGAGAGTTTCTTTGCTCTGCCCAAGATCAAGAGATCATTCAAGCTCGATCAACCTAGTCGTCAATATAGTTTAATGGTATTATCCACATGTCAACTGGTAAGGATCCTTAACTTTATTTCATTTTCTATGACGAATCCCGAATTGGTTAAATTCTTTCACCATGTTTAGGATTTATGTCTACATGTCCTGGTGCTCAATTTACCCTTGTCGAAATTGATTTTGCTATGTCTGGTAACCAACTGGTGGTTAAGAAAGAAAAAACCTCATCCTTTATCCCTCTTAAGACAACTCCCATAGATTTGACTGTTAAGACTCTATGATCCCGAAAGAGGAAATCAGTTGAGGTTTTGAACCTGGAGAATCTTGAAGTAGATGGGGCATTAAAGAAGTTGATCTCTTTCTTACAATCTGTGATCATCCTTGTATTCTCTTATATTTTCCTTTAATTTCCTAACCATTGTCTTTTAAATGTGGCTGATCATATTTCTTACTCCATTGAGGATCTTAAGGCCAAGCTTGATCGGGCGGAACAAGCTTTGAAGGAGCAAGAAGCAACCAACAAGGAGTTTTTAAAGAGGGTGGAGAAATTGATCAAAGAGAAAGAAGAGAAAGAAGAGGAGCATGTAGCGGAGATTAAAAAGGAAATTATTGAGGCCAGGAGCAGTGTTGTCGAGCTCTTTTGGGAGGCAAAGTTCAAGTTGGCAGAGGATATCGAGAATGCGGCGTCTTGGGATGCAGCTGGATAGTGCGTGGCCCTGGCTATGTTGACCGGAGTTGTGACATCCCCAAAATCTCGGCCAGAAAAGACCGATTTTTATTTATGCTTTTAAATACTTTCAGAGTAAATCCTTTTGATTTGAAAGTGTTGCGGAATTTGTTCCCAAAAACAAAACATGATAAAACAATGTTTACCAAAGCATTTCATAAAAGAAATGTATTTTCATTATAATCAAAACTCGGGGTGTCATGTTCCGATACAGACCAATAAGCATAAACGAATACATTACAAGTCATTTAACAAATATAAACATATGCAGACTTGTAAACAAAACAACTTGATGGTTCATCCATCTCATGCCCTTCCGCCACTTCCTGTAATACAATTTAAAACTGAGAGGGTCAGGCTTGGGAGCCTGGTGAGCATATAGGGTTTTCAACCCACAATAAATATCATATTTAATTTTCACCAACCAACAATAACCCAATTACCCATTCCTGTTATTCTCACTTTATGTCCCTAAAACAACTAACACAAGGGACCTAGTCTAAGAATATTTCATCGGGGCGACAACACATGCTTCGGGGGTACCTCAGCAATATAAGTCAAATAAGGCAACCATGAGGGGGATGCAGTGCAGCGAATGAACACCCAAGTTCATTAACACCTACAGGTGGCGAACCTGCTAATGTTTCCACAAGACTATCTAGAAAAGTATGTGGTCGTCATCTAAACTCTGCTAGATGACTAAATCAAACAACAATGAGGCATCTCATCTGTTTATTACACACCAACTATCTACCCACGTTCTACCCAACATATTAGTAGATGAAAATATACATTTGTATACATAGTTTAAAAACCTGTATAGCATGCTTTGATCAACACAAATATCACATAACAGATGAAGCACACACACACATAACACATATCTCATAGAGAATAAATCATATCTATGAGGTAGAAGAAAGTGAATACACATTCACACCCATAACCACAAAATTATACACATAACACGTATTCCGTATAAAATACTTCATAATTATGCGATAGGAGAAAGTAACTACACACTCACACTTATAAACAACAATATACTTAATACATTCGAACCAAACTTGTATTATTATCGTGTTTATGAAAGTTAGTATACACTCACTTGATCAGAAGATGATCGGACAACACTACGACTTGCAGAAGTAGTAATCCTCTGCAGATCTGGAAGATCTCCTCGAAAATCGAACTTCTCGCGGGCAGAGCTTCGACTCGGAAACCGCACTTCTCGGGATTTTCGGGATCTCGGGACTTGCCTCGGGGCTCGGGAATATTACCGGGGCTTCGGGATGGCTTCGGGGGTTTACGCGCAGAGCTTCGGCACAAAAACGAGAGGAAATTAGCAATTGAACCCGGAACCGTCGCATCCTATTTATAGGAGGCTGGAAGCCTCAATTACGTGGGGCGTACAGTAGTACGCGGGGCGTACTGCTCCAAGTTCGTATGCGCATGCGTCATCCGAAGCCACTTGCTGCGATGTCGACACCTTCGGAGTACGCGGCGCGTACCTCGGATCAGATCGATGACTCGCCTTCGGATAAGGCTTCCGAATTTTGATTTAAAAATAAATACAAATTAATTAATAAACTTCGGAAATTCATATCTTCTTCATACGAACTCCGTTTTCGACGTTCTTTATATCCACGGAAAGGTGAGACTAGGCTCTACGACTTTCATTTAGACTTCGTCGGCTAATTTTGACTTTAATTTTATTATTTATTTTTAATAGGCCGCGACAGACAAACTTCGTTATAAATTCATAACTTCTTCGTTTGACGTCCGTTCTCGCCTAACTTTTTATCGCTTCGACACTAACAATGAGATCTTCGATTCTCATTTAGATTGCTTCGGCTAAAAACCCCTCGATCTCAAATCGAGTAAAACAGGCTGCATACTGCTAAGCCGAAACTTCGATAAATCATAACTTCCTCACACGAAGTCAGATTTGGGCGTTCTAAATATATTCGGAAACCTCGTTTCATCTACTACAACATTAATCAAAGATATTAAGTTTATTTTACACTTAAATTTTGACGCTTATTTTTATTCTTAATTAATCAAACCACATAATTAAGCAATTAAGCACAAAACACATAATACTCAAATAATACAATCTAATTATTTCAAAACGGGTTACAAAGGTTAACCTAGACTATTACATTGCTAAAAGTGGCAAGCCCAGAAACACAGGCGTTACAATTCTTTCCACCTTAGAATGATTCCGTCCCCAGAATCACACATCAAGAAACAAATGCGGATAGCGACTCAACATGTCACTCTTCGTCTCCCAGGTGAGATTCGGCCCATTCGTGTGCTTCCATCGGACAAGCACTAACCCAACCATTTTGCGTCGCAACTTCTTAGTCTTTCGGTCAACAATTGCCTCTGGTTCTTCAATCAACCTTTTGTTCTCATCAATTCTCAATTCAGAAATTGGAATTATATCGGGAACTTCTCCCGCGAACTTCCTCAAATAACACACATGAAAAGTGTTGTGAATTCCATTCAGTTCTTCGGGTAATTCGAGCTTGTAAGCTTGGTTCCCAACCCTCTGAAGAATTTTAAACGGTCCAATAAACCTTGGACTCAACTTTCCCCTTTTTCCAAATCTTATAAGTCCCTTCCACGGCGAGACTTTAAGCAAAACCGAATCTCCAACCTCAAAAGTCATCGGTCTTCGCTTCTTGTCAGCATAGCTCTTTTGACGATCCTGAGCCGCTAACATTCTTTCCCTAATTATTTTCAACTTTTCAGCAGTTTGATGAACCATCTCTGGTCCTATAAACTGCTTTTCCCCAGCCTCAAGCCAACAAGACGGCGTACGACACTTCTGTCCATACAAAGCTTGATAAGGTGCCATCTTAATGCTCGAGTGAAAACTATTATTATAGGAAAACTCTACCAAAGGTAAATGTTCATCCCAATTACCTAGGAATTCCAAGGTACATGCTCTCAGCATATCTTCAAGTGTTTGTATTGTTCTTTCACTCTGACCATCAGTCTGAGGATGGTAAGCTGTGCTTAAACATAACTTGGTACCCATTTCCTCTTGTAGACATTTCCAAAACCTTGAGGTGAAACGGCTATCACGATCCGATACAATCGTTAACGGAACACCGTGAAGCCTCACAATTTCCTTCACGTAAGAATTCGCATGCTTTTCCATAGACCATTTCTCCTTGGCCGCTATGAAATGCGCACTCTTAGTGAATCGATCTACGACCACCCAAATCATGTCGTGACCATTCTTTGTTCTGGGCAGTTTAGTGACAAAATCCATAGCAATGTTTTCCCACTTACCCATAGGCACATGCAATGGTTCTAAACTCCCGTAAGGTTTCTGATGTTGTGTCTTGACTCTCGCACAAGTCACACACTCGGCCACATACTTTGCAACATCAAGCTTCATCGTCGGCCACCAGTAGTAGGGTTTCAGGTCCCTATACATTTTAGTGCTACCCGGATGAATTGAGTACATGGTTTTGTGAGCTTCTTCCATCAGAAGATCCCTAATTCCTCCTGACTTAGGTACCCAAATACGATCTTGGAATACCTTCAGTCCATGACCGTTTGTACCAAACACCAACGTTTTACCCAAACGTTCCTCCTTTCGGTCATTTTTCTCAGAAGCTTCCTCTTGAGCTTTCTTTATACTTTCCACAATGGTCGAGACAACTTCAATTCTCAACGCTCTTGGCCTCTTCCTTTCAAGATTGACTTTCCGACTGAGAGCATCAGCAACAACGTTAGCTTTACCGGGGTGGTAAAGTATCTCGCAGTCGTAGTCTTTAAGTAATTCTAGCCAGTGTCGTTGCCTCATATTCAATTCTTTCTGATTAAAGAGATATTGGAGACTCTTATGATCAGTAAAAAGTTTGCACTTCGTGCCATAGAGGTAATGCCTCCATATTTTCAGAGCGAAAACTACCGCTGCCAACTCCAAATCATGAGCCGGGTAGTTCTTTTCATGCTCTTTCAGCTGTCGAGACGCATATGCTATCACCTTTTCTCTTTGGGTCAAAACACAACCCAACCCAACACCAGACACATCGCTATAAACAACGAAGTCTTCAACTCCATCGGGTAGAGAAAGTATCGGTGCCTCTAGCTTCTTCTTTAACTTCTCGAATGCTTCTTTATGCTTATCACTCCAAGCATAAGTAGCTCCTTTGTGGGTCAAAGCTGTTAATGGAGTAGCAATCGAAGAAAAGCCTTGGATAAACCTGCGGTAATATCCGACTAATCCCAAAAAGCTTCGAATCTCCGTGGGACTTTTCGGTTGTTCCCACTTCGTCACAGCTTCGATCTTCGCTGGATCAACCATTATCCCTTCTTGGTTGACCACGTGACCCAAGAATTGGACTTCACGAATCCAAAAATCACATTTGGAGAACTTTGCATAAAGCTTCTCCTTCTTCAAAACTTCTAACACTTCTCGCAAGTGTCTGCCATGCTCCTCCTGGCTTTTCGAGTAAATCAGAATGTCGTCTATGAACACTATCACGGATTTATCAAGGAAAGGATTACAAACCCTATTCATCAAATCCATGAATGTTGCCGGAGCATTGGTTAGTCCAAACGACATAACCAAGAACTCGTAGTGTCCATATCTAGTTCTGAATGCAGTCTTCTCGATATCTTGCTCTCTTACTTTCAGCTGATGATATCCTGACCTCAGATCGATCTTCGAGAAATAGCTCGAACCTTGCAATTGATCAAATAGGTCATCAATCCTCGGCAACGGATATCTATTCTTTATTGTTGCCTTGTTCAGCTCTCTGTAATCGATGCACATTCTCATACTTCCATCTTTCTTCTTTACAAATAACACCGGAGCTCCCCAGGGCGATGAACTAGGTCTAATGAAACCTTTGTCCAATAACTCCTGAAGTTGCATCATCAGCTCCTTCATCTCCGTCGGTGCTAATCGATAAGGTGCTTTTGCTATTGGCGTGGTTCCTGGTAACAAGTCTATTATGAACTCCACTTGTCTATCAGGTGGCAATCCAGGAAGATCCTCGGGGAATACTTCCGGATAATCACACACCACCGGAATGCTCTGCATCACCTTCTTTTCTTTCTTAGCATCAATCACAAACGCTAAATATGATGTACATCCCTTGGTCAAACACTTTCTGGATTTCATTAGAGAAATGATCCCAGAATTCACTCGCCGTTTGTCCCCATACACCATAAACGAATCTTCTCCAGGCGGGTTTACTTTAACTATCTTTTTCTTGCATAAAATTTCGGCATCATTGGCGCTAAGCCAATCCATTCCCAAGACGATGTCGAAACCATTAAGTTCGATAGGCAATAACGCCTCGTGAAACTTATTCCCATTAAGGTCGATTAAGATGTCTTTCATACGATGGCTAACAGGTACAAACTTGCCACTAGCTACTTCAACTAATAAAGCATTATCTAGTCTATCAACAGGCAAAGCTAGCTTTCTACCAAACTCATGCGAAATAAAGGAGTAGTTGGCTCCAGAATCAAACAATATATGAGCAGGTAATTCGTTTACGAGAAAGGTACCTGAAGCGACATCAGCTTCATCCTTCGCAGCCTCAAGTGTCATCTGGAAGGCTCTCGCCTTCGGCTTTGGTGGAATGTTGGGCTTTGCTGCCTCCTTCTTCTTCGGACAATCTTTCAAAATGTGCCCCTCTTCATTACACCCAAAACACATCCTTTTGTTGTTCGGACATTCATTAGCAAAATGTCCGACCTTTCCACACTTGTAGCAGGTCACATCCTCGCTACATTTCCTAAAGTGCTTTTTCTTACACTTGTCACACCACTTTGCTTCGCCTCCTTTTCCTCCAAACTTTTTCGAATCAGATTTCGAAAATTTTCCTTTCTTACCGGAACCAGACGTCCCTTCAAACTTTCTTTTCTCACCAACATCAACCTTGTCGGTGGTTCTCCCCTTGATCATGTTCTCAACAGACTTGGCAGCCCAGATAGTTGCCTCTAGAGTAAGTGCCTGACGTACTGGCACCTCGTACTCCCATGGGAGTCCCTTCGCATACCGATCCACCTTTGTCAGTTCATCTGGAACGATACGCAAGGCAAACTCCATCTTATCGGTGAAGTTATTGGTGTACTCATCCACTGACATGCTACCCTTCGTCAATGTCAAAAACTTATTCTCCAACTCCAACAGATTTAGAGCCGAGCAGAACTTGCGCTTGAACTGCACCAAGAACTCTGCCCATGACAATTGCAGTGGCTCATTAGGGCTTAAGGTCTTCCCTAGAGTGTTCCACCAACGAACGGCTCCACCTCGGAATTGACGCACGGCATAGATAGTCTACAATTTACCTCTGCAGCCACAAGTCATGAAGGCTAGCTCCATTTCGGAGATCCAATCCATAACCCCAATCGGATCCTCCTTTCCATTGAAGGTCGATGGTTTGCAAGTTAGAAAATCCTTGTACTTGCATCCCATTCCATCATTCCTTCCATCATGGTTATCTTGCCTAACTATCGGTGGGTTGGCTTGACCAATAGACCCACTGAAGTTTCCACCTTCCGAGTGCCCTTCATTTAATTCAGGCTCTTCCACACGAATCGACAGTTCTTCACGATTTTGTTGAAGCAACCGTCTAGTTTCATCCATCTGACGATCCAACATCGTCTGAATCATCAATTGCACACCAGCCATGGTGATTGGCTCAGGTGCTGCTGCTACGACAGGTATTGGCTCAATCACTGGTGGTTGATTCCTGTTTTCGTCAGCATTTCCAACTCCACTTCTTGTTCTCACCATTTTGATCTACACACCGAATAAGGTGAAATTAGATCCTCAATCATGATAGATAATCAATTCATCCTTATCAATCCGAAACGTTTACATGCTAGTTCTAATATCGTAGACGTACGCTTAGAATCCTACACACATAAGGTTTCTAGATCCGGTCGGCAACAGACCATAGATCCGAACAAATAATATCATATAGGCAACATATAACATTTAGCACATAAAGCATTTTAGGAAACTTTCCTAAAATATACTAGTGCTCGTGTCTAAAACTCAACAGACACATATCTCAAAACTTCACTTAGCATTCTAAGTTTAAGTCTAGAAATCCTACAAATTCCTACTTCGCTTAAATTAATGCTCTGATACCAACTGTGACATCCCCAAAATCTCGGCCAGAAAAGACCGATTTTCATTTATGCTTTTAAATATTTTCAGAGTAAATCCTTTTGATTTGAAAGAGTTGCGGAATTTGTTCCCAAAAACAAAACATGATAAAACAATGTTTACCAAAGCATTTCATAAAAGAAATGTATTTTCATTATAATCAAAACTCGGGGTGTCATGTTCCGATACAGACCAATAAGCATAAACGAATACATTACAAGTCATTTAACAAATATAAACATATGCAGACTTGTAAACAAAACAACTTGATGGTTCATCCATCTCATGCCCTTCCACCACTTCCTATAATACAATTTAAAACTGAGAGGGTCAGGCTTGGGAGCCTGGTGAGCATATAGGGTTTTCAACCCACAATAAATATCATATTTAATTTTCACCAACCAACAATAACCCAATTACCCATTCTTGTTATTCTCACTTTATGTCTCTAAAACAACTAACACAAGGGACCTAGTCTAAGAATATTTCATCGAGGCGACAACACATGCTTCGGGGGTACCTCAGCAATATAAGTCAAATAAGGCAACCATGAGGGGGATGGAGTGCAGCGAATGAACACCCAAGTTCATTAACACCTACAGGTGGCGAACCTGCTAATGTTTCCACAAGACTATCTAGAAAAGTATGTGGTCGTCATCTAAACTCCGCTAGATGACTAAATCAAACAACAACGAGGCCTCTCATCTGTTTATTACACACCAACTATCTACCCACGTTCTACCCAACATATTAGTAGATGAAAATATACATTTGTATACATAGTTTAAAAACCTATATAGCATGCTTTGATCAACACAAATATCACATAACAGATGAGGCACACACACATAACACATATCTCATAGAGAATAAATCATATCTATGAGGTAAAAGAAAGTGAATACACATTCACACCCATAACCACAAAATTATACACATAACACGTATTCCGTATAAAATACTTCATAATTATGCGATAGGAGAAAGTAACTACACACTCACACTTATAAACAACAATATACTTAATACACTCGAACCAAACTTGTATTATTATCGTGTTTATGAAAGTTAGTATACACTCACTTGATCAGAAGATGATCGGACAGCACTACGACTTGCAGAAGTAGTAATCCTCTGCAGATCTGGAAGATCTTCTCGAAAATCGAACTTCTCGTGGGCAGAGCTTCGACTCGGAAACCGCACTTCTCGGGATTTTCGGGATCTCGGGACTTGCCTCGGGGCTCGGGAATATTACCGGGGCTTCGGGATGGCTTCAGGGGTTTACGCGCAGAGCTTCGGCACAAAAACGAGAGGAAATTAGCAATTGAACCCGGAACCCTCGCATCCTATTTATAGGAGGCTGGAAGCCTCAATTACGCGGGGCGTACAGCAGTACGCGGGGCGTACTGCTCCAAGTTCGTAAGCGCATGCGTCATCCGAAGCCACTTGCTGCGATGTCGACACCTTCGGAGTACGCGGGGCGTACTCGAGTACGCGGCGCGTACCTCGGATCAGATCGATGACTCGCCTTCGGATAAGGCTTCCGAATTTTGATTTAAAAATAAATACAAATTAATTAATAAACTTCAGAAATTCATATCTTCTTCATACGAACTCCGTTTTCGACGTTCTTTATATCCACGGAAAGGTGAGACTAGGCTCTACGACTTTCATTTAGACTTCGTCGGCTAATTTTGACTTTAATTTTATTATTTATTTTTAATAGGCCGCGACAGACAAACTTCGTTATAAATTCATAACTTCTTCGTTTGACGTCCGTTCTCGCCTAACTTTTTATCGCTTCGACACTAACAATGAGATCTTCGATTCTCATTTAGATTGCTTCGGCTAAAAACCCCTCGATCTCAAATCGAGTAAAACAGGCTGCATACTGCTAAGCCGAAACTTCGATAAATCATAACTTCCTCACACGAAGTCAGATTTGGGCGTTCTAAATATATTCGGAAACCTCGTTTCATCTACTACAACATTAATCAAAGATATTAAGTTTATTTTACACTTAAATTTTGACGCTTATTTTTATTCTTAATTAATCAAACCACATAATTAAGCAATTAAGCACAAAACACATAATACTCAAATAATACAATCTAATTATTTCAAAACGGGTTACAAAGGTTAACCTAGACTATTACATTGCTAAAAGTGACAAGCCTGGAAACACAGGCGTTACAGGAGTCCTTGTGAATGTTGTCTAGGATCCTGCAGAGAAGAGGAGAGAAGAAAAAGAGAAGAAGGAGGTAGAGGAAGAGAAGAAGAAGAAGAAGACAAAGGAGAAGAATACATAAAAGACCACAGTTGGGGTGATCAAGCCTAGGATTAGGTTCGAGCAGTTAATTTTTTTTTTTTTTTTTGTATAAGACAATATTTTCTTTTTCTTTTTACTTTTTGTGGGGTTGATGGGCAACCCTTTTTTATTTTAATTATATGGTTGTTTACATATTATTTTGCATGGTTAATGTGATTGTAGCATCAAAACAGGTTAGGTTTTACATGAACTTTTTGGTATCATGATAATATGGGATAATTAATCAATATCTTAAAACAATCAGGATCCTTAGAAAAGATAAGCCTTTAATGATAGCGTAGGAGAGTATTCTTCCAAGTAAAATAATAAGGATAGATAAAACCTAATGATCCTTAGGTGTAGTCTTGGCCTTTAGAATTTTCTTTTAGGCTTCTATCTTTTAGAGAAGTTCCATGTTGTAAGTCTTTTAGTTTCATGTGCTCCTCTATAGGGAGGATCCTTCTTTGGATGATCCAACTTAGGAATTTGTTGAAGACCCTTACAACTTTCATTAGGGAAATACCCACTTTAGAAAATATTGGGAGAGATCTCGGCTTACGATATTTTGGGGAAAATCCAAACTTAATAAATTCTAGGTAAGATCCCAAAATAACTAGGGAAGATCCCACCTTAGAAAATAACAGGGGAGGATCCCACCTCATAAGATAACATGATAATGTTATAAGCCTTAGAAATTTACTGGGGAAGACCCCATCTTAAGATAACATGACAATGTTATAATCGTTAGATTTAAACTTTAGGATCTTAACATATGTTCAGAAATAAGAGGGTTGCCAACTCACTAAAGCGTGAAATGATCTCGTTATTCATATCCCATAGTTAGATTTCGTGCGTATAAGAGATTTGTAGAAACCTAAACTCGTGTGAAAAAGGTAATTAACTCTTTAAACCATAGAATGGATTAAGTACCCTTAATCGTAGGAGAGATGATTAGTCTATATTCATAGTTGCTAGGATCCTTGAGCTTCCGCATGTTGCAAACGTGAACTTGGGGTGGGCATTAGTGTGGCTAACGCCCCTCCGATGGTTAAGTCAGTAATGTTCATCAATAAATAAAAGAATTCAAACAAAAGCAAAGGGTAAAGAATTTGTACCTTAGATCTTGTTGGAAAACGAAAGATTTTAACTTACATGAAATATGCTTTCAAGTGTATGCTATTCTAGGATCTTGGTAAGATATCTCGTTCATGGGTTGCCAACCACTATGCTCCCTTTCCTACTTTTGAATCGATAAGATATAGCCCTTCCAATTTGGGTGCCACCTTTCCTGCACCAGGGTCCTTGGTATTTTGAACGCTTTCCTAAGAACCAATTCATATACCTGTAATCTTCTAACTTTTATGTTTTTATTCTATGTTTTGGCAATTCTTTGTTGATGAGTTACGATGAGAATCCTAGCAAGATCCCTGAGTTCATCAATAGTGTCAAGATCATGGGCTAGGATTTCATCATTGTTTTTCTGATCTTGGAGTTGGTATCTTGTTGTATGGATCACCACTTCAGTTGGGATAACGACGTCTATTCTAAACACCAAAGAACAGGGAGTTTGACATGTGGCCGTTTTTGATGCAGTAAGGAAGTTCTTCAGCCCATCTACCTTTCTTTTCATCTAGCATTTTCATTAAATTTTTGCCTACGATCTTGTTGCTAGACTCTGTTTGACCATTGGATTGAAGATGAATAGGAGTGGATGTTATCATTTTAGTTCCCCAACTCATGAAAAAGTCACTAGTTCTTTAATTATGGATTGGGATCCTTTATCACATATGATTTCCGTCGGGATCCCGAAGCTGGTCAGGATATTACGTTTGACAAATGAGACCACTTCCGTATCTCTTACTTGGGCAAAAGCCTCAGTCTCGATCCCTTTTAAGAAATAGTCTTCATTACTAGAATGAAGACTTTTCCTCCCGGTGCCTTAGTTAACTTTCCTACTATGTCCATCCCCGACTTCATGAATGGCCAGGAGGAGATGATAGGGTATAGAGGTTCTACCGATTGATGAAGGATGTTAATATATCTTTGAAAAGTATCACACTTTTGTGCATGCAAGAAGGCATCCTTTTCATTGTTGGCCAATAGTACCCCGTCCATAGTATCTTGGAGCATAAGGATCTTCCCCCATTATGGTCTGCCATAATCTCCTCCATGTATGTATTTCATAACTTGTGCAACTTTGTGATCATCCAGACATCTTAGATATGGACTTACCATTGACTTTTTATTTAATTTCGCTTGGATCATCACAAAGTGTGAGACCCTCATCTTGAATGCTTTTTCGCTTCTGTCTTCTTTTGGGATTGTGTCATCTCGAAGGTATTCTATGATGGGTTATATCCAGGATCTTGGAGGATCCTGATTACTTTGTCTACTAGGATCCAGGCGAGCAGGGTGAGGATTAGGATCCTAGATTGTTGCGATGTTGGCAGTCTAATCATGGTTGTTGGGATCTTCTGGAAAGATCCTCAATCGTTGGGATCATTACATGGATTATTGGAATCCTCAAGTTGACTTAAATTTCGAGCCTCTTTCTAAAATAGGGTAATTAATACCGATAGGAGTTTGTGTGACATCAGTTTCCATTATTTGTCTCAAGGTTCTCTCGGGAGCTTCTTTTACTTCGTCCATTGGAATTTGGTTTATGATGGATGGATTTTATTATAAGGGTGGTGTTTCGGGAATTTCCTGACGAGGGTGAGGTCTAGAATCGGGTTCAACTTCGGTTTCGGTATCACTAGAGGAAGCGGTTTCAACCTCTGGGTCCATGTTAGGGTTTGAAGTTTAACCACATTTCATTCTTCTTTCCTTTGCGAAACGCCTTGTTTCTTTTTCAATTTCTGGGTTGTAGACTAAAGTACATGTACGATAAGATTTGGGCATAGAGAAACAGATTGATTAAAAATAAACCAATCCCCGACAACGACGCCAAAATTTGGTGGTTGTCAACGCCAACAAAATAATTACCCTTAATATCCACAAACCTTCAAAATATTCTTGAGAGCAACAATTTTGTTCTCCCCAAACAGTTCTCCTTCCTTCTTCAAAGAATATCCAGTAAAATACCCCCCCCCCCCCCCCGAAGTTAGATCAAAAGGTTGTCCAAAGAGTCTCCTGCCAAACTTTCCAAAGTAGAGGCAAAAGGCTAAAATCTGGATTCTTCATTGCACGATCCACACAGACCATTTGTGGATCCACGCGGACCGCATGTAAACGCAGGTTGTGTCTATTGGGCCCATTTTTAAATGGTATTCCTTCTCCATTGCTTCTTGTGTTGATCCATCCCAAATGAAATGCTTTTGATAGCCCAAATATGTCTTCTAAACTCTTCCAAGATGGTTCATTGCTCCTTTGATCTTTCAAATCTCATATTTTCCTCACATCACCATCATTCTTCATTCAAGGTTAAGTCCACTTTTGTTCCATCTTTTTTTTACACCATCCCCTATTATCTTCTTTCTTTGCAATCCAAACCCAAGAGTTTCATAGTTGAGCCCACAAGTATCGTAAGCCTCCCTCTTTCAAGGTCCCACATTCTTGCAATCTTCCATGTTGAATAGTCTTCGACAAATCCTGTAATTAAGCTCAAAAGACTACAAAGCACCCGATAAAGATGAAAATAACAAAAAAGAAAATATGCATGAAGATTAACTAAAATGAGATGGAATAAGCTAAAATAAACTAAGAAAAGAAGTAAATAAAATGAATATATATATATATATATATATATATATATATATATATATATATATATATATATATATATATATATATATATATATATATATATGACAAAACTGCACAAATGGTCCCTGTGGTTTGTCGAAAATTGCCACTTTGATCCAAAAAAGTTTGGACTAGTACCAAAGGTCCAGAGTTTTCATTTTATTGTAAGTTTGGTCGAATTTTTTTTGAATTTTTTAAAATGCCGATTTTGCCCTTGACGCTTTCTTTTTTCATTTGTTTTATTTATTTTAACATTTCTTGATTGAAAGAAAAAAAAAACCATCCCTACCCAACCCCTACGTTTAACATATTAACTTCACCACTGTTGTCGGCCACCACCACTCACCACTGCTGCATGACACCACCACCACCAGCTCACAAGCTCATATCAAAAAAAACAAAATAATCATTTTTTTTTCAGATTAGCATCTTAAACATGAATAATCAATTTTTCTACAAACTCAAATTTTTCGAAATCACTCGAACTAGAATAAGATTACTCAAGAAAAAAATATCTCTACAAACTCGATTTTTTTAGATCTAAAAAATAAGGATACATTATTCTACACTTGCAAAATCAAAAACCCTAGAATCATTCGGTATTCTAGACATATGCATGATTATCGTTTTCTGAAACTGAGTTTTCCTTATCTGCAAATAAAAAATACAAAGACCTCCAAAAAATGAGAATGAAAACCAAATCAGTGGTGAAGAGGATGGATATTTTGGGTATCCTGATATGGAATGTCACGATGATCGTCTCTATCGTTACCACCATCATCCATCATCGTCAACCACCACATAATGAATGCTTTTGAAAGTCGTCTTCACCGATCATAACAACTTCGATTTAAAAGTCGTCGTTACCGACAAAAACCCTATTTATGCCTTCCTTCATCTTTGAATGAAATCCATATTAGTGTCGTCGTCTGTTTTCCGATCTACTTCGTCATCGCCGCCACTACATACTAGATCATTCGTCTTTGAAGCGTCGTTTAGGAGGGAGGACGATAGGTATGTAACATGACGAAGAGGACGGTTAAGGGTGATGAACCGAGAGAGGGGGACCTTCTTAAAACCCTTGCGTCATTTGAACCTGGACCCCTTCGTCGTCGTTGCCTCTGCAAACTCTAAATATATCATCATATATATTCGCTGCCATGCTCATCGAATGGTCGGCGTCTTCGGAAAGTGGAAATTTTCTGAACATTGGTGTCGTTCGAAAACGAGGATGACAAATTTGTGGGTCGTCGGAGATGGCGGATTTGAGGGAAATGAGGGGTTTGAAGAAGAAATGATGAACATGAGAAAGAAAAAGGGTTAGGTGTATTTTATTTTGTTTTTCTAATTGTTTTTTTGAATTCTTGGAATAAAAGAAAATTATAAGGGCAACTATGTTATTAAAAAAATTTTAAAATTTTTGAACCAAACTTACAATAAAATGAAAACTTTGGACCTCTTTAGTGATGGTCCAAAATTTTTTGGACCAAAATGACAATTTTCGACATACCACAGGAACCATTTACGCAGTTTTGTCTCTCTTTATCTTATATATATATATATATATATATATATATATAGTTAGGTTCAAATGTTTTCACTATCTATTGTGTGCCCATATGATTGATTCTGGACCAATCATTTTAGTTATTTTAAGAAAGTAATTAATGCATATTAAATGCTGAAGATGTAATTAATACCTATTATATCTTCAACATGTAATATGCATTAATTATTTTTTTAAAATAACTAAAATGATTGGTCCAGAATCAGTCATATGCACACAATAGATAGTAAAAACAAAATAACCTAACCCTGTATATATATATATATATATATATATATATATATATATATATATATATATATATATATATATATATATATATATATATATAGGAATGAGTTCTATGGAAAACAAATAACTAGGGCAACATTTACCGGAACCAATAATCAAATGACATGTGTCCATTTCTTTCTTCACAAGTAATGTATTGTGGAAGTTTTTGTGGAAGTGATGTGTTGTCATGTTTTCATTGGTTCAAATATGTGTTGCCCTAATCATTCATTTTCCATATAACTCTTCCCTATATATATATATATATATATATATATATATATATATATATATATATATATATATATGTTGGACTCAATTTTTAAAGAGAAAAATTATGAAACTTAATCTATTTTAATTTTGTAACTTTGTAAAATACCAAGCTTTATTTAGAAATTATAGACTTTAATGAAAAAAAAAGTTGGTCTTAGAACCACTTGGAGTGAATATTGGATAGGAGGCGTTGACACACCAACGTGTTTGGTGGGTTTTTATGAATACTTCTTTTCTTTTTGTAAATTTGCCGACCAGCCCCCATAAATAATCATCGATGGAACAAATCTTAAATTTTAATGAATTATTCTTTTCCATAAGTACAGCCAAATATCTTTTTAAACCCCTGCCCATTGAGGCGTACCAAACAGATCACTATCTATAAGTAGCAGCAGCGAAAACAAAGTGACATCGTTCCACTGCTCTACTCCTGCTAAACCCAAACACAACATCCTAATTAACTCCCTAAGTCTAACCCACAGCAAAACTATTATGGTTAAAGCTATTAGAGTTCCTGAGCACGGTGGCCCAGAGGTCAACGTTCACCTTCTTTACGTACATTGTTTCTTTCTTGCTTTGAATGGAGACTAATATTAATGGTGTTCAACTTGTTGCAGGTATTGACATGGGAAGATGTCGAAATCCCCGATCCAAAAGAGGGAGAAATCAGGTTGAAACAAAAAGCAATTGGTGTAAATTTCTTGGATGTGTATATGCGTCAAGGTCTGCACAATACGTCTCCACCCTTGCCATATATCCCAGGTATGGAAGGAGCCGGAGTTGTAACAGCGGTGGGTCCCGGAGTAACCAGCTGCAAAGTTGGAGACGTCGTGGCTTACGCTAGCTTGCAGGTGGGTGCTTATGCCCATGAAAGAATACTTTCGGCAGATCAAGCGGTGCCTGTTCCTTCTTCTATTGATCCCGTTGAAGCAGCTGCCGTCATTTTTAAGGGTCTCACAGCGCATGTCTTGATCCATAAAGGCTTTAAGGTAGGTGACCTATTCAGACCTTGATTTAAAATTTGCTTAATATATATAAGATTCAGTATTATAACGAAACTGTGAGTTACTGAGTTTTCCTTTTCCATATATATACAGATTGAACGTGGACATACGATACTGGTACATGCGGCGGCAGGTGGAGTTGGATATTTGGTTTGTCAATGGGCAAGTGCGATGGGAGCCACCGTCATAGGAACCGTGTCGACCAAGGAGAAGGCTGTGCAGGCGAAAGAAGATGGATGTGAGCATGTGATTCTTTACAAAGATGAGAACTTTGTGGAACGTGTGATAGAGATAACATTAGGGAAAGGGGTGGATGCAGTCTACGATTCCGTCGGGAAAGATACGTTCGAGGTAAGTAATTAAGTAGATTTTTAATATATTGATTCCAATTTCTAAATGTAACTAGCGATGACAACATGTCTATACATAAATGTGGTGTTCTGGGATGAAGGGATCGCTAGCATGCTTAAAGTTTGGTGGATCCATGGTGCTTTTCGGGTTGGCATCAGGTGAACCAGAACCTGTACGTGTTTCTCAGATTGCATTAAAATCACTCAACTATACCTTTTCATCAATTGCGTACTACACGGATGAAGATCGAGATGTGATGCGTGTTGCCGCTGAAGACTTGTTTTCCAATGTTGCAAAAGGGGTGTTGAAAGTTCGTGTTAATCACAAGTATCCTCTGTCTCAAGCAACCCAAGCTCATACTGCCATTGAGACTCGAAAAACAACTGGTTCAGTTGTGTTGATTCCAAGCGAAGAGTGATGTAATGTTTTAGCCGTTTTTTATATATCGCCGCTTTGTTGTTTCTGTTGTCATACTTATATTCTTTCTTGTTGAACTTATGAACCCAAGTTCCATTATTCACTCAAAAATTTAATTTTTATTATTTTTTTGATTATTGAAATATTTTAAATCATTATCATATTTTGATTTATATACATAATCCATTGAATATATAATATAAAAAACAAAAATAAAGTATATTATTAAAAGTTTGTTTTCCATTTTATTATTAAAAGTTTGTTTGATGGCTCTCAAGATTATCAAAATACCTAATACTATAAAACACACGGTTTTTATTAAATCCAAATCAGGCTTCTATAATGCTTGCGTATTTCGCTAGACATTAATTGAATATTTAACCAATGATGGTCAACAATTATAACCATTGATGAATGAATAAAAGAAAATTGTTTGAATCTATGTGATTAATGTGCTTATATTATGTGTATGTAATATTAGGCGAAAACTTAATAAAAAGGATTAAAACAAATATTAAAATAAAATATAAGTATTCGGGATGAAACTTGAAATAGTCATGATGAGGATTTCGGGGATATGAGGAACGCTTAAATATGACTTCGTATGGAGAAGTTATGATCGTTTGAAGTTTTACGTTCGACCCGATACAACATCGAACATCGTAAATAGTGAATAAGAGATAAGTTACTTATTAGCCTAAGTAATCTAAACGAAAGTAGTAGTAATCGTAAAACTGAAAGCGTGCATATATGAAAACGCCCAAATCTGACTTCATATGAGGAGTTATGATTTTTCGAAGTTTCAGCGCAGTTGTGTAAGCACAAAAATCGAATTTTAGATCAGTTAAATTTTAGTCGAAACAATCTAAACGAGAATCGAAGATTTCACTAATAGGAGTATGTTGATCTAAAGACAGTCGAAAGCGGATGTCGTATGAAAAATATATGAATTTTAAATGAAGTTTAGAAGTCTAAACATTATAAAATAATAAATAAAAAATAAAGTGAGAATTAGCTAATAGAGTCTAAATGAAAGTTATAGATCACATCGCTAGAAACGCGTGGATATAAAGAACATCAAAAACGGAGTTCGTATGAAGAAGTTACAAAATTTCGACGTTTTGCGAGATGTGTCATTCGCAACGCACAAGATCTTTAGCACGGGCCACGCAGGTCCAACTAATTTCCTCCACATGTCTCAAGCAGAATGGGCCACGTCACCAGGCCCGGCGCGCCTAGGGCAACACGCTTTTTCAAATGTTATATATACGGGTTGTCCACCATATATATTCATTACAAAATCAAATTCCAACCTCTCTCTTGAGTTCCTTTCAATTCTAACCCAATTTTCCCTTGGTTTTTAAGATTTCAGCCAAGCTGTAAATTCCTTGAGAGCCCGAGGTTAGTAGCTAGCAGGCCAAAGTTCCGCTTGTGCAATTTCCATACTTTTGTCAGAAAAATTCTTTAAGTTAAATTACACTCATTATTATTCTTGGTTTAATTTATATTTATATTCATAGTCGTTGTTATGAATCTATAAATAAGAGTTACCAGTGATTTCAGGTCATTATATTGATTGTTCTACTTAGGTGGATGATGTTTAGACTGGATTTAGTGAGGTGTTTAAAGTGGGATTTCCAAACAGTATACTCTGTATACCAAACGGTCTTACCTTCGATATGATCATATATGATTGTTCTTTACTAGATAGATCTTGATGTAGACATTGAGATTATTGAGGAATCTAGACTATTAATAGTCACGATGAATATTAAACTATGACTTAGTTATAATTGAACCTGGGTCACATCAAAGGAAAAGCTAAGTGCTCAAGCGAAGTGCTACCCAACTTTCCAGTCATCGAATTTAACAATTGAGTGCATAGTTACTTTCAGCTTACACATAGATATAAAGTATCTGGATAATTAAATGTTATGTCTTCCTATTAAATGTTATGTGTGCCAATGTACCGGGGACCCAAGTTCCCCCTCTTCAAGAAGCGTATCACACCTTTCCAAGGTGAGACCTTCAGCAATACCATATCACGGACCTGAAACTCCAACTCGGATCGACGCCGGTCGACATAGCTTTTCTGCCGACTCTGAGCGGTCTGTAATCTTTGCCTGATCTGCTAAATAAGCTCCATGGTATGAAAGACTACTTCATACATTCCCATAACTCTGTGACCAACCTCCCCCAACAAACCGGGGTACGAAATCTCCGACCATACTAGAGCTCAAAAGGCGGGGCACCAATGCTGAAGTAATAACTATTGTTGTAGGAGAACTCCCCAATAGGTGGGTATGAATCCCAACTCCCACCAAAATCAATAACACATGCCCGCAACATATCCTCAAGGGTCTGTATCATCAGCTCACTTTGGCCGTCAGTCTGTGAATGATAAGCAGTGATGAAATGCAACCTCGTGCCCAGTTCCTCATGGAATGTCTACCATAAATGAGAGGTGAACCAAATATCATGGTCAGAAACAATAGAGATCGGAACCCCATGTCGAGCCACACTCTCTCGGACATAAAAATCAGCCAACTTTTCGGCCGAAGAGCTCTCTCGGATGGACAAAAAGTGTGCACTCTTGGTCAATCAGTCTAGGATGACCCATATAGTATCAGAACCATTTGTCTTATTTGGCAATTTGGTAATAAAATCCATGGTAATACGCTCACATTTACACATGGGAACCTCCAGAGGCTGCAACTTGCCATGCGGCCTCTGATGCTCAGCCTTGACTATCCTGCAGGTCAAGCATCTTTCAACATACCATGCTATCTCCCTCTTCATACACGACCACCAGTAGTTCAATCTCAAATCCCGATACATATTGGTGGCTCATGGGTGTATAGAAAAGCGAGACTTATGAGCCTCCTCTAACACAATCTATTTGACCCCACCAGAAACTGGAACCCAAACCCGACCACACCGGGTCAATAACCCTCGACTATCTGTGACAAATATGTCAATCTCACCTCTGATCCTTTACTGCTTCCAGTTCTCCTTCTGAACTCCCACAACCTGAGCCTCCCTAATCAAACCTAAAAGCAGAGAATCAACGAGTATCCTCATACACAACTCCCTACCTGAAGACCCGGTCGACTTGCGGCTCAAAGCATCCGCTACCACATTCGCTTTACCCGGATGGTAAAGGGTCTGGCAGTCATAATCCTTGTCCACGTCCAGCCACATACGTTGCCTCATGTTCAGGTTAGGCTGGTCCATCAGATATCTCGAACTCTTGTGATCCGTGTAGACAATATAACAGACCCTATATAGATAATGTCTCCAAATCTTAAGGGAGAAGACCACTGCCCCCAACTCTAGATCATGCGTGGGATATCACGACTCAAGCGGCTTCAGCTTCCCACGAGGCATAACAATCACCCGTCCTCTCTGCATGAGGACTACCCCTAAACCGGCGAGGGTGCATCACAGAATACGACAAAATACTCGACTCCCTCCGGGAGGGTCAATATTGGGGACTCACTTAACCTCTGCCAAAGAGTATCAAATGCCGACTGCTGCTCAGGGCCCCATCAGAAATTCACCCCCTTCCTCGTCATACGAGTGAGGGGAGCCGCAATCTTGGAGAAGTCATGAATTGGACCTCTCGTAACTAAAACTCGCATCACAACCTTGATCTAGGTCGGATCGACCAAAATCTCATCCTGGTTAACGAGGTTCCCCAGGAACTGGACCTCTCGTAACTAAAACTCGCACTTCGAGAACTTGGCATAAAGCTGTTTCCACCTCAAGACCCCCAGAAACTACCGAAGGTGCTTCTCATCTGCTCTCTGGTCTTGGAATACAGCAAGACATCATCAATGAACACGATGCTGGATCGGTCGAGCATCGGCCTGTATACCCAATTCATCAAATCCATAAATACATCGGGCGCATTGGTGAGCCCAAATGGCATCACCACAAACTTGTAATGCCCATAATGAGACCGAAACGTGGTCTTCTCCATGTCCTCCTCTCTCACTCTAACCTGATGATACCCATACCCTAGATCTATCTTGGAGAACCAAGATGCACCCTACAACTGATCAAAAAGGTCATCAATCCGCAGAAGGGGATAACAATTCTTCCCCGTTAACTTGTTTAACTCCTGGTAATGAATGAACATTCAGTTCGAACCATCCTTCTTCTTGACAAACACCATCGGTGCTCTCCATGGAGAACAACTCGGTCTGATGAACTGATTGCTTAGCAACTCCTGCAGCTGAGATAACAACTCATGTATCTCAGGCGGTGCCAAGTGGCACGATGCTTTGGCAATTGGGGTCGCACCTAGCACGAGATCAATATTGAACTCAACCTGCCTCTCGGGAGGCACACCGTGTAACTCCTCCGGGAATATATCTGCAAACTCCCTGACAAACGGAACCTCAGAAACTAAAGTATTCTCCCCACCACGGGTACTAATCACATAAGCCAAATAACGTGCACACCCGTGCTGAATATAATGACGAGCCCTGGCTGACGAATAAAACCTTAACCAATCCTAGTTCCATCCCCATAGATAACCAGTTCTCTCCCACTTGGGGTTCGAACTACCACTTGCTGGCCTTCACAATCAATCATGGCACCAAACCAGCTAAGCCAGTCCATACCCACTGTCACGCATACAACCCATGGGGATAAGTATCAAATCAATCGGATAAGGCACCACGAAGATCTCCAATACACAACACTGATATACTACAGATGCAGAAACCCCATGTTCTTTGGTGATAGAAACTCGCAACGGACACTCTAACTCCCCAATAGGCATATAAAACTCCCTATTGAATGACCGAGATACAAAAGACCGAGTCGCACCCGAGTCAAACAACACAAGAGTAAACAAAGAGTTCACTAGGAACGTACCTATCAGGGGCATATATATATATATATATATATATATATATATATATATATATATATATATATATATATAAGCATAACATAAAACATGATCAATAGAATAATAGACATAAACATACCAGTCACAACATTTGGAGTTGCTCTGGCCTCCTCGACAGTGAGCTGAAAAGGGCGACCTCGAGCCCTCGGGGGCTCCGCCCTGCCTTGACTCCCATCCGTAATCCTCAGAGTAGCCGGCACTGGAGCCTGGGCCGACCTAGCAGCAAGTGAGGGCAGTTGACCTTCACATGGCCAACCTGGTCGCAGTGGTAACAAATCCTGGAGCTGAGTGATGGGGCCTGTTGGCGGCAATCCCACGTCGTATGCCCCTGTCGGCCACAATTATGGCACCCAGAAGATGATCGACAAGTACCCTCATGAACCTTGCCGCACTTCCCACAATTTCGGCCCTTCTGACCCCCATATCTGACATTAGCGGCCTTGAACTGCTTCGGCGCAGGCTTCGACTGCGCTGGGGCCAGTCTCTGCTCTCTCGTCTGGAGCTCCATCTCAATCTCACGCCGCTTGGCGGCCTCCTGCAACTCCAACAAAGAACCTTAACGCTGAGTGGATACAAACTGCATGATATCCGTCTTGAGCATGCTCAAGTAACAGGTCATCTGAGCCTACTCAAAAGCAGCAAACTCAGGAAAAAACATAGCCCTCTCCATGAACATCTTTGTGATCTCCGTCACCGACTCAGTCCCCTATCTCAAATCCAAGTACCCCTATGCCAACCTCTCACGCTCCACCTGCAGAAGACATATAGAATGGAACATCTCTGAGAACTGGTCCCAAGTCACTACAGTCCTCTTCTTAGGAGAATACGAGCTGGTAACAAGTCTCCACCAATCCTTCGCTCCGGACCTCAGAAGGTTCAGAGCGTACCTAACCTTCTGGTCAGCTGGGCAAGAGCAAGTGAAGAAACACCCTTCAATGTTAGACAACCACCTCAGGGCTATGATCGGGTCCTGAAATCCATCAAATGGCGGGGGTTTCATATTGTTGAAGTCCCGATACTAGAAAACTCTCCCAACACCAACCCCAACAGCAGCAATGGTTGCGGTGGCTGCAACGGCAACCTTAAACAAAGCAGCATAACACTCATCAAAATACTTCACCACGACGATCTTAGTAGACCCAAACATCTCTGGAAACTATGCTTGAAAGTGAGAAACAACCTCCTCTTGAAGGATCTCCCTAATCTTGTCCTCGGACACAGCTGACACACTCTGGGCACCTGTCCCTGATCCTGATCCGGATCCTGCCTTGAAATGATGCGTCATCACCATACTGAAAATAAACCAGGGAGATATCCGATAACATGCATATCATATCAAGGGAATCAACTCCCCCAACAAAGCCCTAGGGGTTGTGACTTCCCAGTTATGCGTACGGGGTCCTGTGCTTTCAGTAGTACGGGCCCATACTACCTTCCACACCTACCCATATTTTTCTCAGAGGATGATCACAACAACCCTAACAATACACACTAGCATACACATACAATCAATCCTCATTCCCTAAAGGATGGCTAAACATTACAAAACTGTCCGACTGACCCCGCACAACACATCCCTTAAACTTCCACCAACCCTGTAGCACTCGTGTATTCTAATCATACATAAAACCGGACCCTATAGACAGTCGAATATATGATCCTACCCAAAGCCCTTCATCAAAAAAGAACAGGAAATTAGGCCATACCAAAGATTCTCAAGCTCTAGAGTCTTATTTATGTATAACTATGATGCATACACTAAGCAACTATAGTAATTATGTAAATTTCATGTAAGGAAGAACCTTAGGCTATTAGGCATCATATAGTCAGACAATTCAATCATGTAATTCCTGAAGATCCCTAGCCTATCACTAACATGTTTTTCTAACACATTACATGATCAAATAACAGTGTGGTAATGTGGGGTCTACTTACTAGCTCCGATTGATTATACACATCGCATCCTTTTCGATTATTTCGAAAATAATTTGAAAATTATTTTTAAAATCTTTTTCCTTAGTTTGAGACTGGATTCACATGAGTGTTCCTTGAATTCACTCAAACCAAGGCTCTGATACCAACTTGTAACACTTATAAAATCATGATAAATTTAAAGTTTTTAAATAAAACCCAAAACCATAAAGTGTTTACAAAACAGTTTTCAAAACATTTCCAACATCAGATTTATCCTAAAAATCATAGATCATAACAAGAGGATGTGTAAGGTCACGCCTTCGCCTTCCCGCGGTCATCCGGAGTACCTGAAACATAACCCAAAACTATAAGTCAATGCTTAGTGAGTTACCCCAAAGTACCAACACATAAACAATAATATATACAATAACAACATGCATTGGGTCTACAACTAAAAGACTTGATTACCCCTGAGACCACAATATAAGTCTGGCGTGCCCTCGAGCCCACGACTTATGTCTGGCTTGCTCCCCGACTAGATCAGTCCTCGGACTGAATACTGTCAATCCCTCAGTACGAGTCTGGCATACCACCTGGTCCTCAACTTGTATCTGGAATGCTCATGAGCCCTCAGTATGAGTTTGGCATGCCCTACCCGACCCCCAGCTTATATCTGGAATGTTGTAAGGTTTGTTGGCTACCGCAAGGAGCAGTACAGTCTCATCCCAACACAATATGTCGGCATATCCTAGATAATAAACATATACACATAATCATGCAACATAATCACATATAGTCCTACAGATCTACCAGACTAGCATATCAATAACTAGCATAAACATACATATCTATCCCATACTCAGCATATCATTGAATATCAAACCAATGGGCCGGCCTTGGAGCCTTAAGCCCGTAAGTACAGTGAGGAAAACTCACCTCGTAAACTGGACAAAAGCTGATGAGGTCTCGACTCCAAATCTCAGCTCCAACCGACTCTTTAGAAGGGTTGAAAATGAAGAATAAGTCCCAGATCCAAAGTGATTCACTCTTCTAAGATGAGCTTGGCTTCCTTCCTTCTTCTTCTTAGCACACAACTACAAACTTTTAGGCTAATGGCTTCTCAAGGTGAACTAGGGTTACAAACACGAATGAGAGGGCGGAGGCTGATAAGGTGAAGGGAAATGAGGTCATAAGGATGCTTAAATACTAGCCAAACCCTAAAAATTAGGGTTTCCTCGTTGAGCTAGTACGCCCAACGTACACCTCATACGCATGGCATACTCCGAAGGCCTCAAATTACAATAATGCCCTTAAGGCCCTTTTTGCATACATATGTTGAACTTGGGACCAAAATGCAACATAAATGAATTAAAAGGGGTCAAATTTAGAAATACCTCACATCGGGATATTACACATAGAAGGTCCATGTGGTTTAAATTTCTATCGTGTTTGGTCCCTAAAGGGTTTAAAAAGACATTTATACCATTTTTAATGTATTTTACATTTTTTGACTAATTTTACATTTAAAGTATAAAATAAAAAATTAAAACACTTACACATCCCACCCACCCCATCGTACCCTACCTCTTTCCTTTCCTTTCCAGTCAACGTCCACCATTACTAGTTTACCAACACCATGGCTACCTTATACCTCCACTCCAACACCAACTCATTTTTTATCAAAGACCACCACCACCATCAGACCTCCATCACAACCTGCTACCCCTCATCAGGCCATAATCATCAACCAACTGCCACCACCATTATCATCAATGCACACCACCATTACCCTCACCATACACTAGAACTACCAACACAATCAACCACTATCACCGACATTATTGTCCAGCACTATTAACCACCACCGTCGTCACCCCTGTTCCACCCCTTTTTCCTCTATCTTCTTGCTACCCCTACCAACTAAAATGTCACACATTAACATAAAATCATAAGCTAAAAACCAAAATCAAATCCTAACTAACACAAACTCAAATGTATGGGAAATATGAAGAACGATTTATACACCTACAACTCGATTCCACCTCTAACAATCACAATTGATTCCTCTTGCTTGATTTGTACCTACTGAAGGTAATAGTTTGAGAGAGAGAGAGAGAGATGGAGATAGTGTGTGTGGGGGGGGAGTAGAAAGAGATAGATGTTGTTGAATAAAAACGCATCAACTCCAGATTTCGATTAGTTTCCAATCAACTCAAAGGCCTTTTTCTATTTCCACCGATGGTGTAATCAAAATGAGTTATCTGGAAAAGCACCCAAAATTTTACAAAACTAGATGAACCCCAAGAAGATTCATGATGTATTTGACGATGTGTATCTATTAGTGGATATGTGAGACACTCGGCAACGAAAGCAAATAGCTAGACTTTCAATCCATACCTAGCAGAAGGGACATAGATGAGAAGAAGAAGGTGCAGGAAGGTAAGGGGTGGAATTAGTTTAAAGAAATTTTTGGTTTCTTATTTACAACAGAAAAGTTAAAGTTATTGAATAACTAAAGACAAATTGCTAAAATCTTGAAAACGGGTTTCAAAATGACCACATCAAACATCAATGATGATGATTTATTCAACAAACTAGAGTTGTTACAAAAAAATTATTACTCAAACATAATACAACTAACATAATAATAAATTTATTAAAAAGGATAAACATGTATCTAATTTTTTGCACACGTAACAGTGTTCATTACTCACATTATAATTGCATTAGCGAAACAAAGATTTTCAAAGCTAAACCTTTTAAAATATTATTGATGTTCTATCATGTCTCAAGAGAGATATAAAGAGACCGAACACTTTGGGTTTGATTTCGGTTTAATGAGTTTCTTGATAATATTGATTTTAAAAGTATAATAGATGAATTTGCTTCTAAAAATGATAGAAGATTGATATGTAGAAAATTATAATGTATTTGTTTTAAGTTTTTATCTTCTTTCAGAAAGTTGTTTGTAACAGTTTCAATTTATTACTAACGAGTGAAGACTCATTTGTGACGTATGCTTGTTGTTAACTTTTAGTATTGAATTTCGAACATTAAATAATTTAGTTAAAATACAATAAAATTTTTATAGTGCCTCAATTTTATTTCCGCACAAGCCTTTCAATATTGAACTTTAATAACTTTAACCGTATTTAATAATATCCATAATTTTGGGCTTTTTGTGATTTTCCATAGAATATATTAGGCCGATATAAAAGACTGAATCGAATATTGAGATACGAATCGGCAATTCCAATGACTTTTCACTAGTAGTTGATGCCACTACCAACAATCTACAAGTTTACAAACTCATCCGACATTAAAGTAAAATAAGTATGTAACTAAATATTGAATATTACAATATACAAGTGATAAAGCTTACTCACGTGATTCATATATTATTTATACATTATAACGTTTGAAAAGTATAAATCCTCCTTAATAAATAAAGGTTTTTTTTGCCACATGTCATTCGCTTATGAGTTTTGATACTTGTCATTTTGTAGTATTTTTGAAAGAAATATTATCCACTTGTAAACTTTTGGTTTGTTTCAATTTTTAAAATCAAAGTCATATACTATATATGTAAAGTATTAAATATCATATATATACTATTAAATTGCAATAAATATATATCTTCGTTTCTTATTTTAAAGTTGTACATTAAAAAATATTAAAATTTCACACTTTAATGTTTAATTCTTTTTTAAATTAACCCGTGTAATACACGGGTCTTACACCTAGTATAAAACAAAAGATACTACTTGTAACACTTATTTTCGATAACCATATATATATATATATATATATATATATATATATATATATATCATATATATATATATATATATATATATATATATATATATTTTACGGTGTTGGCTGTCGATTATTTAATTTTAGAAACTCTTAGCTTTTATCGTTTTTACTGTTATTGTTTGTGTTTAGACAGTTAGATGTATTACTTAATTTAACATTCAGTTAGTTAGTTAGCAGAGGTTTAATTTGTTAAAGAGACTCATATCTACATATATTTGTTTTCTTCATTGTAATGGGGAGTTAATCAATACATGAAGATTGAAAATCATCTCTCTCTCTCTCTCTCTCTCAAATCTTTAGCGTTAACATGGTATCATATTAATGATCCGATCATCATCTTCATTTTTTTTCCGCATTCATCTTCAATATGTTTCAGTCCATTTTTCATATTCAATCACGTCACAATTGAAGATAATTCAAGCAATTGTACTGTTTTTTTTTTGTTTCTAATCCTTTTTACCTTGGATCATCTAATAATCCAAGCTTTGTTCTTGTCACCAACGTCTTCAATGTCGTCAGATTTAATGCTTGGAAACGAGCAATGGTTATTGCTCTGTCTACAAAGAATAAATTAGGTATTGTTGATGGTATGCATCTTCAACCTGCATCTGATTCATCTACGTATCATGGATGTTATCAGCTAGATCTTGAATTCTCTTCACAAGAATATTGCAAACAATGTTCTTTTTCTCCCAACTGCATCTCAGATTTGGAATGAATTGAATCAACGATATGAACAATCTAGTGGAGCGTTGATTTACCAGATTCAACAAAAGTTGTATTCAATTTCTCAAGGTTACCAAGCTCATGAAGATTTGGGACGAATTACGAGTGGTTCAAGATCTTCCAACATGTTCATGTAGTGCAGCAACTGCTCTCAATTAATTTATTGAAGACCAAAAGATTATTCAACTCTTAATGGGGCTTAATGATTCATATAAAATCATTTGAGGATAGATTCTAATGATGAAACTGTTGGATTAGTGTCTAAGTCCATAACTATTTTGATATGTACTTGACCCGATGGTGCATGGTCCTTTTGGGTTGCCTTCACCAAAGCAACTTGATATGATGAATTATAGAGAGAAATGATTAAATATGATTTATTAATATATTATAAGAATAATATATTAAAGGAGAAATCATATTGTTTAATTAATATTAGTCAATAATTAATTGGTAACTAGTTTTGTGACTAAAAGAGATTAATTAAACTTAAGGGACTGGAATTGTAATTATAAGATAATTGCAATTTGGGCCATGGATTGCCTTGTATTAAGGAGTGGACGAATTTTATGGGGAAGCCCATAAGGAATCGTCCAAGGCCTTAATTAAATGAGTCCATGGGTTGCTTAGGGCTTAAGCATCCAAATTAGGGTTTCCTTGTTAGATAACCCTAATAGCCTCACTATATATAGATCCCTTATGCCTAAAAAACGTGGACATGACTCCTTCTAGGGTTTCACACGTTTTTTTGGTAGCCTCCATACTCTCTCCTCTTCATCCTCTTGCTTATGGTGTTTGTGAACCATTAGAGGAGTGACATTTGTGACTCTAAGCTTTCTAAAGTCAATACAAGGAGATTTGGGGTTGTTATTGCTACATAACAATCAAGGTAATATCTTAAACCCATTCTTATGTTAATATGATTACTTATATGCTAGAATTAGGGTTTATAATCTTGGATAACATGCATGTACAATAGAGAAACCTAGATCCAAGCATTAGGGTTTGTATGAGCACATAGGATGTTCTTAGGACTAAAACCCATCAGTGGTATCAAAGCCTAGACTGGTTTCAATTGTATTGATGCATTATATGTTTGAAAAATTCGTTTTTTGTGTTTCTGGAGGCTGGACTCGCCGAGTCCATAGCTGAACTCGCCGAGTCCATGCTGACTCGACGAGTCCATGCTTGACTCGACGAGTCAACTCGTCAGAAGGAGCAAACTTCGGGATTTCTTGCTGTTTTTGCTTAAGGATAGTTGCCTTATCATATTAGATCAATATAAATCCGATTTTATGATATATTTGACTATATTCTTGATCTAATTGAAGATATTTATCAATTAATAAAATATTTGTTTCTTTATGTGATAATTGATTAATTATTTTGATTAAATTGGTAAATTATTTTGCAAGAAATCATTAAATAAATCAAATATGGATAATTATGTGATTAAATGTTAATTTAGATTATTTGTTATTTGATCCTTGTTGTTATGAAAAGTTTCATGTTTTCCCCTTTAGGTTTTATAGTTTAAATTTGAACCCAAAAGTTTTGTTGTTTTGAAATTTAAATAGTTGAAACCCTAATGTTTTGAAAAGGGTTTCAAAACTTGCCCTCAAGTTTTGGAATTTAAATTTTGAATTAATAGTTTAATTTTGGTGTATATTTAAATTCTAAACCCTAATGTTTTGAAATGTTTCAAAACTTGTCCTCAAGTTTTGGAATTAAAAAGTTGATTAAAAGTTTAATTAGGAATGTTAAATTCTATAACTCTAGTATTGTTTTGAAAAAGTTCAAATCACACCCTTATGGTTTTATTAATTAATTAAGGTGTATGATTAAAAGAGGTTTAATAAATCCATAAAGTTTTTGGTTTAAAATTTAATTGAATTAAAAGTATAATTGTTAAATTTGACCACCTAATATTTTAAAAGTGTAAAATACACCCTATACTATATATATAACATTAAAAGTCTAACATTATATATATGTATGAGTAAAAGTCAGTCTTACCGTTAGTAGGCCTCATTCACGAAGCTGGTCTATAAGGGGTGTTTAAGGAAATTGCCTATAAAATAGCGATTGAATGGGTATCCACTCTTACCCACCGCACTCTTGACTAGTGGAGGGTCGTTAGCCGAACGGGTAAGATAGGACGAAACCTTCCATTATAAGTATAATGAATTACTAAAGTAACTAAATATTTTACAAATTCCCAATCTTAGTTACTTAGGCAAAAGTGAATTGATGCAATTCTATGAAATTACACTTTGTGCCCTTGCGAAGACGTTAGTGGAGCATGTGTGGTTTACCGACACATTAAATGGTTCTAAACAAAGGTAGCAAAGGGTGACTCAATGTTTGTCATAGTTCGGTGGAGCGTATGTGGTTTACCGGCATATCGAATAGGTGACTGTAACATGTGAGGGCACCATGTAAGTTTGCATGGTTATTCACACCCGCTTTGTGATCATCGGCATCCCAGTCACAAACAAGAGGGGCATATCGAGATTTAAACATGCCATTGAAATGTTCAATGAATCTCAAAGGATCTAGGAGTTTTCATAGATTTAAAACTTAAATTTCTTTTTCGTTTTTCATGGTGGAAATTAGTGAATCGTCATTCACTTACCTTCAAATATTCTACAACTAGATTACGACATCCCTTTTCTAGGTTGTAGCATATTGTGTTGGGTCCTAGCCTTAGTATCTCATTTGGGTGATTTACTAAGGACTCAATCAATCAACTAACTTGAATTTGTTTTCTCCCGTTTTGTAGATGTCAAAGTTCGACAACTATGGTCTTCCCAAATCCCGTGGAACAAGCTTTCCACATGAAGATGGTATTCCACGATTCGATCGAGGAACAAGAAATCATGCTTCACTTCCTCCACCTCCTCCAATTGTTCTCCCTAACCCACAAGTTCAAAGGCTTGAAAAGTTCAAGATCACTCAAGCCCTTTTGGCAAGTAAACATAAAGAAGGAAAGTCGGTGTGTGCACACGTCCTAGGGATGAAGTCACACATTGATAGGTTAAGAATGTTGGGATTCGTTGTCTGTGAGGAAATGGCTGTTGATTGGGTTCTTCAGTCACTTCCTAACTCATATAGTGAGTTCGTAAGAGAGTAATATATGATGAACTGCGACGTTACCCTTATAGATCTCACCTATATGCTTATTGCTACTGAATCAGCAATGGTTTGGCGCAATAGAAAAAGCAAAGTTGATTGGTGAATCTGCCTTCAAGACCTCTATGGATATAGACAATGGCAACGAAAGACATGCTATGATCGAAAAGTTTGATCATAAGAGAAAGGCAATGTCTGAAGTGGTTCCATGTCATGTTCCAAAAGAGTCAATTTGTTTTTATTGCCAAGAGAAGGGGCATTGGAGACGAAGCTGCCCCATTTACCTAAGAGATGGGAGAGTCGAAACGTATGGCTCTAATATAGGTAAAATCCATTAACTAACTCTTTTAAGCTTCTATTCTAGATTCTTAATACATAATGTGATAAGATTACAATTGATGTTTTGTAGGATCAAAGAAAAGAAAGGAAGCTTAAGGGAAGAAATGAGCAGAATCTAACCGTGAAGGAATGGATTTCGATCGCATTACTTGAAGATTAGATTCTTAAGCTACTACTTAGAGTTAGAATTAGATTGCTAAGAAATATGTATTAGCATAGTTTTTCAATGAATTGCATTGTAAGGACAAATCTTTTTCCGCAATAAAATAGATTTTGATTTTTTTTATTATTTATTTATCCTTGCAATGACATATATGAAAAATTGATGTTTGAATGTTTCTAATATGAGCAATAATGGATTTGATTCTTAATTATGTTGTTTGTGGAAATGTCGAGAATTTACCAAATAGGGAAAGTTTCTCATCGCCCAAGTTTCAATTGGACAGAAACTTGGAATCATGCAACTTGGTTGCATGATGAATGAGAAATTTCATATTTGGAAATTAGACTAATTCATTGGCAAAGCGTCAAGTGAAGGACTAGGAGATCGAGTACACAAAGTTGCGTGTTGATCAAGTCCACCATAAGAGTAACAAAGATATTCGTCATGATCTACTAAAGGTTTAGTAATTATGATTATACTTATAAGATTAAGTGTAATTATGAATTGATTGAAAAAGTTTAAATCAATAGCAGAACGAATAAGAAGAATCAAGTAGGCAGAAAGATGAAAGTTTCTCCATTCTAAGAAGAAGGGAGAGTACCTTTTATGCTTTATGATAGGTCTTAATGATTAAGAACCATATCTCAATTGATCCTCTAAGTGAGTCTTAGTACAATCAAGAATTGAAGAAATGGTTAAATCAAGAAGTCAATCATACTTCGTTCCAAAACAAGTCTTAGAGTTAAGATTATGACAATGAGTGACAAGTATTAAGAAGGTTTATAACATTCATCAAATGAGGGAAGTTGTGATGTCTTGGATAAGACAAAGACCAACTAGGACCAATTTATGAAGTGTTTTGATAAAACTACACTAACTCTTGAATATTTGTTTGTCAAGAAATGTTTATTGACAAGAGAATCTTATATGTCAAGGAGTCAGTGGGAGTCTTAATGGTCTTGAAAGGTTTCAAGAACAAATCAAAATAAACCTTATCGATCATCACTAGCACACGAGTTGAGGTTTACAACCTATCGTGTTGACATTATTTTGTTTCTGTGCTGTTCCAATTGAGTTAGTTATGCATGTGAGCCCTATGAGTTCTCATTTGAATGCATAAAAGGCAAGGACCTTGATCAATGGAAAGTACATTGATAAGAAAAGGTGAGCTGCTTAACTACTTGGAAGACATGGTGGGCAGTTGTGCTACTATAAGGCAAGAAATCAAGACTAAGAAAGTTCAATCCATATGAGTTTGAATTTGTCGTAAACTTTGGTTTTAACAAATTCACATGGATAGGAACACATACACCGTTTAAATCTAAGTGTCATAAGATTTCCTCCTTCATGAAAGTGATTGTGAGGAAATGCTTTCACTAAGAAAGATTTTAAGAAGATAGTGATTGTAAAATTGCATTCTCGAATTCGATTATGGTTACGGTATCCCTTTCTATAATTTGAATTGTGAGGTTTGGCGATTAGTCTTAATTGTTTAAACACACATATGAACTATCTAAGGCAAAGGTGTATAAGTTCAAGAAGCCTTGATAAAAGATTATCAAAGCACTAAGTATTAGAAACATGAACTTAAGAAATTCAATAGGTATTGTTTTTCTGAAAGTTAAGTTGTTTCTAAATACATGTCAAAGCTAGTGGGAGCATAAGTGTTATGTTTATAATAATCATCATGATAGTGGGAGCATAAATGTTATGATTGTATGATTATTAAGGAAAGTATTGCAAGTTGGCAATATTAATTATAGAAAACAAGAGTCATTCTTTGCAAAGTTGTAAGGATGGAATAGTTGTTTTGCTATAATTAAGGGAGAGAATATTATGCTTCATTTCAAATCTAAAGGCTTAGGTTGTGGAATGTTAATAAATTTAGTCAAAGGTATATAGTGTGTTCTTAAAATTTTGATTATGATTACGACATTCCTCTTCACAATTCGAATTTTGAGAACATAGCAAATAAAACATTATGGCAGAAGATTGATAAAGTATCAAATCTTTTATGTAAGACATTATGCATCGTGTCCCATACGCTTCGGGTATAGGATCGATTGCAAATGCTTTAATATTTGACCGTTCTAAAATTTTCCAAATGTCTGGCGCATTTAGAGGGAAAAAGGACGAGAATCGGTTTTGACTAAGATAATTAAACAACTATCAAAGGACAATCCAAAGTTCGCCGAGGATTGGTCGCTTGTGAGTAGTTAGAAGTATAGTATTGGAAGATATGAAAATGTTTCCATATTGGATGGACCATATCGACATTATTGTGAATAGATAAGATTCTATTAAGAATGAGTTGTCATATGGAAAATATGGAAACGTGTCCATATTGGGAATTGAATATTGAAAATCTATGTCTAGATTAAAAACTTTTATGCAAAAGGATGTTCAAAGGAATGTACTTTGAATGAGAGACATCATATCTAAGGAGTTGTCTTGTAACAATCTCTGATAGAGGACTTTGTAATATCATTGGCAATAGTCTTTGTGACTTTGGTGCAGTGATATTACGAAAGGATCATTGCATAAAATGTTAGAATCTAACATATTCTATAAGTGGCAAGAATTTGATATTCTTAAACTTATGGAAAAGGATTTGGAGTTGTGAAATGAGAATGGTTGGAAATGTGTTCAATTTGATCTATTTCACAAAGTAAGAACCATAGGTAAACATTGTGTACATGCTCGGAGCATGTGACAAGTGTAATAATTCAAGTAAGAAGTTGATTACCCGAAATGACAAATAATGAGTAATCAATATGGTGATAAATAAAGGGTGTTTTATTTATGCTCAAAGCTTTGAGGCCATATGGGTTTAGTATTATTCTTGTGTTTCACTTTGCATGTTCTGACTTCCTGAATAATTTAACTGGTTAAGAACAGTAAAATTATTCGAACGGGCCACAGTCGTTCATATGTTGGAAGTAGGTATGAATGAAGACTGTCGTGAATTGGTGTGTGGATTGTCTAAAGAGCATTAGACATAAGCAAATGTTTGCTGCAACGTTCATGAGTGCTTATGAATATGAATTTGAGCATTGGATTAAACCTACGCTCACTTGGATCACTCCGTGAATTGTATCACGAGTGATTGGTGAGACGATAACATCTTATATTCTTGAAACCGAGATGTGTGAGTTGTATCTTGCAAATCGGTTGTACATTGATAATATGTAAACACACTAGTAACTTGGTGTTATAAAACATATTGTTGTGTATGATTTGGTGAGTAAGTGCAAGCAAGCATTGTATCAAAGTTTATCCGTTCCTTTTATCCAAAGTAGGATAAAAGCGATATCTTTGGGCCTCTCGATGATTTTGTGATGACAAACGTAAATGCTCGGCCGGGCTAGGGCTAATTTGATTTGTTCAATTAGCCAGTAGTCATAAATCGGGAATCGAGATATAGTACAAAGAGAATGATTTGAAATCATATCTCATATGATATCTAGAATGGAGGAATATATGATCCCTTATCTAAGGACACGCGTATCTGATAAGATCAGAGTTGACAGCGGCTTTGGAAAGCTACGATTGCAGATCAGGATCTGAAGTCATACGCATAATAGTTATTAGACTTATCCAAGTGGGAGACTGTTGGATTAGTGTCTAAGTCCATAACTATTTTGGTATGTACTTGACCCGATGGTGCATGGTCCTTTTGGGTTGCCTTCACCAAAGCAACTTGATAGGATGAATTATGGAGAGAAAGGATTAAATATGATTTATTAATATATTATGAGAATAATATATTAAAGGAGAAATCATATTGTTTAATTAATATTAGTCAATAATTAATTGGTAACTAGTTTTGTGACTAAAAGAGATTAATTAAACTTAAGGGACCGGAATTGTAATTATAAGATAATTGCAATTTGGGCCATGGATTGCCTTGTATTAAGGAGTGGACGAATTCTATGGGGAAGCCCATAAGGAAATCGTCCAAGGCCTTAATTAAATGAGTTCATGGGTTGCTTAGGGCTTAAGCATCCAAATTAGGGTTTCCTTGTTAGATAAACCTAATAGCCTCACTATATATAGATCCCTTATGCCTCAAAAACGTGGACATGACTCCTTCTAGGGTTTCACACGTTTTTTGGTAGCCTCCAAACTCTCTCCTCTTCATCCTCTTGCTTATGGTGTTTGTGAACCATTAGAGGAGTGACATTTGTGACTCTAAGCTTTCTAAAGTCAATACAAGGAGATTTGGGATTGTTATTGCTACATAACAATCAATGTAATATCTTAAACCCATTCTTATGTTAATATGATTACTTGTATGCTAGAATTAGGGTTTATAATCTTGGATAACATGCATGTACAATAGAGAAACCTAGATCCAAGCATTAGGGTTTGTATGAGCACATAGGATGTTCTTAGGACCAAAACCCATCAGAAACCACTACATACTTTGTCTACTGCTTATGTTTTAATAATTCAAGAAGAACAACAAAGAGAAGTCGATGCCTCTCCAATCCTTAACAGTGAAGCAATTGCTATGATTTTTTCTTATAACTCAAACCCTCAAAATTTTAAGAAGAATCTCACATGCACTCACTGCAAGAAAAACAGGTCACACAATGTCTCAGTGTTACAAACTTGTTAAATTTCCCCCAAATTTCAAATTCACAAAAGGCAAAAAGGTTGATTATCCTTCTGTTGTTCACAATGTTACTTCGACACCTAACATGAGATTCTATTCCGAGTAATATTAACAACTGCTTCAGCTTTTGAATACAAAATCACTCAATAACCATCCTTCTACATCTCAAGTCAACTCTACCATTTCAGAAAGATCTCTCAATCCTAATGGTAAACCTTTTTCTTTTACACATTTTTGTGCCAATGTCTAAAAATCATCTCATCTTCTTCAAAAACATCCCTTTTGGATCATAGACTCAGGTGCAAGTGATCATATTTTTTCTAATCAAAGCTTATTTGTTTCTCTTAAAAAAAATCTTTGGCCTCAATCTCTTGGGCTTCTTAATTGTCATGCCACTTTTGTCAATTACACTGGTGACGTTGAAATTCATGCTTCCATAATACTTCATGGAGTCTTATATGTTCCTGAGTTCAAATATAACCTTGTTTTTGTTCCTAAACTCATTTATCATCTTAACACTCTTACAATTTTCACCGATGAAAATTGTCTTCTGTAGGACCTTTTCTTGAAGAGTAGTTTTGCTCTTGGTATACTTGGCAAGAGAGTCAATGATTTGTATTTGTTTAATCATCACTAAATCAAGAAAGCCTGAATTTACAATTCATCTGTTTTTCCTTCTTCAGTGTCTTCTCAAACATTTGTATTCAATATTTCTTCTCATGATCAAACAATGTTGTGGTATAACATATTAGGTTATATTCCTTTAGCAAAGTTGAAAGAACTTTCTCTTGTTTCCTCTAAATGTATTGAGTTGAATATTGATTCATGTCTTGTTTTTGCTAAATCTAAACAACACAAGTTACCCTTTCCTATCAGTGACACTATAAAGAAAAATCCTTTTGACGTAATACATGTGGATATGTGAGATCCATATAATCATGCTATATATGATGTTTATAAAAATTTTATTGCCATTGTAGATGATCACAACTAACACCCCAAAAATACTAAGTAAAACTTTCATTTTTAAATAAATTGAAGCCATTCATTCATTGTTCCAAAAGGCGATCAAAGTCAAAGTATTCTCAAAACATTAGAGTAATTCATAAACATTCAGTGCGAAATAAAACTCTAGGGGATGTAATGCGATCAAGTCGGACCTTTTTTTTTTTTTTTTTTGAAAACGAAGTACCTAAAAATATAAACATAAAACCGTAAGCACAAAGCTTAATGAGTTCCCCAAAATACACCATACCATACATACATAACAATTCAAAACATAATTAAGTATATTTCACCCCCCTCTGTCTCTTTCAATCGGTACCAAGTCTATTTCACCCCCTCCGATCTCTTTCAACCGGTACTGGGTTTATTTCACCCCCTTCGGTCTATTTCAACCGATATCGGGTGTATTTCACCCCCTACAACTAAGGTTTTGTTTGTTTTTTTGAAGCAAAAATCCATAAAGTCTGCGGACCACCTGTACAACCCTCTATAGTAGAAGAGGTGGACCAAACGGCTGCAGACTGTAATAAGAACCGTGTTTGTTTTTTTTTTTTTTAACATTTGCATGCTGCTGTATATATTAAAAAATTAATATAAACTGATTTTATAATCCGAAAATAGTTTCTTAATACCGAAAATTTAATAATGTATGACATTTCGGCAAGAATTTATGATATTTCAAAAAAAAAAAAATTTATATTGTAACATCCCGTTTAAAATATAGCGATTAAATAATAATTCTGGAACACCAAAAAGTGATTCTTAATATTATATTATATTATTATAGTCCAAATATCAAATACTAATTAGTAGGGTATTGGTTTCAAGGAGCCAATGATATAATTTTGATTTCCGGGGGATAAAGTGTAATTTCTGGTTGTATTTTGAAAAAGATTTTGAGGATTGAATGGTAACATGGATGGACTTAAATGGAAAGTAATTTGTAAGGGAGGGACCATTTAGTAATTTTCGGACCTAATTTGAAGAAGACGAAGTAGGAGGGACTGGAAGTGTGAATTATAGAAAGTTTTTAAGTGACCAGGTATAAGAACCCGTCACCTTCCCAAACCCTAGCCACTTATACTTCAGGCGCCACCTCTCATTCCTCCATTGTTCGGCCGCCACCCCCCTCTACTCCTATTTTCCGATCAGCAAAACCACCGGCGGACCTTGCTGCTGGCGAACATGTCGCTGTCGTGACTCCGACAACGGGCTCTTAGGGTCGTTCCGCAGCTGCTGTTGCGTTTTCCCCCTCCGTGTCTTTTTCCTCTCCTGCCTTCCGTCGCCATCCAGATGCATCGCGTCAGTCTTCGGTTCTTCTCCGGCCACCTCTCGCCATTTGTTAACGCCCCACCGTCGCAAGCTGCTGCCTATCTTCGTGACTGATGTTGCCGTCTTCCCATGTTGTTGCTGCCGTTTCCGCTCCTGCCACCGCTGACGCTGATTCAAGTGCCGCTGTTGCTGGCTGTTGCTCCATTGTCGTTGTCACCCACCATAGGTGGGTGTTGGGATCGTTCTCCGAGCAAGGGTTGTTGGTTTGTGTGGTTGCCATCCCAAATCTGTTGTTTCCGCCACCGTGAGCCGCCAGGTGGGTGGCTGGAGTGCATCTTGCAATTTGCAGCTTGTGTTTGTTTATCTAATGGTGTGTTTTGTCTAGCTGGGAAAACCAAGGGGCCACCACCACCACCGTGAGGTGGTGGCTGCCACCATGAACCACCGCCGGCCACCACAAGGTGGCTGTGTGTGTCATTTATTAGTGTGTGCGTGTTATTTTCTTGATTAAATATTTGTAAAATGTATTAGAAGTGGAATAATGAAAATGAAAAAAACTGAAAACCACCACCGTAGGGTGGTGGTTGCCGCCTCCTGCCGCCACCGGCCACCTCCTGCCGCCACCGGCCACCGTATCAGCTGGCGGTGTGCTTTGATTGAGCTTGGACCTCGTTTGGGGATTTTTGGACAATATGGGATCAATGAAACCCTAATGGGCCCAAAGAAATCCTACTGGGCCCAATAAGGCTCAAAGTGACCTAAAATCCCAACCAATTGATTAATGGGCCAAGATTTGGTAGGAAACCTTAAGTAGGGTTTGGAAAACCCTAATCGCATAAAACCCTAATTTTGAGAATTAATCGGGACACACACGAGATTATTTAATACCTTGAAATAGTAAATAATAATCATTGAGAAAATTAACCTAAAAGCAATATTGGACTTAATGGATTAAGTCCTTAGTAGATTAAGACATTAATGGGTTAAGTATGAGCACTTAATCATAATCATCATTTCATGTGAAAAACCTTAATTTTGGGATTACGGGCATGGCCTTATCGGGACCCACATTTGGGCCAACGGAATAGAATTAGGTATTAAGCCCAATCACATCATAAGACTTATTTAGTAAAGTGAGGGACTTAATGGTTTAAGTCCGTAATAGGTTAAGTGAGAAACACTTAATCCTAATTGTCATTTTATGTGAAACCCTAGTTTCACATGGGCCTTCCTATTGGGTTTTGGTGATTGGACTATTAATGGGCCATCCAAGAATAATCATATGGATTGGAATATGTTAATGGGCTTAATGTAAGGCCCATATGAAGGTGTGGGCCTAATTTAGAAAATTGGGCTGTGGATGTGACATAGTTTGGGCCTTGATGATTATATGATATTGGGCCATTGGAAATATAAAATGTTTGGACTGGTCTAAGTAGTTGGGCCTTGATTATGGCCATGTAAAGGTTTGGGCCAAATTCGGAAAATTGGGCCATATGTTGGGACTTTGAGCCATAGTTGGACTTTTGGGCCTTTGTAGTGTGAGTTGGACCTTGGGCTTGGAACCCAATTATTAATTGGGTGTTGTTTGATGTTGGCAGTTCGGGAATCTGTCAACCAGCAGCTGGAGTTTCATCCGCGGGATTTCAACAGTGTCAGGTGAATTATTCTCACTATACTAAGGGGCTGTTTGGCAGGATCTGAATTTTTAAGATCTGAATTTTTAAGAGATCTGAATTTCTAAGAGGGTCTGAATATTTAAAATCTGAATTTTTAACATACTGTTTGGTTTAAACATCTGAATTGTTATCTGAATGATAAAAATGACCATTTTACCCTTGTATGGTTTTGTTTTGTGCTAAATGATAATTGATAAAAGTTACAAATAATCATACAATAACCAATTTAAACATAAACTCTTTCAAATTCACTTCTTTCAATCCATGGAAACATAAACATCATACAATATTACCAAATTAAACATAAATTCTTCCAAATCCACTTCTTTCAATCTATGGGAGAAAAAAAACACCACCACCAATCTTATATGTATTTTACCCAATTTCCGAACCAAAGACCTACTTCCTGCACACCAAAACTATCGGGCATTTATGATTTGATTATAAAGCCATTGTGAAAAAGTATATCCATTGAAGCTCATAGAACTTTTCACAAACAGTTGGTGTGCATTAGAGCTTCAATGAGTGAACTCATGTACCTTTATCTTTTCACATTATACCTATAAAGATAAACCTGCCGTAACCAGTAGAAAACATATAAATCGGCTCTCATAAGAAGTTGACTGCGTAGTATACAATTGATTAAATGGAAGGCGGCACAGGCAAACCGACGGTGGCAGACGGGATAAAAACTGACCACCATTACCATTGGGTCCAGAATTGACCATGGACATTAAAAAAATTTAAGTTCAAAAAATGTAAAGAACCTCATGTGCAGTGCAATGACCATTTATATATTTACTTCTTTTTGGAAAAATCAACACAACAGCTTTAATCGACGATTGAAAGTCTGTTTTCTTCAGGAACCAACACAAGCGCTAGTGCATCAGGATCCATAGGAACATCGTCACTTGGGGGGAAAGAAGGAAGAAACAGAAGAAGAGCAACATACATATTTTGATTTCGATTTTCGATTTTCAAAAGAAGAGAAACGAACCTGCTTTAGGGCACAAACTGAAAAAACGAGTTGGAGACGGAGCGGGTGCGGTGGCGTCGGCAGTGAAGCGGCGTCGACGTTGGGGTGGGCGGCGGCGTTTCAGGCGGCTTCGTCGGAGATTTGGTGGTGAAGGGAAGCAGACGCACGAAAGAGGAGAAGAGGAGGGCAGGAGGCGTGTTTTGTTCGCTCGTGGTTTAGGGCAAAATAGGAACACGTTCTTTTTTTAAAATTCAAACTATGTTCAATATCTGAAAAATTAAGAGGCATTTACAATTTTAAGAGGTAAAAAATAAGATGTAAACAAACGATCTGAATCTGAATTTCTAAGACATTGCCTCTTAATTTTGCAATTAAGAGGTAAACAAACGGGGCCTAAGGGGTCTAAGGCACCAAGGCCGGTCCATTGGATTCGATATCTTAGTAGTTACTAATATGTTGAGTTTGAGTTAGTAATGTATGCCAGTTGTTATGCTAGTTTGGTAGGTCGGTAGGACTACCTGTGATATTATTTGATTACCTGTATGCACATTTATCTGTTACATGTCGACATGTTATGTGGGAAGGGTTGAGGTTGTACTGCTCCGTGTGGTAGCCAACAAACCCCAGAGTATTCCAGATATGAGCTGAGGGCCCGGTAGGCATTCCAGACTCATACTGAGAACTCGGGAGCAGTCTAGATACAAGCTGAGGGCCCAGTAGGCATTCCAAACTTGTACTGAGGGCTCGGTAGGCATTCCAGACTCACACTGTCGGCCTAGGGATATTCCAGTCTGTAAAGCTGTGGACCCGTTACGTGTTGTTCTGTTCAGTTTGTTATGTTATGATATTGTTGATATCGTTATGTGGACTGTATGTGTATTAGTATTTTGGGGTAACTCACTAAGCTTTTGGGCTTACAGTTTCAGTTTATTGCTTCAGGTACTTCAGGGGATCATGGCAAGACAAAGGCGTGATCGTATAGCTTCTCACTTTTTATGAATTTGTTTCTGGGATACTCTGATATGATACATTATGAAAACAAGTTTGTAATGTTTAATGGATTTGAAATGTTTTTAGAAGTTTAAATTTGGCCTGATTTTTATGGAAGTTACAGATATTTTAACAAAAAATAAAGATATTTTAGCATAAAATAATGATATTTCATCAACAAATTTTTATTATTCAATATAAAAAAAGGAAAACAAATTCAACAAGAATAAACAAAAACAAAATGTGAAATAAGATTTCAGCAATATATAATCACTATTTTAGCAAGAAAAAAAGAAGAAGGGGTTAGAAGAGGTAAGAAGAGGCAAAACAAGTGTTGCGCCAAGGAGAACACGCACATAGATTTTTTAATCCGAAGATTTCTGAAAAACAAACAGCTGCGGGATGAAAAGTGTTGCGAGTGTGCTACGCCGCGCATCAATATGAGGTCTGAAGAGGTTTTTTCCAAAAAAAAAAAAACAACACCTAAGCATACAACCATATCAACAAGAGTCACAATGACAACAAGCACATATAGGCATAACAGTAAGTGTCACAAAGACAGCTATCATCCTACAAACATAGTCCAATGGGCCAGTAGTGCCTTCGACCCACAATTATAGTGAAAAGACTAACCTGAACTACTCAACAGAAGCCCAACAACTACCTCAGCATCATAACAGCCAACCTAAACTTCCTAAAATGAAATTGAGACCAATTCTTAGTCAAATACTTAATTTTACCCAAATTTAACCAAAAGTCAACATGTCAAAAAGTCAAAGTCCATGGTAGCTGAGTATGCCCAACATACTCAATTTATGCCCAACATAGATGATCTCAACATATTATGCCAAGTGTACTCCCAGGTACACCCCAAATGCATGAGCTGGTTCCAATATTCGCATTAAGCACTTTATCCTCTAAGGCCTTTTGTCGAGAGTACATATCTAGCCTCAAAACATCGACTTAATTCATAAAGTTTCCACCTTTATGACTTTCCATGGGTAGAAAAGGTCAAAAAGCTAAAACCCTAACTTATTTATCCATTAATACATATTAACACTTGCATGGAGGGGATTGAAGGACCAAGATCACCTTTTTATGGTTCCTTATAGCTCCATAATGGATAAAGTTTCCAACTTTATCCATTAGAATTATCCAAACCACCAAGATCTAGTTTTTTAGTCTCAAAGGGACCAAAAGTGCATCTTTTTCAACTTAATTCGTTAAGTCCAAGTCTCCAACCTTCATATCTGTACCAATATGATGTTTAGATGGATAAAGTTTCCAACTTTATCCATTACAAGGTCACAAACTTTCAAGATCTAAACTTTATGCACTAAAGTGACCAAAAGCTCATAACACCCAAAACTAGCTAGATCTAACAAATGCATCATCAAGATTCAAGCTTTATACCTCTAGAAGAAAGATCAAGGTGAACAAGTCCTGGATCTACAAGCTTCAATGCAACCAACACTTCTCCAATGCATCCCTTCTTGTCCAAGATGCACCAAGCACACTCCACAACACTCAAAACCACCTTCTTTAGATCAAAAGGCTCAAAATTGGGTTAAGGTTTCATGGGAGGGTGTTGGAGAGGTGGAGGCTGAGAACGATAAGGGTTTGGGGGAGTTAAGGAGCTTAAATAGTGCTCAAAACTCTCAAATTAGGTTTTGGGGTATGATCGCGTACGCTCAATGTACTAATGGTACGTCCAACATACCATGTTGATCCCCATGTTCCCCTTTACCTAGTACGCCCAACGTATGCAGATTAACCCAAAGCCATCATAACTTCAAAGAATCGTAACTTCTTCGTTCCAACTATGTTTTTGACGTTCATTATATCCACGAAAAGGAGATGAAGAGCCCCAACATTATCTAAATATCTTGAACTAAAAACTTCTCGGACAAAAATCCATATTTCATGCAAGAACCCGACCTATGACTTTTCCCTTTTTTCCCTTCGACCTAAACACAATTCAACGGTTAAATCTCTTAACTATAATTACCTCCTTTCACAAGGACTAATCTTTGCTTCCTTGAGGCCCAAATCCTTATACAATTGACTTTCAGCCCACAGACCTAAATCTAAGAATGTTCCAGAACAAGGTGTTACAACTCTTGTTGGGTTTTATATACTATAACATTCATATTGTAGCACCTGGTTCCTGGTACGTATTCCTTGTAATTGATATTTCTTAAATAATGCATATTTTTGCCTTGGACTCGGCGAGTTAAAGGACCAACTCGCTGAGTAGGAGCGGGATGAGACGCGGGGTCTAAGCTTTGGACTCGGCGAGTAGGCCCTGTTTGGGCAAAAACCCTAACCCGGGTGTTTGCACCCTATTTAAACACTCTAACTCGGCCTCCCTTGTCCCTAACATTTCCATAAGAGCTGTAGAGCGAAACCCTAGCCCATTTTTGTCTTTGTGAGTGATTTTGGGGTTGTGAAGGAAGTTTGAAGCTTAAGAGAAGAAGAAGGAGGTGGAAGAGTGCAAGGAGGGGAAGTAGATCCGACATCTACCCTGCAAGAGGCTTCCATTCAGGTAGAAAAGTACCTACCTTGATCACTAGTGCATTAGATCCCCTTTTTGTCCCTAATTGGTGGTTTTCAAGCCCTAAAACACCAAACTCCATGTGTTTGTGCTCTATGATCCGAAAGGACTTCAGATCTAGACCTTATGGACATATTAGAAGTATAAAGTCTTTGTGGTTGAAGTGATTGAGGTCCCTATTAAGTGTATGACCTCATAAAGAGCTTGGATTTGCCTTTTGGAGCTTATAAGGCCATGCATGCACGTAAAGTTTGCAACTTTACGTGATAAGCATGCCCTAAGAACATAGATCTATGGTTTGGAAGATTGCATGTCTCAGATTTGGTCTGTATGGGAAGTGGGTCGAAGGGACTCGGCGAGTCCCAAAGTGGAACTCGGCGAGTTCTATGAAGATGGTCTTAGACTCGACGAGTTGGATGAACAACTCGGCGAGTCCTATGAAGATGGCCCGGAACTCGACGAGTTGTTCTTCAAACTCGGGGAGTCATATGAACTGTTGCTGAGTAAGAGGGGTTTAGGTCTTGAAGGTCCAACCCTTTGTATCTGCACACGGAATTAGCAATTTAACGTGTAGCAATAGTCCCAGAAACCCAAATCCTCATAAAGGATGCTCTGGTGAGGATTTGGAAGCGAGTAGGAGATCTGCTCGTAAGGACTCGGCGAGTTGTTCTTGGACTCGGCGAGTCGGATCGCGAGTCGGTTCTATCGTCCCAAGTAGTGAGTTAAGGGTGACTCGGTGAGTGAGAAGAGGGACTTGTCGAGTAGGACCGGGTTAGTGGGAGAAGGACTCGGCGAGTCTGTGCCATGACTCGGCGAGTCCAGTCAACTGGAAGTTGCCTTTGACCAAGGAGTTGACCTTGGATCAGGGGTGGGTCGGTCATCTGACCTAAGGGTATTTATGAGTGGCTAATCTATGTTTATGATTTATAGCCGGAGGATTACCGGTTCATTAGTGAGGCGCTTAGCAAGTAGACTTTCAGCAGCTACTTTTCGAGGTAAGTTACCTTCCAGTAGCAGTGGGTCTACGGCCACAATGTCGGCCCACCAGTAGGAGTTGTATGATTCGATGATTGTCTCTGTGATATTCATCTAGGATTGCTACAACCTGTGATATGTTTATGTGCTAGTATGATATGATGCTATGTGCTAGTGACAGTAGGGGAGATAGTCCCCAAATTACCGGTCGATAGGGCCGAAGGGGCAGTCATGCCTAGTCATGTTAGATAGATTATGTGATATGTGTTATGTGGTAGTAGTAGGGGTGAAATAGTCCCTAACATCCGGTCGAGAGGACCGAAGGGGAGACCAGCACCCAGGTATGCTAGTCAGTATCCTGCCGAGAGGACCGAAGGGGTAGGTCGGGCACCCAGATATGCCTGAAAATATATGTATGCTATGTGGTTATATGGTATGTGGTATAGTGGGGGAACTCACTAAGCTTCGTGCTTATAGTTTTTAGTTTTCGTTTCAGGTACCTCTTCTTCGAAGGGGAAGGAGTTGGCGCGGTAGCAACACATCATACACACACACAGTTTTTCCGCCTTCCGAGATTGTTCTGGGATTTGTACTCTGACTTTTGGTTGATTTCGTATTTTGGTTTTCAAACACGATGTAGGGATGCGAAATGATTTGATCAGACAATGTTTTATTTACAAATGTTTTGCAAAGTGTTTAATTAAAAATGAAAATTTTGGCCTGTAATTTGGGATGTTACAAGTTGGTATCAGAGCCCTGGTTTGAGGGATTCGGACACACCTTCGGGGGTGTCTGAACTCAAATCAAGGGATTAAGGAATTTCGAAAAAGAAAAAGTTTTCTAAAGGATTAAGTAAAGAGTTTTAAGAAAGAAAGAAGTGTGTGATGTGCGCGACCGGCCAAGCTCAAGTAAGTATTCCCCAAAGTACCCATACTAGTTTATGTTATGTTTAACAGTTTCAGTAGAACAGCATGCTAGAATAGGACTAAGTATCTAGGAGTGATGCCTTATGTGCCTGCTATATGTGCTTCAGCTTATGAGAATTGCATGCTAGTATTGGGTAGACAGTGGTAGGATAGCCTAATTAGGTTATGCCTGGTAGTATGAGCTTAGCGTTATGTACTAGTTCAGCTTCTCATGTTGAGGATAGATTTGCTTGAGTAGTTTTCCTCCGTCCGAATGCTGCTTGCTTTGTGCTACGTGGGACTCTGTGTGATGGAAGTTAGTCATTAGGTGAATACGTCACATTACATGTGATCAGGGTTGAATAATCTCAGAGCAATGTACTTGGCCCTATTGTGCAACTCTTGTTTGAGTCTAACCGTTGTAGGGACGAGTAGGTTACTCGAAGGATTATCTGGGCCTCATCACATGTGATGGTATTCAGGTAATGGCTAACTGGCATTACAAGGAGGCCTTCGGCGGCTATGGACCGGTTTGGGTGGAGTCAGAGATTTTTCCCTAGGGCGAGCCTAGAATGGGAATAGCAAAGGGTCAGTAGTGGAAAAAGGGATATGGTGAAGTCAAAGCTGTCCTTGAGGAAGGTACGGATAGATGTGGAAGGTAGTATGAGCCCGTACTACTAAAAGCAAAGGATCCGTACCCGAACCAAGGAGGGTTAAGGCAAGACCAGGGAACTTGTAATAGATGTGATCCCTTTAGAGGTATCAGCACCACTAATGGTTGCCTATGTGTATTGCAGAATGGTGGTACTACGTCAGAGGCCAGTAGGTGGCAGTTTTGGAGAGGGATCGGGTTCGGGATTAGGTTCCGAGCCGGTAGATGAGAGGCTACGCGAGTTTATCGCGTCAGAGATCACTAGAGGCATCCTTGAGTCGCCCCCCATCATTTTCGGGTCGATCAAGGAAGGGATAGTTGAGCTGATGGAGGACCGACTCAGGGCGTTCAGGAGTGACATGGCATCTGGCCAATCAGGATCTCGCACACTGTCCTTTCAGGACTTCAGGGGCAGTGGTGCGCCAGATTTTCATGGGGCGAAGGACCCCATTGCTGTCAGACGATGGATCGCAGATATTGAGTCCGCACAGCTGACCAGCTTCTGCCCGAGGGGTCGAAGGTGAGATATGTAGCAGGGTATTTGAGAGACAGAGCTAGAGACTGGTGGGAGTCTGTTGGTGACTCATTGGGAGCCTCGGCTGTTGAGGTTATGACATGGTCGGATTTTGTGACCCGGTTCCGAGCAGGGTTTGCACCAGCGGTAGAACTTTAACAGCTGGCCAAAGAGTTTTTGGACAAGAGACAGACTACAGAGACTGTGGCGGAGATCACCGCCAAGTTCCGAGAGAGGGCATTACTGGTGCCCCAGTATGCGGGAGATGAGGATATGAGGAGGACCCACTATCATGACATGCTACGAGCTGACATTCGGGAGCATGTTAGTTTTTCAGCTTGCCCTACCCTGGATTCCATGATTGACAAGGCTAGGGAGAGGGAGATTGATCTGGACCATATCCGGAAAAGGAAGGCAGAGGAGGGACAGGTTGCGGGGGCTTCGGGGAAGAAGCCCAAGGGACCAGACGCAGGGCCAAAAGGCCAACAGGGGCGAGGCCGCAGCAAGAAATGCGGCAAGACGCACGAGGGAGCATGCAAGCTGGGATCGTCAGGCTGCTACAAGTGCGGCAAGTTGGGGCATTTCAGCAGGGATTGTACCGCCCCTACGCCTGTCTTTTCGACGTCTGAGTTGATGTGTTTCCACTGCAACCAGAGGGGCCACAAGAAGACCAATTGCCCCCATTTTACAGCATCATCGGCGCCAGTGAAGGCGCCAGCTCCAGCGACCCTGCGGATCACAGATGGCCGGCAGGGCAAGTCGGAGGCTCCAGTGGTGAGGAACCGGGCCTTTTAGCTAACTACAGAGGAGGCACGCGCCACACCCGATGTGGTGACGGGTATGATTTCTTATTTATGCTTTATGTTATGCTCCTGTAATTTTGATATGTTATATGTATGTGCTCTGTTTAGGATCGTTCCATGTGAACGGTATCCCAGTTCAGGTGTTGTTTGATTCGGGGGCTACCCGATCATTTGTTTCTCTTGCGCTTAACAATATGTTTCCCGAGTCCTCGGGCATGTTGGATTGCCCTTTAGAGGTTGAGATTGCGGACGACCGGTCGGTGCGAGCATCAGAGGTCTTCTGGGATTGTGTATTGAGATTTTTTGAGGAGCGGCATCTGGTCGACCTAGTTCCCATACCTTTGCGGGGGAACAAGGTTATTATCGGTATGGATTGGTTAACCCCAATGGGGCAGTGATCGACTACGCGCACCAGTTGGTACGGATCAGGACCCCAAGTGGGGGAGAGCTGGTGATTCAGGGCGAGAGGCCACAATGAGAGTTAGGCGTTACCTTCAACGGGGTTGCGCAGGATATGTCGCTTATGTCATGGACGATCGGGAGGCGGGTAAGGCGACAGTGGACGATGTGCCCGTGGTTCGAGAGTTTGCGGATGTATTCCCCGAGGAGTTGCCTGGGATAACTCCAGAGTGACAGGTAGACTTCAGGATCGACCTAGTCCCTGGTGCGGCTCCGATAGCCAAGGCACCATATCGGTTGGCTCATCCCGAGATGCAGGAGTTGTCTACACAACTGCAGGATCTGTTAGACAAGGGATTCATTAGACCGATCAGTTCACCCTAGGGAGCCCCGATTCTATTTGTGAAGAAGAAGGGCGGGTCGCATCGGATGTGTATAGATTACCGGGAGCTGAACAAGGTAACAGTGAAGAACCGTTACCCACTCCCGAGGATTGACGATCTCTTTGACCAGTTGCAGGGAGCATCTTGGTTCTCCAAGATCGATTTGCGTTCAGGTTATCATCAGATGAGGGTCAGAGAGGAGGATGTGCAGAAGACCGCGTTTCGGACGTGTTATGGCCATTATGAGTTCGTGGTGATGCCGTTTGGGCTCACCAATGCTCCTGCCGTGTTCATGGACCTCATGAACCGCGTGTGCCGACCGATGTTGGACCGATCTGTGATAGTTTTCATTATGACATCTTGGTTTATTCCAAGATGCAGGAGGAACACGAGGGGCATCTACGAGGGGTGTTAGAGATCCTGAGGAGGGAGATCCTATATGCTAAGTTCTCCAAGTGTGAGTTCTGGTTGCGCAAGGTGCAGTTTCTTGGGCACCTTGTCAACGAGGATAGGATTTCGGTAAATCCGGCCAAGGTAGAGGTCGTGATGAGGTGGGAGGTTCCGAAGTCTCCATCTGAGATTCGGAGTTTCCTGGGATTAGCTGGCTACTATCGGAGATTCATTCAGGACTTCTCCAAGATAGCCGTACCCCTGACACGGTTGACTAAGAAAGTCGTGGTCTTTCGATGGGGGCCTGAGCAGCAGGCAACGTTTGAGGTTCTGAGACAGAGATTGTGCGAGGCACCAATCTTAGCCCTGCCAGAGGGCGTAGAGGATTTTGTGGTATGTTGTGACGCGTCCATTTCGGGGTTGGGCGCGGTACTGATGCAGAGAGGGCATGTCATTACCTACGCTTCGAGGGAGCTGAAGCCTCACGAGGAAAACTACCCGACGCACGATTTAGAGTTGGGGGCGGTGGTCTTCGCCCTCAAGATTTGGCGTCATTACCTTTATGGGGTTCGGTGTACCATATACACGAACCACAATAGTTTGAGGTACCTCATGGATCAGCCGAATATGAACATGAGACAGCGTCGGTGGTTGGATGTGGTGAAGGATTATGATTGCGAGATCCTTTATCACCCGGGAAAGGCCAATGTGGTGGCCGATGCGCTTAGCCGCAAGGCGGCGCCGATCAGGGATATCTGCATGCGGATGACAGTGGTGACTCCGCTGTTGGAGCAGATTCGGGAGGCTCAGCAGGAGGCGATGAAGGAGGAACATCGGAAGAGTGAGAGGATTGTGGGTCAGATTTCATCTTTCGACTATGACAACAGGGGATTATTGACATTACACCGCAGGGTGTGGGTGCCATACCTCGGAGGCATGCGCCAGATCTTGATGGAGGAGGCGCACAAATCCCGATTCTTCATTCATCCCGGGGCGACGAAGATGTATAGGGATCTTTGTATGGACTATTGGAGGCCCTGCATGAAGCGGTATGTGGCATGCTATGTGGAGCGGTGCTTGACCTGCAGGAAGGTCATGGTCGAGCATCAGAGACCACACGACAAGATGCAGTCGTTGGATATCCCGCTGTGGAAATGGGAGGATATTACGATGGATTTTATCACAAAGCTTCCCAGGACCGCGCGAGGAGTGGATTCAATATGGGTCATCATGGACCAATTGACCAAGAGCGCCCATTTTATTCCGATTCAGGAGAGCATCTCGGCCAAGAAGTTGGCCGACATCTATATCAGGTAGATAGTGGCGCGGCACGGGGTGCCAGTGTCGGTCATTTCAGACAGGGATGTGCGTTTTACTTCCAGGTTTTGGAAGAAGTTTCATGACGAGTTGGGTGCTCGTCTGCATTTCAACACCACTTTTCACCCACAGACGGATGGTCAGAGCGAGCGGACCATCCAAACGTTGGAGGATATGTTGCGGGCATGTGTTCTGGATTTCGGAGGTAGTTGGGATACCTACCTTCTGTTCGCGGAGTTCTCGTATAATAATAGTTATCATGCGAGCATCGACCGTCCTCCCTTCGAGATGTTGTATGGGAGGAGGTGCACGACCGAGAAGATTCAACAAGTTTTGAGCAGGCTTCAGACTGCACAGAATCGGCAGAAAAGTTATGCCGACAAGCGCCGTTCAGACTTGGAATTTTAAGTCGGGGATATGGTTCTTCTGAAGGTGTCGCCATGGAAAGGCGTCATCCGATTCAGAAATCGAGGCAAGTTGGGCCCAAGGTACATCGGGCCATTCAGGGTTGTAGCCCGGGTGGGCAAGGTGGCGTATAGGTTGGATATGCCAGCCGAACTCAGCCAGATCCACAACACTTTCCACGTCTCTCAGTTGCGGAAGTGTGTGGTGGACGACTCGGCAGTGGTGTCTTTGGAGGATATTCAGGTCGATGACAGCCTGAATTACATCGAGCGGCCTGTGGCAATCCTCGACAGGAAGTCGAAGGATCTGAGGAATAAGAGGGTGGAACTCGTGAAGGTGCAATGGTGTTACAACTCTTTTTGGGTTTTATATATTATAACATTCCTATTGTAGCACCTGGTTCCTGGTACGTATTCCTTGTAATTGATATTTCTTAAATAATGCATATTTTTGCCTTGGACTCGGCGAGTTGAAGGACCAACTCGCCGAGTAGGAGCGGGATGAGACGCGGGGTCTAAGCTTTGGACTCGGCGAGTAGGCCCTGTTTGGGCAAAAACCCTGACCCGGGTGTTTGCACCCTATTTAAACACTCTAACTCAGCCTCCCTTGTCCCTAACATTTCCAGAAGAGCTGTAGAGCAAAACCCTAGCCCCTTTTTGTCTTTGGGACTGATTTTGGCCTTGTGAAGGAAGTTTGAAGCTTAAGAGAAGAAGGAGGTGGAAGAGTGCAAGGAGGGGAAGTAGATCCGACATCTACCCTGCAAGAGGCTTCCATTCAGGTAGAAAAGTCCCTACCTTGATCACTAGTGTATTAGATCCCCTTTTTGTCCCTAATTGGTGGTTTTCAAGCCCTAAAACACCAAACTCCATCTGCTTGTGCTCTATGATCCGAAAGGACTTCAGATCTAGACCTTATGGACGTATTAGAAGTATAAAGTCTCTGTGGTTGAAGTGATTGTGGTCCCTATTGAGTGTATGACCTCATAAAGAGCTTGGATTTGCCTTTTGGAGCTTATAAGGCCATGCATGCACGTAAAGTTTGCAACTTTACGTGATAAGCATGCCTTAAGAACACAGATCTATGGTTTGGAAGCGTTGCATGTCTCAGATTTGGTCTGTATGGGAAGTGGGTCGAAGGGAATCGGCGAGTCCCAAAGTGGAACTTGGAGAGTTCTATGAAGGTGGTCTTAGACTCGGCGAGTTGGATGAACAACTCGGCGAGTCCTATGAAGATTGCCCGGAACTCGACGAGTTGTTCTTCAAACTCGGCGAGTCATATGAACTGTTACTGAGTAAGAGGGATTTAGGTGTTGAAGGTCCAATCCTTCGTATCTGCACGCGGAATTAGCAATTTAACGTGTAGCAATAGTCCCAGAAACCCAAATCCTCATAAAGGATGCTCTGGTGAGGATTTGGAAGCGAGTAGGAGATCTGCTCGTGGGGACTCGGCGAGTCGGATCGCGAGTCGGTTCTATCGTCCCAAGTAGTGAGTTAAGGGTGACTCAATGAGTGAGAAGAGGGACTTGTCGAGTAGGACCGGGTTAGTGGGAGAAGGACTTGGCGAGTCTGTTCCATGACTCGGCGAGTCCAGTCAATTGGAAGTTGACTTTGACCAAGGAGTTGACCTTGGATCAGGGGTGGGTCAGTCATCTGACCTAAGGGTATTTATGAGTGGCTAATCTATGTTTATGATTTATAGCCGGAGGATTACCGGTTCATTAGTGAGGCGCTTAGCAAGTAGACTTTCAGCAGCTACTTTTCGAGGTAAGTTACCTTCCAGTAGCAGTGGGTCTACGGCCACAATGTCGGCCCACCAGTAGGAGTTGTATGATTCGATGATTGTCTCTGTGATATTCATCTAGGATTGCTACAACCTGTGATATGTTTATGTGCTAGTATGATATGATGCTATGTGCTAGTGACAGTAGGGGAGATAGTCCCCAGATTACCGGTCGATAGGGTCGAAGGGGCAGTCATGCCCAGTCATGTTAGATAGATTATGTGATATGTGTTATGTGGTAGTAGTAGGGGGTGAAATAGTCCCCAACATCCGGTTGAGAGGACCAAAGAGGAGACCAGCTCCCAGGTATGCTAGTCAGTATCCGTTCGAGATGACCGAAGGGGAGACCAGCACCCAGGTATGCTAGTCGGTATCCGGTCGAGAGGACCGAAGGGGAGACCAGCACCCAAGTATGCTAGTCAGTATCAGGTCGAGAGGACCGAAGGGGTAGGTCGGGCACCCAGATATGCCTGATAATATATGTATGCTATGTGGTTATATGGTATGTGGTACAATGGAGGAACTCACTAAGCTTCATGCTTACAGTTTTCAGTTTTGGTTTCAGGTACCTCTTCTTTGAAAGGGAAGGAGCTGGCGCGGTAACGGCACATCATACACACACACACACACACTGTTTTTCTGCCTTCCGAGATTGTTCTGGGATTTGTACTCTGACTTTTGGTTGATTTCGTATTTTGGTTTTCAAACACGATGTAGGGATGCGAAATGATTTGATCAGACAATGTTTTATTTACAAATGGTTTCAAAGTGTTTAATTAAAAATGAAATTTTTGGCCTGTAATTTGGGATGTTACACCTATGGTGCACATACAACCCTAATGCTTTGGATCTAAGGTTTCTCTAATTATACATGCAACATTGGTTCCACAACATGAAGCCTAAAATAGCATACAAAATTTAGCATATGAATCATAAAACAAGTTGTAGAGTTACCTCTTGATGTTGTTGATGTTGTTGATGTTGCTAGTAAGACTTTGGCCTTGTGAGAACTTAGCACCCCAAGTGTTGTGCCTCAAACAAGTCACAAACATGAAGTTAGAATTAGATGGATATGAGAGAGGTTAAGGAGACTCTAAAACCGATTTCTCTCTTGGAATGTAAGTAGTGGTCAATTTTAGGACTTAGCACAACATATATATATATATATATATATATATATATATATATATATATATATATATATATATATATATATATAATATCAAGGGTCTTGTGTAACCCTAATCCATACACATTAGCCCATGATCCATCCATTTTATTTGGATAAACACTTCATGGATTAACCCATAAGCCCAATCACAAAACAAACCATGGATCATTAGCCCAACTCATATGTATCAATTTAATTAGTCTCTTTTGATCACTAAATTAATTCTTATTTAATTCTTGATCAATACTAATTAAATAATATGATTTCTCAAATAATATATTATACTTAGAATATATTAATAAATCATAAATAACCTCTTACTATAATATCCATCTATCAAATTGTTCTGGTGAAGGCAACCCGAAAATTGACCATGCTACTACCGGGTCAAGTACACACCAGTTATAGTTATGGTCTTAGACACCTAATCCAATAGTCTCCCACTTGGATAACTCTAATAACTATAATTGCCAATGCAACTTAAAATCCGATTACCAATCGTAGCTCTCAAAAAGCCGTTGTTAAACTCTGATGCGTCTATTAGATAAGTGATCATATAATCCTCTGTTCTACAAGATATCATGCAGACAAATACATGGAACATAGTTATACTTATTGTCCTGCAGTTTGTTTCCTGATTTCTGATTTGTATGAAATAGAAATTAACTGAACACATGAATAGAATTTTGATCGGGCCCAACACATAAGTCAAAACAAAATCATCGTGGGGCCCAAGATATCGCATTTAATCCTCTTACGATAAAAGGAACAGATAAACTTCGACTTATATGCTTTTACTAACTACTCGTTGAATCATACACATCAGCACGTTTTATAACATCGAGTTACCAATGCGTTTTTGTACTATTAATGTACAACCAACGAATAATCGCCAACTCATATATTTTGGTTTGAAGATTATACGTTATTATCGTCTCACAATCACATGTGATAAATACCATGAAGTGATATGTGAGCGTGGGTTTAGTCCAATACTCAAATCTTATTTCAAGAGCACTCCTGAATGTTTGTAGCAATCTTTTGCTATGTCTAACACCTTAGACAATCATACAAAAACCCATTCATGACAGTCTTCTTTCATAACCTACTTCCAAAGTATGATCGATTATGGATAGTTCAAATAATCTTATTATTCTAGATGTCAAAACATGCAAAATGAAACAATAGTAAACAATTGACACAAGACAGTACCTGTAACATACACGTTTTGAAATCATGCTTTTGTAATAAATAAAATTGTGAAATACTATGAGAAATTGAGTGTTGAGTTCTAACAGATAGTTTTTACTAGAAATGAAGTAAAATTATGTTTAGAATCACACATAAAATATTGGAAGTCTTATGAGATTCCAATTAAAAGCCAAATAGTGAAATTTAGCGAAAATATAAAATTTGAAATAAGTAAAATTTTATTATTGAAATTTGTAAATAATCTCGTTAGAAACTTGTAGGTGAAAACCTCGTCGAAATCCGAATTATAATGAAGAAGTTATGAATTTTTAACGGATTTTCCTGTCCCAGTCTGTTAAAAATATAATAATAAAAATAAAGTCAAAATTAGCCGACGAAGTCTAAACGAAAGTTGTAGAGCATAATTTTAGCTACGCGTGCATATAAAGAACGTCAAAAACGGAGTTCATATGTGAAAGATATGAATTTTTGAAGTTATTAAATAAAAATAAATGAAAAATCAAAATCTTATCCGAGGCCATACGCCCCGCGTACACGAGGCTACGCCCAGCGTACCTCGCACGTATCTGGTCCAGAGTCAGCCACGTCTACCGTCTTCGCATGGTCGCCACATAGAAGCCACGTCTGAGGCCCAAATTCCGAGCTGGTGACACCTCGCGTACGCCCAGCGTACTTCGGTACGCCCAGCGTACTCCGAGGCTTCGGCCAACTATAAAAGGGACACGAGGCAGCCCGGTTTTGTTTGGAAACTTTCACTCTTTTACACCCTATACTCTATATTTAGCCCACTTTTAACCCCTCGAAGTCCCGATATCAATCCCGACACCCGAAGCAAGTCCCGGCGCCCCGAATATCCCGAGAAAATTATATTTTAAGTCGAAACTCTGCCCGACTAAAGTCCGGTTTTCAACTAAAAACCCCGGTTTTGTCTCCAAAAGTCATATTTAAAGCCGAAGTGCTGCCCAAATTACTATTTTGACCCCCGGTTAATTCAAGGTGAGTTCAATATATAGGAACAATTGTATGTTATGTGTTATATGTGCTATGTGCTTTTCAGTGTTATTATTCCGGGTTATTTTCCCGTGTTATTTTTTTTTATTCGCTATTTTATAGAAAATGTAATACCTTTGACCATGTGATCAGTGAAAGGACTTAGATTCACATTGGTACTGGTACGTAGCCTCTGGCCATGTAGAGCATGTCTCCGTAAGAGAATGACTTCTATTCTATGGCATTGGCAAAAAGGTTAGACAAGACTATAAGCCTGAAATCTAATAAGATGTTAATCAGAAATTGTATGTCTTCTATGCCATTTGGGCCAAAGTTTTATTGAAGTATATCAAGTATGGAAATTGTTATGTCTCATTGATTGTATATCTTTGAATCAAGTCATCGCATGATATGAAAAGCTTAACACATGATTCTCATATGCCTTTTTTGTTCCTTGTTTCTCTTTGCTTCTGCCATATTTAAGTATATATATGGCATAACGTTATATTGTATCTATTATTGAACTCACTAAGCGTCACCGCTTACCCTATCAATGTTTAACAATTTTAGGTGATAAGTAACGAGTATGATCTTATACTATTGAAAGATTTAGAATAGTTTGTAATAATACTTTTGTACTTCAGTTTATGTTTGTATAAATTACAATATCCTGGGTAGTTATGTATTATATAATACTTTGTAATAGTCGGTTTGTATCCAGTAGTCTGTAACCTCTTTATCAATGTAATATATTGCTTTTATGAATATGCAAATAGCATGTTTTGGAGTAATAATATTGTGAAGTATGAAAGTTTGAGTCTTTCAAAAATACGAAAGTTGGGGTCTTTCAGTACCATTACTTATAAATAAAAAAACCTTTTATTCAATCATCAAATGTCAATTACATTTTAACTATTACAAGTTTCTAAAGTTCTATCTAATCATTAAAACTAATATCGTACTTCAGCCTGATTCTTCTAGCGTGCTGCAAGTGCTTGACCCTACTCAGTCCCTTCATAAGGGGATCTGTTGGGTTCTCTTCTGATGATAGCCCCTTCATTACGAGGAGTCCTTCTTCTACTCGATGTCTTATGAAGTGATATTTTATGTCGATGTGCCTGGATCTGTCATGATGCCTTTGTTCCTTGGCTAAGGCTACCGCACCCTTGTTGTCACAGAAAATCTCCATAAGCTCTTTTATAGATGGTACAAATCCAAGGTATCCGATGAAGTTCTTTACCGCCTCCTTCGATGCTTCACTTGCTGCTATATACTCTGATTCGCACGTTGAATTAGCTACAGTCTCCTGTTTGGAACTTTTGCAAGTTACTGCTCCACCATTTAGGATAAATATCCAACCCGAATGAGAGCGAAAATTATCTCTGTCGGTCTGAAAGTTGGCGTCACTATATCCTGTCACTCTTAAGTCATCACTCCCACTGAGGGTAAGGACCCAGTCCTTAGTCCTCCGTAAGTACTTAAGAATGTTCTTTACCACAGTCCAATGTGCTTTACCAGGATTCCCTTGATATCTGCTAACCATGCTCAAAGCAAAGGCTACATCAGCGCGAGTACAAGTCATGGCATACATGATCGAACCAACAGTAGAAGCATATGGTATTCAAATCATTTTTGCTATCTCAGCATGTGTACTTGGACTTTGAGTCTTACTCAGTTTGGTATTGCTCTAGATAGGTAAGTCTCCTTTCTTGGACTCCTCCATGTTGAAACGTTTCAACACCTTGTCCAAGTAGGTAGTTTGACTAAGTCCTATTAGTCTTTTACTCTTGTTTCTCAATATCCTTATCTCTAGAATATAAGCAGCTTCTCCGAGGTCCTTCATAGCGAAACACTTTCCAAGCCAGGACTTAACCTCCTGTAAGGTTGGGATGTCATTTCCTATGAGCACTATGTCATCCACATACAACACGAGAAAGCTAATTATACTCCCACTAGCTTTGACATACACGTAGGACTCATCCTCACTTCTCGAAAAGCCAAACTCTTTGATTTTCTCATCGAAACAAAGATTCCATCTGCGAGATGCTTGTTTAAATCCATAAATGGATTTTTCAAGCTTACACACTCTATTAGGGTACTCTGCATTCACAAAACCCTCTGGTTGATTCATGTAAACATCCTCAGCCAACTTCCCATTAAGGAAAGCGATTTTAACATCCATTTGCCATATTTCATAATCATGAAATGCAGCTATGGCTAACATAACTCTTATAGATTTAATTTTGGCCACTGGTGAAAAGGCCTCATCATAGGCAACTCCATATAATATGTATTAAAATGAGCTATTTTAACTTGTGTAACAACCACCCTATCTAGATAGTGCCAAACAATATAAGTCCACAAACATACTCTGTATAATGTAATTCTTTATATGGGCCAGTTGGTCCATCTAGATTTGCTTAAAAATTATGTATAATGTAATTCTTTATATGGGTCAACTGGTCCGTCTAGATTTGCTTAAAAATTGTAAACATTCAACAAAACCTACCATTTATGTGATTGATCTTTCTTTTGATTTATGGTTATCGAGATGAGTTCTTGGTAAATCGGATGTATATAATCATCTAGTCTTCAATCTCATTTTTCTGGCGACATCGAAATCCAACTCTAAACCACACACCTTAAAATACCCATGAAGCTTAATGAAGAAGAAGATATGCATGCAGACGAATCAACAAGAACCTAATGGTTTCTAGCAGTCCATCGGTATTGCTAATGATGGTGATGGTGGTATGAGGATGTGATAAGAGGCAAATATGAGTGTTTGAGATGAGAGGCACGATGAGAGACGACAGTTAAAAGAAAACGAGATGTTAAAGATGATTGGTAGTGATCTGTGGTTTTTAGTGGTGGTGGTCTAAAGATGTGAATGGGTATGGAGGTAGCCTTTAGGGTTCATAAACTTACGAGGAAAAATGGAAAAGTGCGAGACTAATATAATATTTCAATGTGGTAAGAATATTGAAAGTTTTGCAAATATTTGTTGATTTGTTGATTTTTATAAGATTAAGGATGTTATTTTTTATAGGATTGAGGATGTTGATTTACAAGATAGAAGCAATTTTTGTTGTTGTTATTGTTTTTCTTTTTTTTGTTTATAGTTTTCAAACGAATTAAATGAGGATCCGAGATTAGATAGGTGGTGAAGAAGGGAGATGGATGGGAAGAAGAAATAGAGTGTGTATGGGGCGGCAAGACCAATATATTTATAAATAGGGCTGACAATTCTCGATACGACCCGCAACACGACCCACGACACGATACGAAATAAATGGGTTTGGGTTGAGTTTTTCAACTCGCTAACCTACCAACTTGCCAACCTGTCAACCCGTTTATTAAACGGATCATATAAGAATTTCGCAAAAAATAAACGGGTTGACCCGCCAACCCGTTTATATTTTTAATAAAAAAATATTTTATTTTTAAATGTATTTATGTATCAAGTATTAGTATTTAATAAGTATTATATAATATATACAATGGATTTATAAACCATTTGACTGTTTTGACATTTTGACTCATAGTGGATGGCCTAAGGTCGTAAGTCGTAACTTGTAAGACTAAGTCTGTAACCATTTTGCCAATTTTCCCTAAATAATAATCTCAAAATCAAAATGCGTATGAGCGTATCTCCCTCTTCCAGACTTTCAGTCTCCCACAGTCCCAGTTTCCCCTCTGTTACTCTGTGATCGAAATCGGGTATTGAAATGATGTTGGAGAATTGACTATGTTTTTTGGGAGAAAAAATGAGAATTGTGGCTATTACTTTAGCATTTGAATTATCTATGTTTGTATTAATGTTTAGGTTTAACACGTTTCTATGAATGTTTTTAATTTTCATTTGGATGTTTAAGACTTAAGTGTCTAAAATTCAGATATGTTTGCATCAACTATCAAAAATTTATTCAGTTTAATTGTCAATTTTATTTATGGAATCTAACTCACGAATCTAAATCTGACCCACGAACCTGCCAACCTGTCAACCTGTATAAGTAAATAGGTTGGCGGGTCATATATAAGTTTATATTCCAAATCGGCCAACCCGTGACCTATATATTTAATGAGTTGTGTTTGGTTTGATATATTTTGACTCGCCAACCCGCGACACGACAACCCGAACACGATACGGTTGTCAGACCTATTTATAAATTACATTAATTTACAATTTACTTAATAAATAAAAACAATATAATATTTCTTTTTTATATCTGTCAAAACAAAAACATAATAAAATCATATGAAAAAAAACCGATTCAAATGTAAAATAAAAATTAAAAACCAAACACATTATTGTCATCAAAACATGACGACGATTTCAAATTACTTTATAAATAAGAAAATGAAATGGTACACAAATGTTCTAGGCGTCTACAATAATGGAAGTAAAAGTCAATTTGAATACTACACAGCACATAAAGTATTAGTCCCGACTCCTAACTCTCCCATAACTCTCCGATAAAAAAAAAAAAATACCGGCAATAGACAAAAAATAGAGGTATTTTCAAAATTTAGACATGAAAATAAACATTTCCGGGTAGATATGCATTCCGCAGAGGTAGCTCCGCGGAGCTCTGCGAAATCTTCTGTAGCTTCGCGGAATGACAAAATCGTAAATAAATTAGGGTTCCAATGATTCTTTTATGTAATGATCTCTAATTAAAAGACCAATTTTTTCCACCTCATATTCATTCCAAACATTCTCAAGAAAAATTCATACTGTCATAAATTTTTCTTGAAAATAATTAGTTGGGGGAATGAATATAAACCACGAAGACTTGATTTGAAAGAAAAAAAAAAACCTGAAGATCCTTTCCTCGTAGTTACCTTTGCGGATCTCCGCGGAATCCACTGTAGCTCCACGGAATTGATCATGAGGTTATTTTTATTTTTATTTTTATTTTTATTTTTTTTAAGTGTTAATGTCATAAGAACCGTCAAGTTTTCAGAGTTTTGTCGGTTTTGCCCAAAGTTGAAATTTATGTCCGTTTTTACCCAAACATTTTCGAAAAAATATTCGGTTTTACACTTTTACCGGTGATAACAGGTTTTTTAGATTACCATTATATTAAATTCGCAAAAAAACCATTAAGTTTACCATTTTTTTTACGTTTTTACCCTTAAGTTTATAATTTTTTTTTTACACTTTTACGCTAAGTATATTTTTTTTCATAATATACATATTCATGCAGAAAAATCATATTTATATACAAAAAAATATTTAATTAAATATTGTATTTATATTTTTTTAATGTTATATATATATATATATATATATATATATATATATATATATATATATATATATATATGTTTGTTTGTGTGTGTGTGTTTGCATGGTTATACCATTTAAAAAGATAAATAATATTTTTAGAATTATGAATATATGTTTTATAGATATAATTTTTAGAAGTATAAATACATATTTTTATATTTTTATATATTAATATGTATCTATACTTCTAAAAATATATTTATACTTAAAAAAAAAAGCATATATCAAAATACATATTTACACTTCTAAAAATATATGTATATACTTATATAAACATGTTTATGACTGGACAAGTTTTTTTATTGATATGTAAAAAATACGTATTTATAGTTCTAAAATCATATTAATTTGTTTTTTTACGTCTTAAATGATTTATCCAAGAAACCCTCCCCCCTTCCCCTCCCCCCCCCCCCCCCCCCCCCCACACACACACACACACTCACACACACACACATATATATATATATATATATATATATATATATATATAATTATTCTACTTGAATATGTATAATATGAAAAAAAAAATACATAGGGTAAAAGTGTAAAAAAATTATAAACTTAAGGGTAAAAACATAAAAAAAACTGTAAACTTAAGGGGTATTTTTGCGAAGTTAATATAATGGTAACCTGTTATCACCAGTAAAAGGGTAAAGCCGAACATTTTTTGGAAAATGTTAGGGTAATAACGGACATAAAATTCAACTTTAGGCAAAACCGACAAAACGCTAAAAACTTGAGAGTTTTTATGACATTAACCCTTTTTTTAATACACTAATTTATTTACGATTTTGTCATTCCGCGGAGCTCTGCGGAGCTACCTCCACGGAATGCATATCTATATTCGGAAATGTCCATTTTCATGTTTAAATTTTAAAAATACCCTTTTTTTTTTACTATTACCGGTATTTTCCCCAATAAGAAACCATTGTGGCGTTGTGTTCGTGGTATAAATGGAAACTTTTGTTCTAACTAAGATAAATGGAAATTTTAGTACTTAATTAGATATTTGCGTAGGAATATAGTTATATAACACGTAAATATATTGAAATTCATGTGTTTACCAAAGTTGTTTTTGGTTATTTCTAATTTACAAAACAAACCATAAAGATGAAAAACACAATAAAATCAAACTACAGGGACGATCCGAGTGCAAAAAAAAAAAGTTAGAGACCAAACGTACAATTTAGACCAAACCATAAGGACGATTTCAGTAATTTCGACTGATTTTAATTGTGCCATTTAATGAAACTTATTATCAAAAGATTTTTAATAGATAATGTTTTTAGAAGTTTTTTTTTTTCATAACAATTAACTAACTATTATTATTATTTATAAAATTCTCTGTAAAATCCCACGTCTAATTTGTTTTTCAACCATATATCTCTATTTATAAATAATAAACAAAAAATAAATTATCATGTAAATATACAAATAGAAACAAACCAAAAGTATCATATAATTGCTATAAATTTAAACCTTACACATTGATAACATCTAGATTGTTTTAGAGAAATGTTTTCTTTTTAACGTATTTACATAGGTTAGGTTCATGTGAGACAACTTAATTTTGTGAGACCGTGAGACACAATCCTAGTCACTCATTTTGTAAATAAAAAAAAAATTTAAAATGCAAAATAATTGAAAATTTTCGAATTTTTTATCAAATATTATTTTTGTCATTTATATTTTTCAAAAAATTTTTTAAAAAAATACCAAAAATAATAAGAAAAAATTAAAAAAAAAAAACCCGTTTTTTAAATATTCTAGTAGAATATTAGAATATCTTACATATCTGAAAAATCTAGTAGAATATTTTAACATTCTAAAAATCACATTCGAATATTTATAATGTAATATTCTATTAGAATATGTCACGTATTTTTCAAAAAAAAAAAAAACGATAATTTTTTTTATTATTTTTAGGTAAAAAAAAGTGACGAAAATAATAATTAAAAAAAGAATTTTCGGATTTTTATTTTGTTTTGCATTTTAAAATTATTTTTAGATTGCGTCTCACGATTTCACAAAATTAATATGGTCTCAGATGAATCAGAACCTATTTAGATAAACAATATTTATCTTTATTTTCCATATATTTGGATAGTATAAAGTTTTACACTAAATTTAAGAAATCGTCCACGTAGTTTGTAGAATATAATGTAATTTTAGTCTAAAATTTTAGTTTTTATGAGTTTTGTCTATGTGGTTTCACTTTTTGTAAATTTTAGTCTAAAATTTTAGTTTGTAGAATATATTGTAATTTTAGTCTAAAATTTTAGTTTTTGTAAAATATGTCAACCCCACATAACAGGATGTCTCAATACACATCACATCCATATAAGACCCTCTGGTCACACATAAATTACCACTCAAGGTAAGTATAGTGAGAAGACTCACCTCGTAAGCTAACAAGTGAAAACCTCGTACTCAGAAATCTCGAACTCTACCCCACCAGTCTAGCCTCCGCCTATCACATAATAATTATCCCTAATTAATATTGGTCATCAAGAATCTAGACTCACCCTTCTACACTCACAGAAGGGTAGAAGACCATTTTACCCCTCCATAGGCTCAATAGTTCACAACTTGACCAAACTCTAAAAGTAAAAAAAAGTCAATGGTAGGGAGTACGTTGTGCGTACTCAATCCCTACACTGCACGTACTCGGCTGCCATGCAGGCATCGGGGATTCGTAACTCCTACGCCGCGCGTACTGGATTTTACACCCAGTGTACTCTCCAGTTTCCTCATTCTCACTCTTTTGGTCTTAAACAGTTAAGACCTTGGCTCATCTCATAGATCCAGACTCTCTAATAGCTCTTAACCCATAAAGTCAGTGACTTTAAGCCTTTGCATGTCTAAAAAGGTCACCAACTCCAAAATATACATTCTTTGGCCTCAAGGGAGCTCATAACTCATGCATGGAGTGATTTCAACATCCAAGATTGGATTTTTATGACAATACACTACTCATATGCTGAAAAGGGGTTGGTCCTAGTCTCTGGAGTACAAGATCTCATCAAGTCTCCACCTTTTTGGGACAAAACCCTAAAATACTCAAATAAGATTCTCATAACAAAAGAGAGGCAAAGTCTGAAGCTTTATACCTCAACAAGAAGCTCCCTACTCAGATTTGCTCAGATCTAGAAGCTTAGACTCTAACTCCTTCTTCTTCAAGACCTCCTCTTCTCTTTAAAACCACACAAAAACTCTCAAGGCTCAAACACACACACACACACACAATCTCTAGAACAAGGGTTAGGGCACTCTTAGAGTTTTCTCTCTGGGATGGTGGCCAGGAATGAGGCCATCATATCCCTTATATAGGGGACTCACCCTAAATTAGGGTTTGCACTCTGGGCCTAGTACGCCCAGGGTAACCATGGGTACGCCCAACGTACTATGTGGTCTCCGCGTCACATGCACGCTGACAAGTACGCTAAGCGTACACCTTAGGTACGCCATACATACTCGTTTTTCACTCTTGATATAATAAGGACCAAAATAGACAACAACTCAAAAGATCAGGGTTCACAAGGTATACCTGGACTCGGGATGTTACACAAAATCAAACAACAAGTTTTAGTCAGATGTTAACTCAGTCAGAACTTCTAACCCAGTTAACTTCTAATCCAGTTAACAACTATCAAAACACCCCTAAGTTTCTAAGTAGTTAAGCTCTTCATTTTCATCATTACATTTGATATGATAATGACTACAAAGATAAATATTATTCCTACCCTAATGGTCATATCAAATTGAGTCTGAATTTTGATTGAAGGAAAAGATGATCAAAACGATCAATAGAAGTATCAGGATCGTCGTTAAAGTTTAGCAGCCTATAGCTAGAAGTGATACATGCTAGAATGTGATTATATCACATTATAACATGAAGGAAGGTATATTCCATGTTTGGATCTGACTCCAAAAAAAAGGAGGTATTAGAGCATGACCCTTCGATCTATTTTGGTAATCAAGTAAAAAAAGAGCTTATCATAGGTTAAGTCTATTCTAGAAGAAGTAGGAGTCTCCGATGAAGATCAAATTTAAAATGAAGCGTAGGTGCAAGTTTTAGCACCGCCAATAGTCAAGAAGTACAAGGGTTTTGATACTCATTTGGAAAGACATATAAGTTATGATTATTACCCAGGACGGAAAGGTAACATGCAAAATCATTATACAAACCATGTTTTGCTGATGATCCCGAGACATAATCATCCTAAGGGGGAGATAATTGTAGCACCCACAACTTCGGGCTAGATAGTTAAGATATAATAAGTCATAAAACGACATTTTTATAGAAGATTTTTTAGGATAAATAATCTTAACCAAAGTTATAATATATGTGACAAGGATTCCATACATATAATGAGCTATGAAATCCGACTTCATGTGAAGAAGTTATGCTTCTTCGAAGTTTCTTGATCAAACCAGCACAGCTATGCGTACCGTAAAAAGTGACTTTTAGATAGTTTGCTTATTAGCTTGATCAATCTAAATGAAATTCGTAGAAATTGTAAAACCGAGAGCGCAGATATAGAGAACATCTAAATCTAACTTCATATAGGGAGGTTATGATTTTTCAAAGTTTTCAACACCGTTGGGTTAGCATAGAAATCGACATTGAAATCGGTTGAATGTTAGGAAAAATCAATCTAAACAAGAGTTGAAGATCTCATTAATACGTATCCGTCAATATAAAGACAACCAAGAACAGACATCGGACAAGAGAGTTATGAATTTTTAACGGACTTTAATAGTCTAAGCCTATTAAAAATACAACTTTAAAAATAAAGTCAAAATTATCTGATGGAGTCTATATGAAAGTTGTGGATCTCATCAATTGTTATGCGTGGATATAAAATACGTCAAAAACAAAGCTCGTATGAAGACGATAAGATTTTTTTTAGGATTTATAAAAATTCACACAGGCATGCGCATCGACAAGGTGCGCGGCGCGCCTTTGACGACCCACCCAATGGACGACACGTCTCACGCATTTGTAGGAGTCATGTCACCCTTCCGACATTGTGTGCGGTGCTCACAGACAACATGCGTGACACGCCTACCTTTCTTCAACTATAAAAGGCAATCGAAGTTCAACTCATTTCTCACTTAAATTTCAACCAAATTCTCTGAAATTTCTTCTTAACCCTAGTCCCTTTACTCTCTAGTTTCTGACTACTTTAGTGAGGCCCTGGAGCGTTTGAGATATAGAGCTTTCGGATCAAGTCTCTTCCTGCATAATTCCCGGTTTTCATCAGAAAGCTTTGTAAGTTAAGTTATACTTATTTTATTCAAGTGTAACTTTTAATTATAGTCAGAGTCGTTATTATGAACCTATAATTAAGATTTATCAGTGATTCCAAGTCATTATACTAATTGATCTACTTACGGGGATGACGTATAGGCTTGATTTTGTGAGTTGTATAAAGTGGGATTTCCAAACACTATACTCTGTATACCAAATGGAGACTACCTTCGATATGATCCTACCATGTTGTTGCTTACTTGATAGATCTTGATGTAGACATTGCGACTAGTGAAGATTCTAGACTATCATTGCTTACCAAGAGTATAAGACTAAGACTTCGTGATATGAACCTAGGTCTCATCGAAGGAAAAGCTAAGTACTGAAGCGAAGCGCTGATGGCTTTCCAGTCATTCAATTTTACAAGTGAGTGCATAGTTACTTACATCTTACACATATATATATGAAGTATTTAGATAATTGAATGGTATACTTATGTGCAAAGATATTATGTGATATATGAAAAATTATAGAGATATACTTTATATGACTTATTTCGCATATGTATTTTCATGAATATAATACATTGGGTAATGAAGGGTAACTACAAGATTAAGAAGAGTTAAGATTCCATAGTATGATGGGAGATGAAGCTAATAAGATGCCATAGTACGATGAATGATGAAAATGAAAATAAGATGTCACAACTCACGAATTTAATATTATTAGTGTACTAACGAGGTAGAAATGATACTAGTATACTAACGATGTAGCAATGGTACCGGTGTACCAATGATGTAGTTACCTAATAGAGTATAGGTAAAGACCACTCGACTATTTGATGATAGTCTGGTGGAACACATACATGTTTATACATATCTGTAGGTGATGGACTTCGTGCCCATTTGATTTACTCTACTCTACTCAAAAGTAATGCAGAAAAATCCATGTAACAGTACTGTCAGCAATGATGATTAAGATGATCCTTAGGATAGATGCTTAGGAATGAAATGGAAAGGAAACATATTAACACGTATTGCAGAGAAATCCCAAAAACCATACTGTTAGCAACGATGACTATGATGACCCTTAGGATAGATCCTTAGGGAAGAATAAAGAAGAAAAATGGGATGGGTAATCGGGTTAATTGTTTGATAATTAAACATATTAACTATATTATTGTGTATGTACTCACCAGGTTTCCTAACTTGACCCACTCCGCTTTTTTGTATCACATGTAGCAGTACAAAGTTACATGAATGACAGGAGATTTAAGGGGATATAGAATGATAATCTAAAATATTTTAAGGCATGTTTGTGCTTATGTTTTGTATAGGTTGTGACATCTTAAACATTTATAAACGAATTAAAAACATTTCTTCGTAAATGCTTTTATGGTGTGATAACCCGAAATTTCTATCTTGTATAATAAGACTAATGTAATCAAAGTTAGACTCGTTTTTCTATCTTTTTAACACAATTTAAGGTCTATTTGAGTGTTCTAAACCTAGTACAACTAAAATAGGAGCCTAGAAATGGGATAACACGATGCATATCAAGCACACTTGGGCCAGACACTCCAACACATGGAGTGTGCAGCCGCACACTTGAGTGTACGGCCACACACAAGTGTGTGCAGTCGCACACCCATTCCAGCCACACACTCCCACCTATAAATGCTACCCTTAGTCATTTATGAACACTTTTCCCATTCCTTCAAAGCCGGAACACGTTTCTCTCTCAAGTACCATCCAAATCTTCATCTTGGTCTTCATAAAAGTAGGTAATCCTTCCTTTGATTAGTTGATACTTGAACTTATCTAGCTATCTTCCCTACTTTGATCCATGAAAAACACATTTTTGGTGTTAGATCTTCAAGAACACCAAGAACACATACTAAAATTTTTGGAGTTTAACCATACTTCTAAGCCTCTAAATCAAGCATACACTTATCATAGCTTGTTATATACCAAGAACACTTGAAGATATGCAGGAAAAACGCCATTTCTCATAATCTATAGGAGTGTACGGCCGCACACACCATGTGTATGGCCGCACACACCATGTGCAACCATACCACCTCTTTAAGGTCCTAGAATGGCAATGAACTCCATATAAGGCTAGAACATGAAGTAGATGATGGGTTTTGGTCCTAAGAACATCCTATGTGCTCATACAAACCCTAATGCTTGGATCTAGGTTTCTCTATTGTACATGCAAGTATCCAAGACTATAAACCCTAATTCTAGCATATGGAAATCGATATTAACATATAATTAGGTTTAAGATGTTACCTTGATTGTTATGTAGCAATAACAATCCCAATTCCTCCTTGAATTGACTTTGGAAGGCTTAGAGTCACAAGTGTCACTCCTCTAATGGCTCACAAACACCATAAGCAAGAGGATGAAGACGAGAGAGGATGGAGGCTGCCCAAAATGTGTTCTAACCCTAGAAAAGAAGTTCCCCCACGTTTTTGAGCCTTAAGGGTTCTATATATAGTGAGGCTATTAGGGTTATCTAACAAGGAAACCCTAATTTGGTTGCTTAAGCCCTAAGCAACCCATAGACTCCTTTAATCAAGCCCTTGGACGATTTCCTTATGGGCTTCCCATAAGAATTCTTCCACCTCTTGATTTAAGACAATCCATGGCCCAAATTGCAATTATTTTATAATTACAATTCCAGTCCCTTAAGTTTAATTAATCTCTTTTAGTCACAAAACTAATTACCAATTAATTATTGACTAATATTAATTAAACAATATGATTTCGCCTTTAATATATTATTCCCATAATATATTAATAAATCATATTTAATCCTTTCTCTCCATAATTCATCCTATCAAGTTGCTTTGGTGAAGGCAACCCAAAAGGACCATGCACCATCGGGTCAAGCACATACCAAAATAGTTATGGACTTAGACACTAATCCAACAGAAGAAACCATCCTCGATGAGTCATAAGGCCTTAAAAATATGTTTTGACACACTTCATGGGGTGTGTGCGGCCACACACACACCATGGCCTCACACCCTGGCCGCACACACACACAAATGGTGTATTTTGACCATACACTCCCTTGTATAGCCATATACCCCTTATATACAATCATATATGGTTGTAACACTTCAATATAAGTGTTTACTAGTCCCTAAGGTGGTCCTAATTCAATAATTAGTTGTTACCAACACTAATTGTATACATACATATGTCATTATATGGTTGATAGGATTCGTTTGTGCTCACGTCCGCAATTGACACTCAACTTCCTAAACCGATCTTACAGTCGCATCACTCACTACAGGTGAGTTCATACCCCTTAATTAACCTTTTAAATGTTTTTAAATTCTTTTATGGGGGGAATACAAGTTGAATCACTTTAGTTATAGTATCAATCACATGTGATTTATAACTATCAAACATGTGGATTTACTATACTTCTAACTGTTTTGTCAACAAAACTACTTCAAAATTATATCAAACTCTTTTACACGTTAAACTTATTATAAAACTTGTTATTAATTACCAAACCATTACTTTCAATTCTTTAAACTTATTTATTGTCAAAACAATGTCCAGTACATATAAGTAAGGTTTGAAGGACTTAGGACTGATAACTCGTTGTAATTCATGTTCCTTGTTTGGTTGTGGAGTTAGAGTACTCTATTGTTTGTCCGAGTGTCGTCTGATCCTTAGTTATATATTATGTATATATGTATGGATATAAAGCTTTTACTTCAGTTCCAACACCTTTGGGTAGCAAAGGTGCATAAGCTTGCTAAGTCATTCAAACAACAGTTCTAGTAAGCGATAATAGGTATAGTTTAGGGTTATACTACTTGATAATTTCTAGTGCAATGAAACATGCAAAGAGTCAGTTCATACATGAGTCGAAACATACTATACACTATATAGAGGGATCGTACACTAGTACATACTATTCATACACACTATATAATATACAACAAAACTTACTATGATGAGAATCAGAGAGGACATACACTACACTAGTACATACAATACATACACACTTTAACATAAATGTGAGGAACTACTTCAAGGCATAGCATTTGTCATGGATCGTCTTGTAACCAGAGTCTTCTGAAGGGAGAGCGTGGATTCGTGTATAGATTTATATTGGACTGACCGTCCTACACCTTGCTACTAGCTACAGTGGGACCTGCAGGTCTTCGGGTGATGAATGTCATACCATTTCGATGTCTTCGTGCGTCGTGTTTTACTAGGTCAATCAAGTATGGTTACAAATTAGATCACGTTATACCTTAATTAACAATTGGTTTAAGGTTGTTAGTATAGCAGTAGTCACTATAACATAAAACTACAGTACTTCATTATTTTCCCCATTACATTTACTTTGTGATCTTCACATAAACAATAATGTACAAACTATATTTTATTAATGATAGTCACATTTGGGAGGAATAATCACTCTTACAACAAACAAACACACAACACACTTGATGCCTTGGTAAAAGGCTACTTTTAGTAGAAAATATAGGATTTTCTAAGAGATACAAACAATTACTACAAACGTTTACAAACTCATACATTCAAACGCTTACAAACATTTACATACAAACAATGACACTAAAATGCTTATGAACTCACTAGCTTTAAAGCTGATAAACTCTTTCAAAATAACTTGTATTCTCAAGTCGTTAGTAGACAGGTACGGAGGCCAACTTTTGAGAAGACGGAGCACTTTCAAGACTTATCTTTTATTTTGATTCATTATTTTTGGTGTCTTATAAACTGTACTGAACACACTTGTATTAAGATATATTATTAATGCAATGGATGATGTTGTTTGCTTATTGACTATATTTCTGTGTTGTGATACTGTACATGACGTCCTCCGCCCTAGAACGTTTCCGCCGTTTCGGTTTTGGGGTGTGACAGATTGGTATCAGAGCATTGTTTATAGTGAATCGAGTATATCAACCCATAAAAGATATACTAACTATAAACACAATGGGATTAAAATACTCTGACCAAGAGTTTATACTTTTAAATAATAAAATATTTAACTAAGTATACAAACCTGCATTTATACTAAAATCAGTGTCACTAGGACAGAACGAAAGTATTACGATTGTTGAATATCACAAGTAAGCTCAGGGATGTACGACCAGTTCTGGGAGTGGCATAGCCTGATCAACTATGCTGGTCCGAGAAGTGATTAGCATATGCCCAAGAATGGTTGTGATATGGCAACAAGTCTAAAAACTTACCAACACTACTACAATGAAAACCTTAGAACAAAACATAATTCTAAAATACTATAGGAGTATTTTGTGTTACAATAATTCTTATCTGAGAACTAAAAAGGTCTTTATTCGGAGGTCAATAGTTGCTAAGTGGATACGCTAAGGTTATATGTAACTAGGATATCATAGACTTAGAATCTGTGATCTTTGCTTTACTCCTTGTTCTTTGTTTGGTTGTGGGTTTAGAGTTAGGGTCACTTATTCGAAAGTCTATCCTGTTTTAAATACATATAACTGGTATGAGATATGCAAGTATCGAAGTAACTGATAAAGATCATATTATAATTATCTTAAGTAGTACGTCTATTTATATAAGATTCTTATATCCCTTTTCTCGCGTAGATATCATGGCTGGATTCCATCCTCCTGGCGACCTGTACTTCCCAAATCAAGGAAATGCTGGATGGCCTGATTATGAGCTGGAAGATGACCTTCAAATCCCTTTGGATGATCACCTCGTAGAAGGATTTTCTGATAGTTCTGACTTCGAGCCTGAAGTCAACAACCTACCCCAAGAGGGTCAAGCCCCAAATCTCAACCCCCGACCCGCGTTTCAAGGCCCCACACCCTTGTGGGCGACAAACTTGAACCACTGGAGTGATAAACAGGGTCAGCCCTTACCCTATAATGGGGACCGAAGCTTTTACAACCTAAGCGAGGGTGGTTCAGCTGACCAAGCCCTACCCATCATAGTCCGTAGGATTGCTCGGAACATCGAGCAAGGTCGTGCAGCCATAGACCGAGTCATGGAAATTGATGCCAATTCGGGCGTTAACACGGTCCGCATTCGCCATCTCGAAACAACTATGGAAAGGTCTAGGAGAACCAATGAAGCTCTGCAGCAACAACTAGCTGCATCCCAAGCTGAAGTCAGAGAACTTCAAGCTCGTCAGGAAACGACTGAAAGGTGCATGAGAAACATGGAACACCACCTGTTAGAGTCAAGGGCTCATTCTAGCGGTTCTCGTCGTAGATAGAGCCTACTCAACTCTTTCTTTTGGATATAACTTAGTTATGTAGAAAATCTAGTTTAATTTTCCTATTTTGTAAAGACTTTGGATCTGTCAAGTCTTCATTAGGTCGTACTTCTATCAAAATTTTCCCATCTTGGATTGATGTAAGACCTACTTTTAGGTCATTTTTCCCAAACTTGTTACATCAATAATACCAGTAATATTGACAGATATCTAACATGTTAGAAAAGTTGTACTCTTGTGTCTCTCTACACTCCTATTGTGTCTCCATTTCAAAACATACACTCATTCAACTATTGGACTATGACGATTTAGCCCGTGGATCACTCTCACTGTGCTTACAATTGATTCTTACTATCATGTTCATCTTTACAAACTTATAGTTGAAAGATGCCTCCTCGCAAGTCGGCAAGGCATGATCCTCCGATTATTCCAACTCCAATACCACCAACTCCTCCACAAATCGATACGGCAGCTCTAAATACTGTAGTAGTTGCGGCTGTGGCAACAGCCATGGCTCAATATCATTATACCAGTGCCATCGGAGGTGGAACACCTGTTAATTCTACTCAAGGTGAACTCCTAGTGCGCTCGAGAGAGTGCTCCTACAAGGACTTTACCAATTGCAAGCCAAAGTCCTTTAAAGGGACGAGCAGAGTCATTGCCCTCTAGCAATGGTTCGAAAAGACGGAGTCGATCTTCGAGATCTGCTCCTGCCAGCAGGGAGCTAGGTCAAGTTCGCTGCTTTCACCTTCGAAGAAAAAGCCCTGACATGGTGGAATAGCCATGTCAAGTCACTAACCTTGATAGTGGCAAATGATATGGGCTGGGAAACTCTGAAAGACCTCATGATTGAGGAATACTGCCCGAGGGGCGAGATCCAAAAGTTAGAACAAGAACTATGGGGCCTATCCATGAAGGGCTCCGACATAGTTTCCTATACTGCCAGATTCAGTGAGCTGGTGGTCCTCTGTCCCAACATGGTTCCCACGGAGGGAAAGAAAATAGAGAGGTACATATGGGGGTTGGTGCCTCTATTTCAGGGAAATGTCTTATCTTCAAATCCCTCTACCTTTGATAGTGTCAAGCGATTAGCACAACGACTCATTGACCATGGGGTTCGTACCCCGTCATTAACAACAACCCTAGCCATCTCCGAACCTTCCAAAGCCGCTGACAACAAGCGGAAGTTCTGGGATGACAAAAAGAAGCTGAAAGCTGCCAAAAAGCAGCAGGTTGTGGCGGTTCATGCCACGATAGTTCATGTCACTGCTGCTCCGATAAATCCATACTCTGGAAGCTTGCCAAAGTGCAACAAATGCAACTTCCACCACAATGGACCCTGCCGAGATTTGCAATGCTCCAACTGAAACAAAAAGGGACACACTGTCTGCTTTTACAGATCCCCAGCAAAGCCAATCAACCAAGTCCCCGACGCTGGTGTGGGCCAGGCTTGCTAGGGTTGTGGCGAGGTGGGCCATTACAAGAGGAACTGCCCGAAGGTAGGGAATATAGGTGGAGTAGGCAGAGTTTTGGCCATAGGACACGAGGAGGCAGTTGCCGACCCCACAGTGATCACTGGTACATTTCTCCTCGATAACTCTTATGCATGCATTCTATTTGATAGTGGAGCGGAGAGGAGTTTCGTGAACCGAAAATTCGCTCAATTAATTAAGCAAAAATCACAAGCACTTAAGGAACCGTTCACTGCAGAAATGGCTAACAGAAAAACTGAGAGTACTAGAAGTATATACATAGGGTGTACTTTAACTCTACATAATCATTCATTTAGAATCGACCTCATGCCGGTCGCAATTAAAAGTTTCGATGTCATTATCGGCATGAATTGGTTGAGTCTACATCATGCCGACATCATGTGCTATGAGAAGGTTGTTCGCCTTAATCTTCCATCTAACGAAACTCTTATTATCTACGGCGACAAACCCGTCATGAGCCTTAATCTCATTTTAAGTATTCAAGCTCAGAAGTACTTACGTAAGGAATATCATGCATTCCTTGCACAAGTTGTTGATACGAACCAAGAAAACAAAGACCTGAAGAACATTCCCATAGTACGCAACTTTCCCGATATCTTTCCAGAAGAACTACCAGGATTACCTCCCCAACGACAAGTCGAGTTCAGAATTGACTTAATTCTAGGAGCTACCCCAGTAGCCAAATTGCCTAATCGTCTAGCACCAGCTGAGATGTCGGAACTATCCAGTCAACTTAAAGAACTACTCAGCAAGGGCTTTACTAGACCAAGCTTCTCACCCTAGGGAGCACCGGTCTTGTTTGTCAAGAAGAAAGACGGATCGTTTCGTATGTGCATTGACTACAGGGAGCTCAACAAGCTAACGGTTAAAAATCGTTACCCTTTGCCTCGTATAGACGATTTGTTTAACCAACTGCAAGGGGTGTCTTACTTTTCAAAGATTAATCTGAGGTCCGGGTATCACCAGTTGCGGTTGTTAGAGGAGGATGTTCCGAAGACATCCTTCCGAACTCGTTACGGACACTACGAGTTCGTAGTGATGCCATTCGGATCGACAAATGCGCCCGCAGTGTTTATGGACTTAATGAACCGGGTATGCCGTCCTTAATTGGATCAGTTCTTCATTGTCTTCATCGATGACATACTTATCTACTATCGAAGTAAGGAGGAACATAGTGATCATCTGCGACAAGTCCTAGGAACCCTACGAACAGAGAAACTCTACGCAAAGTTCTCTAAATGCGAATTTTGGATCCGAAGGGTCGAATTTTTAGGACACGTGGTTAGTGAAGAAGGAATCCACGTGGACCCTTCCAAAATTAAGGCCATTGAGAATTGGTCAGCACTGAAGATGCCTACCGAAATTCGTCAATTTCTAGGCCTCACTGGCTATTACCACAGATTCATATAGAACTTCTTGCGAATAGCGAAACCTCTTACGTCATTGACCTAGAAAGGTGTGGCCTTTAACTTGGAAGAGAAACAAGAGAAGGCGTTCCAAACGCTGAAACGAGCCTTATGAACCGCTCTAATACTATTACCACAATCTTGAGTTAGGAGCAGTTGTATTTGCTCTGAAGATCTGGAGACATTACCTGTATGGTACAAAAGCACTATCTTTATAGACCACAAAAGCCCACAACACATATTCAACCAGAATGAGCTCAATATGAGACAACGACGGTGGGTCGAGTTACTCAATGACTACGAATGTGAAATTCTTTATCATCCGGGTAAAGTCAACGTAGTAGCAGACACCCTAAGTCGAAAAGAATATTCTGATCGAAAAGTCAAGTCGCTGACTATGACTATCCATTCGCATCTGTCCACACAAATTAAGGAGGCTCAGCTCGAAGCCTTGAAACCTGAAAATGCGGCGGGTGAATCCCTATGAGGAATGGATAAGAATTTGGAAGTCAAGGGCGTCGGAGCTTTGTATCTCATGGACCGGATCTGGACACCGAAACACGGTGGCTTTAAAGACTTGGTCATGACAGAAGCGCACAACACTCGATATTCCGTCCACCCGGGTTCAGATAAAATGTATGTGGATCTTAAAAAGTTATACTGGTGGCCTAACATGAAAGCAGCGATTGCTACCTTCATGAGTAAATGCCTTACTTGCGCCAAGGCCATGGTCGAATACCAGAAACCCTCAGGTTTGTTACAAAAACCAGAGATACCGGAGTGGAAGTGGGAGCAGATCACAATGGACTTCATAAACATGTTGCCCAAGACATCGGGTGGACCTGATACCATTTGGGCCATCATCGATAGATTGACCAAGTCTGCACACTTCCTGCCCATCAAGGAAACTGACAAGATGGAGAAGCTTACAAGAACTTACATTAGGGAAATCATACGACTGCATGGTGTTCCTATATCCATTATCTCCGATAGAGATAGTAGATTCACTTCGAGGTTCTGGCAGTCGCTACAGAGTTCCCTAGGAACGAGGCTAGACATGAGTACAGCCTACCATCCACAGACCGACGGACAAAGTGAGAGAACTATCCAAACCTTGGAAGATATGCTGAGAGCCTATGTGATCGACTTTGGGAAGGCATGGGATACTCATTTACCCCTTGTCGAATTTTCCTACAACAATAGTTATCACACAAGCATAAAGGCTGCTCCATTCGAGGCCCTCAATGGCCGAAAGTGTAGATCCCCTCTGTGCTGGGCTGAGGTGGGCGACACCTAGTTAGCTAAAGGACGAGTTCCTGACAGGACTCTCACATGTTTGGAAATCATACGGGAAACGACAGAGAAGATCGTTCAGATTCGTGAACGATTGAAAGCCTCTAGGGACCGACAGAAAAGCTACGCAGACAAGCAAAACAAACCTTTGGAATTCTAGGTGGGAGACCGAGTCTTTTTGAAAATCTCACCCTGTAAGGGCTTGATATGCTTTGGAAAGCGTGGAAAGCTAAATCCAAGATACGTAAGGCCTTTCGAGATTCTCGCTACAATCGACCCTATAGCTTACAAACTCAACCTACCCCGCGAACTCAGTAATGTACATTCTACTTTCCACGTCTCGAACTTGAAAAAGTGTCTATCCGACGAGACACTTGTAATCCCGCTCGATGAGATCGAGATCAACGAGAGCCTTAATTTCGTGGAAGAACCTGAAGAGATCATGGACCGTGAGGTCAAATAGACGAAGCAAAGCCGCATCCCGATAGTGAAGGTTCGTTGGAATGCCAAGTGAGGTCCGGAATTCATTTGGGAGCGTGAGGATCAAATGAAATTGAAATATACTCTTATTTTTGTTTAGTTAATTGTAACTACTTAATTGCTTAGACTATAATTTCAGGACGAAATTCTCTCTAACGGAGGGATGATGTTGATGGGTTTTGAGCATTCTAACACTCCTATGGTGTACATGCAACCCTAGAAACCTTGGATCTATGTTTGACTAATATACATGCAAATAATTATTTTTCCAAGGTTCTTATCCTATCTGGCATGGCATGGGGAACTTGAATCAAATAAAGCTAGTAGAATTACTTACCTTGTAGTTGTAATTGATTGCTTGGAGTTTTAGAGCCTAGCACCAATAGTGTGGATGCCTCAAATGGAAATCACAAATCACCACAAACTTTGGAACTTTGAGAGAATAGTAATCACCTTCTTGAAATCGACCCTCTTACTTTACTCACCACAACTAGTGTGATTTCAAGAACCAAAGCCTCCTTTATATAGTGTGGTGGATTAGGGTTACATCCATGCAAAACCTAATACCCATGTCTTTTCATTTCCATGAGATCCATGGGTTAAAGCTCCATGGAGTATCCATGGACTTTCCATGCAAGTCTAGCCCATTCCAAATAAGCATTAGCCCACACTATATAAATACAAGAGCCCATATTTAATTAGTAATACTTTTGATCTCTAAATTAATTCTAGATTAATTATAGATCAATACTAATTAAATAATATGATTTTATATTAATATATTAGAACTTATAATATATTAATAAATCATAACTTATACTATTCTTAAAAGATTATCCATAAATTGTTCGGGTGAAGTGCAACCCAAATGGACCATGCTGGGTCGGGTCAAGTACATACCAAATATAGTTATGGACTTAGACACTATATCCAACAGTCTCCCACTTGGATAAGTCTAATAACTATAGTTGCAAGTATGACTTCAGGAACCGATCAACAATCGTAGCTCTTTAAACTCTGTTGAAATATGAAGCGCCATTTTAGATAAGTGATCATATAATCCTTTATTCTAGATATCAGCCGGAAAAATACATGGAACATGGTCTTGCTTACTGTCCAGCATTTGTTTCCCGATTTCCGATTTGTTTGACATAGAACTTAACTGAACACATCAATTTAGTTCTTACCGGGCCCGGTACATAGGTCAAAATAAAATCATCGAGGGGCCCAGATATCGCTTCTAATCCTAGAAGGAACAGATAAACTTTGACTCATATGTTTGCTCTACTACTTGTTGAATTACACACAAAAGCACGGTTTATAACATCGAGCTACCAATGCGTTTTCGTGCAATCAATGCATAACCAACTCATAGGCAACAAATCATATCTCTAGGTTTGAAGACTTATATTATATTACCGTCTCACGATCACTCGAGATAAATTCCATGAAGTGATACAAGTGAGCGTGGGTTGAATCCAATACTCAGAACTTATGAGCACTCATGAGTGTTGTAGCCCTGCTTTGTCTAACATCTTAGACCTCTACAAGCCAACCCATGCCAGTATTGATTCATATCTACTTCCAACATATGAACGAATGTGGAGAGTGTGAATAATATGATATAAACCATAACATAATTATTCTGGATGTCAAAACATGCAAAAAGAAATAATAGTAAACGATTGACAAGAGATAGCAACACTTTACTCATAAATAACAACTTTTATTTATCATCAAATGTCAATTACATTTTACAAATTTCAAGATTATCTAACTACTAAAACTAATATCATCCTTCATCCCTATGCGCAGAGCATGGTGGAGATGCTTAACCTGAGTCAGTCCCTTCGTGAGGGGATCTGTTGGGTTCTCATCTGATGATACCCTCTTTTCCACGAGGATTCCTTCTTCTATTCGATGTCTGATGAAGTGATATTTTTTGTCAATGTGTCTGGATCTCCCATAATCTCTTGGTTCCTTGGCTAAGGCAACCGAACTATTGCTGTCAAAAAAAATCTCCATTGGCTCCTTTATAGCTGGTACAACTCCAAGGTCTCCGATGAAGTACTTTAGCCATATAGCCTCCTTTGCTGCCTCGCTTGCTGCTATATACTCTGATTCACAAGTGGAATCAGCCACTGTCTCCTGCTTGGAATTTCCAAGTAATTGCCCCTCCGTTTAGGGTAAAGACTCAGCCCGACTGAGAGCGGAAATTATCCCTGTCAGTCTGGAAGCTAATATCACTGTACCCTACAACTCTCAAGTCATCACTCCCACCGAGGGTAAGGACCCGGTCCTTAGTCCTCCGTAGGTACTTTAGGATATTCTTTACCTCAGTCCAGTGTGCCTTGCCAGGGTTCCCCTGATACCTGCTAACCATGCTCAAAGCAAAGGCTACATCAAGTCGAGTACATGTCATAGCATACATGATCGATCCTACAGCTGAAGCATAAGGTATTCGACTCATTTCTGCTATCTCAGCCTCAGTACTAGGGCTTTGTGTCTTACTCAATCTGGCGTTACTCTGGATGGGTAACTATCCTTTCTTGGAGTTATGCATGTTGAAACTTTTCAACATTTTGTCCACATAGGTTCTTTGACCAAGTCCAATTAGTCTTTTACTCTTGTTTCTCAAAATCCTTATCCCTAGGATATAGGCAGCTTCTCCAAGGTCCTTCATAGCGAAACACTTCCCAAGCCAGGACTTTACTTCCTGCAGGGTTGGGATGTCATTTCCTATGAGTAGTATGTCATCCACATACAGTACCAAAAAGCTTACTATACTCCCACTAGCCTTGATATAGACACAAGATTCATCTTCACTCCTTGAAAAGCCAAATTCTTTGACTTTCTCATCAAAGCAAAGATTCCATCTGTGAGGTGCCTGTTTCAATCCATAAATGGATTTCTCGAGCTTACACACTCTATTGGGGTACTCTGTATTAACAAAACCCTCTGGCTGAACCATGTAAACATCTTCAGCCAACTTTCCACCATAAATAAACAAAATATTTAATTAGGTTTTAATTGGTTTAGAAACTCCTAGATTCTTTGAGATTCATTGAGCTTTCTTTAATGGCATGTTTCAATCTCGAATGTGCCCTTCAAGTTTTGTGACTGGGATGTCGAGGATCACAAAACAAGGTGTGAAGTAACCATGCAAATTACTTGGTACCCTTAATGTATTACCCCTCAATCGATGTGCTGGTTAACCACACACGTTCCATTGATACTATTATAAACATTAAGTCACCATTTACCTACCTTGTTAAGTTCAAGTTAGTGTGCCAGTTAACCACACACGCTCCACTAACGACTTCAACAAAGTGTAAAGTGTAATTTCATGGATTAGCACCTTATTCACATTTTCCTAAAATAACTAAGATTGGGAATTTAATAAGGTTTAGTTACTTTAGTATTATCATTATACTTTTAATGAGAATTTATAAGTCCTTGTCCTACCTGTTCGGCTAATGACCCTCCACCGATCAAGGAAGCGGTGGGTGAGAGTGGACACCCATTAAGTTGCCATTTTATAGGCAACAACCTTATAACCCCTTATAGACCGGCTTCGTGAATGAGGCATACTAACGGTAAGATGACTTGATCTTATATATATATATATATATATATATATATATATATATATATATATATATATATATAAACTTATAATATTATAAAGTATAAGGGTTGAACTTCAACTTTTAAAATTCTAAGGGTTGGAACTAAAGTTTTAATCATGACTTTACTTGTTCCAAAACTTGAGGGCAAGTTTTGTCAACTTTCAAAACTTTTCATTTCTTATAACTTATGAATTTAATTGAGTATTAAAATGAAGACTTTTCATTTTTCTAACTCTTGTGTTCTTTTAATGGTTTTTATTAAAGTGTGAACTTTGGTTTTCCATAACTTGAGGACAAGTTATGGACTCCATTAAAACACATAATGACCATGAATTAAACTACCAAGTAGATTAGAAACAATTCCTATGATCATCTAATCTTCATAAGTTCAAGAACATGAATATGAACATTTCAAGAATCATAAATTACTCATAGAACTTGTAATTTTTTGATAATAGCCATTGTAAATGGATTAGCATAAACATTACACCATCTAAAACAATTTTTATAACACCAAAACAGTTTAGGGTAATGTTTCTAGTCCATTTCCAGCAGCAAAACTCGAAAAATTGGACACTGCAACCTCTACTCGTCGAGCGCATGAACAAACTCGACGAGTAGCATGCATTTATTCATGGACTCGTCAAGCCCCCCATGGACTCGGCGAGTTCATACGACAGTGAACAAAAAAAATCCGATTTTTAAGCTATTTTCATCAAGTATCAAGTAAACAAGCCTAGGCTCTGATACCACTCATGGGTTTTGAGCATTCTAGCACTCCTATGGTGTACATGCAACCCTAGAAACCTTGGATCTACGTTTGACTAAGATACATGCAAATAATTATTTTTCCAAGGTTCTTATCCTATCTGGCATGGCATGGGGAACTTGAATCAAATAAAGATAGTAGAATTACTTACCTTGTAGTTGTAATTGATTGCTTGGAGTTTTAGAGCCTAGCACCAATAGTGTGGATGCCTCAAATGGAAATCACAAATCACCACAAACTTTGGAACTTTGAGAGAATAGTAATCACCTTCTTGAAATCGACCCTCTTACTTTACTCACCACAACTAGTGTGATTTCAAGAACCAAAGCCTCCTTTATATAGTGTGGTGGATTAGGGTTACATCCATGCAAAACCTAATACCCATGTCTTTTCATTTCCATGAGATCCATGGGTTAAAGCTCCATGGAGTATCCATGGACTTTCCATGCAAGTCTAGCCCATTCCAAATAAGCATTAGCCCACACTATATAAATACAAGAGCCCATATTTAATTAGTAATACTTTTGATCTCTAAATTAATTCTAGATTAATTATAGATCAATACTAATTAAATAATATGATTTTATATTAATATATTAGAACTTATAATATATTAATAAATCATAACTTATACTATTCTTAAAAGATTATCCATAAATTGTTCGGGTGATGTGCAACCTAAATGGACCATGCCGGGTCGGGTCAAGTACATACCAAATATAGTTATGGACTTAGACACTATATCCAAAAGATGTGACAACCCGAAATTTCTATCTTGTACAATAAGACCAATGTAATCAAAGTTAGACTCGTTTTGCTATCTTTTTAACACAGTTTAAGGTCTATTTGAGTGTTCTAAACCTAGTAAAACTAGAATAGGAGCCTAGAAATGGGATAACACGATGCATATCAAGCACACTCGGGCCATACACTCTAATAGATGGAGTGTGCAGATGCACACTTGAGTGTACGACCACACACAAGTGTGTGCGGCCGCACACCCATTCCAGTGTAACGCCCGTAGATCTGGGCTAGTCAATTTTGAGGCAATAAGCGTCGAAACGAATTTCGGCAAAAGATTATTTATCATAAATAGTCTTAAACAATTTGTAGAATATGTCTCAAGGTTTCCGTACATATAAAGAACGCCGAAATCCGAGTTATAACGAAGAAGTTATGGCCCGTCGAAGTTTTATGGCAAAACCGACACGACACCGGGAAGCGTAAATAGTAAATTTATGATGGAGCGACTTTTAGCCTTATCAATCTAAACGAAAGTCTTAGAATATGTTAAACTGAGAAAATCCATAAAAAGAACGCCCAAATCTGACTTCGTATGAAGAAGTTATGATTTTTCTAAGATTCGGCTTAGCAGTGCACGACCCGAAACTCGAATTTTAGTTCGAGCGGTTTTTGGCTTACGCGACCTAAATGAGAGTTGAAGATCTCATTAATAGGAAATCAACGGTAAAAAGATGGACGGAAACGGAGTTCGTATGAAGGAGTTACGAATTCTTCGTGGTCATTTAACAGTCTAAACGCCTCCTACTGTTAAATTTGAGACCAGTCGAGAATTAGCCGACAGAGTCTAAATGAAAGTTGTAGATCTTGTTTTTACCTACGCGTGGATATAAAAAATGTCAAAAACGAAGCTCATATGCGAGAGTTATGATTTTTCTAAGTCAGGAGGCTGATACGCGCTATTGGGTGACGTGGCGCGATCACAACCATTGGTTTCCCTCCAAGGAAAGCCATCAGATGATGACACGCGGACTCGGCGAGTTAGTGAACCGACTCGGCGAGTCCGTCAGGAATTCACCCTATAAATAAGAGTTCCGGGTTTCTCCATTTCTCACACCTTCAAACCTCACTTTCTCTCTCTAACCTCCCTTAAGCCCCCTAAAAGCCTAGGTAAACACCCTAGCACCCGAAGGAAGCCCCGAGGCTCCCGGAGTCCCGAGAAAAGAACATTTCGGCTCGGGAACGCTGCTCCAGTGAAGCCCGGTTTTTGCGAAAAACCCTCTGTAAGTGAGCTACGCCTACGTTATTTTTAATATAGCTTCTAATTAATTATAGTAACATTATTAGGACCTTAAAATAATTATTTGGGCTATTATTATGAGTTATATTGAGTGTTATTTAACGCTTATATAATAGTAATAATAGCTAGACTATTAATTAGTCGCGGTCAACGTTAGACTAAACTCTAGTAGTAATGATACTAGGTTTTGTCGAAGGAAATTTTTTTGAGATAACGAAGTGTTTCCCGAGTACCGAGTCACCACCTAATCATGTGAGTGCATAGTCCCTTTCATCTTACACATAGATATGAAGTATTTTAATATAAATTACGTGCTATGTGTGCATATTGTCTGAATACTTGCTGTCTATGCTAGGTGAAAAATTTTTATACATGTTTTAAATGATTTAAACTGTATATGTATTTCATATCTACAAAATGTGTTGGGTAAAACATGGGTAGATGAAATAGTTGTTGTGTGATAACACGATGAAAGACATTAATGTTGACAGTGATCCATTCATCTAGTGGAACATAGATGACGACCATGGACGATACTAGACAGTCCAGTGGAACGCTAGCAGGCTCGTAACCTGTAGGTGTTTTTGAACTAGGTGCTCATTAGGAATTCTTGAACTGAGTGTGTTCACTAGGTATTTTGAACTGAGTGTGTTCACTAGGTATTTTTGAACTGAGTGTGTTCACTAGGTATATTGAACTAAGTGTGTTCACTAGTTACTTTTGAACTAAGTGTTTACCAGATGTTTTGGGCTACATGTTCACCAGTTGTAATCTATAAGCCTTGGTAACGATGGACTTCGTGCCGATTCCTTAGGATGATCCTTAGGAATGAATAAATGAGGAATATCTGATTCTTAGGGTAGATCCTTAAGACTAAAGAAGATAATAGGGATGGGTAATTGGGTTGATTGTTTGATTGTTTAAACATAATAATTATATTATTGTGGGTTGAAAACCCTATGTACTCACCATGTTTCCCAACCTGACCCACTCGGTTTATTTATATCACAGGTGTTGATATGAAGTCACATTACACTGAGAGATTAAAGGAGATATAAATCACTAGTGATAATGAATGTAAGTTCTGTTTATGCTTATGTTTCTATATTAACGATGACATCCCAAACGTTTTAAAATGAATAAAATACGTTTCTTCGAAAATGTTTTGATAACGTATTTATCGTGTTTTTCTGGGAACAAATTCCACAACATTTTTATTTAAAATGTTACTCTGATTTTTAAACAAAGCATAAACAAAATCGGTCTTTTCTGGCCGTGAAAAATAGGGATGTCACAGTTGGTATCAGAGCATTAGTTTAAGCGAACTAGGAATTTGTAGGAAATTCCTAGACTTAAACTTAGAATGCTAAGCGATGATGGTGAGGAGTGTGTCTTAGGTAATACACCTAAATAGACACAAACGCTAGGTCGATCAAGTATAGTTACAAATTATATCACGTTATACCTTAATTAACAACTGGTTTAAGGTAGTTAGTACAACAGTAGTCACTATAACATAAAACTACAATACTTCATTATTTTCCCCATACATTTACTTTGTAATCTTCACATAAACAATAATGTACAAACTATATTTTATTAATGATAGTCACATTTGGGAGGAATACTCACTCTTACAATGAACAAACACACAACACACTTGATACCTTGGTAGAAGGCTACTTTTAGTAGAAAATATAGGATTTTCTAAATGATACAAACAATTACTACAAACATTTACAAACTCATGCATTCAAACGCTTACAAACATTTACATACAAACAACGACACTAAAAATGCTTATGAACTCACCAGCTTTAAAGTTGATAAACTCTTTCAAAATAACTTGTATTCTCAGGTCGTTAGTAGACAGGTACCGAGGCCAGCTTTTGAGAAGATGGAGCACTTTCAAGACTTATCTTTTATTTTGATTCATTATTTTTGATCTGGATTATATATATATATATATATATATATATATATATATATATATATATATATATATATATATATATATCGTGAGAACTCAACCCATGTACTGATACTAAAATCAACAATCAGTTACTATGAAGTCAATAGATGACTTCACCGATGACTTGTTGCAACACTAAATTGGTTTACATGAACTCAATCGCCATCTAGTAAGAGATGGACCACATCATCGATGACTTGGTGCATCACTAAACTAATTTTGCACTCCGATCAAGCGTTTCATCTCGTAAATGATACTTAGGTTGTGCTGTTGATTCCTTTATGAAAGTCTATGTATATGGGGAGCTTGATTTCAACAACAACATGAGATGAATAATATGCGGTATAATCTCAAACAATATCACCAACACCAAAACCATGAGATAAATTATATGGGGTTTAATCTCGAAAGTATATATATGATGGGGACGCTGAGACACAACATGATATAGTCGCGTATAAAATATTAGAGTTGGTTCAAATATCTTCAAAACGAAGGACGGCGTCATTGAAAAACTCAGCAGATAATCGATCGCCAAAGAGGGAAATGAAAGTCCAAGCTCATCGGAGCTTCGATTTTGCAATGCCATTTTATTTTTGCATCCGGTAATGGTTAACTTTTTGGTAATGGTTTGTTTTTTTGGGTTTCAAGCAACATGGCCCTTTCTTCTTTTGTATTCTAAGATCACCTCTTAATCCCAACAATTAGTCACATTTGATACCATTAGAACTCTTTGGAGGTCTTTTGAGAAAAGAGAACTAACCAAAGGACTCCCAACCTCATTGATAACCGTCAAACACAAGACCACATGATGGTGGTTATATGTTCAATCATTAGTTCTCCACCACCCTTTGTCATCCTCCCCTATAGATAAGTCGTCGTCAATACAATTTAAACGCCTTCCGCCCTTACACCCATTTTTACTACACATTCTGGAATGGTACTGTAACACCCTGTCTCGGGTAGTTTCATAATGTAGGGATGCGACCCGAGGATCAAGTATCATAAGGCTTCGGGCCATGGGAATAAGAGGTTTAGACCCATCCGGTACTGAATAATGTAGGTTATGGGTACCGAGTGTTTGGTTTGTCTTTTGGAGCTCAAGGGTATAACGGTAAAGTCATGGTATGGGCTTTACTTGAATTTTGTATTTCATTTCATAAAGTTTCAAGGCAAAGGAGAGTTAATGGGATTGTAGACCTTCTCATTACCTTTCCGTGGTTATAAAGAATGTCGAAATCGGAGATGGAAGGAATAAGTTATGGCCTTCGAAAGAATGGTGGTTTTGGTCCCTAACTGAGTATGTTGGGTGTACTCTAGCAGTACGTTGGGCATACTGGCTCGATGTCTGGATCACAGAGGCACCCACGTATGTCGGGCGTACTGCCAACAAGGGCAAACCCAAATTTTTAGGGTTTGTGCCCTATTTAAACACCTTAAGTTGCTCCTAGACTCTCTTATGACCAATTTCCAGCTCTCCAAACCCTAAGAATGAAACCCTAATTGTCTTTTGAGTGTTTTGAGCTTAAAAGTGAACTTTGAGGGTGTTTTTGGTGATTTTGAAGGAAGAGGAACTCTTGGAAGTTGCATTGGTGTGGCTAGAGCTTGTGGATCCATAATCATCATCAACTTAGAAAGCTATTTGAGGTATAAATCTCTTAACTTGATTGTTAATTTTTTTTATATCAAGTTAGAGCTTGTTTTTGTGCTTTTTATGGTCCTTTAAGTCTTGCATGAGAGTATAAGCTACTCCAAAAGGATAAGGATGATAGATCTTAGCATTTTTGAGGTCCTTTGTTCATAAAAAATGCGATCTTGATGAGTTATAGTGGACCATGCATGAGTTAGAGTTTTTATTTTGAATTTTATTGAGTATTGGGTCCCATTAAGCCATGCAAATGAGTAAAGTTGCCAACTTTACGTGTTAAGACACCATTTGAGATCAGATATGAGAATTAGACATAGCGGCTTAACCAATTAAGCTCTTAATTGCGAAGAGTGTGCATGTTATGAGTACGTTGGGCGTACCCAACTCGTACGTGTCACACCCCCAAACCAGACGGCGGAAACATCCGGAGGTAGATGACTTCATTTGTAGTATCACAACACATGCATTATAGTAATCAAAATACAAACAACAATTGCATTAATAAGTATAAGTTTTTACATGTGTTCAATCAATGTATATCGACACCAAAATCCTCCTTAATAAATGAAGGTTTTTTTTGCCACATGTCAATCTCTCATGAGTTTTGACACTTGTCATTTTATGGTATTTTTGAAATAAATATTATCCGCTTGTCAAATTTTGGTTTGTTTCAGTTTTTAAAATTAAAGTCATATACTTATATATGTAAAGTATTAAATATCATATATATGATATTAAATTGCAATAAATATGTTTTTTCATTATTTTAAAGTTGTACATTAAAAAATATTTTTTCTATTTACACTTTAATGTTTAATCTTTTTTAAATCAACCCGTGTAATACACGAGTTTAACACCTAGTAGTTATAGAAAAGAAGAAGACATGACTCAAAAATAGCTCCATCTTCTCAAAAGCTCGGGGAGTACCTGTCTACTGATTCCCTGAGAATGCAAGTAATTTGAAAAAAGAGTATCAACATAAAGTTGAGTGAGTGCATAAGTGTTTATGTTTGAAAGTATGTTTCTCGTTTCTTAAAATAAGTAAACTGTTCTAGAAAATCCTATATTTTCTGCTGTATATGAAAAGTAGTTTTAATCACATAAAGCCATTATGTCTGTAAACCAATGTTCTATATTTGCATAATCTGTAAAAGTGAGAGTGCCTGGCTTCACCGGTTGTTATTGAATACTGAGATGTAATACTATAAACAGTATTTTGGTAAACTGGTACTTTGAAAATGTACTAATGTTTAGTTAATTATACACTAACCGTATTGTTAATATGTTTTTATTGAGTTATTATAACCATATTGAGACTAGATGGCCTAAAACAACGCTTTGAAGGCGTTAAAAGTTGTTGATAACAACTGTCACTCGTATGCGTGTATGCCCGGCTGTAGCTAGCAGTCTGAGTGTGAGGTTGTCAATCCCAATATAGATATATACACACTTGTTTCAATCCCTAATTGGAGATTCTGGTTATAATGTCAGGACTTTAACTATGTTGTTTAAATGGATTAACCAACCTGAATCAAATGACTCATAAAAAGCATATAGACGTTACGTGTATAATATAAGTGAAAACCCAATCATTCTAAAATAATGATTGATATTATGCTCCTGATTTAGTATTCTTAACATATATTTGAAAGCTGTATACCCTTAATTAGTTTTGAAACAAACCATTATTCTTGTAAAATGGTGTACTCTAGTATACTTGAATCGTGAATTAATGTTCTATGAATCATAAATTATACCTATTATAATTTATATGTACTTCTTGAATTGGTACTATATGTCATTAATGCAACCCCTTGCTCAGCATGTTATAAAGGGTATCTGAACTGAATGAAATAACTTTTATATTTATATATACATATACAAATATATATAAGTAAAATTTAAATGACATTCGAACAAATAACCGATACTATAAGCCCATATCCAAACAAGGAAAAGGAACCAAAATGAGTTATTAGTACGAAGCCCTTTAAATCTTATATATATATATATATATATATATATATATATATATATATATATGTGTGTGTGTGTGTGTGTGTGTGTGTGTGTATGATTTCTGGGGAAAAATATACATTTATAAAATCATTTAAAGAATTTAGCATTTTGAAATACTTTTGGTGACATGATGTCATTTTAACAAAATTTTGAAACCATTTGATTTGATGACGACTGAAATCCATTTTGATAAGATATATGGATTACTTACAATTAGTGAATGAATTATGGATGCAGATACGAAGTGTTGATACTTGAGAGCAAATGAAGAACTAAGGTTTGCAGTTGAGAGGAAATGAGGGTGTTTACGCTTGTGAAATGAGCAAATGATTTCATTTGTTCCTTAAGTGTAAAGCATATTCATTTGTTCCTTATGTGACCTAGCATATTCACTTAATAGTTAGCTCACATTACTAAGAGTCCCACAAAGCACAGAGCAAGCAGCATTCAGACATGGAAAATCTAACCATCATATTCCAGTCAGATCATTCTATCCTCTAATCAGGAATCTGTACATGCAATTCAAAGGCTCATACAATCAGGCATAACCTAAACAGGCTTGCCTATCACAGAGTGATCAGTTTTAGCATGCAAGTCTACAAGCACATACAGTAGGCATATAAGGTATACTCCTAGATCCTCAGCCCTAATCTAGCATGCAGTTCTCATAATCATATCAGATCATAACATAACATGTATAGGTATCTTGGGGAAGACTTACTTGAGCTCGGCTGATTGCACGCATCACACACTTTGTTCTTCTCAAAGTTCTTTTCTCTTTTCAGATTCTTTTCAAACTCTTTTTTATAAAATGGTTTTACTTTTGAAAAAATTTCATACCAAGCCTTTAGTTTGAGTTCAGACACACCTGAGAGTATGTCCGAATCCATCAAACCAAGGCTTTGATACCAACTTGTAACGTCTCAAAATTCAAGGCCAAAAATTTCATTTTTAAATAAGTTATTACATAAAACCATCAATATAAAAACATTCATAATAATATCTCGTGTCAAACCAAAGTGTCAGTAATCAAAACATATTATCATAAAACCATATCAGAGTGTAATCCCAATGATCTCATGTGCGGAAAACATAGTGTGATGCGTTGCGATCGAGCCGGCTCCTTTCCTTTGAAAACAAAGTACTTGAAACCAAAACTGAAAACCGTAAGCACGAAGCTTAGTGAGTTCCCCCACCATACCACATACCATATAATCACATAACATACATATATTGTCAAGCATATATGGGTGCCTGACCTACCCTTCGGTCCTCTCGACCGGATACTGGCTAGCATATCTGGGTGCTGGCCTCCCCTTCGGTCCTCTCGACCGGATACTGGCTAGCATATTTGGGTGCTGGCCTCCCCTTCGGTCCTCTCGACCGGATACTGACTAGCATAACTGGGTGCTGGTCTCCCCTTCGGTCATCTCGACCGGATACTGGGGACTATTTCACCCCTAATAATACCACATAACACATATCACATAATCTATCTAACATGGCTGGGCATGACTACCCCTTCGGCCCTATCGACCGGTAATCTGGGGACTATCTCCCCTACTGTCACTAGCACATAACACCATATCATAGTAGCACATAAACATATCAGGTAGTAGCAAACCTAGATGAATATCACAGAGACAATCATCTAATCATACAACTCCTACTAATGGGCCGACATTGTGACCGTAGAGCCACCGCTACTGGAAGGTAACTCACCTCACACTACTGAAGTCCCGAAGACACAATCCCACACTGCTGAAGTCCCGCAGGCTCAAGCCCACTAAAATATTATTAAGCCCATTAGGTTTTATTGGGTCCATTAGAGTCCATTAAGCTTCATTGGGCCCATTAGAGCTTCTTTGAGCCCATTAGGGTTTCAAGCACCCCTCCCAATCGAATCAACTCACAAGGCAACCACACCGCCACCCGACACGGCGGTCGGTGGCGGCAGCCACCACCACCACCCTAAGGTGGTGGTTTTGATTTTCCTTTCATTATTCCAGTTTTGAATTACATTTACAAGGCTAAATCTCAAATGTACACATACACCTACTAACACATACACAAAAACACAGTGGTTCATGGTGGCAGCCACCACCTCACGGTGGTGGCGGTGGCCCTTTTCTTGCTTTTCCGGATATACAAATCACACCCAACACACACACTTCCACAGAAAGCATTCCCATGTATATGCCTTGTCCGGAACAGGAGCACCTCCATTCTCTTGGCGGCGTTTGGCGGCGGCAGGGGTGGTTTTACGAGGACAACCTCCACCTCGTGGTGGTGGCGGTGGTTCCTTTGGGTTCCCAGCTGAGCAAACACATACACCCACTTCGTAGATATGAGAACGGTAGCAGCAACGACTAAAGGCGGAGGAAAACGATGACGGCGGAGGGGTGGCAACTGTGGTTTTAAGCTTGTTCGGCGGTCTTTCTCGGTGGCCCTAGATGTCGCCAGTAGCAGGGACTCAGCACGATTGTGACTCCGACAACAACAAAACGGCGACAGCGTCTATGGCAGCCGACATCGACTAGGCGGAGACAGCGGCAGCTTCGCTCGTTCACTCCTCATGGCCCCGTCGCCAAGATCTCGACTTGTTGAACCCTCCTTCGCCGGCAGCCACATGGTGGAAGTCTAGTGTCTCCATCTTTGCTCGCTAAACGGAAACGGAAGTGAAAGGGGGGGGGGGGGGGGGGTGATGGTGTCGATGATGGGAGACATAAGGTGGCGGCGGGTGTTATCCTTAAGGGTTAGGGTTAATGTTACCCTTATATATGGAGGCTACATGAGAGGTTGACGGGATTACCCGTGCTCCCTCAAACTTCTACTTATTTTACCAATGTTGGCCCCTCCTCAACGGATCTTTTCCAATTTAACCCAAAACTTACCCTTTTAGCCCCTGATTTCATAAAATCCTTTCATCCTAGGTACAATATTTACCAATTATACCCTTGCTTCCATATTTCCACTCAAATCCGATCCCTAATTTAACAAATAGCCCCTAGCCCTAAAATCTCTTCAAATGAAGTCCCCGAAGTTACCATTTAATCTCCGCCTTCATAAAATTTAGAAAACTAATTCGGAACTGACACATTTAACCCCCAACTTCTAAAATTATGACAATTAGCTCTTCGCCGTTTATATATAATTATTTATTTTAGGACTACAAGCCATTCATTAATTAATTAATTTATTTAATAAATAAACGGGGTTTTACATACAAACATGCAATACTACTATTATCATAATCAAGATTCATAACATTTATACCAAGAAGATACTCAACATGATCATAGTCAAATATCAAACATTTCATATAACATATCATAGTTGCAATTAATCGTATCAAGTACCAATATAGGCATATCAACCAAATTTACTAAGCATGCAAATATCACAGAAGGAAAAACAATAACATATCTCATATTGCACATATTGGCATAATCAACAATTAATAATATTCTAATCTGACTAATCGAGCCGTTTCCAAAAAATAGTTTTCGACTATGTATAAGGTTTATAAAAAGTCTATCGACTCACCTTGGAATTTGCAGATTAGATATTGCCCCAACCGTAATATTGAAACTCTTTAATTCAACAAAATACCTAAACAGTAATTTAATTCCATTAAAACATATATATTTTTCTTATAAGGCTCTTACTTCGTTGAATATCTAAAACAGACATAAATTTATATTTAATCTATGCTTTAACCTTTGAGTATTTAGTAATATAAGAATGAAAAATGCAAATATACGTCGTCTAATAACCTACGATTCCTATTGTACATTAGCAACTCTTACAAGTACATAATCAACGGTTTCATAAGATTTATTGTATATAAAAAATATACACCTAAACCTATATTTAATTATAAACATTTAATATGCAAGATATAACATCACTAAAACCTTTTAACCACATTAAGGCTACTTCTTAAGCTTCGTAGGTTATTACATGTCAACAATATAATATTTGTATTTAGTTTATATGCAAACACAATGTACCAAAGAAAGATTAATCTAGGCTTATATTGTTAATTAAGTAAATAAATTTTTATTGTCAATTAAATCTCCTGGCCACAAACACGAACATGCGAAAGTATAGGTATGAATTTACATATGTCCTAAGGGTGGCTATATGTCCATTTGTTCCTGACATTGACATTGACATATATATATATATATATATATATATATATATATATATATATATATATATATATATATATATATATAATAAAAGAATAAGTTTAATCTTATATTGACAAGTGGCATACAATTAAAACTTTTCATTAATGTTATATATCACCTATCATGCCACTTGTCAACTCATTAATTATTCATTTCAAATTTTAAATTTTAAATTTCTACTTTAATTACATTAAATTAATAATTGATTATTCATTTCAAGTTTTAATTTTTAAATTTCTCATTTTAATTACATTAAATAGATAATTGATTAATTATTTTAAATTTTCGCACTTTAATTATATTAAATTCATAACATTATATTGAAAAATAAAATAAAATTAATACAGATTATACGATGATATAACTTCATGTATTTATTTAAATCAACGATTATAATTTTATATAACTAAAAAAATCTCTTAAGTAATAATTTATTGAAAATAATTGATTAATAATTTTGATTTTTTTAATATGAAATTTAATTAATTTTATAACCGTGGTTTTCACGGGTTATAGTTTTCACGGGTTATAAACTAGTATATATATGAACAAATTAGCTTATATATCACTTTTTATTTTTAATAACTTGCATGGAACCTATAGGAGACTAGGAGTGTGTTTGTTTCGTTAATTATGGCAATTAACAAGGTAGCAAAAAAAACGGTATCATGGGTTTTTAATGGATTGCATGCATAACACGAACCAAGGTTTAGCATCACTTCGATTTTTACATGTAGGTGTTCTACTCGGAGGACGATTGGGGTTTAGGAATCCATCAAAGGAAAATGGCAACAAGGTTCATGAACAGGGAAAGAAAGAAAAACATGGAGATCACATGAATCCGAATTCCATCGGAAGGAAACGCGGAAGGATAAAACTTACCGGGTAGTATACAAGTGCAATTCTTCTGTTTAATTGCGTTTTATCCAAGCCCCTCTATGAACCCTAAACCCACCAAAGTCCTACCCGTCGCCCAAAAAGAAACTTCACAGCTCCCTTCCTGCTCTTAGCTCGATCCCTATATTTGTTTCCGTGTCTCTTCTCTCAAACGAGGCTCTTTACAAAAAGGGTTATTCTTGGTGTTTGCGTTGATAACGGAAGGAAGAGGAAAAAGAAACGACTCTCAAGGGGTTTCTTATCGTTTTTTTTCATATACCGAAGTTACAAAACGTGAGTTACGAGCTTAAAGAATTTAAATCACCAATTTAATTCCAATTTATAACTATGGTCCTTGAACTTTGATACATACTCCAATAATAACCCCAAACATATTAAATATGATTTCCTCTTTTTCTTTTACAATCGTTTAATAAGATTTAAATAAAAATATAAGAACTATCCTTTAATCATTTTGAATTACTAATTAAATCCTATATAATAATTTAAATATTAAGTAAATCTTTTAAATCGTAATTAATCTTTTTTTTTTAATGTTATTATATAATAAGCATATAAACCGACACGAAACATACCTACAACTTGATCATATATAACGGAAGACTAACATCGTTAACAAGGAGATTTTTTGGGTCGTTACACACTGGGCGTAAGTCTTAGTACGATTGGCGTACTCAGCTGCCCTGACTTTTGTTGACTTTTGGGATTTGTGTAATATTTGGACTATTAGAGTGCGTTTGGTATAGAGAAATAGAATTGCAATAGAGAATGTAAATGCAGAGAAAGAGAATTAAGCTAAGGAAATAGAATTGATTCTATTGTTTGGTAGAACAGAGAATTCAGTAGAGAATTGTTTCTGAGAATCATTTTTCTTGTTTGGTTGTGTTAAACAATGAAATGGACATGAGTTTATCACCAACCTCCTTAAAAGTCTCTTTCATTTCTTTCGTTGTTTCAATATAATAGCTTTCAGCATCATCAATTTTATTTCTTTTACGTTTAATATTGACACTAGCAATCTAGTTGTTCAACCTTTAAACAATTATTATCACCACATAATGAATAAAAGTTTTACTCAAGAATAATCGAATAATCATAAATTTTTTCAATCAAGACATCACTCACACGTAGAAGGTTTATTCTTTTGTTTGAAATCGTTCATGAATTAAAATCATTAGCAACATGATGCAACTTGTAACACCTTGTTTATTAAATAAAATAAATGAGCAAATTAATAAATTAATAGTAGCCTTAAATCCGTAATAATATAGCAATGTGTTGGTCACGAGGGTTAATTGTTACAGTTTTAGAAGTTGGGGGTTAAAAGTGCAAGTTCTAAAGTTAATTTGAAAAGGATTTCAGAAGTCAAGGTGCATTTGGTAAATTTTGGATTTAATTGAAATAAAATCATGAAGAGAGGGGTTGAATGGTAAGTATTGGACTAAAGTTGAAAAGATTTATGGAGGCAAGGGTTAAAGTGTAAGTTGGGATTTAAATTGAAAACAATTATTGTGGGGAGGGACTATTATTGAATAAATAAATTGAAGTTTTGAGTCACGAGATATAATCGATCCCACCCTTTCCCTCTCGTGAACGAATGCAACCCTAACCCTACTTCCTTTCACTTCAGCAGCCGCCACCACCAAGAGCTTCCTCAGCCGCCGCCTTCATCGCCATGTTGCCCGTCGTCTGCTACCTCACCGTTGGAGCGCCGACGAGCACCACCACTTTGTTGCTGCCGGAGGTGCGCTGTACAACCAAGGAACCGCCAAGGTCCATCCGCCATGCGTGAAGACAGCCTTCACCCCATCCCCCTTCGTTCGCTGCTCCGACCAGTCAGGATACCCTTTGCCGCCGCTCCTTGTCGTCTAATCGCCACAACAATGCTGCTGTCGGAGATGTGTGCACCGGAGAACCACCGAGGCTGAGGCTACTGTTGTGTTCTTCCTTCTCCCAAGACATTCTTCGCCCTCCGTCATCATTCACCTCCTCCCGTTCTTCTCCGACTGTAGCTAGTTGGAGTCCGCTGCCACCGCCGCCGTGGTGTTGTTGATGCTGTTGGACGCCATGTTGATGTTGCTGCCGAACCGTCGTGAGCCACCGGGTAGGTGGTTGGGTCTTTTGTACAAACTAATGAGAAACGTGTGTGGGGCTGTATTTCCATATTTAGTGTGTGATATGTGTGTGTTGTCTAGCCGGGATTCCCAAGAACAGCCGTCGGCCACCGCTAGGGTGGTTATGTGCGTGTGTTATGATTAGTTAGCGTGTGTGTGTGTGTGATTATTTTGAGTTAAGCACTGTAATTGTAATTAGCAAGATGAATAATAAAAAGAAACTCAAAACCACCACCGTAAGGTGATGGCCGCCGCCGTGAGCCGCCGTTGACCACCACTACCCGAGGTGGTAGTGGGTGGTGCCCCTCAAGCAAAACCATAATGGACCTAGCAAAACCCTAATGGGCTTAAAGATTTATTTTTTGGCCTATTGGGCCATGTTTGAGTGAGAAACCCTAATTAGGGTTTAGAAAACCCTAATTGTGACTAATTGGGCCTTAGACTTATTGGACCCACTTTTGGGCCATTGAGATTGGATTGTGTATTAAGCCCAATTTCTCCATATCAATTATCTAGTAGAGTAAAGGACTTAATGGATTAAGTCCTTAATGGGCCAAGTGAGAAAAACCTAATATTCACTTAGGCTTTGTGTTGGGCCATCCAAGAATAATCATTTGGACTAGAGTAATTAGTTGGGCTTTAGGGTAAGGCCCATATGAAGGATTGGGCCCAATTTGGAAAATTGGGCCATAGATAGGCCATAGTTTGGGCCTAGATGGTTGTATGATATTAGGCCCTTAGAATGAGACATGTTGGACTGGACTGAATAATTGGGCCTTAAGGAAGTCCATGTAGAGGTTTGGGCCCAATTTGAAAAATTGGGCCATAGTTAGGCCTTGGTCCATTATTAGACTTTTGGGCCTTTGGATTGGGCCTTGGGCTTGAGTCAAGCTAAGATAGGGGTAAAGTAGTCTTTTATCCTAAGTATGGACTTATGATTATGAGTTGGAACCCAATTATTAATTGGGTGTTATTTTGATGTTGACAGATCAAGAATCTGTCATCCAGCAGCTATGGTTTTGTCAGCAGGACTTCAGCAGTGTGAGGTGAGTTTCCTTCCAGTAGGAATGGGTTTACGGCCACAATGCCGGCCCGTTTAGTTAGCAGTAGTTCCGGACTACAGTCTGATGCAGTAGTTCAGTATGCTTGGTGTCTTTGTGATACAAGCATGGTATGAGTTATGTGTTCCGGACTATGGTCCGATGCAGTATGCAGTATATGTGTTCATATTATATGCTATGATTATGTTATGTGATGTTCAGTTAGTTCCGGACCTCGGTCTGATGCAGTAGTTAGAGTGCTTGATGTCTTTGTGACTCAAACATGTTTTGTGTTATATGTTCCGAACTCTGTTCCGACGTAGTATGTAGTATATGTATTCATGCTAGTTAATATGTCTATGATATGTTATGTTCAGTCAGTTTCGGACTTCGGTCCGATGCATGGGACGGGGTCCTAGTATGTTCCGGACTTCGGTCTGATGCAGTTAGTTCCCGACTTCGGTCTGATGCAGGGGACGGGGTCCCAGTCAGTTCCGGACTTCGGTCCGATGCAGTTAGTTCCGGATTTCGGTCCGATGCAGGGGACGGGGTCCCAGTCAGTTCCGGACTTCGGTCTGATGCAGTGGGCAAGGCCCAATATATGTTTATATGTTATTGTATGGTATGTGGTAGATTGGGGGAGCTCACTAAGCTTCGTGCTTATAGTTTCAGTTTTGGTTTCAGGTACTCAGTTTTCAAAAGAGGAGCTCGGGAAGATTGCAGTGCACATACCATTTGTTCAGCCTGGGATGTTTATACTCTGATATACTTGACAATCGTTATAATATTTTGAGATACATTGCTTATGATTTTTATATGAGGTTTATTGACTATGGTTTTTATTATTAAATTAAACGAAATTTTTAGACTGTATTTTTGGGTCGTTACACAACTGTAAAGTGATTAATTAGAAGGACCATTCAAAAGGAATAGAGGTAAGAACACACTCTAAAAATTCCCAATACAATCAACAGTCGTAAATTGGTTTTAGAATTTTCATTCCCAAATAAAATTTAAAAAAAAACCTTGTGTTTAAAGTCTTGCTATAGTGCTACAAATCTCCATGATCAACACACAAAAAAGAAATTGAAAAGAATGCATATAATTTAATATTTCTACACATAAAACAAGATATGATAAATTCAAAAGCACCGAAGCAATTGCTTTTCAAAATCGCAAATTGGAACAATTCAAACAAACGTAGGTTGGAATCAAATAAAAATAAACGCATGAACAGTTCTATGTAACGCAACGCAGTAGGGTTTATCATAAAAACTTATGTGAGTGAGGGAATGGATCGTATTGAATTGACTCAAAACAAAAACAATCAAAAATCAAGGGAGAAGATTCGAACGTGTGACCCATTATAGAAGCATATAACATGATACTAATTCTCCGCTTTTTTTATATTTCCCTGGGAATTGTTTCTCTCCTTTTCTCTATAAAATTTAGAGAATTAATTTGGTGGAAATTGAATTAAATTATTCCCCATTCTCTCTTTTTTAAGTACTAACCAAACAAGAGAAATGAAATATATTTCATTTCTCTACTACTAATTATCTCTACCAAACATGGCCTTAGGGTTTTGGTCCTTGTTGGGCTACTAATCTTTCTGACCTAGGGTCATTGTTAGACTTTAGGCCTTCTTGGATTTGGGCCCATAATGGGCTTTAGGTCTCATTTAGGAATTTGGGTCATATTGGGCTTTTAGAGCCATTGGGTTGGGCCTCGGTTATTAGGCCAAGTGAGGAAAGAGTAAAATGGTTTTTTACCCTAGGAGTTGGACAAATGAATCAGATTCCTAGTTATTGTTTATGGCCCAATTATTAATTGGGGTTTTATTTGATTGATTAGCATGAGGATTATTCGGATCAACAGTCGGAACGTTTATCTGTTTTTCAGCAGTTTGATGTAAGCTTCCTTCACTATAGTCGTGGGTCGAAGGCACCAATGTCAGCCCACTAGATTATGTTTGTAGTAGGATGATTGTTTTCGTGACAATTACCTGTTGTGTCTGTATCTGCTTGATGTCTCTATGACTATTATTGTAATGATTATATGTGTAGTGGTAGGGGTGAAATGGACCCGATACTGGTTGAAAGATACCGAAGGGGTGGTGATATAGACCTAGTATCGGTTGAAAGATATCGAAGGGGGCTGAACTTGACCCAATACCAGTTGAAAGATATTGAAGGGGATAAAATAGACCCAATACCACTTGAAAGATACTGAAGGGGGTGAAATAGATCCAGTACTTGTTGAAGGATACCAAAGGGGGTGAAATAGACTCAATACAGGTTGAAAGATACCAAAGGGGGTGAAATCGACCCGGTACCGGTTGAAAGATACCGAAAGAGATGAAATAGACCCAATATGTTTTTTGACTGTTATATATATATATATATATATATATATATATATATATATATATATATATATATATATATATATATATATATATATATATATATATATATATATATATATATGGTATGAGGTATTTTGAGGAACTCACTAAGCTTCGAGCTTATAATTTTCAGTTTATGTTTCAGGTACTTCCGGTTCGAAAGAGAAGAGTCTGGCTTGATCGCAGCGGATCCACCCATGTTTCCGCAACTTTATGATTTTGAGATTGTACTCTGATTACTATTTCGCTCTTATATACTTTTGAATGATTGAAAAAGATAAATGGTATTTATGGTTGATTTAAAAAAAATGAAATTTTTACCTTCTAATTTTTGGAATATCATAGGCACACTTAGTTTGTTTTTAAATTCCTCTAGAATTCCTACATGCGATTTCACAAAACCTTTATAGATCATTTAAATTTTAGACCCTTTTGATTTCTCACTTTTTGATCCCTAACTTGAACAAATGGATAATAAGACGAGAGAGATTGATGAGAGGTAGATGTTGGATTAGTATCATACATCAGCTCGTTCGCAAAGCAACTAAAAGAAGTAAAAACGTGATTACAATTTTAGTCCAGTGGTAGAAATGTCATTTTACTTGTATTTAACGGAAAATTCTAACAAAGTTAACGGGTAGACAAATTGTGCAATAACTGAAAACCAAAGGGACTAAAATGGCACAAAATAAAAACGTGGATTAAAATTGCAGTATTCGAAAAACCGTTGGGACAATTTCTGAAATTAGTCAAAGCTTTATTAAAAGCTATGGGAATGCTCGAATGCCTTTTTACCGACATATAAAACTAGAAGTGTCAGCGAACAACCCAGTGTGACCCACATCAACACATTAGAAATGTGTAGATCTAGGTATCAAGAGCTTACGACACGTTACATGATCGAAGAAGATTGCCTATAAAACCGATAGAGATAACACAAGGTGACATCGATCCAATCTCCTGCTACACAAACACAAGAGTACTCTCACAGTCTCACCCACAGCACAACAACGCAACAACCATGGTCAAAGCAATTAGAGTCCATGAGCATGGCGGCCCTGAGGTCAACGTTCACCTTCTTTAATTGTTTCTCGCTTTCTTTAATTGATTAAAAGACTAATGGTGTTAGTTTCTGTTACAGGTGTTGACATGGGAAGATGTTGAAGTCCCAGATCCAAAAGAGGGAGAAATCAGGTTGAAGCAAAAGGCAATTGGTATAAATTTCTTGGATGTGTATATGCGTCGAGGGCACTACCCTCAACCTGTACCGTTTACTCCAGGTATGGAAGGAGCCGGAGTTGTAACAGCTGTCGGTGCCGGAGTAACCAGCTGCAAAGTTGGAGATGTTGTGGCTTACGCTAGTGGGCAGGTGGGTTCTTATGCCGAAGAGAGAATACTCCCCGCAGATCAAGCGGTGCCTGTCCCTTCTTCTGTTGATCCCGTTGAAGCAGCTGCTGTCATTTTTAAGGGACTCACAGCATATGTCATGATCCATCGAGCCTTTAAGGTGACAGAGACACATCCAAATTAGTCTTGATTTATGTGTCTATCTGTACTATGTAGATGATAAAACTTGCTTAAATATTATATTAATGGAGCAACGATTTGGATAGGTTGAACCTGGGCATACAATCCTGGTACACGCAGCGGCAGGTGGAGTCGGATATTTGATCTGTCAATGGGCAAGTGCGATCGGAGCCACCGTGATCGGAACAGTGTCGACCAAGGAGAAGGCTGTGCAGGCGAAAGAAGATGGATGTGAGCATGTGATTCTTTACAAAGATGAAGACTTTGTGAAACGTGTGATGGAAATAACATCAGGCAAAGGGGTGGATGTAGTCTTCGATGCCGTTGGGAAAGACACCTTCAATGTAAGAATCATATTAATCAATTCCATATGTAATTCTTTTTGATTTTTTGGCTCCAATTTATAAATGTAACTAACAATGATGATGCTGTGTACGTTTTGAAATATGAAGGGATCATTGGAGTGCTTAAAAACACGAGGATACATGGTGGTTTATGGGACTGCATCAGGTGAACCAGAACCGATAAGTGTGACTAAACTAGCACCCAGATCTATCTATCTTACATTTGCATCACTCGGGGAATACATAGGAGGTAATCGAGAGCATCTGCTTATAGCTGCTGAAGCCTTGTATTCTAATGTTGCAAAGGGAGTCTTGAAGGTTCGTCTTAACCATAAGTATCCTCTGTCTCAAGCAACCCAAGCTCACATTGCTCTTGAGAGTCGAAAAACAACAGGTTCGGTTGTGTTGATCCCAGACGAGGAGTGATTCCCTTCATGTTTTCTGTTTTGAATTTATTTACTTTTTGTTATTTATGTTCATGTAATTCTCTTGTCTTCATGTTTTCTGTTATAGATTTATTTACTTTTTGTTATTGTTATTTCTGTTCATGTAATTCTCTTGTGCATTAAAGTAAAGTGGTATGAATCATTGGTCCACTAACGTTTTCTAATATTTATATTTTAGTGGTATAGATACTTTATCATCATTATACTTTTACTTTCTCTAAGATACAAATTTAAACAGTTACATACTTATATTTATTCTTATTCTCATTCTTATTCTTATTCTCATAATATATAAATATACGATAGAATAGTTGTGTTTCCTTCAAATGCGTTTAATTTTGAAGTATGTTGTAGAAAACAAATACTAACAATTTAAACCGGTTAAATGTCTATGTAGCCTAACCATGTTACATGTTATGGTTTAAATGGTTTTTTTTCTTTGCATTTTAGGGGAACAAATTGTTAATTTACCTATTCTTAAAGTCATTATGTTCAAACTGAAGGGGTGAGTGAGTAAATCCCGCCCTAATCAGCAGGTTTTAAGCTCACCTTATGTTGTAGAAAAACGAATAATAACAATTTAAACTGGTTAAATGTCACTGTAGCCCAACCATGTTACATGTTATGGTTTAAATGATTTTTTTTCTTTGCATTTTAGGGGAACAAATTGTTAATTTACCTATTCTTAAAGTCATTATGTTCAAACTGAAGGGGTGAGTCGGTAAACTCTGTCCTAGTCAGCAGGTTTTAAGCTCACCTCATCTAAAAAATATGTAAACTAAGATTCCACATCACCTTGTCGTTAAATGAGCTTGCCCTACAAATCTTTTCATAAAGAACAGTTGTTGTCTTGTTCTTCCTTTTTTTGTCTTATTGTTCCCCTAAAGTCTCGATACCATTGTCGTTTATATGAAGATTGATGTTCACTTTGTTGAGTTTTTTACTAGGTACCCAGTAATTAGTTATACGGATGGAGCGGATCAAAGGTTTTAGGATGTCAATATTGTTGGAATGGACATGAACAAGTTTACGGGGTTCCTTGGAAGATTTGCAAACGAGAGGTGTGTGAATGTTAATTTTTGCATGCCCAAAATGGAGTTTCTTGATGGATTGAGGATATTAGCTAATGAAATAGATTACCAGGAGTTCATTGAAGTTTGGTATGTTGTTGCTTGTGTCGTCATGGATGTATACATGGATCATTTTAGTGTAAATGTACATCAATGGATTATCAATGAACAATTTGATATAAGTGGTGTGGAAGACAGCCATTCAGGGATAACTTAAGTTAATGAAGAAGTGCATGGTGAGGGAGCTGTTCAGAATGACCCGGATGAATTGCAAGGTAATATACACGATGATCTTGAACATGTAGATTGCATTACAATGACTAAGAACATGAATGGTGTGTTTTTGAGCAAGCTATGACCTAAGGTGTAGTCAACCCCAAACAGTCCACCTCATGAGGATCCATATGTTAAGATGGATGACAATGAGACAAATCTTGAGGAGCTATCTACATATAATGAAAATGTGAATTGGAAAAATAAAGACCTATCTTAGGTGTGCGATTTGATAGTCCAAAACAGTTAAAGCATATGTTATGTAATTATGTTGTTGTTAATGGCTATCAGTTGTGCTAAAAAAATGACAGTAGAAGACTTTTAGTTAACTGTTGTTCTGGGTAGTGTAAGTTTAGATTGTGGGCTTCATGGATGAGTGAAGAACATTCTTTCCATATTAAGTCCTTAATAGATGAGCATAATTGTGCAAGAAATATTAAATTGGGTTCAGTTGTTAGTTATGCTTGGATAGGTAACCATTTCATAATTGAGTTCTTACATAAACAAAAAATAAGTGTTAGGATGCTTAGGGAAGAGGTCAAACAGACTTTTGGTATTGATGTGAGTATAGATCTGTGTAGGAGAGCAAAAAAGCATGTTATTTAGTTACTTGAAGGCATATTGGGTGAGCATTATACAAAGCTTTGGTCATATGGTGAGGAGATAAGAAGATCAAACCCTAGATCTACTGTGACAATGGATGTCAATAGTACACCAGATGAGAAGACATATTTTAGTAAGTTTTATGTATGTTTTGAGGGACTAAATCATGGTGGTTAAGCAGTTGTAGAAGAGTAATAAATCTGGATGGTTGTTTCCTGAAGGGGTTATGAACCGGAGAGTTGATATGTGCAGTTGGCAGGGATGATAATAATCATATATTCCCAATCACATGGATAGTTGTTTGTGTAGAAAACAAAGAGAATTGGAAATGGCTTTTGGAGAATTTAAAAGATGACTTAGGAATGGAAAATGGTTTTCGATTTACATTGATGTTAGATCAACATAAGGTATGTCCCTTACTTGTATTCTCTTTTTAACTGGTTTTTAGTTGTACTTTTTTTTACAAATTCAACTCTTTATGTATAGGGACTGTTGGAGGTTCTGAAAGAGATTTTCCCTACTGTTGAACGTAGACAGTGTGCAAGGCATATTCTTGCCAACTTCAGGAAAAGATTCTCCAGAGTATACTATGTGAAGATGTTTTGGAAGGTATGCAAAGCATCTACTGAGCCTTTATTTAATGCATCAATAAAGGAAATCCAACTTCTTAATCCTTCAACCTTTGAATATCTAATGGAGAAGAGCCCACAATCATGGTGTAATGCTTTCTTTCAAGAGGGCATGATGTGTGATACAGTAGAAAATGGATTGTCAGAGAGCTTTAACAATTCCATAAGAGATGCAAGGAAAAAACCAATCATCACTTAGAAGAGATTAGATTGTATGTTATGGAAAGGCAATTTAATCTGAGCATGAAAGGCAGTTCATGGCCTAAATTTAAACATTGACCATCAATTACAACATTACTTAATCAATTGAAAAAGGCTCAAAGGTAAAAAAAAATAAAAATTTATTTGTTTGCCTAACATCAACACTACTAAACATATACTAACTTCTATACAATGTTATTAGATATTAATAGCTTTTACTAACTTGTTTAAACCAGATTGAGACAAGAAAATTGGCAGAGTCTTTTGTGGTGGATTTGGACACGAAGACATGTTCTTGTAGAGTATGAAAATTAAATGGATATGGGTGTGTGCACTCAGTTGCAACAATATCCTACCTAAAAAGAGATGTTGGAAGTCATGAGGATTACATGTTCTTTGGAATTGTTTACAGGAACACTTACAAGTATCCAATGCATGGGATGAATGGTAGCAGTATGTGGCCATGCACTGATTTCATATCACCACTTCCACCTTTGAGGAGAAAAACGTCAGGCAATCCAAAAGTTAATAGAAGGAAGGACCAAGTGAAAAGAGTATTAGACACACTGTGTCAAAGTTAGTAAAGAAAATTATATTTAGTGTATGTAAACAAGTTGGTCATAACAAGGTTACACGTCCTCAAGTTAAGAAACCCAAAAAAGTTGATAAGCCCAAAAACTCATTGTGAAGAGAAATAAATCAAGTAGTAAAGATGTTAAAGGGAGGGGGATGGAAGTAGTGGTGTAAAATTAAATGAAGCTGCGGGAGCTGAAGAGAAAGAAAAAACAACGAGTACACAGAAAAGGAAGATTTTTTAGAGGATTATCAAGAAAAAATTGGCTAAAAGGGTTGAAGGGAAAAATGGAGAATTCAGGTGAACATCCAGTGGATATTGATCAGGGAAAACTGGTTGTATGATGTTTGATTTAAGTTTGTTTGTTAGACTACTATGTTGGTTGGGTTTAACTTTGATGAATGTTATGAACGAAACTTGGTTGTTAGACTAATATGTTTGTTGTCATTTGCATGTATGAATCTAATGGACATGCATAGTTATATGAACCATATTATATGTTATTGTAATATAATGAGGTCACATCACTAGTACAATTGTTTTATGTTGTATATTATTGTATTTGTATGTGGGTGCAATTTTTTTTATATTGTAAGTTACATGTTGGATTTTATTGTATGGACACTTATATCACAAATATAAACAATTGTATGTGTAATGTGAACACAACACAATATCATTTTCATTAAATAAAAAAACGATTTCAAATCCATTACACATACATTGGTATTCATAACATGAAACATGAAATTAGAATGTTAAACATAACATGAAAAATCCATTACAACTTATAGACTAATATGACAAAGAAAACTGCCTAATTTATAAATAACTAAATTTTCAACTTCCTAACATTTGATTGAAGCTTCTTATTTGACATAACCAAAGTTGTAAACAACTATTCGCCACTACTTGTGTTTGTAACTGTAACACTCAAAGTTTTGAAGACCAAGAAAGGGAAGAAAACCCTAAGTTTAGGGGTCGACTCGGCGAGTCCAAGGAGGGACTCGGCGAGTCGGAGCGGGATCCGGGTCGAAGAGTAAGTGACCAACTCGGCGAGTCGGCCAAGTGGACTCGGCGAGTCTGGTCTGTGCGTGGAAAACCCTAAATTCGGGACTTGGAGCCTATATAAACGTCTTAATCTCCTTCCTAGGGTTCCTTACTGCCTCTTAAGCCCTATATATCAAACCCTAGTCGCCATATCCTCTATTTGAGCCATTTATTGTCTTCAAGAGTGCATTAAGCTTGGAGAAAGAAGAAGAATCTTGAGAGTGCAAGAAGGGGGGCTGTAGATCTGGGATTTGGAAGTCATTTCTGAGCTTTTGGAGGTATAAACTAGTTCCTGGACCCTTTTTGCATCTAGATTTATGTGTGGTTGTTGGGGCTCTTTAGCCATAATGATATTATTTTGAGTTAGGAGCCGGATCTGGAGTTGCTACTTCAGATCCAAGTGTGTTATGGACTGGAGAAGCATAAAGTATCAGCCCTTGAGTCGATTTTGAAGCCCCTTAGCCTTAAACCCTAGTTTATGGTGCTTTTTGCCTAGATCTCCCTCTCTACACGTAAAGTTTGCAACTTTACGTGGGGGATAGGCTTGGGAAGGGTAGATCTACAGTTTGGAGTCCATGCATGACTCAAAAAGTCCTCTGGATGTATGTAGATCTGAATGGACTCGGCGAGTCCTTTGAGTGGACTCGGCGAGTAGCTTGAAGATGAGGAGGAACTCGACGAGTGGGATGAACAGCTCGTCGAGTCGGATGAAGATGGGCATGAACTCGGCGAGTTGGATGAACAACTCGGCGAGTTGGATGAAGATTGTCGTGTGCTCGGCGAGTCTGTTCTTAGACTCGGCGAGTCAGGTCGCGTAGTCCCAAACCCTTCGAGTTAAGACTCGAGTCAGCGAGTCGAGCAAGGACTCAGTGAGTTGGTCAGGACAGGATTCGGGAATCTGTGGACTCGGCGAGTCAAGTCGCGATTGGAAGGACTTTGAGCATAAGAACTCGGCGAGTCAGTAAGTGGACTCGGCGAGTAGGGTTGACCTGGAAGGTTGAATTTGACCAAGACTTTGACTTTGACAAGAGTTGACTTAGTTGACCTTTGAAGGTCAGATAGACTAAGTGTTATGTTGATATTGGTAGCTCGGGGAGCTAGAGGAGCAGCAGTCCGGAGTTAGTGGTCAGGTAGCGGTCAAAGGAATTAGCAGCAGCAGTTCAGCAGTATCAGGTGAGTTTCCCTGTGTATGAATGGGTCTACGGCCACAATGCCGGCCCATGTAGTTATGAGTAAAAGATCAGGGGTTAGCCCTAGGCCCAGTATGCTAGTATGATATTCGGGACGAGGTCCAATGATAAAGGGCGGGTGCCCAAGGAATGGTTTATGTGTTAGTTTATACTTGTTGTCTGTGTGATACTTGTATGTGCCTGGTAGGGAGGTGAGTGTGGGCGAGGTCCCGTATCTCACCAATAGCAGAGTGTGGATGGTGTTCCACATCTCAGTAGCAACAGAGTAGGGGCGAGGCCCAAGTTAGGGAAAGAGTGGGGGTGGGTTGGGCCCGTACCCCACTATCATCAGGAGTATGGACAAGGTTCCATGACTCATCAGTAGCAGGACAAGGGTGGGGCCCAGAGATAGGCGAGGCCTTAGAACAAGAGCCGTTAGTATATGTTTAGCTTATGTGATGTTATGTGATATGTGTATGTGCTATTATATGTTAGTGGGCGGGGCCCTATGACAGGCGAGGCCTAAGTAAAACAGATATGTATCCGAGCGGGGCTCGAAGCCAGGCGGGGCCTGGGGCGGCGGGGTCGTCGTAGCGGGCGAGGCCCGAGGTAGGGGGCGAGGCCCAGGATAGCGGGCGTGGCCCGGTATGTGCAGTATGTGGTTCGCATGGTATGTGGTAGGGTGGGGAACTCACTAAGCTTCGTGCTTATGGTTTTCAGTTTTGTTTTCAGGTACTTCCGGTAGCGGAGGGAAGAGCTCGGGGTGATCGCATGGCACACACCATAGTTTAGACAGCCTGGGAATGTTTACTCTGATAACGAATATGTATTTTGGAAACTAATACTTTGTTTATGTTTTGTAATGATGAATTTGCTTAACGTAATGTTTTAATTAAAAGAAATTTTTAGTCTTGAATTTTGGGACGTTACAAGTTGAGCCTTGGTTTGAGGGATTCGGACATGCTCTCGAGCGTGTCTGAACTCAAATTGAGGGATTGGTATAGAAGTTTTCAAAATGAATACACAGTTTTGTAAAAAGAGAGTTTTGGAAAAGAAAACAGTTTTAGAAAGGCAAAAATAATTCAGAAAGAGAAGAACTTTGAAAAGAGAAAAAGGGTGTGGTGCATGCAATCAACCGAGCTCAAGTAAGTACCCCAAAATACCCATACAAGTTTATGTTATGATTATCATTTGATAGAACAGTATGCTAGATTAGGACTAAGGATCTAGGAATGATGCCTTATGTGCCTATTATATGTGTTTGAGCTGCATGATAGTGCTAATTAGACAGTAGTAGGATAGCCTGTTTAGGTTATGCCTGAGTTTATGAGTTTGTGTTGCATGTTAGTTCAGATTCTTGCTGTTTGGATATGATTGCTTGAGTATGTTGTGGTTAGATTTTCCCCTTGTCCGAATGCTGCTTGCTTTGTGCATCGTGGGATTTTGAGTGATGGGAGTTAGCCATTAGGTGGATACGTCACATCACATGTGATCAGGGTGAATAATCTCAGAGTGCTGGATTTGGCCCTATTGCGCAGCTCTTGTTTGAGTCCAACCGTTGTAGGGACGAGTCTTTTACTTGAAGGATTATCTGAGCCTCATCACATGTGATGGTATCCAGGAGATGGCTAATTGGCATCACAAGGAGACCTTCAGCAGCTGAGGACTGTTTGAGTTGAGTCAGAGGTTTCCCTAGGGTAAGCCTAGGATGAGATAGTGTTGGGAGCAGTAGTAGTGGATAAGGGACCTGGTGGAGTCAAAGCAATTCCTGAGGAAAATATGGATAGATGTGGAAGGTAGTATGGGCCCGTACTACTGAAAGCAGAGGATCCGTACTTGATTCGGGAAGGGCCAAGACAAGACCGGGAACCTAGTAGGGGGTGTGTTTGGTCTCGCAGCAGTGATGAGTTTTCTGATAGTGGTTGTGTTATATGTTTCAGCATGGTGACGTTGCGAGAGAGACCAACGGGCGGATCAGGCACCGGAGAGGGATCAGGCTCGGGTTCAGGGGCCGAGCAGCTCGAGGAGCGGATGAGAGAGTTGATATCAGCTGAGGTTACGCGCAGTATCCTAGCTCAGACTCCTGTGATCTTTGGCACGGTCAAGGAGGGTATACTGGAGATCTTGGATGAGAGGCTGGGAGCCTTCCGTACCAAGATGATGGCGTTGTTGGGAGCACGTACCTTGACATCTCGAGAGTTCAGGGCTTGCGGGGCACCAGATTATCATGGGGCTAGGGACCCTATTGCTAGTAGCAGATGGTTGGCTGATGTTGCCAATGCTTTTCGTACGAGCAAGTGTCCCGAGGGGGACAAGGTTAGACTCGCCTCCTGTCTTCTAAAGGACAGAGCGAGGGATTGGTGGGAGGAGATTGGTCATGCTTTGGGGGATGATGCCGCGTTGGACGCGATGACTTGGAGCAATTTCTCGGCTAGGTTCAGGGCGGAGTTTTCGCCGATTATTGAGGTGCAGCAGCTGGCACGAGAGTTTCAGGATTTGACACAGACTACTGAGACTGTGGTGGAGATCATCGCCAAGTTCAGGGAGAGGGCTCTTCTTGTGCCGCAGTATGTCGCAGATGAGGAGATGAAGAAGGCTCGGTACCATGAGATGTTGAGGGATGACATCAGGGAGTTCGTGAGCAGATCTAGCTGTAAGACGCTGGAAGATATGATTTCTCGGGCTAGAGAAAGGGAAATTGATTTGGAGCAAATCCGGAAGAGGAAGTCGGACGAGGTTCAGGTAGCTACGGGTTTGGGTCAAAAGGCCCAAGGGATCGGATTCGAGATCGAGGGATCATCAGGACCGCAGTCGGTGCGGAAAGTGTGGAAGGGCGCACGGGGGCACGTGCAGGAGTGGTAGCGGTGGTGAGTCCGGCTGTTTCAAGTACGGTCGGACTGGCCATTTCAGCAGGGATTGTACTGTTACCGCCACGCAGGGATCAGACTTGATATGTTTTCACTGTAACCAGCGGGGCCACAAGAAGGCCCAGTGTCCCAGTTTGTTTTCAGCAGGACGGGTGATGACACCCGCCCCTGCAACTTTGAGGATCACGGATGGCCATCAGGGCCGGGTAGAGGCACCTGCGACAGGGAGCAGGGCTTTTCAGATGACGACCTTGGAGACGCGAGCAACGCCAGACGTTGCAGGTATGCAATTTCCCCTTTCCAGTTCTTTTATTTATGCATGATTTTATTATTATGGTTCTGCATCATTATCGGTAAAAGTATTTTATTTTGAGTGGCTGATTGTGATCGAGTTATATGCCATCTGCATACCTTGGATATTTGTATGGTAGTTAGGGGATGTGCTCTATTGAAGAAGGTTTCGAAGGATGCAGTAACTGTAGCATGCTTGGGAGAGATTAGGTACGTCTCGCTAAGTTCGGAGTGGTACAACGATTGTGATGGATTGGCTAAATCCCTAGCTATGGCGGGCATGGGTTCCTCAGTAGATGGGTTATGGAATGGTAGCAAAGATCGGGATCTCTTTTGAGTATTGAGCAGCAAGGGGTAAGCAGGATCGAAGTGGGGGAGAATCCTCCGGGTGTGCCCAGAGAGGAGCACGCAGACCCAGAATGAGTACGTGACCTCCGAGAAGGAAGAGAAGTAGTTCAGCGTTTCATGGATTGTGGATTTCAGGGTTGGGAGTTTGAGAAACTCCCCATCAGCTAGTGCGTGTGTCGGTAATGGTTAGTTATGGTTGAGAATTCAGGTTGTGGATCGCCCGTAGGACTCGGGGAGTCGGAATGAGGATCTTGAGAGCTAATGGCACGTGGGTGCCTTCGTTCCAGCAGTCAGCAATGGATGGTGATGTAAGACTACGGGTAAGCCGTAGCATTCCTTAGTAGTTTTGTTAGCGGAGTTGGGGCGAGGCCCTTATCTCCTAGTGATCAGATAGGGATCAGGAATGGGTAGTGGACGAGAATGATATGGAGTTTCCCTGTATAGCCCTAGAGAGGCGAGACCTTGGGAGAGGCCGCTCCAGGATATAGTTGGGTGAGACCCGTGGGCGAGGCTCGAGCGAGAGTGATTAGACTAGTGGGAATAGAAGGATAGATGCGGGGGGGGGGGGGGGGGACCCGTGGGCGAGGCCCGTGAATTTTAGCAGCACAGGTGGGACCTGGTAGGGACCTTAGTGTCTAGTTAGGGGATCGAGAATCCCAGGTTTGTAGTGCATGAATAGCAGAGTAGATTGAGCAGTTATAGGTGATCGAAGCTCTTTGGAAGTCGCTGGGAGCGACTAGTGGTGGTGTTGGGACTAGCTACCGGTGAGAGCCAGTAATCCAGACAGTGATAGGATGGTAGGGACCAGGGTGGTCTCAGTTCATCCGGAAGGCAGACAATGAATAGCAGAATTTTATTCAGTCAGCAGTACTGCGGGTAAGCAGTGTATGGTGGAATTCAGCTAGTTGATCGTGGGGTGCTCTGCACCAAACCATAGTAGAAAGAAATGCCCAGTGGATACGGGCGATAATGACCCGTACTGGTAAGCGGGGGTGATGGAGTTGGTGAAGGATAGGGCCTTTACATTGATAGAAGGAATAGTTGGTTATGGGGTTTTGTCTCGGGAAGGCAAGGAATTGTGCAAGGAAGAAGGGGTGAACCCCTATAGGTTCAGCGCAGTACTCGGTAAGTACCAGGTGGATTATCGGTTGAGTAAGTCATGTTTCCAGAATGTTCGGGGTCAGGATTGACCCGAGATGATTATCTGCAGGGTTTGATGCTAGTCAGAATGATCGGGTGGTAGGTCAGCAAAGGAAGGCAGCTAGTGTCGGGATAATTGGTTGGGTATTGCAGGCAGATCGCAGGCGGTGGGCCATAGCAAACTTCGAGGACGAAGTTTTGTTTAAGTGGGGGAGAGTTGTAACACCCAAAGTTTTGAAGACCAAGAAAGGGAAGAAAACCCTAAGTTTAGGGGTCGACTCGGCGAGTCCAAGGAGGGACTCGGCGAGTCGGAGCGGGATCCGGGTCGAAGAGTAAGTGACCAACTCGGCGAGTCGGCCAAGTGGACTCGGCGAGTCTGGTCTGTGCGTGGAAAACCCTAAATTCGGGACTTGGAGCCTATATAAACGTCTTAATCTCCTTCCTAGGGTTCCTTACTGCCTCTTAAGCCCTGGATATCAAACCCTAGTCGCCATATCCTCTATTTGAGCCATTTATTGTCTTCAAGAGTGCATTAAGCTTGGAGAAAGAAGAAGAATCTTGAGAGTGCAAGAAGGGGGCTGTAGATCTGGGATTTGGAAGTCATTTCTGAGCTTTTGGAGGTATAAACTAGTTTCTGGACCCTTTTGCATCTAGATTTATGTGTGGTTGTTGGGGCTCTTTAGCCATAATGATATTATTTTGAGTTAGGAGCCGGATCTGGAGTTGCTACTTCAGATCCAAGTGTGTTATGGACTGGAGAAGCATAAAGTATCAGCCCTTGAGTCGATTTTGAAGCCCCTTAGCCTTAAACCCTAGTTTATGGTGCTTTTTGCCTAGATCTCCCTCTCTACACGTAAAGTTTGCAACTTTACGTGGGGGATAGGCTTAGGAAGGGTAGATCTACAGTTTGGAGTCCATGCATGACTCAAAAAGTCCTCTGCATGTATGTAGATCTGAATGGACTCGACGAGTCCTTCGAGTGGACTCGGCGAGTAGCTTGAAGATGAGGAGGAACTCGACGAGTGGGATGAACAGCTCGTCGAGTCGGATGAAGATGGGCATGAACTCGGCGAGTTGGATGAACAACTCGGCGAGTTGGATGAAGATTGTCGTGTGCTCAACGAGTCTGTTCTTAGACTCGGCGAGTCAGGTCGCGTAGTCCCAAACCCTTCGAGTTAAGACTCGAGTCAGCGAGTCGAGCAAGGACTCAGTGAGTTGGTCAGGACAGGATTCGGGAATCTGTGGACTCGGCGAGTCAAGTCGCGATTGGAAGGACTTTGAGCATAAGAACTCGGCGAGTCAGTAAGTGGACTCGGCGAGTAGGGTTGACCTGGAAGGTTGACTTTGACCAGGGCTTTGACTTTGACAAGAGTTGACTTAGTTGACCTTTGAAGGTCAGATAGACTAAGTGTTATGTTGATATTGGTAGCTCGGGGAGCTAGAGGAGCAGCAGTCCGGAGTTGGTGGTTAGCGGTCAAAGGAATTAGCAGCAGCAGTTCAGCAGTATCAGGTGAGTTTCCCTGTGTATGAATGGGTCTACGGCCACAATGCCGGCCCATGTAGTTATGAGTAAAAGATCAGGGGTTAGCCCTAGGCCCAGTATGCTAGTATGATATTCGGGACGAGATCCAATGATAAAGGGTGGGTGCCCAAGGAATGGTTTATGTGTTAGTTTATACTTGTTGTCTGTGTGATACTTGTATGTGCCTGGTAGGGAGGTGAGTGTGGGCGAGGTCCCGTATCTCACCAATAGCAGAGTGTGGATGGTGTTCCACATCTCAGTAGCAGCAGAGTAGGGGCGAGGCCCAAGTTAGGGAAAGAGTGAGGGTGGGCTGGGCCCGTACCCCACTATCATCAGGAGTATGGACTGGGTTCCATGACTCATCAGTAGCAGGACAAGGGCGGGGTCCAGAGATAGGCGAGGCCTTAGAACAAGAGTCGTTAGTATATGTTTAGCTTATGTGATGTTATGTGATATGTGTATGTGCTATTATATGTTAGTGGGCGGGGCCCTGTGACAGGCGAGGCCTAAGTAAAACAGATATGTATCCGAGCGGGGCTCGAAGCCAGGCGGGGCCTGGGGCGGCGGGGCCGTCGTAGCGGGCGAGGCCCGAGGTAGGGGGCGAGGCCCAGGATAGCGGGCGTGGCCCGGTATGTGCAGTATGTGGTAGGGTGGGGAACTCACTAAGCTTCGTGCTTATGGTTTTCAGTGTTGTTTTCAGGTACTTCCGGTAGCGGAGGGAAGAGCTCGGGGTGATCGCATGGCACACACCATAGTTTAGACAGCCTGGGAATGTTTACTCTGATAACGAATATGTATTTTGGAAACTAATACTTTGTTTATGTTTTGAAATGATGAATTTGCTTAACGTAATGTTTTAATTAAAAGAAATTTTTAGTCTTGAATTTTGGGACGTTACAGTAACCTCCACTTCGTCTGCCCAACATATAAACCCATCACGAGGACCCTAAAAATAAAAGTTTTAGGAGTATGTAAATCTAGGTCAACAGTAGAATGAAAATGCAATTGACATGGAACCTTTTTGGGACAAGCATAGAAGAGTCGACCAGGGTTAGACGAAGTAGTTGAAGTTCTTATTATTGCATCAAATCAACATATACATGCCACCGTTTTCATCGATCCCTTCATTTTAGTAAGGTCGGTTGAAAGGAAACAAGAAGAAGAGAGCAAATAAAGGTAAAAATGCCCACATCTGTATATACTCGAGGGTAAAATATGAAACGATGAAATTACCTCCCTCTTTGGCACTAACTAACAGTACTCATGAGGGTTATTGTCTTAAAAAAACATAATTTAATTTTTAAACCCACCCTACTAAACAACCCAAACAAATATATTAAATAAGATAGTCAGATTATAATAACAACATATTTTCCATTAACAAAAGAGGATTACACGCATTGGTTATATAAAATTACGTGTGTATACATATGTCTTTATCCACTTTCACAAACCAAATTAAACTGAACAACAACACATCTGCAACACATAAACCCTAATACAAATCCATAAACCCTAAAACAAACATAATATTACATGATCAACACAAACACTACAACGACGAACATATCACTTCTTCAAAACATCAACAATCTTCGCCGCCAGAAACCCAAGTATGACAAACACCAGTCCGACCACCAACATAGTGACGGAGTGCAACTTCTTCTCCGTCTGCTCTAACCGACGATGCAATGCCAGTAGGTCCACCCTGCTTATGACCAAATCTCGACCCATTTCTTCTTTCAGACGTTCCACTTCAAGTTTTTGTTCTGCAATCTGAGCTCCACATTCATAAAAAAATTGTGTGCAAATTGTCAAAGTTGAGACGGTCCCTTGAATTTGTCAATACCTACTCAGGTGATTGTGGTGGTGGGGTAGCCAATTTTGATTCACATGAAAGGGATGTTTGTCGGATTGTCGGTATCGTTTAGTGGAAAAAGGGAATGAAGATTTAGGGTTTCAACCAATTTGCCCCTCTTTTTATGTCATAAGGGAAGGTCGACAGTAAGTAGTACCTCTTAGGGCCCAAGTATTTCACGTCGACCCAACTAAGTGACATGGTCATTGATTTGACTTAGAGTTGACTCACTTGCTTATTTGTATTGTGACTTGTATGGGTAACTTTTTAAAACAGGTAAATGGACCAATTCAGCCGGTAAATTAACAATTCGTTCTCTTAATAAAAACCGAAAAAAATATAGACATTTTAAACCATAACATGTAACATGGTTTAACTACAGTGACATTTATCCATTTAAATTTGAAAAACATTTTGTTAATTCTAAAATTTCATATTTTCAGACAACTCATTCTCATATAAAATGTTTGTTTTATCTTTTTTATAATATTCTAAAAGTTTGTTATATAAAAAATATTTAATATAAAATTATAATTATTCAAGACAAAATTATGGTAGAAATCTCGTCAAAATCATAAAAATAAGTTATATTGTCAAACAAATTTATTAAGTTTATTTTTAATATTTATTAAAAGATATTCCTATTAAACAATGCATATTAGAATATATTATATAATAATAATAAAAAAAATAAGTATTAACAATTCCATATTTATCTATGATTTATATGGAGCTAGAATGCTCTAAAGAGTACGACATAAATATATTTGAAGGAAAAAAAAGGTTGACACCCCACGATGTAGTTTTATTTTTTTCTTTTTGAACGGCGGGCCCAACCAAGATTATGTTTCTCTCTCACAAGTGGCATATAATAATTGATGATTATATTCCCTTAATTTTTTTATTAATAGAATCTTATCGAGTAAACATATGTTGTATTTAACAAAAACAAGAGAAAATTGCAAAATTTACCTTTGGTTTGTAAGGTTTTTGGATTGGGTCATGTGGTTTCATCGTTATCAACATGTTATATTGTGAATTTGATCATTACACTTAACATCCATTTTCTTTTTTAAAAAAAACATCATAAATGGTCCATGTGGTTTCTCCAAATCTGAAGTTTAGTCCCCGTGGTTTAAAAACATCATAGATGGTCCCTGTGCTTTCAAAACTTTTGACGATTGGTCATTATTGCAAACTCCGTTAAGTTTTGTCCGTTAACTGAAGGACATTTTCGCAGTGGCGGACCTATGTGGAGAATTGGGGGTCCCGGGCCACTGCTCAATTTTCCGGCTTGTAGTGTAATTTTTTTTTCCTATTAGGTGCACCCGCTTGAAGTATGAGGGACACCCCTACTAAAATAGTCTGCGTCCGCCACTGCATTTTCGTCATTTCACTATCATAGGGACCATTTATGATATTTTTCGTATTTAAAAAAAAGAAATTAAATATAATTAATTATATAAAAGGTCTCTCTCTCCCCATTGCATCTTTTTCCCGGCTCAACCATTTTTACCCCTCTTTCATTCTTACATACACATAACAACTTTCCAAATAAAATGGAGATCTGGGAACCAAAAATACAAAACAAAAAATAATCAAAATCTGGAAAACCCAACAAAGATCAGATATAGTTCGAAGAAAACAACAAGTTTCTTTTTGTGGGTTTTTCATAATCTTTATCTCCTCTTTCACTGCAGGTAAAGTGAATTGGGTATCGAAGGTGATATAGCTATGTCCTTATTTTGTTTGATGATATTGATGAAGAACTAATGTGGCTACCTTGAATAAGAGTTTTTGTTGATTGTTATCGTAGCTAATGGAATAACTATTTCTATCTGATGAACAGTGAGAGATAAACACCCACATACAAATCGATTTCCAGAAATCAGAACACCCACACACTATCTCAAAGTGATTTACGAAAACAAAAACAAACACGATTTCAGTGTTTGATTCGAATTTAGGATTTTGATTCTTAAGTTACTACTGAGAAAAAAGCCCACAAATGATTTCCATTGAGTTTATATTGAGGAAGAAGAACCATAATGTGTTGGTTGTGACTAGAAAACCGAGATGGGAGGAAGTGTAATTATAAGTGCCAGAATTCAACCACTAAAATCTTCATATGTTTCACCTCCTACCTCCCGAAATCATTCTATATCTTTGAAGATGTGTTTATCCAAGAATCAAATGAGTACTTGTTCATAATGAAATCGAATGCAGATCCAAACCTGATGAATTCGACTAGCCCTAGAAATCGTAAGTGGTTCCTGATGAAATCGATGGAGGAGATCGGCCAACATTCTTCTCCATCACGACACCATCAAAAACCCCAAAGACTTCGTTGTATGGCTGGAAAGGTGTCGATTTCACATAAGCATCTTCGAACCAGGTTCTGATAACGTCTCAAGCCACATTCTTTGCTATTTTATCTAACAAGTCCAAATCAAAATGTAAATACTCTATCGGTTTTGGATGCTTTGATTTTCTAGAATCGGTTGAAGAAAAGGAATGGTCGTTGCGGTTGCATTTTTTGATTTACAACATTTATTCAAGAACCGGAGGAATTTAGGAACCAAACCTTACCCCATTATTATTGTTGTCAATTTGAGAGAGAGAGAGAGAGAGAGAGAGAGAGAGAGAGAGAGAGAGAGAGAGAGAGAGAGAGAGAGGAGAGACCTTTTACTTTTATATATTTAATTTTTTCTTTTTTTAAAAAAAATACGATAAAACATCATAAATGGTCCCTGTGGGAGTGAAATGACGAAAATGTCTTTTACTTAACGGACAAAACTTAACGAAGTTAGCAATAAGGACCAATCGTCAAAAGTTTTGAAAGCACAGAGACCATGATGTTTTTAAACCACGGGGACTAAACTTCAGATTTTGGTAAACCACAGGGACCATTTATGATGTTTTTTTTTGTTAGACCCCTATTTCCCCCTCATGTGAGGGGTGTATTTGTCTTTTTCACTTTTTCTTCTATATTTCAGTTTTAATATAATAAAAAAAATCAAAAAAACCTTAATGGTGAAACTTTGCAATTTTCTGTACATACCGCTATACATATTTTTCACACCATTTGTCAAACTTTGTTCATAAAAAAATACATTCATACCAACACATATTAAAATTTAAAGATAAAAAAAGATATTTAGTATTACTTCATATAATACCAAAGAGTACAATACCAAAAGAGTACAATTATTTTAAACCACAACAAATAAGTGCAAATGATAAAAACATCAAAACAAACCAAACAAGCATCAAATTATGTCAACCCCAACCCATTGTTTGCAATAAAAAGTTCAGAGTCCGTCGGCTTCTCTGCACCTTCTATAACTTCATTAATTGAATCATTCACATTTAAATAAGATTTTCTTTATGAAAATAGGACAATACATTAGTCCTTACATTGCTTTTAGTTTCCCTCGTAGCTTCCAACCGTTTGACCATACTTTCCTCATCAAGATTTAAGCATAGCTTTTCAATACACATTTTCATAATTACTACTTGAGAAATTAAATGTTACGTCATTGGTTTTTAAATTTAATGTTATGGTTTTTATTTTTAAAATGTTATGAAATATTTGTTTTTTTAATAATAATAAAATAGAAAATGTTGGAGGCATTGTAGAGCACTACACAAAAGGGATGTTGAAAATGCAAGGCGGGAAAAAAAAGAAATTATATACAAAGAACCCGTAAAGCTGCCAAACAACATCTCATTCAGGATTATATTGATAAGTACACAATTTTACGAGGCTACTTTTTTCGACGATGATAATGTATACACGAACATTTGTTTCAACATATAGTCAACAACATCACAGAAGCATGACCTTTATTTACAACACTCAAATGCAAGAGATACATTAGGTTTTTGTTCCTTACAAAAATATATAGTCCCACTTCATATGATAACATATGCCACTTCCCTCAATGCACTATAGTAGACCATCATGATCTTGGTGGAAAATTATCTAACAAGAGATGAATAATTCGTAAATGTTGAGATTCATCATGATCTTCGTAGAGATTTACAGAACATACTTAGATAGTAGACCATATTGAGTTTAACACAGAAAACGTCGATGATTTATAAGGCACATTTTTGGATGAAAACTTCCTTTACATTGTTTCTAGCTATGAGATTTTTAGTTTTAAGATTTTAAGTTTTTAATTTTTTTAATTTGTAATATTTTAAGTTTTTAATTTATTGATATATATTTGTGATCTTTTAGTAATAAAAAATGTTTAAAAGGAATTACAGTTTATTTATAAAAAGTGTGGCAAACTTCCGTCTAAGGGGGTGTTTAGATAGGGAAAAAATAGGTTGTTTATTATTTATTGCTTAATCCCACCGCAATAAGCAAATTTAAGTGTTTCGATAGGAGTCTTTAAAAATCAGCTTATTGCGGTATGAATAAGCAAAATAAGCTGATTTTAATAAGCAATGGGAGAAATGCTTATTGCTTGTTAGTCATTTTACTCATATAAGCTGTTTTATTTTGTCAAACACTTAAATACTTATTGCTTATTGCTTATTCCCACCGTAATAAACTAATCCAAACACATTTTAAAAAAAAATGTTTATTCTCACCACAATAAACAAATAAGCAATAAGCTAATAAGCTAAAAACTATTTATCCAAACACCCCCTAAATGACAATAAGTTAGAATGGTATGAAAAATGTGAATTGACATTTAGGGGAGTCAATTGAAAAGGGTTGTTAACCGTTAAGAGAGTGTTTGAGATTTCATTTTGAAGTTAAAAATGACTTTTACCCAAAAGGATTTAAAAAGTGTTTGGCTTACTTATGAATGTGAAAAAAAATTAAAAATGTTTGGATTAGCTTTTTAGTGTCAAAAAGTCAACAAATTTTAAAAATATTTGACTAATTTATTGACTTTTACTTGTTTTTTAATCTAATAAGTCATAAATCATTCCAAAAAGTCACAAATTGTAACTTCTTCAAAATTCATTTTCAAAGTTAAAACAAAAATTATTTTAAAAGTCTTTATTAGCTGTCCAAACATTTATTTTAATTTATTGACTTTTTAAGAAATCAATAAATTAAAATAAATTGTGATTAATTTATTGACTTTTTAAGAACATGAAATCTCAAACACCCTGAATGGTTATTAAATTGTTGTGAGTGAATTTTCTTACAAGTATTTAGTTTACTTCAATTATATACTACAATGATTGATATTTAGGAACTATAATTAAGGGTGTAGACCAAATAATATTTTATTATATAAAAAATAGACCCATTAGAAAAAATATAAATATGAAGACAAAATGGTTTGGAAAGGATTCTTTTTTTTTTTTGTCTAAATGTAATTTTTATTATACTTTAATAATCTATCGTTAATAATAATTGAACATATTTAATATTATGAATTTTTTTAATTTTTTTTTTTTTAGGTTTATCCGATAAAATAAATTATTTATGTAAAATTTAAGGTTTTAATGAACCAGAAAAATAATAAAACTGAATACCTTTGTAAAACATAAGAATTTTAATAAACCAAAAATACTTAAAATTATAAGATTAAAAATAAAAATTACAAACCTCCAACTTTCATAAACCTAAAATACGAAATGATAAATCTTAAATTTATTGAGTTTTTATGTCATTTTACCATTTACCCTTTTAAAACCAATAAATAAATATTGAGTTTTGAAATACACGTCCCAAATACCCCATCGGATTTAGTCATGCATTCTAACTTGCTTTTCAGTCTTGGTGTTTATGATTACCAGGTACATGAAAATTACAATTGAAATTTTTATTTTATGGTTTTCTGCTCTACAATCTATAACTATAATTCATTATCGAAGTAGAAACATGAACTTGGTGTTCATGATTACAATTTCATTAGGGCTTTTTTTTGTTAAATGTCTGTTTTAATTTCAGCAGTGACAGGATCGTAATTAGTATCATCTTCTTTGCCCACGTATTTCTTCCAAAACCAGTGCTTCTTCCATATCCGATCCATCTTCTCAATCGGCACATTTTTAGTCTCCGGCAGAAAAAAGTACACAAACACCGTCATCACCGCCACCCATCCACCAAAAAAGAAGAAAGTTCCTGACTTCATATGGCAAAGCATTGCCAAAAACGTTTGAGCGACTATGAAAGTGAAAAGAAATCCCACTGCAACAGTGATGCTTTGTCCTGCAGATCTAATCTCCAATGGGAATATCTCGCTAGGAATCAACCATCCTAATGGACCCCATGATAAACCAAAACCAGCCACATAAGTGCATATCAAGATCAACACTGAAAAACCATATCCCTTACTCAATCCACCATGATCCCCTAGTTTTGCTGCCATGATTGCCCCCACTAGCATCTGTGAAACAAACATTTGAACACCTCCAATGGTGAATATAGTCCGGCGACCAACTCTGTCCACTATCAGCAACGATAAAAAGGTCATGCTAAGACCCACAAGCCCAGTCACCACTGCTGACATAAGCGAAGCACTTTCACCAAATCCTATTGTTCGAAACAGAATTGGAGCATAGAACGAGATCACATTGATTCCTGTAACCTGCTGAAAGAATGGAACCGCAATTGCCATAACAAGCTGAGGTCTGTATTTTGGCCTCAAGATGTTCTTGAAAGGGTGTTTAATTGTTTTTGAGATTTCATTTGCTGTCACTAGATCATCAAATTCAGCCTTTACATCATCTGTCCCTCTGACTTTCTGTAGCATTTTCTTAGCTTTATCTGGATCATCCTTGTTGTGTTGTATTAAGCTGTTAGGTGTTTCCGGGAGAAAAAGAGCTCCAATTGTTAGAATTGAGGCGGGAACAGCAGCCATGGCTAATGAGATTCTCCATCCCCAACCACCTTCTATCTTTTGAATCCCATAGTTTAGAAGATTTGCAGCTAGAACGCCTATACCAACACAAAATTGAAATCCCATGTTGAATGCTCCTCTGTATCGCGATGGTGCCATTTCCGATAGATATAATGGAACCGACTGATGATACAAAAGACACGACCTTTTTAAGTAAAACAAAAGTAAATGATTCCACATATCAGACTCCACAACTGAACAAAAACTTAGGACTCCATTTAATTTTGGTAAAGAAAATTAAGAAAAGTGGTTCACCTGGTTTGCGAAACCAACTCCTACACCAAGCAAGACACGGCCGATTATAAGCATGTATATATTGTAAGCAGCCCCACCAAAAGCTGCACCAGCAAGAAATGCGACCCCACCAATAAGAATGGAGGGTTTGCGTCCAAAAGCTCGAGTGATGGGAGAAGCAAAAAAGGTTGCAATCAGACCAGCTACATATAGTGAAGATGTGAAGGAAGTCAGTAGTTGGCTGTCGAATTTGCAGTAGTTGCTTATCTTGGTGTCTTCTTCCATTTTGGTGTACACTTTTCGGAAGAATTTTTTCAAAAATGGCTCCATGGAGGTCACTCCACCTTCGGATTCATAAATTCATTACAGTTTGTTACTTATTGAAGATTTAGAGAAATATAATACTAAGAAGAATGAGTGGTTGTTTGAAAACCTGAAATTCCGATATCATATCCGAATATGATACCTCCTGTTGCAGCAACCATACATGACAACACTACAAATGGTGTGATCTGACCATTGTACTTCCCGACTTCACTGCCTACACTTACACCCGACCCAACAGCCATACATGCAGTTCTAACAGGAGTAAGTATATTCTTTCTATACGTATATATGTGTGTGTATATAACATACTGAAAGAACATGAGGTGGTTGCTGAATAGTCTACCTCGACTGCTGGAGGGTTAGATACCAGTCCAATTTGACTGCTAGAGATCAGCATCATCTAATTTATATATGGTTGAAAAGAATCCTACTTTAATTACCATTCTATTTCTATTGATACAATTATCAAAAATGAATCCAAAATAATCCTTTTTAAGTCAACTTTGTTGATTTGACTGACAAACATTGTCCGACAAAATTATAGGATTGTGAAGGTAAATTAGTCTTGTATTTCTTTGATAGGAGTTAGGAGTGGAGGGCCATTGGAGTTGAATTATGTGGATGTGACAAATTTGTAGGCTCATGGCCGGTTGGCCACTCGCTATCAGTGTTTCACAATAAAAATTCAAAGTTGTCCAACTCTATTACAATCCTTATCAACATAAGACATATTAAAGTGAAAAATTAAATAAAAAAGTAATTAACTATGATTTTTTTTTTTATGATTTTCTGGCTGGATATATTTTTTCACAACATGTTGACTTCTAATAAGACTATTGTAGTAAGTAGCATGGTACGTTATCTTGTCTTGATATATGTAAAGGAAGATTTTATGGGCTTCATTAATTTTTTTAAGGGTCCTGTTTTGCTGAAGTATTTTTATTCATCCACTTGAAATTAGAGCATTTTGGTATTTTTGGCTTTTTGCCCTTCTTTTTAATTTACAAAAATATGAGAAAAGAGAAAGATTCCAAACACTGGTTTCTTCCTTGACGCCAGTGTTGCAGAAATCAGAATTGGCAGCCGATTAATCGTTTGACGGTAATAAACCGATTACAATTAGGGTGTTTAGTGGAAATCGGTCAAACTCGGGTTTGCCGGTCTTGGCGGTTCTCGGCGGTCATAGGTGGGAAAATTTTTAAAAATTCAAAAATTTTAATTTTCAAATATTATACCAAAATTTTAAATTTTCAAAAATTGAAGTTTTCAAATATTAAAATATTATACAAAAAATTCAAAATTTTAAATTTTTAAAAACTTGATTTTTTTTAGGAAATATTAATTTTTTAAATAATTTTATTAATAATTTAGGGTCCCCGATTAATCACTGATTAATCATCGCCTAGTCCGATTTATCGTTTATCGTCAGTCGACCACCGAGCAAGTATCACAACCTTGCTTGACGCCAATTCTTCTTCCCAAAAGAAACATTGATTCCTAGTCGTCATAAAAGAATCGACGATGCTTCTTTTTTGTTCACCAGACACCATTGCTTCTTTTTCATTAGGTGGTCTCGCTTCTTCCAAGTAGTCGGTTCCCCTTCTGAATTGGTCTTGTTCTGAACTTATCCCCAGAATCCAGATACACCTCAATAAAACCGAGACTCATCCCCAATCGATGCTCCAACTATGTGTGCAGTCTTTATCCTGTTCACTTCTGGATGACATGAATGGACTGAATCTAAAATCATCGATACCCAAATTTTGACTAAAGTTTTTTTGTAGCCTTTTTTAAATCAGCAACTTTGAATACTTTCATACTTGGAATAACACCGGTGAAATCACCAACGAATCTACTGTTGTCCTTGCTATTATCTTATAACTTTGAATCATCGAGGCCAAAATGGATAAATACAAAAAAATTATATAACCACTATATTAACTATTATATATGTTGTAGCGTCGTTCCGCAGGTGAGATACAACGTTGGTGTTGAGATCTTCACCGGAACCTGTAGCTACAATCAAATGATACGTCATTCGCGTCCCAGGAGGAGGTCCCGGGGAGGCGCTCCGGCAGTCAAGTTAGATTAGGAGGAGAGTGTATGAACATATGTAAAATGAGAAGGGTCTAGAGAGTCTGTCTATGAAGACGTTCCTTCTCTTTTATAGTTAGGGTCATGTATGGATGAGGGGAGCATTATAACGGTATCTAGAGTATCGGCCTCTGATTAGTCCTTCTGTCCTTGTATTGATCTTCTCCTATTATGATTGGTGCAGAAGGAATAATGGTAGTAGCCTGTGCACAATTTTGCTAACATCTTCCTCTGTGTTGCAGCCAATAGTCATGCATGGGGAACAAGAAGTCCCTGCCTAGACAACGATGGCTTGTTTCATAGGCTCTGAAGCCTTACCGTCTTTCTAGAAAGGATTTTGTCTTGGAAAATCCTTTAATTAGCTTGTATGGTTAGTTGGGCTTGGCCGTTCAGCTGTCTCTTTCTATGGTCCCGTTGGATCAGTTGTTGTCTCGCTGGACTAGCTGTTGTCTTACTAGTCGTGCCATGACAGACCGACATGGGTTACTTCATCAATCTATAAGATGTGATTTTGTTCATATTCTTTTCAATGAAATAAACGTACATGTATGGTGATTATCAGAAAAACAATGGGGGTCGTAGATAGAGATTTGGTTGCTTGTTTTTTTGTAGGTTTGATGGTGTTGGTGTAAGGTGAAGCTAATGAAGAGGGAACATGGGTAGCGATGATGATTTTAATGGCCTCAAGTGAAATTAAGATGACTATTCATGTGTGTGATGAAGGTTGTGTTGAACTGGGTCCGATCAAGAAGATGGTGGAGGTGGTGTGTGACGTGAGATAATTGTGTTGGTTATGCCATTGTTCTTGGGAGAAGATGATGAGCATGTCGTTGGCTTTATGGTGTATCAATGGTTGGTTGATGGTGGTTGGATGTGAATGATGGCGTGGTGGTTGGGATGAAGAGAGTGTATGATGGCAGATGGTGGAATGTAGAAGATGAACGGATGAAAGAGTGAAAGAAAGATAGGGTCGTGCAGATGTGCTGATAGCAAGCCTTAATTGTAGATGATGGTCGTGATGATGTTTTCCGGTTAAGATAAGGCAGTAACATATAACCCATTTATCTCTTTCATATTAAATTAACAATAAGGGTAAAAATGTCATAATACTACAATTTTAAGTGGATGGATAAAATAAAAAAGTGGAAAGTATAAACTCCATTTTTTTAATACCCATGAGTTGATTTTACTTATATTTTAATGAATAAAATGGGTTAATTTTAATAATTTAGCTCAAATGTAAGGGGTTGAAAGTGGTTATAAGGTGGAAACTAGGGATGAGGAAAAAAACCGAAAAATCAAATCGAAAAGGTTTTTGGTTCCATTAATTCCCATTTTCGGTTTTCGGGTTTGTGGTTCTCCATTTTTTCGATTTGAGAATCGTTAAGGGCAAATCAGTTTAATTCTCAACAATGTTTATAACTTTTACCCAACTTTGAATTGTCATAACTCCTTCCTACGAGCTTGAATGAGTTGCAGGTCGTAACCCTCTATTTTGGATACAAATTAGGCTCAAAAACACTTAAATTGGTTAAGAAATAGCCGAGTTACACAACTCTAAACACCGCTATTATGGTTGTATGTTTTTTCTCAGCATTGTTTATAATTTTTACCCAACTTTGAATGACTGTAACTCCTTTATACAAGCACAAAATGAACTAAAACATGGGTTAAGAAATACTTTACTTATAATTTAGGCCAAGTTGTAGACCTATGCCTCAATTTAGGCCAAAAAAAAGTTAAATTGGTTAAGAAATACTTTAGTTACACACTCCTAAAACATGGGTTGTAGGACTGTTGGTTTTCTTTTATAACAAATGTTTTTCATTTTATCTCATCGTAGTGATAAATTATATTATTAGATTATGTGAAAATGTTACCTCAAAATGCGAAAAAACGACAATGTACTTTAGAAGTTCAGTTCTTTTCGGTTTTAGAACCGAAACTTAACAAGTATTTTCGATTTGGTTTTGAGGCCGATATAATCCTTAGTATAAATTAACCCAAACTCTACTTAGATACATACAGCTTTTGATATTGTTATTCTAAAAGTAGATACATGTTCGCACATTGCACGAAAACTGTTGTAAAATGATATTGATAAATATATGTAGTAAAATAAATAATTCGTAGTAATTAACTAATAATATACTTTTTGATATATATTTAACAGATGAGATTCAACAAAAGTTAGTAAAAAGCTAGGAATTACAAAGTATTCATTGCATTGTGAAGCCAACCAACCCAGAAATACAAGCTTTACTATTTCTATTCTTATACCAAAAAAAAAAAAGAAAACGTTATGGATTCAAAAATAAGGTCCTGATGTTTCATGTTAGACTGATAGCTTCCTTCCTGATTCCTGAATCTCCAAAGCAGCCAACACGTTGTTATTACTATCGTTTCCACGACCATTTTTCACATGGGACAGGTTTAAAGAATCAATCCAATTTATAATATAAAGAACTTCAATATGCCTAGGAAAATCTATCTCCAACCAACGAGCAAGAGCGTTCAACGTCCTCGTCGCAATTTCACATTCAACAAACAAGTGAAAAATAGTTTCATCATGAACGGTACACAAAGGACACTGGACGTTGGGAACATGAATAATGTTGGAATTTTATATATAAAGGAATTGCAAGTTGGCAATTTCCTTTGTATCCCACATTGGTGGGGAGAAGAAACTTTTGAGGGTTTATAAGCCTATTCCCTTGGTAAGCCTTCAAAGGCTTTAGTGGATCAAAGGATTGGGCCAAGCCCACGCGCGCACCAAGTCAAGGTATTCTAGAAGGATCAGGAAACGGCTTGCTTGGAGAGCAAGCTGTCGCCCTAGGGTTTTCTGGGGCCGGCCAATGGGGGCCTGTTTGATGCCTTCTAGGGTTACAATACCTATAAATACAGCTCCCTAGGAGCCACATGAACACTCACGAAAATCTGAAAGCTCTCACCCTCTCTCTGCGTTTTTTTCTAGTTTCCGAGTAGTCGCTTTGTGTTTGTCGATTTCCAGTGTTGTTGGAATATCGATCAAGCTGCATTAAATCCTGGGGTTTTACTCTGTTGCTTAAAGCCAGTAGAAGCGAAGTAAAAACCTTTAAGGACATGAATCTGATCCGTGCAGTTGCTTCAAGATCAAGTCAGCAATCAACAGGTCGGTTTTATTTTTCTGTCTTGTGTTTAATTCGTCCAATAACAGGACAGTCTTCTTCTACCTTTCTTATAATCAGATCTAATCGAGAAGGATAGATCTGGTTTCTGGACGAAACTTGGTAAATATAATAATAATTGAATTTATTTTTCGCAACTAATCGACATAGAATTCACAATATTATTTTTCGGTTTCCTTGCGCGTCTTTTAGTTTGATTTACAACATTCTTAAAGGTTTTTTATTTTGTGATAAATCAACAGACTAATGGACACTACTGCTAGCCTCCACTTCATGAACCAAGAGTTTGCCAAACTTGACCAATTCGATGGTCAAAACTACACTCGTTGGGCCGAAAAGGTCAAGTTCATGCTTCATGTCTTGAAGCTCTCCTTTGTGTTGGACCCAAAACTGGCACCAATTCCAGATAATCCAATTCCCAAGGAAGGGGAATCTGTGGACCCAGTGGTCATTGCAGAACTGGAAAAGCAAAGGATTCTGCGTAGAGAATCCGAGGAATTGTGTGTGGGTCACATCAAGAATTCCCTATCTGATCGGCTCTATGATATTTACTCGCCGGTCAAAGATCCAAAAGAGCTATGGAATGCGTTGGAGCTTAAGTACAAGGCACATGAGGAAGGTACTAACAAGTACCTTGTGTCCAAGTACCTTGAGTTTCAAATGGTTGATGACAAATCGATTATGGAGCAAGTGCATGAACTCCAAGTCATGGTCAACAAGTTGAACGCACTCACCATCTCTCTTCCAGAACTCTTTCAGGTTGGTGCGATCATCGCAAAACGGTCACCCTCGTGGAAAGATTTCTCCAAGAGAATGATGCACAAGTCTAAGGACTACTCCTTGGATGATCTGATGAAACACCTCCGCATTGAGGAGGAAACTCGCATTAGGGACAAGAGAGGTAAAGTTGGACAAAGTGTGCATCAAGTGTCAGCTGGGAGTTCTAGCCACAAAGGCAAATCTGGGGGACAGAACAAGAAGAACTTTGGACCCAAGAAACAAAGCTTCAAGAATCCGGGTCATCAGAATCCTAACTCAAAGCCAAAAAGGGCCGGTCCTTGTCACATCTGCGGAGAGATTGGGCACTATGCAAGAGAATGCAAAGATCGCAAATCAGTACCGGTTGCACATGCAGTCGAGAAGGTGACTGACATGGTGGCCAGTGTGAACCTTGGAGAGATTTTCATGATCTCCTCTCTTACTCGAGCAATCTGTGCTCGAGGTTGGTTCGTGGACACTGGAGCCACTGTGCATGTTTGTGGGCATCGACAAAGCTTTAGCACCTACCACCCCATGCCACAAGGGACGGTTGTCGTCTGTGCTGATGGCCACAGAGCTGAAGTTCTAGGAAAGGGTGATGTTCGGTTGAAGTTCACACGTGGTGAATGGGTGACTCTTCGAGATGTTCTTCATGTTCCTACCATCTCGAAGGGTTTGGTTTCTACGGACAAGTTTGACAAGGGTGGGTTCAAGATGGTGCTTGAGAGAGGCAAAATTGTGATCACTAAAGGCAGAAGACATGTTGGGAGGGCGAACAATACTTCGGGAATGTATCGCTTGTGTCTTAGTGATGAGGGTAATGTGAATGGTCCTACTGTGGAGTGTGGTGTTTCTAGTGTTGCTAGTGTGTCGAGTGTTGGTAATGATGTAATTGATGGATTGGTTGCTAATGTGAATGAAGTGAACTTTTCTGGTTATATTGTTTGTTCAATTTCTTTATGGCATAAACGTTTAGCTCACACTAATGTTAAAAACATTGAAAAAAATGCAAACTAAAGGTATGTTAAAATATGACACAAAAGATTTTGAAAAATGTGAAACATGTGTAAAATCAAAGTTCACTAAGAAACCATTTCCATCAGTTAAGAGAAACACATCTTTACTTGAGTTGATTCATTCTGATATATGTGAGTTAAATGGAATCCTTACTCGAGGAGGAAAAAGGTATTTCATCACATTTTGTGATGACTTCAGTAAATATCTACATGTTTATTTGTTGAGATCAAAAGATGAAGCTTTTGATGCATTTAAACGATATAAGGCTGAGGTCGAAAATCAACTTGAAAGACACATCAAAATTCTTCGCTCGGACAGAGGCGGAGAATATTTCAACCAAGAGTTTGACACATTCTGCGAAGAGAATGGAATCAAACATGAGCGGACATCACCATACACCCCTCAACAGAATGGTTTGGCTGAAAGAAAGAACCGAACTCTTTGTGAGATGGTCAACTGTATGTTGAACCAATCGGGTCAACCAAACAATCTGTGGGGGGAAGCACTATTAACTGCTTGTTATGTTCATAACAGGATCACTAGTCGTGTGATTCCTACAAGCCCTTATGAGTTGTGGAAAGGTAGAAAGCCTAACCTAGACTATTTGAAAGTGTGGGGGTGTGTTGCTTATTATCGGACTCCCGATACTAAGCGAACCAAATTGGGAGCACGAGCTAATAAGAGTATATTTATTGGATATGCTCAAAATAGCAAGGCTTACCGATTACTAGATATTGATTCTGGTGGTGTTGTGGAATCCAGAGATGTGGAATTCTTTGAGGACAAGTTTTCTAAGGATGAAGAAAACTCTAGTCATACAACACCTACAAGTACCTCTCGAGAAATACTCCCACCTCCTCCCATTGTGGAGGAACCAAGGAGAAGTACTAGGGCTAGAATTGAGAAAACCTTTGGAGATGATTTTTATTCTTATTTGGTCGAAGGAACACAAAAGAAAGTGACGAGAGAGGTCATATTTTTAATTAATTTGGATGATGATCCTAAGACCTTTACTGAAGCCATGACGTCTCGGGATGCTCCTCTGTGGAAGGAAGCAATCAATGACGAAATGGATTCAATTATGGGTAATGGAACTTGGGAGTTAGCTGATCTACCCAAGGGGAGAAGACCCATAGGATCCAAATGGATATTCAAGAAGAAATATCATCCTGATGGATCCATATCTGCTTATAAAGCAAGGTTGGTTGCAAAGGGCTATAGGCAGCGAGAAGGGATCGATTATTTTGATACCTATGCCCCAGTTGCTAGAATTAGTTCAATTAGAACTCTCATTGCAATATCAGCTTTGAAGGGATTGTACATTCATCAAATGGATGTGAAGACAGCCTTTCTGAATGGTTATCTCAAAGAGGAGATTTACCTGGAGCAACCTGAAGGTTTCGTAATACCTGGACAAGAAAACAAAGTATGTAGACTTGTTAAGTCTTTGTACGGGTTGAAACAAGCTCCTAAACAGTGGCATGAGAGATTTGACACCACTGTGACTGCCTTTGGTTTTCAGCACAATAGTGCTGACAGATGTATTTTCTCTAAACATACATCTGATTACATAGTAGTTATATGTCTTTATGTTGATGATATGTTGATCATTGGCACTCACCTAGAAGGTATTCTTGAGACGAAGAAATACCTATTCTCGAACTTTAAGATGAAAGATCTTGGAGAAGTAGATACTATTCTTGGTATCAAGGTGAAGAGGACAGGTGGTCAGATTTCTCTGAGTCAATCTCATTACATAGAGAAAATTCTGACAAAGTTTCAACATTTGAACATTAAGGAATTTAACACTCCTTTTGATTCAAGTATGAAACTTAAGGTGAATTCTGGTCGAGCTGTGGCTCAACTGGAATATGCTAGTGCATTTGGGAGCATGATGTATGCTACTCACTGTACGCGACCTGACATCGCATTCGCTGTAAGCAAATTGAGTCAGTATACAGTTAATCCAGGGACGGAGCACTGGAAAGCAGTGGGTAGAGTACTAGGATACCTAAAAAGGACAAGTACTTTTGAATTGACATATTCGTCATCTAATGGAATACTTGAAGGTTATTCTGATGCCAACTGGATTGATCACACTAGTGATTCAAAATCCACAAGTGGTTGGATTTATACTCTAGCTGGTGGTGCTATTTCTTGGGCGAGCAAGAAACAGACATGCATAGCTCATTCAACGATGGAAGCAGAGCTAATTGCCTTAGCAGCAGCAGACAAAGAGGCAGAGTGGATTCGAGATCTACTTATGGATATACGTTTGTGGGATATTCCGATGCCTTCAATACCCATGTATTGTAACAGTGAGGCCACACTGTCTAAAGTATATAATGCGGTATATAATGGGAAGTCAAGACATGTAGGTCTGCGACACAATTTTGTGAGACAACTAATTGAAAGTGGTATCATCAAGGTTGTCTATGTCAAGACAAGTAGGAACTTGGCAGATCCGTTTACCAAACCTCTGACGAGAGATTTGGTTACATCTACCACGAGAGTCATGGGTCTAAAACCACAATAGAATCGTTTAGTGATGGAAACCCAACTTGACATTAGTGCTCCTAATTTTCAAGTTTAAAGGGTAACAATAACGAAATTACTGACGATAGAAGGTACTATCATTCATGATAGATCCATGTGAGGTAGGATAGTGCGTCGTTGCCGAGAATGAGGTTGAGTTACGACTCTTAACATAGTTTTGGAGACATCTAAGCAACGAAGATGTTGTAAAACTATGCCTATATGGTCTAGAGGTGGTGCCGCCTCAAGTGAAGATTAGTGGTTTATCTTCTAAAGGGTCATGAAAAGGATTTATAGCGCATGGCCATAATAGCGCTCAGGGAGAACACAAATATGACTTGTGATGTGTGGGGGTAAACCGGAGAGGTCATTTAGGTTCATGGTTTAAACCTATAAGGATACCATTGAATCGGTCTCTTCTTGTTTGTTCTCATTAAACTAGGGTTTAATCTTCGTGACACCCGAGTGACATCATCTGTCTGAGTGAAAGGAAACTTACCAACTTGGTGGGGGATTGTTGGAATTATATATATAAAGGAATTGCAAGTTGGCAATTTCCTTTGTATCCCACATTGGTGGGGAGAAGAAACTTTTGAGGGTTTATAAGCCTATTCCCTTGGTAAGCCTTCAAAGGTTTTAGTGGATCAAAGGATTGGGCCAAGCCCACACGCGCGCCTAGCCTAGCCTAGCACTAGCCGACGCCGCGAAATGGCGCGATTTAGGCGCACTTTGCACGACGCATCGGTCGCTGAGGAGCTTTTATTTTTGACGAGTTCAGGTCAAGTCGGTTTGACCGATCCAGGTCAAATGGTTGACTGCCGCTGACTTCGTGGAGGCCAAGTCAGGGTATTCTAGAAGGATCAGGAAACGACTTGCTTGGAGAGCAAGCTGTCGCCCTAGGGTTTTCTGGGGCCGGCCTATGGGGGCCCGTTTGATGCCTTCTAGGGTTACAATACCTATAAATACAGCTCCCTAAGAGCCACATGAACACTCACGAAAATCTGAAAGCTCTCACCCTCTCTCTGTGTTTTTTTCTAGTTTCCGAGTAGTCGCTTTGTGTTTGTCGATTTCCAGTGCTGTTGGAATATCGATCAAGCTGCATTAAATCTTGGGGTTTTACTCTGTTGCTTACAGCCATTAGAAGCGAAGTAAAAACCTTTAAGGACATGAATCTGATCTGTGCAGTTGCTTCAAGATCAAGTCAGCAATCAACAGGTCGATTTTATTTTTTTGTCTTGTGTTTAATTCGTCCAATAACAGGACAGTCTTCTTCTACCTTTTTTATAATCAGATCTAATCGAGAAAGATAGATCTGGTTTCTGGACGAAACTTGGTAAATATAATAATAATTGAATTTATTTTTCGCAACTAATCGACATATAATTCACAATATTATTTGTCGGTTTCCTTGCGCGTCTTTTAGTTTGATTTACAACAAATAACCTTAGTCATCAAGCCGGCCTAAGATGCAAACAATCAAGACAAAATCTCTAAAATAATCACCTTGACGGAAACACAATTATTCCATCCGGTCTAAATAGCTCCATTTGTAACAAGAACTCCTTTAGATGATATCTCGTGTCTTTGACTGTGAAAATTCCACCGACAAACAACTTCCACCACCAAGAATCTACATAGGAGGAAAAATGAAACCCAAATTAACAATAAATTTAGTAAAATTTGAAGTTGGTCCGATTCCATCCCATTTCTCTAATGTCTTCTCCAAGACTAGTTCCGCCCAATATTAGACCATCAAACTTGAATCACACAATCTTTAGTCTTTACTTCTTTCCAAAAAAAAACAAAGTTGGAAATCTAACATGTAGCAAAATATTACCAAGCCACTCCGCTCACCAAAAAAGAGTATCACTACTATTGCCTATTTTATTATGGTCAATAAAAGTGAGGAATAATATTTTTTTCATGCATTTCCTCCCACAAAAAAGGTCGCTCACACTCTCTGTCCTCGGTTTTGAGTATAAGCAAAAAAAAAAGGAAATTTTTTTCTATGCACTCAGTTGCACTGCCTTGATAACTTGCAACCGTAAGGCTTGTTTTCCCTTGACATATCTCCACCTCCTTTTCTGCAACAAAGCAAGGTTAAAACCTTCAAGACTACCAAACCAAATCCCTCTTTTTCTTTCAACAAAATGACCAGGTCCCAATTTAATTATCCAATGTATTTTTCTAAATCATTTTGACCACCCAAAAAAAGGATCTTAATGCCTCTAACTTTTTAACTTGAATGGACATAACAAATATAGGCATAAATATATCTCAAAGCAATCCAAGAACTAAAAACAAAAGCATAGACCTCCCACCACTCTCACCGATAGAATGCATATTCACTTTCCATTTTGAAAGGTTATTGACAAATTTGTCAATGATTGATCGCCTTCCTTTAATTCTCGCCATTAAAAACCTAAAAATTTCTTTTTCTTTCATGTATACATCCAACTAAGTTTAATTTTCATATCCATTATCAATCAATCCAAACCACCTTGTTATTACATAAATATAATTTACGATTATTTACTTTTATATTAAAAATATTAAAAGTAATTATTTTATTTCGAAAATAATCTATTTATTTTAAATATAAAAATATTTTACATTCAAAAGGATTAGAAATAGAGAATCAGTGGAGGACATCAGTGTCCCAAAATGTGAAGTCAAAAGAAACTAGAAATAGAAATTTGAGTTTGAATATTATGTGGATATAACACTTTATTTACAGAGAATTTTTATAAATTTAAATAAATTTTTATTTTTGTTAAATAGATTTTTGTAGATAATAAGTTCTATAAAAAAAAATAACCTTAAAACCATACATTGTCATGTATTGTCATTTGTCAAAGACATATTACAAAAATCTTCCAAGTTGCCTTTAATTTGCTGGCTCAAAACCACGTGGGGTTTTGTTTTTATTATTCCATTCTTACCGACGCATGATTTTGACACTGTCATGGATGCGGAGAGTTAGTGGACCAATAATTCTTGCCACAATCTAAAAGTCTTTTACTTTTAGTTCTATGCAGCTTGGGTTAATTATTTATTAATCGTAATAAGTTCAAAAAGAACAAGAGAATCACATGGACACAAATAACAAAAGATAAATACATCTATAACAGACAACATGAAGGGAATCACTCCTCATCTGGGATCAACACAACCGAACCCGTTGTTTTTCGACTCTCAAGAGCAATGTGAGCTTGGGTTGCTTGAGAAAGAGGATACTTATGATTAAGACGAACCTTCAAGACTCCCTTTGCAACATTAGAATACAAGGCTTCAGCAGCTATAAGCAGATGCTCTCGATTACCTCCGATGTATTCCCCGAGTGATGCAAATGTAAGATAGATGGATTTGGGTGCGAGTTTAGTCACACTTATCGGCTCTGGTTGACCTGATGCAGCCCCATAAACCACCAAGTATCCTCGCGTTTTTAAGCACTCCAATGATCCCTTCAATTTAAACGCAAACAGTCCTCATTGTCGTTAGTTACATTTTGAAAATGGAAACAACAAACTAAAAAGACGGAAGGAATTAATTTCGTACATTAAAGGTATCTTTCCCAACGGAATCGTAGACAACATCCACCCCTTTGCCTGATGTTATTTCCATCACACGTTCCACAAAGTCCTCATCTTTGTAAAGAATCACATGCTCACATCCATCTTCTTTCGCCTGCACAGCCTTCTCCTTGGTAGACACTGTTCCGATCACGGTGGCTCCGATCGCACTTGCCCATTGACAGATCAAATATCCGACTCCACCTGCCGCCGCATGTACCAGGATTGTATGTCCAGGTTCAACCTATCGAAATCATTGTTCCCTTCAAAAATTTATCATCTACAGCTGTCTACAGATAGATATATAAATCAAAATTTGGATGTGTCTGTTACCTTAAAGGCTCGATGGATCATGACATATGCAGTGAGTCCCTTAAAAATGACGGCAGCTGCTTCAACGGGATCAATAGAGGAAGGAACTGGCACCGCGTGATCTGCAGGAAGAATTCTCTCTTCGGCATAAGAACCCACCAGCCTCTGCGTGCCAGCGTAAGCCACAACATCTCCAACTTTGCAGCTGGTTACTCCGGGACCCACCGCTGTTACAATTCCCGCTCCTTCCACACCTGGAGTAAACGGTACAGATTGAGGGTGCCGGCCTTGACGCATGTACACATCCAGGTAATTTAGACCAATTGCCTTTTGCTTCAACCTGATTTCTCCCTCTTTCGGATCTGGAACTTCAACATCTTCCCATTTCAACACCTGTAAATACAGAAACTAACACCATTAGTACTCTTTATTAATCAATGAAATAAAGAAAAAGGAAGCTAGCTCGGTGAAGGATGACCTCAGGCCCGCCGTGCTCATAAACTGTAATTGCTTTGACCATGGTGTTTATGTTGTGGCTGAGATTGTGAGTGCACTCTTGTAGTTGTGTTTGTGCGTAGCAGGAGATTGGATCGATGTGGATCACTTTGTTATCGGTTTTATAGGCAATAAGGTTCGGTCAGTTAACGTGTCGTGATACCATTCGAGCGTTCTCATAGTTTTAATAAAACTTATCGGAACATTCTTCTAAAACAATCTAGATGAAATTAATGTAAAACGCTTAAGTCGATCATATTTATATTATATTTTTTATATTTTATATTCTAAATTTATATTTGTGATAACTTATATTTTATTGTTATAATTATACACATGTGGTTGAAAAATAAATTAAATATGGGCTTTTATAAAGAATTTAAGAATCATTAATAATTTAGTTAACTTTGGTGAAAAAAAAAAGAATATCTCCAGAAAAGTTTCGATATTTTGGATAAATTTTTAATAAAGTCCTAAAATTTATTTTTTAATAAAAAAGTCCTAACTTTTTCACCTTTTGGATAGAAAAACCCAAGAAACCGGTTAATTTATTCACTTTAGCCCTTTTTGACCTGTTCAGCAGGTCATGGGACCAAATTGTTAATTTATCGAAAATAACGGGACTTTTTTTATAGATTTCGTCAAAATTTTTATACTCCCTCCGTCTCAATATTATTGTCCACAGACAAAAAAACACACAGATTAAGAAAAACATTAATTACCACTAACTTTATTTAATAAAATGACAATTTTGTCCTTACTTTGCATTTAATGTTCCATTAAATGCTTAGTTGGTTAAATAATAATGAGGGTGTATTTTGATAAAAATGTTATTTATTTTTAGAAGAGGACTATTATTTTGGGACAAACCAAAAAGGAAAGATGGACTATAATTTTGGGACGGAGTGAGTATAATGTATAAACATATTTTTTTACATATCTATATCCAATTTTACGTATTTGTGTATTTATTATGTTTTTATATGTAGATATTTACGTATTTTTATGTATTTTAAATATATAAATGTATTTTTTTTTACCTATTTATATGTATTTTAAACAATTTTACATATTTTTTTATGTATTTTTATGTGTAATTTTTTATGTATTATGTATTTATATGTGTTTTGTATTTTTACATATTTATGTATTTTTTAAGCTTTTTATATAGATGTTTATGTATTTTAAATGTATAAACGTATTTTTTATGTATTTACATCTATTTTTTGATTATTTTACATATTTTTTATGTATTACATATTTATGTATTCTTTTAAGTGTTTTATATAGATGTTTTTGTATATTTATGAATTTTAAATGTATAGACGTATTGTTTTACGTATTTATATGTATTTTTTTTTTTAACTATTTTACATATTTTTTGTGTTTTTTATGTATATGTATTTATATGTATTTTTGTGTATTTATGTATTCTTTTAGTTTTCTTATATAGATTTTTATGTATATTAAATGTTTAATTGTATTATTTTTACGTCTTTATATATTTTTTACGTAAAAATAATACACTTTAACATTTAATGTACATAAAAATACATAAACATCTATATAAGAAAACTAAAAAAATACATAAATACACAAAAATATATATAAATACATAATACATAAAAAACACATAAAAACACACAAAAAAATATATGTAAAGTACTTAAAAAATACATATAAATACGTAAAACAATACGCTTATACATTTAAAATACATAAATATACAAAAACATCTATATAAAAAACTTTTAAAAAATATATAAATATGTAATACATAAAAGATATGTAAAATACTTAAAAATAGATATAAATACGTAAAAAAATACGTTTATACACTTAAAATATATAGACATCTATATAAAAAGCTTTAAAAAATACTTAAATACGTAAAAATACATATAAATACATATAAATACATAATATATAAAAAATAACACATAAAAATACATAAAAAAAATATGTAAAATGGTTAAAAATACATATAAATAAGTAAAAAAAATATGTTTATACATTTAAAATACATAAAAGTACTTAAATATATACTTATAAAAATATAAAAAAAAACGTAAAAATAGATATATATATATATATATATATATATATATATATATATGTAAAAAATATGTTTATACATTATATTAAAATTTTGACGAAATCTGTAAAAAAAAGTCTCTTTATTTTCGAAAAATTGACAATTTGGTCTCATGACCTGCTGAATAGGTCAAAAAGGACTAAAGTGAATAAATTAGTCGGTTTCTTGGGCTTTTCTATTCAAAAGGTGAAAAAGTCAGGACTTTTTTATTTAAAAAATAAAATTTATGACTTTATTAAAAAAATTACCCAAAATATCGGGACTTTTCTGGAGATATCCCAAAAAAAACACTAAAACATTGAAAAAGCATTTTGGACTTTTTGATAATAAGCTTGTTACTAAAGGACAATATACGATAAACCATGTTTTTTCGATATTTTTATATGTTTTCGGCATAGAGGTTCACATTTTTGACAGTTTGACAAAAACTAAAAAACATGTTTCATAGTAAAAGTTTAGTTTTTATTTAAAAAAAAAACCCTTAAAATTTAAAAACTACTTCAAGTAATTTTTGGAAGCATTTAGCTTTTCAAAGCTTTACGATATCTTTGATAGACTAACTAAAAAGTTAACTGGTAACCGATAAACTAGTTTATGAATTAATAATGTTTAGTAAAAAATAGATTTTGAATTAATAGTGTTTGCTAAAAAAATAGATTATAAACTATATTGCAAATGTAAAATGACATAAATAAACATTCAAATATATAATTAAAAGAAAATAAAAATAAATACAATTAAGGTAATATTTGAAATATTTTTGAAAATGCTTGGTAAACTTATCAAAAACTATCTCAAACTAATTTATCAAAAAGCTAATCAAGTTCATAAGCTATTTTGAGATGGCTTTTAATAAGTTTGTGAAGTTTTTTAAAAAATATTTTAAATATGTTCTTACTTTTATATATATATATATATATATATATATATATATATATATATATATATATATATATATATATATATTTATCTTTTTCGTTATATATCTAAATGTCAATCGGTATAATTTTAATATTTTATATTTACAAAACACTATTAATTACTAAACTAATTTGTTAGCTGTTATCTAAGCTTTTAGCTAAGGCTTTCAAACATGACATAAATTATACCACTAATAAGCAAGCATATTTTTGCTAAACAAAGTCTTTAAGTATCTGGTTCCCATCTAATTTTGTAATGTAAAAGGTAACAACATTTTCATGACACTTGTTTAAAATAAAAGTTATATCTTCAACTACCAAATACTTGGTTAATATGCTCTTTGTGGTTAACCACAAAAGTTTGACCATCTTTTATAATTATATATCTCAACAATTTTGATCTTCTACGTTACGTTAAATTGGTGACTGAAAAAAAAATTATCATAAATTTTAGCGTCTTAAATGAAAATTACTACATATTCTATTAAAATCATTATATTTTAATAAAAGATTCTCTTATAACAGTTTTAATTAATTATAACATCCTAAAATTATCGACCGAGAAAATGATTAAATTTTGGATGATTTTAAGAAAGAAAACATAATAAAAGAAAATCAAATATCCTCAAATATTTTGTTTATATCTATCTTCATATTTGTTAGGTAACAAATACAAAAATCATATATATATATATATATATATATATATATATATATATATATATATATATATATATATAGAGAGAGAGAGAGAGAGAGAGAGAGAGAGAAAGAGGTGAGTTCAATTGAGAAAATAAAAAAGGTTGAGAATGAGGAAATCATTCACAACCACTCATTTAATCTAAGCATAAAAGACACGGTGGCAAACTTGTAAATATCGTAATAACCTTCAATCTCAAATACGTAACTATAGAGAATTCGATAACTGTTCGTTCATCATCAAAATTTTTCCTCCAACCTTTAATAATCATTCAGATTTCTTCAACTAAACCGTAATTTCTTCGTTGTTCATGAAATTGGAATCGGAGTTCTGGACTCGCAGTCACAGTCGACATTGAGGGACTTAGAATCGGTAATCACAGGTTCCCAATCGGATTTTCGGAAATCAAAATCAAATTGAGAAATCGATCAGAGATAGGATGTCGCATCTGAAGTCGAAATCGGAAGTATATGATGATTTGGAATTGATAACTTGATGTTTTTAACATTTTTAAAATAGTTTACTTGTTTGTACTCCAACTGTTTGATGAAATGCATAAACTAAATTAGCACGTTATATTCACATATGAATATGTTTTCTCACATGAATCGGTATATGATTATTAAAAACACAAAACAAATATGCAAGTCTGTATGTTATTCATATGTGAATAACATATAAAAATTATATATATTTGTCAAAATACCTTCAATATTCATAAGTGAATATACCTTGTAATATTCATATGTGAATATACTGCGTAATATTCATAAGTGAATATATCATCTAATATTCACAAGTGAATATACTCTGTAATATTCACATGTGATATACAATGTAATACTATGTAATATTCACATATGAAATATCATTTAATACTCATAAGTGAATATACCATCTAATATTCACAAGTGAATATACTATGTTAATATTCACAAGTGAATTCATCGTCCAATATTAAAATATGAATATACTATGTTTATTATATGCTATATTCATATATGAATGATACTTAGATTGTAAAAAAAAATCATACTTTTTATTCATAAGTGAATAACGAATGTATTGTAATAAAACCTGATGCATTGTTATTCATTTATGAATAACGATAGCTGAAAATATAAAAAAAAAAAAATTATTTTATCTTAAAACTATATCAATATGGATGGCTATTTGTAGAGAATAAAAAATCATGAATTTTGGTATATTTAAAATCATTTTTTGATAAAAATAGCTTATAAAAATTTAAAAAAAAAACCCGAAAAAAACTATGTTTTTGTATATATTAAGGTAATGATTACCTTAGTTTAAGGAAATATGTTATGTTGGAAAACACATGTGCATTCATTTCTCATTTTCGTCGGTACGTTGGAGGCTTTTGCGGCAAAAATAAATGATTGGCTGAGAATGATTCCCCCATTCTCAACCTTTTTTTTTCTCAATTGAACCCTCCCCTATATATATATATATATATATATATATATATATATATATATATATATATATATAGAGAGAGAGAGAGAGAGAGAGAGATATTCTGTTCTTGAGATTCAACATCATCCATATATTTCACATTTGCCACTCTAATCCTCCGGCGTACCGGTACGACATCCATATTGCAATAATAAATGATTATGGGTGTGTTTGACAAAAGTAGCTGTTAGCTGGAAGCGGGTAGTGGTTAGCTGGTAGCGGGTAGTTGGTAGCGTGTAGCTGGTAGCTGGTATCGAGAAGCTGTAGCTTTTATTTGTTATACAAATGTTTGACAAAAGTAGCTGGAAGCTTTTGAAATATATAAAATTAGATAAAATGACAATTGATTAAAAATAAAAATATATAAATATATTTTTAAGGGTAATTATGGAAATTGATTTCAAAAACTCCGGAGCGTTTTGTTAAAAGCTACATGAAGTAGCTTTTAGAATCGGGGCGTTTGTTAAAACTAAAAGCTAAACGCTCGTATTGCCAAACGAAACTTTTTGTTTAAACTAGAACATTTTGTCAAAAGCTAAAAGCTAGAAGCTCCCAAACGCTTTCAAAAGTTCCGTGCCAAACACGCCCTATATAGTGTCGTCCGTTCTTTTCTCCTCTACCATCACAACCGCCACTGTCACCACCACTACAACCACCTCTGATACCAACTGACCCACTACTGGCACCTTCGTCACTTATACCACCTCCACCTCTTTCACCATCACCTCTTCTGCCACAAACTGTCATAATCATTTATTATGACTTAGTCTATGAACATACATATATGTATAATCATTTATGATTAGGCATATCCTATTGTTGCCGGTACGTTGGAGCGTTAAAACGGCAAATGAGAAATATGTGGCTGATGTTGAATCTCAAAATCTCTACTTTTTTTAATCTCAAATGAACTGTCCTTTATATATATATATATATATATATATATATATATATATATATATATATATATATATATATATATATATATATATTATACAAAAACAAAAGGTTAAAAGATATATATTTTCCCATAATAAAATAGATATATGATTTTTCATAATAAAATAGTTAACCACAAATAATAACTTTATCTTTTAAATTAAGAAATCAACGAGAATAAAGGGTGATGCTCGTAATGGTTTCTCATTGGAGACTAATATACTTTATGGGATGTAGAATTCAAATATGATACATACTCTCATTGAAAAAACTTGTTTTTTTATTTAGGAAAGTTATTTGTACAATTTATGTTGAAAAAACTTCATAAATAGACAAATAGTCATGGGTTCAGCATCCAGTGAACGGCTGACGTTGTACTATTTTCTTAGGTTCGACAGGGCTTTAGACGAATGAGCATTACCTTACTAATCAGTACAACCCCTGAAGAACCAGATTCATCAAGTGGCGTCATCCGCTGGACTCGAAACAAATGGTCACAACCGGTAACACCATCGACAATTTAGCAAAAGGGGTAAGTTTGTTGCAAAGAATGCAATATTTGGAAGTACAGGTGGAAACACCTCAGGTGACAACTGTCGTAAAAAAATGTGATATGGCAGGCACTTCAAAAGAGCACGGAAATGAAGACAAGGAGTTGGTGGAGTTTGAGGACTTTAAACGATACAAGGCAATGAAAAAGAGATGTGAAGAAAATGAGAATCAGAAGAAAAAAAATGAGGGATAAGGAGTGGGATTATGTTTCCATTCATACGAATCAGTCAAGTGATTCGTGTGATACGCGAAGTAAAGGAAGGAATGAAGATAAAAAGAGAGATGACGAACCAGGAAAGAAAGCTTTTCAGAAGCATCAATACACTGAGGAACATCATGCATTAGTTGGAGGATGGAACTTTAGGTCACCGTTCACCAATGAAATAAATAACACTCCTATTTCGGCGGGATTAAAGGTTCCGAAGGTAAAACCTTATGATGGCATTAATGTCAGTCAACTAGATTATGTTATGTATCCTTGTGTATAGGATGTTGTTATGCTATAGTGAACTATTAGATTGGTAGAGTTGTATGATTACCTGTACTTGCTAGTTATTGTTTACTTGTTGCATATGTCAACATAGTACAATGGGGTCGAGGCTTTACTTCTTTGTGTTCTAAGCCAACAAACTCAGGGCAATCCAGTCTGATGACTGTGGTCGAGGCAATCCAGTCCGATAACTGTGGGCTGAGGCAATCCAGTTTGATGATTGTGGACCCATTGTGCATTCTTGTATATATATTGTTGTGTAGGGTATTTTAAGGGAGTTCACTTAGCTTTGGCTTACAGTTGTTGGCTTCATGGTTTCAGGTACATTAAAAGATTAGGGCAAGGCAAATGCGTTATCATACACATCCTCTTGTTGATATATGTTTTGAGAGATTTTTTATACTCTGATGTTATGACTCTGTATTGAAACAATTGTTAATTATACTTTAGTTTGTGGAAATGTTTTACAAAAAATTATAAAAAAATTATCATGTTTTTTGGGATGTTACAATATAAAGGAATAAGCTATTTCAAAGGTTTTTGCCATAAACACAAGTATAAGGCAAAAGCAATCAAATAGATAAATACCAAAAGAGATTAAGCATGAAACACAACATAATGGCATAGTCAGCACAAAAGATGGTATCACTAAAGTTAAATACCAGACAACCCAAACACAAAACCGGTTACAATTATAAGAAATTCTCATGAAAGTTCTTGCTAAGGTACATTGAAAGCATTGATGGGTTTTGAGCAAAACATACAATCCTATGTGTTCATGCAACCTTAATTGAATTAGATCTAGGTTTTCTCTAATTGAACATGCAACTTGAACACAAAAGAAGAAACCCTAGGTTCTATGTATTATAATCAAATTCACACAAATAGGATTAAAATACATACCTTGATTGTTGTATTGTAATAACAATCTAAAAATCTTGCTTCAAAAACCTTTGGTAACAAGCGCCACAAGTGTCGCGACTCTAATGTCTCACAAACAAACCTAGCAACCAAGGATTACTATGGATAGAGAGAAGGGAAGTGGAAAATTCGGCTATAAGCCTTTATTGGAGTGCATGGGACGAAATCCAACCCTATAAGGGTTTATATAGGTGATAAGGAAGGTTTAGTATAAGATAGGTGTATCTTAGATAACCCTAATCTCTTAACTTCCCCCCTAAAGCTTCCAAGGCACCCTTAGAGCCAAAGGAAACCCTAGGACACTCTATATTTCATTTCCCCCCTCTAAGGGAGGTTCTAGAATTCTAAATGCTCAACTTTTGAACATTGTCACCTTTAGTCTCTGCAGTTTCAATTAATTCATTTAATCCCAAAATTAACTCCAAGTTAATTTCTGATTAAATATTAATTAAACTATATGATTACTAATTAATATATTATTCACATAATACATTAATTAAATCATTTATTTTGATTTCGAATTAATTTATCAACTAATTAATAAATTAATAAATCATTCTTCTCTCTCTAACAATTATCCTATTCCATTGCCAGGTTTAAAGGCAACCCAAAAGGACATTGCTACTATCAGTTCAAATTTATACCAATTATAGTTATGGGCTTAAACACCTATTCCAACAGTCTCCCACTTGGATAAGTCTAATAACTATAGTTGCAAGTATAATTACCAAATTGACTAGCAAATTGTAGCTACCAAAAGCCGCTGTCGAACTCTGACCCAGTCAGTGAAATGTCCTTAGATAAGGGATCAACTATTCCTCCGTTCTACAAGATATCGTATGGACATGAGACATGGATTATAATCATTCTCTCTATCCATGTGTTGTTTCCCGATTTCTGATTTATGACGACTGACTACGGACTACAATTGAACACATCAACTTAGTCCAGGCTTGGCCAAGCGCTTAGGGTGTCATCACTAAATCATCGAGGGGCCCACAGATATCGCTTTTATCCCATTTAGGGTAAAAGGAATGGATAAACTTCAACTCATATGCTTGCACAATTTACTTATCAAATTACACACCACAATACGTTTTATAACATCAAGTTACTGATGCATTTACGCACTATCAATGCATAACCGACTTGTAAACAACAACTATATGTCTCCAGTTCAAGAATATAAAATATTATCATCTCACAATCACTCGTGATAAAATCCATGAAGTGATTCAAATGAGTGTGAGTTTAATCCAATACTTAAATTCCTATTTCAGGAGTACTCATGAACACTGCAACAAACTTTTGCTATGTCTAAGCCTTTAGACAATCAACAGACGGATTCATGACAGTCTTAATTCACTACTTGCTTCCAAAGTATGACCGACGGTGGATGTTTGAATAACCTAGTTATTCGGGAAGTAAGACATGCGAAGTGAAACACAAGAATAACCTAATCCAATATGGTCTCAATCTTTTGAATATAAATAAAACACTTATTATTTAATCACCATATTATTTAGATCTTACTCATTGTAAAATGTTTCGATCAATAAACTAAATACTTGAATTAAAACAATAGTCATCCCATGCTCCAAGCATGCATACTATGTTTATCTATGGTCATTTCTTTGTGAAATAGATCAATTGAACACATTTCCAATGATGTTCATTACACAATTCCCTAATCCTTATTATAAGTGTAAGAATACAAAATTTTGTCCACTACTAGAATCTTTTAGAGTCTAAACTTACATGCAATGTTCCCTTTTGTAATGTTATGGTACCAAAGTCACAGAGACTTTGCCAATGATATTACAAAACACTCCACTAGAGATTTATTACAGAACAATTCCATGGAGATGAAGTCTCACATTCAAGGTACATTCCTTGAACATCTTTCTTGCATAAAAGTTTCTAACTTACACATAGATTCTTAATATCCAACTCCCATTATGGAAATATTTCCATAATTGTCATATGACTATCAATTCTAAATAGAATCCTATATATTCAAAATTATATCAATATGATCCATCCATTACTATACTTCCAACTGTCCTAAATAACCAATCTTTGGTAAACCTTAGATTTTCCTTGACAGTTGTTTCATAATTTTAGTCATATCTGGTTCTGGTCCTTTTTCCTTCTCAATGCCATAGGCATTTGGAAAATCAGAGCGAGTGAATATTATAACATGTGTGATCAGTCCTATATCTGAAGCATATGGGATTCGATACATAATGTCTTACTTGATCAGTCTTTTGCTATAATATTTCCATATATAGGATATTCTATGTTGAAGCATTTCAACATGACATTCATATACATTCATGACTAAGTTCTATTAAAATTTCAATCTAAACTTTTAGATTCGAAATGAAGTATTGATGCCCTCTCCCTTAAGTCTTAATATAGCGAAACAATTTCCAAATTTTGCGACTTTGCAAATTTAGAACTTTGTTTCCTATAAATAGCATTGCTAACTTGCAACACTTAACATAATAATTACACTCCCACCATCATAACAATTATGTTCTTACCAGCATAACGATTATGCTCCCACTAGTTTTGACATGTACTCATAAATCAACTGGACTTCTAGAAATCAATACCTATTGACTTTCTTACCAAAGTTCAGATTTCTGATATGTGGTGCTTTGATAAGTCTTTTCCTAGACTTCTCAATCTCATACACCCTTCAATAGATAGCTTATGTATGTATCTAAACCCTTTCAGAACTTATAGCGATAAGTCCCAAATGTTCAAACTATTTGCCATTTCTCACAATTCGAACTATGAAAAGGGATGTCGTAATCATACTCGAATTTGAGAACGCAATTATCACATCTGCTTACTCCACTCCTTTAAAATCTATTTGTGAAAGTATTTCCTCACAATCATTTTCATGAAGTAGAGAGAAACCTCTTACCTATTAGATTTTATGGTGTATGTGTTCCTATTCATGTGAATTCATCACTTCCAACCACTATCATAAAGACCAGGTTTATGACAAATCCAAATTTTATGGACTGAATTCGCTTAATCTCAATTTCTTGCCATCTGGCAGCACAAGGGCCTACCATTGCTTCCAAGTTATTGAGCAGCTCACCCACACTGATCAATGTATTTTCATTGATCAAGGTGTTTTGTTTTATGCAATCAAATGAGAATTCATAGAACTCACATGCATAGTCAACTTAAATGGAATGGCACAGAAACAAGAATATGTCAACACGATAGGTTACAAACCTCAAGTCGTGTGCTAGTGATAAATAATAGGTTTATTCTTGATTAGTTCTTGAAACTATTCAAGATCATTACGACTCACACTGACCTCTTGACATATAAGATTCTCTGTCAAGGAACATTTCTCGACAAACAAACATTCAAGAGTTAGTGCAGATTCTTATCAAGAAAAACACTTCATACAATTGGTCTTAGTTGGTCTTTATTTTATCCAAAACATCACAACTTACCAATTTCAAATGTGCAAGAGTACTCCACATTTCATGAGGTGTTATAAACCTACTTAGAATATGTTACTCAAGGTACAACTTGGAGTACCTAGAGTATAACTCTAAAACTCGATTTTGGAACAAACTACGACTCATCCTTTTGATTTAACCATTTCAACAATTCTCGATACCTCTTCTTAGTCATGTGAATGCACTAAGTTGTCCTTAGAGGATCAATTGTGATATGGTTTCATAATCATTAGGATGATTGTAACATCCTGATTTGCCAGGTATATTATTTTATTTAATTATTTTGGTGTTTAAAGAGGAACTCGGCGAGTTGGAGCCAAGACTCGCCGAGTAGGGTCGCGGATGTTCATCCGAGTTCACGTCCGGACTCGGCGAGTCCATTAGTGGACTCGGCAAGTCCACGTTGTTTAATGAAACCCTAATCCCACGGGTTTGGAGCCTATTTAAGGGCACTTATAGCCTCCCATTGCGGCTACCAGTCCCTGGAGAGAACCCTAAGTGAGCCAAATCATTGTGAGGGAGAAGAAGTCACTTTTTGATCCTTGAACCCTTGGTTTAGCAAGAAGAAGGTGACAAGAGCAAAGAGGAGGTGCGATTCAAGCAGTTCCAGAGTTCAGAGACATCATTTTAAGGTAATGGTTCGAACCTCCTTCAGTTTTGGTGTTGATCATTAGATTTAGGGTTTTCTAACCCCTTTGGAGAGTGATTATGTGGTGCAAATGGTCCCTCTTCGAGTTTGTGCCTTGGATCTGGACTCAAAGAGGTCCAGAGACCTTGACCCTTGGAGCTTTATGGACCAATTTGGGGTTATTGGCCTTAGGTTGCCATATTTAGGACTAAATCTCCTTTTGATGCCTTGCTGTGGTTATACAAGCATCAAGTTTCGAACTTTACGTGACATTCATGCTTGGGGAGGCCAGATCTATGGTTTGGGGTAACAGATCTGACCTCAGGAGGTCAGTAGAGTTTGTACATGGCATGAACTCGCCAAGTTGTTCTTAAGACTCGGCGAGTAGGGTTAGGGTTTCACGTAAATTGCTCAGTGGATAGACTTGCCGAGTTGGGGGATGACTTAGTGAGTCAGGAGGGGGTTAGAGGACTGGAGTTCAAGGCGGTACTCGTTGAGTTGTTCTTGAGACTCGGCGAGTTGAGTCGGGGTGGCCCCGCGATTCCTGTCTAGTATGACTCGTCGAGCATAGGGAGGGACTCGACGTACCAAGCGGGACAAAGAGTTAGTGGACATGTGTGTACTCGCCGAGTCACCGGAGTGCACTCAGCGAGTTGGGTCAAAGTTTGACCGTTGACTTCTGTTGACTTTTAGGGTTTGGTCAGCAATGTGGTCTTTGGGCCAAGAAGGGGGGGGGGGTAAAATGGTCTTTTACCCTTAAGAAAGTGCCAAGAGAGGTTTGAGTCTAGTCTCGAGAGTTATGTTCATGAGAGCATTTGCCTTATGTGATAGATGGTGGCGAGTTCGAGATGCAAGCATGAGGATATCTGCTTACTGCTTTCCAGGTGAGTCTTCTCACTATACTTTACCTTGAGTAGGTAATCAGAGTTATGTGACAGAGTATTTATATGCTATGTATGTTATGTACTACATTATTTTTATGTGATTTATGTTGTGCATGTTCCCAGAGTTAGAACCGGAAGGTTCCCAGAGTTAGAACCGGAGGGTTCACAGAGTTAGAACCACAAGGTTCACAGAGTAGGGTCCACGAACCCACGGAGTTATAGCCTCGAGTGCCTAATATGTGTTATGTGTGGTATTTTGGGGAGCTCACTAAGCTTCGTGCTTACAGTGTTTTGTGTTATGTGTTTCAGTTTTCTCTCAGGATCACGGGACGGCACCGGCTCGATTGTACACTCCAGAGAAAGAGTCATGTTTTGAAGATCCTAGTTTATTATGCAAGTGAAAATGGAGTTATGTTTTGTAATTCGATTATGAATGAGATTTTAAGAAAAGTGTTTTTAAGAATTAAACGATTATTTTAAATGAAAAATTGTTTTGAAACTTACGGTGTTACAATGATCATAAAACACGATACTAAAGTACTTTTCCTTTCCTTTCAGTCTGGAGAAACTTTTATCTTTCTGCCTAATTGATTCTTCTTATTCGTTCTGCTATACATTGAAACTTTTCCAAAGTGTCAGAATTATACTTAATCATATAAGCATAACCATATTTACTAAAATTTTATTAAATTATGACGAATAGTCTTATCGTTCTTTGTGGTGAACCTGACCAGTGCACATCAATGTGTACTAGATCCTTCAGTCCTTTACTTGAATCACATCTACATGTGAACAATGAATTAGTCTTAATGTCCCAAAGATGAAGGTTCTCATTCATCACACAATACAAGTCGCATGATTCCAAGTTTCTTGTCCAATTGAAACTAGGGTGATGAGAATCTTTCCTAATTTGGTAAAAAAAAAATTTGACACTACCACAAACGATAAAATCAAAAAATTCTTTATTTATAAAATGCGAAAAACTTGTCCTTAAAATGCAAATTCATATGAAAACTATGTTTCTAAATATTCATACGCAATCTATCATAACTCCTAAGTAGCAGCTCAAAATTTTGATCAGCGAGCCATGTGATCGTTATCCATCTCTTCGCGATCAGACTCAACTTACTCTTTCTTTTAAGCTTTCTTTCTTTTCTTCGATCCTACAAAACATCACAATGCAATCTTATCACATCATATATTAAGAATCTACAAATAGGAATTTAATAGAGTTAGATAGTGGACATACCTGAAGTAGAGTCATCCATTTTGACTTTACCATCCTTGCGATCCTTCAGGTAGATACGACAACTTCACATCCAATGCCCTTTCTCTTGTCAATAGAAACAAACAGACTCTTTCGGAATGCTGTATGAGACTATCTCAGACTCAACCTTTCTCTTTACCATTCGGTCAAACAGTTTGACCTTGGCCGATCCCTTTCCATTAGGAAGAGAAAACTTTTCTGGACTTCCAACGTTGCCATTGTCAATGTCCATGGAAGTTTGGGAGGTAGATATTCCATTCAATTTTTTTTTACCAATGCGCCAAATGATTGTTGATTCAACAACGATTAGCAACTATATCAGATCAATAAGGGTCACGTCGTGGTCTGTCATATAATAGTCTTTTATGAACTCGCTATATGACTTAGGAAGTGATTGAAGAACCATGTCAACAACCAGCTTCCTCGAGAAAACGACACCCAACATTCTCAGTCTGTCAACGTGCCCAAGACGTGAGCACATACAGACTTTCCATCTTGGTGTTTGTTTGCCAATAGGGCTTGAGTTACCTTGAACTTTTCAAGTCGACGAACATGTGGGTTAGGGAGAATTATTGGAGAAGGTGGAGGAAGAGAAGTTTCACCAAAGCACGAAGAAGGGATTGATCTTTCACCTCGATCGTCACGTGGAATATCATCTTCATGAGGAAAGCTTTTTTCCAAAAGGATAAGGAAGATCATAGTTGTCAGAACAAGACATCTATAAGGGATAAATTCAAGTTAGTTGATTTAATCCTTAATATAACACCCAAATGAAATATTAAGGCTATGACCCAACACAATAATTCACAATTCGGAAGAGGGATGTCGTAATCCAATTGTAAATTATTTGTCGGTAGGTAAATGACGATTTACCAATTCCACCACGAAAACAGAATTTTAAACGAATTAGATTTTTAAATGAAACTCCTAGATCTTTTGAGATTCATTGAACTTTTCAATGGTATGTTAAATCTTGATTATGTCCTCCAAGTTTGTGACTTGGATACCGAGGATCACAAACAAGGTGTGAATAACCATGCAAATTTGTTAGGTACTCTCGATGTCATTTATCACCTAATCAATGTGTCGGTTAACCATACACGCTCCATTGATCAACGATAATTTACGAGAAACTGTAACGCCCGTGTTTCTGGGCTAAAGCATTAATAATGGTGTAATAGTCTAGGTCAACCTTTGTAACTCATTTTGAAGTAATAAAGAGGAATTATGTGAATATTATGTGAATTATGTGCTTATTTGCTTAATTATTATGATTTAATTAATTAATAATAAAAATAAGCGTTGAAAATAAATATTAAATAAAGACGATATCTTTTAAGAAAGTTGTAGTGGCCGAAACAAGGATTTCGGAGATATAAAGAATATTGAAATTCGAGTTATAACGAAGAAGTTATGACTTGTCAAAGTTTCGTGACGGAACCGGCACGGCACCGGGAAACGTAAAAAGTGAATTTATGATAAAGTGCTTATTAGCCTTAGCTATCTAAACGAAATTCATAGTGTTCGTTAAACCGAGAGCGTGTATAAAAAGAACGCCCAAATCTGACTTCATATGAGGAAGTTATGATTTTTCTAAGTTTCAGCTTCGCAGTAGACAACTAAAAACTCGAATTTAGATCGAGTGATTTTTAGCCGACACAACCTAAACGAGAATAGAAGGTCTCATCAATAGTAGTACAACGGCAAAAAGACAGACAACAACGGACGTCGGATGAAGAAGTTATGAATTTTTAACGGATTTTCCTGTCCCGGTCTGTTAAAAATAACAATATTAAAAATAAATTCAAAATTAGCCGACGGAGTCTAAACAAAATTTATAGATCATAATTTCACCTACGCGTGCATATAAAGAACGTCAAAAACGAAGCCCGTATGCGAAAGTTATAGATTTTAGAAGTTTGAGACACAAAATTCGAGAAAAAAATGCTAAAACCGAGGAATTTCGCATGCCTAGGGTTCGGCCACGTCACCCTCGCATGCGAGCCTACGTGGTGCCCCTCTGCTGATTCGTCTGAAGCATGGTCCGGTAGAAGTTCGACGCGTGTCACATACGTGGAGGTGTCCGAAGCGAGCCACGTCTCGCCTACAAGCTTCCGACGCGCCCTTCGCATCCGAGCCACCTCCGAGCCTCGTAGCTACCGCGTGGCCTTTGCACCTGCTGCCACCTGCCCTCTCCGGATCCAAAGCCTCCCCTATAAATAGTGCATGCGATATCTCTCGACTAGATTTAGAAATTTGGCATTTTTCACCCCTAAACTCATATTTTCACTATTTCAACCTCCCCCGAAGCCCCGGTATCATTTCCAACACCCGAAACACGCCCCGAAGTGCCCGAAGACATGGGAAAATTTATCTTTTCGGTTTTGAAGCTCCAACCTCGCAGAGCCTGCTTTTTCATTAAAACCCCCGGTTTTATCAGAAACGATCATTTTAAGAAACGAAGTGCTGTCTGATTATCATTAAATCAAGTGAGTGTATAGTCACTTTCATCTTACACATAAATATGAAGTATTTTCTATAAAATACGTGCTATGTGTATATATATTGTTTGTTTATTTGAGATGGATGTTTAATGGATGTTTTATACAAGTTTTAAACTGTATATATATATATATATATATATATATATATATATATATATATATATATTTTTATCTACAAATATGTTGGGTAAAACATGGGTAGATGAAATAGTTGATGTGTGCTAAAATGATGAGAGGCATCGATGTTGTTGTTGTTCCAGTCATCTAGAGGAGTATGGATGACGACCACAAACTTTTCTAGAGAGTCCTGTGGAACACTAGCAGACTCGCAACTTGTAGGTGTTGTGGACTTGATGTTCACTGGTGTACTCCATCCCCCTCATGGTTGCCTTACGGACATATATGGCTGAGGAATCCCCTTAGCAGTAAAGTCCATCCTGATGATAAAATCGTTAGACTAGGTCCCTTGTATAGGTGTTTAGGGACGTAAAGTGAGGATAACGGGAACGAGTAATCAGAGTTATCGTTGGTTGATGAAATTAATAAATTTATTGTTGGTCGATGAAATTAATAAATTTATTATTATTTGTGGGTTGAAAACCCTATATGCTCACCAGGCTCCCAAGCCTGGCCCACTCAGCTTTCTGTTTTACAGGTAGTGGACCCAGAACATAATTTGGATGATGATGAAGAAATTTTGGATTATAGGCCAGTAGTTGTAAATAACTGTTGTAAGGCATATAATGCACTGTTTATGCTTTTGGTCTGTACCAGAACATGACATCCTGAGGTTTTGATATATAATAAAAATACATTTCTTTAAAATATGCTTTGATAAACTTTTTATCATACGTTGTTTTGGGATCAAATTCCGCAACACTTTTAATCAAATGATTACTCTAATTTTATTATAAAAAGCATAAACTAAATCGATCTTTTCTGGCCGTGAAATTGGGGATGTCACAGAAACCCATTGTCATCCTCCATTAGTCCCATATTAGTGTGCCAGTTAACCAAACACGCTCCGCTAACGACCAATAAGGTGCAATGTGCAATTTCATGGGTTAGCATCAAATTCACATTTTCCTAAAGTAATTAAGATTGGAAATTATAAATGGTTTAGTTACTTTATAATTCATTATACTTTTAATGAGGACTTAGTGTCATATCCTACCCATTCGGCTAACCACCCTCCACTAGTCAAGAGTGTGGTAAGTAAGAGTGGATACCCAATGGTGGTCATTTTACATGCCGCTTCCTTAAACACCCTTATAGACTAGCTTCGTGAATGAAGTCTGCTAACGATAAAACTGACTTTTTCTTATACATATATATACAATTAAACTTTTAATCTTATATAGTATAAGGTGTATTTTAAACTTTTAGAATACTAAGGTTTAATCTTTTAGTAAATTAAGATTTTAATTTAATTAGATTTAAACCTATCTATGGATTTATCAATTGTTTTTTAATTAAACACTTAATAAATTTATTATATAATAAAACCCATGAGGGTGTGTTTTCAAACTATTCAAAAATACTAGGGTTTTAATTTTAATTTTAAATTTTGAAAAATAAACTATTTAATTTAAATTTTGAAATAAAATTATCTTAGTTAAACAATTAACAAGATAATTCCTAAAAATATGAACCATATCCTTATCCTTAAATATTCGAAAATCACTAGAATTGGGGAGGAAGGCAAGGGCTTCATCCCTTGCCTTATTTTCGAAAATTCTAAGGGTTGGGAAACCCTTAATTTTTGAAAATTGAGGCCAAAGGAAAGGGTTAAAACCCTAACCATAAAATCGAAAAACTAGGGTTATAAAACCCTAATTTGTGAAAATTGCAAGGCCAAGGGTTTAGTTGGCATAAACCCTAATTTCTTCAAGTTCAACCAATTGCCTCAAATACAATAGAAAACAATTCGTAGGCTCTGATACCACTGATGGGTTTTGAGCAAAACATACAATCTTATGTGTTCATGCAACCCTAACTGAATTGGATCTAGGTTTTCTCTAATTGAACATGCAACTTGAACAAAAAAGAAGAAACCCTAGGTTCTATGTATTATAATCAAATTCACACAAATAGGATTAAAATACATACCTTGATTGTTGTATTAATAACAATCTAAAAATCTTGCTTGAAAAACCTTTGGTAGCAAGCGCCACAAGTGTCGCGCCTCTAATGGCTCACAAACAAACCTAGCAACCAAGGATTACTATGGATAGAGAGAAGGGAAGTGGAAAATTCGGCTCTAAGCCTTTATTGGAGTGCATGGGACGAAATCCAACCCTATAGGGGTTTTTATAGGCGATAAGGAAGGTTTAGGATAAGATAGGTGTATCTTAGATAACCCTAATCTCTTAACTTCCCCCCTAAAGCTTCCAAGGCACCCTTAGAGCCCAAGGAAACCCTAGGACACTCTATATTTCATTTCCCCCCTCTAAGGGAGGTTCTAGAATTCTAAATGCTCAACTTTTGAACATTGTCACCTTTAGTCTCTGCAGTTTCAATTAATTCATTTAATCCCAAAATTAACTCCAAGTTAATTTCTGATTAAATATTAATTAAACTATATGGTTACTAATTAATATATTATTCACATAATACATTAATTAAATAATTTATTTTGATTTCAAATTAATTTATCAACTATGTAATAAATTAATAAATCATTCTTCTCTCTCTAACACTTATCCTATTCCATTGCCATGTTTGAAGGCAACCCAAAAGGACATTGTTACTATAAATTCAAGTTTATACCAATAATATTTATGAGCTTAGACACCTAATCCAACAAGCATAACCAACTTAGGGGTGGCATCTAAGAAAGTTTCCCAGCTAGTTGAGCATGAAGAATTTGATTCTCATAGAGACATGCTTCATAGTCAGCCTGAAGGAGAGAGCGTTGGTTTTCCAAAATGGTGTCCTTATTAGAAGCAAAAAAAAAAAAACAATCTCTAAGAGCAACATGACATTTCCTGACATCAAATAAAACCTTCTTATCTGATTTCATACTCTCAGCCGCTCTCAAGTTCACTCGGGCTAACGGATACTGATCACGCAAATACAACAAAACCTCATAAAACCTTAACTTTGTCTCATTCACAACGACCAAAATATCTTGCGCTTGGAAAATAACTCGAAATGCTTCATCCAATTCTTCCCTTCACATATTACAACATTGGAAAGACCCTAAAACAAGCACAAGAAATCAAGAAAATCAAACCATTTTCAATATAAAGCACAAATTTGTATACCACTAGAGGACGGTCCAGGAGGATCTTGAGACTCGACCAAACCTTTCCTTTTTCAACGATGTAAAGAACTTATATGTCAACTCATGAACAAAATCATCAAGTTTTACTAAGAAAGATGTATGTTTATGCTTGCCAAGAACAATACTTGGAATATCGGCAAAAATAGAGGCCACACTAGGCTTCGTATCTTTTCCAAGACCAGAGAGTAAGTCAGAGAAATCGTTATCCAAAGGGACATCACTAGAAAATAGAAGTTGTTCTAAAGAGAAAACTTTTGACCCGAACCCAACAAGGTTCAAAGGCGACTCGACAGGTTTAAAAGAAATTAAAAGAAAAGTGTTTGTGGATATAATCGTTTCCACAACAAGATCTTGAGGAGAGATTTCACTAGATATGTAAGTAGACAAATTAAAAGAACATTTATTCTTACCGACAACAATAAATGCATACATGAGTAAATGCAAGTAAAATTAAAAACATGTATCTAATAATCATACGAGAAAGCAACATAGGGATACAATACTAAATTAGGAAATAACAAAAGAACATGCTCACAATTCATTCACATGGAGATTTCACTTAAAAGACATGCATTTCATAATTTACTTTCCAAATAGGGAACATTCCGCACAAAGAAAGTACGACCTCACGAAAATAATAGGTTTTAATGCAACAATGACAAAAGTAGGAAAAAAAACTTATAAAATCAGGGGTTAAAGGAGTATCATCATCATCAACACTTGATAACGAATCCACCTAACAAAACTTTCCTTTCCATCTACTATTCGTCTCTGGGAGATCATGAATTAACAAAAAATAACGACTATTGAATGCATACAAGTCGTCATAATTTTCAAACGGTAGAAATATCTAAACAATGAAACATTCAAGGGAATACAGGAGGACACACAGGAGACCTCAAAAGCAAAGATCTTAGAAAAAACTTTAGGGCATAGTTTTATCAAATGATGCCATATTAACATAGTACTTCAAGAAAAAAGGAGTTGGGGAAGCCTTAACCCACAAACAAGATGTCTTACATATAACTCTACCTTACCTATCGGAGTTTTAAGAATCGATGCAGAAGGAGTAGGCAACGAAACGTTATACACATAAGACAAGTAGTTTTTAATGCTTGTTTCAGGTATCATTTATTTTTCAAATTTTTAAAGGTTTTAGACAGGAAGTCGACGAGTTGGGGAGCTCCAACTCTTTGTGTAAGGATCATATTGGACGCGGGATTAATGGTCTACTCGACGAGTTGGAAGGCCTCTACTCGACGAGTAGACGCTGGAAAGGAAACCCCTAATTTTCAGGGCTTGTACCATATTTAAAGGCCTTAAGCCTCATCAGTAGCCTCCCATATCGCCCCCCATCGTCCAAAGAAACCCTAGTTCACCCATTTCCTCTCATTGTGTGTGTGTGAGCTTGGAGAGTGACTTTTGGTGCTCATTTGAAAGGAACTAGAAGCTTGAAGATGCTAGATTGAGTAGAAGGTAATAGATCCAGGATTTCCTCTAGTGTTGCAGCTACATTGAGGTATAAGGTCGAAACCTTGGCCTTTTTGTAACGACCGTCATTTGAGGTATTAATTATTAAATATTTCTAAATTTATTGTTGGGATAAATATGGATTTAAAGGATTCTTGGAGTGGACTTAAGCAAGTGGGCCAAGAAAATTGGGTCGCCCATAAGACGTACGTTGGGCGTAGACTTGGTGCACGTACACGCAGCGTACGTGAGCAGATTCCAAAACCCTAATTTTTACGGCTTAAGACATATAAATACCCCCATTATAGCCCAACCTTGGCCTCCTTACCATCCCCTCACCCTCAGAAAACCTAAATATCCTCTCTTACTCCATTCTTGTGTGTGTTTGGCATTTTGAAGCTTTGTTTGGTGAAGAAAAGCTTGGAAGAAGAGAAGAGATGTTTGAGAAGAAGAACTTGAGTATCTTGAGCTCAAGGATCTGGGGTTATCTCATCTTTTGGCACTCAAAGGAGGTATAAAGCTACCAACTTTCTTCATGTATTCTTAGATCTAGAGTAGAGATATTTTGGATCTTTCAAGTCCCAAAAGAATGGACCTTTATGACTCAAACTCGTTTCTAGGTCAAGGGTTGCCACCCTTAGTGTCATATGAGTTCCCTAAGCAGTAAAGTTTCAATATTTAAGGTCCATTTGTGACCATGCATGAGAACTAGCCATTTCCATGGAAGTTTATTGCTATTTTCCAAGTTGGGTTCATTTGGTGGGTTGCAAGCCACAAAGTAACCAACTTTATGGATTAGGACGTTGAAGATGAATTGGATCTGTAATTGTAGCCTATAGATTAGAATATTAAGTGCTTAATGGGAAAAGTGGCTTAACAGGGTAGTACATTGGGAGTACCAGCCAGTACGCGCAACGTACAAGCCAGACTGCAGGTACACGCTGCGTACATAGGAGTACGCCCCACATACTCATCAAAGTTGGGCTTTTCATCTTTTGGGCCTTGGTTTGGGCCAACTATTGGACTTATAAGCTTTTGGGCCTTAGTGGGCCATAAAAAGTCAGATTATAGACTAAGGACATGGTTGGGCTTAGGGAAGGCCCATTTGAGAAGTTGGGCCCAATTTAGAAAATTGGGCCATTAGTGGGCCTTTAATAGGCTATTAGTGGAATTAGAAAGATTAGATGGTATTGGGCCTTGATTATGGTCCAAATCATATCAGGGGTAAAATGGTCATTTTACCCTTAGATGGATTCTCAGTCTGTATGACTAAGTATTTTTGTATAGAGTTAGTCGGAGAGTCGTAGGAGCAGCCAGTAGAGATTCCTCACGCACGAGTTCAACATCCAGTTTGAGACGTGAGTTTCCCTCTAGTAGGAACGGGTCTAAGGCCACAGTGTCGGCTCGTTTAGTTGTTAGTAGTTCTGGACTACGGTCCGATGTCGGGGCGGTCCCGAGAAGAGTATATGTATGTTTGATGTCTTTGTGATTCATGCATGTTATGTGTTATGTGTTCCGGGGCAAGCCCAATATATGTTAGTGTATCTGTTATGTGCTATGTGTTCCGGGGTTAGCCCGATGTCGGGGGAAGCCCGATGCATGTTAGTTAATTTGTTATATGTTATGTGTTCCGGGCTTCGGTACGATGTCGGGGTAAGCCCGATGTATGTTATATATATGTGCCGAGATAAACCCGATGTCAGGGTGAGCCCGATGCCAGACGTAGTCTGATGCCGGGGTGAGCCCGATGCCGGGCAGGAGTCCGATGCCGTGCAGAAGTCTGATGTCGGGTTTGTCCCAAAGTTTTTGTTACATGTTATATGTTATGTGTGGGAGACCCACTAAGCTTCGTGCTTACATTTTTCAGTTTTGGTTTCAACTACTTCCACTAGCAAAGGGAAGGGCTCGGGATGATCGCATGGCACACACCACAGTTTCAGACTGGGATTGTTTTAGACTCTGATATTTACTCATATGATTTTGATACAATATTTGACATGATGTTTTGAGATACATGGTTCTTGATTTTGTTATGATGATGGATGATTTATGGTTTTACTATAAGTTTTAAAACGAAATTTTTGGGCTATATTTTTCGGATGTTTCACTTTAATTACTTAGATCTTCTTCTATGAAAGTTTATGGCCATTATTAGCCTAGTTTGGGACTATTCTTGGATTTGAGCAAGATATGAAGATTTGGCTTCAGATCTGGATATCTCAGGGCCTTTGTGGACTTAAAGTTGCCAACTTTATCAAGTCTTGGCCCTCCTTCATGCTCTAAGTCCCTTGATAAGCTTAGTTGGAGTGTTTTAGCCTTTTGATGCCTTGCATGGATGTAAAGTTAGCAACTTTACGTGGTATGTCAACCCTAGGGGACTAGATCTGTAGTTTGGGGCTTTAGATTCGACTAAAAAGGGCTGAATGGTTAAGACTGGGAAAACTCGACGAGTTGCCCTGGCAACTCAACGAGTTGGATCGGGTTTCCCTGCCTTCTGGATACTGAGTGAACTCGACGAGTTGGCTAAGGTTTTTCCCGATTTTCTGAACAATGAAGGAACTCGACGAGTTGCTAGATGCACTCGATGAGTTGGGGTCAACATGGACTGTTGACCTTGACTTTGACCATGGTTGACCAAGTTTGACTTTAAGGGTATTTTGGTATTTCGGGATTTTGACAAGTAAGTCACATGGCGGTTGTAGGCCGTTGAGTTGGAGCCGTGGATTGGGATTGATCTTATCGGTTAAGCATTTTTTGGGAGGTGAGTCTCATCACCATACTAATGGGTCTAAGGCACCAAGGTCGGCCCATTTTATGATATGTGGACTGTTGTTGATTATGTGTTATGTTGATATGACATTTGCAAGGAAGACCTCGGGGGGTTCCCGTGGCAGTAGATTGAGACCATGTGGGGGTTCCCATGGCATTTGGTATGTCCTTGGAGGGTTTCCATGGCATCCTAGTATGTTTGCATGTGTAGCTCGTATGCTAGTTATTTGGTTAGTGAAAACCATGTAGGGGTTCCCATCCCAGGTAGTCAAGACCACGTGGGGGTTCCAGCGGCAGTTAGTAAAGGCCATGTGGGGGTTCCCATGGCAGTTAGTGAAGACCATGTGGGGGTTCCCATGGCAGGTAGTTAAGACTACGTGGGGGTTCCAGTGGCACTCGGTATAAGACCTTGGAGGGTTTCCATGGCATCCTTATATGTTTGTATGCATGACTTATGTGGTATGTGTGGCTTATAGAGCTAATATGGATTATGTGATTATGTGGGGTATGCTTTGGGGGACTCACTAAAAGCATTAACTTATAATTTTTTGGTTGTTTCAGGTACTTCAGAGTCTAAGGGCAAGGGTCCAGCTTGATGGCACAGCATGCACTCTCCGTCGATTTGATTTACGGACACTCTAATATTATGAATAAAATGTTTGATACTATGGATTTTGAAAACAATTGTGATTGGTATTTTATGTTTATTGGAAACAATTTTGTTAATTAAAAATGAAAAATTTTATTGGAAAATTTGGGTCGTTACATAGTTCTCATGGGCATACTGGTCCAGGGTAAAGTTGTGAACATCGGAAAGAACATATGACATGTCAATGGCCATGACAAAAGAAGAGCTTTAAAAATACGGGAAGTACAAAATAAAGAAGGTTTCAAATTATCCATATCAAATATATAAAATAAGGACATGTAAAACATTAATTAATCAATCTAATTAACCGATGGATGTGACTAACCGACAGTTGACCGCATTTAATGAAGACTACAACTAGCTCATGCACGACACTTTGATTAATAAAAGTGATCATAGTCTAAATGGCAAAAATTCACATTATTTTTACCCTTTAGACCGGGGGACTTTATGGTGTACTTGGATCGGCCAACAAGTAAATACCGACTCGAGTGCACTAAATCGCAACAACCAGAACTAACCTCTAGCGAACATGAAGTAATCCTCAGTTGATAGCAATATATGCCGAACAAAAGCCTCAGATTAAACATATCCCAAAAAATACACAAGCTACATATACTACCAATAAACAAATCATTAGTAAGTACAAAACGAACAGTTGGTCTTACCCGTATTATGCAAGAGACTAGGTAAGAAACTATAAGAAGTTAATCTAACTTTTCCCCAGGAACCTATAAAAGCAAGCATGACCAAAGGAAAAGAGAGAGCATTTTGAGGAAGCAATATCCACATTCCATATCTAACTTAATCTTCGGAGAGCAATATCCCCCCACACACCAATAGTACTTCGTGACCAAGTGTCCATCTATTTTAAAGGGTGACTTCTTGCTCATACTTTATTGGAGGAGATCACCTAGACAACAACAACCATTGCAGGAAGCTACATAGCATAAATATATATATTTTATCATACCGTTCAAAATAGTTAAAATTTTATATTTCAGCTTAATGTAAAAATAATAAATTAACAAAATTACATAAATGATCCCTATGGTTTCTAAAGGTCACAACTTCAATCCCTACTAATTTTTTTGACGATTATGATCCCTATAGTTTCCAAAACTTGTATGGATAGTCCCTGAACTATATAAAATGATATATTTAGCCCTTTTATTTTCTTTTATCGGTTTACTTGTTTCATTTTAGTTATAATGAAATATTAATAAAAGATCAAATTAATATAACCCTCCAACAATCACCCACTATACCTAACCATGGATCAACCACCATCAATTAGCAGTACGTCAAACTTCTTCGAAATAAATTAAATTTTTAAAAAAATACGAAAATTATGACGCAACTGGTCATGCTTTAATTAATATCCTACCATCATGTTCTTGACAAAATCTCAATTCTAAATTTAGGGTTTCAAATCGCCAACATTAAGATACTATTTGCCATGCTTTAATTAAATATTTGGAACTGCGAAACTTTGAATCAACACATATAACTAGGGGTGCAAACGAGCTGAGTCGAGCCCGAGCCTGGTCAGGCTCGGCTCGGGCTCGTTTAAGTTCTAAGAGGCTCGAGCTCGAGCTCGGCTCGATTCGAGCTTCTTGTATTGAGCTCGGCTCGAGCTCGTAAATAATTATACAAGCTCGACTAGGGCTCGGGCTCGGCTCGTTTTTTGTCTGACTTGCCTAAATAAGCTTAAACTTGGCTCGAGCTCGTTAAGAAGTTCGTTTACTAATACCCTAAATTCCTAATCCACAAATATTTTAATATATAAAAAATAAGAAATTATATTATATAAAGGCTCGTTTAGGCTCGCGAGCCTAATCGAGCTTCGTGACATAGGCTCGAGCTCGAGCTCGTTTAATAAACGAGCTTAATATTAAGCTCGGGCTCGTTTAAAATCGGTTTCAAATCGAGCTTTTAGCGATCCAATCCCGAGTAGCTCACGAGTAGCTTGACTCCTTTGCACCCCTACAGATAACCATCATGCACTTCAACAAAGAATATGAAAAACTAATAGCGTCGTCATCCAAATTACTTAGAGAAGAGAAGTTGTCGTGTTAGGTTGTCACCAATTGTCGGTGACAAAGACATCAAATCAGAATGGGTTTGGCTCACGGTTATGACAACATAATGGAGAATGAACCTCTGACCTTTAGTAAACCATTTAGTAAACCATATAGACTATTTATGTAATTTTGTTTAATAATTTTATAACTAATTCAAAAAAGACATTAATTCTTCTCTTCGTTTTCTGTGGACCGAGACTGTAATTTTCGATAATATATATTTAATAAAATTCTCTTCATTTTCTGTGGACAACGAGTGTAATTTTCTATAATATATATTTAATAAAATTCTAAGTACATAATATGTAAATCTGCACACCAGTCGACATAAAAATATGCATTGTTCTCTAACTTTACAGGATAGTTTAATAATGCGAGTAAAAAGGCATGTGAACTATCGTTTTGTTGAATGTATGGGCATTCCAGTCCACCCCATAAAGAAGTGACACAGTAGCCTCAATTCCTCACTAAGAAACCACGGGACCTCAAAAAGCAGATCTGATTTGTTTTGGTTTTAACTTTTATTCTATTCAAAATACAACACGATACCTTAAGATTGCGTGTGCATTTTTTCTTTTACCGACCGACCGATAAATCTAGAAGAAGTGAAAAATCCACATCACCATTAGGTATTCACTATACGAGAAGTCTAGAGGTAACCAGATTGCCTATTATATATAAATACCCAGACAGAGAAGATAATATCACATCAAACCCAATCTCCTTAATCCAAACGTACACAACACAACCCAGCCACCATGGTTAAAGCAATTAGAATTCATGAGCACGGCGGCCCTGAGGTCATCCTTGTTCACCTAATTGTCTCTTTCTTTCTTGATTTCATTGAATGGAGACTAATGGTATTGAATTTCTTTTCTGTTACAGGTCTTGACATGGGAAGATGTTCAAGTCCCAGATCCAAAAGAAGGAGAAATCAAATTGAAGCAAAAGGCAGTTGGTCTAAATTTCTTGGATGTGTATATGCGTCGAGGTGAGCAGAATCTAGCTCCACCCTTGCCATATATCCCAGGTATGGAAGGAGCCGGAGTTGTAACAGCGGTGGGTCCCGGAGTAACCAGCTGCAAAGTTGGAGACGTCGTGGCTTACGCTAGCCCGGAGGTGGGTTCTTACGCCCAAGAGAGAATACTTCCCGCAGATCTAGCGGTGCCTGTTCCTTCTTCCGTTGATCCCGTTGAAGCAGCCGCCGCCATTTTTAAGGGTCTCACTGCACATGTCTTGATCCATAAAGGCTTTAAAGTAGGTGACCCATTCAATTCTTGATTTATGTATATTATCTGTAGATGATAAAAAGTTTGTTTCAGTTTTAATGAAACAACGATTCCCATATATATATATATTTAGGTTGAACCTGGACATACAATCCTGGTACATGCGGCGGCAGGTGGAGTCGGATCTTTGGTTTGTCAATGGGCAAATGCGATTGGAGCCACCGTCATCGGAACGGTGTCGACCAAGGAGAAGGCTGCGCAGGCGAAAGAAGACGGATGTCACCATGTGATTCTTTACAAAGAGGAGAACTTTGTGGATCGTGTGATGGAGATTACATCAGGCAAAGGGCTGGAAGTAGTCTACGATTCAGTCGGAAAAGACACCTTCAATGTAAGATATAAATGATATTAATTAATGGTTTCTAATTAATTTGTAGCTGGGTTTCAACTAATTAATTTTGTCTTTTTGAAATGAAGGGATCATTAGCGTGTTTAAAGAACCGTGGATACATGGTGCTTTTCGGGACTGCCTCGGGTGTACCAGAGCCTGTGCGTGTTGATCAGATTGCACCCAAATCACTCTATTATACGTTTTCATCGATCACAGAATACACGGTTGAAAATCGAAAGGAGCTGCTTGTGGCTGCTCAAGACTTGTTTTCTAATATTGCAAAAGGAGTGTTGAGGATTCGTCTTAATCACAAGTATCCTCTGTCTCAAGCAACCCAAGCTCACATTGATCTTGAGAGTCGAAAAACATCGGGATCAGTTGTGTTGATCCCAGACGAGGAATGATTTCATAAGTTTCATGTACGTTTTGTTGTATGTTTACTTTCTGTATATCTATGTTTTGTTGTCTCTTTTGTATTCCAATGCACCTTTGTAATTTTTTGTGGAGGAGGGCCAAATTCAATTTTGTAATATAATGTCACTATTTTATTTTATTCTATTTCTATGTGGTGTTTTTAAAATTATCCCAATTATCATAACTATAGATAATTTTTTATTAGTATATGTTAGTAGTAATAACATAAAAATAAAACAAAGTTTCAGAAATGGTCTCTAACTTTTAAAAAAATGGCAATGTCGAAGATAATTTTCAAAAACACTTTAGATTTGTTCATATTGTTTCTAAAAAATTTCACGGATGGTCATCTTGCCTACCATTGTTTGAATTTTAAGTTAAATGTATTGAGATTCTTCTCAACCAAAGTTGATCAAACATATATATTTGAGTGACCATTTCTAAGATTTTTGAATAAAACTCAACCTTTTCACCAACACCACAATCTTCATCCTCTTACCCCTTTCGACATCATATGACTCATGTACAACTCATAAGTTGGAGCTTTCAATTGAAATAGGATTCCCATAATACACATAATCATCCCAGAACTACTACTCGGAGATCCCTAAACCTCCATGTCTTAGATCCATCGGAAGACCACATCCACAATTCACGAGAGACAACTTTGTTGTTATTTGTCGCCATTCGCCATTGGGTTGCCAGAAAGTCAAGCTAACAACAAACAAAGCTCACAATCTTGTTAGTCGAACATATGTTTATTATGTATTTATATAGGTTGTATTATTTCCTTTGTATCGGCCCACCCATTTATTGTGGCAACCAACTTGTAACGCCCCGATTCTCAGGTATTGTTTAAATAAGATTTATTGGGTTAAGCTCTACTCGACGAGTTGGTTGCCCTACTCGTCGAGTAGCAGCGGGGTGGGATCGCGTGTTAAGTGACCTACTCGACAAGTCCATATTGGGACTCGGCGAGTAGGAGCTGGCAGATGGAACCCTAAATCCCGGGGTTTGCACCTTTATTTAAAGGAGCCTCAGCCTCCTTTGGCCTCTTTGCAGACTTTGAGAGCTCCTTAAAACCCTAATTCGTGTAGTATTCCATTTTGGTGTGTCTTAAGCTTGGAAAGAAGGTTGGCTAGAAGAGAAAAGCTAGTAGTGCAAAGGAATTGAAGCAAGGAAGGTGTGGGAAGCAGAATTTACCTCAGCTAGCATTCTTTGGAGGTATCAAGTTGCCATCCTCACTTCCCTTTTTCCTTTTGTTGAGTTTTTTTTTTTTTTTTTTTTTTTTTTGGGGGGGGGGGTTTATGGATTTTGAGGTTGATAAGGTGGGCTATGGGCTAGATCTAAAGTTGTAACTTCAGATCTGGACCCTCCTTAAGTTTTAGAATGATAAAGTTGTTGTATTGGTCGTGAATGAGGCCCTCCTTGGGCATGAGACCCCATTAAGAGCTTAGATTTGGCATTTAGAACCTTTGTAGCTATGTATGCACGTAAAGTTTGCAACTTTACGTGAAAAGTGTGACAATCCGAAATTTCCATTCTGAACTACCCATATCAAGGCAATAGAGCTTAGAACAGTTTCAGGGAAATTCCAGACTTCGGGTATAAGTTTGGCAGTTTTCAGGATTTACACTTAAGGAGATATCAGGAGAGTGGTTGCACTAGGGTTTTGTGCAACACTATTATTCCAACACTCTATTATATTAGAGATCATTTCAGAAATAAAAATATTTTCTGCCAAAAATATTTCAGGACTATAAATAGATTTCTGAACCAAATTATTCATTATTCACATTTCCAACTAGAGAAAAGGCATTTTCTCTCTGACGGATCTTCGGGTTTTTATCCCAAATTGTGAGTACCCCTTTCTAGTAGTGTTAGAATGCTTATTATGTGCTTATAACATGATTTAGATGGCTAAATCATTAGATCTAGGAGTTTACTCCCCAAGGTGTTCTTGGGCGGTAAACTCCCGAAACGAAGCCAAAACCGACCCTTGTGTTATACCACTGCCTTAGACTATTATGTATGTGTGTTAGGGACAAGAAAACATCCATAAATCCACCCAAGTTTGGGAGTTTACGGCCCAAGAATATCATAGGCCGTAAACTCCATTTTCAAACCTCAAACTGGTGTTTTAAGGCCTCTAAAGCTTTAAGGCTTTTATCAAGGCTAGTTTCCATCTAATCTAAGGCCTTAAACACATCAAAGAACACCAACAAATGAGAGTTTACGGCCCAAGTGTATCTTAGGCCGTAAACTCCATAGAAATGGACCAAAGGGCACTTTTAAGGCTCCTAAAGCCTTAGACAATTACCTAGACTTGTTCCCATTAAATCAAGGGCTTGAACCACATCAAAATCACTTAACAAAGTTTCATGTACGTTTTGTTGTATGTTTACTATCTATATATCTACGTTTTGTTGTTTCTTTTGTATTCCGATGGTCAATGGACCTTTGTATTTTTTTTGTGGAGGAGGACCACATATCCAACACCAAATTCAGTTTTGTAATATAACGTCTCTGTTTTATTTTATTCTATTCCTATGTATTGTTTTTTAAACGTATCCCGATTATCATAGCTATAGATAGTTTTTTATTATATATTGGTAGTAATAACATAAAAATAGTACAAAATTTCAGAAATGGTCTCTTAACTTTTCAAAAAATGGCACGTGGAAGGTAATTTTCAAAAACATTTCAGATTTGTTCATATCGTTTCTAAAAAAATTAATGGATGGTTATTTTGCCTACCATAGTTTGAATTTTCTGTTAAATGTATTGTAAATAGATTTTTTTGCCTTCTGAACAAAAGTTGATCAAATATATATTTCTGAGTGACCATTTCTAAATTTTTTTTGAATAAATGTAACATCCCGACTTCCGGGAATGAGATTTATTCTTTAAAAAGGCAAATTTCCCTTGGAACTCGTCGAGTTGATGGCCTCAACTCAATGTGTTGAAGACTTTTGGAGGGCGCATCTTTTTGGACCAACTCGACGAGTTGGTAAGGAAAACTCGACGAGTTCGTGGCTAAATGGGAAACCTTAAATTTTAGGGTTTGCACCCTATATAACCTCCTTAAGTCCTTGCACTATCAGCCTCCGAAGCCTAATATCGGCCTTGTGAACCCTAATCTTCATTTCATCTCATATTGTGAGTTAATGTGTCATTTTGGAGCAAAAGAATGAGGAGTTTGAGAGAAGGAGGCAAGGATCTAGCAAGCTAAGCCCTCATCTTCAGTTTGACACTCTTTTGGACCATTATAAGTATTCAAGACCCGATTGTTATCTATCTATAAAGCTAGATCTTGAGTTTTGTCCCTTTTTCTCCTTATTCTTGGATGTTGCAATGGATGAACTTCATAAAGCACTACTAGAAAAACAGCCTTTTATGACGCTCATTGCGCGTCGTAAAACGCTCAGACGACGCGCAAATGCGCGTCAAGGAAGGCCCTGTCATAACGAGAGACGACACGCTTTTGCGCGTCGTCTAGAGACGACGCGCATTTACGACGCGCATTTATGACACGCAATGTGTATCATTAAAGCCGCTGTCAAGAAATGCCATGTCATAAATGAAGATGACACACATTTTTGTGTATCGTAACTTTTATTTTTTTAAAAAAAAAATTATTTATAGATTTACGTAAATTTACTAATTTTCAAATTACATGACACATTTAATGTCTCATAATATAAAATAAAATCTCATACACAAAAAACAAAATAAATTGCACAAATTATAATATGTCATACAAATAATCATTCAAATGTTAAACAAAAATAATACATTGCTAACATGGGTTATGCATTCCTATAAAACTAACAACCCACGGTGACCTTAATCTAGATCGAGGTTGACTTGGATCAATGGCAACGATTGAACTGCAAGAAATATATAGATCAAATTGCTTAACAAGTGATAAGTAAACAAATCCATTAGGATTTAATCAATTTTACTTACTTTGATCTTAAAACTTCGGGAACTAGAAGACCAAATTGCTTAACAAAATCAGCAAAAGCCTTGTTGGTAGGGTACCCTGTACAGCTTATACGAATTGCTTCTAGAACCCCCTTTATGAAGAGTAAACAAAAGAAACTTCAAATATGATTCAGGAATCTTTATAAAAGTTCAAACATCATTATATGCAGTCTACTCACCCCACAACATAATTGATGAATGATGTTGACATTATCAAAGAGTAACATACCATTTCCTTTTGAAGATTCCCAGAGATCCCATCTCTCTAATATTGATGCCATCTCTCTAGCACCTGAGTCAAGGGGCATGTTGACTCTCCCCTGAAAATTAAAAAAAATATATCAAAATTTTTAATACTCTTCACTCTAAATAATGTTAAATTGTTACTTTGTTTGATCTTTTGGATCGATTGCTTTCATGGGTATGTCCAACAGCATCTGATATAACCTCTTCACTGTATGAGAAGGTGAAGAAGTGTCCATGTCATCTGACATACCAGATGAAGCTCTTGATAAGTAAACTTTACCACTCATATCCAAAAAACTTCTCAGGTCCATAAATATTACCTGATATGAATTGACTGCTACTTTGAGGCTCGAAGGTTTGAATCTTCTGGTGCAAGTAGCTTAAACAATGCCAAAGCTTCCTCAAATTTTCCGGATGCTGTCAATTGTACAATCTGCATTTTGATACAAGATTTAGGTACTGATTAAATTACATAAATGGCCATTTCTCTTGTAAAATAATTGTAGCATAAGGCTTCTGAATAAGACGAGGCTCATTACTAATGTGCTCAATAAGGCGTGACTCTAAATTCCTTAACTTCTCTGGAAGTTCACCATCAGGACCACATAGTGCATCCATGTTGTAATCATAGTTAAAAAGAAAGTTAATATGAACAAAAGTTACAGAACCATGTTTGATTTAATTTTTTATTGAAAACAAAAGTTAATATGAACAATAAGGCGAGGCTCTATTATATGACATGAACCATTAGGGTTAGTTGAATAGCTTCCTTTAGGGACTCCCCACAACACAGGATTATAACTTTTTATTGAAAAAAAAAAGAGTAAATTTTTAATTTTTAGAACAAATCAAATTTTAGAATCAAGAATTAAAGAGCATGAATTAGAATTACCCCCAGTTGTATCCATCCTCATTTTGGATGGCTGTGATGTACTCCTGTTGCTCAGGTGAATCTGGTGGCAGAGATTTGAGCATCTCCATATCTAATCTTTTTCATTGCAATCCAAATCATAAAATCATACACTGTAAAATCTGAATAATAAGAAAGAAGGAAATGAAGAGTTTTTCTTACCTACAGACTTCCAAATTATGTGTGAGGCCAGCATCTGATAATTTTTTCAAATGAAGTACACCAGGCGAGTCCTTCAACACAATAACATATAAACTTTATAGCATTTTAAATGTTTAATAAAAAAGGATCACATATGTTTGAATTTTGAACATGGGTATGAATTAAAAAACCTACCTGAGAAGTGAAGGCAAGATAACCTCCTCGAATTTCTGGATCTACTGTAGAGTTGATAATGAAAGTAAGTTATACTTGAGCAGGTATGAAGGACAACGTGAGATGTTGTACAATCAAACATTCAACCTGGATCAAGTTGCATTCTCTATAGAAGGTATTAAAGATGCTCAGCAAACAGTATGTGTCACAATTATCAAGCATTTGCTACAAATGGGATCAACCAAAGAGCTGAAAGGATTGATGAAAACTGTGAAGATACAAGACATTGATGTTAGTATAAATATTATGAATCTCTTTCTTTTGATACTTTGTAATTACAGACCATTTAATCTTGTTTTTATGTTTAGAATTTGCAAGATGAAATGATGGACATGATGGATATAAGCAGTGAGATACAAGAATCTCTTGGTAGAAGTTTAGTGTGCCAGATGATATTAATGAAGATGATCTCATGGGTGGTAAGCACAAATTCATTATTATTATTTTTCTTTTTTTAAATGTTAACTTCACTTCATGGAAATGTTTCAGAACTTGATGCTTTGGAGGCAAACATGGATCAAGAAACTGAAGGTGAAGGGGTACCTTCATATACTCAACCTGATAATGAGCCCGATCCGAATGAAGAACTTAATATGCCTTTAGCTCCAAGTGGACATGCAGTGCCAGTGAAACCATCAATCAGATGACCTCATTACAAGAATCTAGAGTAAAATCACAACAAATTTCAAGAATTTCAGATACCCAAATTGCTAAAATTGAGAACTCTTATGTTTCACATATGCAATCTAACATCAGAAATGAAAAACAAGAAGTGCATTTAAATACTTCAAGAACAGATAGAAGAGAAGAAAAACAGGAAAGAATAAATCAGATGACCTCATTACAAGAATCTAGATTGAAATCGCAACAAACTTCAAGAATTTCAGATACCCAAATTGCTAAAACTGTGAACTCTTCTGTTTCTCATACATCTAACATCAGAAATGAAAAAAAGAATTGGGTATATGATTTTTAACACTATTGATTCAAAAAAGTTTTACCTAGTCGAGCAGCATGCTTAAGCATCATCTGTGGTAATAACCCTTTCTGCAAGGTTAGCTTCCAAATTTAACATCATTAATTAGTTAATTAATTAAAGGGTATTTTGGGAAAATCATAAAAAAGATAACCTTTTTTGGTTTTGTGTTACTAGGTTATGCATGATCCTAGCGGAATGAGTAGAGGTTCTGGTTTTAAATACTAGGAATAAGAATATCTTTTACAGGTTCTTGATCTTTGGGTAAAGGGGTTTTAGGAGGGAGACCTCGTTTTTTTATAGGTGTGTCTTTTACAGGTTCAGTGAATGCAAAAACTGCATCTGGATCTGGTCCCACTTCAAATTCTTCACGATTGTTTATTTCTGCCCTTAGTTCTGCAGAACCAGGGCACCATAACATAAGATCTGCAAAATGATTAGCTTCCTACCTGCAGAAAGGGTATAATAGTCCTTTTCCAAGACACTCACAGAATTATGGTCAACGGTGGGGATTTTCACCATACCAAGTTGTGGAGTATTAATGAGGACTTAGCTCTACAATATCAGCTTAGATCTGTCGTATCAACTTCAGTGTCTTCTACTTTCTTAATCAATGAGGACTTCAAATAGATAATCAAATTCAACATCAATTATCAAAGATGTGGTCAACTATTAAACCAATAGATCAATTAAAACCCTAAACTAAATATGCCTCATGTTCAGGGAACTTTGGCATTTCTGCTAATATATCCATCAGGGCTGCACCTTTCCTACTCAATTCAAAATACTCCACAGCCATTCTCATTTTTCTGTAGCATTAATCACTATTTGGTATTAAAATTCTTGGGATTTGACCATGATCAGAAAAGACGATCTTGTTAAGCCTAACACAGCATAAAACTTGCCCGGGTAGTTCTTCAGGATGTTGTGCCTAAAAATTGAGAATCCAATCAAATACATATATTCAGCTTATGAATCACAACACAAAATCCAATTCCATATTCAAAAACCAGAAACCCAATTTACCTGAATCGTTAAACCAATGCCAAGAATCCAAAGTTTCAATCGTCCCTAGAATGCATCAAGTGCTTTTCGTGAGATGTAGCTGAATCGATGTATATCTAGGTCAATTTCGAAGTAGTCATGTCCCTGCATAAAAAGAATATGCACAATTTCAATTTCGTAATTCCGAATTGAAGATTGAGATTTAAAGATTAAAACCCAAGATTTGGAAAGGAATTACGAACCCGATAGAATGTTTGTTGACGGCGTGAAAGAACCGGTTTATCGTTTATCCACATTTTGAGTGTCCAAAATATCACTGAACCCACCGTATTTAAAGATCTTAGCAGCTTCAACACGTTCGTCTTTTAATCCGCTCAGGAATCACGAATCCAGAGACACCACGATTGTGGGGGCAACGATTGATAGATTTTCCGCTTGTTGGACAGTCCATTTTCCGGTCTCTTCCATGCCTGTTTTATCCAACACTTTGTCGACTAGATATTCGTCTCCCTTGTCGTCCTTTATTTTGAAGATGTCTACGATGATTTCAATCAAGAAGCTTTGAAGATCCCCTAGAATCCATTCCGAGAACACTTTGTGTAGTTCCTTGTTCAAGAGTTTCCCAACGGATTCAACACGTTGTATGCTTCGGAAATCAGCTACATGTCGCCATAATCGATTCCGTTGTGGACCATTTTGACGAAATTGCCGAAACCGCCTTCGCCGATGTATGTGACACATGGACCACTGTCGGGTACTTGAGCGGCTACTTTGAGCACGATGTGGAGAAGTGAAGCGGTGGATGTTTGAGAATCAAGAGAGAAGAAAAGAAAGAAAGCGGGTTTTCGACATGGATGAGCTAGGGTTTTCAGCCGGTGGAAACAAAGCGGGGTTTTTAATTTTTTGGATTTCATTTCCCCCCATGAGAGATGCAACGCGCGTTTCATTAAAATTTATAAAACGACATGGTTAGACGACGCACATTTTATTTAAGGTGCCCTCCGTTCTTTTTTTTTTATTTTTATTAGACACTAATTTAAGGGCACGCAAAAATGCGTGCCCTCTATGCTTCATATATTGGAAAACTGACATCAATTTTTAGGGCACGCACAAATTCCCGTCCTCTATCAGCGCGTGTCATTGATTGCGCGTCGTGAAAGGCTGTTTTTCTAGTAGTGAAGTTTGCAACTTTATGAATCTCTAGGTCAAGGTGACCTTAGAATGGGTTAGAAATGGCCATTTGCCAAGTTTTAATGCCATGCATGGAGTTAGGTCATATTTCCCCTTTTTGACCCAATTTTGGTTCAAGACATGCATTGGTCATGCATTTCTATAAAGCACCCACCTTTGAGATGTTTTTGAGGCTAGAACCTCTTCTAGAAAAGTTGGGTTCCAAATCTCAAGGATTTGTGCTTAATGGTTAAGCCTTTGAGTTTTCAAGCCCTATGGTAGGGTTTTTGAGCTTTTGGAGTAGTCCCAAGGGATAAAGTTAGAAATTTTATCCTTTTTGACATATTTGGAGTTTAGATCTGAGCCATAGAGTCTCTGGAATCGAAGAATCAACTATATGTGTTAAGTTGGGGAAAACTCTGCGAGTTGTCCAGCCAACTTTCCCTGACTTTCTGAGTTATGTAGAACTTGACGAGTCCAAGAGGTGCACTCGACGATTTGGGTCAACATGGACTGTTGACCTTGACCATTGACTTTGCCTTTGACCATGGTTGACAAAGTTGGACTTTTGAGGGTATTTTGGGTATTTTAGGATTTTGATGGATTTGGTCATGATGGTTGTAGGTTTTGATTCAGGAGCTGAGATTTGGATTCATACCTTATCAGTTCTGCACTGCTAGTGAGGTGAGTTGTCCTCACTATACTTGCGGGTCGAAGGCACCAATGCCGAACCATTGGATTGATATCTTGTTATGCATGCTATTGTATTGTTATGATCTGTTAGATCGGTAACCTGGTAGATATGATGTTGTTATGCTTAGTGATCAATAGATCTGTGTGATTGGATGTAGACCATTATATGATTATCTGTTATATGTGCACATGATTTGTTGGTGGATGAGGCTTCACTGCTTTGTACGTAAGCCAACAGGTCGAGGCATTCCAACCCGATGGTTGAGGGACTAGGGCATTCCATCCCAAGGATGATTGGACCCATAATATATTGTCATTCCAACCCAATGGTTGAGGGCCTAGGGTATTCCATCGCGAGGATGATTGGACCCGTAGTATATTGGAATTCCAACCCGATGGTTGAGGGGCCTAGGGTATTCCAAACGGATGGTTGATTGGGCCCAAAGTATGTTGTTATTATAATTATGCTATTTGTTATGTATTGGTATTTTGGAGGAACTCACTAAGCTTTGGGCTTACAGTTTTGGATTGTGTTTTAGGTACCTCAGGCGATCGCGGCAAGGCAATGGTGTTATCATGCACCTCCCCATGCTTTGATTTTACGATTTTGGGATTTATCTGATGTGAAACTTATTTTGAAAACAAATTGTAATAAATGATGGTTTTGTGGTTGTTTAAAAAGTTTAAAATTTTCAAGAATTTTACGAATGTTACAAGTTGGTATCAGAGCCTTGGTTTGAGTGAATTGGAGGAACACTCGTGTGAATCCGGTCACAAAGTTAGGAAACATTTTCAAAATGATTTTTTCAAATGGTTTTCAAAATACTCAAGGAGGATGCGATGTGTATGATCAGACGGATCCAGTAAGTAGACCCGAAAATACCATACTATTGTTTGATATCATAATATGTTAGAACAACATGCTACTGATAGGCTAGGGATCTTCAGGAACTGCATGATAGAATTGCTTGGTTATATGATGCCTGATAGCCTAGGACCTTTCTTTTATGGTATTGACATCATTACTGTAGTCGCTTAGTGTATTCATCATGGTTATATAAAACTAAGATCTTATAGCCTGGGAATGTTTGGTTTGACCATATTTCCTGTTATTGTTTGATGAAGGGCTTAGGGTAGGATTAGATATCCGAATGTCTATAGGGTCCAGTGTTATGTATGGATAGTATACGTGAGTGCTGCAGGGTTTGTGGAAGTTTCATGGATGAGTCATGTGGGATCAGTCGGCCAGTCGTGAGATGTTTGGCCTCTCCTCTAAGGAGTGAGGATTGAGTGTTCGTCTTTGCTTATTAGTATTGTTAGGGCGTTGTAATGATCATTGAGACAAATACGTGTAGGTGTAGAAGGTAGTATGGTATAACATCCCCAAAATACGGTCTAAAAATTTCGTTTTGAATCATTAATAAAACCCTTGAATATCAAACAGCATATAAAAATATAAGTCGTGTAACTCAATAATATCATAACATCTGTCAATGTAACAAAATCATATATCAAATATCAGAGTGAATCATCCCAGGCTAAAAAAAATTGTGGTGTGTGCCATGCAGTCATCCCGAGCTCTTCCTTCCGTTACCGGAAGTACCTGAAACCAAAACTGAAATTGTAAGAACGAAGCTTAGTGAGTTCGCCAATCTACCACATACCATACATACAAACACATATATTGGTGTTAAAGCAAGAAAGTAACCCTCTTAAACTTAGACAATCCGAAGCCATCACTAGATCGGCAATCAACTTCTCATCAACAATCAATGATCGCATCCGCAGTATCTTCATCAAACATCAACTTAGCTTTATATGTTATTTTTCACTTTATGTTGTTTTATCCAGTGTGCCTTGCATGGACACTTAGACAGATTTAGTTTTTTGTTTGTTTCTTGTAATCTTCGAGACTCTACATATAGAGATCTCAGGTTCTAATTAAAAACACCTCTCTCTTTCTTTACATCTATCTTACATCTCTCACTACTTTCTTACTTGCTAAACTGGAATATGTTATCATAATCTCTCCTCTGAGCAAGTCATTCGTGACTTAATCACTTTAAGTTGATCAATCTTACTAACTTGGTTTGATTGCAATCCTTGTTACGTATCGGTTTAAGTGTTACTTGATATAATACTTGTTGTCATTTATGTTTCCTTATATTTCCGCATCTAATTATCTAACTCTAACTCTAACTTATTATTATTGTTGAGCTTTATGATCCTTTGAGATTAACTTATTCCACATATACAACTTATTCTAACGTTTGTTCAAGTGTGTCTCAAAAGTTTTTCTCTCAACAATTGGTATCAGAGCCAAAGTGGTTGCTTTTTAAACAAGAACTCTGAGTTTAAAAGGCCTACTATACCACTGAAGCTCATTTCTCTTTAGAATTAAAAAAACCAAAAAAATCAAGCAAAATCTTTTTCAAAACAAGGAAATATGGCACAAGCATTTATCACTTAATGTTTCCAACAGTGTTGGAGGTTCGAATAGAGCTCCAATATTAGTGGCAAATGAGTATCATCACTGGTCTCAAAGAATGGAGAGATATCTTAGAAGAATTGGACGAGATGTATGGAGATCTGTAGAAGAAGGACCTCATGTTACCATTCTCACTCTAGTTCAAGTCGATGGCACTCAAACTAGACTAGGTGGAGGTCAACCAGCCATGAATCGTCCCACTAAAGATGATCTTGAAAAGATGGAAAATGATGTTGTTGCTTTTTATGAGATATCCTTTTTAGTGGATCCTGACAACTTCGATATCATCATCAATTGCAAGTCAGCCAAATAAATATGAGATGTTCTCAAGAACTTGTATGAAGGTATAGAACAAGCACAAGATAAGAAGCTCACTACCGCACTCAATGAGTTTAACAATTTCAAAGCTCATGCGGGTGAAAGCCTTGAGGACTCTTTCAAGAGATTCAACCTCATTGTTACGAAGTTATCAAATTTTGGTAGTGTCCAAAGTAATCATGAGAATAACCTTCAGTTTCTCAATGGTTTTGGTAGATACTGGACTACGGCTAAGATGATAGTCCAAGGAGATAGAAAGATTCACTCATTATCTCTTTACAAGTTGTATGGTGAACTTCAAGCACAAGAATCCACTGTACTCAAAGACTGTGCAGACTATGGAAGCCCACTCACCCTCATAGTTCAAGCTCCTCACACCCAATCCACACTTTACACTCCCTTGTATGACAACCCACCACAATCATACGAAGCTAATTCAGAATACGATGATGAAGAAGAGTTCCAAAATGCTATTGCTCTTGTTAGCCAACAATTCAACAGGCTACCACCCTCATCCTTTCGCAAAAATAAACAGTTTACTAAACCTCCCTTAAATCGCAACTTTAATCCTCAGAATAATCACTCTCGATATCCTAAAAACCCTCACCAGTCTCCACAATCTATAAACCCTCATCAAGTCAAGGAAATACCGCAACCTGCTAAACCAACTGACTCTGGTCCCTCAACCGAAGTTAAAGAAGATGTCATCATTTTTCATAAGTGAAATAAAGAGAATCATTTTGCTAAATACTGCAAAGCAAATGTTGTTAAGGACAAAGCCTTTTATCTTCGAATGGATCAGGAGATCAATGAAAAAGAAAAGGGAAGGGCATATATGGCCCAGGTGAAACGAGATCATCAAGTATGGTCTTCAAGCGATGAGGATGAAGACTTCAACATCAAAAGCAAGGGAAAGATTTGCATGCTGGCCACTGCGGACGAAGATGGATCGACCAAGCTTGAAAAGAACTACTGTTGTATGGCTAAGGACGGAACTCTGAGCATTGTTGACCATGTAAAACTTATGATTCAAACTGTAACACTCGTGTTTATAGCCTAGGCATTTATATTGAGTTGATAGTCTAGGTTAACCTTTGTAACTCATTTAGAAGAAATGAAAAGGAATTATGTGAATTTTATGTGAATTATGTTTTTTTATGCTTAATTATTAGGGTTTAATTAATTAAGAATAAAAATAAGTGTCAAAATTAAAGTGTGAGATAAGTCCTATATCTTTACATAAAGTTGTAGTGGTCGAAACAAGGATTTCGGGGATATAAAGAATACCAAAATCCGAGTTATAACGAAGAAGTTATCACCTGTCGAAGTTTCGCGACAAAACCGACACGGTGCTGAATGTCGTTAAAAGTGAGTTTTTGATAAACTACTTTTTAGCCTTAGTGATCTAAACTAAAGTCGTAGTATTCGTTAAACCGAGAAGTTCGATAAAAAGAACGCCCAAATCTGACTTCGTATGAGTAAGTTATGATTTTTCGAAGTTTCAGCTTAGTAGTAGACAGCTAAAAACTCAAATTTTAGATCGAGCGATTTTTAGCCGACACAACCTAAACGAGAATCAAAGGTCTTGTCATTAGGAGCACAACGGTAAAAAGTCTGACGAAAACGAACGTCGGATGAAGAAGTTATGAATTTTTAACGGATTTCCTGTCCCGGTCTGTTAAAAATAATAATATAAAATTTAAAGTCAAAATTAGCCGACGAAGTCTAAACGGAAGTTATAGAGCATAACTTTAGCTACGCTTGCATATAAAGAACGTCAAAAACGGAGCTCGTATGCGAAAGTTATGGATTTTAGAAGTTTTGGCGCGAAAATCGAGAAAATTCGCATAGTCACATTTTGCCACGTCACCTTCACTGAAAGAGTGCCACGTGTCCTGCTGAGTCACCAAGCTGCTGAGTCATGCGAAGCCACGTGTTGGATTCTGATTTGACCGAAGGGAGGTCCAATCTGAGGCTCGCATATGGACCGAACCTCGCACCCTAGCTCCGAGCCTCGCATATGGGTTACGACTCCGTGGTCCAATCAGCGAGTGCCACCGAGACCCTTGCACGTGCTGACCACCTGTGCATCGGACACACGCTTTGGACCAATCACAAGAAGCCAGCAGCCCCTTCGCACATGCTAACCTCGTGCGAGGCACCCCCTGCGAAGCCTCTCAGCCGTCGGATCAGAAGCTTCTCAGCCGTTGGATCAGGAATTCGGACCCTATAAATAGAAGGGTACCTGCGAAGGCTCTCGGTTACATTTGGATTTTTGCCATATTTTAGCCCCTCTCTTCATATTTTCTTCATTTTAGAATCCCCCAAAGCCCCGGTACCGATTGTAAGCCTCGGAATACGCCACGAAGTGCCCGAGAAGCCCAGAAAATTTATCTTTTCGGTTTCGAAGCCCGACTTTTGCAAAGCCCGGTTTTATTAGAAACGATCGTTTTAGGAAACAAATTGTTGCCCGATTATCACCAAATCAAGTGAGTGTATAGTCACTTTCATTTTACACATAGATATGAAGTATTTACCTTATAATACGTGCTATGTGTAAATATATTAATTGTTTATTTGAGGTGACTGTTGAGTTGATGTTTTGTACAAGTTTTAAACTGTATAAGTATTTTTATCTACAAATATGTTGGGTAGAACATGGGTAGATAGTGATGTGTGATAAAATAAAATTGAGGAGAGGCCTCGATGTGTTTTAAGATCCAGTCATCTAGCGGAGTTTGGATGATGACCACGGAATTTCTAGACAGTCCAGTGGGAAACATTAGCAGGTCCGCAACCTGTAGGTGTTAATGAACTGAGAGTGTTCATTCGTTGTACTCCATCCCCCTCATGGTTTCCTTTAGGACATGTATGGCTGAGGAAACCCCTTAGCAGTAGTGTTCATCCCGATGATATTCTTTAGGCTAGGTCCCTTGTGAAAAGTGTTTAGGGACGTAAAGTGAGGATAACGGGAACGGGCAATCAGGGTTATTGTTGATTGATGAACTTAGTAAGTTTACTATTATTGTGGGTTGAAAACCCTATATGCTCACCAGGCTCCCAAGCCTGACCCACTCAGCTTTTTATGTTACAGGTAGTGGACCCTGAGCATAGTCGGAGGACGACGAGAGATTTTTGGATTATAGGTCAGTAGTTTTAAATAATTGTTGAAAGGCTTATACTGTCTTGTTTATGCTTTTGATCTGTATCGGAAAATGACATCCCGAGGTTTTGATATATATGGAAAATATATACCTTCTTAATGAAGGATTTTGATAAACTTTTATCATATGTTGTTTGGGGATCAATTCTGCAACATCTGTTAAAAAGATTTCTCTGATTTTATTTTAAAAATCATAAATTAAATCGGTCTTTTCTGGCCAAGAAATTAGGGGATGTCACACAAACTCTCAATTATAGCATGCATGATTGTCAACCATTCCTTGATAACCTTAATGACACATGTGATGTCGTCCTTTCAGACTATAACAAAGCCCTAGATGAGAAGAACATAGCATCCCAAGAAATGTTCCATGTTAGAGGACGTTTAGAAGACAAAAGACTCAAAGTGGCCATGCTAGAAAAGGACTTAGGATTAGAAAAGGATGCAAAAATGTTATGTGAAACCTAGTTAGGCATAACATTAAATCAAAGGGATTTAGCACAAAAAGAAATTGTACGTTTAAACTTGTTAATTGAAAATTTGTTTAATGAAAGCGAGGCCATTGAAAACCTTGTAAATAATGGAACCATTGACAATACGTATAATTGGGGATGGTCCAATGGGTACTCCACCACAAAGGACTCATCACCCCGGTTTAACAAGGACTGTATTTATGTCCCTCCTGACCGAGAATTTCACTTTCCTGTAAATGACAAGACTTCTCCCGAAGACATTAGAGCCCACTTCAGTAGACTTCACAATCTGAGTAATAATTGTGTCATCAAGGAAATTCTTCCCAAAACCTCGGATCACATATATGATCAAATTCCAATCATTGGTACCATTTATCCCAACTCTTAGGCTTCATTAGTTGTCAATGAGGAAATCCTTGTGGAAGGACCTGAAACAACCTTGTCCTCTGACCACAGTCCTTCTAACTGCAGTCTTGACCAAATATTACCATACATAAAGTGTCCCACTGAAGAACCATTTATGACTTACTCTGCGGTAGTACAATCTTCCTTACCTCAGATTGAACTCAAGTGTACTATGACCATTCAGCCAATCCTTCATGAGTTGACTATAGAGAATTTTGAATACGGTCAATGTTCTCAGAGTCCTGAACCTTCTGGTTCAGATGACTCAAGTCCACGATTCCAAAAACAATCAAAGGTTTCCAAGAAACCGCAGTTGAACATCAATGACTGCAGTTCTCCAAACACTCAGGCAAAACTGGATCTAAAGGAAGAACTTAGTTCTCGTAATAAAAGGCGGGAAATACATTCAAAAAACAAAAAGCAAGCCAGATTTTCAAAACATAAGAGTCCAGAAAAACTCGTTTTCTCAAATTACTTTTTGAAAAACTCTGCAGTCAAGAAATCAACCAAAAAGAAATTTACAGTTTCAATAAACTTTGCAAACCCCTTTGACAAGACTCAAAAGCGAGTAAAGTCTTTTCAAAGTAATGGTTTTCAGATCTATTCCTTAAACAACCCAAAATGGAAATGTATTTTACCAACTCCAACACATTTCAAGTCACCTCGACTTTTCAGAAAAACACAACCTAGGAGATTTGCACGTACACACACTCTTCCAAACGACACTTTTTCAAATCCCAAGGGTACCATTGTCAAATCTCAATCTCTGACTGGTCACAAGACTTACCTTACTCCGTCCAGACCGCTGAACAAGCAAAGTGTCTGGATGAATGAGAAAAATCTTACCTTTGGATTTTATCATCGTAAAAGACCTAATCAAGTCAGACCTTGCAATCCTCCAAAATCTCGTAATCCTCAAAGGCCTTAAAACATCAAGGTACAGGTCTCAAGGTTGACTTAAAACCTGTCCCGACAACCTCGGTTCATGCATCTACGAAAAATCCATCTTTCGCCTCGGGCTCCAAACTCGTTTTGGTGCCCAAACTAACCATGTAATTTTCAGGCAATGTGCAAGGAGGATCAAGAAAAGGAGTGGTTAATAGATAGTGCCTCCTCCTTGCACATGACTGGAAGGTTAGAATACCTTTGAGATTTTAGGCCTATATGCAATGGTGGAAACGTCACATTAGACAACAATGCGAATGGAATAATCTGAGGTTACGGTGTGCTTACTACAGGGAACTTTTCATTTCAAAAGGTTGCTGATATAGAAGGTATCAAGCACAATCTCATCAGTGTAGGCCAACTATGTAAGGCAGGCCATAGGGTTGAATTTGATAATGATTTCTACGACATCATGACAAGCGATAGAAGCACCTGTTTGATCAAATCTAAGTCCGAAGGAACTATGAATCCATTGGACGTCTCTCTGATAATTGGGAAACCGCAGTTGTGTTTTCTGTCCAAAGCAGTATCCAAAGTCATTTGGCTATGGCATCGCAAACTAGCTCATCTGAACTTCCGATAAATCAACAACTTGGTCACCGGAGAACTTGTCTGAGGTCTCCCTATTCTGAAGTATAACAACAATACTCTTTGCCCAGCCTATGAGTGTGGAAAACAGTTTAAAGGAAGCCATCCCATAGTGATTGACTCATCCATTTCTAAACCCTTAGAACTCTTACATATTGATCTTTGAGGTCCATCTACTATATTCGGTCTCCATCACAAGAAATATATATTGGTTATTGTTGATGACTTCAGTCGTTTCACTTGGGTCTTCTTCTTGAGACTCAAATCAGAAACACTGCAGGTTCTGATCAATTTCATCAAAGAGATTTAACTTCAAATCAAACTACCAGTACACCTAATCCGCAGTGATAATGACACTGAGTTCTCAAATCATTTCTTAAACTATTTTCTGGTGTCAAAAGGTATCAGTCACAACTTCTCAGCTACCTACACACCGCAGCTACCTACATTTTCCTATGGTTAGTTCTTATTTACAGATTAATAAAGTTGGTTACCAATTTATATGTAATTAGAAATTTGGTCAAATTTACTAATATTTTCATCAATTCATATACTACTTTGTAAGGTCCTACACAAGCAAACACAAAATTAGTTATTAATTATAATTGGGCTATGTAAGATTTGTTAAAAACACTTATGGTCACAATTATGTTCTCTGACACAGTTAAATTGTTACTTTTATCACTTAACTAAGATGTGGTCAATCCTAGCTCTAACAATTTAATGGTCACTAAATCACTAGGTAAACAAGTTCATGTAATTTAATATTCACTAAACTACACTTAACTTGAATTAAAACAACAAAGAGAAACACTTTAACATGCTAGGTAAGCTAATCAAACAAATAATGTGCGACAATATCCTCAGGTGCGGTAACCTTATCGGAGTCAATTATCCTGGTCGGTGTCGTATTCACAATGTCATCATGGTGACGATGTGACATTATCTCATTCGAATAGGTGTCAATGATTGTATGATAATTGAGAAATTAAATATCCTTTAACTTTTATTCCTACAAATCTTCCTACCAATTAAATAAGTATATTTGTCATATTAGTATATTAAACTATTATTAAATGAATATTAAATATTACACATGTTATTATTTAATTGGATTGAAAGATTTATATGAACAAACGATAGAAGGATATTTAATTTCTCATGATAATTTCCAATTTTAATATGGGGTTTTCTATAAATATCCTCTCCCTTTTCCAATTCCACTCCCCTTTATTTGATTTTTTGTCTTTTGTTGTTTTTTTTTTCTATTTTGTTTTTTTGTTGTTTTTAATTTTTATTATTATTATTATTATTATTATTATTATTATTATTGTTGTTGTTGTTGTTGTTGTTGTTGTTATTATTATTATTAGTATTATAAATTTTGAACAAATTTTTATAATTCGGACGACGTTATAAAATTCGAACGACTATATAAAATCGGTTTTTAATTATTTTTTATATATTATTATTATTATTATAAATTTTGAACAACATTTTATAAATCAGATGGCATTATAAATTCGAACGACTATATAATATCGGTTTTTAATTATTTTTATTTTATATTTTATAAATCGGTTTTTAAAATTGGATGACATTATAAATTCGGATGAAATTTTAAAATTCGTACGATATTATAAATTTGGACGACATAATAAAATTCGAACGACTATATGAAACGGAACAAAAACAAAGTTTGTCTTTATTTATCACGGATCTATTAATTGGTTCGTTATTACATTTGCGTGATGCGTTATGCGGATTGAAAACAAACTTTACTTTTGTTTCATTTTATATAGTCGTTCAAATTTTATAATGTCGTCCGAATTTATAACGTCTGAATTTTAAAATGTTGACCGAATTTTATATGGTTATCGAAATTTATACTACTAATAATAATAATAATAATTATTATTATTATTAAAAGAAAAAACAACAAAAAAAAAAAGAAAAAAAAAAGAGAAAAAGAAAAAATATGATGTTAAATCAAATGTAAATGTAAAAGATTGATTAGATTGATCTTAAGAATGTAAAATTAATTAAAGAATATACTTATATCACAACACTTTAATATACAAAAACATAAAAATACACGTTGTTTTCTAAGTTTGTAGGCGCGTCCAATAATTGGAGTAAAAAGCCATGTGAACTATGGTTACGTTGAATGTGTGAAGTAAGAAGTGATATAGTAGTAACCACAAATTCCTCAGTCAGAAACCACAGGGGACCGAAAAAGCACATTTGAATTTTGATGGTTACTTAATTTATTCAGTTCAAAATAAAACACGATATCTTAAGGAAAGATTGCGTGTGCGTTTTCTCTTTTACCGAAATAGAACTCTAGAAGAAATGATGAACCCCACATAACCAATTCACCATTCACCGACTATACGAGAACTCTAGAGGTAACCAGATTGTGTTACATCTTCTAAGAAAATAGTGACCAGGTTGCCTATAATAAATACCCAGAGACAAGAACACAGCATCACATCAAATCCAATCTCCTGAGACGAACAACAGCAACACAACCCAGCCACCATGGTTAAAGCAATTAGAATTCATGAGCACGGCGGCCCTGAGGTCATCCTTGTTCACCTAATTGTCTCTTTCTTTCTTGATTTCATTGAATGGAGACTAATGGTATTGAATTTCTTTTCTGTTACAGGTCTTGACATGGGAAGATGTTCAAGTCCCAGATCCAAAAGAAGGAGAAATCAAATTGAAGCAAAAGGCAGTTGGTCTAAATTTCTTGGATGTGTATATGCGTCGAGGTGAGCAGAATCTAGCTCCACCCTTGCCATATATCCCAGGTATGGAAGGAGCCGGAGTTGTAACAGCGGTGGGTCCCGGAGTAACCAGCTGCAAAGTTGGAGACGTCGTGGCTTACGCTAGCCCGGAGGTGGGTTCTTACGCCCAAGAGAGAATACTTCCCGCAGATCTAGCGGTGCCTGTTCCTTCTTCCGTTGATCCCGTTGAAGCAGCCGCCGCCATTTTTAAGGGTCTCACTGCACATGTCTTGATCCATAAAGGCTTTAAAGTAGGTGACCCATTCAATTCTTGATTTATGTATATTATCTGTAGATGATAAAAAGTTTGTTTCAGTTTTAATGAAACAACGATTCCCATATATATATATATTTAGGTTGAACCTGGACATACAATCCTGGTACATGCGGCGGCAGGTGGAGTCGGATCTTTGGTTTGTCAATGGGCAAATGCGATTGGAGCCACCGTCATCGGAACGGTGTCGACCAAGGAGAAGGCTGCGCAGGCGAAAGAAGACGGATGTCACCATGTGATTCTTTACAAAGAGGAGAACTTTGTGGATCGTGTGATGGAGATTACATCAGGCAAAGGGCTGGAAGTAGTCTACGATTCAGTCGGAAAAGACACCTTCAATGTAAGATATAAATGATATTAATTAATGGTTTCTAATTAATTTGTAGCTGGGTTTCAACTAATTAATTTTGTCTTTTTGAAATGAAGGGATCATTAGCGTGTTTAAAGAACCGTGGATACATGGTGCTTTTCGGGACTGCCTCGGGTGTACCAGAGCCTGTGCGTGTTGATCAGATTGCACCCAAATCACTCTATTATACGTTTTCATCGATCACAGAATACACGGTTGAAAATCGAAAGGAGCTGCTTGTGGCTGCTCAAGACTTGTTTTCTAATATTGCAAAAGGAGTGTTGAGGATTCGTCTTAATCACAAGTATCCTCTGTCTCAAGCAACCCAAGCTCACATTGATCTTGAGAGTCGAAAAACATCGGGATCAGTTGTGTTGATCCCAGACGAGGAATGATTTCATAAGTTTCATGTACGTTTTGTTGTATGTTTACTTTCTGTATATCTATGTTTTGTTGTCTCTTTTGTATTCCAATGCACCTTTGTAATTTTTTGTGGAGGAGGGCCAAATTCAATTTTGTAATATAATGTCACTATTTTATTTTATTCTATTTCTATGTGGTGTTTTTAAAATTATCCCAATTATCATAACTATAGATAATTTTTTATTAGTATATGTTAGTAGTAATAACATAAAAATAAAACAAAGTTTCAGAAATGGTCTCTAACTTTTAAAAAAATGGCAATGTCGAAGATAATTTTCAAAAACACTTTAGATTTGTTCATATTGTTTCTAAAAAATTTCACGGATGGTCATCTTGCCTACCATTGTTTGAATTTTAAGTTAAATGTATTGAGATTCTTCTCAACCAAAGTTGATCAAACATATATATTTGAGTGACCATTTCTAAGATTTTTGAATAAAACTCAACCTTTTCACCAACACCACAATCTTCATCCTCTTACCCCTTTCGACATCATATGACTCATGTACAACTCATAAGTTGGAGCTTTCAATTGAAATAGGATTCCCATAATACACATAATCATCCCAGAACTACTACTCGGAGATCCCTAAACCTCCATGTCTTAGATCCATCGGAAGACCACATCCACAATTCACGAGAGACAACTTTGTTGTTATTTGTCGCCATTCGCCATTGGGTTGCCAGAAAGTCAAGCTAACAACAAACAAAGCTCACAATCTTGTTAGTCGAACATATGTTTATTATGTATTTATATAGGTTGTATTATTTCCTTTGTATCGGCCCACCCATTTATTGTGGCAGCCAACTTGTAACGCCCCGATTCTCAGGTATTGTTTAAATAAGATTTATTGGGTTAAGCTCTACTCGACGAGTTGGTTGCCCTACTCGTCGAGTAGCAGCGGGGTGGGATCGCGTGTTAAGTGACCTACTCGACAAGTCCATATTGGGACTCGGCGAGTAGGAGCTGGCAGATGGAACCCTAAATCCCGGGGTTTGCACCTTTATTTAAAGGAGCCTCAGCCTCCTTTGGCCTCTTTGCAGACTTTGAGAGCTCCTTAAAACCCTAATTCGTGTAGTATTCCATTTTGGTGTGTCTTAAGCTTGGAAAGAAGGTTGGCTAGAAGAGAAAAGCTAGTAGTGCAAAGGAATTGAAGCAAGGAAGGTGTGGGAAGCAGAATTTACCTCAGCTAGCATTCTTTGGAGGTATCAAGTTGCCATCCTCACTTCCCTTTTTCCTTTTGTTGAGTTTTTTTTTTTTTTTTTTTTTTTTTGGGGGGGGGGGGGGGTTTATGGATTTTGAGGTTGATAAGGTGGGCTATGGGCTAGATCTAAAGTTGTAACTTCAGATCTGGACCCTCCTTAAGTTTTAGAATGATAAAGTTGTTGTATTGGTCGTGAATGAGGCCCTCCTTGGGCATGAGACCCCATTAAGAGCTTAGATTTGGCATTTAGAACCTTTGTAGCTATGTATGCACGTAAAGTTTGCAACTTTACGTGAAAAGTGTGACAATCCGAAATTTCCATTCTGAACTACCCATATCAAGGCAATAAAGCTTAGAACAGTTTCAGGGAAATTCCAGACTTCGGGTATAAGTTTGGCAGTTTTCAGGATTTACACTTAAGGAGATATCAGGAGAGTGGTTGCACTAGGGTTTTGTGCAACACTATTATTCCAACACTCTATTATATTAGAGATCATTTCAGAAATAAAAATATTTTCTGCCAAAAATATTTCAGGACTATAAATAGATTTCTGAACCAAATTATTCATTATTCACATTTCCAACTAGAGAAAAGGCATTTTCTCTCTGACGGATCTTCGGGTTTTTATCCCAAATTGTGAGTACCCCTTTCTAGTAGTGTTAGAATGCTTATTATGTGCTTATAACATGATTTAGATGGCTAAATCATTAGATCTAGGAGTTTACTCCCCAAGGTGTTCTTGGGCGGTAAACTCCCGAAACGAAGCCAAAACCGACCCTTGTGTTATACCACTGCCTTAGACTATTATGTATGTGTGTTAGGGACAAGAAAACATCCATAAATCCACCCAAGTTTGGGAGTTTACGGCCCAAGAATATCATAGGCCGTAAACTCCATTTTCAAACCTCAAAATGGTGTTTTAAGGCCTCTAAAGCTTTAAGGCTTTTATCAAGGCTAGTTTCCATCTAATCTAAGGCCTTAAACACATCAAAGAACACCAACAAATGAGAGTTTACGGCCCAAGTGTATCTTAGGCCGTAAACTCCATAGAAATGGACCAAAGGGCACTTTTAAGGCTCCTAAAGCCTTAGACAATTACCTAGACTTGTTCCCATTAAATCAAGGGCTTGAACCACATCAAAATCACTTAACAAAGTTTCATGTACATTTTGTTGTATGTTTACTATCTATATATCTACGTTTTGTTGTTTCTTTTGTATTCCGATGGTCAATGGACCTTTGTATTTTTTTTGTGGAGGAGGACCACATATCCAACACCAAATTCAGTTTTGTAATATAACGTCTCTGTTTTATTTTATTCTATTCCTATGTATTGTTTTTTAAACGTATCCCGATTATCATAGCTATAGATAGTTTTTTATTATATATTGGTAGTAATAACATAAAAATAGTACAAAATTTCAGAAATGGTCTCTTAACTTTTCAAAAAATGGCACGTGGAAGGTAATTTTCAAAAACATTTCAGATTTGTTCATATCGTTTCTAAAAAATTTAATGGATGGTTATTTTGCCTACCATAGTTTGAATTTTCTGTTAAATGTATTGTAAATAGATTTTTTTGCCTTCTGAACAAAAGTTGATCAAATATATATTTCTGAGTGACCATTTCTAAATTTTTTTTTGAATAAATGTAACATCCCGACTTCCGGGAATGAGATTTATTCTTTAAAAAGGCAAATTTCCCTTGGAACTCGTCGAGTTGATGGCCTCAACTCAATGTGTTGAAGACTTTTGGAGGGCGCATCTTTTTGGACCAACTCGACGAGTTGGTAAGGAAAACTCGACGAGTTCGTGGCTAAATGGGAAACCTTAAATTTTAGGGTTTGCACCCTATATAACCTCCTTAAGTCCTTGCACTATCAGCCTCCGAAGCCTAATATCGGCCTTGTGAACCCTAATCTTCATTTCATCTCATATTGTGAGTTAATGTGTCATTTTGGAGCAAAAGAATGAGGAGTTTGAGAGAAGGAGGCAAGGATCTAGCAAGCTAAGCCCTCATCTTCAGTTTGACACTCTTTTGGACCATTATAAGTATTCAAGACCCGATTGTTATCTATCTATAAAGCTAGATCTTGAGTTTTGTCCCTTTTTCTCCTTATTCTTGGATGTTGCAATGGATGAACTTCATAAAGCACTACTAGAAAAACAGCCTTTTATGACGCTCATTGCGCGTCGTAAAACGCTCAGACGACGCGCAAATGCGCGTCAAGGAAGGCCCTGTCATAACGAGAGACGACACGCTTTTGCGCGTCGTCTAGAGACGACGCGCATTTACGACGCGCATTTATGACACGCAATGTGTATCATTAAAGCCGCTGTCAAGAAATGCCATGTCATAAATGAAGATGACACACATTTTTGTGTATCGTAACTTTTATTTTTTAAAAAAAAAAATTATTTATAGATTTACGTAAATTTACTAATTTTCAAATTACATGACACATTTAATGTCTCATAATATAAAATAAAATCTCATACACAAAAAACAAAATAAATTGCACAAATTATAATATGTCATACAAATAATCATTCAAATGTTAAACAAAAATAATACATTGCTAACATGGGTTATGCATTCCTATAAAACTAACAACCCACGGTGACCTTAATCTAGATCGAGGTTGACTTGGATCAATGGCAACGATTGAACTGCAAGAAATATATAGATCAAATTGCTTAACAAGTGATAAGTAAACAAATCCATTAGGATTTAATCAATTTTACTTACTTTGATCTTAAAACTTCGGGAACTAGAAGACCAAATTGCTTAACAAAATCAGCAAAAGCCTTGTTGGTAGGGTACCCTGTACAGCTTATACGAATTGCTTCTAGAACCCCCTTTATGAAGAGTAAACAAAAGAAACTTCAAATATGATTCAGGAATCTTTATAAAAGTTCAAACATCATTATATGCAGTCTACTCACCCCACAACATAATTGATGAATGATGTTGACATTATCAAAGAGTAACATACCATTTCCTTTTGAAGATTCCCAGAGATCCCATCTCTCTAATATTGATGCCATCTCTCTAGCACCTGAGTCAAGGGGCATGTTGACTCTCCCCTGAAAATTAAAAAAAATATATCAAAATTTTTAATACTCTTCACTCTAAATAATGTTAAATTGTTACTTTGTTTGATCTTTTGGATCGATTGCTTTCATGGGTATGTCCAACAGCATCTGATATAACCTCTTCACTGTATGAGAAGGTGAAGAAGTGTCCATGTCATCTGACATACCAGATGAAGCTCTTGATAAGTAAACTTTACCACTCATATCCAAAAAACTTCTCAGGTCCATAAATATTACCTGATATGAATTGACTGCTACTTTGAGGCTCGAAGGTTTGAATCTTCTGGTGCAAGTAGCTTAAACAATGCCAAAGCTTCCTCAAATTTTCCGGATGCTGTCAATTGTACAATCTGCATTTTGATACAAGATTTAGGTACTGATTAAATTACATAAATGGCCATTTCTCTTGTAAAATAATTGTAGCATAAGGCTTCTGAATAAGACGAGGCTCATTACTAATGTGCTCAATAAGGCGTGACTCTAAATTCCTTAACTTCTCTGGAAGTTCACCATCAGGACCACATAGTGCATCCATGTTGTAATCATAGTTAAAAAGAAAGTTAATATGAACAAAAGTTACAGAACCATGTTTGATTTAATTTTTTATTGAAAACAAAAGTTAATATGAACAATAAGGCGAGGCTCTATTATATGACATGAACCATTAGGGTTAGTTGAATAGCTTCCTTTAGGGACTCCCCACAACACAGGATTATAACTTTTTATTGAAAAAAAAAAGAGTAAATTTTTAATTTTTAGAACAAATCAAATTTTAGAATCAAGAATTAAAGAGCATGAATTAGAATTACCCCCAGTTGTATCCATCCTCATTTTGGATGGCTGTGATGTACTCCTGTTGCTCAGGTGAATCTGGTGGCAGAGATTTGAGCATCTCCATATCTAATCTTTTTCATTGCAATCCAAATCATAAAATCATACACTGTAAAATCTGAATAATAAGAAAGAAGGAAATGAAGAGTTTTTCTTACCTACAGACTTCCAAATTATGTGTGAGGCCAGCATCTGATAATTTTTTCAAATGAAGTACACCAGGCGAGTCCTTCAACACAATAACATATAAACTTTATAGCATTTTAAATGTTTAATAAAAAAGGATCACATATGTTTGAATTTTGAACATGGGTATGAATTAAAAAACCTACCTGAGAAGTGAAGGCAAGATAACCTCCTCGAATTTCTGGATCTACTGTAGAGTTGATAATGAAAGTAAGTTATACTTGAGCAGGTATGAAGGACAACGTGAGATGTTGTACAATCAAACATTCAACCTGGATCAAGTTGCATTCTCTATAGAAGGTATTAAAGATGCTCAGCAAACAGTATGTGTCACAATTATCAAGCATTTGCTACAAATGGGATCAACCAAAGAGCTGAAAGGATTGATGAAAACTGTGAAGATACAAGACATTGATGTTAGTATAAATATTATGAATCTCTTTCTTTTGATACTTTGTAATTACAGACCATTTAATCTTGTTTTTATGTTTAGAATTTGCAAGATGAAATGATGGACATGATGGATATAAGCAGTGAGATACAAGAATCTCTTGGTAGAAGTTTAGTGTGCCAGATGATATTAATGAAGATGATCTCATGGGTGGTAAGCACAAATTCATTATTATTATTTTTCTTTTTTTAAATGTTAACTTCACTTCATGGAAATGTTTCAGAACTTGATGCTTTGGAGGCAAACATGGATCAAGAAACTGAAGGTGAAGGGGTACCTTCATATACTCAACCTGATAATGAGCCCGATCCGAATGAAGAACTTAATATGCCTTTAGCTCCAAGTGGACATGCAGTGCCAGTGAAACCATCAATCAGATGACCTCATTACAAGAATCTAGAGTAAAATCACAACAAATTTCAAGAATTTCAGATACCCAAATTGCTAAAATTGAGAACTCTTATGTTTCACATATGCAATCTAACATCAGAAATGAAAAACAAGAAGTGCATTTAAATACTTCAAGAACAGATAGAAGAGAAGAAAAACAGGAAAGAATAAATCAGATGACCTCATTACAAGAATCTAGATTGAAATCGCAACAAACTTCAAGAATTTCAGATACCCAAATTGCTAAAACTGTGAACTCTTCTGTTTCTCATACATCTAACATCAGAAATGAAAAAAAGAATTGGGTATATGATTTTTAACACTATTGATTCAAAAAAGTTTTACCTAGTCGAGCAGCATGCTTAAGCATCATCTGTGGTAATAACCCTTTCTGCAAGGTTAGCTTCCAAATTTAACATCATTAATTAGTTAATTAATTAAAGGGTATTTTGGGAAAATCATAAAAAAGATAACCTTTTTTGGTTTTGTGTTACTAGGTTATGCATGATCCTAGCGGAATGAGTAGAGGTTCTGGTTTTAAATACTAGGAATAAGAATATCTTTTACAGGTTCTTGATCTTTGGGTAAAGGGGTTTTAGGAGGGAGACCTCGTTTTTTTATAGGTGTGTCTTTTACAGGTTCAGTGAATGCAAAAACTGCATCTGGATCTGGTCCCACTTCAAATTCTTCACGATTGTTTATTTCTGCCCTTAGTTCTGCAGAACCAGGGCACCATAACATAAGATCTGCAAAATGATTAGCTTCCTACCTGCAGAAAGGGTATAATAGTCCTTTTCCAAGACACTCACAGAATTATGGTCAACGGTGGGGATTTTCACCATACCAAGTTGTGGAGTATTAATGAGGACTTAGCTCTACAATATCAGCTTAGATCTGTCGTATCAACTTCAGTGTCTTCTACTTTCTTAATCAATGAGGACTTCAAATAGATAATCAAATTCAACATCAATTATCAAAGATGTGGTCAACTATTAAACCAATAGATCAATTAAAACCCTAAACTAAATATGCCTCATGTTCAGGGAACTTTGGCATTTCTGCTAATATATCCATCAGGGCTGCACCTTTCCTACTCAATTCAAAATACTCCACAGCCATTCTCATTTTTCTGTAGCATTAATCACTATTTGGTATTAAAATTCTTGGGATTTGACCATGATCAGAAAAGACGATCTTGTTAAGCCTAACACAGCATAAAACTTGCCCGGGTAGTTCTTCAGGATGTTGTGCCTAAAAATTGAGAATCCAATCAAATACATATATTCAGCTTATGAATCACAACACAAAATCCAATTCCATATTCAAAAACCAGAAACCCAATTTACCTGAATCGTTAAACCAATGCCAAGAATCCAAAGTTTCAATCGTCCCTAGAATGCATCAAGTGCTTTTCGTGAGATGTAGCTGAATCGATGTATATCTAGGTCAATTTCGAAGTAGTCATGTCCCTGCATAAAAAGAATATGCACAATTTCAATTTCGTAATTCCGAATTGAAGATTGAGATTTAAAGATTAAAACCCAAGATTTGGAAAGGAATTACGAACCCGATAGAATGTTTGTTGACGGCGTGAAAGAACCGGTTTATCGTTTATCCACATTTTGAGTGTCCAAAATATCACTGAACCCACCGTATTTAAAGATCTTAGCAGCTTCAACACGTTCGTCTTTTAATCCGCTCAGGAATCACGAATCCAGAGACACCACGATTGTGGGGGCAACGATTGATAGATTTTCCGCTTGTTGGACAGTCCATTTTCCGGTCTCTTCCATGCCTGTTTTATCCAACACTTTGTCGACTAGATATTCGTCTCCCTTGTCGTCCTTTATTTTGAAGATGTCTACGATGATTTCAATCAAGAAGCTTTGAAGATCCCCTAGAATCCATTCCGAGAACACTTTGTGTAGTTCCTTGTTCAAGAGTTTCCCAACGGATTCAACACGTTGTATGCTTCGGAAATCAGCTACATGTCGCCATAATCGATTCCGTTGTGGACCATTTTGACGAAATTGCCGAAACCGCCTTCGCCGATGTATGTGACACATGGACCACTGTCGGGTACTTGAGCGGCTACTTTGAGCACGATGTGGAGAAGTGAAGCGGTGGATGTTTGAGAATCAAGAGAGAAGAAAAGAAAGAAAGCGGGTTTTCGACATGGATGAGCTAGGGTTTTCAGCCGGTGGAAACAAAGCGGGGTTTTTAATTTTTTGGATTTCATTTCCCCCCATGAGAGATGCAACGCGCGTTTCATTAAAATTTATAAAACGACATGGTTAGACGACGCACATTTTATTTAAGGTGCCCTCCGTTCTTTTTTTTTTATTTTTATTAGACACTAATTTAAGGGCACGCAAAAATGCGTGCCCTCTATGCTTCATATATTGGAAAACTGACATCAATTTTTAGGGCACGCACAAATTCCCGTCCTCTATCAGCGCGTGTCATTGATTGCGCGTCGTGAAAGGCTGTTTTTCTAGTAGTGAAGTTTGCAACTTTATGAATCTCTAGGTCAAGGTGACCTTAGAATGGGTTAGAAATGGCCATTTGCCAAGTTTTAATGCCATGCATGGAGTTAGGTCATATTTCCCCTTTTTGACCCAATTTTGGTTCAAGACATGCATTGGTCATGCATTTCTATAAAGCACCCACCTTTGAGATGTTTTTGAGGCTAGAACCTCTTCTAGAAAAGTTGGGTTCCAAATCTCAAGGATTTGTGCTTAATGGTTAAGCCTTTGAGTTTTCAAGCCCTATGGTAGGGTTTTTGAGCTTTTGGAGTAGTCCCAAGGGATAAAGTTAGAAATTTTATCCTTTTTGACATATTTGGAGTTTAGATCTGAGCCATAGAGTCTCTGGAATCGAAGAATCAACTATATGTGTTAAGTTGGGGAAAACTCTGCGAGTTGTCCAGCCAACTTTCCCTGACTTTCTGAGTTATGTAGAACTTGACGAGTCCAAGAGGTGCACTCGACGATTTGGGTCAACATGGACTGTTGACCTTGACCATTGACTTTGCCTTTGACCATGGTTGACAAAGTTGGACTTTTGAGGGTATTTTGGGTATTTTAGGATTTTGATGGATTTGGTCATGATGGTTGTAGGTTTTGATTCAGGAGCTGAGATTTGGATTCATACCTTATCAGTTCTGCACTGCTAGTGAGGTGAGTTGTCCTCACTATACTTGCGGGTCGAAGGCACCAATGCCGAACCATTGGATTGATATCTTGTTATGCATGCTATTGTATTGTTATGATCTGTTAGATCGGTAACCTGGTAGATATGATGTTGTTATGCTTAGTGATCAATAGATCTGTGTGATTGGATGTAGACCATTATATGATTATCTGTTATATGTGCACATGATTTGTTGGTGGATGAGGCTTCACTGCTTTGTACGTAAGCCAACAGGTCGAGGCATTCCAACCCGATGGTTGAGGGACTAGGGCATTCCATCCCAAGGATGATTGGACCCATAATATATTGTCATTCCAACCCAATGGTTGAGGGCCTAGGGTATTCCATCGCGAGGATGATTGGACCCGTAGTATATTGGAATTCCAACCCGATGGTTGAGGGGCCTAGGGTATTCCAAACGGATGGTTGATTGGGCCCAAAGTATGTTGTTATTATAATTATGCTATTTGTTATGTATTGGTATTTTGGAGGAACTCACTAAGCTTTGGGCTTACAGTTTTGGATTGTGTTTTAGGTACCTCAGGCGATCGCGGCAAGGCAATGGTGTTATCATGCACCTCCCCATGCTTTGATTTTACGATTTTGGGATTTATCTGATGTGAAACTTATTTTGAAAACAAATTGTAATAAATGATGGTTTTGTGGTTGTTTAAAAAGTTTAAAATTTTCAAGAATTTTACGAATGTTACAAGTTGGTATCAGAGCCTTGGTTTGAGTGAATTGGAGGAACACTCGTGTGAATCCGGTCACAAAGTTAGGAAACATTTTCAAAATGATTTTTTCAAATGGTTTTCAAAATACTCAAGGAGGATGCGATGTGTATGATCAGACGGATCCAGTAAGTAGACCCGAAAATACCATACTATTGTTTGATATCATAATATGTTAGAACAACATGCTACTGATAGGCTAGGGATCTTCAGGAACTGCATGATAGAATTGCTTGGTTATATGATGCCTGATAGCCTAGGACCTTTCTTTTATGGTATTGACATCATTACTGTAGTCGCTTAGTGTATTCATCATGGTTATATAAAACTAAGATCTTATAGCCTGGGAATGTTTGGTTTGACCATATTTCCTGTTATTGTTTGATGAAGGGCTTAGGGTAGGATTAGATATCCGAATGTCTATAGGGTCCAGTGTTATGTATGGATAGTATACGTGAGTGCTGCAGGGTTTGTGGAAGTTTCATGGATGAGTCATGTGGGATCAGTCGGCCAGTCGTGAGATGTTTGGCCTCTCCTCTAAGGAGTGAGGATTGAGTGTTCGTCTTTGCTTATTAGTATTGTTAGGGCGTTGTAATGATCATTGAGACAAATACGTGTAGGTGTAGAAGGTAGTATGGTATAACATCCCCAAAATACGGTCTAAAAATTTCGTTTTGAATCATTAATAAAACCCTTGAATATCAAACAGCATATAAAAATATAAGTCGTGTAACTCAATAATATCATAACATCTGTCAATGTAACAAAATCATATATCAAATATCAGAGTGAATCATCCCAGGCTAAAAAAAATTGTGGTGTGTGCCATGCAGTCATCCCGAGCTCTTCCTTCCGTTACCGGAAGTACCTGAAACCAAAACTGAAATTGTAAGAACGAAGCTTAGTGAGTTCGCCAATCTACCACATACCATACATACAAACACATATATTGGTGTTAAAGCAAGAAAGTAACCCTCTTAAACTTAGACAATCCGAAGCCATCACTAGATCGGCAATCAACTTCTCATCAACAATCAATGATCGCATCCGCAGTATCTTCATCAAACATCAACTTAGCTTTATATGTTATTTTTCACTTTATGTTGTTTTATCCAGTGTGCCTTGCATGGACACTTAGACAGATTTAGTTTTTTGTTTGTTTCTTGTAATCTTCGAGACTCTACATATAGAGATCTCAGGTTCTAATTAAAAACACCTCTCTCTTTCTTTACATCTATCTTACATCTCTCACTACTTTCTTACTTGCTAAACTGGAATATGTTATCATAATCTCTCCTCTGAGCAAGTCATTCGTGACTTAATCACTTTAAGTTGATCAATCTTACTAACTTGGTTTGATTGCAATCCTTGTTACGTATCGGTTTAAGTGTTACTTGATATAATACTTGTTGTCATTTATGTTTCCTTATATTTCCGCATCTAATTATCTAACTCTAACTCTAACTTATTATTATTGTTGAGCTTTATGATCCTTTGAGATTAACTTATTCCACATATACAACTTATTCTAACGTTTGTTCAAGTGTGTCTCAAAAGTTTTTCTCTCAACAATTGGTATCAGAGCCAAAGTGGTTGCTTTTTAAACAAGAACTCTGAGTTTAAAAGGCCTACTATACCACTGAAGCTCATTTCTCTTTAGAATTAAAAAAACCAAAAAAATCAAGCAAAATCTTTTTCAAAACAAGGAAATATGGCACAAGCATTTATCACTTAATGTTTCCAACAGTGTTGGAGGTTCGAATAGAGCTCCAATATTAGTGGCAAATGAGTATCATCACTGGTCTCAAAGAATGGAGAGATATCTTAGAAGAATTGGACGAGATGTATGGAGATCTGTAGAAGAAGGACCTCATGTTACCATTCTCACTCTAGTTCAAGTCGATGGCACTCAAACTAGACTAGGTGGAGGTCAACCAGCCATGAATCGTCCCACTAAAGATGATCTTGAAAAGATGGAAAATGATGTTGTTGCTTTTTATGAGATATCCTTTTTAGTGGATCCTGACAACTTCGATATCATCATCAATTGCAAGTCAGCCAAATAAATATGAGATGTTCTCAAGAACTTGTATGAAGGTATAGAACAAGCACAAGATAAGAAGCTCACTACCGCACTCAATGAGTTTAACAATTTCAAAGCTCATGCGGGTGAAAGCCTTGAGGACTCTTTCAAGAGATTCAACCTCATTGTTACGAAGTTATCAAATTTTGGTAGTGTCCAAAGTAATCATGAGAATAACCTTCAGTTTCTCAATGGTTTTGGTAGATACTGGACTACGGCTAAGATGATAGTCCAAGGAGATAGAAAGATTCACTCATTATCTCTTTACAAGTTGTATGGTGAACTTCAAGCACAAGAATCCACTGTACTCAAAGACTGTGCAGACTATGGAAGCCCACTCACCCTCATAGTTCAAGCTCCTCACACCCAATCCACACTTTACACTCCCTTGTATGACAACCCACCACAATCATACGAAGCTAATTCAGAATACGATGATGAAGAAGAGTTCCAAAATGCTATTGCTCTTGTTAGCCAACAATTCAACAGGCTACCACCCTCATCCTTTCGCAAAAATAAACAGTTTACTAAACCTCCCTTAAATCGCAACTTTAATCCTCAGAATAATCACTCTCGATATCCTAAAAACCCTCACCAGTCTCCACAATCTATAAACCCTCATCAAGTCAAGGAAATACCGCAACCTGCTAAACCAACTGACTCTGGTCCCTCAACCGAAGTTAAAGAAGATGTCATCATTTTTCATAAGTGAAATAAAGAGAATCATTTTGCTAAATACTGCAAAGCAAATGTTGTTAAGGACAAAGCCTTTTATCTTCGAATGGATCAGGAGATCAATGAAAAAGAAAAGGGAAGGGCATATATGGCCCAGGTGAAACGAGATCATCAAGTATGGTCTTCAAGCGATGAGGATGAAGACTTCAACATCAAAAGCAAGGGAAAGATTTGCATGCTGGCCACTGCGGACGAAGATGGATCGACCAAGCTTGAAAAGAACTACTGTTGTATGGCTAAGGACGGAACTCTGAGCATTGTTGACCATGTAAAACTTATGATTCAAACTGTAACACTCGTGTTTATAGCCTAGGCATTTATATTGAGTTGATAGTCTAGGTTAACCTTTGTAACTCATTTAGAAGAAATGAAAAGGAATTATGTGAATTTTATGTGAATTATGTTTTTTTATGCTTAATTATTAGGGTTTAATTAATTAAGAATAAAAATAAGTGTCAAAATTAAAGTGTGAGATAAGTCCTATATCTTTACATAAAGTTGTAGTGGTCGAAACAAGGATTTCGGGGATATAAAGAATACCAAAATCCGAGTTATAACGAAGAAGTTATCACCTGTCGAAGTTTCGCGACAAAACCGACACGGTGCTGAATGTCGTTAAAAGTGAGTTTTTGATAAACTACTTTTTAGCCTTAGTGATCTAAACTAAAGTCGTAGTATTCGTTAAACCGAGAAGTTCGATAAAAAGAACGCCCAAATCTGACTTCGTATGAGTAAGTTATGATTTTTCGAAGTTTCAGCTTAGTAGTAGACAGCTAAAAACTCAAATTTTAGATCGAGCGATTTTTAGCCGACACAACCTAAACGAGAATCAAAGGTCTTGTCATTAGGAGCACAACGGTAAAAAGTCTGACGAAAACGAACGTCGGATGAAGAAGTTATGAATTTTTAACGGATTTCCTGTCCCGGTCTGTTAAAAATAATAATATAAAATTTAAAGTCAAAATTAGCCGACGAAGTCTAAACGGAAGTTATAGAGCATAACTTTAGCTACGCTTGCATATAAAGAACGTCAAAAACGGAGCTCGTATGCGAAAGTTATGGATTTTAGAAGTTTTGGCGCGAAAATCGAGAAAATTCGCATAGTCACATTTTGCCACGTCACCTTCACTGAAAGAGTGCCACGTGTCCTGCTGAGTCACCAAGCTGCTGAGTCATGCGAAGCCACGTGTTGGATTCTGATTTGACCGAAGGGAGGTCCAATCTGAGGCTCGCATATGGACCGAACCTCGCACCCTAGCTCCGAGCCTCGCATATGGGTTACGACTCCGTGGTCCAATCAGCGAGTGCCACCGAGACCCTTGCACGTGCTGACCACCTGTGCATCGGACACACGCTTTGGACCAATCACAAGAAGCCAGCAGCCCCTTCGCACATGCTAACCTCGTGCGAGGCACCCCCTGCGAAGCCTCTCAGCCGTCGGATCAGAAGCTTCTCAGCCGTTGGATCAGGAATTCGGACCCTATAAATAGAAGGGTACCTGCGAAGGCTCTCGGTTACATTTGGATTTTTGCCATATTTTAGCCCCTCTCTTCATATTTTCTTCATTTTAGAATCCCCCAAAGCCCCGGTACCGATTGTAAGCCTCGGAATACGCCACGAAGTGCCCGAGAAGCCCAGAAAATTTATCTTTTCGGTTTCGAAGCCCGACTTTTGCAAAGCCCGGTTTTATTAGAAACGATCGTTTTAGGAAACAAATTGTTGCCCGATTATCACCAAATCAAGTGAGTGTATAGTCACTTTCATTTTACACATAGATATGAAGTATTTACCTTATAATACGTGCTATGTGTAAATATATTAATTGTTTATTTGAGGTGACTGTTGAGTTGATGTTTTGTACAAGTTTTAAACTGTATAAGTATTTTTATCTACAAATATGTTGGGTAGAACATGGGTAGATAGTGATGTGTGATAAAATAAAATTGAGGAGAGGCCTCGATGTGTTTTAAGATCCAGTCATCTAGCGGAGTTTGGATGATGACCACGGAATTTCTAGACAGTCCAGTGGGAAACATTAGCAGGTCCGCAACCTGTAGGTGTTAATGAACTGAGAGTGTTCATTCGTTGTACTCCATCCCCCTCATGGTTTCCTTTAGGACATGTATGGCTGAGGAAACCCCTTAGCAGTAGTGTTCATCCCGATGATATTCTTTAGGCTAGGTCCCTTGTGAAAAGTGTTTAGGGACGTAAAGTGAGGATAACGGGAACGGGCAATCAGGGTTATTGTTGATTGATGAACTTAGTAAGTTTACTATTATTGTGGGTTGAAAACCCTATATGCTCACCAGGCTCCCAAGCCTGACCCACTCAGCTTTTTATGTTACAGGTAGTGGACCCTGAGCATAGTCGGAGGACGACGAGAGATTTTTGGATTATAGGTCAGTAGTTTTAAATAATTGTTGAAAGGCTTATACTGTCTTGTTTATGCTTTTGATCTGTATCGGAAAATGACATCCCGAGGTTTTGATATATATGGAAAATATATACCTTCTTAATGAAGGATTTTGATAAACTTTTATCATATGTTGTTTGGGGATCAATTCTGCAACATCTGTTAAAAAGATTTCTCTGATTTTATTTTAAAAATCATAAATTAAATCGGTCTTTTCTGGCCAAGAAATTAGGGGATGTCACACAAACTCTCAATTATAGCATGCATGATTGTCAACCATTCCTTGATAACCTTAATGACACATGTGATGTCGTCCTTTCAGACTATAACAAAGCCCTAGATGAGAAGAACATAGCATCCCAAGAAATGTTCCATGTTAGAGGACGTTTAGAAGACAAAAGACTCAAAGTGGCCATGCTAGAAAAGGACTTAGGATTAGAAAAGGATGCAAAAATGTTATGTGAAACCTAGTTAGGCATAACATTAAATCAAAGGGATTTAGCACAAAAAGAAATTGTACGTTTAAACTTGTTAATTGAAAATTTGTTTAATGAAAGCGAGGCCATTGAAAACCTTGTAAATAATGGAACCATTGACAATACGTATAATTGGGGATGGTCCAATGGGTACTCCACCACAAAGGACTCATCACCCCGGTTTAACAAGGACTGTATTTATGTCCCTCCTGACCGAGAATTTCACTTTCCTGTAAATGACAAGACTTCTCCCGAAGACATTAGAGCCCACTTCAGTAGACTTCACAATCTGAGTAATAATTGTGTCATCAAGGAAATTCTTCCCAAAACCTCGGATCACATATATGATCAAATTCCAATCATTGGTACCATTTATCCCAACTCTTAGGCTTCATTAGTTGTCAATGAGGAAATCCTTGTGGAAGGACCTGAAACAACCTTGTCCTCTGACCACAGTCCTTCTAACTGCAGTCTTGACCAAATATTACCATACATAAAGTGTCCCACTGAAGAACCATTTATGACTTACTCTGCGGTAGTACAATCTTCCTTACCTCAGATTGAACTCAAGTGTACTATGACCATTCAGCCAATCCTTCATGAGTTGACTATAGAGAATTTTGAATACGGTCAATGTTCTCAGAGTCCTGAACCTTCTGGTTCAGATGACTCAAGTCCACGATTCCAAAAACAATCAAAGGTTTCCAAGAAACCGCAGTTGAACATCAATGACTGCAGTTCTCCAAACACTCAGGCAAAACTGGATCTAAAGGAAGAACTTAGTTCTCGTAATAAAAGGCGGGAAATACATTCAAAAAACAAAAAGCAAGCCAGATTTTCAAAACATAAGAGTCCAGAAAAACTCGTTTTCTCAAATTACTTTTTGAAAAACTCTGCAGTCAAGAAATCAACCAAAAAGAAATTTACAGTTTCAATAAACTTTGCAAACCCCTTTGACAAGACTCAAAAGCGAGTAAAGTCTTTTCAAAGTAATGGTTTTCAGATCTATTCCTTAAACAACCCAAAATGGAAATGTATTTTACCAACTCCAACACATTTCAAGTCACCTCGACTTTTCAGAAAAACACAACCTAGGAGATTTGCACGTACACACACTCTTCCAAACGACACTTTTTCAAATCCCAAGGGTACCATTGTCAAATCTCAATCTCTGACTGGTCACAAGACTTACCTTACTCCGTCCAGACCGCTGAACAAGCAAAGTGTCTGGATGAATGAGAAAAATCTTACCTTTGGATTTTATCATCGTAAAAGACCTAATCAAGTCAGACCTTGCAATCCTCCAAAATCTCGTAATCCTCAAAGGCCTTAAAACATCAAGGTACAGGTCTCAAGGTTGACTTAAAACCTGTCCCGACAACCTCGGTTCATGCATCTACGAAAAATCCATCTTTCGCCTCGGGCTCCAAACTCGTTTTGGTGCCCAAACTAACCATGTAATTTTCAGGCAATGTGCAAGGAGGATCAAGAAAAGGAGTGGTTAATAGATAGTGCCTCCTCCTTGCACATGACTGGAAGGTTAGAATACCTTTGAGATTTTAGGCCTATATGCAATGGTGGAAACGTCACATTAGACAACAATGCGAATGGAATAATCTGAGGTTACGGTGTGCTTACTACAGGGAACTTTTCATTTCAAAAGGTTGCTGATATAGAAGGTATCAAGCACAATCTCATCAGTGTAGGCCAACTATGTAAGGCAGGCCATAGGGTTGAATTTGATAATGATTTCTACGACATCATGACAAGCGATAGAAGCACCTGTTTGATCAAATCTAAGTCCGAAGGAACTATGAATCCATTGGACGTCTCTCTGATAATTGGGAAACCGCAGTTGTGTTTTCTGTCCAAAGCAGTATCCAAAGTCATTTGGCTATGGCATCGCAAACTAGCTCATCTGAACTTCCGATAAATCAACAACTTGGTCACCGGAGAACTTGTCTGAGGTCTCCCTATTCTGAAGTATAACAACAATACTCTTTGCCCAGCCTATGAGTGTGGAAAACAGTTTAAAGGAAGCCATCCCATAGTGATTGACTCATCCATTTCTAAACCCTTAGAACTCTTACATATTGATCTTTGAGGTCCATCTACTATATTCGGTCTCCATCACAAGAAATATATATTGGTTATTGTTGATGACTTCAGTCGTTTCACTTGGGTCTTCTTCTTGAGACTCAAATCAGAAACACTGCAGGTTCTGATCAATTTCATCAAAGAGATTTAACTTCAAATCAAACTACCAGTACACCTAATCCGCAGTGATAATGACACTGAGTTCTCAAATCATTTCTTAAACTATTTTCTGGTGTCAAAAGGTATCAGTCACAACTTCTCAGCTACCTACACACCGCAGCTACCTACATTTTCCTATGGTTAGTTCTTATTTACAGATTAATAAAGTTGGTTACCAATTTATATGTAATTAGAAATTTGGTCAAATTTACTAATATTTTCATCAATTCATATACTACTTTGTAAGGTCCTACACAAGCAAACACAAAATTAGTTATTAATTATAATTGGGCTATGTAAGATTTGTTAAAAACACTTATGGTCACAATTATGTTCTCTGACACAGTTAAATTGTTACTTTTATCACTTAACTAAGATGTGGTCAATCCTAGCTCTAACAATTTAATGGTCACTAAATCACTAGGTAAACAAGTTCATGTAATTTAATATTCACTAAACTACACTTAACTTGAATTAAAACAACAAAGAGAAACACTTTAACATGCTAGGTAAGCTAATCAAACAAATAATGTGCGACAATATCCTCAGGTGCGGTAACCTTATCGGAGTCAATTATCCTGGTCGGTGTCGTATTCACAATGTCATCATGGTGACGATGTGACATTATCTCATTCGAATAGGTGTCAATGATTGTATGATAATTGAGAAATTAAATATCCTTTAACTTTTATTCCTACAAATCTTCCTACCAATTAAATAAGTATATTTGTCATATTAGTATATTAAACTATTATTAAATGAATATTAAATATTACACATGTTATTATTTAATTGGATTGAAAGATTTATATGAACAAACGATAGAAGGATATTTAATTTCTCATGATAATTTCCAATTTTAATATGGGGTTTTCTATAAATATCCTCTCCCTTTTCCAATTCCACTCCCCTTTATTTGATTTTTTGTCTTTTGTTGTTTTTTTTTTCTATTTTGTTTTTTTGTTGTTTTTAATTTTTATTATTATTATTATTATTATTATTATTATTATTATTGTTGTTGTTGTTGTTGTTGTTGTTGTTATTATTATTATTAGTATTATAAATTTTGAACAAATTTTTATAATTCGGACGACGTTATAAAATTCGAACGACTATATAAAATCGGTTTTTAATTATTTTTTATATATTATTATTATTATTATAAATTTTGAACAACATTTTATAAATCAGATGGCATTATAAATTCGAACGACTATATAATATCGGTTTTTAATTATTTTTATTTTATATTTTATAAATCGGTTTTTAAAATTGGATGACATTATAAATTCGGATGAAATTTTAAAATTCGTACGATATTATAAATTTGGACGACATAATAAAATTCGAACGACTATATGAAACGGAACAAAAACAAAGTTTGTCTTTATTTATCACGGATCTATTAATTGGTTCGTTATTACATTTGCGTGATGCGTTATGCGGATTGAAAACAAACTTTACTTTTGTTTCATTTTATATAGTCGTTCAAATTTTATAATGTCGTCCGAATTTATAACGTCTGAATTTTAAAATGTTGACCGAATTTTATATGGTTATCGAAATTTATACTACTAATAATAATAATAATAATTATTATTATTATTAAAAGAAAAAACAACAAAAAAAAAAAGAAAAAAAAAAGAGAAAAAGAAAAAATATGATGTTAAATCAAATGTAAATGTAAAAGATTGATTAGATTGATCTTAAGAATGTAAAATTAATTAAAGAATATACTTATATCACAACACTTTAATATACAAAAACATAAAAATACACGTTGTTTTCTAAGTTTGTAGGCGCGTCCAATAATTGGAGTAAAAAGCCATGTGAACTATGGTTACGTTGAATGTGTGAAGTAAGAAGTGATATAGTAGTAACCACAAATTCCTCAGTCAGAAACCACAGGGGACCGAAAAAGCACATTTGAATTTTGATGGTTACTTAATTTATTCAGTTCAAAATAAAACACGATATCTTAAGGAAAGATTGCGTGTGCGTTTTCTCTTTTACCGAAATAGAACTCTAGAAGAAATGATGAACCCCACATAACCAATTCACCATTCACCGACTATACGAGAACTCTAGAGGTAACCAGATTGTGTTACATCTTCTAAGAAAATAGTGACCAGGTTGCCTATAATAAATACCCAGAGACAAGAACACAGCATCACATCAAATCCAATCTCCTGAGACGAACAACAGCAACACAACCCAGCCACCATGGTTAAAGCAATTAGAATTCATGAGCACGGCGGCCCTGAGGTCATCCTTGTTCACCTAATTGTCTCTTTCTTTCTTGATTTCATTGAATGGAGACTAATGGTATTGAATTTCTTTTCTGTTACAGGTCTTGACATGGGAAGATGTTCAAGTCCCAGATCCAAAAGAAGGAGAAATCAAATTGAAGCAAAAGGCAGTTGGTCTAAATTTCTTGGATGTGTATATGCGTCGAGGTGAGCAGAATCTAGCTCCACCCTTGCCATATATCCCAGGTATGGAAGGAGCCGGAGTTGTAACAGCGGTGGGTCCCGGAGTAACCAGCTGCAAAGTTGGAGACGTCGTGGCTTACGCTAGCCCGGAGGTGGGTTCTTACGCCCAAGAGAGAATACTTCCCGCAGATCTAGCGGTGCCTGTTCCTTCTTCCGTTGATCCCGTTGAAGCAGCCGCCGCCATTTTTAAGGGTCTCACTGCACATGTCTTGATCCATAAAGGCTTTAAAGTAGGTGACCCATTCAATTCTTGATTTATGTATATTATCTGTAGATGATAAAAAGTTTGTTTCAGTTTTAATGAAACAACGATTCCCATATATATATATATTTAGGTTGAACCTGGACATACAATCCTGGTACATGCGGCGGCAGGTGGAGTCGGATCTTTGGTTTGTCAATGGGCAAATGCGATTGGAGCCACCGTCATCGGAACGGTGTCGACCAAGGAGAAGGCTGCGCAGGCGAAAGAAGACGGATGTCACCATGTGATTCTTTACAAAGAGGAGAACTTTGTGGATCGTGTGATGGAGATTACATCAGGCAAAGGGCTGGAAGTAGTCTACGATTCAGTCGGAAAAGACACCTTCAATGTAAGATATAAATGATATTAATTAATGGTTTCTAATTAATTTGTAGCTGGGTTTCAACTAATTAATTTTGTCTTTTTGAAATGAAGGGATCATTAGCGTGTTTAAAGAACCGTGGATACATGGTGCTTTTCGGGACTGCCTCGGGTGTACCAGAGCCTGTGCGTGTTGATCAGATTGCACCCAAATCACTCTATTATACGTTTTCATCGATCACAGAATACACGGTTGAAAATCGAAAGGAGCTGCTTGTGGCTGCTCAAGACTTGTTTTCTAATATTGCAAAAGGAGTGTTGAGGATTCGTCTTAATCACAAGTATCCTCTGTCTCAAGCAACCCAAGCTCACATTGATCTTGAGAGTCGAAAAACATCGGGATCAGTTGTGTTGATCCCAGACGAGGAATGATTTCATAAGTTTCATGTACGTTTTGTTGTATGTTTACTTTCTGTATATCTATGTTTTGTTGTCTCTTTTGTATTCCAATGCACCTTTGTAATTTTTTGTGGAGGAGGGCCAAATTCAATTTTGTAATATAATGTCACTATTTTATTTTATTCTATTTCTATGTGGTGTTTTTAAAATTATCCCAATTATCATAACTATAGATAATTTTTTATTAGTATATGTTAGTAGTAATAACATAAAAATAAAACAAAGTTTCAGAAATGGTCTCTAACTTTTAAAAAAATGGCAATGTCGAAGATAATTTTCAAAAACACTTTAGATTTGTTCATATTGTTTCTAAAAAATTTCACGGATGGTCATCTTGCCTACCATTGTTTGAATTTTAAGTTAAATGTATTGAGATTCTTCTCAACCAAAGTTGATCAAACATATATATTTGAGTGACCATTTCTAAGATTTTTGAATAAAACTCAACCTTTTCACCAACACCACAATCTTCATCCTCTTACCCCTTTCGACATCATATGACTCATGTACAACTCATAAGTTGGAGCTTTCAATTGAAATAGGATTCCCATAATACACATAATCATCCTAGAACTACTACTCGGAGATCCCTAAACCTCCATGTCTTAGATCCATCGGAAGACCACATCCACAATTCACGAGAGACAACTTTGTTGTTATTTGTCGCCATTCGCCATTGGGTTGCCAGAAAGTCAAGCTAACAACAAACAAAGCTCACAATCTTGTTAGTCGAACATATGTTTATTATGTATTTATATAGGTTGTATTATTTCCTTTGTATCGGCCCACCCATTTATTGTGGCAGCCAACTTGTAACGCCCCGATTCTCAGGTATTGTTTAAATAAGATTTATTGGGTTAAGCTCTACTCGACGAGTTGGTTGCCCTACTCGTCGAGTAGCAGCGGGGTGGGATCGCGTGTTAAGTGACCTACTCGACAAGTCCATATTGGGACTCGGCGAGTAGGAGCTGGCAGATGGAACCCTAAATCCCGGGGTTTGCACCTTTATTTAAAGGAGCCTCAGCCTCCTTTGGCCTCTTTGCAGACTTTGAGAGCTCCTTAAAACCCTAATTCGTGTAGTATTCCATTTTGGTGTGTCTTAAGCTTGGAAAGAAGGTTGGCTAGAAGAGAAAAGCTAGTAGTGCAAAGGAATTGAAGCAAGGAAGGTGTGGGAAGCAGAATTTACCTCAGCTAGCATTCTTTGGAGGTATCAAGTTGCCATCCTCACTTCCCTTTTTCCTTTTGTTGAGTTTTTTTTTTTTTTTTTTTTTTTTGGGGGGGGGGGGTTTATGGATTTTGAGGTTGATAAGGTGGGCTATGGGCTAGATCTAAAGTTGTAACTTCAGATCTGGACCCTCCTTAAGTTTTAGAATGATAAAGTTGTTGTATTGGTCGTGAATGAGGCCCTCCTTGGGCATGAGACCCCATTAAGAGCTTAGATTTGGCATTTAGAACCTTTGTAGCTATGTATGCACGTAAAGTTTGCAACTTTACGTGAAAAGTGTGACAATCCGAAATTTCCATTCTGAACTACCCATATCAAGGCAATAAAGCTTAGAACAGTTTCAGGGAAATTCCAGACTTCGGGTATAAGTTTGGCAGTTTTCAGGATTTACACTTAAGGAGATATCAGGAGAGTGGTTGCACTAGGGTTTTGTGCAACACTATTATTCCAACACTCTATTATATTAGAGATCATTTCAGAAATAAAAATATTTTCTGCCAAAAATATTTCAGGACTATAAATAGATTTCTGAACCAAATTATTCATTATTCACATTTCCAACTAGAGAAAAGGCATTTTCTCTCTGACGGATCTTCGGGTTTTTATCCCAAATTGTGAGTACCCCTTTCTAGTAGTGTTAGAATGCTTATTATGTGCTTATAACATGATTTAGATGGCTAAATCATTAGATCTAGGAGTTTACTCCCCAAGGTGTTCTTGGGCGGTAAACTCCCGAAACGAAGCCAAAACCGACCCTTGTGTTATACCACTGCCTTAGACTATTATGTATGTGTGTTAGGGACAAGAAAACATCCATAAATCCACCCAAGTTTGGGAGTTTACGGCCCAAGAATATCATAGGCCGTAAACTCCATTTTCAAACCTCAAAATGGTGTTTTAAGGCCTCTAAAGCTTTAAGGCTTTTATCAAGGCTAGTTTCCATCTAATCTAAGGCCTTAAACACATCAAAGAACACCAACAAATGAGAGTTTACGGCCCAAGTGTATCTTAGGCCGTAAACTCCATAGAAATGGACCAAAGGGCACTTTTAAGGCTCCTAAAGCCTTAGACAATTACCTAGACTTGTTCCCATTAAATCAAGGGCTTGAACCACATCAAAATCACTTAACAAAGTTTCATGTACATTTTGTTGTATGTTTACTATCTATATATCTACGTTTTGTTGTTTCTTTTGTATTCCGATGGTCAATGGACCTTTGTATTTTTTTTGTGGAGGAGGACCACATATCCAACACCAAATTCAGTTTTGTAATATAACGTCTCTGTTTTATTTTATTCTATTCCTATGTATTGTTTTTTAAACGTATCCCGATTATCATAGCTATAGATAGTTTTTTATTATATATTGGTAGTAATAACATAAAAATAGTACAAAATTTCAGAAATGGTCTCTTAACTTTTCAAAAAATGGCACGTGGAAGGTAATTTTCAAAAACATTTCAGATTTGTTCATATCGTTTCTAAAAAATTTAATGGATGGTTATTTTGCCTACCATAGTTTGAATTTTCTGTTAAATGTATTGTAAATAGATTTTTTTGCCTTCTGAACAAAAGTTGATCAAATATATATTTCTGAGTGACCATTTCTAAATTTTTTTTTGAATAAATGTAACATCCCGACTTCCGGGAATGAGATTTATTCTTTAAAAAGGCAAATTTCCCTTGGAACTCGTCGAGTTGATGGCCTCAACTCAATGTGTTGAAGACTTTTGGAGGGCGCATCTTTTTGGACCAACTCGACGAGTTGGTAAGGAAAACTCGACGAGTTCGTGGCTAAATGGGAAACCTTAAATTTTAGGGTTTGCACCCTATATAACCTCCTTAAGTCCTTGCACTATCAGCCTCCGAAGCCTAATATCGGCCTTGTGAACCCTAATCTTCATTTCATCTCATATTGTGAGTTAATGTGTCATTTTGGAGCAAAAGAATGAGGAGTTTGAGAGAAGGAGGCAAGGATCTAGCAAGCTAAGCCCTCATCTTCAGTTTGACACTCTTTTGGACCATTATAAGTATTCAAGACCCGATTGTTATCTATCTATAAAGCTAGATCTTGAGTTTTGTCCCTTTTTCTCCTTATTCTTGGATGTTGCAATGGATGAACTTCATAAAGCACTACTAGAAAAACAGCCTTTTATGACGCTCATTGCGCGTCGTAAAACGCTCAGACGACGCGCAAATGCGCGTCAAGGAAGGCCCTGTCATAACGAGAGACGACACGCTTTTGCGCGTCGTCTAGAGACGACGCGCATTTACGACGCGCATTTATGACACGCAATGTGTATCATTAAAGCCGCTGTCAAGAAATGCCATGTCATAAATGAAGATGACACACATTTTTGTGTATCGTAACTTTTATTTTTTAAAAAAAAAAATTATTTATAGATTTACGTAAATTTACTAATTTTCAAATTACATGACACATTTAATGTCTCATAATATAAAATAAAATCTCATACACAAAAAACAAAATAAATTGCACAAATTATAATATGTCATACAAATAATCATTCAAATGTTAAACAAAAATAATACATTGCTAACATGGGTTATGCATTCCTATAAAACTAACAACCCACGGTGACCTTAATCTAGATCGAGGTTGACTTGGATCAATGGCAACGATTGAACTGCAAGAAATATATAGATCAAATTGCTTAACAAGTGATAAGTAAACAAATCCATTAGGATTTAATCAATTTTACTTACTTTGATCTTAAAACTTCGGGAACTAGAAGACCAAATTGCTTAACAAAATCAGCAAAAGCCTTGTTGGTAGGGTACCCTGTACAGCTTATACGAATTGCTTCTAGAACCCCCTTTATGAAGAGTAAACAAAAGAAACTTCAAATATGATTCAGGAATCTTTATAAAAGTTCAAACATCATTATATGCAGTCTACTCACCCCACAACATAATTGATGAATGATGTTGACATTATCAAAGAGTAACATACCATTTCCTTTTGAAGATTCCCAGAGATCCCATCTCTCTAATATTGATGCCATCTCTCTAGCACCTGAGTCAAGGGGCATGTTGACTCTCCCCTGAAAATTAAAAAAAATATATCAAAATTTTTAATACTCTTCACTCTAAATAATGTTAAATTGTTACTTTGTTTGATCTTTTGGATCGATTGCTTTCATGGGTATGTCCAACAGCATCTGATATAACCTCTTCACTGTATGAGAAGGTGAAGAAGTGTCCATGTCATCTGACATACCAGATGAAGCTCTTGATAAGTAAACTTTACCACTCATATCCAAAAAACTTCTCAGGTCCATAAATATTACCTGATATGAATTGACTGCTACTTTGAGGCTCGAAGGTTTGAATCTTCTGGTGCAAGTAGCTTAAACAATGCCAAAGCTTCCTCAAATTTTCCGGATGCTGTCAATTGTACAATCTGCATTTTGATACAAGATTTAGGTACTGATTAAATTACATAAATGGCCATTTCTCTTGTAAAATAATTGTAGCATAAGGCTTCTGAATAAGACGAGGCTCATTACTAATGTGCTCAATAAGGCGTGACTCTAAATTCCTTAACTTCTCTGGAAGTTCACCATCAGGACCACATAGTGCATCCATGTTGTAATCATAGTTAAAAAGAAAGTTAATATGAACAAAAGTTACAGAACCATGTTTGATTTAATTTTTTATTGAAAACAAAAGTTAATATGAACAATAAGGCGAGGCTCTATTATATGACATGAACCATTAGGGTTAGTTGAATAGCTTCCTTTAGGGACTCCCCACAACACAGGATTATAACTTTTTATTGAAAAAAAAAAGAGTAAATTTTTAATTTTTAGAACAAATCAAATTTTAGAATCAAGAATTAAAGAGCATGAATTAGAATTACCCCCAGTTGTATCCATCCTCATTTTGGATGGCTGTGATGTACTCCTGTTGCTCAGGTGAATCTGGTGGCAGAGATTTGAGCATCTCCATATCTAATCTTTTTCATTGCAATCCAAATCATAAAATCATACACTGTAAAATCTGAATAATAAGAAAGAAGGAAATGAAGAGTTTTTCTTACCTACAGACTTCCAAATTATGTGTGAGGCCAGCATCTGATAATTTTTTCAAATGAAGTACACCAGGCGAGTCCTTCAACACAATAACATATAAACTTTATAGCATTTTAAATGTTTAATAAAAAAGGATCACATATGTTTGAATTTTGAACATGGGTATGAATTAAAAAACCTACCTGAGAAGTGAAGGCAAGATAACCTCCTCGAATTTCTGGATCTACTGTAGAGTTGATAATGAAAGTAAGTTATACTTGAGCAGGTATGAAGGACAACGTGAGATGTTGTACAATCAAACATTCAACCTGGATCAAGTTGCATTCTCTATAGAAGGTATTAAAGATGCTCAGCAAACAGTATGTGTCACAATTATCAAGCATTTGCTACAAATGGGATCAACCAAAGAGCTGAAAGGATTGATGAAAACTGTGAAGATACAAGACATTGATGTTAGTATAAATATTATGAATCTCTTTCTTTTGATACTTTGTAATTACAGACCATTTAATCTTGTTTTTATGTTTAGAATTTGCAAGATGAAATGATGGACATGATGGATATAAGCAGTGAGATACAAGAATCTCTTGGTAGAAGTTTAGTGTGCCAGATGATATTAATGAAGATGATCTCATGGGTGGTAAGCACAAATTCATTATTATTATTTTTCTTTTTTTAAATGTTAACTTCACTTCATGGAAATGTTTCAGAACTTGATGCTTTGGAGGCAAACATGGATCAAGAAACTGAAGGTGAAGGGGTACCTTCATATACTCAACCTGATAATGAGCCCGATCCGAATGAAGAACTTAATATGCCTTTAGCTCCAAGTGGACATGCAGTGCCAGTGAAACCATCAATCAGATGACCTCATTACAAGAATCTAGAGTAAAATCACAACAAATTTCAAGAATTTCAGATACCCAAATTGCTAAAATTGAGAACTCTTATGTTTCACATATGCAATCTAACATCAGAAATGAAAAACAAGAAGTGCATTTAAATACTTCAAGAACAGATAGAAGAGAAGAAAAACAGGAAAGAATAAATCAGATGACCTCATTACAAGAATCTAGATTGAAATCGCAACAAACTTCAAGAATTTCAGATACCCAAATTGCTAAAACTGTGAACTCTTCTGTTTCTCATACATCTAACATCAGAAATGAAAAAAAGAATTGGGTATATGATTTTTAACACTATTGATTCAAAAAAGTTTTACCTAGTCGAGCAGCATGCTTAAGCATCATCTGTGGTAATAACCCTTTCTGCAAGGTTAGCTTCCGAATTTAACATCATTAATTAGTTAATTAATTAAAGGGTATTTTGGGAAAATCATAAAAAAGATAACCTTTTTTGGTTTTGTGTTACTAGGTTATGCATGATCCTAGCGGAATGAGTAGAGGTTCTGGTTTTAAATACTAGGAATAAGAATATCTTTTACAGGTTCTTGATCTTTGGGTAAAGGGGTTTTAGGAGGGAGACCTCGTTTTTTTATAGGTGTGTCTTTTACAGGTTCAGTGAATGCAAAAACTGCATCTGGATCTGGTCCCACTTCAAATTCTTCACGATTGTTTATTTCTGCCCTTAGTTCTGCAGAACCAGGGCACCATAACATAAGATCTGCAAAATGATTAGCTTCCTACCTGCAGAAAGGGTATAATAGTCCTTTTCCAAGACACTCACAGAATTATGGTCAACGGTGGGGATTTTCACCATACCAAGTTGTGGAGTATTAATGAGGACTTAGCTCTACAATATCAGCTTAGATCTGTCGTATCAACTTCAGTGTCTTCTACTTTCTTAATCAATGAGGACTTCAAATAGATAATCAAATTCAACATCAATTATCAAAGATGTGGTCAACTATTAAACCAATAGATCAATTAAAACCCTAAACTAAATATGCCTCATGTTCAGGGAACTTTGGCATTTCTGCTAATATATCCATCAGGGCTGCACCTTTCCTACTCAATTCAAAATACTCCACAGCCATTCTCATTTTTCTGTAGCATTAATCACTATTTGGTATTAAAATTCTTGGGATTTGACCATGATCAGAAAAGACGATCTTGTTAAGCCTAACACAGCATAAAACTTGCCCGGGTAGTTCTTCAGGATGTTGTGCCTAAAAATTGAGAATCCAATCAAATACATATATTCAGCTTATGAATCACAACACAAAATCCAATTCCATATTCAAAAACCAGAAACCCAATTTACCTGAATCGTTAAACCAATGCCAAGAATCCAAAGTTTCAATCGTCCCTAGAATGCATCAAGTGCTTTTCGTGAGATGTAGCTGAATCGATGTATATCTAGGTCAATTTCGAAGTAGTCATGTCCCTGCATAAAAAGAATATGCACAATTTCAATTTCGTAATTCCGAATTGAAGATTGAGATTTAAAGATTAAAACCCAAGATTTGGAAAGGAATTACGAACCCGATAGAATGTTTGTTGACGGCGTGAAAGAACCGGTTTATCGTTTATCCACATTTTGAGTGTCCAAAATATCACTGAACCCACCGTATTTAAAGATCTTAGCAGCTTCAACACGTTCGTCTTTTAATCCGCTCAGGAATCACGAATCCAGAGACACCACGATTGTGGGGGCAACGATTGATAGATTTTCCGCTTGTTGGACAGTCCATTTTCCGGTCTCTTCCATGCCTGTTTTATCCAACACTTTGTCGACTAGATATTCGTCTCCCTTGTCGTCCTTTATTTTGAAGATGTCTACGATGATTTCAATCAAGAAGCTTTGAAGATCCCCTAGAATCCATTCCGAGAACACTTTGTGTAGTTCCTTGTTCAAGAGTTTCCCAACGGATTCAACACGTTGTATGCTTCGGAAATCAGCTACATGTCGCCATAATCGATTCCGTTGTGGACCATTTTGACGAAATTGCCGAAACCGCCTTCGCCGATGTATGTGACACATGGACCACTGTCGGGTACTTGAGCGGCTACTTTGAGCACGATGTGGAGAAGTGAAGCGGTGGATGTTTGAGAATCAAGAGAGAAGAAAAGAAAGAAAGCGGGTTTTCGACATGGATGAGCTAGGGTTTTCAGCCGGTGGAAACAAAGCGGGGTTTTTAATTTTTTGGATTTCATTTCCCCCCATGAGAGATGCAACGCGCGTTTCATTAAAATTTATAAAACGACATGGTTAGACGACGCACATTTTATTTAAGGTGCCCTCCGTTCTTTTTTTTTTTATTTTTATTAGACACTAATTTAAGGGCACGCAAAAATGCGTGCCCTCTATGCTTCATATATTGGAAAACTGACATCAATTTTTAGGGCACGCACAAATTCCCGTCCTCTATCAGCGCGTGTCATTGATTGCGCGTCGTGAAAGGCTGTTTTTCTAGTAGTGAAGTTTGCAACTTTATGAATCTCTAGGTCAAGGTGACCTTAGAATGGGTTAGAAATGGCCATTTGCCAAGTTTTAATGCCATGCATGGAGTTAGGTCATATTTCCCCTTTTTGACCCAATTTTGGTTCAAGACATGCATTGGTCATGCATTTCTATAAAGCACCCACCTTTGAGATGTTTTTGAGGCTAGAACCTCTTCTAGAAAAGTTGGGTTCCAAATCTCAAGGATTTGTGCTTAATGGTTAAGCCTTTGAGTTTTCAAGCCCTATGGTAGGGTTTTTGAGCTTTTGGAGTAGTCCCAAGGGATAAAGTTAGAAATTTTATCCTTTTTGACATATTTGGAGTTTAGATCTGAGCCATAGAGTCTCTGGAATCGAAGAATCAACTATATGTGTTAAGTTGGGGAAAACTCTACGAGTTGTCCAGCCAACTTTCCCTGACTTTCTGAGTTATGTAGAACTTGACGAGTCCAAGAGGTGCACTCGACGATTTGGGTCAACATGGACTGTTGACCTTGACCATTGACTTTGCCTTTGACCATGGTTGACAAAGTTGGACTTTTGAGGGTATTTTGGGTATTTTAGGATTTTGATGGATTTGGTCATGATGGTTGTAGGTTTTGATTCAGGAGCTGAGATTTGGATTCATACCTTATCAGTTCTGCACTGCTAGTGAGGTGAGTTGTCCTCACTATACTTGCGGGTCGAAGGCACCAATGCCGACCCATTGGATTGATATCTTGTTATGCATGCTATTGTATTGTTATGATCTGTTAGATCGGTAACCTGGTAGATATGATGTTGTTATGCTTAGTGATCAATAGATCTGTGTGATTGGATGTAGACCATTATATGATTATCTGTTATATGTGCACATGATTTGTTGGTGGATGAGGCTTCACTGCTTTGTACGTAAGCCAACAGGTCGAGGCATTCCAACCCGATGGTTGAGGGACTAGGGCATTCCATCCCAAGGATGATTGGACCCATAATATATTGTCATTCCAACCCAATGGTTGAGGGCCTAGGGTATTCCATCGTGAGGATGATTGGACCCGTAGTATATTGGAATTCCAACCCGATGGTTGAGGGGCCTAGGGTATTCCAAACGGATGGTTGATTGGGCCAAAAGTATGTTGTTATTATAATTATGCTATTTGTTATGTATTGGTATTTTGGAGGAACTCACTAAGCTTTGGGCTTACAGTTTTGGATTGTGTTTTAGGTACCTCAGGCGATCGCGGCAAGGCAATGGTGTTATCATGCACCTCCCCATGCTTTGATTTTACGATTTTGGGATTTATCTGATGTGAAACTTATTTTGAAAACAAATTGTAATAAATGATGGTTTTGTGGTTGTTTAAAAAGTTTAAAATTTTCAAGAATTTTACGAATGTTACAAGTTGGTATCAGAGCCTTGGTTTGAGTGAATTGGAGGAACACTCGTGTGAATCCGGTCACAAAGTTAGGAAACATTTTCAAAATGATTTTTTCAAATGGTTTTCAAAATACTCAAGGAGGATGCGATGTGTATGATCAGACGGATCCAGTAAGTAGACCCGAAAATACCATACTATTGTTTGATATCATAATATGTTAGAACAACATGCTACTGATAGGCTAGGGATCTTCAGGAACTGCATGATAGAATTGCTTGGTTATATGATGCCTGATAGCCTAGGACCTTTCTTTTATGGTATTGACATCATTACTGTAGTCGCTTAGTGTATTCATCATGGTTATATAAAACTAAGATCTTATAGCCTGGGAATGTTTGGTTTGACCATATTTCCTGTTATTGTTTGATGAAGGGCTTAGGGTAGGATTAGATATCCGAATGTCTATAGGGTCCAGTGTTATGTATGGATAGTATACGTGAGTGCTGCAGGGTTTGTGGAAGTTTCATGGATGAGTCATGTGGGATCAGTCGGCCAGTCGTGAGATGTTTGGCCTCTCCTCTAAGGAGTGAGGATTGAGTGTTCGTCTTTGCTTATTAGTATTGTTAGGGCGTTGTAATGATCATTGAGACAAATACGTGTAGGTGTAGAAGGTAGTATGGTATAACATCCCCAAAATACGGTCTAAAAATTTCGTTTTGAATCATTAATAAAACCCTTGAATATCAAACAGCATATAAAAATATAAGTCGTGTAACTCAATAATATCATAACATCTGTCAATGTAACAAAATCATATATCAAATATCAGAGTGAATCATCCCAGGCTAAAAAAAATTGTGGTGTGTGCCATGCAGTCATCCCGAGCTCTTCCTTCCGTTACCGGAAGTACCTGAAACCAAAACTGAAATTGTAAGAACGAAGCTTAGTGAGTTCGCCAATCTACCACATACCATACATACAAACACATATATTGGTGTTAAAGCAAGAAAGTAACCCTCTTAAACTTAGACAATCCGAAGCCATCACTAGATCGGCAATCAACTTCTCATCAACAATCAATGATCGCATCCGCAGTATCTTCATCAAACATCAACTTAGCTTTATATGTTATTTTTCACTTTACGTTGTTTTATCCAGTGTGCCTTGCATGGACACTTAGACAGATTTAGTTTTTTGTTTGTTTCTTGTAATCTTCGAGACTCTACATATAGAGATCTCAGGTTCTAATTAAAAACACCTCTCTCTTTCTTTACATCTATCTTACATCTCTCACTACTTTCTTACTTGCTAAACTGGAATATGTTATCATAATCTCTCCTCTGAGCAAGTCATTCGTGACTTAATCACTTTAAGTTGATCAATCTTACTAACTTGGTTTGATTGCAATCCTTGTTACGTATCGGTTTAAGTGTTACTTGATATAATACTTGTTGTCATTTATGTTTCCTTATATTTCCGCATCTAATTATCTAACTCTAACTCTAACTTATTATTATTGTTGAGCTTTATGATCCTTTGAGATTAACTTATTCCACATATACAACTTATTCTAACGTTTGTTCAAGTGTGTCTCAAAAGTTTTTCTCTCAACAATTGGTATCAGAGCCAAAGTGGTTGCTTTTTAAACAAGAACTCTGAGTTTAAAAGGCCTACTATACCACTGAAGCTCATTTCTCTTTAGAATTAAAAAAACCAAAAAAATCAAGCAAAATCTTTTTCAAAACAAGGAAATATGGCACAAGCATTTATCACTTAATGTTTCCAACAGTGTTGGAGGTTCGAATAGAGCTCCAATATTAGTGGCAAATGAGTATCATCACTGGTCTCAAAGAATGGAGAGATATCTTAGAAGAATTGGACGAGATGTATGGAGATCTGTAGAAGAAGGACCTCATGTTACCATTCTCACTCTAGTTCAAGTCGATGGCACTCAAACTAGACTAGGTGGAGGTCAACCAGCCATGAATCGTCCCACTAAAGATGATCTTGAAAAGATGGAAAATGATGTTGTTGCTTTTTATGAGATATCCTTTTTAGTGGATCCTGACAACTTCGATATCATCATCAATTGCAAGTCAGCCAAATAAATATGAGATGTTCTCAAGAACTTGTATGAAGGTATAGAACAAGCACAAGATAAGAAGCTCACTACCGCACTCAATGAGTTTAACAATTTCAAAGCTCATGCGGGTGAAAGCCTTGAGGACTCTTTCAAGAGATTCAACCTCATTGTTACGAAGTTATCAAATTTTGGTAGTGTCCAAAGTAATCATGAGAATAACCTTCAGTTTCTCAATGGTTTTGGTAGATACTGGACTACGGCTAAGATGATAGTCCAAGGAGATAGAAAGATTCACTCATTATCTCTTTACAAGTTGTATGGTGAACTTCAAGCACAAGAATCCACTGTACTCAAAGACTGTGCAGACTATGGAAGCCCACTCACCCTCATAGTTCAAGCTCCTCACACCCAATCCACACTTTACACTCCCTTGTATGACAACCCACCACAATCATACGAAGCTAATTCAGAATACGATGATGAAGAAGAGTTCCAAAATGCTATTGCTCTTGTTAGCCAACAATTCAACAGGCTACCACCCTCATCCTTTCGCAAAAATAAACAGTTTACTAAACCTCCCTTAAATCGCAACTTTAATCCTCAGAATAATCACTCTCGATATCCTAAAAACCCTCACCAGTCTCCACAATCTATAAACCCTCATCAAGTCAAGGAAATACCGCAACCTGCTAAACCAACTGACTCTGGTCCCTCAACCGAAGTTAAAGAAGATGTCATCATTTTTCATAAGTGAAATAAAGAGAATCATTTTGCTAAATACTGCAAAGCAAATGTTGTTAAGGACAAAGCCTTTTATCTTCGAATGGATCAGGAGATCAATGAAAAAGAAAAGGGAAGGGCATATATGGCCCAGGTGAAACGAGATCATCAAGTATGGTCTTCAAGCGATGAGGATGAAGACTTCAACATCAAAAGCAAGGGAAAGATTTGCATGCTGGCCACTGCGGACGAAGATGGATCGACCAAGCTTGAAAAGAACTACTGTTGTATGGCTAAGGACGGAACTCTGAGCATTGTTGACCATGTAAAACTTATGATTCAAACTGTAACACTCGTGTTTATAGCCTAGGCATTTATATTGAGTTGATAGTCTAGGTTAACCTTTGTAACTCATTTAGAAGAAATGAAAAGGAATTATGTGAATTTTATGTGAATTATGTTTTTTTATGCTTAATTATTAGGGTTTAATTAATTAAGAATAAAAATAAGTGTCAAAATTAAAGTGTGAGATAAGTCCTATATCTTTACATAAAGTTGTAGTGGTCGAAACAAGGATTTCGGGGATATAAAGAATACCAAAATCCGAGTTATAACGAAGAAGTTATCACCTGTCGAAGTTTCGCGACAAAACCGACACGGTGCTGAATGTCGTTAAAAGTGAGTTTTTGATAAACTACTTTTTAGCCTTAGTGATCTAAACTAAAGTCGTAGTATTCGTTAAACCGAGAAGTTCGATAAAAAGAACGCCCAAATCTGACTTCGTATGAGTAAGTTATGATTTTTCGAAGTTTCAGCTTAGTAGTAGACAGCTAAAAACTCAAATTTTAGATCGAGCGATTTTTAGCCGACACAACCTAAACGAGAATCAAAGGTCTTGTCATTAGGAGCACAACGGTAAAAAGTCTGACGAAAACGAACGTCGGATGAAGAAGTTATGAATTTTTAACGGATTTCCTGTCCCGGTCTGTTAAAAATAATAATATAAAATTTAAAGTCAAAATTAGCCGACGAAGTCTAAACGGAAGTTATAGAGCATAACTTTAGCTACGCTTGCATATAAAGAACGTCAAAAACGGAGCTCGTATGCGAAAGTTATGGATTTTAGAAGTTTTGGCGCGAAAATCGAGAAAATTCGCATAGTCACATTTTGCCACGTCACCTTCACTGAAAGAGTGCCACGTGTCCTGCTGAGTCACCAAGCTGCTGAGTCATGCGAAGCCACGTGTTGGATTCTGATTTGACCGAAGGGAGGTCCAATCTGAGGCTCGCATATGGACCGAACCTCGCACCCTAGCTCCGAGCCTCGCATATGGGTTACGACTCCGTGGTCCAATCAGCGAGTGCCACCGAGACCCTTGCACGTGCTGACCACCTGTGCATCGGACACACGCTTTGGACCAATCACAAGAAGCCAGCAGCCCCTTCGCACATGCTAACCTCGTGCGAGGCACCCCCTGCGAAGCCTCTCAGCCGTCGGATCAGAAGCTTCTCAGCCGTTGGATCAGGAATTCGGACCCTATAAATAGAAGGGTACCTGCGAAGGCTCTCGGTTACATTTGGAGTTTTGCCATATTTTAGCCCCTCTCTTCATATTTTCTTCATTTTAGAATCCCCCAAAGCCCCGGTACCGATTGTAAGCCTCGGAATACGCCACGAAGTGCCCGAGAAGCCCAGAAAATTTATCTTTTCGGTTTCGAAGCCCGACTTTTGCAAAGCCCGGTTTTATTAGAAACGATCGTTTTAGGAAACAAATTGTTGCCCGATTATCACCAAATCAAGTGAGTGTATAGTCACTTTCATTTTACACATAGATATGAAGTATTTACCTTATAATACGTGCTATGTGTAAATATATTAATTGTTTATTTGAGGTGACTGTTGAGTTGATGTTTTGTACAAGTTTTAAACTGTATAAGTATTTTTATCTACAAATATGTTGGGTAGAACATGGGTAGATAGTGATGTGTGATAAAATAAAATTGAGGAGAGGCCTCGATGTGTTTTAAGATCCAGTCATCTAGCGGAGTTTGGATGATGACCACAGAATTTCTAGACAGTCCAGTGGGAAACATTAGCAGGTCCGCAACCTGTAGGTGTTAATGAACTGAGAGTGTTCATTCGTTGTACTCCATCCCCCTCATGGTTTCCTTTAGGACATGTATGGCTGAGGAAACCCCTTAGCAGTAGTGTTCATCCCGATGATATTCTTTAGGCTAGGTCCCTTGTGAAAAGTGTTTAGGGACGTAAAGTGAGGATAACGGGAACGGGCAATCAGGGTTATTGTTGATTGATGAACTTAGTAAGTTTACTATTATTGTGGGTTGAAAACCCTATATGCTCACCAGGCTCCCAAGCCTGACCCACTCAGCTTTTTATGTTACAGGTAGTGGACCCTGAGCATAGTCGGAGGACGACGAGAGATTTTTGGATTATAGGTCAGTAGTTTTAAATAATTGTTGAAAGGCTTATACTGTCTTGTTTATGCTTTTGATCTGTATCGGAAAATGACATCCCGAGGTTTTGATATATATGGAAAATATATACCTTCTTAATGAAGGATTTTGATAAACTTTTATCATATGTTGTTTGGGGATCAATTCTGCAACATCTGTTAAAAAGATTTCTCTGATTTTATTTTAAAAATCATAAATTAAATCGGTCTTTTCTGGCCAAGAAATTAGGGGATGTCACACAAACTCTCAATTATAGCATGCATGATTGTCAACCATTCCTTGATAACCTTAATGACACATGTGATGTCGTCCTTTCAGACTATAACAAAGCCCTAGATGAGAAGAACATAGCATCCCAAGAAATGTTCCATGTTAGAGGACGTTTAGAAGACAAAAGACTCAAAGTGGCCATGCTAGAAAAGGACTTAGGATTAGAAAAGGATGCAAAAATGTTATGTGAAACCTAGTTAGGCATAACATTAAATCAAAGGGATTTAGCACAAAAAGAAATTGTACGTTTAAACTTGTTAATTGAAAATTTGTTTAATGAAAGCGAGGTCATTGAAAACCTTGTAAATAATGGAACCATTGACAATACGTATAATTGGGGATGGTCCAATGGGTACTCCACCACAAAGGACTCATCACCCCGGTTTAACAAGGACTGTATTTATGTCCCTCCTGACCGAGAATTTCACTTTCCTGTAAATGACAAGACTTCTCCCGAAGACATTAGAGCCCACTTCGGTAGACTTCACAATCTGAGTAATAATTGTGTCATCAAGGAAATTCTTCCCAAAACCTCGGATCACATATATGATCAAATTCCAATCATTGGTACCATTTATCCCAACTCTTAGGCTTCATTAGTTGTCAATGAGGAAATCCTTGTGGAAGGACCTGAAACAACCTTGTCCTCTGACCACAGTCCTTCTAACTGCAGTCTTGACCAAATATTACCATACATAAAGTGTCCCACTGAAGAACCATTTATGACTTACTCTGCGGTAGTACAATCTTCCTTACCTCAGATTGAACTCAAGTGTACTATGACCATTCAGCCAATCCTTCATGAGTTGACTATAGAGAATTTTGAATACGGTCAATGTTCTCAGAGTCCTGAACCTTCTGGTTCAGATGACTCAAGTCCACGATTCCAAAAACAATCAAAGGTTTCCAAGAAACCGCAGTTGAACATCAATGACTGCAGTTCTCCAAACACTCAGGCAAAACTGGATCTAAAGGAAGAACTTAGTTCTCGTAATAAAAGGCGGGAAATACATTCAAAAAACAAAAAGCAAGCCAGATTTTCAAAACATAAGAGTCCAGAAAAACTCGTTTTCTCAAATTACTTTTTGAAAAACTCTGCAGTCAAGAAATCAACCAAAAAGAAATTTACAGTTTCAATAAACTTTGCAAACCCCTTTGACAAGACTCAAAAGCGAGTAAAGTCTTTTCAAAGTAATGGTTTTCAGATCTATTCCTTAAACAACCCAAAATGGAAATGTATTTTACCAACTCCAACACATTTCAAGTCACCTCGACTTTTCAGAAAAACACAACCTAGGAGATTTGCACGTACACACACTCTTCCAAACGACACTTTTTCAAATCCCAAGGGTACCATTGTCAAATCTCAATCTCTGACTGGTCACAAGACTTACCTTACTCCGTCCAGACCGCTGAACAAGCAAAGTGTCTGGATGAATGAGAAAAATCTTACCTTTGGATTTTATCATCGTAAAAGACCTAATCAAGTCAGACCTTGCAATCCTCCAAAATCTCGTAATCCTCAAAGGCCTTAAAACATCAAGGTACAGGTCTCAAGGTTGACTTAAAACCTGTCCCGACAACCTCGGTTCATGCATCTACGAAAAATCCATCTTTCGCCTCGGGCTCCAAACTCGTTTTGGTGCCCAAACTAACCATGTAATTTTCAGGCAATGTGCAAGGAGGATCAAGAAAAGGAGTGGTTAATAGATAGTGCCTCCTCCTTGCACATGACTGGAAGGTTAGAATACCTTTGAGATTTTAGGCCTATATGCAATGGTGGAAACGTCACATTAGACAACAATGCGAATGGAATAATCTGAGGTTACGGTGTGCTTACTACAGGGAACTTTTCATTTCAAAAGGTTGCTGATATAGAAGGTATCAAGCACAATCTCATCAGTGTAGGCCAACTATGTAAGGCAGGCCATAGGGTTGAATTTGATAATGATTTCTACGACATCATGACAAGCGATAGAAGCACCTGTTTGATCAAATCTAAGTCCGAAGGAACTATGAATCCATTGGACGTCTCTCTGATAATTGGGAAACCGCAGTTGTGTTTTCTGTCCAAAGCAGTATCCAAAGTCATTTGGCTATGGCATCGCAAACTAGCTCATCTGAACTTCCGATAAATCAACAACTTGGTCACCGGAGAACTTGTCCGAGGTCTCCCTATTCTGAAGTATAACAACAATACTCTTTGCCCAGCCTATGAGTGTGGAAAACAGTTTAAAGGAAGCCATCCCATAGTGATTGACTCATCCATTTCTAAACCCTTAGAACTCTTACATATTGATCTTTGAGGTCCATCTACTATATTCGGTCTCCATCACAAGAAATATATATTGGTTATTGTTGATGACTTCAGTCGTTTCACTTGGGTCTTCTTCTTGAGACTCAAATCAGAAACACTGCAGGTTCTGATCAATTTCATCAAAGAGATTTAACTTCAAATCAAACTACCAATACACCTAATCCGCAGTGATAATGACACTGAGTTCTCAAATCATTTCTTAAACTATTTTCTGGTGTCAAAAGGTATCAGTCACAACTTCTCAGCTACCTACACACCGCAGCTACCTACATTTTCCTATGGTTAGTTCTTATTTACAGATTAATAAAGTTGGTTACCAATTTATATGTAATTAGAAATTTGGTCAAATTTACTAATATTTTCATCAATTCATATACTACTTTGTAAGGTCCTACACAAGCAAACACAAAATTAGTTATTAATTATAATTGGGCTATGTAAGATTTGTTAAAAACACTTATGGTCACAATTATGTTCTCTGACACAGTTAAATTGTTACTTTTATCACTTAACTAAGATGTGGTCAATCCTAGCTCTAACAATTTAATGGTCACTAAATCACTAGGTAAACAAGTTCATGTAATTTAATATTCACTAAACTACACTTAACTTGAATTAAAACAACAAAGAGAAACACTTTAACATGCTAGGTAAGCTAATCAAACAAATAATGTGCGACAATATCCTCAGGTGCGGTAACCTTATCGGAGTCAATTATCCTGGTCGGTGTCGTATTCACAATGTCATCATGGTGACGATGTGACATTATCTCATTCGAATAGGTGTCAATGATTGTATGATAATTGAGAAATTAAATATCCTTTAACTTTTATTCCTACAAATCTTCCTACCAATTAAATAAGTATATTTGTCATATTAGTATATTAAACTATTATTAAATGAATATTAAATATTACACATGTTATTATTTAATTGGATTGAAAGATTTATATGAACAAACGATAGAAGGATATTTAATTTCTCATGATAATTTCCAATTTTAATATGGGGTTTTCTATAAATATCCTCTCCCTTTTCCAATTCCACTCCCCTTTATTTGATTTTTTGTCTTTTGTTGTTTTTTTTTTCTATTTTGTTTTTTTGTTGTTTTTAATTTTTATTATTATTATTATTATTATTATTATTATTATTATTGTTGTTGTTGTTGTTGTTGTTGTTGTTATTATTATTATTAGTATTATAAATTTTGAACAAATTTTTATAATTCGGACGACGTTATAAAATTCGAACGACTATATAAAATCGGTTTTTAATTATTTTTTATATATTATTATTATTATTATAAATTTTGAACAACATTTTATAAATCAGATGGCATTATAAATTCGAACGACTATATAATATCGGTTTTTAATTATTTTTATTTTATATTTTATAAATCGGTTTTTAAAATTGGATGACATTATAAATTCGGATGAAATTTTAAAATTCGTACGATATTATAAATTTGGACGACATAATAAAATTCGAACGACTATATGAAACGGAACAAAAACAAAGTTTGTCTTTATTTATCACGGATCTATTAATTGGTTCGTTATTACATTTGCGTGATGCGTTATGCGGATTGAAAACAAACTTTACTTTTGTTTCATTTTATATAGTCGTTCAAATTTTATAATGTCGTCCGAATTTATAACGTCTGAATTTTAAAATGTTGACCGAATTTTATATGGTTATCGAAATTTATACTAATAATAATAATAATAATAATTATTATTATTATTAAAAGAAAAAACAACAAAAAAAAAAAGAAAAAGAAAAGAGAAAAAGAAAAAATATGATGTTAAATCAAATGTAAATGTAAAAGATTGATTAGATTGATCTTAAGAATGTAAAATTAATTAAAGAATATACTTATAGCACAACACTTTAATATACAAAAACATAAAAATACACGTTGTTTTCTAAGTTTGTAGGCGCGTCCAATAATTGGAGTAAAAAGCCATGTGAACTATGGTTACGTTGAATGTGTGAAGTAAGAAGTGATATAGTAGTAACCACAAATTCCTCAGTCAGAAACCACAGGGGACCGAAAAAGCACATTTGAATTTTGATGGTTACTTAATTTATTCAGTTCAAAATAAAACACGATATCTTAAGGAAAGATTGCGTGTGCGTTTTCTCTTTTACCGAAATAGAACTCTAGAAGAAATGATGAACCCCACATAACCAATTCACCATTCACCGACTATACGAGAACTCTAGAGGTAACCAGATTGTGTTACATCTTCTAAGAAAATAGTGACCAGGTTGCCTATAATAAATACCCAGAGACAAGAACACAGCATCACATCAAATCCAATCTCCTGAGACGAACAACAGCAACACAACCCAGCCACCATGGTTAAAGCAATTAGAATTCATGAGCACGGCGGCCCTGAGGTCATCCTTGTTCACCTAATTGTCTCTTTCTTTCTTGATTTCATTGAATGGAGACTAATGGTATTGAATTTCTTTTCTGTTACAGGTCTTGACATGGGAAGATGTTCAAGTCCCAGATCCAAAAGAAGGAGAAATCAAATTGAAGCAAAAGGCAGTTGGTCTAAATTTCTTGGATGTGTATATGCGTCGAGGTGAGCAGAATCTAGCTCCACCCTTGCCATATATCCCAGGTATGGAAGGAGCCGGAGTTGTAACAGCGGTGGGTCCCGGAGTAACCAGCTGCAAAGTTGGAGACGTCGTGGCTTACGCTAGCCCGGAGGTGGGTTCTTACGCCCAAGAGAGAATACTTCCCGCAGATCTAGCGGTGCCTGTTCCTTCTTCCGTTGATCCCGTTGAAGCAGCCGCCGCCATTTTTAAGGGTCTCACTGCACATGTCTTGATCCATAAAGGCTTTAAAGTAGGTGACCCATTCAATTCTTGATTTATGTATATTATCTGTAGATGATAAAAAGTTTGTTTCAGTTTTAATGAAACAACGATTCCCATATATATATATATTTAGGTTGAACCTGGACATACAATCCTGGTACATGCGGCGGCAGGTGGAGTCGGATCTTTGGTTTGTCAATGGGCAAATGCGATTGGAGCCACCGTCATCGGAACGGTGTCGACCAAGGAGAAGGCTGCGCAGGCGAAAGAAGACGGATGTCACCATGTGATTCTTTACAAAGAGGAGAACTTTGTGGATCGTGTGATGGAGATTACATCAGGCAAAGGGCTGGAAGTAGTCTACGATTCAGTCGGAAAAGACACCTTCAATGTAAGATATAAATGATATTAATTAATGGTTTCTAATTAATTTGTAGCTGGGTTTCAACTAATTAATTTTGTCTTTTTGAAATGAAGGGATCATTAGCGTGTTTAAAGAACCGTGGATACATGGTGCTTTTCGGGACTGCCTCGGGTGTACCAGAGCCTGTGCGTGTTGATCAGATTGCACCCAAATCACTCTATTATACGTTTTCATCGATCACAGAATACACGGTTGAAAATCGAAAGGAGCTGCTTGTGGCTGCTCAAGACTTGTTTTCTAATATTGCAAAAGGAGTGTTGAGGATTCGTCTTAATCACAAGTATCCTCTGTCTCAAGCAACCCAAGCTCACATTGATCTTGAGAGTCGAAAAACATCGGGATCAGTTGTGTTGATCCCAGACGAGGAATGATTTCATAAGTTTCATGTACGTTTTGTTGTATGTTTACTTTCTGTATATCTATGTTTTGTTGTCTCTTTTGTATTCCAATGCACCTTTGTAATTTTTTGTGGAGGAGGGCCAAATTCAATTTTGTAATATAATGTCACTATTTTATTTTATTCTATTTCTATGTGGTGTTTTTAAAATTATCCCAATTATCATAACTATAGATAATTTTTTATTAGTATATGTTAGTAGTAATAACATAAAAATAAAACAAAGTTTCAGAAATGGTCTCTAACTTTTAAAAAAATGGCAATGTCGAAGATAATTTTCAAAAACACTTTAGATTTGTTCATATTGTTTCTAAAAAATTTCACGGATGGTCATCTTGCCTACCATTGTTTGAATTTTAAGTTAAATGTATTGAGATTCTTCTCAACCAAAGTTGATCAAACATATATATTTGAGTGACCATTTCTAAGATTTTTGAATAAAACTCAACCTTTTCACCAACACCACAATCTTCATCCTCTTACCCCTTTCGACATCATATGACTCATGTACAACTCATAAGTTGGAGCTTTCAATTGAAATAGGATTCCCATAATACACATAATCATCCCAGAACTACTACTCGGAGATCCCTAAACCTCCATGTCCTAGATCCATCGGAAGACCACATCCACAATTCACGAGAGACAACTTTGTTGTTATTTGTCGCCATTCGCCATTGGGTTGCCAGAAAGTCAAGCTAACAACAAACAAAGCTCACAATCTTGTTAGTCGAACATATGTTTATTATGTATTTATATAGGTTGTATTATTTCCTTTGTATCGGCCCACCCATTTATTGTGGCAGCCAACTTGTAACGCCCCGATTCTCAGGTATTGTTTAAATAAGATTTATTGGGTTAAGCTCTACTCGACGAGTTGGTTGCCCTACTCGTCGAGTAGCAGCGGGGTGGGATCGCGTGTTAAGTGACCTACTCGACAAGTCCATATTGGGACTCGGCGAGTAGGAGCTGGCAGATGGAACCCTAAATCCCGGGGTTTGCACCTTTATTTAAAGGAGCCTCAGCCTCCTTTGGCCTCTTTGCAGACTTTGAGAGCTCCTTAAAACCCTAATTCGTGTAGTATTCCATTTTGGTGTGTCTTAAGCTTGGAAAGAAGGTTGGCTAGAAGAGAAAAGCTAGTAGTGCAAAGGAATTGAAGCAAGGAAGGTGTGGGAAGCAGAATTTACCTCAGCTAGCATTCTTTGGAGGTATCAAGTTGCCATCCTCACTTCCCTTTTTCCTTTTGTTGAGTTTTTTTTTTTTTTTTTTTTTTTTGGGGGGGGGGGGGGGTTTATGGATTTTGAGGTTGATAAGGTGGGCTATGGGCTAGATCTAAAGTTGTAACTTCAGATCTGGACCCTCCTTAAGTTTTAGAATGATAAAGTTGTTGTATTGGTCGTGAATGAGGCCCTCCTTGGGCATGAGACCCCATTAAGAGCTTAGATTTGGCATTTAGAACCTTTGTAGCTATGTATGCACGTAAAGTTTGCAACTTTACGTGAAAAGTGTGACAATCCGAAATTTCCATTCTGAACTACCCATATCAAGGCAATAGAGCTTAGAACAGTTTCAGGGAAATTCCAGACTTCGGGTATAAGTTTGGCAGTTTTCAGGATTTACACTTAAGGAGATATCAGGAGAGTGGTTGCACTAGGGTTTTGTGCAACACTATTATTCCAACACTCTATTATATTAGAGATCATTTCAGAAATAAAAATATTTTCTGCCAAAAATATTTCAGGACTATAAATAGATTTATGAACCAAATTATTCATTATTCACATTTCCAACTAGAGAAAAGGCATTTTCTCTCTGACGGATCTTCGGGTTTTTATCCCAAATTGTGAGTACCCCTTTCTAGTAGTGTTAGAATGCTTATTATGTGCTTATAACATGATTTAGATGGCTAAATCATTAGATCTAGGAGTTTACTCCCCAAGGTGTTCTTGGGCGGTAAACTCCCGAAACGAAGCCAAAACCGACCCTTGTGTTATACCACTGCCTTAGACTATTATGTATGTGTGTTAGGGACAAGAAAACATCCATAAATCCACCCAAGTTTGGGAGTTTACGGCCCAAGAATATCATAGGCCGTAAACTCCATTTTCAAACCTCAAAATGGTGTTTTAAGGCCTCTAAAGCTTTAAGGCTTTTATCAAGGCTAGTTTCCATCTAATCTAAGGCCTTAAACACATCAAAGAACACCAACAAATGAGAGTTTACGGCCCAAGTGTATCTTAGGCCGTAAACTCCATAGAAATGGACCAAAGGGCACTTTTAAGGCTCCTAAAGCCTTAGACAATTACCTAGACTTGTTCCCATTAAATCAAGGGCTTGAACCACATCAAAATCACTTAACAAAGTTTCATGTACGTTTTGTTGTATGTTTACTATCTATATATCTACGTTTTGTTGTTTCTTTTGTATTCCGATGGTCAATGGACCTTTGTATTTTTTTTGTGGAGGAGGACCACATATCCAACACCAAATTCAGTTTTGTAATATAACGTCTCTGTTTTATTTTATTCTATTCCTATGTATTGTTTTTTAAACGTATCCCGATTATCATAGCTATAGATAGTTTTTTATTATATATTGGTAGTAATAACATAAAAATAGTACAAAATTTCAGAAATGGTCTCTTAACTTTTCAAAAAATGGCACGTGGAAGGTAATTTTCAAAAACATTTCAGATTTGTTCATATCGTTTCTAAAAAATTTAATGGATGGTTATTTTGCCTACCATAGTTTGAATTTTCTGTTAAATGTATTGTAAATAGATTTTTTTGCCTTCTGAACAAAAGTTGATCAAATATATATTTCTGAGTGACCATTTCTAAATTTTTTTTGAATAAATGTAACATCCCGACTTCCGGGAATGAGATTTATTCTTTAAAAAGGCAAATTTCCCTTGGAACTCGTCGAGTTGATGGCCTCAACTCAATGTGTTGAAGACTTTTGGAGGGCGCATCTTTTTGGACCAACTCGACGAGTTGGTAAGGAAAACTCGACGAGTTCGTGGCTAAATGGGAAACCTTAAATTTTAGGGTTTGCACCCTATATAACCTCCTTAAGTCCTTGCACTATCAGCCTCCGAAGCCTAATATCGGCCTTGTGAACCCTAATCTTCATTTCATCTCATATTGTGAGTTAATGTGTCATTTTGGAGCAAAAGAATGAGGAGTTTGAGAGAAGGAGGCAAGGATCTAGCAAGCTAAGCCCTCATCTTCAGTTTGACACTCTTTTGGACCATTATAAGTATTCAAGACCCGATTGTTATCTATCTATAAAGCTAGATCTTGAGTTTTGTCCCTTTTTCTCCTTATTCTTGGATGTTGCAATGGATGAACTTCATAAAGCACTACTAGAAAAACAGCCTTTTATGACGCTCATTGCGCGTCGTAAAACGCTCAGACGACGCGCAAATGCGCGTCAAGGAAGGCCCTGTCATAACGAGAGACGACACGCTTTTGCGCGTCGTCTAGAGACGACGCGCATTTACGACGCGCATTTATGACACGCAATGTGTATCATTAAAGCCGCTGTCAAGAAATGCCATGTCATAAATGAAGATGACACACATTTTTGTGTATCGTAACTTTTATTTTTTAAAAAAAAAAATTATTTATAGATTTACGTAAATTTACTAATTTTCAAATTACATGACACATTTAATGTCTCATAATATAAAATAAAATCTCATACACAAAAAACAAAATAAATTGCACAAATTATAATATGTCATACAAATAATCATTCAAATGTTAAACAAAAATAATACATTGCTAACATGGGTTATGCATTCCTATAAAACTAACAACCCACGGTGACCTTAATCTAGATCGAGGTTGACTTGGATCAATGGCAACGATTGAACTGCAAGAAATATATAGATCAAATTGCTTAACAAGTGATAAGTAAACAAATCCATTAGGATTTAATCAATTTTACTTACTTTGATCTTAAAACTTCGGGAACTAGAAGACCAAATTGCTTAACAAAATCAGCAAAAGCCTTGTTGGTAGGGTACCCTGTACAGCTTATACGAATTGCTTCTAGAACCCCCTTTATGAAGAGTAAACAAAAGAAACTTCAAATATGATTCAGGAATCTTTATAAAAGTTCAAACATCATTATATGCAGTCTACTCACCCCACAACATAATTGATGAATGATGTTGACATTATCAAAGAGTAACATACCATTTCCTTTTGAAGATTCCCAGAGATCCCATCTCTCTAATATTGATGCCATCTCTCTAGCACCTGAGTCAAGGGGCATGTTGACTCTCCCCTGAAAATTAAAAAAAATATATCAAAATTTTTAATACTCTTCACTCTAAATAATGTTAAATTGTTACTTTGTTTGATCTTTTGGATCGATTGCTTTCATGGGTATGTCCAACAGCATCTGATATAACCTCTTCACTGTATGAGAAGGTGAAGAAGTGTCCATGTCATCTGACATACCAGATGAAGCTCTTGATAAGTAAACTTTACCACTCATATCCAAAAAACTTCTCAGGTCCATAAATATTACCTGATATGAATTGACTGCTACTTTGAGGCTCGAAGGTTTGAATCTTCTGGTGCAAGTAGCTTAAACAATGCCAAAGCTTCCTCAAATTTTCCGGATGCTGTCAATTGTACAATCTGCATTTTGATACAAGATTTAGGTACTGATTAAATTACATAAATGGCCATTTCTCTTGTAAAATAATTGTAGCATAAGGCTTCTGAATAAGACGAGGCTCATTACTAATGTGCTCAATAAGGCGTGACTCTAAATTCCTTAACTTCTCTGGAAGTTCACCATCAGGACCACATAGTGCATCCATGTTGTAATCATAGTTAAAAAGAAAGTTAATATGAACAAAAGTTACAGAACCATGTTTGATTTAATTTTTTATTGAAAACAAAAGTTAATATGAACAATAAGGCGAGGCTCTATTATATGACATGAACCATTAGGGTTAGTTGAATAGCTTCCTTTAGGGACTCCCCACAACACAGGATTATAACTTTTTATTGAAAAAAAAAAGAGTAAATTTTTAATTTTTAGAACAAATCAAATTTTAGAATCAAGAATTAAAGAGCATGAATTAGAATTACCCCCAGTTGTATCCATCCTCATTTTGGATGGCTGTGATGTACTCCTGTTGCTCAGGTGAATCTGGTGGCAGAGATTTGAGCATCTCCATATCTAATCTTTTTCATTGCAATCCAAATCATAAAATCATACACTGTAAAATCTGAATAATAAGAAAGAAGGAAATGAAGAGTTTTTCTTACCTACAGACTTCCAAATTATGTGTGAGGCCAGCATCTGATAATTTTTTCAAATGAAGTACACCAGGCGAGTCCTTCAACACAATAACATATAAACTTTATAGCATTTTAAATGTTTAATAAAAAAGGATCACATATGTTTGAATTTTGAACATGGGTATGAATTAAAAAACCTACCTGAGAAGTGAAGGCAAGATAACCTCCTCGAATTTCTGGATCTACTGTAGAGTTGATAATGAAAGTAAGTTATACTTGAGCAGGTATGAAGGACAACGTGAGATGTTGTACAATCAAACATTCAACCTGGATCAAGTTGCATTCTCTATAGAAGGTATTAAAGATGCTCAGCAAACAGTATGTGTCACAATTATCAAGCATTTGCTACAAATGGGATCAACCAAAGAGCTGAAAGGATTGATGAAAACTGTGAAGATACAAGACATTGATGTTAGTATAAATATTATGAATCTCTTTCTTTTGATACTTTGTAATTACAGACCATTTAATCTTGTTTTTATGTTTAGAATTTGCAAGATGAAATGATGGACATGATGGATATAAGCAGTGAGATACAAGAATCTCTTGGTAGAAGTTTAGTGTGCCAGATGATATTAATGAAGATGATCTCATGGGTGGTAAGCACAAATTCATTATTATTATTTTTCTTTTTTTAAATGTTAACTTCACTTCATGGAAATGTTTCAGAACTTGATGCTTTGGAGGCAAACATGGATCAAGAAACTGAAGGTGAAGGGGTACCTTCATATACTCAACCTGATAATGAGCCCGATCCGAATGAAGAACTTAATATGCCTTTAGCTCCAAGTGGACATGCAGTGCCAGTGAAACCATCAATCAGATGACCTCATTACAAGAATCTAGAGTAAAATCACAACAAATTTCAAGAATTTCAGATACCCAAATTGCTAAAATTGAGAACTCTTATGTTTCACATATGCAATCTAACATCAGAAATGAAAAACAAGAAGTGCATTTAAATACTTCAAGAACAGATAGAAGAGAAGAAAAACAGGAAAGAATAAATCAGATGACCTCATTACAAGAATCTAGATTGAAATCGCAACAAACTTCAAGAATTTCAGATACCCAAATTGCTAAAACTGTGAACTCTTCTGTTTCTCATACATCTAACATCAGAAATGAAAAAAAGAATTGGGTATATGATTTTTAACACTATTGATTCAAAAAAGTTTTACCTAGTCGAGCAGCATGCTTAAGCATCATCTGTGGTAATAACCCTTTCTGCAAGGTTAGCTTCCGAATTTAACATCATTAATTAGTTAATTAATTAAAGGGTATTTTGGGAAAATCATAAAAAAGATAACCTTTTTTGGTTTTGTGTTACTAGGTTATGCATGATCCTAGCGGAATGAGTAGAGGTTCTGGTTTTAAATACTAGGAATAAGAATATCTTTTACAGGTTCTTGATCTTTGGGTAAAGGGGTTTTAGGAGGGAGACCTCGTTTTTTTATAGGTGTGTCTTTTACAGGTTCAGTGAATGCAAAAACTGCATCTGGATCTGGTCCCACTTCAAATTCTTCACGATTGTTTATTTCTGCCCTTAGTTCTGCAGAACCAGGGCACCATAACATAAGATCTGCAAAATGATTAGCTTCCTACCTGCAGAAAGGGTATAATAGTCCTTTTCCAAGACACTCACAGAATTATGGTCAACGGTGGGGATTTTCACCATACCAAGTTGTGGAGTATTAATGAGGACTTAGCTCTACAATATCAGCTTAGATCTGTCGTATCAACTTCAGTGTCTTCTACTTTCTTAATCAATGAGGACTTCAAATAGATAATCAAATTCAACATCAATTATCAAAGATGTGGTCAACTATTAAACCAATAGATCAATTAAAACCCTAAACTAAATATGCCTCATGTTCAGGGAACTTTGGCATTTCTGCTAATATATCCATCAGGGCTGCACCTTTCCTACTCAATTCAAAATACTCCACAGCCATTCTCATTTTTCTGTAGCATTAATCACTATTTGGTATTAAAATTCTTGGGATTTGACCATGATCAGAAAAGACGATCTTGTTAAGCCTAACACAGCATAAAACTTGCCCGGGTAGTTCTTCAGGATGTTGTGCCTAAAAATTGAGAATCCAATCAAATACATATATTCAGCTTATGAATCACAACACAAAATCCAATTCCATATTCAAAAACCAGAAACCCAATTTACCTGAATCGTTAAACCAATGCCAAGAATCCAAAGTTTCAATCGTCCCTAGAATGCATCAAGTGCTTTTCGTGAGATGTAGCTGAATCGATGTATATCTAGGTCAATTTCGAAGTAGTCATGTCCCTGCATAAAAAGAATATGCACAATTTCAATTTCGTAATTCCGAATTGAAGATTGAGATTTAAAGATTAAAACCCAAGATTTGGAAAGGAATTACGAACCCGATAGAATGTTTGTTGACGGCGTGAAAGAACCGGTTTATCGTTTATCCACATTTTGAGTGTCCAAAATATCACTGAACCCACCGTATTTAAAGATCTTAGCAGCTTCAACACGTTCGTCTTTTAATCCGCTCAGGAATCACGAATCCAGAGACACCACGATTGTGGGGGCAACGATTGATAGATTTTCCGCTTGTTGGACAGTCCATTTTCCGGTCTCTTCCATGCCTGTTTTATCCAACACTTTGTCGACTAGATATTCGTCTCCCTTGTCGTCCTTTATTTTGAAGATGTCTACGATGATTTCAATCAAGAAGCTTTGAAGATCCCCTAGAATCCATTCCGAGAACACTTTGTGTAGTTCCTTGTTCAAGAGTTTCCCAACGGATTCAACACGTTGTATGCTTCGGAAATCAGCTACATGTCGCCATAATCGATTCCGTTGTGGACCATTTTGACGAAATTGCCGAAACCGCCTTCGCCGATGTATGTGACACATGGACCACTGTCGGGTACTTGAGCGGCTACTTTGAGCACGATGTGGAGAAGTGAAGCGGTGGATGTTTGAGAATCAAGAGAGAAGAAAAGAAAGAAAGCGGGTTTTCGACATGGATGAGCTAGGGTTTTCAGCCGGTGGAAACAAAGCGGGGTTTTTAATTTTTTGGATTTCATTTCCCCCCATGAGAGATGCAACGCGCGTTTCATTAAAATTTATAAAACGACATGGTTAGACGACGCACATTTTATTTAAGGTGCCCTCCGTTCTTTTTTTTTTTATTTTTATTAGACACTAATTTAAGGGCACGCAAAAATGCGTGCCCTCTATGCTTCATATATTGGAAAACTGACATCAATTTTTAGGGCACGCACAAATTCCCGTCCTCTATCAGCGCGTGTCATTGATTGCGCGTCGTGAAAGGCTGTTTTTCTAGTAGTGAAGTTTGCAACTTTATGAATCTCTAGGTCAAGGTGACCTTAGAATGGGTTAGAAATGGCCATTTGCCAAGTTTTAATGCCATGCATGGAGTTAGGTCATATTTCCCCTTTTTGACCCAATTTTGGTTCAAGACATGCATTGGTCATGCATTTCTATAAAGCACCCACCTTTGAGATGTTTTTGAGGCTAGAACCTCTTCTAGAAAAGTTGGGTTCCAAATCTCAAGGATTTGTGCTTAATGGTTAAGCCTTTGAGTTTTCAAGCCCTATGGTAGGGTTTTTGAGCTTTTGGAGTAGTCCCAAGGGATAAAGTTAGAAATTTTATCCTTTTTGACATATTTGGAGTTTAGATCTGAGCCATAGAGTCTCTGGAATCGAAGAATCAACTATATGTGTTAAGTTGGGGAAAACTCTACGAGTTGTCCAGCCAACTTTCCCTGACTTTCTGAGTTATGTAGAACTTGACGAGTCCAAGAGGTGCACTCGACGATTTGGGTCAACATGGACTGTTGACCTTGACCATTGACTTTGCCTTTGACCATGGTTGACAAAGTTGGACTTTTGAGGGTATTTTGGGTATTTTAGGATTTTGATGGATTTGGTCATGATGGTTGTAGGTTTTGATTCAGGAGCTGAGATTTGGATTCATACCTTATCAGTTCTGCACTGCTAGTGAGGTGAGTTGTCCTCACTATACTTGCGGGTCGAAGGCACCAATGCCGACCCATTGGATTGATATCTTGTTATGCATGCTATTGTATTGTTATGATCTGTTAGATCGGTAACCTGGTAGATATGATGTTGTTATGCTTAGTGATCAATAGATCTGTGTGATTGGATGTAGACCATTATATGATTATCTGTTATATGTGCACATGATTTGTTGGTGGATGAGGCTTCACTGCTTTGTACGTAAGCCAACAGGTCGAGGCATTCCAACCCGATGGTTGAGGGACTAGGGCATTCCATCCCAAGGATGATTGGACCCATAATATATTGTCATTCCAACCCAATGGTTGAGGGCCTAGGGTATTCCATCGCGAGGATGATTGGACCCGTAGTATATTGGAATTCCAACCCGATGGTTGAGGGGCCTAGGGTATTCCAAACGGATGGTTGATTGGGCCCAAAGTATGTTGTTATTATAATTATGCTATTTGTTATGTATTGGTATTTTGGAGGAACTCACTAAGCTTTGGGCTTACAGTTTTGGATTGTGTTTTAGGTACCTCAGGCGATCGCGGCAAGGCAATGGTGTTATCATGCACCTCCCCATGCTTTGATTTTACGATTTTGGGATTTATCTGATGTGAAACTTATTTTGAAAACAAATTGTAATAAATGATGGTTTTGTGGTTGTTTAAAAAGTTTAAAATTTTCAAGAATTTTACGAATGTTACAAGTTGGTATCAGAGCCTTGGTTTGAGTGAATTGGAGGAACACTCGTGTGAATCCGGTCACAAAGTTAGGAAACATTTTCAAAATGATTTTTTCAAATGGTTTTCAAAATACTCAAGGAGGATGCGATGTGTATGATCAGACGGATCCAGTAAGTAGACCCGAAAATACCATACTATTGTTTGATATCATAATATGTTAGAACAACATGCTACTGATAGGCTAGGGATCTTCAGGAACTGCATGATAGAATTGCTTGGTTATATGATGCCTGATAGCCTAGGACCTTTCTTTTATGGTATTGACATCATTACTGTAGTCGCTTAGTGTATTCATCATGGTTATATAAAACTAAGATCTTATAGCCTGGGAATGTTTGGTTTGACCATATTTCCTGTTATTGTTTGATGAAGGGCTTAGGGTAGGATTAGATATCCGAATGTCTATAGGGTCCAGTGTTATGTATGGATAGTATACGTGAGTGCTGCAGGGTTTGTGGAAGTTTCATGGATGAGTCATGTGGGATCAGTCGGCCAGTCGTGAGATGTTTGGCCTCTCCTCTAAGGAGTGAGGATTGAGTGTTCGTCTTTGCTTATTAGTATTGTTAGGGCGTTGTAATGATCATTGAGACAAATACGTGTAGGTGTAGAAGGTAGTATGGTATAACATCCCCAAAATACGGTCTAAAAATTTCGTTTTGAATCATTAATAAAACCCTTGAATATCAAACAGCATATAAAAATATAAGTCGTGTAACTCAATAATATCATAACATCTGTCAATGTAACAAAATCATATATCAAATATCAGAGTGAATCATCCCAGGCTAAAAAAAATTGTGGTGTGTGCCATGCAGTCATCCCGAGCTCTTCCTTCCGTTACCGGAAGTACCTGAAACCAAAACTGAAATTGTAAGAACGAAGCTTAGTGAGTTCGCCAATCTACCACATACCATACATACAAACACATATATTGGTGTTAAAGCAAGAAAGTAACCCTCTTAAACTTAGACAATCCGAAGCCATCACTAGATCGGCAATCAACTTCTCATCAACAATCAATGATCGCATCCGCAGTATCTTCATCAAACATCAACTTAGCTTTATATGTTATTTTTCACTTTACGTTGTTTTATCCAGTGTGCCTTGCATGGACACTTAGACAGATTTAGTTTTTTGTTTGTTTCTTGTAATCTTCGAGACTCTACATATAGAGATCTCAGGTTCTAATTAAAAACACCTCTCTCTTTCTTTACATCTATCTTACATCTCTCACTACTTTCTTACTTGCTAAACTGGAATATGTTATCATAATCTCTCCTCTGAGCAAGTCATTCGTGACTTAATCACTTTAAGTTGATCAATCTTACTAACTTGGTTTGATTGCAATCCTTGTTACGTATCGGTTTAAGTGTTACTTGATATAATACTTGTTGTCATTTATGTTTCCTTATATTTCCGCATCTAATTATCTAACTCTAACTCTAACTTATTATTATTGTTGAGCTTTATGATCCTTTGAGATTAACTTATTCCACATATACAACTTATTCTAACGTTTGTTCAAGTGTGTCTCAAAAGTTTTTCTCTCAACAATTGGTATCAGAGCCAAAGTGGTTGCTTTTTAAACAAGAACTCTGAGTTTAAAAGGCCTACTATACCACTGAAGCTCATTTCTCTTTAGAATTAAAAAAACCAAAAAAATCAAGCAAAATCTTTTTCAAAACAAGGAAATATGGCACAAGCATTTATCACTTAATGTTTCCAACAGTGTTGGAGGTTCGAATAGAGCTCCAATATTAGTGGCAAATGAGTATCATCACTGGTCTCAAAGAATGGAGAGATATCTTAGAAGAATTGGACGAGATGTATGGAGATCTGTAGAAGAAGGACCTCATGTTACCATTCTCACTCTAGTTCAAGTCGATGGCACTCAAACTAGACTAGGTGGAGGTCAACCAGCCATGAATCGTCCCACTAAAGATGATCTTGAAAAGATGGAAAATGATGTTGTTGCTTTTTATGAGATATCCTTTTTAGTGGATCCTGACAACTTCGATATCATCATCAATTGCAAGTCAGCCAAATAAATATGAGATGTTCTCAAGAACTTGTATGAAGGTATAGAACAAGCACAAGATAAGAAGCTCACTACCGCACTCAATGAGTTTAACAATTTCAAAGCTCATGCGGGTGAAAGCCTTGAGGACTCTTTCAAGAGATTCAACCTCATTGTTACGAAGTTATCAAATTTTGGTAGTGTCCAAAGTAATCATGAGAATAACCTTCAGTTTCTCAATGGTTTTGGTAGATACTGGACTACGGCTAAGATGATAGTCCAAGGAGATAGAAAGATTCACTCATTATCTCTTTACAAGTTGTATGGTGAACTTCAAGCACAAGAATCCACTGTACTCAAAGACTGTGCAGACTATGGAAGCCCACTCACCCTCATAGTTCAAGCTCCTCACACCCAATCCACACTTTACACTCCCTTGTATGACAACCCACCACAATCATACGAAGCTAATTCAGAATACGATGATGAAGAAGAGTTCCAAAATGCTATTGCTCTTGTTAGCCAACAATTCAACAGGCTACCACCCTCATCCTTTCGCAAAAATAAACAGTTTACTAAACCTCCCTTAAATCGCAACTTTAATCCTCAGAATAATCACTCTCGATATCCTAAAAACCCTCACCAGTCTCCACAATCTATAAACCCTCATCAAGTCAAGGAAATACCGCAACCTGCTAAACCAACTGACTCTGGTCCCTCAACCGAAGTTAAAGAAGATGTCATCATTTTTCATAAGTGAAATAAAGAGAATCATTTTGCTAAATACTGCAAAGCAAATGTTGTTAAGGACAAAGCCTTTTATCTTCGAATGGATCAGGAGATCAATGAAAAAGAAAAGGGAAGGGCATATATGGCCCAGGTGAAACGAGATCATCAAGTATGGTCTTCAAGCGATGAGGATGAAGACTTCAACATCAAAAGCAAGGGAAAGATTTGCATGCTGGCCACTGCGGACGAAGATGGATCGACCAAGCTTGAAAAGAACTACTGTTGTATGGCTAAGGACGGAACTCTGAGCATTGTTGACCATGTAAAACTTATGATTCAAACTGTAACACTCGTGTTTATAGCCTAGGCATTTATATTGAGTTGATAGTCTAGGTTAACCTTTGTAACTCATTTAGAAGAAATGAAAAGGAATTATGTGAATTTTATGTGAATTATGTTTTTTTATGCTTAATTATTAGGGTTTAATTAATTAAGAATAAAAATAAGTGTCAAAATTAAAGTGTGAGATAAGTCCTATATCTTTACATAAAGTTGTAGTGGTCGAAACAAGGATTTCGGGGATATAAAGAATACCAAAATCCGAGTTATAACGAAGAAGTTATCACCTGTCGAAGTTTCGCGACAAAACCGACACGGTGCTGAATGTCGTTAAAAGTGAGTTTTTGATAAACTACTTTTTAGCCTTAGTGATCTAAACTAAAGTCGTAGTATTCGTTAAACCGAGAAGTTCGATAAAAAGAACGCCCAAATCTGACTTCGTATGAGTAAGTTATGATTTTTCGAAGTTTCAGCTTAGTAGTAGACAGCTAAAAACTCAAATTTTAGATCGAGCGATTTTTAGCCGACACAACCTAAACGAGAATCAAAGGTCTTGTCATTAGGAGCACAACGGTAAAAAGTCTGACGAAAACGAACGTCGGATGAAGAAGTTATGAATTTTTAACGGATTTCCTGTCCCGGTCTGTTAAAAATAATAATATAAAATTTAAAGTCAAAATTAGCCGACGAAGTCTAAACGGAAGTTATAGAGCATAACTTTAGCTACGCTTGCATATAAAGAACGTCAAAAACGGAGCTCGTATGCGAAAGTTATGGATTTTAGAAGTTTTGGCGCGAAAATCGAGAAAATTCGCATAGTCACATTTTGCCACGTCACCTTCACTGAAAGAGTGCCACGTGTCCTGCTGAGTCACCAAGCTGCTGAGTCATGCGAAGCCACGTGTTGGATTCTGATTTGACCGAAGGGAGGTCCAATCTGAGGCTCGCATATGGACCGAACCTCGCACCCTAGCTCCGAGCCTCGCATATGGGTTACGACTCCGTGGTCCAATCAGCGAGTGCCACCGAGACCCTTGCACGTGCTGACCACCTGTGCATCGGACACACGCTTTGGACCAATCACAAGAAGCCAGCAGCCCCTTCGCACATGCTAACCTCGTGCGAGGCACCCCCTGCGAAGCCTCTCAGCCGTCGGATCAGAAGCTTCTCAGCCGTTGGATCAGGAATTCGGACCCTATAAATAGAAGGGTACCTGCGAAGGCTCTCGGTTACATTTGGATTTTTGCCATATTTTAGCCCCTCTCTTCATATTTTCTTCATTTTAGAATCCCCCAAAGCCCCGGTACCGATTGTAAGCCTCGGAATACGCCACGAAGTGCCCGAGAAGCCCAGAAAATTTATCTTTTCGGTTTCGAAGCCCGACTTTTGCAAAGCCCGGTTTTATTAGAAACGATCGTTTTAGGAAACAAATTGTTGCCCGATTATCACCAAATCAAGTGAGTGTATAGTCACTTTCATTTTACACATAGATATGAAGTATTTACCTTATAATACGTGCTATGTGTAAATATATTAATTGTTTATTTGAGGTGACTGTTGAGTTGATGTTTTGTACAAGTTTTAAACTGTATAAGTATTTTTATCTACAAATATGTTGGGTAGAACATGGGTAGATAGTGATGTGTGATAAAATAAAATTGAGGAGAGGCCTCGATGTGTTTTAAGATCCAGTCATCTAGCGGAGTTTGGATGATGACCACGGAATTTCTAGACAGTCCAGTGGGAAACATTAGCAGGTCCGCAACCTGTAGGTGTTAATGAACTGAGAGTGTTCATTCGTTGTACTCCATCCCCCTCATGGTTTCCTTTAGGACATGTATGGCTGAGGAAACCCCTTAGCAGTAGTGTTCATCCCGATGATATTCTTTAGGCTAGGTCCCTTGTGAAAAGTGTTTAGGGACGTAAAGTGAGGATAACGGGAACGGGCAATCAGGGTTATTGTTGATTGATGAACTTAGTAAGTTTACTATTATTGTGGGTTGAAAACCCTATATGCTCACCAGGCTCCCAAGCCTGACCCACTCAGCTTTTTATGTTACAGGTAGTGGACCCTGAGCATAGTCGGAGGACGACGAGAGATTTTTGGATTATAGGTCAGTAGTTTTAAATAATTGTTGAAAGGCTTATACTGTCTTGTTTATGCTTTTGATCTGTATCGGAAAATGACATCCCGAGGTTTTGATATATATGGAAAATATATACCTTCTTAATGAAGGATTTTGATAAACTTTTATCATATGTTGTTTGGGGATCAATTCTGCAACATCTGTTAAAAAGATTTCTCTGATTTTATTTTAAAAATCATAAATTAAATCGGTCTTTTCTGGCCAAGAAATTAGGGGATGTCACACAAACTCTCAATTATAGCATGCATGATTGTCAACCATTCCTTGATAACCTTAATGACACATGTGATGTCGTCCTTTCAGACTATAACAAAGCCCTAGATGAGAAGAACATAGCATCCCAAGAAATGTTCCATGTTAGAGGACGTTTAGAAGACAAAAGACTCAAAGTGGCCATGCTAGAAAAGGACTTAGGATTAGAAAAGGATGCAAAAATGTTATGTGAAACCTAGTTAGGCATAACATTAAATCAAAGGGATTTAGCACAAAAAGAAATTGTACGTTTAAACTTGTTAATTGAAAATTTGTTTAATGAAAGCGAGGCCATTGAAAACCTTGTAAATAATGGAACCATTGACAATACGTATAATTGGGGATGGTCCAATGGGTACTCCACCACAAAGGACTCATCACCCCGGTTTAACAAGGACTGTATTTATGTCCCTCCTGACCGAGAATTTCACTTTCCTGTAAATGACAAGACTTCTCCCGAAGACATTAGAGCCCACTTCAGTAGACTTCACAATCTGAGTAATAATTGTGTCATCAAGGAAATTCTTCCCAAAACCTCGGATCACATATATGATCAAATTCCAATCATTGGTACCATTTATCCCAACTCTTAGGCTTCATTAGTTGTCAATGAGGAAATCCTTGTGGAAGGACCTGAAACAACCTTGTCCTCTGACCACAGTCCTTCTAACTGCAGTCTTGACCAAATATTACCATACATAAAGTGTCCCACTGAAGAACCATTTATGACTTACTCTGCGGTAGTACAATCTTCCTTACCTCAGATTGAACTCAAGTGTACTATGACCATTCAGCCAATCCTTCATGAGTTGACTATAGAGAATTTTGAATACGGTCAATGTTCTCAGAGTCCTGAACCTTCTGGTTCAGATGACTCAAGTCCACGATTCCAAAAACAATCAAAGGTTTCCAAGAAACCGCAGTTGAACATCAATGACTGCAGTTCTCCAAACACTCAGGCAAAACTGGATCTAAAGGAAGAACTTAGTTCTCGTAATAAAAGGCGGGAAATACATTCAAAAAACAAAAAGCAAGCCAGATTTTCAAAACATAAGAGTCCAGAAAAACTCGTTTTCTCAAATTACTTTTTGAAAAACTCTGCAGTCAAGAAATCAACCAAAAAGAAATTTACAGTTTCAATAAACTTTGCAAACCCCTTTGACAAGACTCAAAAGCGAGTAAAGTCTTTTCAAAGTAATGGTTTTCAGATCTATTCCTTAAACAACCCAAAATGGAAATGTATTTTACCAACTCCAACACATTTCAAGTCACCTCGACTTTTCAGAAAAACACAACCTAGGAGATTTGCACGTACACACACTCTTCCAAACGACACTTTTTCAAATCCCAAGGGTACCATTGTCAAATCTCAATCTCTGACTGGTCACAAGACTTACCTTACTCCGTCCAGACCGCTGAACAAGCAAAGTGTCTGGATGAATGAGAAAAATCTTACCTTTGGATTTTATCATCGTAAAAGACCTAATCAAGTCAGACCTTGCAATCCTCCAAAATCTCGTAATCCTCAAAGGCCTTAAAACATCAAGGTACAGGTCTCAAGGTTGACTTAAAACCTGTCCCGACAACCTCGGTTCATGCATCTACGAAAAATCCATCTTTCGCCTCGGGCTCCAAACTCGTTTTGGTGCCCAAACTAACCATGTAATTTTCAGGCAATGTGCAAGGAGGATCAAGAAAAGGAGTGGTTAATAGATAGTGCCTCCTCCTTGCACATGACTGGAAGGTTAGAATACCTTTGAGATTTTAGGCCTATATGCAATGGTGGAAACGTCACATTAGACAACAATGCGAATGGAATAATCTGAGGTTACGGTGTGCTTACTACAGGGAACTTTTCATTTCAAAAGGTTGCTGATATAGAAGGTATCAAGCACAATCTCATCAGTGTAGGCCAACTATGTAAGGCAGGCCATAGGGTTGAATTTGATAATGATTTCTACGACATCATGACAAGCGATAGAAGCACCTGTTTGATCAAATCTAAGTCCGAAGGAACTATGAATCCATTGGACGTCTCTCTGATAATTGGGAAACCGCAGTTGTGTTTTCTGTCCAAAGCAGTATCCAAAGTCATTTGGCTATGGCATCGCAAACTAGCTCATCTGAACTTCCGATAAATCAACAACTTGGTCACCGGAGAACTTGTCTGAGGTCTCCCTATTCTGAAGTATAACAACAATACTCTTTGCCCAGCCTATGAGTGTGGAAAACAGTTTAAAGGAAGCCATCCCATAGTGATTGACTCATCCATTTCTAAACCCTTAGAACTCTTACATATTGATCTTTGAGGTCCATCTACTATATTCGGTCTCCATCACAAGAAATATATATTGGTTATTGTTGATGACTTCAGTCGTTTCACTTGGGTCTTCTTCTTGAGACTCAAATCAGAAACACTGCAGGTTCTGATCAATTTCATCAAAGAGATTTAACTTCAAATCAAACTACCAGTACACCTAATCCGCAGTGATAATGACACTGAGTTCTCAAATCATTTCTTAAACTATTTTCTGGTGTCAAAAGGTATCAGTCACAACTTCTCAGCTACCTACACACCGCAGCTACCTACATTTTCCTATGGTTAGTTCTTATTTACAGATTAATAAAGTTGGTTACCAATTTATATGTAATTAGAAATTTGGTCAAATTTACTAATATTTTCATCAATTCATATACTACTTTGTAAGGTCCTACACAAGCAAACACAAAATTAGTTATTAATTATAATTGGGCTATGTAAGATTTGTTAAAAACACTTATGGTCACAATTATGTTCTCTGACACAGTTAAATTGTTACTTTTATCACTTAACTAAGATGTGGTCAATCCTAGCTCTAACAATTTAATGGTCACTAAATCACTAGGTAAACAAGTTCATGTAATTTAATATTCACTAAACTACACTTAACTTGAATTAAAACAACAAAGAGAAACACTTTAACATGCTAGGTAAGCTAATCAAACAAATAATGTGCAACAATATCCTCAGGTGCGGTAACCTTATCGGAGTCAATTATCCTGGTCGGTGTCGTATTCACAATGTCATCATGGTGACGATGTGACATTATCTCATTCGAATAGGTGTCAATGATTGTATGATAATTGAGAAATTAAATATCCTTTAACTTTTATTCCTACAAATCTTCCTACCAATTAAATAAGTATATTTGTCATATTAGTATATTAAACTATTATTAAATGAATATTAAATATTACACATGTTATTATTTAATTGGATTGAAAGATTTATATGAACAAACGATAGAAGGATATTTAATTTCTCATGATAATTTCCAATTTTAATATGGGGTTTTCTATAAATATCCTCTCCCTTTTCCAATTCCACTCCCCTTTATTTGATTTTTTGTCTTTTGTTGTTTTTTTTTCTATTTTGTTTTTTTGTTGTTTTTAATTATTATTATTATTATTATTATTATTATTATTATTATTATTATTGTTGTTGTTGTTGTTGTTGTTGTTGTTATTATTATTATTAGTATTATAAATTTTGAACAAATTTTTATAATTCGGACGACGTTATAAAATTCGAACGACTATATAAAATCGGTTTTTAATTATTTTTTATATATTATTATTATTATTATAAATTTTGAACAACATTTTATAAATCAGATGGCATTATAAATTCGAACGACTATATAATATCGGTTTTTAATTATTTTTATTTTATATTTTATAAATCGGTTTTTAAAATTGGATGACATTATAAATTCGGATGAAATTTTAAAATTCGTACGATATTATAAATTTGGACGACATAATAAAATTCGAACGACTATATGAAACGGAACAAAAACAAAGTTTGTCTTTATTTATCACGGATCTATTAATTGGTTCGTTATTACATTTGCGTGATGCGTTATGCGGATTGAAAACAAACTTTACTTTTGTTTCATTTTATATAGTCGTTCAAATTTTATAATGTCGTCCGAATTTATAACGTCTGAATTTTAAAATGTTGACCGAATTTTATATGGTTATCGAAATTTATACTAATAATAATAATAATAATAATAATAATTATTATTATTAAAAGAAAAAACAACAAAAAAAAAAGAAAAAAAAAAGAGAAAAAGAAAAAATATGATGTTAAATCAAATGTAAATGTAAAAGATTGATTAGATTGATCTTAAGAATGTAAAATTAATTAAAGAATATACTTATAGCACAACACTTTAATATACAAAAACATAAAAATACACGTTGTTTTCTAAGTTTGTAGGCGCGTCCAATAATTGGAGTAAAAAGCCATGTGAACTATGGTTACGTTGAATGTGTGAAGTAAGAAGTGATATAGTAGTAACCACAAATTCCTCAGTCAGAAACCACAGGGGACCGAAAAAGCACATTTGAATTTTGATGGTTACTTAATTTATTCAGTTCAAAATAAAACACGATATCTTAAGGAAAGATTGCGTGTGCGTTTTCTCTTTTACCGAAATAGAACTCTAGAAGAAATGATGAACCCCACATAACCAATTCACCATTCACCGACTATACGAGAACTCTAGAGGTAACCAGATTGTGTTACATCTTCTAAGAAAATAGTGACCAGGTTGCCTATAATAAATACCCAGAGACAAGAACACAGCATCACATCAAATCCAATCTCCTGAGACGAACAACAGCAACACAACCCAGCCACCATGGTTAAAGCAATTAGAATTCATGAGCACGGCGGCCCTGAGGTCATCCTTGTTCACCTAATTGTCTCTTTCTTTCTTGATTTCATTGAATGGAGACTAATGGTATTGAATTTCTTTTCTGTTACAGGTCTTGACATGGGAAGATGTTCAAGTCCCAGATCCAAAAGAAGGAGAAATCAAATTGAAGCAAAAGGCAGTTGGTCTAAATTTCTTGGATGTGTATATGCGTCGAGGTGAGCAGAATCTAGCTCCACCCTTGCCATATATCCCAGGTATGGAAGGAGCCGGAGTTGTAACAGCGGTGGGTCCCGGAGTAACCAGCTGCAAAGTTGGAGACGTCGTGGCTTACGCTAGCCCGGAGGTGGGTTCTTACGCCCAAGAGAGAATACTTCCCGCAGATCTAGCGGTGCCTGTTCCTTCTTCCGTTGATCCCGTTGAAGCAGCCGCCGCCATTTTTAAGGGTCTCACTGCACATGTCTTGATCCATAAAGGCTTTAAAGTAGGTGACCCATTCAATTCTTGATTTATGTATATTATCTGTAGATGATAAAAAGTTTGTTTCAGTTTTAATGAAACAACGATTCCCATATATATATATATTTAGGTTGAACCTGGACATACAATCCTGGTACATGCGGCGGCAGGTGGAGTCGGATCTTTGGTTTGTCAATGGGCAAATGCGATTGGAGCCACCGTCATCGGAACGGTGTCGACCAAGGAGAAGGCTGCGCAGGCGAAAGAAGACGGATGTCACCATGTGATTCTTTACAAAGAGGAGAACTTTGTGGATCGTGTGATGGAGATTACATCAGGCAAAGGGCTGGAAGTAGTCTACGATTCAGTCGGAAAAGACACCTTCAATGTAAGATATAAATGATATTAATTAATGGTTTCTAATTAATTTGTAGCTGGGTTTCAACTAATTAATTTTGTCTTTTTGAAATGAAGGGATCATTAGCGTGTTTAAAGAACCGTGGATACATGGTGCTTTTCGGGACTGCCTCGGGTGTACCAGAGCCTGTGCGTGTTGATCAGATTGCACCCAAATCACTCTATTATACGTTTTCATCGATCACAGAATACACGGTTGAAAATCGAAAGGAGCTGCTTGTGGCTGCTCAAGACTTGTTTTCTAATATTGCAAAAGGAGTGTTGAGGATTCGTCTTAATCACAAGTATCCTCTGTCTCAAGCAACCCAAGCTCACATTGATCTTGAGAGTCGAAAAACATCGGGATCAGTTGTGTTGATCCCAGACGAGGAATGATTTCATAAGTTTCATGTACGTTTTGTTGTATGTTTACTTTCTGTATATCTATGTTTTGTTGTCTCTTTTGTATTCCAATGCACCTTTGTAATTTTTTGTGGAGGAGGGCCAAATTCAATTTTGTAATATAATGTCACTATTTTATTTTATTCTATTTCTATGTGGTGTTTTTAAAATTATCCCAATTATCATAACTATAGATAATTTTTTATTAGTATATGTTAGTAGTAATAACATAAAAATTCAGAAATGGTCTCTAACTTTTAAAAAAATGGCAATGTCGAAGATAATTTTCAAAAACACTTTAGATTTGTTCATATTGTTTCTAAAAAATTTCACGGATGGTCATCTTGCCTACCATTGTTTGAATTTTAAGTTAAATGTATTGAGATTCTTCTCAACCAAAGTTGATCAAACATATATATTTGAGTGACCATTTCTAAGATTTTTGAATAAAACTCAACCTTTTCACCAACACCACAATCTTCATCCTCTTACCCCTTTCGACATCATATGACTCATGTACAACTCATAAGTTGGAGCTTTCAATTGAAATAGGATTCCCATAATACACATAATCATCCCAGAACTACTACTCGGAGATCCCTAAACCTCCATGTCTTAGATCCATCGGAAGACCACATCCACAATTCACGAGAGACAACTTTGTTGTTATTTGTCGCCATTCGCCATTGGGTTGCCAGAAAGTCAAGCTAACAACAAACAAAGCTCACAATCTTGTTAGTCGAACATATGTTTATTATGTATTTATATAGGTTGTATTATTTCCTTTGTATCGGCCCACCCATTTATTGTGGCAGCCAACTTGTAACGCCCCGATTCTCAGGTATTGTTTAAATAAGATTTATTGGGTTAAGCTCTACTCGACGAGTTGGTTGCCCTACTCGTCGAGTAGCAGCGGGGTGGGATCGCGTGTTAAGTGACCTACTCGACAAGTCCATATTGGGACTCGGCGAGTAGGAGCTGGCAGATGGAACCCTAAATCCCGGGGTTTGCACCTTTATTTAAAGGAGCCTCAGCCTCCTTTGGCCTCTTTGCAGACTTTGAGAGCTCCTTAAAACCCTAATTCGTGTAGTATTCCATTTTGGTGTGTCTTAAGCTTGGAAAGAAGGTTGGCTAGAAGAGAAAAGCTAGTAGTGCAAAGGAATTGAAGCAAGGAAGGTGTGGGAAGCAGAATTTACCTCAGCTAGCATTCTTTGGAGGTATCAAGTTGCCATCCTCACTTCCCTTTTTCCTTTTGTTGAGTTTTTTTTTTTTTTTTTTTTTTTTTTTGGGGGGGGGGGGGGGGGTTTATGGATTTTGAGGTTGATAAGGTGGGCTATGGGCTAGATCTAAAGTTGTAACTTCAGATCTGGACCCTCCTTAAGTTTTAGAATGATAAAGTTGTTGTATTGGTCGTGAATGAGGCCCTCCTTGGGCATGAGACCCCATTAAGAGCTTAGATTTGGCATTTAGAACCTTTGTAGCTATGTATGCACGTAAAGTTTGCAACTTTACGTGAAAAGTGTGACAATCCGAAATTTCCATTCTGAACTACCCATATCAAGGCAATAAAGCTTAGAACAGTTTCAGGGAAATTCCAGACTTCGGGTATAAGTTTGGCAGTTTTCAGGATTTACACTTAAGGAGATATCAGGAGAGTGGTTGCACTAGGGTTTTGTGCAACACTATTATTCCAACACTCTATTATATTAGAGATCATTTCAGAAATAAAAATATTTTCTGCCAAAAATATTTCAGGACTATAAATAGATTTCTGAACCAAATTATTCATTATTCACATTTCCAACTAGAGAAAAGGCATTTTCTCTCTGACGGATCTTCGGGTTTTTATCCCAAATTGTGAGTACCCCTTTCTAGTAGTGTTAGAATGCTTATTATGTGCTTATAACATGATTTAGATGGCTAAATCATTAGATCTAGGAGTTTACTCCCCAAGGTGTTCTTGGGCGGTAAACTCCCGAAACGAAGCCAAAACCGACCCTTGTGTTATACCACTGCCTTAGACTATTATGTATGTGTGTTAGGGACAAGAAAACATCCATAAATCCACCCAAGTTTGGGAGTTTACGGCCCAAGAATATCATAGGCCGTAAACTCCATTTTCAAACCTCAAAATGGTGTTTTAAGGCCTCTAAAGCTTTAAGGCTTTTATCAAGGCTAGTTTCCATCTAATCTAAGGCCTTAAACACATCAAAGAACACCAACAAATGAGAGTTTACGGCCCAAGTGTATCTTAGGCCGTAAACTCCATAGAAATGGACCAAAGGGCACTTTTAAGGCTCCTAAAGCCTTAGACAATTACCTAGACTTGTTCCCATTAAATCAAGGGCTTGAACCACATCAAAATCACTTAACAAAGTTTCATGTACGTTTTGTTGTATGTTTACTATCTATATATCTACGTTTTGTTGTTTCTTTTGTATTCCGATGGTCAATGGACCTTTGTATTTTTTTTGTGGAGGAGGACCACATATCCAACACCAAATTCAGTTTTGTAATATAACGTCTCTGTTTTATTTTATTCTATTCCTATGTATTGTTTTTTAAACGTATCCCGATTATCATAGCTATAGATAGTTTTTTATTATATATTGGTAGTAATAACATAAAAATAGTACAAAATTTCAGAAATGGTCTCTTAACTTTTCAAAAAATGGCACGTGGAAGGTAATTTTCAAAAACATTTCAGATTTGTTCATATCGTTTCTAAAAAATTTAATGGATGGTTATTTTGCCTACCATAGTTTGAATTTTCTGTTAAATGTATTGTAAATAGATTTTTTTGCCTTCTGAACAAAAGTTGATCAAATATATATTTCTGAGTGACCATTTCTAAATTTTTTTTGAATAAATGTAACATCCCGACTTCCGGGAATGAGATTTATTCTTTAAAAAGGCAAATTTCCCTTGGAACTCGTCGAGTTGATGGCCTCAACTCAATGTGTTGAAGACTTTTGGAGGGCGCATCTTTTTGGACCAACTCGACGAGTTGGTAAGGAAAACTCGACGAGTTCGTGGCTAAATGGGAAACCTTAAATTTTAGGGTTTGCACCCTATATAACCTCCTTAAGTCCTTGCACTATCAGCCTCCGAAGCCTAATATCGGCCTTGTGAACCCTAATCTTCATTTCATCTCATATTGTGAGTTAATGTGTCATTTTGGAGCAAAAGAATGAGGAGTTTGAGAGAAGGAGGCAAGGATCTAGCAAGCTAAGCCCTCATCTTCAGTTTGACACTCTTTTGGACCATTATAAGTATTCAAGACCCGATTGTTATCTATCTATAAAGCTAGATCTTGAGTTTTGTCCCTTTTTCTCCTTATTCTTGGATGTTGCAATGGATGAACTTCATAAAGCACTACTAGAAAAACAGCCTTTTATGACGCTCATTGCGCGTCGTAAAACGCTCAGACGACGCGCAAATGCGCGTCAAGGAAGGCCCTGTCATAACGAGAGACGACACGCTTTTGCGCGTCGTCTAGAGACGACGCGCATTTACGACGCGCATTTATGACACGCAATGTGTATCATTAAAGCCGCTGTCAAGAAATGCCATGTCATAAATGAAGATGACACACATTTTTGTGTATCGTAACTTTTATTTTTTAAAAAAAAAATTATTTATAGATTTACGTAAATTTACTAATTTTCAAATTACATGACACATTTAATGTCTCATAATATAAAATAAAATCTCATACACAAAAAACAAAATAAATTGCACAAATTATAATATGTCATACAAATAATCATTCAAATGTTAAACAAAAATAATACATTGCTAACATGGGTTATGCATTCCTATAAAACTAACAACCCACGGTGACCTTAATCTAGATCGAGGTTGACTTGGATCAATGGCAACGATTGAACTGCAAGAAATATATAGATCAAATTGCTTAACAAGTGATAAGTAAACAAATCCATTAGGATTTAATCAATTTTACTTACTTTGATCTTAAAACTTCGGGAACTAGAAGACCAAATTGCTTAACAAAATCAGCAAAAGCCTTGTTGGTAGGGTACCCTGTACAGCTTATACGAATTGCTTCTAGAACCCCCTTTATGAAGAGTAAACAAAAGAAACTTCAAATATGATTCAGGAATCTTTATAAAAGTTCAAACATCATTATATGCAGTCTACTCACCCCACAACATAATTGATGAATGATGTTGACATTATCAAAGAGTAACATACCATTTCCTTTTGAAGATTCCCAGAGATCCCATCTCTCTAATATTGATGCCATCTCTCTAGCACCTGAGTCAAGGGGCATGTTGACTCTCCCCTGAAAATTAAAAAAAATATATCAAAATTTTTAATACTCTTCACTCTAAATAATGTTAAATTGTTACTTTGTTTGATCTTTTGGATCGATTGCTTTCATGGGTATGTCCAACAGCATCTGATATAACCTCTTCACTGTATGAGAAGGTGAAGAAGTGTCCATGTCATCTGACATACCAGATGAAGCTCTTGATAAGTAAACTTTACCACTCATATCCAAAAAACTTCTCAGGTCCATAAATATTACCTGATATGAATTGACTGCTACTTTGAGGCTCGAAGGTTTGAATCTTCTGGTGCAAGTAGCTTAAACAATGCCAAAGCTTCCTCAAATTTTCCGGATGCTGTCAATTGTACAATCTGCATTTTGATACAAGATTTAGGTACTGATTAAATTACATAAATGGCCATTTCTCTTGTAAAATAATTGTAGCATAAGGCTTCTGAATAAGACGAGGCTCATTACTAATGTGCTCAATAAGGCGTGACTCTAAATTCCTTAACTTCTCTGGAAGTTCACCATCAGGACCACATAGTGCATCCATGTTGTAATCATAGTTAAAAAGAAAGTTAATATGAACAAAAGTTACAGAACCATGTTTGATTTAATTTTTTATTGAAAACAAAAGTTAATATGAACAATAAGGCGAGGCTCTATTATATGACATGAACCATTAGGGTTAGTTGAATAGCTTCCTTTAGGGACTCCCCACAACACAGGATTATAACTTTTTATTGAAAAAAAAAAAGAGTAAATTTTTAATTTTTAGAACAAATCAAATTTTAGAATCAAGAATTAAAGAGCATGAATTAGAATTACCCCCAGTTGTATCCATCCTCATTTTGGATGGCTGTGATGTACTCCTGTTGCTCAGGTGAATCTGGTGGCAGAGATTTGAGCATCTCCATATCTAATCTTTTTCATTGCAATCCAAATCATAAAATCATACACTGTAAAATCTGAATAATAAGAAAGAAGGAAATGAAGAGTTTTTCTTACCTACAGACTTCCAAATTATGTGTGAGGCCAGCATCTGATAATTTTTTCAAATGAAGTACACCAGGCGAGTCCTTCAACACAATAACATATAAACTTTATAGCATTTTAAATGTTTAATAAAAAAGGATCACATGTGTTTGAATTTTGAACATGGGTATGAATTAAAAAACCTACCTGAGAAGTGAAGGCAAGATAACCTCCTCGAATTTCTGGATCTACTGTAGAGTTGATAATGAAAGTAAGTTATACTTGAGCAGGTATGAAGGACAACGTGAGATGTTGTACAATCAAACATTCAACCTGGATCAAGTTGCATTCTCTATAGAAGGTATTAAAGATGCTCAGCAAACAGTATGTGTCACAATTATCAAGCATTTGCTACAAATGGGATCAACCAAAGAGCTGAAAGGATTGATGAAAACTGTGAAGATACAAGACATTGATGTTAGTATAAATATTATGAATCTCTTTCTTTTGATACTTTGTAATTACAGACCATTTAATCTTGTTTTTATGTTTAGAATTTGCAAGATGAAATGATGGACATGATGGATATAAGCAGTGAGATACAAGAATCTCTTGGTAGAAGTTTAGTGTGCCAGATGATATTAATGAAGATGATCTCATGGGTGGTAAGCACAAATTCATTATTATTATTTTTCTTTTTTTAAATGTTAACTTCACTTCATGGAAATGTTTCAGAACTTGATGCTTTGGAGGCAAACATGGATCAAGAAACTGAAGGTGAAGGGGTACCTTCATATACTCAACCTGATAATGAGCCCGATCCGAATGAAGAACTTAATATGCCTTTAGCTCCAAGTGGACATGCAGTGCCAGTGAAACCATCAATCAGATGACCTCATTACAAGAATCTAGAGTAAAATCACAACAAATTTCAAGAATTTCAGATACCCAAATTGCTAAAATTGAGAACTCTTATGTTTCACATATGCAATCTAACATCAGAAATGAAAAACAAGAAGTGCATTTAAATACTTCAAGAACAGATAGAAGAGAAGAAAAACAGGAAAGAATAAATCAGATGACCTCATTACAAGAATCTAGATTGAAATCGCAACAAACTTCAAGAATTTCAGATACCCAAATTGCTAAAACTGTGAACTCTTCTGTTTCTCATACATCTAACATCAGAAATGAAAAAAAGAATTGGGTATATGATTTTTAACACTATTGATTCAAAAAAGTTTTACCTAGTCGAGCAGCATGCTTAAGCATCATCTGTGGTAATAACCCTTTCTGCAAGGTTAGCTTCCGAATTTAACATCATTAATTAGTTAATTAATTAAAGGGTATTTTGGGAAAATCATAAAAAAGATAACCTTTTTTGGTTTTGTGTTACTAGGTTATGCATGATCCTAGCGGAATGAGTAGAGGTTCTGGTTTTAAATACTAGGAATAAGAATATCTTTTACAGGTTCTTGATCTTTGGGTAAAGGGGTTTTAGGAGGGAGACCTCGTTTTTTTATAGGTGTGTCTTTTACAGGTTCAGTGAATGCAAAAACTGCATCTGGATCTGGTCCCACTTCAAATTCTTCACGATTGTTTATTTCTGCCCTTAGTTCTGCAGAACCAGGGCACCATAACATAAGATCTGCAAAATGATTAGCTTCCTACCTGCAGAAAGGGTATAATAGTCCTTTTCCAAGACACTCACAGAATTATGGTCAACGGTGGGGATTTTCACCATACCAAGTTGTGGAGTATTAATGAGGACTTAGCTCTACAATATCAGCTTAGATCTGTCGTATCAACTTCAGTGTCTTCTACTTTCTTAATCAATGAGGACTTCAAATAGATAATCAAATTCAACATCAATTATCAAAGATGTGGTCAACTATTAAACCAATAGATCAATTAAAACCCTAAACTAAATATGCCTCATGTTCAGGGAACTTTGGCATTTCTGCTAATATATCCATCAGGGCTGCACCTTTCCTACTCAATTCAAAATACTCCACAGCCATTCTCATTTTTCTGTAGCATTAATCACTATTTGGTATTAAAATTCTTGGGATTTGACCATGATCAGAAAAGACGATCTTGTTAAGCCTAACACAGCATAAAACTTGCCCGGGTAGTTCTTCAGGATGTTGTGCCTAAAAATTGAGAATCCAATCAAATACATATATTCAGCTTATGAATCACAACACAAAATCCAATTCCATATTCAAAAACCAGAAACCCAATTTACCTGAATCGTTAAACCAATGCCAAGAATCCAAAGTTTCAATCGTCCCTAGAATGCATCAAGTGCTTTTCGTGAGATGTAGCTGAATCGATGTATATCTAGGTCAATTTCGAAGTAGTCATGTCCCTGCATAAAAAGAATATGCACAATTTCAATTTCGTAATTCCGAATTGAAGATTGAGATTTAAAGATTAAAACCCAAGATTTGGAAAGGAATTACGAACCCGATAGAATGTTTGTTGACGGCGTGAAAGAACCGGTTTATCGTTTATCCACATTTTGAGTGTCCAAAATATCACTGAACCCACCGTATTTAAAGATCTTAGCAGCTTCAACACGTTCGTCTTTTAATCCGCTCAGGAATCACGAATCCAGAGACACCACGATTGTGGGGGCAACGATTGATAGATTTTCCGCTTGTTGGACAGTCCATTTTCCGGTCTCTTCCATGCCTGTTTTATCCAACACTTTGTCGACTAGATATTCGTCTCCCTTGTCGTCCTTTATTTTGAAGATGTCTACGATGATTTCAATCAAGAAGCTTTGAAGATCCCCTAGAATCCATTCCGAGAACACTTTGTGTAGTTCCTTGTTCAAGAGTTTCCCAACGGATTCAACACGTTGTATGCTTCGGAAATCAGCTACATGTCGCCATAATCGATTCCGTTGTGGACCATTTTGACGAAATTGCCGAAACCGCCTTCGCCGATGTATGTGACACATGGACCACTGTCGGGTACTTGAGCGGCTACTTTGAGCACGATGTGGAGAAGTGAAGCGGTGGATGTTTGAGAATCAAGAGAGAAGAAAAGAAAGAAAGCGGGTTTTCGACATGGATGAGCTAGGGTTTTCAGCCGGTGGAAACAAAGCGGGGTTTTTAATTTTTTGGATTTCATTTCCCCCCATGAGAGATGCAACGCGCGTTTCATTAAAATTTATAAAACGACATGGTTAGACGACGCACATTTTATTTAAGGTGCCCTCCGTTCTTTTTTTTTTTATTTTTATTAGACACTAATTTAAGGGCACGCAAAAATGCGTGCCCTCTATGCTTCATATATTGGAAAACTGACATCAATTTTTAGGGCACGCACAAATTCCCGTCCTCTATCAGCGCGTGTCATTGATTGCGCGTCGTGAAAGGCTGTTTTTCTAGTAGTGAAGTTTGCAACTTTATGAATCTCTAGGTCAAGGTGACCTTAGAATGGGTTAGAAATGGCCATTTGCCAAGTTTTAATGCCATGCATGGAGTTAGGTCATATTTCCCCTTTTTGACCCAATTTTGGTTCAAGACATGCATTGGTCATGCATTTCTATAAAGCACCCACCTTTGAGATGTTTTTGAGGCTAGAACCTCTTCTAGAAAAGTTGGGTTCCAAATCTCAAGGATTTGTGCTTAATGGTTAAGCCTTTGAGTTTTCAAGCCCTATGGTAGGGTTTTTGAGCTTTTGGAGTAGTCCCAAGGGATAAAGTTAGAAATTTTATCCTTTTTGACATATTTGGAGTTTAGATCTGAGCCATAGAGTCTCTGGAATCGAAGAATCAACTATATGTGTTAAGTTGGGGAAAACTCTACGAGTTGTCCAGCCAACTTTCCCTGACTTTCTGAGTTATGTAGAACTTGACGAGTCCAAGAGGTGCACTCGACGATTTGGGTCAACATGGACTGTTGACCTTGACCATTGACTTTGCCTTTGACCATGGTTGACAAAGTTGGACTTTTGAGGGTATTTTGGGTATTTTAGGATTTTGATGGATTTGGTCATGATGGTTGTAGGTTTTGATTCAGGAGCTGAGATTTGGATTCATACCTTATCAGTTCTGCACTGCTAGTGAGGTGAGTTGTCCTCACTATACTTGCGGGTCGAAGGCACCAATGCCGACCCATTGGATTGATATCTTGTTATGCATGCTATTGTATTGTTATGATCTGTTAGATCGGTAACCTGGTAGATATGATGTTGTTATGCTTAGTGATCAATAGATCTGTGTGATTGGATGTAGACCATTATATGATTATCTGTTATATGTGCACATGATTTGTTGGTGGATGAGGCTTCACTGCTTTGTACGTAAGCCAACAGGTCGAGGCATTCCAACCCGATGGTTGAGGGACTAGGGCATTCCATCCCAAGGATGATTGGACCCATAATATATTGTCATTCCAACCCAATGGTTGAGGGCCTAGGGTATTCCATCGCGAGGATGATTGGACCCGTAGTATATTGGAATTCCAACCCGATGGTTGAGGGGCCTAGGGTATTCCAAACGGATGGTTGATTGGGCCCAAAGTATGTTGTTATTATAATTATGCTATTTGTTATGTATTGGTATTTTGGAGGAACTCACTAAGCTTTGGGCTTACAGTTTTGGATTGTGTTTTAGGTACCTCAGGCGATCGCGGCAAGGCAATGGTGTTATCATGCACCTCCCCATGCTTTGATTTTACGATTTTGGGATTTATCTGATGTGAAACTTATTTTGAAAACAAATTGTAATAAATGATGGTTTTGTGGTTGTTTAAAAAGTTTAAAATTTTCAAGAATTTTACGAATGTTACAAGTTGGTATCAGAGCCTTGGTTTGAGTGAATTGGAGGAACACTCGTGTGAATCCGGTCACAAAGTTAGGAAACATTTTCAAAATGATTTTTTCAAATGGTTTTCAAAATACTCAAGGAGGATGCGATGTGTATGATCAGACGGATCCAGTAAGTAGACCCGAAAATACCATACTATTGTTTGATATCATAATATGTTAGAACAACATGCTACTGATAGGCTAGGGATCTTCAGGAACTGCATGATAGAATTGCTTGGTTATATGATGCCTGATAGCCTAGGACCTTTCTTTTATGGTATTGACATCATTACTGTAGTCGCTTAGTGTATTCATCATGGTTATATAAAACTAAGATCTTATAGCCTGGGAATGTTTGGTTTGACCATATTTCCTGTTATTGTTTGATGAAGGGCTTAGGGTAGGATTAGATATCCGAATGTCTATAGGGTCCAGTGTTATGTATGGATAGTATACGTGAGTGCTGCAGGGTTTGTGGAAGTTTCATGGATGAGTCATGTGGGATCAGTCGGCCAGTCGTGAGATGTTTGGCCTCTCCTCTAAGGAGTGAGGATTGAGTGTTCGTCTTTGCTTATTAGTATTGTTAGGGCGTTGTAATGATCATTGAGACAAATACGTGTAGGTGTAGAAGGTAGTATGGTATAACATCCCCAAAATACGGTCTAAAAATTTCGTTTTGAATCATTAATAAAACCCTTGAATATCAAACAGCATATAAAAATATAAGTCGTGTAACTCAATAATATCATAACATCTGTCAATGTAACAAAATCATATATCAAATATCAGAGTGAATCATCCCAGGCTAAAAAAAATTGTGGTGTGTGCCATGCAGTCATCCCGAGCTCTTCCTTCCGTTACCGGAAGTACCTGAAACCAAAACTGAAATTGTAAGAACGAAGCTTAGTGAGTTCGCCAATCTACCACATACCATACATACAAACACATATATTGGTGTTAAAGCAAGAAAGTAACCCTCTTAAACTTAGACAATCCGAAGCCATCACTAGATCGGCAATCAACTTCTCATCAACAATCAATGATCGCATCCGCAGTATCTTCATCAAACATCAACTTAGCTTTATATGTTATTTTTCACTTTACGTTGTTTTATCCAGTGTGCCTTGCATGGACACTTAGACAGATTTAGTTTTTTGTTTGTTTCTTGTAATCTTCGAGACTCTACATATAGAGATCTCAGGTTCTAATTAAAAACACCTCTCTCTTTCTTTACATCTATCTTACATCTCTCACTACTTTCTTACTTGCTAAACTGGAATATGTTATCATAATCTCTCCTCTGAGCAAGTCATTCGTGACTTAATCACTTTAAGTTGATCAATCTTACTAACTTGGTTTGATTGCAATCCTTGTTACGTATCGGTTTAAGTGTTACTTGATATAATACTTGTTGTCATTTATGTTTCCTTATATTTCCGCATCTAATTATCTAACTCTAACTCTAACTTATTATTATTGTTGAGCTTTATGATCCTTTGAGATTAACTTATTCCACATATACAACTTATTCTAACGTTTGTTCAAGTGTGTCTCAAAAGTTTTTCTCTCAACAATTGGTATCAGAGCCAAAGTGGTTGCTTTTTAAACAAGAACTCTGAGTTTAAAAGGCCTACTATACCACTGAAGCTCATTTCTCTTTAGAATTAAAAAAACCAAAAAAATCAAGCAAAATCTTTTTCAAAACAAGGAAATATGGCACAAGCATTTATCACTTAATGTTTCCAACAGTGTTGGAGGTTCGAATAGAGCTCCAATATTAGTGGCAAATGAGTATCATCACTGGTCTCAAAGAATGGAGAGATATCTTAGAAGAATTGGACGAGATGTATGGAGATCTGTAGAAGAAGGACCTCATGTTACCATTCTCACTCTAGTTCAAGTCGATGGCACTCAAACTAGACTAGGTGGAGGTCAACCAGCCATGAATCGTCCCACTAAAGATGATCTTGAAAAGATGGAAAATGATGTTGTTGCTTTTTATGAGATATCCTTTTTAGTGGATCCTGACAACTTCGATATCATCATCAATTGCAAGTCAGCCAAATAAATATGAGATGTTCTCAAGAACTTGTATGAAGGTATAGAACAAGCACAAGATAAGAAGCTCACTACCGCACTCAATGAGTTTAACAATTTCAAAGCTCATGCGGGTGAAAGCCTTGAGGACTCTTTCAAGAGATTCAACCTCATTGTTACGAAGTTATCAAATTTTGGTAGTGTCCAAAGTAATCATGAGAATAACCTTCAGTTTCTCAATGGTTTTGGTAGATACTGGACTACGGCTAAGATGATAGTCCAAGGAGATAGAAAGATTCACTCATTATCTCTTTACAAGTTGTATGGTGAACTTCAAGCACAAGAATCCACTGTACTCAAAGACTGTGCAGACTATGGAAGCCCACTCACCCTCATAGTTCAAGCTCCTCACACCCAATCCACACTTTACACTCCCTTGTATGACAACCCACCACAATCATACGAAGCTAATTCAGAATACGATGATGAAGAAGAGTTCCAAAATGCTATTGCTCTTGTTAGCCAACAATTCAACAGGCTACCACCCTCATCCTTTCGCAAAAATAAACAGTTTACTAAACCTCCCTTAAATCGCAACTTTAATCCTCAGAATAATCACTCTCGATATCCTAAAAACCCTCACCAGTCTCCACAATCTATAAACCCTCATCAAGTCAAGGAAATACCGCAACCTGCTAAACCAACTGACTCTGGTCCCTCAACCGAAGTTAAAGAAGATGTCATCATTTTTCATAAGTGAAATAAAGAGAATCATTTTGCTAAATACTGCAAAGCAAATGTTGTTAAGGACAAAGCCTTTTATCTTCGAATGGATCAGGAGATCAATGAAAAAGAAAAGGGAAGGGCATATATGGCCCAGGTGAAACGAGATCATCAAGTATGGTCTTCAAGCGATGAGGATGAAGACTTCAACATCAAAAGCAAGGGAAAGATTTGCATGCTGGCCACTGCGGACGAAGATGGATCGACCAAGCTTGAAAAGAACTACTGTTGTATGGCTAAGGACGGAACTCTGAGCATTGTTGACCATGTAAAACTTATGATTCAAACTGTAACACTCGTGTTTATAGCCTAGGCATTTATATTGAGTTGATAGTCTAGGTTAACCTTTGTAACTCATTTAGAAGAAATGAAAAGGAATTATGTGAATTTTATGTGAATTATGTTTTTTTATGCTTAATTATTAGGGTTTAATTAATTAAGAATAAAAATAAGTGTCAAAATTAAAGTGTGAGATAAGTCCTATATCTTTACATAAAGTTGTAGTGGTCGAAACAAGGATTTCGGGGATATAAAGAATACCAAAATCCGAGTTATAACGAAGAAGTTATCACCTGTCGAAGTTTCGCGACAAAACCGACACGGTGCTGAATGTCGTTAAAAGTGAGTTTTTGATAAACTACTTTTTAGCCTTAGTGATCTAAACTAAAGTCGTAGTATTCGTTAAACCGAGAAGTTCGATAAAAAGAACGCCCAAATCTGACTTCGTATGAGTAAGTTATGATTTTTCGAAGTTTCAGCTTAGTAGTAGACAGCTAAAAACTCAAATTTTAGATCGAGCGATTTTTAGCCGACACAACCTAACCGAGAATCAAAGGTCTTGTCATTAGGAGCACAACGGTAAAAAGTCTGACGAAAACGAACGTCGGATGAAGAAGTTATGAATTTTTAACGGATTTCCTGTCCCGGTCTGTTAAAAATAATAATATAAAATTTAAAGTCAAAATTAGCCGACGAAGTCTAAACGGAAGTTATAGAGCATAACTTTAGCTACGCTTGCATATAAAGAACGTCAAAAACGGAGCTCGTATGCGAAAGTTATGGATTTTAGAAGTTTTGGCGCGAAAATCGAGAAAATTCGCATAGTCACATTTTGCCACGTCACCTTCACTGAAAGAGTGCCACGTGTCCTGCTGAGTCACCAAGCTGCTGAGTCATGCGAAGCCACGTGTTGGATTCTGATTTGACCGAAGGGAGGTCCAATCTGAGGCTCGCATATGGACCGAACCTCGCACCCTAGCTCCGAGCCTCGCATATGGGTTACGACTCCGTGGTCCAATCAGCGAGTGCCACCGAGACCCTTGCACGTGCTGACCACCTGTGCATCGGACACACGCTTTGGACCAATCACAAGAAGCCAGCAGCCCCTTCGCACATGCTAACCTCGTGCGAGGCACCCCCTGCGAAGCCTCTCAGCCGTCGGATCAGAAGCTTCTCAGCCGTTGGATCAGGAATTCGGACCCTATAAATAGAAGGGTACCTGCGAAGGCTCTCGGTTACATTTGGAGTTTTGCCATATTTTAGCCCCTCTCTTCATATTTTCTTCATTTTAGAATCCCCCAAAGCCCCGGTACCGATTGTAAGCCTCGGAATACGCCACGAAGTGCCCGAGAAGCCCAGAAAATTTATCTTTTCGGTTTCGAAGCCCGACTTTTGCAAAGCCCGGTTTTATTAGAAACGATCGTTTTAGGAAACAAATTGTTGCCCGATTATCACCAAATCAAGTGAGTGTATAGTCACTTTCATTTTACACATAGATATGAAGTATTTACCTTATAATACGTGCTATGTGTAAATATATTAATTGTTTATTTGAGGTGACTGTTGAGTTGATGTTTTGTACAAGTTTTAAACTGTATAAGTATTTTTATCTACAAATATGTTGGGTAGAACATGGGTAGATAGTGATGTGTGATAAAATAAAATTGAGGAGAGGCCTCGATGTGTTTTAAGATCCAGTCATCTAGCGGAGTTTGGATGATGACCACAGAATTTCTAGACAGTCCAGTGGGAAACATTAGCAGGTCCGCAACCTGTAGGTGTTAATGAACTGAGAGTGTTCATTCGTTGTACTCCATCCCCCTCATGGTTTCCTTTAGGACATGTATGGCTGAGGAAACCCCTTAGCAGTAGTGTTCATCCCGATGATATTCTTTAGGCTAGGTCCCTTGTGAAAAGTGTTTAGGGACGTAAAGTGAGGATAACGGGAACGGGCAATCAGGGTTATTGTTGATTGATGAACTTAGTAAGTTTACTATTATTGTGGGTTGAAAACCCTATATGCTCACCAGGCTCCCAAGCCTGACCCACTCAGCTTTTTATGTTACAGGTAGTGGACCCTGAGCATAGTCGGAGGACGACGAGAGATTTTTGGATTATAGGTCAGTAGTTTTAAATAATTGTTGAAAGGCTTATACTGTCTTGTTTATGCTTTTGATCTGTATCGGAAAATGACATCCCGAGGTTTTGATATATATGGAAAATATATACCTTCTTAATGAAGGATTTTGATAAACTTTTATCATATGTTGTTTGGGGATCAATTCTGCAACATCTGTTAAAAAGATTTCTCTGATTTTATTTTAAAAATCATAAATTAAATCGGTCTTTTCTGGCCAAGAAATTAGGGGATGTCACACAAACTCTCAATTATAGCATGCATGATTGTCAACCATTCCTTGATAACCTTAATGACACATGTGATGTCGTCCTTTCAGACTATAACAAAGCCCTAGATGAGAAGAACATAGCATCCCAAGAAATGTTCCATGTTAGAGGACGTTTAGAAGACAAAAGACTCAAAGTGGCCATGCTAGAAAAGGACTTAGGATTAGAAAAGGATGCAAAAATGTTATGTGAAACCTAGTTAGGCATAACATTAAATCAAAGGGATTTAGCACAAAAAGAAATTGTACGTTTAAACTTGTTAATTGAAAATTTGTTTAATGAAAGCGAGGCCATTGAAAACCTTGTAAATAATGGAACCATTGACAATACGTATAATTGGGGATGGTCCAATGGGTACTCCACCACAAAGGACTCATCACCCCGGTTTAACAAGGACTGTATTTATGTCCCTCCTGACCGAGAATTTCACTTTCCTGTAAATGACAAGACTTCTCCCGAAGACATTAGAGCCCACTTCGGTAGACTTCACAATCTGAGTAATAATTGTGTCATCAAGGAAATTCTTCCCAAAACCTCGGATCACATATATGATCAAATTCCAATCATTGGTACCATTTATCCCAACTCTTAGGCTTCATTAGTTGTCAATGAGGAAATCCTTGTGGAAGGACCTGAAACAACCTTGTCCTCTGACCACAGTCCTTCTAACTGCAGTCTTGACCAAATATTACCATACATAAAGTGTCCCACTGAAGAACCATTTATGACTTACTCTGCGGTAGTACAATCTTCCTTACCTCAGATTGAACTCAAGTGTACTATGACCATTCAGCCAATCCTTCATGAGTTGACTATAGAGAATTTTGAATACGGTCAATGTTCTCAGAGTCCTGAACCTTCTGGTTCAGATGACTCAAGTCCACGATTCCAAAAACAATCAAAGGTTTCCAAGAAACCGCAGTTGAACATCAATGACTGCAGTTCTCCAAACACTCAGGCAAAACTGGATCTAAAGGAAGAACTTAGTTCTCGTAATAAAAGGCGGGAAATACATTCAAAAAACAAAAAGCAAGCCAGATTTTCAAAACATAAGAGTCCAGAAAAACTCGTTTTCTCAAATTACTTTTTGAAAAACTCTGCAGTCAAGAAATCAACCAAAAAGAAATTTACAGTTTCAATAAACTTTGCAAACCCCTTTGACAAGACTCAAAAGCGAGTAAAGTCTTTTCAAAGTAATGGTTTTCAGATCTATTCCTTAAACAACCCAAAATGGAAATGTATTTTACCAACTCCAACACATTTCAAGTCACCTCGACTTTTCAGAAAAACACAACCTAGGAGATTTGCACGTACACACACTCTTCCAAACGACACTTTTTCAAATCCCAAGGGTACCATTGTCAAATCTCAATCTCTGACTGGTCACAAGACTTACCTTACTCCGTCCAGACCGCTGAACAAGCAAAGTGTCTGGATGAATGAGAAAAATCTTACCTTTGGATTTTATCATCGTAAAAGACCTAATCAAGTCAGACCTTGCAATCCTCCAAAATCTCGTAATCCTCAAAGGCCTTAAAACATCAAGGTACAGGTCTCAAGGTTGACTTAAAACCTGTCCCGACAACCTCGGTTCATGCATCTACGAAAAATCCATCTTTCGCCTCGGGCTCCAAACTCGTTTTGGTGCCCAAACTAACCATGTAATTTTCAGGCAATGTGCAAGGAGGATCAAGAAAAGGAGTGGTTAATAGATAGTGCCTCCTCCTTGCACATGACTGGAAGGTTAGAATACCTTTGAGATTTTAGGCCTATATGCAATGGTGGAAACGTCACATTAGACAACAATGCGAATGGAATAATCTGAGGTTACGGTGTGCTTACTACAGGGAACTTTTCATTTCAAAAGGTTGCTGATATAGAAGGTATCAAGCACAATCTCATCAGTGTAGGCCAACTATGTAAGGCAGGCCATAGGGTTGAATTTGATAATGATTTCTACGACATCATGACAAGCGATAGAAGCACCTGTTTGATCAAATCTAAGTCCGAAGGAACTATGAATCCATTGGACGTCTCTCTGATAATTGGGAAACCGCAGTTGTGTTTTCTGTCCAAAGCAGTATCCAAAGTCATTTGGCTATGGCATCGCAAACTAGCTCATCTGAACTTCCGATAAATCAACAACTTGGTCACCGGAGAACTTGTCCGAGGTCTCCCTATTCTGAAGTATAACAACAATACTCTTTGCCCAGCCTATGAGTGTGGAAAACAGTTTAAAGGAAGCCATCCCATAGTGATTGACTCATCCATTTCTAAACCCTTAGAACTCTTACATATTGATCTTTGAGGTCCATCTACTATATTCGGTCTCCATCACAAGAAATATATATTGGTTATTGTTGATGACTTCAGTCGTTTCACTTGGGTCTTCTTCTTGAGACTCAAATCAGAAACACTGCAGGTTCTGATCAATTTCATCAAAGAGATTTAACTTCAAATCAAACTACCAATACACCTAATCCGCAGTGATAATGACACTGAGTTCTCAAATCATTTCTTAAACTATTTTCTGGTGTCAAAAGGTATCAGTCACAACTTCTCAGCTACCTACACACCGCAGCTACCTACATTTTCCTATGGTTAGTTCTTATTTACAGATTAATAAAGTTGGTTACCAATTTATATGTAATTAGAAATTTGGTCAAATTTACTAATATTTTCATCAATTCATATACTACTTTGTAAGGTCCTACACAAGCAAACACAAAATTAGTTATTAATTATAATTGGGCTATGTAAGATTTGTTAAAAACACTTATGGTCACAATTATGTTCTCTGACACAGTTAAATTGTTACTTTTATCACTTAACTAAGATGTGGTCAATCCTAGCTCTAACAATTTAATGGTCACTAAATCACTAGGTAAACAAGTTCATGTAATTTAATATTCACTAAACTACACTTAACTTGAATTAAAACAACAAAGAGAAACACTTTAACATGCTAGGTAAGCTAATCAAACAAATAATGTGCGACAATATCCTCAGGTGCGGTAACCTTATCGGAGTCAATTATCCTGGTCGGTGTCGTATTCACAATGTCATCATGGTGACGATGTGACATTATCTCATTCGAATAGGTGTCAATGATTGTATGATAATTGAGAAATTAAATATCCTTTAACTTTTATTCCTACAAATCTTCCTACCAATTAAATAAGTATATTTGTCATATTAGTATATTAAACTATTATTAAATGAATATTAAATATTACACATGTTATTATTTAATTGGATTGAAAGATTTATATGAACAAACGATAGAAGGATATTTAATTTCTCATGATAATTTCCAATTTTAATATGGGGTTTTCTATAAATATCCTCTCCCTTTTCCAATTCCACTCCCCTTTATTTGATTTTTTGTCTTTTGTTGTTTTTTTTTTCTATTTTGTTTTTTTGTTGTTTTTAATTATTATTATTATTATTATTATTATTATTATTATTATTGTTGTTGTTGTTGTTGTTGTTGTTGTTATTATTATTATTAGTATTATAAATTTTGAACAAATTTTTATAATTCGGACGACGTTATAAAATTCGAACGACTATATAAAATCGGTTTTTAATTATTTTTTATATATTATTATTATTATTATAAATTTTGAACAACATTTTATAAATCAGATGGCATTATAAATTCGAACGACTATATAATATCGGTTTTTAATTATTTTTATTTTATATTTTATAAATCGGTTTTTAAAATTGGATGACATTATAAATTCGGATGAAATTTTAAAATTCGTACGATATTATAAATTTGGACGACATAATAAAATTCGAACGACTATATGAAACGGAACAAAAACAAAGTTTGTCTTTATTTATCACGGATCTATTAATTGGTTCGTTATTACATTTGCGTGATGCGTTATGCGGATTGAAAACAAACTTTACTTTTGTTTCATTTTATATAGTCGTTCAAATTTTATAATGTCGTCCGAATTTATAACGTCTGAATTTTAAAATGTTGACCGAATTTTATATGGTTATCGAAATTTATACTAATAATAATAATAATAATAATTATTATTATTATTAAAAGAAAAAACAACAAAAAAAAAAAGAAAAAGAAAAGAGAAAAAGAAAAAATATGATGTTAAATCAAATGTAAATGTAAAAGATTGATTAGATTGATCTTAAGAATGTAAAATTAATTAAAGAATATACTTATAGCACAACACTTTAATATACAAAAACATAAAAATACACGTTGTTTTCTAAGTTTGTAGGCGCGTCCAATAATTGGAGTAAAAAGCCATGTGAACTATGGTTACGTTGAATGTGTGAAGTAAGAAGTGATATAGTAGTAACCACAAATTCCTCAGTCAGAAACCACAGGGGACCGAAAAAGCACATTTGAATTTTGATGGTTACTTAATTTATTCAGTTCAAAATAAAACACGATATCTTAAGGAAAGATTGCGTGTGCGTTTTCTCTTTTACCGAAATAGAACTCTAGAAGAAATGATGAACCCCACATAACCAATTCACCATTCACCGACTATACGAGAACTCTAGAGGTAACCAGATTGTGTTACATCTTCTAAGAAAATAGTGACCAGGTTGCCTATAATAAATACCCAGAGACAAGAACACAGCATCACATCAAATCCAATCTCCTGAGACGAACAACAGCAACACAACCCAGCCACCATGGTTAAAGCAATTAGAATTCATGAGCACGGCGGCCCTGAGGTCATCCTTGTTCACCTAATTGTCTCTTTCTTTCTTGATTTCATTGAATGGAGACTAATGGTATTGAATTTCTTTTCTGTTACAGGTCTTGACATGGGAAGATGTTCAAGTCCCAGATCCAAAAGAAGGAGAAATCAAATTGAAGCAAAAGGCAGTTGGTCTAAATTTCTTGGATGTGTATATGCGTCGAGGTGAGCAGAATCTAGCTCCACCCTTGCCATATATCCCAGGTATGGAAGGAGCCGGAGTTGTAACAGCGGTGGGTCCCGGAGTAACCAGCTGCAAAGTTGGAGACGTCGTGGCTTACGCTAGCCCGGAGGTGGGTTCTTACGCCCAAGAGAGAATACTTCCCGCAGATCTAGCGGTGCCTGTTCCTTCTTCCGTTGATCCCGTTGAAGCAGCCGCCGCCATTTTTAAGGGTCTCACTGCACATGTCTTGATCCATAAAGGCTTTAAAGTAGGTGACCCATTCAATTCTTGATTTATGTATATTATCTGTAGATGATAAAAAGTTTGTTTCAGTTTTAATGAAACAACGATTCCCATATATATATATATTTAGGTTGAACCTGGACATACAATCCTGGTACATGCGGCGGCAGGTGGAGTCGGATCTTTGGTTTGTCAATGGGCAAATGCGATTGGAGCCACCGTCATCGGAACGGTGTCGACCAAGGAGAAGGCTGCGCAGGCGAAAGAAGACGGATGTCACCATGTGATTCTTTACAAAGAGGAGAACTTTGTGGATCGTGTGATGGAGATTACATCAGGCAAAGGGCTGGAAGTAGTCTACGATTCAGTCGGAAAAGACACCTTCAATGTAAGATATAAATGATATTAATTAATGGTTTCTAATTAATTTGTAGCTGGGTTTCAACTAATTAATTTTGTCTTTTTGAAATGAAGGGATCATTAGCGTGTTTAAAGAACCGTGGATACATGGTGCTTTTCGGGACTGCCTCGGGTGTACCAGAGCCTGTGCGTGTTGATCAGATTGCACCCAAATCACTCTATTATACGTTTTCATCGATCACAGAATACACGGTTGAAAATCGAAAGGAGCTGCTTGTGGCTGCTCAAGACTTGTTTTCTAATATTGCAAAAGGAGTGTTGAGGATTCGTCTTAATCACAAGTATCCTCTGTCTCAAGCAACCCAAGCTCACATTGATCTTGAGAGTCGAAAAACATCGGGATCAGTTGTGTTGATCCCAGACGAGGAATGATTTCATAAGTTTCATGTACGTTTTGTTGTATGTTTACTTTCTGTATATCTATGTTTTGTTGTCTCTTTTGTATTCCAATGCACCTTTGTAATTTTTTGTGGAGGAGGGCCAAATTCAATTTTGTAATATAATGTCACTATTTTATTTTATTCTATTTCTATGTGGTGTTTTTAAAATTATCCCAATTATCATAACTATAGATAATTTTTTATTAGTATATGTTAGTAGTAATAACATAAAAATAAAACAAAGTTTCAGAAATGGTCTCTAACTTTTAAAAAAATGGCAATGTCGAAGATAATTTTCAAAAACACTTTAGATTTGTTCATATTGTTTCTAAAAAATTTCACGGATGGTCATCTTGCCTACCATTGTTTGAATTTTAAGTTAAATGTATTGAGATTCTTCTCAACCAAAGTTGATCAAACATATATATTTGAGTGACCATTTCTAAGATTTTTGAATAAAACTCAACCTTTTCACCAACACCACAATCTTCATCCTCTTACCCCTTTCGACATCATATGACTCATGTACAACTCATAAGTTGGAGCTTTCAATTGAAATAGGATTCCCATAATACACATAATCATCCCAGAACTACTACTCGGAGATCCCTAAACCTCCATGTCTTAGATCCATCGGAAGACCACATCCACAATTCACGAGAGACAACTTTGTTGTTATTTGTCGCCATTCGCCATTGGGTTGCCAGAAAGTCAAGCTAACAACAAACAAAGCTCACAATCTTGTTAGTCGAACATATGTTTATTATGTATTTATATAGGTTGTATTATTTCCTTTGTATCGGCCCACCCATTTATTGTGGCAGCCAACTTGTAACACCCCGATTCTCAGGTATTGTTTAAATAAGATTTATTGGGTTAAGCTCTACTCGACGAGTTGGTTGCCCTACTCGTCGAGTAGCAGCGGGGTGGGATCGCGTGTTAAGTGACCTACTCGACAAGTCCATATTGGGACTCGGCGAGTAGGAGCTGGCAGATGGAACCCTAAATCCCGGGGTTTGCACCTTTATTTAAAGGAGCCTCAGCCTCCTTTGGCCTCTTTGCAGACTTTGAGAGCTCCTTAAAACCCTAATTCGTGTAGTATTCCATTTTGGTGTGTCTTAAGCTTGGAAAGAAGGTTGGCTAGAAGAGAAAAGCTAGTAGTGCAAAGGAATTGAAGCAAGGAAGGTGTGGGAAGCAGAATTTACCTCAGCTAGCATTCTTTGGAGGTATCAAGTTGCCATCCTCACTTCCCTTTTTCCTTTTGTTGAGTTTTTTTTTTTTTTTTTTTTTTTTGGGGGGGGGGGGGGTTATGGATTTTGAGGTTGATAAGGTGGGCTATGGGCTAGATCTAAAGTTGTAACTTCAGATCTGGACCCTCCTTAAGTTTTAGAATGATAAAGTTGTTGTATTGGTCGTGAATGAGGCCCTCCTTGGGCATGAGACCCCATTAAGAGCTTAGATTTGGCATTTAGAACCTTTGTAGCTATGTATGCACGTAAAGTTTGCAACTTTACGTGAAAAGTGTGACAATCCGAAATTTCCATTCTGAACTACCCATATCAAGGCAATAGAGCTTAGAACAGTTTCAGGGAAATTCCAGACTTCGGGTATAAGTTTGGCAGTTTTCAGGATTTACACTTAAGGAGATATCAGGAGAGTGGTTGCACTAGGGTTTTGTGCAACACTATTATTCCAACACTCTATTATATTAGAGATCATTTCAGAAATAAAAATATTTTTTGCCAAAAATATTTCAGGACTATAAATAGATTTATGAACCAAATTATTCATTATTCACATTTCCAACTAGAGAAAAGGCATTTTCTCTCTGACGGATCTTCGGGTTTTTATCCCAAATTGTGAGTACCCCTTTCTAGTAGTGTTAGAATGCTTATTATGTGCTTATAACATGATTTAGATGGCTAAATCATTAGATCTAGGAGTTTACTCCCCAAGGTGTTCTTGGGCGGTAAACTCCCGAAACGAAGCCAAAACCGACCCTTGTGTTATACAACTGCCTTAGACTATTATGTATGTGTGTTAGGGACAAGAAAACATCCATAAATCCACCCAAGTTTGGGAGTTTACGGCCCAAGAATATCATAGGCCGTAAACTCCATTTTCAAACCTCAAAATGGTGTTTTAAGGCCTCTAAAGCTTTAAGGCTTTTATCAAGGCTAGTTTCCATCTAATCTAAGGCCTTAAACACATCAAAGAACACCAACAAATGAGAGTTTACGGCCCAAGTGTATCTTAGGCCGTAAACTCCATAGAAATGGACCAAAGGGCACTTTTAAGGCTCCTAAAGCCTTAGACAATTACCTAGACTTGTTCCCATTAAATCAAGGGTTTGAACCACATCAAAATCACTTAACAAAGTGAGTTTACGGCCAAGACATGGTCCTTGGGCCGTAAACTCCTAAAAAGGGCACCAAGGTGTGCCTAATGCCTTCACATGCTAGGAATAAAAGTCTAGAACATATACCACAAGTGCAAGAGGCTTGAAAGCAACAAAAACAACACCCCAAGGGAGTTTACGGCCGTAAACTCCAAGGGGAATGGCCTTGGGGCCGTAAACTCCTAATTGGAGTATTTCTAGACCTTAAACCCCTTCAAGGATGGAACCACCAAGTTAGAATAATTCTAGAAAGCATTTGGGACTTCAAAACACACAAATACCCCATGGTTGGGAGTTTACGGTCGTAAACTCAAGAGTTTACAACCGTAAACTCCATGTGTGTTAGTATATGAGGAGTAAACTCATATATGTGGTCCTTTGGAACCCTAAACACAAGTACCTTGTCCCACAATAGCTTAGATGCAATCCTTAGGGCTTAAAACACTTATATAAAGTGTTTATTATGTCTAGGATCTCTTAACTTTATCATTTAGTGATTTAAGACTAATTGAATGCATATATGTGTGATTATATGTTCATTAGGATCGTAGTGTGTGTACAAGTCCTCACTTGACACCTAGCAATCCTACGCCGTCCAGTTCATCCGAACTACCAACAACAGGTGAGTTCATACCCCTTAATCAATGTTTTAAATGATTTTAAATGCTTTAATGGGGGGAATACAAGTAGAAAACAATATGTTATTAAATCAATCTTATGTATTTTATAACCGTGTTTTCACTCAGTAGATTTCACATATTTCAAAAGGTGTCACATGAAATGGTTTTCTATCTTAAAATACTTTGATAACAAAAGTATTAGTTTTGAAATGTTTATTAAAACGACATCAAGTCTCTCTTAATTATTGTTCAAAACTCCTAGATATCTTGCAAACCCATTATTTTACCTTCTTGAATCAAACTATACTTATGCGCATATGTTCATTTATATGTTAGAGATTATAGTTTTCATCCTTCGTTCAGTTTCCCACACCCTGGTGTATCGAGAGTGTATAAATCTACTTGAACAACCACTTACTTTCCAGTTAATTATCATAGGGATAGGTAGAAGATATCAAACATTATTACTACTACAAGGAATCACACGAGAGTCAGTTCATTCATGAGTCTATACTAATACCTTACATGATACATGAGTACACGTACTTAGGATTACATGATACATGAATATGTTTACATATACTTACATGATGCATGATCACGCTTACATGAACACATTACATGAATACCATACAGGAACACTGTTACTTAGGTGCATTATCCTGTATTTACTTACCTGGATACTTGTACTTAGAATTACGAGGATGATTTATTAGTATTTACTGTGTAAATTATCTTTCCTGTCCCAGTTCAATGGGATGATTCGGCGGGACTTACCATTCCGAATCCCACTGATTAGCACCAGTGGTCGATGAATGTCTACGGATGTCTAAGGTTGTCACTTATTTAGTAGTCAGTGACGGGACTAACCATCCCACTGTCCACTGTTGCAACAGTGGATGATATGTGAATCTTCGGAGGATCATTAGGTTGACGATCTGTATTAAGAGATCGATACGGGGACTAACCCTCCCTCCACCCTGTTGCCGCTATAGAGGATGAGGGGACACTCTTCGGATGTTCCATAGGGTCTATCTTTCATTTCGGCGATGTCGTGTTTGTCCTGGTAACCCAAGACAATAACACTTACCAGATTATATTTTTTCCTGTTTACTTTATTTTGTGATACTTTCACATCAACGAGGAGTTAGACTAAGTACTCTAGTACTAGTCAATAGAAAGGAAAAGTTATCATATTACTTACAAAACATTCGGGTCTTGGTAGAAGACTACCTAGTCATAACAGAACATTCGGGTCTTGGTAGAAGACTACCTAGTCATAACAGAACATTCGGGTCTTGGTAGAAGACTATCTAGTCATAACAGAACATTAGAGTCTTGGTAGAAGACTATCCTATCATTTTCCTGTTTACTTTATTTTGTGATAAATTCACATAAACGATGAGTTAGACTAAGTACTTTTAGTACTAGTCAATAGAAAGGAAAAACTGTCATTTTACTTATAGAATGTTAGAGTCTTGGTAGAAGACTATCATATCATTTTCCTATTTTACTTTATTTTGTGATATATTCACATAAACGATGAGTTAGACTAAGTACTCTTAGTACTAGTTGATAGAAAGGAAAACTATCATTTTACTTACAGAACATTAGGGTCTTGGTAGAAAACTATCACATCCTTTTCCTATTTTACTTTATTTTGTGATATATTCACATAAACGATGAGTTAGACTAAGTACTCTTAGTACTAGTCAATAGAAGGGAAAACCTATCATTTTACTTGGTCATAACAAAACATTCGGGTCTTGGTAGAAGACCGCATTTCATACTTATATCAACTGTTCTATTTAAGGATTTATACGACATTCTTAACAACATTCCAAAACAGGACAATATCACATAAATACTTATGAATTCACCAGCTTTAAAGCTGATACTCGCTTTCAAAATAACTTGTATTCTCAGGTCATCAGTTAGACAGGTGCGGTGGCCAGGTTTTTGAGAAGATGGAGCACCGACAAGACTCGCCTTATTTTGATTATTCATTTTATTGTTGTACATTATGAAAGAACACACATGTATTAAAACTCTACTTATAATGCAATGGATGATGTTGTTGCTTGTTTACTACTTTACATTGTTGTTGATATTATACATGACGTCCATTTCCGCCGTTCTCGGTTTTGGGGTATGGAAAAAGGATTGAATGGACTCGGCGAGTCACATGAAGATGGCCGTGAACTCGACGAGTTGGAGGAACAACTCGGCGAGTCTGATGATGATTGCCATAGACTCGACGAGTTGAAGAACAACTCGGCGAGTCGGATGAGTTTTCTCCAGGATATGTACGTGTGTGTATCCGTCGAGTTGCAAGGAGGAAAATCGACAGGGCTTAAAGTTTGATCGAGAATCGAAGGAACTCGACGAGTCACCCCGATGACTCGGCGAGTTGGAATGTGCTTCAAGGAACTCGGCGAGTAGCCGAGGGTACTCGGCAAGTTGAAGTCAACATAGACTGTTGACCTTGACTGAGGACTTTGAATTTGACCAGGGTGACTAGTGGGTTATGGAGTACCTTATAAGGTTAAGGACTTATGAGTATGTTGTACTATGATAATAGGTGGTGGAGCCTGTGTCAAGTGATCCGAGAGCTGGAGTTTACCTTCCGAGTCGACATCTGCGAGGTGAGTTATCCTCACTATATCGATAGGGTCTACGGCACCAAGACCGACCCTTTAGTTGTTATTGTTATGGATGCTACATGTGCTTATGATCTGTTAGATCAGAACCAGGGTAGACAGTATGTTATGCTCTTATGATCCGTAGGGATTGGCATATTAGTGACCTGCTAGGTCGGTGCTCTAGTTACGAGAGAATTCTATGATTGATGATTAGTGAGATATATATATATATATATATGTTTGATGTTTGTGTATGCCAGTATATGTTAGTTATGCGCACATGGTTAGTTGCTTGTTGGTTGGGTTGAGGCGGTCCTGCTTTGTGCTGAAGGCCAACATACCCTATGAGCGGTCCGGGGAGACTGTAGGCCCATGTGGTGGACCAGTCATGCCGAAGGCTCGGGATAGATCCAAATAGACTGTAGGCCCTGTAGGGCGGTCCAGTCAGGATGATGGCCCAATATGCATGTTGATTGATTGATTATTGCTGATATGGTTTTGTCAGTGTGGTATTGGTATTTTGGGGGTAGCTCACTAATCCCTCGGGATTACAGTTTTCAGTTTATTGTTTCAGCTGCTTCAGGAGATCATGGCAAGGCGAAGGTGTGACCGTACCACTCCTCATCCTTATGTTATGATTTTGGGACACTCTGATGGATAATGAATTGAAAACATTTTTGTAAACAATGCTATTTTATTTTTATTTATGATTGAAAAAGTTTAAATTCGGCGTAAAATTTATGGATGTTACACAACTGTTGTATTTTAGTATATATGTTTCGTATTAATGAGAAGATCACGATGAGAAATTACATGGTATTACCATTACCCTCTTTATTTAAACCTTACTCGACGGCTCCTTTATCACAACCGTCTTCTTCATCCACAATAAATGGGTGAGCCGATACAAAGGAAATAATACAACCTATATAGATACATAATAAACATATGTTCGGCTAACAAATCTTTCTTCCTCAACTTGCTCTCTCGCTCTCTCTTCTCCCCCTCCCCCATCCCCTTTCTTTGTGTTATCATCAGTAACTAGCCTCGTTGGGGATTATGGTTGGAAACCAAAATCCGTCGTGTTTTGTTGATGAAACTCCAATGAAACATAATATTGTATCAAACCTAACCCTCAACTACATTTTCTCTCAAACCCTTGATCTTTCTTTCTTTTTATTCCATACTAGATGAATTCCCGCGCGTTGCACTGTGCAGGTTAAAAATTATTGTTACAATATAGTTTTTAGACACCTTTTAGTTAATTCGATTCATCAATCTAGGTTCTTTTATTATTATTATATTTAATGTTTTCCTTTTAACTATGTTAACAAATATATATTGAATTTTTTTAAATATTATTTGATATTTTACTTTATGTTTTAAATTTTACACTAAAATTTTAAGCTTATTTGATATATTAATGTAGGTTATTTATTTAACTATATATTAAAGTTAACAAATTAAGTATGTCATATTGATAAGTCTCAAATTCTTTCATTAAGTATATCATATGATAATGTTTACAACTAAAAACATATTTAAGTTAATAAATTAAGTATATTATATGAAAATATGAAAAGTTGGAAGTTTCAAATGAATGTGGTGAAAGAAAAAATGCTTCATTTATAATATAGTATGGTATGATGCTCTCTTCAAAGCTGGTGGAGAAGTAAACATATTCATTTTTTTTAAACTGCAAATCTATACTACTACTTAAATCCACATATGTCCACTACGGGACTTAAGTCCTCAACCTCAAGAAGGGAGGGCAACATCGGATACCATTGGGCTAGAAGTTCTTTGGTAAGCAAACATATTCACTCAAGAAGATATTCCCCTACACTATACCTTAAACACACTTTTACTCGCCCTTTGAGGCGAACCTTAAGAAAATCGACAACCCTAGGCTAGCCTCGTCTTTTTATACCAAGCTCCTAAAACGCTAGTGTATTCACATACATATTAGTACACATGGTTGTAATCACTCTCCTTTTGATCATAATTTATGTTGCAGGATCGTTTATAGACAAAGAACACATCTAATGCGCTGTAGCCATCTGTGGGTTAAAATTTGAAGTTACAAGAATGGTCCCTGAGGTTTATTATCTTTTTACACTGGATCCAAGGACACATTGGTCATTTAAAAAATGCTCAAAAATTATATATTTAACGTTTGGAGGATCAACTATGCAATTTTTTGAAAACCACATAGGCATATCTGAAACGTTTCTAAAAGATATCTTCAACATATTACTTTTCGGAAAGTAAAATGACTATTTCTGAAATTTGTCTAAAAATTAATATACTTTGTTGTTTTTTTCAACTTAACCATTCATTCCGCTTAGAAAACTGAAGAAAACTTAGTATGCAATGGTTTTTCAGGATTATATAAACAACTTACATCACTTGTTTAATTTTACTGGATTGAGTTTTGTGCAAAATGAATATTGGATGATTATGTCGGATACGGGTTTCCTCATTGCTAACAATATGGTGTGATTGTCTATTTTTTAGATAACAAGGTTCATCGTCATGTTTTTCCGCTTTGGCATGGTCTGCAAGACATCTCACATCATAGATCTATTGTTATCGTTTTGCCACATTGTTATCATCCACGTTCATAATAGTCATTACGTGAAAGTTGATTTACAAGAATCACATTTAATGCATATAGTTTTGCCACATTGGCACAACAACAAATCAGAAGTTCTATTGGATAAAAGATATTGTATAATGTTATACTTAATGCATATATTCCACTGAATGCGCTAGTAGTAAATAAAAACTGTAATTTTTAGTTATTGTGGTAAAGTTATAATTATGCTTTTTTTAATATATTTTTTTCTTGATGTTTATAGTAATAAGAGAGAAAAAAAAATACTATGTATGTAAAGATTAATTAATTATGTGAGGCCATGACGACCACATATGGTTAATACAAAACTAATAAAAAATAAAAAGGCAACAATTATAATAATTTATAACAAATCTATTTTATATGATAAGAGAGTTAAATTTAGACATTATAATATAAATGAATAAAAAATAAAATGTGTTAAATAATGATTAAAAACTGAAATTAGAGAATTATAAACATTAATATAAAAACTAATTATTTAAAAAGAAATGAAAATAATTATAAGAAATTTGATGCATAGCCTAAGGGTACATGTTACGGAGCGTTTAAGAGCTTCTTACTTTTAGCGTTTAACAAAACGTTTCGTTTTAAACAGAAATGTTTGTTTGACACCACAAGCTTTTAGCGTTTTGTTTAAACAAAATGCTCAAAATCCAAATGTTACTTCATGTAGCATTTAACAAAACGCTAAGAGCTACAAATTACCCGTTACCCGCTATAAGTTACCCGCTATCAGTTAATTTTGTAAAACACGCCCTAAAAATGTCAGACCCTGTGACTCTTCCATTCATTAAGTATGATGATTAGGTTATTAAACTTTTTATATTTTTATATTTGACTTTTTTATTAGTGGTTTTGACTAAGTTTTTTATTTTATTTTATTTTATTTTTTTTATAAACAATTTTGCGACTTGGTTATAAGTAGAAGGACCAAAGTTGTAATTTACTAAACTTATGAGAAAAAGCCCCCTCCTGGCAATTAACGGACCTCATCGGTAAACTGTAAAGTGTAAACACTCCATCCGCCAAAGCAACGGAGGTGAAAATGGCGGCCATCTTGATTCTCCTTCTCATGGCTCTTCTCTCCACGGTGATATCTTTTAACTGCATACGTAGATATATCTGTGTGTCTGTTTATGGGTGTGAACTACTTTCGTCTCATCTCTGAATTATATCTGTGTCTCTGGATATGAAGTTATGAACTACTATTGACTCAATCAGTGGCAATACCCCAGCCAAATTGGGGATTTTAGTTATATGCATGTTGTCTGCTTTTCTAAATCATATGATCGGTTTATCTGCTGGGATGTTTCTCTTAGTTTCAGTATCTCAGTTCTGTATTAGGTAAGTGCCGGGCACGGAAAACAAATTTGTGGATTTCTTTTCAAAAATGGAATTAATTAGCGGTTATGGATTCTAATCTGTTGTTATAGCATCCACAATGCATAGTTTAATGTACAACTTGAATGAGTTGGAATGATTAGTTGGCATTTAATGGATTAAATTCAAACCATAGTGGGATACTATGTTGGTCTTTGATGGATATGGAATTCAATAGCCATTGAAGAGTTCAATAAAAAAAAGGAAACTTTTTTAAGTTTAAAATAGATGTTTCTTTAAACTTTTAGAGTTCAATGAATTGTAGGAAAAAAAAATGGTATAGTTGTATGAAAGTTATAATAATGATGTGTCAATCCATTAAACTCTATAGATATCAATGCATTATGGATGCCTTAGGTCATATGAAATGGACTGCAAATAGCACATCTTATTTATCTTCACTTTCCAATTTCCAATGTGATCTTTTAGATTTAGGAGTTTTGAAACCAAACATACTAATCAAAAGTGGATTATAATCATAACAGTGAGAAATGACTCTTTTTATTGAAAACTTATAAGGGATTTGGAATGCAATATGTTATATTCTCAGTTTCTCTGTTTTTCATTAGGCAACAGGACATGAGGTTAAGAGTTCAATTAACTTTCCATTAGTAGTGAGCACCTGGCCCTTCTTAGAAGCTGTAAGAGCTGGATGGAGGGCTGTTAATGGTGGATCATCTTCCATTGATGCAGTTGTTGAAGGTTGTTCTACTTGTGAAGTGCTTAGATGTGATGGTACAGGTAGGTTTCTTCAAAGCAATATTAATCAGCAATGATTCAATTTTTTGTTACTCATTACTGAAATTTACACTTTCTTGAAAATCAATTATATCAAACAGTTGGACCTGGTGGAAGTCCAGATGAGAATAGTGAAACAACAATTGATGCCTTGATCATGAATGGGGTAACAACACTTAACACTGCATGCATCTTGTGCTTGATTTTGTCTGAAAGTGAAAACCATGGTAAGATTCATATAGGCAACAATGGAGGTTGGAGCTGTTGCAGGCATGAGATATGTGAAAGATGGCATCAAAGCTGCAAGATTAGTAATGCTTTACACACAACACACTATGCTTGTGGGAGATCAAGCTTCAGCCTTTGCCATTTCAATGGGTCTTCCAGGACCTTCAAATCTTAGCTCAACAGAATCAATGGAAAAATGGATTAAATGGAAAGAAAATCAATGTCAACCTAATTTTAGAAAAAATGTTGTACCTGAAAACAGCTGTGGTCCTTATTATAGGAAAAAAGATGTAAATGTTGGTGAGAAGACATGTTTGGTGGAGGATGTAGCAGAACATATCAGAATGAAATCATCTTATGTAGATTTTCACAACCATGACACCATATCCATGGCAATATTTGATAAAGTACATTTTTACTTATACACTCCTTTTTTTTTAATGTTTTATTTTTCTTTTGAATAAATTTTGTTCTGGTTTCAGTCTGGACACATTGCTGTTGGCACATCAACGAATGGTGCTAGTTTTAAGATCCCTGGCAGGTGGGTATTTCACACACACACACACACACACATAATTATGAATTATGCTGAAAGGATTATAATTTATAAAGCATTTATTGAGTGTAGGGTTGGTGATGGACCAATTGCTGGATCTTCTGCATATGGTGATGATGAGGTTGGAGCTTGTGGTGCAACTGGTGATGGTGATATTATGATGCGTTTCCTGCCATGGTAAATCTTATAGTAGTAAAGTATATTTTATATTTTCCAATCATGCCATAAAATTTTAAGACCTTTTTTTGAATCAACCAATTTTGACTTGTTATTTGATTTATATGAAATTGATTGTAGTTATCAAGTAGTGGAGAGTATGCGATTAGGAATGGAGCCAAGGGTTGCTGCCAAAGATGCAATATCTCGAATAGCAAAAAAGTATCCAAATTTTGTGGGCGCTATTTTTGCAGTGGATAAAAATGGCACGCATGCTGGTGCGTGCTATGGATGGACTTTCCAATACTCTGTCAGAAGCCCGAGTATGGATGATGTGGAGGTCATCACTGTATATCCTTAGACCATATATAATAGGTCTAAGGATGATCTTTTCCACATTTTTTTCTAAATTTCTAAACCTCATTTATTCTTATTAGAGTCTCCATTTGTGATATGATTTCTGTCAACTTTAATACAGTCATTGTGTTCTTTGTATAAGCGTTTGTTGTGTAATGTTAATTGAACATTTTTTTTCTCTTTTGGACAACTAGTCTTTGGTCTATATGAATATGATGCAAAAAATTAAAAATATCCTCATTATGTATCAAATAAATTTTTTATGCTCTTTGAGACAATAGGTCAGATGTCATAGGGTTTATTAAAATTTATAAATTATGAATTATGAGCAAAATCCAAATGGCTTCAAGTTTGAATCAAACCATGAGAACCCTTTAGCCTTTTATTAGACCAAAATACACAGTTTTAACTTTTTCTCAAATGATAGGCGCACACTCGCACCAGGCATCAGGGCACGAAACTCAAAAACGCACATGTTATTCGTTAACTTTATTCTTGTTATCTGTTTACGTCAAATATAAAAAGTAAAAATACATTTCTTTCTTCATCTTGATCTTTCTATTTCTATTTCTCTTTCCCTCTCCCCTGTAAATCGGCATCAAACCTTGATAAAGATCCCCTTCAATTAAAAAACAAATCAAGGTTTGACTCCTCTTTCACCCAAATCGCGCAATCCCTATTTTGTTAGTTTTGACTTAAAGATTGAATTTTTCAAGAGATCTTCGGAAATCACTATTTCCCGTTTCAGAAAGTTCTGATATCGTTGTTTTCCTTTTTTTTCTTTGTTTTGTGGGTTTTATCTCGTATGGAGAGAATCGGTGATTTTGTCACGAGAGATGACGATTCTCAAGCAAATACCCAATTTATTGGTGCCGAAGAACCCTCGATTTTGACTTCCAGTTTCTTCTTGGATCACGTTGGAGAGGTTTCTCTAACCCTTAAACCAGATGGGTTATCTTGGAAATTGATGGATTCCCTTTGCAATGTTAGTTTTTCCAGGTTACATTAAACTGCTTTTGTTATCTTTTGAGATTTTTTCAAAGCGTCAATTTGATTTTCCTATGAAACTGATTTAGTCCACACTCGTCTGAATTTGTTCTGATCGATTGTTAATATGTATAACTGTTTGTTCAACTTCAAGGACCACGAAGACAGGTCAACTTGTTTGGGAATACAAATTCTTTCCCGAAATAATACATCAATCAACATCTCAGACGTGTATGCTGTTGAGTTTATAGATTGGGGTTTAGTACATGAAACCCTTCTCACAAATCCAGGATGCCTATTGGGTCATGCGTCCGAGGTTAAAAAAGTGCACACCTTTTTATTGATTTCTTGGATTTCCTTGTTTGTTTTTTATTTTTTTGGTGAAATTGATTAGTTTCTTGGGTGCATTGCTTTTAGATGTATCGATTCACAGTGCATGGTGTCGATAGGTCAAAGAGTCAACCTTCTCTTTGGGCTCCAATCGTTTATACATTCGGTCACATGGATAAACCGACATGTCAAATGTGGGTGAACCGGTTGAGCGGTTTTCTAACCATGGAAACTCACCGGCCTAAGAATCTTTTGGTATGTTCTTAACTTCTAATAACAGTGTGAGAGTTGTAAATTCTAATTCCAATGTATGTGGATTTTTCTCTTATGATATGTAAATACAAATCAGAGGTTGCTGGAAGAATAACCCTTTTACAGAGGTATCTATCTTACTATATGTTTTGTTTCTGTTGTTTTAGGTTTATGTTAATCCAGGAAGTGGAAAAGGAAATGGATGTCGAACTTGGTTGAGTTTAGCTCCAATTTTTTCGCAAGCCAAAGTGAAAACAAAGGTTTGTGTCTCATTACATAAAATATGAGATGATTTGGGTGTCTTTAACTTAAAATTGGTGATATTATAAATATATATAACTTATCCAAAATGTTAACTTTTGTTTTTCGATAGGTTACAGTTACAGAAAGGGCTGGACATGCTTTCGAGGCTATGGCTTCTATGTCAGACAAGGAGCTTAATTCATATGATGGAATCGTAGCTGTTGTAAGTAATTATATATTTATATTCCTAAATAAATTGGGGTATCTTTTGAAAATTTTGAAATTTATGAAAATTTAGGGTGGTGATGGATTTTTCAATGAGATTCTGAATGGAATTCTGTTGTCAAGACATAAAGCTCCATATCCACCTTCCCCTCCAGATGATGAATCAGAAAGTGATGTATTACCTCATGATCCAACGGTCACGATTACAGAGCCTTCGGTTTCTAGAGAAGATGAGTCTCCACTTCTCTCCGGTTCGCCACTCGGTGGATCACAACCCGTGAATAATATAAGTACTCATCTTTCTTCTCGAGTCTCCATTTTTTTTGTTTTAATTTATTTTGGGATATGATTCACTTATTATATTATGTTCTTTAAGCAGATGAAGATTCTGAAATGTCTTTTCCAAATGAGAGATTTCGATTTGGGCTTATTCCTTCTGGTTCTACCGATGCTATTGTAATATGGTAACTTCCTGTTAAATTCAAGAAATAGCAATGTACTTTTATTTATAGCATCCTACTTGGTTGTGTTTATGTGTGAATTCCCTTTGACTTTTTTTTAACAGCACAACTGGAGTTCGGGATCCGATGACATCAGCACTACAAATAATCTTGGGTAAACGGTTATGTCTTGATATAGCTCAAGTAGTCAGATGGGAAAAATCACAATCCGGAAAAGATCCACGTGTACGCTATGCAGCTTCTTTTGCAGGGTAGATTCGTAATTTCACTTGTTTTTTTTTTAGAAAGATTGAAGCTTTCCTCTCAACTTTTTCTTTGTTTTCTTGGATTTTACCAGTTATGGATTTTATGGAGATGTAATTACAGAAAGCGAGAAATATCGCTGGATGGGTCCAAAGCGATATGATTATGCGGGAACAAAAGTCTTCCTTAGGCACAGGTATGCCTTGGTGGCTTTATCTGTTAAGTCGTTCTTTCTGTATTAAGTCATGTTAGTTGTGTTGATATATCTTATCTTGGAAGGTCATATGAGGCAAAAGTAGCATATATGAAAGTAGAAGCAGAAAAAACAAATGCGGGTGCGAATGCAAGAAGGGTAAAGGCTTTTTGGGGTTTATCTAAGGAGTCTGAAAGAGTGCCGTGTCGTGCCAAATGTGATATTTGTAATACACCTGTCACACCACAAATGGAAACACGGGACCCACAAAAAGAATCAAATTGGGTGAGAGTTAAAGGAAGGTTTCTTAGCATTGGGGCTGCTGTAATCTCTTGCAGAAATGAAAAAGCACCCGATGGGTTGGTGGCTGATGCACACCTTGCAGACGGTTTCCTGCATCTTATTTTGATCAAAGATTGTCCTCGTGCTTTCTATTTATGGTAAAAACATGCAACTTCTCTCTATATGTGTCACTGTCTAAGTCAAACACAGTACAACCTGTTCTGTTTTGGCCGGTTTTCTCCTAAATGTGACTAATGACGTTTCGTTGGTCGTATGTAGGCATCTCACGCAGCTAGCAAGGAAAGGTGGAACACCACTGAATTTCGATTTTGTTGAACACCATAAAGTAATTTTTTTTTATATAAAGAAACTGGAATAAAAAACATATCCTTATTGTACTGAAAACATTTTGTTTATTTTCTACAGACTACGACTTTCACATTTACTTCTTCTGGGGAGGAGAGTGTGTGGAATGTGGATGGTGAGATACTTCACGCACAAAAGCTCTCTGCGCAAGTCTTTCGTGGTCTTATTAGTTTGTTTGCTTCGGGCCCTGAAACATAGGTTGATCAGATAGGAAATGATGGTTTTGCCCCTGATTTATCTATACCCATGTATTTATTTGTAAATTCCTATTAAATGTATATACATAGACTTTTTTTTTTCTTCACAAAATTGTAGACATTATGAACAATAGCGTGAGTTTACAAAACTAAATGAAATTTGTTTTATGTTATTTTGTGCATTTTTATTTTATTAGGCTTGTGGGTACACCTCCCACGCTAAGGGTGTTGTGATGTGTGGCATATGCGTGGAGTTGTGCACACTGACCTCAGACATGTGGTATGTGGGTTCTTAACAGTGTAACAATATACAATTGAATTTGTTGTTTAAAAAAAAAAAAAAAAACTACACATGATTTATAATCTTTTATATAATATATTTACGATTGAATAAAAAAAAATAAAAAATAATTTATGAATGTAATTTGTATTTAACTTTATGAATGTAACTTTGTGTTTAAATGATTATAAAATAAGAATAAAATGATTACATGGAGTGGTAAGTATTTCCTAGATAAATGGTGATGATGAGGTAAGTATTTCCTAGATAAATGGTGATGATGAGACGTTGAAATGACAATATTTTTGGTAAGCAAGGATGGACCTACATGGTAGCTCGGGGTAGCCCGTAATACCCTTTAAATTTTTTGGCATAATGAAAACTTTTTGATAAATTTTCTGGGGTAATATGATTTTTTCTATGTGCTGCTACCCATAAAATCATATATGCCTGGCATTTTGTTTTAATCCGCCACTCCATAAGTCGACTATGAGTCAATATGAAAGTCTCCTTTTAATGGTTGACCAAGTCTATTTGTCTGCCGTGCAGAACCAACCAAAAAAAAAAGTTATATTGGGTCCTCTAATGACTCCAAAAGTCTTTGGTGGGATTTCCCATCTTTAGAACTGATAATCTTTTAAATATTTGTAGATACATAAATCCATTCATTAAATTCATAATCGATTACAGAAGAATTAAACTCCATCAGCAACAATGACTACCCCTAAGGAGTAAACCCTCTTCTCTACCATTTTTTTGTTAAATTCGTTATTTTTTGTAAGAAGATAGATGTTTAAGAAATTTGCTGATAAATATATAATCAGGTATTATAATTCTCTGCCCCCTGTGGCCAAGACATATGCAACCATATGTTTTGCAACAACCGGAGCCTATCAGCTTGGGCTTTACTACCCTCATACCATAGCTCTCGTTTACAAAGACGTTTTCAAGCAATTTCAGGTAAACTTCACTAGCTCGCTGATTTTTTTTATTTACTTCTACACAAATAGTGCTACTTGTAATATTGTTGTGGTGCAGATTTGGAGGCTTATAACAAACTTCTTTTTCCTCGGACCTTTCTCTTTACCATTTGCGTTTCACCTACTGATGATGTAAACTTTTTCCCAATCTTATACCGTTTTTGCCACTACATGGAAGTTGAATTTTCTTTAAAGTTAAAGTGTTTTTTGTTCAAGATTACGTTATGGGGTTTCTTTAGAGAGGGGTCCTTTCGACAAGAGGACAGCAGATTATGTATGGATGTTCTTCTTTGGATCATTCTCGCTACTGGTATGGTAGCAAAGAACATGTCTTTTTTATGATGATGATAATGTTTTAGTTAAGAATATGGATGATGATGATAAATGGTGTCTTTTTTAGGCTATGGCTGCTGTTCCATTTCTTTGGTCTCCCTTCATGGGAGCCTCGTTGGTGTTCATGATTGTTTATGTCTGGAGTCGTGAGCTCCCTAACACACGTATTAACATTCAAGGTCTCGTAGAGTTGAAGGTATCTTGATTCTCTCTTATTTGTGAAGATCTTTTAATATATTATGATGGTTTAATGGTTTTTTTGAATGCAAGAATGTAGGGGTTCTATTTACCTTGGGCTATGCTTGCATTAGATTTAGTGTTTGGGAATCCATTGATGCCGGATTTACTGGGAATTGGTGTTGGCCATTTATATTACTTCTTGACGGTTCTTCACCCTCTTGCTGGTGGCAGAGATTTCTGCAAGACTCCTCTTTGGGTGTATCCTCCTTTGCATTTTTTTCATTCAATTCTAGCAACTTCAAGTAGCAGAAAAAAAAATGGAAACAACGTATGTATCAGGCATAACTACTATGATATGTATTATGTCCGATATCAACTTATCAGCCACATAGTTAAGTTACGCTTGATACATAAATATGTAAGATACATTATTACATACTTGTACATATCATGCACAATGTTTGGGTTGTTATCCTTGAATCTTGTTTTATAGCCACAAGCTCGTTGCGTATTGGGGTAAGGGATACCAAATGAATAGTCCGGTTCAGAGGGACCCGGCCACCGGAGTTGCTTTCCGAGGGAGAAGTTATCGCGTTGGTGGGACCACAACGAGGGACAGTCGTGAGGGGGAAACAAACACAGTGACTCCACAAAATGGAGCAACTTTTCGTGGCAGGGGTCGTCGCCTCAACGAAAGCTAAATCGTTACACTTCCATATTTTAGATGTTTACCTACGTACTATTTCGATAATAACACTTATAATATTTTCATGATGATGAATAGACAAAGTACCAATCTTGTTTAAGCAAATTATATTATGCATTATTTCTTGTAAAAAGTACAATGTTGTTGTACCACAGCCAACCTTGGGTGTGAACATATCAATAATAATATTTGTTCAAGAACCCAGGCTCAAATGGTGTAGTATTTGCAGTATTTTGGAGCCAAAAACATGTGCATGCATACCAATTATATAGGATTTTCAAAACATAGCATCCAAATCAAAACAAACATATGCACATAAAACAATTAAAAACGGTATTGCACTAAAAAAAACTCAAAAAAACTCACTCACATTACTTTCTTGATTGTACACATACGTGCCCCGATACATATTTGCATGATACATACTTGTACATATCAAGCACATCGTTTTGGCTTCTTATCCTTGAATCATGTTTTACAGTCACAAGCTCATCATGTACTTACTATATTCACGGCATTGGGTACATGTTTTGAAGTCAAAATATATACATTTATAACATTTATATAAGCTTTTTAAGCTCAAGGTTCTATATATCAAGACCCAAAATGGCATCTAACTCAAACAAAAATATATGTACCTAAACTAAACAATCCTAAAAAATGGGATTCCACCAAAAATACTTACTCAAATCGTTGTTTACTTGATTTCCATTCCATTATTGCGGAAAGAAGTGTGTAATTTGGTGTTAAGCTTCTACTCGGTAATGGTAAATTGGTCATGGGGGAAGTATCACTCCCCTCCAGCCATTTCTCCATGGCCCTGCGATCATAAGTGTAACCATCAGCAGCAACACAAGGATCAACCATAACATCCTGCATGAAAACAAAGTTATTTAAGGGCAAAGAAGAACAAAAAATCAAATTTCTATACCCTGTTTAAACAATGATATAGTAGAAGGACCAAAACTGTAATTTACTCATCCTTTTAATTTTCAAAAAGCAAGCATACCTTGAGTATCGGGCATATGAAATGGTTCGGAGGGGTGGTACTTGTCATGGATGCGATCCTTTGAGCTTCACCGGTGACGGCTTTCAGTCTTTCCAATACAGGAAGGACAGTATTCTTCAAATCCGGCCTATCTTTCCGGCGAATTTCAGTGCACCTCAACCCTAAAACGGCCAACTCTTTTGCCTCATCAATCGGCCACTCACCAGCTTCAGGATCTAGCACCATCGCTAACTCATCATCTTCAATAGCAGTTTCCACAGCATCTGTTATCCCTATCGCCGGTTTGGCTGTCAGCAGCTGCAAAATCACCATACCCAAAGCATAAACGTCTGATTTTGGAGAAACGAGTCCCGTTCGTTGATACTCTGGATCGATGTAACAAAACGTTCCCGCGGGTCCCGTGTCCTTGTACACAGTGCTTGTGGAACATGAGTCTGATTGAAGCATTGTGGAGAGACCAACATCACCGATCTTGCTCACGAGATTTCTATCGAGTAATATGTTTGCTGGTTTTAGGTCACGATGAACAATCGATTTTGGCTTTGCGTTGTGAAGGAAAACTAGGGCTGATGCTATTTCCCATGCGATTCGGAACCTATCGAACCACGGGATTGGAGGCGTGTTGTTTTTGCGAAATAATCTCTCGTCTAAGCTCCCGTTTTCCATGTATTCATAAACTAAGCAACCATGATCCACACACGCACCGATAAGAATCAGCAAATGGGGATGCCGTATTCTGCTCAACACTTCAAGCTGCAACATCATTGATTAGGTTTCAGTATGGGCTTCTACAAATCTTTATTAGTTAAATTGGAATCATATTTCATACCTCCTGCTGAAATTGTTTGGTTCTGTGAGCTTCCTGAGAATGAAGAACTTTCACAGCAGCAACTGTATGATGAAAGCTCGATTTGTACACAATTCCGTTCCCTCCCGTTCCTATCTTAAGATCTTCAGAAAACGAAGAACAAGCATCCACGATTTCTTCCCAGGTGAATTTTTGGTAGTGGGGAGAACTCCCGATTATGGCATCCAGAAGCTTTTCTTTCTCTCGATGTTCCTGGTACGCCTTCTCTTCTGCATCTTTCCTCACGGCAGCTTCTCTTCTTAGACATTCTTTTACATATTCCGCTTGTCTTTTAGCTTTTTCGTGCTCCTGCTTCTCTTGTTCAGCTAACGTTTTTGCTTCCTCTTCTTTAGCTTTTAACTCCTTGAGCTTAATCGATTCCTCTGCCTGTCGTTCTTTAAGATCTTTTAGCTGACAGAAAACAGTCAAACGGGTATCAAAATCGATGAGGTTTTTAAAAAAAAAATTAAGATTTGAAGAGGGAAAATGGAAATTACCTTTCGGGACGCATCAAAAGACTCATTTTGTGCAATTGCATACATCCCGCGAACGTGTCGGAGTTCAACTCGAAGTTTTTCCAGCTCAAAATCGACATTATTACCCTACACATCGAGTGTTTGACAAAATTAGAGCTTGCTAGAACCCTGAATCAAGGTTTGGATGCAATTGATAGAGAAGAAACCTGAATTTCTGTTGAAATTTCTGAATGGGCGTAAGAACTGGAAGCTTGATCGGATGTCCAAGAATGGTTTTCAGTCCCGAAGCTTCTGGTGCTGAAATCGTTACTATTTGCCCGATAAAAGTCGGTATTTTTCTCGGGATTTTCGAACGAACTGGTTCTTTGGTGAAGGGTCCGGTTTATAGATGAAAGTGCTTCGAATCGTTGCATTGGTAGTGAAGTTGAAAAGAACTGTGAAAAGGAAGTAGCAGCTGACCCTTGGTCTGTCCACTCTGTTGCAAAATTATAAATTAAAAAATAATTTTTTTTGGACTTTTGAGGTCAAATCCATAATTATCAGAATTATAATTCGTATGAATCTTGATTTATATTTGATACCAACATCTTTCTACTCATTCTAATTGTTATAGTCTTTAATGGGTTGTGAATTTTTTGAAGAAAATAGAAGAATTTATATCGAAATTGACTTAGAAAATCAATCTCGTTGACCTAGTAAGTCAAAGGTGTTCTTTTTCATGATTATACGAGGTACCTGTTCTTGAAGAATTGGTGACAGAACTTGAATCACTACTGTTATCATCTTTACTCGATCCAATGGTATCAGAATCAGAAGCCCTGAGTGATGATAATTTCCCTTTTGAAATCGCATACACTGTACAAAAACTCGGAATGCTTTCAGATATTCTAGACGACAAACCTTTCCCCCTGGAACACCAAGAATACATCGATATTTAAATAAAATAATAAAAAAGGAAAAAGAGAATAAAAGGTGCATAAAGAATTGGGTACCTCGAGAACATGCCACTCGATGAAGCTCCAATCACAAGCTTGTTAATATTGCCTTTTACAATTTCCTGTTTTATAGCATCCACCACATCATCTGATTCGATTTGCAAGATTTCTACCTGCACCTGAAAATAAAAAGAAAACTTTAATCTTATGATCAAGAATCAAGAAAATCATATAAAAATCAAACCTTTTTCTTGGCACACATGTTCTTGAAAGGAAGAAGCTTTTCGTATGCTTGCCATTCGACTTCCTTTTTGTAAGCAATTACTACATCATCTCGCACTTGTGAAGCAGGAACAACACCCACTGTAAAAAAATTAAGGATTTTTTTTTTTTTGAAATTATATGAGAAGAGAAGGGTTTTTGAAAGTGAAACTTACTGGGTGTTGGGATTCGAGTGATTTTAGGGCGAACAAGGATCAATTTGAAGAGAAGAATACCCTCAGGAACGAATTTATCCAATGCCCATCTAACCACATATTTGGTTTTTTTATTTCCGTTGACGGCTAAAGCAACGACCAAATATGAAGGCGTTGTTAGTTTATCCACCCCTTGAATCATTCCTTCATCCTCCATTTTTTTCTGCAAAATTAACCATAGGAATGTATGAAACATAGGATATAAAAGAATTGAAAGGTTTCTTGAAGATAAATTTCAAACCCAGAAACGATGTGAGAACCTAACTGCAGCGATTTCATACACCCAACCAATTTCTTGAAATAAAGGTTAAAAAATCAAGAAGATTTTTCATCAAGATTGAAAACTGGAATGGAGTTAGTGTGTGTGAGAGAATTTCGGAGTCCTGAAAAACCAAGAAAAAAAATCTTTGATAACCTATAAAAATTATGAATTTAAAGTTTGGTAAAAAGTTATAATCAAGAAAAGCGAAGCTCTTAAGCCCATACCAAATCATATGAAGTCTTTCAAATCAGATTGAAGAACTCATTACTGATAGAAGGCATTTTCAACAACAACAAGAATCGAAGGTTCTCTCCCTCCCTCCCTCCCTCCCCTCTCTCTCTCTCTCTCTCTCTCTCTCTCTCTCTAGAATATCTTTGATTACGTGATCTTCTCTCTCTAGAATCGCTTTAATTTCATGGAAAGATTGGATCAATCGTGAAATCGGTTACTTATTATTAGGTGTCAAAGAGACCCAAAAACCTGAAAGTGACCCTGGGGTTAAGTTAAAGAGAAACCTTGCCGTAATCGCATCTCCCAAAACTGGATTTGTTTTATTATTTATTTGTGGAATTGTGGAATTAACAATGTCACGGTGTTTTTTTTGTTCAACGACAATGATAAGATGATTTGATATCCATAATTAATCTTTTTATAAACATTTAATTTTGGTCCAAGTTATTAGTTTATGTCAACTTGATAACATGTGACAAAGTACTTCTCATTTAACATTACTTTTCTATAATTGTACCTTTTGGCAGGTAAATTTCCATGGACTTTACATCTTTTGTAACAAATTTTCTAAAACCATGGTGTTGGTTGCTTGTTGTCTTCTATAAAAGAAAATATATTACTAAGAGGCTTCAAATACAAAATGTCACGGCAGATCATCTGACATTTAAATCGGCATTACTCGCACCAAATTCGATTAAACCTTTATGAAAAAGGGCAAACTTATCTCTAAATTTTAAGTGTTGTTAAATAAAAAAGAGAATGATAAAAAAAATCTAGGAGTACTTTCACAAAATTGAAAAACTCCTTTAAATATTAATCTTAAATTTTGAAATATGAGATAAGGATATATGGTGAAACACTTTAACACCTCTAGTCCCACCACCGACGTTCTCCCTTATACTTAGAGCGACTCTAACCACATCAATTTCTTGGGTTTTGAATTTGTTGGATGCAAATTATCATTTCAGCCGCACTCTATTTTCATCATCAAAGTGATTAATATAACATAGTTTGACAAAAACTAGCAAGTAAATATAAGGTAGTTTTTTTTTTTTTTTTTTTTTTTTAATATTATAAAATTGTTTGATTAAAATAGATATAAAACATTAAAGCTAAAAGCTAATATGCGTTTTGTGTGCTGATTATTACTTTTTTTTTTCTACGAATGTCATTAAATATTGATGAAAAAAAAAGTCAATACATATCGACGGAAGTCAACCGGGCAACAAGTTGCACCGCTAGTCCTTTCTGGATGACAAAACTAATTCTTTTGAAAACAATATCTGTGGATCTAGAAGATATAACATTAGAATGCATGACCCGTTAGACTCTGTTGATGAGCTTCACCACCTCTGGTGCGAGAAAACTAAATGTATAAAATGTGAAATGTATAAACACATGTTGATTTTCAATGCATGCATTTTCATGCTTTGCCACTCTGCACACGACGGCTTTCAACACAGCATGCCCCGCTGTGAAACATTCGCTCCTTAAACCGACGAGAGGGGAGACCCCAATAAGATCCACACAAGTGTGCTTCCCTCCGACCCATCCAAAGTCCAAAATGTCAGCCGGCCTGAGAGTTGATCTTTCATCCAGTAGGTCCGTCAAAAAGTTTACAAATGCTTCTTTCTTTACGGAAATAACAATTGTTGAGTCAAATAATATTCAATATGATGATGTGGCATTTCTGATTGAGAAGGTGTTGAAGCAATAGATAGAGAAGTTTTGTTATCTATATCAAAGGTGAAGAACCTTTGATATATCTATATATTTTAGTGTGAACATTGATGTTGTACTTTAGGCCTTAGTCACACTAGATATTTTGGAGTTTAGTCTTAAGTGATTTTTTTTTGAACAACATAAAACCAAGAAAAAAGCTAGCTAGAGGCTAGCACAAAAAACAAACAAAGGCAACATTAGATTGGTTAACCACCCAATCAAGTTATTACTAGCCTTAGAATTCCTAAAATAAAACCTACGAAAAGACAACTCGACAATATTGTCAAAAATAAATTGTTTCTTGTACTTAGAATGAGAAAAAATAACCAAATTCTTATAGGACCAAATCACCCAAAGCATCGTCATAATCATCGATTCCATAATCAATCGCCTTTTCCCTAGCAACTGAGTAAGAAACGATCCAACCAAACAAATCTATAATCTCGGAAAAAGTAGGGAACGACAAGTCTAGCTGATATGTGCATATTTAATCATATATTTCATGCATATTTCTAATACTTTTAGCTACAATTATGCTTACTTTTGAACAAAAAGTACTTATTATGTTTGAAATCTATTTTGTGGTTGCAAAGACATGCTCGCAAAAAAAAGGAAGCAAAAAAAGGAGTTGGAAGCAGGAAAACGGGAGCTAGGAAAAAAAAGAAGAAAAAATAGACTTGAAGACAGAGGACCACGACATGGTGATCATCCACCCCGACGTGGTAAACGAAAGATTCTCTACCAATAAGCTGACTTGGAGAATATGGGATATACACAAAGACCACGACGTGGTGACATTCAACCACAATGTGGTGATCAATTACATGGAAATTATAAATATCCGAATATTAGGTCGAATGGAAGGATATCATGCCAATTTTCTGAAGAAAATTGGGACTAAAAACCTCTAGAAACTCAGAAGAAAATCGAGAGCCAATTGGATCTCAAGAGTTGAAGAATATTTAGAAGAATTCTACTTAGATCCATTCGGTTTGCTAAATATACTCACATCTAGTCTAATTTGCATGGATGTTGTGTTTTTTCTTGCAACGTCCGCAGATTCAGGCTAGTCAATTTAGAGACAATAAACGTTAAAAATGACTTTTTGATAGAAGATTATTTAGCATAAATAATCTTAACCAAAGTTATAATATATGTCACAAGGATTACGTACATATAAAGAACGTTGAAATCGGACTTATAACGAAGAAGTTATGACTCATCGAAGTTTTGCAACTAAATCGGCACTACGCCACATATCGTAAAAAATGAATTTTTTATAAGATTCTTTTTATCCTTAGCGATCTAAACAAAAGTCATAGTATATCTTAAACCGAGAGCGTGCATATAGAGAACGTCCAAATCTGACTTCGTTTGAGGAAATTATGATTTTTCTAAGATTTAGCATAATAGTATACAACTCGAAAATCAAATTTTAGATCGATCAAATTTTAGCCAACACAACCTAAATGAGAATTGAATATCTCATTAATAGGAGCTTGAAGATATAAAGACAGTTGAAACAGACGTCGGATGACAACGTTATGAATTTTTAACGGACTTTAGCCGTCTAAGCCTGTTAAAATATAACTTTACAAATAAAGTCAAAATTAGCCGATGGAGTCTATAAGAAAGTTGTAGATCACGTCGCTACCTATACTGCGGAACGAGAAGGGCCCTATCCCTGAACATGGTGGTAGTCACCGTCTCAGTCGTTTGCTGGAGATCCTGGAACTCCCACACAAGGTGTTGCACCTTAATCACAGGTGCAAACTCATCCCTGAACCTTGTTGAGAAGTCGCTCCAGGTCATAATATCAAGGGCATCATCACCAACTGCATGCCCAACCTCCTCCCACCAGGCATATGCCCTCTCCTTCAAGAGACAGGAAGCAAGTCGAACCTTGTCCCCCTCAGGACACCTGCTGGTGTGAAAGGCGTTGGCGACATCCGCCAACCACCTGTTGCTAGCAATGGGGCCCCTAGCCCCATGGTAGTCTGGAGCCCAATAAGCTCGTAACTCCCTGAATGTCATTGTGCACCCTCCCATCAAGGCCGCCATCTCGACAATATGATGATGTGGCATTTCTGATTGAGAAGGTGTTGAAGCAATAGATAGAGAAGTTTTGTTATCTATATCAAAGGTGAAGAACCTTTGATATATCTATATATTTTAGTGTGAACATTGATGTTGTACTTTAGGCCTTAGTCACACTAGATATTTTGGAGTTTAGTCTTAAGTGATTTTTTTTTGAACAACATAAAACCAAGAAAAAAGCTAGCTAGAGGCTAGCACAAAAAACAAACAAAGGCAACATTAGATTGGTTAACCACCCAATCAAGTTATTACTAGCCTTAGAATTCCTAAAATAAAACCTACGAAAAGACAACTCGACAATATTGTCAAAAATAAATTGTTTCTTGTACTTAGAATGAGAAAAAATAACCAAATTCTTATAGGACCAAATCACCCAAAGCATCGTCATAATCATCGATTCCATAATCAATCGCCTTTTCCCTAGCAACTGAGTAAGAAACGATCCAACCAAACAAATCTATAATCTCGGAAAAAGTAGGGAACGACAAGTCTAGCTGATATGTGCATATTTAATCATATATTTCATGCATATTTCTAATACTTTTAGCTACAATTATGCTTACTTTTGAACAAAAAGTACTTATTATGTTTGAAATCTATTTTGTGGTTGCAAAGACATGCTCGCAAAAAAAAGGAAGCAAAAAAAGGAGTTGGAAGCAGGAAAACGGGAGCTAGGAAAAAAAAGAAGAAAAAATAGACTTGAAGACAGAGGACCACGACATGGTGATCATCCACCCCGACGTGGTAAACGAAAGATTCTCTACCAATAAGCTGACTTGGAGAATATGGGATATACACAAAGACCACGACGTGGTGACATTCAACCACAATGTGGTGATCAATTACATGGAAATTATAAATATCCGAATATTAGGTCGAATGGAAGGATATCATGCCAATTTTCTGAAGAAAATTGGGACTAAAAACCTCTAGAAACTCAGAAGAAAATCGAGAGCCAATTGGATCTCAAGAGTTGAAGAATATTTAGAAGAATTCTACTTAGATCCATTCGGTTTGCTAAATATACTCACATCTAGTCTAATTTGCATGGATGTTGTGTTTTTTCTTGCAACGTCCGCAGATTCAGGCTAGTCAATTTAGAGACAATAAACGTTAAAAATGACTTTTTGATAGAAGATTATTTAGCATAAATAATCTTAACCAAAGTTATAATATATGTCACAAGGATTACGTACATATAAAGAACGTTGAAATCGGACTTATAACGAAGAAGTTATGACTCATCGAAGTTTTGCAACTAAATCGGCACTACGCCACATATCGTAAAAAATGAATTTTTTATAAGATTCTTTTTATCCTTAGCGATCTAAACAAAAGTCATAGTATATCTTAAACCGAGAGCGTGCATATAGAGAACGTCCAAATCTGACTTCGTTTGAGGAAATTATGATTTTTCTAAGATTTAGCATAATAGTATACAACTCGAAAATCAAATTTTAGATCGATCAAATTTTAGCCAACACAACCTAAATGAGAATTGAATATCTCATTAATAGGAGCTTGAAGATATAAAGACAGTTGAAACAGACGTCGGATGACAACGTTATGAATTTTTAACGGACTTTAGCCGTCTAAGCCTGTTAAAATATAACTTTACAAATAAAGTCAAAATTAGCCGATGGAGTCTATAAGAAAGTTGTAGATCACGTCGCTACCTATACTGCGGAACGAGAAGGGCCCTATCCCTGAACATGGTGGTAGTCACCGTCTCAGTCGTTTGCTGGAGATCCTGGAACTCCCACACAAGGTGTTGCACCTTAATCACAGGTGCAAACTCATCCCTGAACCTTGTTGAGAAGTCGCTCCAGGTCATAATATCAAGGGCATCATCACCAACTGCATGCCCAACCTCCTCCCACCAGGCATATGCCCTCTCCTTCAAGAGACAGGAAGCAAGTCGAACCTTGTCCCCCTCAGGACACCTGCTGGTGTGAAAGGCGTTGGCGACATCCGCCAACCACCTGTTGCTAGCAATGGGGCCCCTAGCCCCATGGTAGTCTGGAGCCCAATGTAACTCCCTGAATGTCATTGTGCACCCTCCCATCAAGGCCGCCATCTCAGTGCGGAATGCACCCAGTCTTTCATCCAAAACCTCCAAAATGCCCTCCTTGACCGTACCGAATATCACAGGATTCTAGTCAATGATATTATATGTGATCTCAGATGAGATGAACTCCCTCATCTGGTCATCGATCTACCCAGCTCCAGAGCCCAAGCCTAATCCCTCGCCAACGCCAGAGCTGCTAACTGGCATTGTGCGTAGCATCACCATACTAAAAATACACCATAAAAATCATCAGAATACTCATCATACCTCGTGGGATCTCACATACTACAAGTTCCCTGGGTTCATATCAGCCTTCCTTGATTCGAGTATGGATCCTCTGCTTTCAGTAGTATGGGCCCATACTACCTTTCCACACCTATCTGTACTTTCCTTAAGAACTGCCTTGACTCCACCAAGTCCCTTCTACTACTACTGCTCTTCGCGTTATTCTCATCCTAGGCTTGCCCTAGGGTAACCTCTGTACCACTCTCCGCCATCAGCTGCATAAAAATTCCCTGCTACCTTTCCCTAACTAGCTCACGAATACCATTACATATTAGTAAGACCAGATAATTCTTCGAATGAGAGGTCTCTCCCTACAACGGTTGGACTCAAACAAGAGCTGTGAAATAAGGCTAAACCTAACCTTCTGAAATTATTTAGTCCTCGTAATATGTAACTTAGCGTATTCGTTTACTAGTTAGTTAAAGATAGCTAGAACTCCTAAAAGCACAAAGCAAACAACATTCTAGCATTGAGTAAACAAAACCAAGCATATCCTAATTAGGCCATCATATTACTGACTACTTAGTACTAGCATGCAGTTCAATAAGCTTACAAGGCATCCTTCCTAGTTCCTTAGCCCTAATCTATCATGCAGTTCTCATGACCATAGCATATCATAACAAACATGTATGGGTAATTTGGGAGAACTTACTTGAGCTTGGCAGATTACATGCACCACATCCTTTTCTCTTTTCAAAATCATTTTTATAAAAATGGTTTTCTTTTGAAAAAATTGTATACCAAGACCTCAGTTTGAGTTCATACACACCTGAGAGTGTGCCCAAATCCCTCAAACCAAGACTTTGATACCAACTTGTAACATCCTAAAAATCATGACCAAAATTTTCATTTTTAAATCATTAAATAACCCATAGTTAATAAAAATCATTTATCAAACAGGAACCATAATATCTAAACATCAAAATCAATATATCGATCTCAAAACACATGTCAAATATATATCAGAGTAACTACCCATGCTAACATCATGGTGTGTGCAATGCAGTCATCCCGAACTCTTCCCCTTGCAACGGAAGTACCTAAAATCAAAACTGAAAACTGTAAGCACGAAGCTTAGTGAGTCTCCCCAAACTACCACATACCATACACATAGTCACACAATCACATAATAACATATCATGAGCCCCGCCCGACATCAGACAATTTCCGGCATTGAGCAAAGCTCGATATACATATAAACATATTAACTATTACACATAAATAATCACATAACATAAACATATAGACATTCCTCGGGCCCCGCCCGACATCGGACGAAATCCGAAAGCATACAAACATTCCTCGGGAATTGCCCGACATCGAACCGTAATCCAGAATCATACAAAACAGACACATGCAAGATTCACGAAGACATCAAGCATACAAATATTCCTCGGGCACCGCCCGATATCGGACTGGAATCTAGAAACATATAAACCTACACCGGGCACTGCCCGACATCGAACCTTGGTCCGGAACATACTAGCATACATATACGGGTCGTCATTGGTGCCTTCGACCCGTTCGTATAGGAGGAAAACTCACCTCGCAAAGCTGAATGCAGAATCTCACAGTACGAAATCTCTAATGGCTACTCTGATGACTACCCGAGCTATCAGTGAAAAATAACAGTTAGTCAAAATCCAATAATCCTTCTTAGGGTAAAATGACCATTTTACCCTTGATCTAATTCAGACCTAAACCTAGGCCCAAAATCCATAACATGCATGGTCCAATTCTATATGTCTTATCCAAGCCCACTAATGGCCCAACTTTCTAAATTGGGCCTAACTCCTCAAATGGGCCTTCTCTTAAGCCCAAACATATCCTTATCCCAATAACTGATATCTGATGGCCCATTATAGCCCATAATAACAAAGTCCATGGATCGGCCCAAACCGAGGCCCAAATGACGAAAGCCCATATCCAGTGAGTACGCGGAGCGTACTCCTCTGTACGCTAAGCGTACACCATGCATGGCTTATACGTTGTGCGTACGGGCTTGTACGCCCAACGTACTAACCTGTCAAACCATAAACTCCAAAAGGGCTTAATCCCCTACGACCTTAAGCTTCAAACACATATCTGAGTCCAGTAAAGTGTCTTAACCCATAAAGTCAATTACTTGGTGGCTTGCAACCCACCAAATGGACCCAAACTTGAAATATGGCAACAAACTTCCATAGAAATGACTAAAACTCACACATGGACACAATAAGACCTTCAAGATGGTAACTTCTCTATCTTTGGGACTCATATAGCACTAAGCATGGCAACCCTAAGCCTAGAAATGGATTTGGACCATAAAAATCCATTCTTGGGACCAAAAAGGTCCAAAACACCATTACCATACATCTAAGCAAACATGAGGCAAGTTGTAAGCTTTTTACCTCAAATGAGTACTATATGATGATGATATCTGAGATCTTTGAGCTCAAGCTACACAAGTTCTTCTTCACCAACTTCTTATTTCTCCTTCCAAGCTCCAACCCACCAAAATGGCCTTCACAAGGTCAAAATCACACAAGGATGAGGGATGTTAGGCTTTCTAGGGTTTCTCAGGTTGAGAGGCTGGTAAGGATGCTAGGGTTTGGGACATAATGATGTATTTATATGACTTAAACCCTAAAAATTAGGGTTTTGAGTCTGCTCACGTACACTACGCATACCCTTTGGTATGTTGCACGTACACATATCAATCCCCCGTATCTAATGTTGCCACTAATCCCCACGTACGCCAAGATTACGCCCAACGTACGTCTTCAGACAAACCAAATTTATAACGATCCACTCACTAAAGCCCAACTCAATAATCCAACATTAATCTCATAGTACAACAATTAATTACAAATAAATTGAATAATTATCATTACCTCAAGTCACGGGTGTTATAATCACCCACATCCATATAGGCCTAAACCTCTTTTCCCCACAGCCCGAAGCCTTATGATACTTGATATTCACATGAATTGTGAAACGACTCGAAAGAGGGTGTTACAACTCTCCCCCACTTAAATTAGATTTCGTCCTTGAAGTCATTCCTTACTATCTCCTTTGCCGAACCAAACGATCCTGACTGAACTCCTTGAATCATGAAGATGACTGAAAAAGTCACCTCACTCTGATAACCATCTGTGACATACCCATTTTTCGCGGCCATAAAAGACCAATTTCGTTAATGCTTTGGTTAAAAATCAGAGTAATATTTTAAATAAAAGATTTGTGGAATTTGTTCCCAAAACAAAATATGATGAAGATTTATCAAAGCATTTCCATAGAAATGTATTTCATTAAAATACTCAGGATATCATGTTCGATACAGATCAAAAGCATAAACAGTACAATATAAGCCTTACTACATTATTTCATATCTACAGGCCTATATCTGTAATCCCTCATCCAAAACATCACATCTATGCTCGAACGCCACTACTTATAATACATGAAACTGAGTGGGTCAGGATTGGGAGCTTGGTGAGCACATAGGGTTTTCAACCCACAATAAATAAGTTATTTAATTTCATCAACCATCAATAACTTGATTACCCGTTCCCGTTATCGTCACTTTACGTCCCTAAACACCTATCATAAGGGACCTAGCCTAAGGATCATCATCGGGATGGACACTACTGCTAAGGGGATTCCTCGGCAATAAATGTCCTTAAGGCAACCATGAGGGGGATGGAGTACATCGGTGAACACATCGTTCACAAACACCTATAGGTTGTGAGCTTGCTAGCGTTCCACTGGACTGTCTAAAAGAGTTTGTGGTCGTCATCCATACTCCGCTAGATGAAAAAATCAATAACAACAACATCGAGGCCTCTCATCATTTTATCACACATCATCTATTACATCTACCCATGTTTTACCCCAACATTTTGTAGATATAAAATACATATACAATTTAAATCATTTAAAACATGTATAAAAATCGTTCATCAGCATAGACAGCAAGTATTCAGACAATATGCACATATAACACGTAGTTTATATTAAATACCTCATATTTATGTGTAAGATGAAAGTGACTATGCACTCATCCATAAGGGACCTAGCCTAAGGATCATCATCGGGATGGACACTACTGCTAAGGGGATTCCTCGGCAATAAATGTCCTTAAGGCAACCATGAGGGGGATGGAGTACACCGGTGAACACATCGTTCACAAACACCTACAGGTTGCGAGCTTGCTAGCGTTCCACTGGACTGTCTAAAAGAGTTTGTGGTCATCATCCATACTCCGCTAGATGACAAAATCAATAACAACAGCATCGAGGCCTCTCATCATTTTATCACACATCATCTATTACATATACCCATGTTTTACCCCAACATTTTGTAGATATAAAATACATATACAATTTAAATCATTTAAAACATGTATAAAAATCGTTCATCAGCATAGACAGCAAGTATTCAGACAATATGCACATATAGCACATAGTTTATATTAAATACCTCATATCTATGTGTAAGATGAAAGTGACTATGCACTCACCTGAGAAGGTGGTCACTTGGCACTCGGACATCACTTCGTTACTCTTAACACAATTTTCCTCGGACAAAACCTAGCATCATTATCACTAGAGTTTAGTCTAATATTTACTGAGACTAATTAATAGTCTAGCTATTATTACTATTATATAAGCGTTAAACCATACTTATACAACCCATACTAATAGCCCAAATACTTATTATAAGTTTCTAATAACGTTACTATAATTAAATAAAAGCTATATTAAAAATAGTGTAGGCATAGCTCACTTACAGCGGGTTTTATAGAAAATCGGACTTCGTTTGGAGCAGCGTTTTCGAACCGAAAGACCATTTTTCTCGGGACTTTGGGAGCCTCGGGGATTCCTTCGGGTGCTAGGGGGTTTACCTAGGCTTTAGGGGGCTTTTAGAGGCTAGAAAAAGGTTCTAGAGAGAGAGAGAGAGATGGATTGAAAGGTGTGAATAACTCGGCATCCCTTCATCTCTATTTATAGGCTGAATTGGGGTCAATTCACGTCGTGAACTGGCTTGGGCACCAAGTCACAGCCTGGCGCTGACACGTGGCACCGCACACATGGGGTAAATCATCCGATTTTCAAAAATTCATAAATTTTGCATACGAGCTCCGTTTTCGACGTTCTTTATATCCACACATAGGTAAAAATAAGATCTATAACTTTCATTTTGACTCCGTCGGCTAATTCTCGACCGATCTTAAATTTAACAGTACGAGGAGATTATACTGTTAAATGTCTGCGTAAAATTCATAACTTCTACATACAGACTCCGTTTTCTTCTGTCTTTTTACCGTTGAGTTCCTACTAATAAGATCTTCAATTCTCATTTAGGTCGCGTAGGCCGAAAACCGCTCGAACTAAAATTCAAGTTTCGGGTCGTGCTCTGCTAAGCCAAATCTTAGAAAATTCATAACTTCTTCATACGAAGCCAGATTTGAGCGTTCTTTTTATGGATGTTCTCGATTTAACATATTCTACGACTTTTGTTTGGATTACTAAGGCCAAAAAGTCTTCTATCGTAAATTCACTATTTACGCTTCTCGGTGTTGTGTAGATTCCGTCGCGAAACTTCGACGGGTCATAACTTCTTCGTTATAACTCGGATTTCGGCGTTCTTTATATCCCCGGAATCTTTGTTTTGACCAATACAACTTTATGTAAAGATATCGGACTTATCTCACACTTTAATTTTGACGCTTCTTTTTATTCTTTATTTATTATACATTTATAAATAAGTAATAAGCACATAAATGCACATAATTCACATAATACTCAAATATTTCATCTTTATTACTTCAAAAAGAGTTACAATAGTTGACCTAGACTATTACATCATCTATTAATGCTTAGCCCCAAAACACGGGCGTTACACCATCCACCCTTACTACTGTCAAACCCAAATATCGGAAATCACAAGCCCTAACAACGAATGAACCTCTACTTCATATCCTGAACTGTTACACCTGGTTCCTGGTACATATTTAAATTCAAGAACTTTCATGTTTTGCTCTGGGAATCGGTGAGTTGAAGGCCCAACTCGTCGAGTAGACTCGATTTTGACCGGGAGGTTTAGTGACCTACTCGACGAGTCGGGAGACCAATCGATAAGTAGGGCTGTTTGGATGAAACCCTAATATTTAGGGTTTGCACCCTATTTAAAAAACTTATCCTGCCTCAACCCAACCCCCATCGTCCCTCCCAACTCAGAGACACCCTAAATCGAAACCATAACCTTGTTTGTGTGTTCTTGAGCCATTTTTGTGTGTTTGTGGTCATTATGAAGCTTGAGAAGGAAGAAGGAGCTTCGAAGTTCGAGTGGAAGCTAGTATATCCAGAGGTTGTGCCCCATTTCCAGCTCATTTGAGGTATAAAGCTGAAACCTTGACCATCTATCTTTTAGATCTCTAGTTAGGGTTCATTTCTAACTTTTCTATGCCTTAAAGGTGCCATACTCGGAATTTTGTGGTTCATTGAGGGTAGAGCTTCAAATCTGGAACCATTGGGGGTTCTTATGGCATAAAGGTGCCAACTTTATTGCCATAAGCACCGCTTTTTTAGACTTACCCTGCTCAATGGAGAACCAGACTCAAAAGAGAAAAGAAGACCGTGTGTCAATGGATCTTTCACATACTCCCTATTTATTATGTTTTCACTCTTATCAAGGAAGGAGGCCACCAAACATGCATCTTGTAGACTTCATTCTAGAGCCATTTAGGCCAAACACCTCATGCATGGATGTCAAGATTGGAACTTTACGTACAATATGGACCCAAGGAGGACAAATCTATGATTTGGATGCATTAAGACCAATTAAAATCAAATGTATAATTTTGGACAAAGAGGGACTCGACAATTCGGGTCGTAGTTTCCCTCAAACGTCTTCTGGAAATGGTCTTGGGTTGAGTTGAAGGACAACTTAGCCTGTTGGGGTTTGTTATGGACTTGAAGATCAAAGGACTCGACGAGTTCAAGGAGGAACTCGGCGAGTTTAAGGCAATGTCCCAACCACATGAAGACGGACTCGGTGAGTTCAAGGAGAACTTGGTGTGTCATAGACTAAACACCTTCATACGGATGAAGATGAACTTGACGAGTTCAAGGATGAACTCGGCGGGTCAGTTAAAGAAGGTCTCGATGTTTTGTTGAAGGCGAACTCATCGAACTCTTGCTAGACTCGACGAGTAGGGACGGAGTTGTAGCATTTTGTGGACGTAGGGACTCGATGAGTTGGTGGACAACTCGGCGAGTCTAGTCAACCAGATGTTGACCTTGACCAAAGTTGACTTTGACCAAGGTTTGACCTTGACTTTGACTTGGACTTGAGTTGACCCTTGTGAGGGTTATGAGTATGAAATGGTAATGTAGAAAGGATGTTGTGTAGGGATTGAGAAGTCGATAAGAGTTGATTTCCATACCGAGGACAGTGTAGACACTACACAACATTAAGGTGAGTTACCTTCCAGTAGAGGTGGGTCTACGGCCACAATGCTGACCCACCAGCATGAGTTGTCTTTAGATGATTGTCTTCATGATAATTGTCTAGGTTTGCTACTACCTGATGTGTCTTATGTGCCAGTATGATATGTTATATGCGATAATGGTAGTAGGAGGGAAATAGTCCCCCAATTCGGTCGTTAGGACCGAAGGGTAGGTCGGACACCCTGGATATGTCTGACAGCATGATTATGATATATGTGATAGTGGTAGGGGTGAAATAGTCCCCGTGGCTGGTTGAGATAGACCGGAGAGTAGGCAGGCACCTCATAATGGCCTGACAGGGGTAGGTCAGCACCCTATAATGGCATGACATGGGTAGGTTAGCACCCCAGAATGGCTTGACATGGGTAGGTCGGGCACCCCAGAATTGCCCAATAGTATTTATGAGTATATGGTTTGTGGTATGATGGGGGAACTCACTAAGCTTTGTGCTTACAGTTTTCAGTTTTGGTTTTAGGTACCTCTTCGTCGAAGGGGAAGGAACCGGCAGGATAGCAGCGTATCGCACACACATGATTCCACATTTGAGATTTCTAGGATTGTACTCTGACATTATTACTATTTGACAATATGGTTTTTGTGGCATGTAACTATGGTTTATGAATTAATATGATATCAGTAATGTTTTCCTCAAACAAATTTTATAAGCAATATAATTAAAACAAAAATTTTTGGTCTCAATTTTTGGGATGTTACACGAACAACAACAACCTATCCATCCTGAACAAATTTATGGATACCCGAAACATATATGCCCCGACCAAAATCAAGTCTAGACTCAAAATCTCAACCAAACAATGCTCGAACGATCACGAAGTCCGCTTGACCCCAACGATGGCTACAAACCGGACCGAGTTCTCACATCACATTGGCCCCAACCCAGCCTATGATTTCCCAAGTATTACAAATGTTGAGGCCTACTCACAAACCTTCACCCAACCCAATGATGATCTAAATCATCCTAGGGAATAACACGAGCCAAGTCATAGACTTTGATCCCTATTACTACCGCCTACCAACCTAGTGAATGAAACGGTTGCTCCGCACTCTTATAACAATTCAACAACCGCATCCTATCCTAGTGAATGTTATGGGTGCTCCACAGTCTTACATTATTCCAACAAACTGAACACTAACCTAGTGAATGCCACGACTACTCCACAGTTTTACATTACTCCCATAACTGCACACTAACTTGGGGAATGCTACGGCTGCTCCGCAGTCTTACATCACCCCCGCAACTGCACACTAACTGAAAACTCTACGAGTCAAAGCCCCGATCTACCGGACTCTGTCAGGTGTTCAGATCATGCTTCAGACCCCAAAGCCTTTATCAGACAAGAACAAGCAAAGAGGTCCTGACACAACCCTCGACCTGCACTTAGCCATGAATCCATATCAATTCTTGCGATTGTAACGCTCTAAAATTTCCAACCAATTTAAACTTTTCAAAAACAACCCAATATCATCAAGTTATTACAAAAAGGTTTTCAATACATTTATTATCAGAGTATTCCCAGAACCATATAATAAAACATAAAATGAGGAGCGGTACGATCACGCCTTTGCCTTGCCACGACCTCCTGAAGTACCTAAAACATTAAACCACAACCGTAAGCCCGAAATCTTAGTGAGATACCCCCAAAATACCAACCACATATATCATACACATAACATTTCACAACATGATAGAACAGAACAACCATACACTTCGGTTCTACTGTGTGACTGGTCCGCCGCACCGGCCTACAGTCCACCTGCTCCACTCTCCGAGTCTAGCCATATACATCGAGTCTACAGTGTGATTGGTCCGCCCGCACTGGGCCTTCAATCCACCTGGTCCACTTTCTGAGTCTACAGTATGACTGGTCCGCCCGCACCGGGCCTTCAGTCGCCCTGGTCCACTCCCCAAGCCTCGACACGTCTGGTCCGCCCTCTTGGGGCCTACAGTCTATCCGGACCACTCGTTGGGCCTTCGGGATAACCAGTCCGCCCTAGGTATGTTGGCCTACAACACAAAGCATGAACCGCCTCAACCCAACCTCCGTCCAACAACCATGTGCACATAAACATATAATCATATATCAATTCACAACTAATCGAACCGATCTTAGCAGATCACATACATAGCACATCCGTACCAGGATTCCGACCTAACCGGTCACTAGCATAGCATCATCCTATAAACCAGGATACCGACCCTACTAGGTCTCTAACATACACCATCCTAACTACCGAGATGCGAACATAACAAGCAATAACATAACAAACAACTACCCGGATTTCCATCCGATAAAAGGGTCGGCCTTGGTGCCTTAGACCCTGTTGATATAGTGAGGATAACTCACCTCACAACTGCTGACTGAAAAGATAAGATCACGCTGCTCCAACCTCCGACACGAACTCCACCACTAATAATACCAAAAGACTGAACTCAATAAATACCAATAATTACCAAAATACCCCTGGAAGTCAACTGGTCAACTCTTGGTCAAAGTCAAAGTCCTCAGTCTAAGTCAACCTTCCTGACTGACTCTACTCGCCGAGTCAACCCGCCGACTCGCCGAGTCCCTATACTCAGAAACTCCCAATCCACGACTCAACTCGCCGAGTCGCCCCAAGACTCGTCGAGTACAACAATTCTGAGTCCTTTCTCGTTCAACTCACCGAGTCGTTCCTCGACTCACCGATTCACAGCTTCAACTAAAAAGGTTAGGACTTCATGACCAGACTCACCGAGTCCAAGGCAATCTTCAACAAATTCTTCGAGTTGTTCTTCCAACTCGCCGAGTCCATGAACATATTCATACAACTCGTCGAGTGCAGCCATGTGACTCGCCGAGTCCAGACGTGACATCTTCATCAAGACGATTTCAGGCCATTCCAATGCTTCCAATACATAGATCTGGACTCCAAGGGCCTGATTCACACGTAAAGTTTCCAACTTTACGTGCATGCAAGGTTCAACAAGCTCTAAACAAGCTAAAATGAAGGTTTAAGGCAAGGACCCTCTCAAACAAGCCCCAAAGCTATTACTTTCCAGATTCATAAGTCTAGACTAGTCTAGATCTGTAGTAGCAACCACAGATCTGAACCCAAAACTCGAAAAGAGACTCATATATGACAATTTGGCCCTAAAACTTCATTCATGAACAATCTAAGCACAACCAAGCCAAGGCAACAACTTTTTACCTTTGATCTGATGCCAACAAGCAAGGAAATCAGATCCACTTCGCTCCTCTATGATCCCACCAACTCTTGCTTCAAGTATCCTTCTTCTCCAAGCTCCACAAAACACTTAAATCCATATCACTCTCAAATTAGGGTTTGGAAACGATGGGGAAAGCTTCTGGACATCAAAGGGGGTGCTAAAGAGGCTGGGGTGGGGCTTAAGGTTCCTTATATAGGGTGTAAACCCCAGGAATTAGGGTTTCTCATTCCAGCACGGACTCGTCGAGTCCAGCCTCTGACTCGGCGAGTCCGGTCACTTAACATGCGCCCGACACCCGCTTAGACTCGACGAGTCGCAACTCCTACTCGCCGAGTTCCTTTCTTCCAACTTACACTTTTACCCCCTGAACTCTTGATTCTGACTTTGGGATGTTAAAGCGATGCTCATCACTGACCAAAGAAAAAATTTCCTTTCTAACCCTCTCGCAACCAGAACTGGCTCTCTAGTTGATATAGGATGATACCATGTTGACCGGCCTTCCCAGATAATTCTTAATTAAACAATATCTTATTCGCACCTCCCGATTAGCCATTCAAGGCCTCGCCGGCCAAACAGTAGTCTGCTCCATACTCACAATCCTGACCTATCTTGGATTCTTCCTAGCCTCGAGGAACCCTGGCGCTCCATCCAGATATACTGATCCAAAACTCTAACATAGGCACAAATTCTAAAGTGGCTCGTGCTTGGAACTATCCCCGACAGCCCCAAGTATCATCCCTCACTTGGATTCATATATATATTCTGATAACTTCATAATCACTAGATTACCTAGCCATCCTATAATCTTCCTACCGAATCACTACCATGTTGAGCTTACTGGTCTAAGATTTGATGATCAAACGATATCTGCGGGTAGTCATGGAGGATGGTTGTTATGTGATATAAGTAATATAATTATTTGCTTATTATATACTACACTTCTAATAATAATACTTACTTTTGTGCAAAAAATTAATTGGCAACACACCATAGAGCGTAGAGCGGATGATGCTCGGTGAACGGTTGTGCCGCCAACTTTCAACACTGATACATAGGACTGGAGTGGCATGGCTGACGGATCCGTTTACCCAACTTGGGCAGAGTGTGATACAATATAATTTTGTTTGGATTACATTACCTGATTATTTATATACTAATTAATTATTTCTAACTTTTTTTTGTAGCTTTACATCCCAATCAACATACCACAATCTCATTGGTTTTTGAGTTCTTTGGACTTGAAGACATTCAAAATGACTATATACGATAGTCATTGGAAGGGCGACTAATGTTCGAAAAATGAGGATTGGTTATAGGTATGACAACCCGCATCCACAAATTGCTAGTGGGAGTCAACTATTGGGGTACCAACTGATTCAATCCCACTTGAGAGCTTCAAGATGACCCTAGAAAAGGCCTCATACGTACCACAACAGAGGGGATTGTAGGGTGTTTTTGTGTTGGTTCTTGGAGGCGTTGATCACCGGAAAATCGATTTCGATAGAGGGTAAAATCGGTCCATGGGCTTTGGGTTATCAAAAACGACTAGCGGAATTTTTTTTGGTATAAAGACAGATAATTTAAACATTGTATTTATAATATGACCTACAGATACATCCTTTATTTAGTTTATGTATTTATTAATTGTTTGTTGATTATAATTGCATTTTATAATTGATAAAACTGTATATATTTTATAAAAGCAAAACTTATACATTATATAAAATCAAAACTTACTCTAAAAGAAAAACCGCATGTTACACGCAAATAATAATAATAATAATAATAATAATAATAAAACAATGTAATTGTATGTCGGAACCGTACTCCGGAATTTTGGAGAGCTCTCCAGAACAATGTGTTTCGAAGAATATGGTTATTTAAAAAAAATAATCATTTACTTAGAAAATGTCATTTACAAGCTTAGATTACTCAATTTTTCAATAATATATCAAACAATCTTAACCTCTTTGGGATATTGGTTTCTTGCTTGACTTTTGGACAATGAGTGGTCCGTTCCAAAACTGGGGGACGAGGGTTTTTAGCAATTAAATAAAATAAAATTAATATAGAAATATGTTTGACCTAAACGAATACTTTTGGGAGTAACGACTTTGACCTCGTCAAAACTCAAAAGCCGTCTTTATTCCTTATCACTTAAACTTTGATAAGTTTTTGGGTCCTAACTTTTAAATCAATTTTGATTTGTTTTATAAAGATGTTTGAAAATTAATTATTAAAACGATTTAGATTTGATGCAAAACAATCGTACACAATTTTATCTCATATTAAATTATTTAGGTTTGATATTTTTATCCAACAATTAAAAAACAATATCATGCTATCGCTTTTTTCATGCCATCTTTTAAAAATAAGTTTTTTTTTTTTTTTTTTTTTTTTTTTTTTTTTTTTTTTTCTGTGTGACAAGGGAAAAAAGCAACTTTTAGGTTTTGCATAAAGTGGACCTGCCTATTTTCTTTTTCTTTAGGGAATTTTTTCTGATTTTGTTCCTTGTAAGTCAATTATGGATAGATATGATATTCTTTTTTTTTTTTTTCTGTGTGACAAGGGAAAAAAAAGCAACTTTTAGGTTTTACATAAAGTGGACCTGCCTATTTTCTTTTTCTTTAGGGAATTTTTTCTGATTTTGTTCCTTGTAAGTCAATTATGGATAGATATGATATTCAAAACTCAAAGTTGGGCAATTATGATATGAAGAAGTCAAATTGCACTTCGATAAATCATGTTCTATTTACTTAATAGAAAGTAGTTACATGATAATAAATCGGTTATCTACTTAGCTAAATGGTTATAAAGTTGCAATGACCCTTTTGTTGATAAGTTATGTGTAGTGGTACAAACGAGTTGAGAGTCGAGTTTAAGTTTGGTCGAATCGTGCTCGTTTAAGTTATACGAGGCTTGATTAGCTCGAGCTCGTAAAGAAATATACAAGCTTGGGCTCAAGCTCGACTTGTTTTTTGTCTAACACGAGCTCGAGCTCATAAAGAAATATACAAGCTCGGCACAGGCTCAGGCTCGACTTGTTTTATGTCTAACACGAGCTCGAGCTCGTAAAGAAATATACAAGCTCGGATCATGCTCAGTCTCGACTTGTTTTTTTGTCTAACGTACCTAAATAAGCTAAAGCTCGGTTCGAGCTCGTTAAGAAGCTCATTTACTATCTTAAATCTCAAATTCCCCAAATATGTTTTATTTAACTATATAAAAATAATAATTAATTATATTATATATATATATATATATATATATATATATATATATATATAACCCGTTTAGGCTCGCGAGCCTAATCGAGCTTAGTGGCATAGGCTCGAGCTCGAGTTCGTTTAATAAATGAGCTTAATATTAAGCTCGAGCTTGACTCGGTCTCGTTTAAAATCGGTTTCTAGTTGAGCTTTTAACGATCCGATCTCGAGTAGTTCACCAGTAGCTTGACTTGCACCCCTAATTATGTGTATATATGATTAATCACAGGAGGGGGTAGAAAAAAAACATGGGAATTTGGGCAAAGGTATCAAGCATTCAAATGTGAGTACATAACTCTTGAGAAAGAAAACATTTTTCAAGTAAGGTTCTAAATATGTTGAATGTCTATTGATGATTCAGTCCTTAGTTAAGTTGATAGACTGCGAGTAATCACGATGGATAGACACGGTCCAGACGGTGGGCAATATGAACGACCGTCTAGAACCTATCTTTTCAAGGGGTCCAAAATTTTAATGAGAAATGTAATTTATAAGCATATTTTCAGGAAAAAAAAAGTATTAAATATAGCTTAGAGGCGAAGGGAACAGACTTGATTATCATTGATTGACCATGTCTTGAAACTCTAAATTAGACGGTGGAAGAGAGTGGCAGAAGGGGGGGAGGGTGTCAAATCATCGTCCTGTGACTTATGTAATCAACAATCGAAGAATGTGTAACATCCCAAAATATGATCCAAAAAGTTCATTTTTCAATTTAAATAAAACAGCATTCCAAAGACATTATCACTACAACCATATGAAAATAAGTGTATCAAACATCATAACAATCAGAGTAATATCTCAAAAGCGGAATCCATATGGTGTGTGCGATACAGTCATCCCGAGCTCTCCCCCTTGGGACCAGAAGTACCTAAAACATAAATTGAAAATCGTAAGCACAAAGCTTAGTGAGTTCCCCAAACTACCCCATACCATACATAATAAATCACATACTGGGCCCCCGCCCTACATCGGGCCTCTCCCGGCATCGGGCCCCGCCCGTCATCGAGCCCCGCTCGGTTTACAGGTCTGTTATTCTTAGGCCCCGCCCACCATAATAATACAATATATATATATATATATATATATATATATATATATATATATATATCACATAATCATGCTAACACACACAATGATCATAAAACAATAACATATGTTCCAGTCATCGGCCTCACCCGACATTGAGCCCCGCCCAGTATACATAGCAGCACATAACACATGCAAGGGTCACACTGACTCCTAGCATCCTAACAATACAACAAGGCCGAAATTGGTGCCTTAGACCCGCTAAACCCAATGAGGAAACTCACCTCTGAATCTGAACGATAGTTGAATAGGTACCGACTCCGAATATCAGCTCTACCCGACACCTAAATAGTAACCAATCCTTAGATACAACTCAAAATACCTCAACACCCACCCACCCTTAGATCAAACTTGGTCAAACACAAAAGTTAAGGTCAAGGTCAACCGTCCATGTTGACCCAACACGTTGTGTTGACTTGAAAACATGTCGTGTTTCACTATCATCCATAGTCGGAGAAAAACCCAGCCAACACGCCGTGTTGACTTGCAAACATGTCGTGTTTTCCTGAGTTTCAACAGCTTAACACATTAAGCTACCTTCTTCGACTCCAAGACCTCCAAGGCTCAGATCTAGAACAAAATGAGATTTAGAAGGGTAAAGTTTACAACTTTACCCATAGGGACTCTACCAAAAAGGGTCCAAAACCCAAACCAAAGGCTTGATAGTGCAATGGCTTAACCAATAAACACCTAGTCCTTAAAGAAATAGCCCCAAAACATAGATTTGACTTCCTTGAGCTGGAAAATCACGTAAAGTTGCCAACTTTACGTTCATGCATGTCTAAATGAAGCTCTTAAGCATAAAAGGGACTTAATAATTGACTTAATGCATGCATGTAACCAATCATATCATACTATATTGTAAAAGAAACATTTTTTCTTTCAGCACATTCATTTGAAACTCCCAACTTTTCATATTTCCATACAATATACTTAATTTATTAACTTAAATATGCTTTTAGTTGTAAACATTATCATAAATGGAAGATTTTATGACCTATCAATATGATATACTTAATTTGTTAACTTCAATATATAGTTAAATAAATAACCTACATTAATATATCAAATAAGCTTAAAATTTTAGTGTAAAATTTAAAACCTAAAGTAAAATATCAAATAATGTTTAAAAAAAATTCAATATATATTTTTAACATAGTTAAAAGGAAAACATTAAATATAATAAATATAAAAGAACCTAAATTGATGAATCGAATTAACTAAAAGGTGTATGAAAACTATATTTTATAATAACTAAAATTCAATTCAGTTGCTTCTAAATTAATTTATAATAATAATAGTTAAAAATAATAGAAATTTAGAAATTAAATTATTTTAGATTATAAACAATTGTTGATAATTCAAATAATCATCATGATGAAATTAAACACCGTAATTTTTTTTAAAAAAAATTAATGAATCATAATAGTAGTAAGTTAAAATAGTTGACAAATATAAGTAATGTTATACACACGTAAAATACGAGTAGAGACCATTAAATGATTTGATTTTAATAAACGTTATTTTATCTATTGTTCAAAATAATTATAATTTTATATAAACTCACTGTGATAATTATTATTTTATAGTTAATATAATTGATATAAATATTTTCAATAACATAAGATTACGAAAAGTTTTAATTTTTATTCTGCACAACGCGCGGATATTCGCTTAGTTATCTCATAAAGCTTGCACCTTTATGCTCAAGAAGTCCAATACAAACTCAGATCTTGAATAACAAGCCCTTAAAACGACTTCACTCTCTCATCAACCCAAAAAGAGACCAAAAGCATAAGAAATCACAATATAAAGAAATATAAACATCTATAAGTCAAGGTTCAAACTTGATACCTTAAAAAGCTTGCACAAAAGAAGATGATTCTAGATCCAAAGCCTTTCCACCAAGCAAGACAACTTCAAGGTCTCCTCTTCCTTCACAAAGGCCAAAAAATGAGCACCAAGAACTTCTTACTAGCTCAAGTACACCACCACGAGACTTAAGGTTCGATTTTAGGGTTTTAGTGACAATGGAGGCTGGTAAGGAGGCCAACCATGAGGACTTAAGGCCTTTATATAGGGTGCAACACCCTAAAAATTACGGTTTCTTCACTAGCTGCCAACACGTCGTGTAATGACTCAAACATGTCGTGTTGATCCATTAAAGTTTGCGGCCCAAAGGCCTATCGACACGCTGTGGTGAGGCTTCACTACATTGTGTTCAAAGAGAGTCGTGAAGACATTTGGAAATAGTTTCATACCTGGAATTGAGTGCTACAGAATGTGTATTAGGTTAATAGGTTTTCCTAATCCCAAAACCCCAACAATAAAAAAACTTAGTAACTAATGTCGGGTGGAGTGGACTGTGGCAAGACTCGGCATGTCCGAGCTGGCCTCGATGAACACCATGCCACCGACTCGGCATGCCGAGTTTAGGGGTTACTTGGTAATAGGTCGTCGAGGACAGAGAGTGAGATATTTTGTTCTCTTTTTTTTACCATTTAATCAAAAAAATTCATTTAAAAAAAAATACCTTATTTTCATAAAAATAAAAAATAAAAAATAAAAAATAAAACTTCATTTTCAAAAAATAACTGTTTTTTTTTTTCAAAAACTTAAATTTTAAACTTTCCATTATCTACTATAAATACCAACACACTTCTTTATTTTTTACCACATTCAAACTTTCTTCATTCAACTCTCTAAACCTTTTTATTTTCCATATTATTTAAAAACTTCATTTCTAAAAAATGATTGGTGTTTGTTCCACGGATGAAGATATCGTATTGGCTCATTCATGGATTGATGTAGCTGAATAGCCAATGAACTTCAACGTCAATATGTCTACTTTCTAGATGAGAGTCGGCGAAAGATACAATCGCGAAAAGGGTCAACCTCGAAGTGAAGATCAACTTTTCTCCAAATTGAGAAATACAAACATAGTTGCAGTGCAATTTCACACTATGTTTCTTAGGATTACGTGTGAAGCACTGAATGGTAAAACTGATGGAATTTTGTTGGTCATTCTCTTGAAGCTTTTCGTGAAGAAATAACAAACCTTTTCGTTTTGTTGAGTTTTGACAAGTTGTGACATCAACATTGCAAAGAAACTAGCGTTGTGTTTTAATTTTTCGTGTCTTGTGTGTTTCAGTTTATAGTTGTCTTATGTATTTTAATTTCTAGGTTTCAAAATTTCAAATTCTATGCTGTATTTTGTTGGTGTGTCGTAATTTCATTTATAGTTTAGTGGAATTTTGGTTTTATAAAAATAATTTGTTTAAAATGTTTATTTTTTATATTAATTAATTTTAGAAAAAAAAATAACCGTAACACCTGATTCCCGGTACGCATTTTATTTAAAGCATTTCTGTATTTTCTCTGGGACTCGACGAGTTGGAGGCCCAACTCGTCGAGTAGCGTCGTGATCTGCGGTTATTTTAAGTGACCTACTCGACGAGTCGGGAGACTGACTCGGCGAGTAGGTGCTGTTTGAGGGAAACCCTAAATCCGAGGGTTTGCACCCTATTTAAACTCCTTATTGCAGCCTCCATTGTCCCTTATGCTCCCAGAACACCTCTTATTTAAACCCTCTCCACTTTGAGTGATCTAAGGCCATTTTTGGTGCATTTTGGTGGATTGTGAAGCTTGAAAAGAAGAGGGAAGCTTGGGAGTTCGAGTTGGGGATTGGAGACCAGAGATCTTGTTTTCCAGCTCATTCAAGGTAAAATGCCCCTGTCTTAGTCTTCCATGTCTGTATTTATCCTTAGGGCTTGGATTTTGAGTATCTTTAGGGCTTTTTAAGCCATTTTCATAATTGTGAAAGGGCATTTGGGGTTTTGACTTTAGATTTGGGCCATTGGAGGGGTCTCATGGCATAAAGGTGTCAACTTTATGGCCATGAGAGCCCCATGCATCTTGTAAAGCACCTTTTATTGTTTTTTGAGCCAAAGACCCCATGCATGTGCACCAAATTTGGAACTTTACGTATAAAATGGACATTAGGAGGCCAGATCTATGGTTTTGGTGTGTTAAGAACCATTCAAATCGAATGTATAGTAATGGTCAAGGATGGACTCGCCGAGTTGTTCTTGGGACTCAGCAAGTCGAGGTGTAATGACCACCAAATCCATTCTACGAATGGACCAGTTGTTAGGGAGGGAAGTCCCGTAGATGTTTAGACATGAAAAAGGACCTGAGAATCATGGGACTCGACGAGTGTATGAACAGACTCGGTGAGTCCAAGGCATTCTCCCAACCTTTGAAGATGGGCTCGACGAGTTGTTCTACAACTCGACGAGTCATAGACTGGACATGTTCTTATGAGGGAGATGAACTCGCCGAGTTGAAGGAAGAACTCGACGGGTCGGATGGAGAGGGTCCCGATGGTTTGAATAAAGGAAAACTCGGCGAGTTATCGCTAGACTCGACGAGTGGTGTCAAGGTTGTATCGGATTAGTGGAGAATGGACTCGGCGAGTTGGCGGGCCAACTCGGCGAATCAGGTCAACTGCATGTTGACTTTGACTGGTTAAGGCATTGACCCTGGTTAGGGTTGCATGTTCTGTTTAATGACTTGAGAATTGTCGTGTAGGGATTGAGGAGTCAGGGAGAGTCGATCTTCGCTCAGAGGACGGTTCAGACACTACATGACATCGAGGTGAGTTACCTTCCAGTACGGGTGTGTCTAAGGCCACAATGCCGACCCACCAACAGGGGTATTGAGTAGATAATTGTCTTTGTGATAATTATCTTGGTTTGGTTATGTGATTTGGTCATGAGATATGCCTGCGTGATATGATATATGTGTCAGGGGTAGTGACAGGGAATAGTCTTTCCCTGGAATAGGTCGTTAGGACCAAGGGGTAGGTCAGTACCCGATATGCCTGACTGTATGTTTATATCTTGCTATTGTATGCTAGTGGTAGGGGGTGAAATAGTCCCCAGTTACAGGTTGAAAGATACCGATGGTGGTTACCGGTTGAAAAATACCGATGGCAGTTACCGGTTGAAAGACACCGATGGCAGTTACCGGTTGAAAGATACCAATGGCAGTTGCCAGTTGAAAGATACCGACGATATTATATGGTATGCAGTATGATGAGGGAACTCACTAAGCTTTGTGCTTATGATTTTTGGTTTGGTTTCAGATACCTCTTCGTTGAAGGGGAAAGAGCCGGCGGTGTATCAGCGCATCACACACACACACACTCACATGGTTTCCGCATGGAGTTTTCTGGGATTGTACTCTGATTTTTATTACTTTTGATGATATGGTTTTCAGACGCGTTGTTATGGTTTTTATAAATTGATATGGCATTGGCAATGTTTGGTAAACTATGTTATGAATTACTTAATTAAAAATGAAATTTTTTGGCCTTGATTTTTGGGATGTTACAATAACATGACAAGCGTGACAACTCACGATCTCTAAATGACAAGTTGTTGAAACAATGTGACAAATCTTTACATGACGCATATGTAGACTATGTCAACTTGACGTACGTGCAATCATCACTGGCTCGGTATAAAAGTTTTGAAGATTATGCTGCTCGTGTTGAAGTAAAATCGAAACTAAAACCCTCTCTTGATGTTGACACAAGATGGAACTCCATATATCTAATATTGGAAACAATCACTTTTTTGTTTTATGTTTTCTACTATAATCATTTACTGTTTGCTGTTTTTGTTTTCAGTTTTTTACTATAATCAATTTCTGTTTTCTGTTCTTCTACACTTATTTAAAGGCTAAAAACTGGTAAGGTTTTCTGTTTGCTTTTTTTTGTTTCTTTTGTTTTTTGTTTTCTTTTTGTTGTTTATGTTTTTTTTCTTGTTTTTTTGTTGTTTCTGTTTGCTGTTTTATGTTTTTTTTATGTTTCTGTTGTTTTCTGTTTTTTTAGGGGTTAAAGTGTTCTTTTATGTATGATTTCTTTCCTTATTAGTTATTAGTTAGCTAACATCGTGTTCATGTGTTATTTTCTTAACAGACTCTACATAATAAATCCTTCTTATGGGGCTTATTTTCGCACCGAGGTGGTGGAAGATGTGGAAGGGAGCATAAGAAAAAGGAAAAGAAAGCCTAGAGTAGTTGGTGCTCCGAGTGGTGCTGATTGGCAAGCGGCTAGGTATATTATTATATATGATTTATTTAGTCAGCGTTTCATATTTATTATTTGAATACTTACACTTTGATATTTGATTGTTAAATTAGGAATCGACTGCTTGAAAATATTAGGAATCGACTACTTGATATTTGATTGTTAAATTAGGAATCGACTACTTGAAAATATTTTCCGATGTTACAACTAAGATATCCACTTCAAAGTAACATCAAATAATTTTTTTTTTCTGAACTTGTGAAAATGGAGGCCACCATCACTCGGATGACCTTGAGTCAAGATGAACAAAAGAAAAACATGGCCCTATCGATGAAAACATAGTATGATAAATATTGGGACAACATAGATAATATGAATTATCTCTTGTATGTTGTGGTTGTTTTGGATCCACGCAACAAGCTTGCATACATCCAGGGCCGGTCCTGAAAAAATAAATATTCTCGAAGACCCAGGACAAATAAGAAAAAAAGAGCTCTTATCTTTATTATTAAATTTTATTTTTAAATAAAAATATATAATGAAAAAAATTGGGCCATGCCCCACCTCCCCCCCCCCCCCCCCCCCCCCCTCAACGCCCCCATGCATACATCAGTTATTGTACTGATTTAATCCATGGTGCGGGTTCGGAGAAAAGTAAAGAGATAATGGAAAAGGTGACTAAGACTCTTGAAGAGTTGTTTAATCATTACAAGGGCAAAGCGGAAAATAAGAATGTACTAAACTCACAATCTCCAATTTTTGGTGAAAAGTCAAGTATTAGTGAGATGGATATTAATTTGGAGCTAGAATTTAACAAGTTTGATGATGGGGGTCAAGACATTAAGACCGAGGTCGATATCTATCTAGCAGATAGAAAGGAAAAAAGGGACCCAAAATTTGATCTTTTGGGATGGTGGAAAGCAAATTCAATCAAATTTCATATACTATCCAAACTAGCTAGACATGTTTTAGCAATGTCGATATCAACAGTTGCATCGGAATCGGCGTTTAGTACGTGTGATAGAGTTATCGACAAGTATAGAAGTTCATTTAATACTGAAACCGCGGAAGCTTTTATTTGTATACAAGATTGGATAAGACGTACAAGGGTTGATCTTGAACTCGGTTGTTCTATGAAGAATAAGGACATAGATGAGTTTAATGAGAAGATGACGAGTTTAAAAATTGGTAAAGTTTTCTTTATATGTTTGTTCATATTTCAAATATACTAATATATTTTTTTTGCTTTTTTTTTTCTTTTAGGAAGCACTAGTGGAAAATGATGGATTTTGGCTAAGTTGTGGAAGTTGTGGAATATGGCTACAAATGTCTATTGTGTGATCGATAGTTGGAAAGTGAAAAAATGGAAAAACTTTATGTTTGTTCTTTAATCTATTGCAAGTTTATCGATTTTGGGCCAATCTAGCGGCTAATGTTGTTGACTTGTTTAAACTTGTAATTTTCTAATTTGACTTGTTGCAATTTGTGCCATTTAATTGGCTACTCACCTACTGCCATGGTTTATTAGTAAATGATATTATTGGCTTTTAAGATGCTAAATGAATAAGGTTATTTACTTATTTTAGACATTTGAATTTTCCTAGTTTTGGGCCATTTTAGTAATTTGCAGTTTAAAACAGAAACTGCACCATTACAAACCGCAACCACAAATAAAACCGCAATAAAACCGCACCTAGCAGTTTTACATAAAGAAAAACCGCACCTAACGGTATGAGTTGCGGTTTTAGGCTAAAACCGCACCATACCGCACCCCTAGTGTTAAGTGTGTCATACTCCTTGTAACCTAATCACTATTGAAGCTCACACATTTAAATTTCGATAACTTAAGTAAAATCTGATTTTATTTTTTTATTTTTTGGTTTTATACTACTCCATTACATTTGCGTCTCAAATTTGATAATTGATAATTTAGGAATTAAGTTTTATTCTGTTGGTTTTACGACACTATTTGCATCTCAAACTTGATAATTGATTGTCTAGGAATTAGTTTAATTCTTCTTTCTTCATCGATTTGATCATTTGGAAGTTCCAAGTTCAATTTATATTTGTATTTGGTTTTTGACTTTTTGGTACGTGTCTTTCTGATTTCTTTTCTACACAGGTACCGTAGGAGTGCAACTGTGCAAGCAAAAAAAGAAAAGTACTATTTATTGCATGTGACCACAATTATTTTTACTACTTGCTAGCTTTTACTTATTTTATTAATTTTGAGATCATGGGGATTTAACATGTATCTTTTAAATCTCCAGCCCAGTGAAAGATCACAAATGCATTGATTTTATCGGCTCTCTGGTCAATTTGGCGGGCTAGAAATGAGCGAACTTTCAATAATAGTGATTTCCCTTCTGTCTGGATGTTTGAGGATATCAAGATGAATGTTTTCTTATGGGTTAAAAATAGAGGGAAACTAATGTCTTTAAATCGGGTGTTTTGGTATATTTACCCATTTGTTGTGTTTTAAATTCTATTTTGTTCTTTTGTTGTTTTTCCCTTGCGCTTCTAGCTTCTTGCTAGAGGTGTTTATAAATTTTCGTTGTTTAAAAGAAAAAAAATTGTGATTTCTCATTTTTTTTCATTTGTAATAAGTAGTCATGAACAGTTTTATTTGGGCCTGTCAATTTTGATATTTATTTATCAATATGTATTTGAATAAAGTAATTTTCTTTGGGTTTTTCTTATTCTTTTCTACTGTGACCTTTGAAGGATAAAACACAAAACTCTACATATTAACTCGACAATTTCATACTACCAATGTTAAGGTGTTTTCTTTTCAAACTAGTTATTTATGTTATAAAAATATTTATAAAATATTACAAAGTTTCATAAACAACATCTAAATTAGTGGAACTTTGTAAAAGGCATTTTTCTCCTTTCGTACCGGGTCTAAAATATATTTGGATCCGTCTTTCGTAGCCGATTGATTGCAACAATGGAAAGACTTATCCGATAACTATTGAGATAAACTTTAGCATGTAGCATGTTGTGCTATTAGAATGTGTGTTGTAATGATCTTGATATGAAAAATATTATGAAGTTCGATTTAGATTAGTCATCATAATAATATTGAATAGTATTACTTCTTTGACTTTATATTGTAATATTTTAGTGGAGTATATTTTCTAAAAAAACTAAACCAAATTCATTAACTACGTGAAGGTAGAAAGAACTACGAATGGCAGAGGGAACTTGATATGATTTTCGATCATTAATTCTTTCTTTAAACTGAAATTGAACATAAAATCGATAGAACTTGATAAATCGAACTTGAAACTCAAAATCGGTGAGGTTCCAGTGAGATGAAATGAAATCGAACCTGCAAGATCGTGTTGAAGGCGATACACGTGAGATTAGTTGTTGAAGAGTAAAACCCTTCAAATCCTTAACCTTTAATTGAAATAATCAATAAAAATACCAAAACCACAAGTAAATGAACCTGGAAAGTGAAACATAAAGTTAAAATCAACTCTTTAACATCCCAAAATTTAAGACCAAAAATTTCATTTTTAAGTAAGTAGTAATAAAACCATTAGTACAAAAACATCCATCGTATCATCCCATATCAAAACCAAAGTGTCAATAATAAAAAATGTCATAATAAGACATCATCAGAGTATAACTCCCAAGAATCTCATGTGCGGAAATCATGGTATGATGCGCTACAATCATGCCGACTCCTTTCCCTTTGAAGAAGAATTACTTGAAACCAAAACTGAAAAACGTAAGCACAAAGCTTAGTGAGCTCCCCCATCATACCACATACCATACAATAACATACGACCAAGCATATACGGGTGCTGGTCTACCCCCTGCGGTCTCTTTCAACCAGTAGCCGCCTAGTATATCTGGGTGTTGGCCTACCCCTTCGGTCTCTTTTAACCGGTTACAAGGACTATTTCACCCCCTACAACTACCATATAACATCCTAGCCTATGAACACATAATCACATACTGCCTAACATATCTGGGCGCTGGCCTACCGGTCTTTTGACCGGCTACAGGGATTATTTCACCCCCTTACCACTATCATAATTATCACAAAGACAATCATCTCTACTATAAAGGGATTATCATAAATCTCAACAAATATTGGCATATTAGATAATTATCAAAAAGACAATCATCTCTACTGTAAACAACAACTAGTGGGCCGACATTGGTGCCTTCGACCCATTTATACCAGGAAGGTAACTCACCTCGAATATTGGAAAGTAACTAAAAATCATCGGCTCCGAAAATCAATCCAACTCAAGCTCCTATACATAAAATATTTCCTTAATTACCCTTTTATACTTATAACCCCTTAAGGGTCAACTTTGGTTCAAGTCAAAGTCAAAGTCAGAGTCAACGCTCAGAGTTGACTCAACTCGTTGAGTTCACACTTCAACTCGCCGAGTTCACAGAATCGTGAAATTGCGATCCAACTCGTCGAGTTTTCCTCCAACTCGCCGAGTTTGCACCACCAACTTCACACTCCTTCAAGAAAAGCACCAAAGAACAATCTTTAGACTCACTCACACTCAAAACGGGGAAAGAGGCACGATTAGGATTTTCTATGGACTGAGGGGACGATAAGGGAGGCCATAATAAAATATTAAGGCCTTTAAATAGGGTGTAAAACCCTGAAAATTGGTGTTTCATTTCTGCCAACCTACTCGTCAAGTTGAGGCCTCTCAACTTGTCGAGTAGGTTTCTTAACCCGCGTCCCAAATTATTCCTACTCGACGAGTCTGGGGCTCCCAACTCGTCAAGTTCCTCAATGAAAGTGAATAAATTATGATTCTAAATACGTACCAGAAACCAGGCATTACAAACTCAGAATTCAAGAAGCAGACATTTCAAAGACGAGATTTAGGACTCGGTACGGTCACTACGAGTTTCTGGTTATGCCATGCGGACTGACCAACACACCAACCATATTCATGGACCTTATGAATCGGGTGTGTAAACCCTACTTGGATAATTTTGTGATTGGTTTCATCTACGGCATAATGATATATTCACGAACCAAGGAAGAAAATGGACAACACTTGCAATTAATTTTGGAACTGTTAAGAAAGGAGAAACTTTATGCAAAGTTCTATAAATGCAAGTTCTCGATTAACGAAGTGCATTTCCTCGTTCATGTGGTCAGTAGTAAAGGGATTCATGTTGATCCCGTAAAGATCAAAGCGGTTAAGGATTGAAAAGCACCAACGACGCCAACCGAAGTACGTCAATTCCTAGGGCTTGCATGCTATTATCGGAGATTCAATGATAATTTCTCCAAAAATGACAAGCCTCTCACCGCTCTAACCCATAAGGACAAGAAATTTGATTAGGGAGACAGACAGGAGTCCGCTTCCAAAAACTGAAACAATTGTTGTGCAGTAGGGATAAGCAGTTTATCCCAAATCCTGATCCCGTACCGGTACCGAACCATATCGAATTTAAAAATATGGGATGGTACTCGGTACTCCAAATACATGAAATTCGGGAATCAGTACTACCAGTACTGGTACCATTGTTGGTATCGGTACCGGTGATGTTAATTCGGTTTTTGTACTTAGGATTGACTTTCGATCAAATTCAGTTTTTGGGAAGTCAGGAACGGTACGGGTCGATACCGGTTCCGTCGCACGCTCATCCCTATTGTGCAGTTCACCAATTTTGTATCTGATAGGTTTTATGCAAAAAAAATAAAATAAACTTAAAGTCCATAAGTTCACATGCAACCTAAGGATCTATGTTTTCACTGTTGGATCTATAACTATGAACACCAAATAAGAAACCATAAGAACCCTAGGTAATTTTCAAAAAACACAAATCAGGCTTTAGGATTACATACTTTAATTGTTATTGTAGTAAAAAACAATGATTCCTTCTTGTACATCTCTTGGAAGCTAGCAGCAAAATGTCGTGCCTCTAATGGAATCACACCCAAGCTAGCAAGAATGTAACACTCATAAAATGTTGAAAATTTTAAAACTTTTACATAAATCCAAAAACCATCATTTATTACATATTGTTTTGAAAATGAGTTTCACATCATAGTTTTTCCTAGAAATCATAACACAAAAACATGAGGAGGTGCACGATCAAGCCTTCGCCTTCCCGTGATAATCTGAAGTACCTACAACATAACCAAAACCTGCATGACCAAATCTTAGTGAGTCTTCCCCAAAATACCACCACATAAACATAATGAATAACAACATGCATAATGAGCCTTCAGCCTGACTGGACCGCCTCACAGGGCCTTCAACCTATCTGGACCGCTTCCGAGCCTTTAGCATGAATGGACCGCCTCGCAGGGCCTACAACCTATCCGGACCACTCGCCCGACCTTCGGGCTGACTGGACCGACTCACATGCCTTTAGTCTATCCGTACCGCCCTGGGTCTGTTGGCCTACAACACAAAGTAGGATCGCCTCAACCCAACCACACACACACATCTCGACAAATATATATATATATATATATATATATATATATATATATATATATATATATATATATAAACACATAACCAGTCTACGGACAAATAGGTAGATCTTACAGATCACTAAGAATGGCATCATCCTACTATCTAGATATATATCGAACAAATCATAGCAGCATAGAAACATTCTACTAGGATAAACATCCAACAAGGGCCGGAATTGGTGCCTTTGACCCATAAGTATAGTGAGGAAAACTCACCTCACACTGATGAATCAAACAGAACCTCCGGCTACGAGCTCACGAAAACCTCGAACTATCATAATAAATAAACATCCAATTAATAATTGGATTATCACCTCAAATCTCTTAACTCATAATTATCCATTAGTTCTTCCTTAACTGGGCCAAAGCCTAATCCAATCTTGATCCAAAAAAGGTCCAAATATACAAGGCCCATAATTGGCCCAATTTTCCAAATTGGGTCCATCTCCCTAATAGACCTCATCCTAAGGTCCAATTCCCTCAACTCAGAAAGTCCAACAAGGGCCCAAGACATGCTAGCCCAAAGATGGCCCAAAATCGCAGCCTAACTCGCAAAATCCCATTAAAAGACATACATTGGGCATACTCCAAGGCTACGTGAGCCTCACATTGACTGGAAATGGGGGCGTTAACTGCGTAAGCGGGGCGTACCCTTGTAGAGTTCAAAACTCTAATAAGTTCTTAATGGCTTAAGCACTTGAGCCCTAATTCCAGATCCATCGACCAAATGTATCTCAGAACCATAAAGTCTTAAACTTTAAGACTTTGGATGTCCAAAAAGTCCTTAATTCATGGTATTAAACCATTAAGACTGATGGGTTTTGGTCCTAAGAACATCCTATGTGCTCATACAAACCCTAATGCTTGGATCTAGGTTTCTCTATTGTACATGCAAGTTATCCAAGACTATAAGCCCTAATTCTAGCATACAAGTAATCATATTAACATAAGAATAGGTTTAAGATATTACCTTGATTGTTATGTAGTAATAACAATCCCAAATCTCCTTGTATTGACTTTAGAAAGCCTAGAGTCACAAATGTCACTCCTCTAATGGTTCACAAACACCATAAGCAAGAGGATGAAGAGGAGAGAGGATGGAGGCTGCCCTAAAACGTGTGAAACCCTAGAATGAAGCTTCCCCACGTTTTTGGGTCATAAGGGTCTTATATATAGTGAGGCTATTAGGGCTATCTAACAAGGAAACCCTAATTTGGATGCTTAAGCCCTAAGCAACCCATGGATCCCTTTCCTTAAGGCCTTGGACGATTTCGTTATAGGTTTCCCCATAGAATTCGTCCACTCCTTAATATAAGGCAATCCATGGCCCAAATTGCAATTATCTTATAATTACAATTCCAGTCCCTTAAGTTTAATTAATCTCTTTTAGTCACAAAACTAATTACCAATTAATTATTGACTAATATTAATTAAACAATATGATTTCTCCTTTAATATATTATTCCCATAATATATTAATAAATCATATTTAATCCTTTCTCTCCATAATTCATCCTATCAAGTTGCTTTGGTGAAGGCAACCCAAAAGGACCATGCACCATCGGGTCAAGTTATGGACTTAGACACTAATCCAACAGTCTCCCACTTGGATAAGTCTAATAACTATTATGCGTATGACTTCAGATCCTGATCTACAATCGTAGCTTTCCAAAGCCGCTGTCAACTCTGATCCTATCAGATATGCGTGTCCTTTAGATAAGGGATCATATATTCCTCCATTCTAGATATCGTATGAGACATGATTTCAAATCATTCTCTTTGTACTATATCTCGATTCCCGATTTATGACGACTGACTAATTGAACAAATCAAATTAGCCCTAGCCTGCCCGAGCATTTACGTTTGTCATCACTAAATCATCGAGGGGCCCAAAGATATCGCTTTTATCCTACTTTGGATAAAAGGAACAAATAAACTTTGATACAATGCTTGCTTGCACTCACTCACTGAATCACACACAACAATATGTTTTATAACACCAAGTTACTAGTGAGTTTACATATTATCAATGTGTAAACGATTTGCAAGATACAACTCACACATCTCGGTTTCAAGAATATAAGATGTTATCGTCTCACCAATCACTCGTGATACAATTCATGGAGTGATCCAAGTGAGCGTGGGTTTAATCCAATGCTCAAATTCATATTCATAAGCACTCATGAACGTTGCAGCAAACATTTGCTTATGTCTAATGCTCTTTAGACAATCCACACACCAATTCACAAAAGTCTTCATTCATACCTACTTCCAACATATGAACGACTGTGGCCCGTTTGAATAATTTGACTGTTCCAAACCGATTAAATTATTCAGGAAGTCAAAACATGCAAAGTGAAACACAAGAATAATACTAATCCCATATGGCCTCAAACCTTTGAGCATAAATAAAACACCTTTTATTTATCACCATATCGATTACTCATTATTTGTCGTTTCGGGTAATCAACTTCTTACTTGAATTATTACACTTGTCCCATGCTCCTAGCATGCACACAATGTTTACCTATGGTTCTTACTTTGTGAAATAGATCACATTGAACACATTTCCAATCATTCTCATTTCACAACTCCAAATCCTTTTTCCATAAGTGAAATAATATTAAATTCTTGCTACTTATAGAATATGCTAGATTCTAACATTTTATGCAATGATCCTTTCGTAATATCACTGCACCAAAGTCACAAAGACTATTGCCAATGATATTACAAAGTTCTCTATCGGAAATTGTTACAATACAAATCCTATGATGTCTCTCACTCAAAGTACTTTCCTTTGGACATCCTTTTTCATAAAAGTTTCTAATCTAGTCATAGATTTTCAGTATTCAATTCCCAATATGGACATGTTTCCATATTTTCCATATGACAACTCATTCTTGATAGAATCTTATCTATTCATAATAATGTCGATATGGTCCATCCAATATGGAAACATTTCCATATTTTCCAATACTATACTTCCAACTACTCACAAGCGACCAATCCTCGGCGAACTTTGGATTGTCCTTTGATAGTTGTTTAATTATCTTAGTCAAAACCGATTCTTGTCCTTTTTCCCTCTAAATGCGCTAGACATTTGGAAAAATTTAGAATGGTCAAATATTATAGCCTATGCAATCGATCCTATACCCGAAGCGTACGGGACACAATTCATAAAGATTTGATACTTCATCAATCTTTTGCCATGATATTTTATTTGCTATGTTCTCAAAATTCGAATTGTGAAGAGGAATGCCGTAATCATAATCGAAATTTTAAGAACACACTATGTACATTTGACTAAATTTATTAACATTCCGCAACCTAAGCCTTTAGATTTGAAATGAAGCATAATATTCTCTCCCTTAATTATAGCAAAACAACTTTACAACACTTACGACTTTGCAAGGTATAACTCTTGTTTTTCTATAATTAATATTGCTAACTTGCAATACTTGTCATAATAATCATACAATCATAACATTTATGCTCCCATTATCATGATGATTATTATAAACATAACACTTATGCTCCCACTAGCTTTGACATGTATTCAGAAACAGCTTAACTTTCAAAGAAACAATGCTTATTGAATTTCTTAAGTTCATGTTTCTAATACTTAGTGCTTTGATAGTCTTTTATCAAGGCTTCTTGAACTTATACACCTTTGCCTTAGATATTTCATATGTGTGTGTAAACAAATGCCAAACCTCACAATTCAAATTATGGAAAGGGATACCGTAACCATAATCGAATTCGAGAATGCAATTTTACAATCACTATCTTCTTAAAATCTTTCTTAGTGAAAGCATTTCCTCACAATCATTTTCATGAAGGAGGAAATCTTATGACACTTAGATTTAAACGGTGTATTTGTTCCTATCCATGTGAATTTGTCAAAACCAAAGTTTACGACAAATTCAGACTCATATGGATTGAACTTTCTTGATCTCGATTTCTTGCCTTTTGGTAGCACAGCTGCCCACCATGTCTTCCAAGTAGTTAAGCAGCTCACATTTTCTTATCAATGTACTTTCCATTGATCAAGGTCCTTGCCTTTTATGCATTCAAATGAGAACTCATAGGACTCACATGCATAATTAACTCAATTGGAACGACACAGAAATAAAATAATGTCAACACGATAGGTTGTAAACCTCAACTCGTGTCCTAGTGATGATCGATAAGGTTTATTTGAATTGTTCTTGAAACCTTTCAAGACAATTAAGACTCCCACTTACTCCTTGACATATAGGATTCTCTTGTCAATAACCATTTCTTGACAAACAAATATTCAAGAGTTAGCGTAGTTTTTATCAAAACATTTCATAAATTGGTCTTAGTTGGTCTTTGTCTTATCCAAGACATCACAACTTTCCATATTTGATGAATGCTATAAACCTTCTTAATACTTATCACTCAATGTCGCAATCTTAACTCTAATACTTGTTTTGGAATGAAGTATGATTGACTTCTTGATTTAACCATTTCTTCAATTCTTGATTCCTCTTCTTAGACATACAATTGTACTAAGACTCACTTAGAGGATCAATTGAGATATGGTTCTTAATCACTAAGACCTATCATAAAACATAAAAGGTACTCTCCCATCTTCTTAGAATGGAGAAACTTTTATCTTTCTGCCTACTTGATTCTTCTTATTCGTTCTGCTATTGATTTAAACTTTTTCAATCAATTCAGAATCACACTTAATCTTATAAGTATAATCATATTTACTAAACCTTTACTAAATCATGACGAATATCTTTATTATTCTTGTGGTGGACTTGATCAGCACACAACTTTGTGTACCCGATCTCCTAGTCCTTCACTTGACACTTTGTCAATGAATTAGTCTAATTTCCAAAATATGAAATTTCTCATTCATCGTGCAACCAAGTTGCATGATTCCAAGTTTCTGTCCAATTGAAACTTGGGCGATGAGAAACTCTCCCTATTTGGTAAATTCTCGACTTTCCATAAATAACATAATAAGAACCAAATCCATTATTGCTAATATTCAAACATCAATTTTTTCATATACGCCATTGCAAGGATAAATAAATAATATAAAATCAAATTTTATTTATTGCGGAAAAATTTGTCCTTACAATGCAATTCATTGAAAAACTATGTTAATACATCTTTCTTAGCAATCTAATTCTAACTCTAAGTAGTAGCTCAAGAATCTAATCTTCGAGAAATGCGATCGAAATCCATTCCTTCACGGTTAGATTCTGCTCACTTCTTCCTTTAAGCTTCCTTTCTTTTCTTCGATCCTACAAAACATCAATTGTAATCTTATCACATTATGTATTAAGAATCTAGAATAGAAGCTTAAAAGAGTTAGTTAATGGATTTTACCTATATTAGAGCCATACGTTTCAACTCTCCCATCTCTTAGATCTCTTAGGTAAATGGGGCAGATTCGTCTCCAATGCCCTTTCTCTTGGCAATAAAAGCAAATTGACTCTTTTGGAACATGACATGGAACTACTTTAGACATTGCCTTTCTCTTATGATCAAACCTTTCGATCATAGCATGTCTTTCGTTTCCATTGTCTATATCCATAGAGGTCTTGAAGGCAGATTCACCAATCAACTTTTCTTTTCTATTGTGCCAAACCATTGCTGATTCAGCAGCAATAAGCATATAGGTGAGATCTATAAGGGTCACGTCGCGGTTCATCATATAGTACTCTCTTATGAACTCACTATATGAGTTAGGAAGTGAGCGAAGAACCTAATCAACAGCCATTTCCTCACAGACAACGGATCCCAACATTCTTAACCTATCAATGTGTGACTTCATCCCTAGGACGTGTGCACACACCGACTTTCCTTCTTTATGTTTACTTGCCAAAAGGGCTTGAGTGATCTTGAACTTTTCAAGCCTTCGAACTTGTGGGTTAGGGAGAACAATTGGAGGAGGTGGAGGATGTGAAGCATGATTTCTTGTTCCTCGATCAAATCGTGGAATATCATCTTCATGTGGAAAGCTTGTTCCACGGGATTTGGGAAGACCATAGTTGTCGAACTTCGACATCTACAAAACGGGAGAAAACAAATTCAAGTTAGTTGATTGATTGAGTCCTTAGTAAATCACCAAAATGAGATACTAAGGCTAGGACCCAACACAATATTCTACAACTCGGGAGAGGGATGCCGTAACCCAAATTGCAGAACATTTGAAGGTAAGTGAATGACGATTCACTGATTTCCACCATGAAAAACGAGAAAGAAATTTAAGTTTTAAATCTATGAAAACTCCTAGATCCTTTGAGATTCATTGAACATTTCAATGGCATGTTTAAATCTCGATATGCCCCTCTTGTTTGTGACTGGGATGCCGAGGATCACAAAGCGGGTGTGAATAACCATGCAAACTACATGGTGCCCCCACATGTTACAGTCACCTATTCGATGTGCCGGTAAACCACACACGCTCCATCGAACTATGACAAACATTGAGTCACCCTTTGCTACCTTTGCTTAGAACCATTTAGTGTGCCGGTAAACCACACACGCTCCACTAACGTCTTCGCAAGGGCACAAAGTGTAATTTCATGGAATTGCATCAATTCACTTTTGCCTAAGTAACTAAGATTGGGAATTTTATGAAAACATTTAGTTACTTTTGTAATTCATTATACTTATAATGGAAGGTTTTCGTCCTATCCTACCCGTTCGGCTAACGACCCTCCACTAGTCAAGAGTGCGGTGGGTAAGAGTGGATACCCATTCAATCGCCATTTTATAGGCAATTTCCTTAAACACCCCTTATAGACCAACTTCGTGAATGATGCCTACTAACGGTAAGACTGACTTTTACTCATACATATATATAATGTTAGACTTTTAATGTTATATATATAGTATAGGGTGTATTTTACACTTTTAAAATATTAGGTGGTCAAATTTAACAATTATACTTTTAATTCAATTAAATTTTGAACCAAAAACTTTATGGATTTACTAAATCTCTTTTAATTATACACCTTAATTAATTAATAAAACCATAAGGGTGTGATTTGAACTTTTTCAAAACAATACTAGGGTTTTAGAATTTAACATTCCTAATTAAACTTTTAATCAACTTTTAAATTCCAAAACTTGAGGGCAAGTTTTGAAACATTTCAAAACATTAGGGTTTAGAATTTAAATATACATCAAAATTAAACAATTAATCAAAATTTAAGTTCCAAAACTTGAGGGCAAGTTTTGAAACCTTTTTCAAAACATTAGGGTTTTAACTATTTAAATTTCAAAACAACAAAACTTTTGAGTTCAAATTTAAACTATAAAACCTAAAGGGGAAAATATGAAACTTTTCATAACACAAGGATCAAATAACAAATAATCTAAATTAACAAGTAATCACATAATTATCCATATTTGATTTATTTAATGATTTCTTGCAAAACAATTTATCAATTTAATCAAAATAATTAATCAATTATCACATAGGGAAACTAATATTTTATTAATTGATAAATATCTTCAATTAGATCAAGAATATAGTCAAATATATCATAAAATTGGATTTATATTGATCTAATATGATAAGGCAACTATCCTTAAGCAAAAACAGCAAGAAATCCCGGTTTTCCCTCCTTCTGACGAGCCGACTCGCCGAGTCTGGCGTGGACTCGTCGAGTCAGCATGGACTCGGCGAGTCCAGCCTCCAGAACCACAAAAATCGAATTTTTCAACCATATAATGCATCAATACAATAGAAACCAGTCTAGGCTCTGATACCACTGATGGGTTTTGGTCCTAAGAACATCCTATGTGCTCATACAAACCTTAATGCTTGGATCTAGGTTTCTCTATTGTACATGCAAGTTATCCAAGACTATAAACCCTAATTCTAGCATACAAGTAATCATATTAACATAAGAATAGGTTTAAGATATTACCTTGATTGTTATGTAGTAATAACAATCCCAAATCTCCTTGTATTGACTTTAGAAAGCCTAGAGTCACAAAAGTCACTCCTCTAATGGTTCACTGATGTGCACAAAAGTACCCATTAATTTTAATATTTATAACCTAACAAACTTAGACTATCTATGCACTTATAGGCAGTGTACCTAGTCAGATTACAGTATAGCTTAGGTAAGTCGGGTGTCGATCACAGGGAACGGTGGATTAATTTATTATATTTGATTATAGGTTACATGTTAAACGAAAATAATAAAATGGTTTAATAAATCAATTAACAACTCTCGATAAACTAACAGGAAAGCAAATCTCTTCAGGTACTTTGGTTTAGATAAATTACACCTTAAAACATAGACAATTGCATACACAAATTCATTTATTCAATGTTCACCGATTCCTAAAATGATTAGATTCGCGTTCACTATAACTAATCCTTTAGCAAACAAGTCAATTCAAACAGTGATCAGTTGATTAAACTAACATGCTTCCTAGTGTTTAGTTCGTATCAAGCAAGACTTGTAAATATAGTTAATCAATGTAGACATTTAATCAACCTCTTGTTGATGGTCATCAAACAATGCTCACACATTAACTTACTTATTCTCAAATTAATCCTAGTTTCACATTCGTTATTTCTAGTCTTATAATCTCGATGGTCATCAAAAATCATAAGAGACAAGCAAACCAAGCAGATGTTCAAGCAACTCAATTCACTTAACAACTAACAGAAAATAATCATTAACACATGAGGATCTTTTAACAAGCTTGGCAAGATAAATTAAACACAAATAAACTATTTAATATAGCAATTAGTCTAATAATCAAAGCTTCATTCAATCATAAACACAAAGTAAAAGGTTTTTACACCTAAATCAGAAACTAAATACAGAAAAGTACCACCATAGAATGCTAAACATGGTCACGTCAGCAAACCATATGATAATCAACATGTATCCGCTCTCCAATCCTTCCGATTTCCGCTTCCGTTAGCTTAACGGCCTTCCGGCCGCCTTCTAGACCCTCAAAACGGCTTAACAGAAGTTAATTATCGACTAAATTAGGTTAGAAGTCGAATCCCCCTCTCTGGTTAGCTATAAATCGACATTTATAATCTTTATGACCGACCTAAGTACGCTGGGCGTACTTAGAATTACGCAGCGCGTACTCAAGATAATCACGCGATCAAGTATATCTGTTGCAAGCAGGTACGCGGGGCGTAACCTTAAGGTACGCGGGGCGTAACCGCTACCTCAGCACCATTTTGTTTCTTTTAGCTTCTAAACCCGGTTTCCGCTTCAGTCTTTTCTTTTATGCTTTATCGGCAACGAATAGCTGCAAAACATAATTCAAAGCATTATGAGTACTTTTTAGTTCTAAAATAGAATAAATAAGGCCAAAATATTAAGATAAAGTGCATAAAAATATATATAAAAATACACATATCAAAATACCCCACACTTAGCCTTTGCTTGCCCCAAGCAAATTTACTTTTATTTTACCAATATCGCACTAAACAATCCATTTAAAACTCAGCCATTATGCCAAAACCTCAACGCGTACATTTGTGTCTACTATTTTCCTAAAGTACCCCCCCATATTTTAAATACTCACAATCTTCATAAACACTCGCCCACTTTTTCCGAACAATGCTCATTTTATGCAACCCTCCGAATCCATCCGCAGAAAACCTCCTAACCTCAAGGTATTTTTAGTTGAGCAACCTAAGCATACATATTCTAGAAAATTACAACTTTCCGATACCACTATGGAGCTTTATTTGAATTCTTCATTTCTTTGGCATTTTGATCTTTGATTTCTTTGAATTCAACACCTTATTTGAATTGATTTCTGGTATCTTCAACTTTTTGAATTTCTTCAGAATTTTGATCTTTTGATCTTTACTTTATTTGCTCCAAAATTCAACTTTTTTCGTAATTCTCTTTTCTTTCTTTTTTTTTTTTTTTCACATGTAACTCACTTTTTTCACTCAAACCCTACATGCTTAAGCAGAGGCGCTCAACCTCAACCTTTATTGGTTAATGATAATAATTTTCCTGGATACATTTCAGGTTTAGGCTGCTAAACCTATTGCATTCCTCAAACCAAGCGGGGTTGTGTTTTTGTTCCATGATTTCACTAAAATAAGGGAGGCCACAAATGCACTATAACGTATATTGGCTCAACTAAACATTTGAGTTCTTATCGGATCATTTCATACAATATTAGCAGAATTTAAATTATCACTAGATTTTTTAAACTATTATTTCAAGTTTTAAAATTTTTAAATTTCCTAAATTCTAGCAATTTCATTTTTTTTTTCTTAATTTTAATTTACTTTTACCGATCCCCTACCCCACACTTATTTCATACAATGCCCTCATTGTATGCTAAAACGAATTAAGAACATAAAAAGGGAGAAAAAGGAACAGACTCCCCTGGGTAGTTGTGGCGAGATCGAATGGGGCTGCTACAAGTTGCTTCAAATTTTGCCGAAAGACTGAAAACTGGAACTGCTGCCTCTGAATTTGCCGAAAAATAAAATCAAGACCGCCATCTTCAAAAATGTGGTGCAAAATATTGCAAATAAATGCAAAGTATAGTAACCATGACGTGGGAAAGTGTCGACCACGTCGTCTCGTCAAGAATGACATCCTCTACTCGCGATGAAAAATCCCCCATAACATAGGAAAGTGTCAACCATGTCGTGGCAGCCGGGACGATACTTCTTCCTCGCGTCGAAATAAAACTCTATAGTATGGGAACTGCTCATCCATATCATAAGAGTCAAAACATCGTAATAATGCCAATCTTCAAAACGATCGCTCATGAAATAAATATGCACCCCACACTTATGACAAATCGTGAGTCTCGACTATAATCTTCAACTCTCATACCGCTCTCTCTAGCAACAGTCGGACCTAGCTGCTGAACTTACTGCCAGCTTCCTAAGGGCGAAAATTCTGCAGAAATCTAAACAACCAAAGAGCATCAACATGGAAAACAAACTAAATCAAACTAAATCAAAGTTTAATTACATACCAAATACTAAAAACTAAACTAAATTAAAAATAACAAAAAACAAATAAAACAAAATAAAAAGGATCACTCGTCATCTCCATCATCATGTGGCTGTGTCCCAGAAGTACCGGCCCCATCAAATCGTGACTGGAATGGTGGTGGAAAGGGAACCGAATACTGAAACCCCTGATGGGCAAAGAATGCGTTCAACGCATTCCCATACCACCGCTGTTGCATGTCCACATGTGCAACATACTCGCTAAGACGATCAATGCCCTGAGCCAGATAGCGCATATCAATCTCCCGCTCAGGTCCCTGCTGCGCTCCTCGAGGAGCAGGTCGACGCCGCTGGACCCGTCTCGGTTGTGGCTCGGCAGCACCCTCCTCATCTGCCTCATCATCTGCTCGAACTCTCAAAGCACCATCACCACCCCGCTCTAATACGCGCATCGACTCCAATAGCTGAAGACTCATCGGCCTCATGTCGTGAAACACCATCGATCTCGTGATCTCACGTGTCATCAACTGGTATGATCGAGCTAACCGTGTGATAAAATGCCCTCCGCATATCGGGCTATCTCCCCGAAGTCCCCTGGCCCTCCGTCCCAAGTATGCAGCTAAAGCAACTGGAAGGTTCAGGTGCCTCCCTGGAGTAACTAGTGCCCATAGGAAATACAGGTCTGTCGAAGGCACTCTCTCACTATTCTTGTGATGCGTGAGAGACATAGAAATCAACCGGTGCAACATTCGGTATGTAGTGGACCGAATCATCCCCCCTCGAGCTGTAGATGGTGTATACACTCCTCCTGTAATCTCGGCCCAAAATGTGTTCTCATTATAGTCCGCTGGCCGTTCCGTGAGACAGTCAGCAAGGAATGTCGGGAAGTGGACACTCCTCGTCTCGTCGGCTGTGTAAATACCCACCCGAGTCGCGAGCTCTATCACGCTGCATTCCCGGCTCACTCCTCCCAGTCTGAAAGCAAAGGCTGTCCTGTCATCGAGTGGCTTCCTAGGATCATAGGAAACTGTAGCGTAGAACTCCAACAAAAACTCCCGATACACAGGCTCCTGGATCCTGAACAAACGTGCCCATCCCTGACACACAAACAATTCCACACCACTCGCGTCCGAGTGTGTAAATTGCAAAAACTCCTGGATCAATGCAGCAAGTCCAGTCCTGGTAGCCAACTCCCAATCAAATGAGGGTGCAATGTCAATCTCCTTTGTGAGAAGCAAGCTCAAGTTGGTGACATAACGCGCCCTGGTAGCATCGTTCAGCGTTTGCGGAAATTGTAAAAAGCGATGATCGGTCACATCCTCGGGAGGATTGGTTCTTTGCGCCCTTCGAGCCATAATCTGCACACATTAACACAAAACACAAAACCAAACCAAATATCACAGCATTAATAGATTTTTAAACCAAAAAAAATGGAGCTGGATAAGGGCAGTACGCTGGGCGTACGTCCAGCGTACGCTGGGCGTACGTCCAGATGCACGAATCTGTGTTGGTTCCTTTTTTGCTTGTTCCCTACTCATATTCAAACTTAAAAATCAACACAGCAGGGGCAACAGAATTTTAAAATGTCGTGGTCCACAGGCTGTAAGATAGAATCGGGACCATCTTTAGAATTCCATTCCCATAATCTCGTAACTATTTAAAATTAACAACCACTTAATCAGGGAAACTGCATAAAGTAGTCAAAGAACTCGAAATCAGCCAAGAACTCGAAGTCAGCAGGTTATGCATGGCGTCGTCCCTGAGGTCAAATCGATGGTTGTGGGACGGGATTAAGACGAAATTAAGCTCGAGGGTTTAATGTATTAAACGAAATCGGTCCATTCAAGCCCTATTCAACACATACATTTGCAAAATCGGCCCTAATTCGAAAAATATATAAACCCTAGATTTCAAGCAAAAGCTAAATGCAGCTTATTCCTTTGAATTAAACACAAATCCAAGCTATTGAGTATCCTAAATACTTACTTGTGTGGTGGATTTAACAAGAAACGAGAGAGAATCGAAAATGTTGAGGAGAGCTCGGCCGTCACAGTGTATGCGCGAGAGTAGAAGAGGGAAAAGAATAAAGAAGAAGTCAAAGGGTCAAAAGATATACCTGGTCGCCGTGTTACGCGGGGCGTAACTCAAGAGTACGCGGGGCGTACCTCAACCCCCTGAAATGTTCATTCGCGATTCGGGGCTCATTACGCATGGCGTAATATAACTTACGCGGGGCGTAGTTTTGAAAATTTCCTTTTTCTTTAATTTAACTTCCTTTTCTTTTTAATTATTTAATCTAGGGGACTTGAAACTTATTTATTTTTTTCCTTTTTAATTTCTTAAGCTAATGATGACTTCACGATGAGTGATAAAAAAAAAAAAAAAACGGAGATGTCATAATCACTTATCTTTGTCAAGATCAAACAACAATGGTTGATCAAAAACCTTTGCATGCAAGAATTGGTTTGCGAAAACACCCACTTTCGGGACCCGTTAGAATATTTTCTTTGTTTTCCTTGCACCTTTAACTAGAAGCGGAACAAGAAGTGACCTAACTAGTCAAGAACAGCAAGAGCTCGGTCTTCCACTTAACCACCACAATACGCCTTGCTATACTACGCCTCATGGATTGAGTTGGACAAATCAACAAAGTAGTAGGCTAAGAAGGTCAAGAATTCCCTAATCGCTTTCATTCTCGAAACCCATGCAGAAAGTAAAGTCAAGCAATGTGTACAATCCCAAATTCCTGCAAAATAAAAACAAGAACCTTCCCGACAAGTGAAATGATATCATCGAAAATCAAACTAAAAATAAAAACTAAAAATAAAAACTAACTAAAAACAAATAACGAATAATCAAATAAAATAAATTAATGACAAGCCGCTCCCCGGCAACGGCGCCAAAAACTTGATGTGCACAAAAGTACCCATTAATTTTAATATTTATAACCTAACAAACTTAGACTATCTATGCACTTATAGGCAGTGTACCTAGTCAGATTACAGTATAACTTAGGTAAGTCGGGTGTCGATCACAGGGAACGGTGGATTAATTTATTATATTTGATTATAGGTTACAGGTTACACGAAAATAATAAAATGGTTTAATAAATCAATTAACAACTCTCGATAAACTAACAGGAAAGCAAATCTCTTCAGGTACTTTGGTTTAGATAAATTACACCTTAAAACATAGACAATTGCATACACAAATTCATTTATTCAATGTTCACCGATTCCTAAAATGATTAGATTCGCGTTCACTATAACTAATCCTTTAGCAAACAAGTCAATTCAAACAGTGATCATTTGATTAAACTAACATGCTTCCTAGTGTTTAGTTCGTATCAAGCAAGACTTGTAAATATAGTTAATCAATGTAGACATTTAATCAACCTCTTGTTGATGGTCATCAAACAATGCTCACACATTAACTTACTTATTCTCAAATTAATCCTAGTTTCACATTCGTTATTTCTAGTCTTATAATCTCGATGGTCATCAAAAATCATAAGAGACAAGCAAACCAAGCAGATGTTCAAGCAACTCAATTCACTTAACAACTAACAGAAAATAATCATTAACACATGAGGATCTTTTAACAAGCTTGGCAAGATAAATTAAACACAAATAAACTATTTAATATAGCAATTAGTCTAATAATCAAAGCTTCATTCAATCATAAACACAAAGTAAAAGGTTTTTACACCTAAATCAGAAACTAAATACAGAAAAGTACCACCATAGAATGCTAAACATGGTCACGTCAGCAAACCATATGATAATCAACATGTATCCGCTCTCCAATCCTTCCGATTTCCGCTTCCGTTAGCTTAACGGCCTTCCGGCCGCCTTCTAGACCCTCAAAACGGCTTAACAGAAGTTAATTATCGACTAAATTAGGTTAGAAGTCGAATCCCCCTCTCTGGTTAGCTATAAATCGACATTTATAATCTTTATGACCGACCTAAGTACGCTGGGCGTACTTAGAATTACGCAGCGCGTACTCAAGATAATCACGCGATCAAGTATATCTGTTGCAAGCAGGTATGCGGGGCGTAACCTTAAGGTACGCGGGGCGTAACCGCTACCTCAGCACCATTTTGTTTCTTTTAGCTTCTAAACCCGGTTTCCGCTTCAGTCTTTTCTTTTATGCTTTATCGGCAACGAATAGCTGCAAAACATAATTCAAAGCATTATGAGTACTTTTTAGTTCTAAAATAGAATAAATAAGGCCAAAATATTAAGATAAAGTGCATAAAAATATATATAAAAATACACATATCATTCACAAACACCATAAGCAAGAGGATGAAGAGGAGAGAGGATGGAGGCTGCCATAAAACGTGTGAAACCCTAGAATGAAGCTTCCCCACGTTTTTGGGTCATAAGGGTCTTATATATAGTGAGGCTATTAGGGCTATCTAACAAGGAAACCCTAATTTGGATGCTTAAGCCCTAAGCAACCCATGGATCCCTTTCCTTAAGGCCTTGGACGATTTCGTTATAGGTTTCCCCATAGAATTCGTCCACTCCTTAATATAAGGCAATCCATGGCCCAAATTGCAATTATCTTATAATTACAATTCCAGTCCCTTAAGTTTAATTAATCTCTTTTAGTCACAAAACTAATTACCAATTAATTATTGACTAATATTAATTAAACAATATGATTTCTCCTTTAATATATTATTCCCATAATATATTAATAAACCATATTTAATCCTTTCTCTCCATAATTCATCCTATCAAGTTGCTTTGGTGAAGGCAACCCAAAAGGACCATGCACCATCGGGTCAAGTACATACCAAAATAGTTATGGACTTAGACACTAATCCAACAAAGACTTCCTATAAGCAACATGAAGCCAAACTAGACAAAGGGACCTCATTTTTATAATTTGAAGCCCTTCCTAGGGTCTGAAAGGACAACTCAAAACGTCCAAGACAACTCATGCACAATATTGGGACTTTTGGGTCAAGAAGAGTACCAAAAAGCTATCGAAACAAGATCTATACAATACAAGCACAAAGGCAGAAGCTTTTTACCTTCTGGAGCTTCTAAATGACAAGATGATCTCAAATCTACAAGCTTGCTCCACTCTCCAAACACCTTGATGCAACTTCTTCTCCTTCAACCACACAAGAAACACACTCTTAGCTCTCTCACACACACAAAATAGAAGCAAGGGTATCTAAGAAACGATCTCAGGACTTGGAGGCTGAAATTATGGGGGTAAACGGTCCATAATGGGGTTTAAATACCCAACAAACCCTAAATGTTAGGGTTGCACTCGGACATACATACGTCCTGCATACTCATATGTACGCCTAGCGTACTCCCCCTTCGACCAAAATTATCAATTTACCCCTCTGGCCTCTTAGGGCTAAATTCAACCAATTTCAATGACCAATCATGACATATTAATTTACTGAAGGAAGGATTTGAAAATACCTGTAAACATGGGATGTTACAACTCTCCCCCAATCAAACTAGACTTTGTCCTCGAAGTCTGCTGCAGCAAACAAATCCGAATAATGCTCCCGCATCTTGGCCTCCGGCTCCCAAGTCCACTCGGATCCCCTATGATGTTGCTATTGTACCTTCACTAAAGGTACCTCCTTTCTACGCAAAACCTTCACCTTCCTTTCTAGAATAGGTACCGGCCTCTCAACATAGTTCAGACGCTCATCAACCTGAACATCATCCAAAAATATCACTGCATCCTCGTTTAAAATGCACTTCCGCAACTACGATACGTGGAAAGTGCTTTGGATCTGACTGAGCTCCTCCGGAAGATCCAATCTATAAGCAACCTTTCCAACCCTAGCGATGATCCAGAATGGTCCATTAAATTGGGGCCCAACTTCCCCCTCTTCCTGAAGCGAATCACAACTTTCCAAGGTGAGACCTTCAGCAACACCATGTCACCGACCTGAAACTCCAACTCAGATCGACACCGGTCGACATAACTCTTTTGCCGACTCTGAGCAGTCTGCAACCGCTGCCTGATCTGCTGAATCATCTTCGTAGTCTACAGAACCACCTCGGTCTAACCCATGACCCTGTGACCAACCTCGCCCCAATAGACTATGGTACGACACCTCCGCCCGTACAACAACTCAAAAGGCAGAGCACCAATACAGGAGTAGAAACTGTTGTTGTTGGAGAACTCCGCAGGAGGTAGGTAGGAGTCCCAACTCTCACCAAAATCAATAACACAAGCGTGCAACATATCCTCGAGAGCCTGAATGGTCCGCTCACTCTGGTCTTCGGTCTATGGATGATATGTTGTGTTGAAATGCAGCCTCATGCCCAGTTCCTCATGGAACTTCTGCCAGAAACGGGAGGTGAACCGAACATCACGATCTAACACAATAGAGACCTGAACCCCATGGCAAGCAACGATCTCGCGGATATACACATCGGCTAACTTCTCGGCCGATGAACTCTACCGAATTTCCATAAAATGGCCACTCTTGGTCAATCGATCCACGATAACCCAAATAACGTCAGAACCCCTTGTCATCTTCGGCAACTTGGTGATAAAATCCATCGAAATATGTTCCCATTTCTACATGTGAACCTCCAGGGGCTGCAACTTTCCATGCGGCCTCTGGTGTTCGACCTTGATCATCCTGCAAGTCAAGCATCTCTCAACATACCAAGTGACCTCTCTCTTCATGCATGACTACTAATAACTCAATATTAGATCCCGATACATCTTGGTGGCCCCCGAATGGATAGAAAAACAAGACTTATGAGCCTCCTCCAACACGATCTGTCTGACCCCACCAGATAGAGGAACCCACACCCGAACACAACGGGTCAACAATGCACGAATATCCGACATAAAGCTAGTGATCTCACCCCTGATCCTCTCAATCTTCTAATTCTACTCTCAGAAACCCTCAGTTTAAGCCTCCCTAATCATGCCCACAAGTGGAGAATCCATGGATATCCTTATGCACGCCACCTCAATGGAAGATCCAGCCTACTTATGGCTCAAGGCATCCGCTACCATGTTCGCTTTACCCGGATGGTAAAGGATCTCACAATCATAATCCTTGGCTACATCTAACCACCTGTGTTGCCTCATGTTCAGGTTCGGCTGATCCATAATATGCATCAAACTCTTGTGATCCGTGTAGATGGTACAATGGGCCCTATAAAGGTAATGCCTCCAAATCTTGAGAGCAAAAACCACCGATCCCAACTCAAGATCATGCGTGGGATATCTGGCCTCATGCGACTTCAGCTGCCGCGAAGCATAAGCTATCACTCGCCCCCTCTGCATGAGAACTGCTCCCAAACTGGTGATGGATGCATCACAAAAACTACAAAATCCTCAATTCCCTCTGGGAGGGTCAAGACTGGGGCCTCGGAAAGTCTTTGCAGAAGGATCTCAAATGTTGACTGCTGCTCAAGGCCCCACCAAAAATCCACCCCCTTCCTCGTCAGACGATTGAGAGGGTACTATAATTTTGGAGAAATCCTAAATGAATCTTCGGCAATACCCTGCCAATCCCAGGAAACTCCTTATATCCGAGGGAGACCTCGGAACCTCCCACTACATCACCACCTTGATTTTGGCCGGATTGACCAAAATCCCATCTTGGTTAACGAGGTGTCCAAGGAACTGAACCTCTCGTAACCAGAACTCGCACTTCGAGAACTTAGCATAAAGTCGTTCTCGCCTCAAAACCCCTACGAGCTTGCGAAGGTACTCCTAATGATGCTCTCTGGTCTTGGAATATACCAAGATATCATCAATAAACACGATAACTGATTGATCGAGCAACGGCCTGCATACTCGATTCATCAAATCCATAAATACTGTAGGCACATTGGTGAGCCCGAATGGCATGACCACGAACTCATAATGCTCATAACGAGTCTAGAACGCGGTCTTCTCCACGTCCTCCTCCCTCACCCTGACCTGATGGTACCCAGACCTCAGATCTATCTTGGAGAACAAATATGCGCCCTACAACTGATCAAAAAGATCATCAATCCGTGGAAGGGGATAACAGTTCATCACCGTCAACTTGTTCAGCTCCCTATCATCGATGCACATCCGATGTGAACCATCCTTCTTTTTGACGAAAAGAATCGGTGCTCCCCACGGAGAGCTGCTTGGAAAGATGAACTTCTTGCCAAGCAGCTCCTGTAGCTGAGATGATCGCTCCTGCATCTCAAGTGGTGCCAATCGATATGACGCCTTGGCAATAGGGGCTGCACCTAGCACAAGATCGATCCTAAACTTGACCTGCCTCTCAGGAGGCACACCGGGTAACTCCTCCGGGAATACATCGGTGAACTCCCTGACAAGCAGAACATCAGCCACTGACACCTGACCCCCAACTCACGTATTCACCATATAAGCCAAATAACCAGCACACCCGTTCTGAATATACTGTCGACCCCTGGTTGCCGAACAAAACCCTGAACCCAATCTGGTGCCCTCTCCATAAATAACCTGTTCTCCCCCACTCGGGCTTCGAACTACCACACGCTGGCCCTTGCAGTCGATCATGGCACCGAAACGGATCAGCCAGTCCATACCCACGATCATACAGACATCCCCCATAGGAATCGGAATCAAATTTATCGGAAAGGACACCCCCAAGATCTCAAGAACACATCCCTAATAAACAGAAGAAGGAGAAACCCCGTGTTCATTGGCGATAGAAACTCGCAATGGACACTCCAACTCCCCCTTGGGCAAAGCAAACACTCTACTGAAGGACCGAGAAACAAAAGACTGACTCACACCTGAGTCAAACAACACTAAAGCATACAAGGAGTTCACTAGGAACATACTTAACATAGGTACCAACGTATGAGCATAAAATAAACATAATCAATAAGATAAGGGATAGAAACATACCAGTCACAACATCTGGTGCTATCCTGGCCTCCTCGGCAGTGAGCTGGAAAGTGTGACCTCAAACCCTTGGGGCTTCGCCCTGCCCTGACTCCCGCCAGTGATCCTCAATGTAGTTGGCGCGGGAGCCTCCGCCGGCTTGGCGGCGAGCAACTGACAGTTGACCTTCATGTAGCCAACCTGATTGCAATGGTAACAGATCCTCATACTCAAAACCGGGGAGGACTGGCAGCAGTCCCTCGCATAGTGCCCTTCCTTGCCACATTTGTGGCACCCACTACCACATCGACATGTGTAACACCCGTGTTTCTGGGCTAAAGCATTAATAATGGTGTAATAGTCTAGGTCAACCTTTGTAACTCATTTTGAAGTAATAAAGCGGAATTATGTGAATATTATGTGAAATATGTGCTTATTTGCTTAATTATTATGATTTATTTAATTAATAATAAAAATAAGCATTGAAAATAAATATTAGATAAAGCCGATATCCTTTAAGAAAGTTGTAGTGGCCGAAACAAGGACTCCGTAGATATAAAGAACGCTGAAATCCGAGTTATAACAAAGAAGTTATGAACCCTCGAAGTTTCACGACGGAACCGACACGGCACCGGGAAGCGTAAAAAGTGAATTTACGATAAAGTGCCTTTTAGCCTTAGCAATGTAGATGAAACTCGTAGTGTTCGTTAAACTAAGATCGTACATAAAAAGAACGCCCAAATCTGACTTCGTATGAGGAAGTTATGATTTTTCTAAGTTTTAGCTTAGCAGTAGACAACTAAAACCTCGAATTTAAGATCGAACGATATTTAGCCGACACAACCTAAACGAGAATCGAAGGTCTGATCAATAGTGGTACAACGGTAAAAAGACAGACAAAAACGAATGTCGGATGAAGAAGTTATGAATTTTTAACGGATTTTCCTGTCCCGGTCTGTTAAAAATAATAATAAAAAAATAAAGTCAAAATTAGCCGACGGAGTCTAAACGAAAGTTGTAGAGCATAACTTCACCTACGGGTGCATATAAAGAACGTCAAAAACGGAGCCCGTATGTGAAAGTTATGGATTTTAGAAGTTTGGGAAACAAAAACCGAGAAAAATCATCAAAACCGAGGAATTTCGCATGGCTGGGGTTCGGCTACATCACCCTCACCCGCAAAGCGCCCCGTGTCCAATGCTGATGATGAGTCCGAAGCATGGCCAAGTCCGGATCCAACGCGTGTTCGCCATCTGTCTCACTCTCGCCTAACTAGCCTCGTGGCCTCGCCTCGCATCGCCACCTGCCCTTCGCGTGTCCGAATCTCGCACGAGCCACGTCTCCCCTCCGATCCGAGCCTCGCAGCTGCTACGTGGAGTCTTCTCAGCCATTCAAACTTCAGTCTCGCACCCTATAAGTAGGGGGTTGCAAGATTTGCCGGCTAGAATGAGAAATTTGACATTTTCACCCCTTTATCAATATTTTTATCATTTTGACTTCCCCCGAAGCCCCGATATCATTTTCAACACCCGAAACACATCCCGAAGTGCCCAAAGACCTGAAAAATTTTATCTTTTCGGTTTTGAAGCTTCAACCTCGCAGAGCCTGGTTTTTCATTAAAGCCCCCGGTTTTATCAGAAACGATCATTTTAAGAAACAAAGTGCTGCCCGATTATCAATAAATCAAGTGAGTGTATAGTCACTTTCATCTTACACATAGATATGAAGTATATTATACAATTACGTGCTATGTGTATATATATTGATTATTTATTTGAGATGGTTGTTGAATGAATGTTTTATACAAGTTTTAAAATGATTTAAACTGTATATATATTTTATCTACAAATATGTTGGGTATAACATGGGTAGATGAAATAGTTGCTGTGGGATAAAATGATGAGAGATCTTGATGTTGTTGTTGTTCCAGTCATCTAGCGGAGTATGGATGACGACCACGGACTCTTCTAGACAGTCCAATGGAACGCTAGCAGGCTCGCAACCTATAGGTGTTTGTAGGCTTGATGTTCACTGATGTACTCCATCCCCCTCATGGTTGCCTTACAGACATATATGGCTGAGGAATCTCCTTAGCAGTAAAATCTATCCCGATGATAAAATCCTTAGACTAGGTCCCTTGTATAGGTGTTTAGGGATGTAAAGTGAGGATAACGGGAATGGGTAATCAGGGTTATGGTTGGTTTGATGAAATTAATAAATTTATTGTTGGCCGATGAAATTAATAAATTTATTATTATTTGTGGGTTGAAATATGCTCAGCAGGCTCCCAAGCCTGACCCACTCAGCTTTCTATTTTACAGGTAGTGGAACCAGAGCATAATTTGGATGAGGATGAGGGATTTTTGGATTATAGGCCAGTAGTTGTAAATAACTGTTGTAAGGCTTATAATGTACTGTTTATGCTTTTGATCTGTATCGAACACGACACCCCGAGTCTTTTTAATTAAACACATTTCTATGGAAATGCTTTGATAAATCTTTATCATATTTTTTCTTGGGAAAAAATTCCGCAACACTTTTAATCAAAGGATTACTCTGATTTTATTATAAAAGCATAAACTAAATCGGTCTTTTCTGGCCGTGAAATTGGGGATGTCACAACATGCTCCGACATGAACCTTCTCGCACTTCCCATAAGTGCGGATGTGCTGACCTCCAAAACTAGAATCGACAACCTTGAAAAGCTTAGGTGCCGGCTACGACTGTGTCAAGGCCTGCATCTGCTCTCTCAACTACATCTCAATCTCAAGCACATGCCACCTGGCGGCCTGTTGTTACTCCAACAAAGTTTCACACCGCTGAGTAGAAACAAACTGCATGATGTTCGTGTTGAGCATGCTTAGATAACGGGTCATCTAAGCCTGCTCAGAAGCAAACTCAGGGAAGAACATCGCCTTCTTAGTAAACATCCGGGTGATCTCCGTTACCGACTCCGATCCTTGCCTTAGGTCTAAAAACTCCTGAGCCAACCTCTCCCACTCGACTCGTGGAATGTGGCGAGTGTGAAACATATCCTTGAACTGATCCCAAGATACTGCATCCCTCTGCTCATCAGAGTATGATCCCCTAACAAGCCTTTATCAATCCTTCGCACCAAACCTCAGGAGGTTCAGAACGCCCCTAACAAGCCTTTATCCCTCCACATCAGATAGCCACCTCATGGACACGATCAGGTACTGAACTCCATCAAAAGTCGGGGGCTTCATATTATCAAAGTCCCGATACTGAAAGGCCCGACATGTCCCCACACCTGCAATCGCCACGGCTGCGGAAGCTGCTGCAGCAGCCGTCTCATCAATGGCTGCGTAGCGATCATCAAAGAACTCCATCACCGCGGCCTTGATAGACCTGAACATCTCCAGAATCTGACCCCAGACAATAGCAACCACCTCCTCATGGATGATCTCCTTGACATGGTCCTATGACAGGGCTGGCCCACCGTGATTGCCAGCTCCCGATCCCAACCCGGATCTGGTCTAGAATCGTCTCATAACCACCATACTAAAAATACATCAGGAAGATATCAGATAATACACAAAAATAACGGGGAACCAACTCCCAACGAAGCCCTAAGGGTTGTGACTTCCTTGATATGCATACGGGTCTTGTGCTTTCAGTAGTACGGGCCCATACTACCTTCCACACCTACCCGTGTTTTTTTCTCAAGGATCATCACAATACCCTAACAATACCCAAGCATAAATGAACACGCAGCCCTCACTCCTAGAGGAAAACTAACATCTCACTATTGGCCGACTGACCCCAACTCATCCATGAAACTTCTACCAACCCTGCAACACTCGTATATGCTAGCCATACATAACACTAGACCCTACATTCGAATATCTAATCCTTCCCCAAGCCCTTCATCAAACAAGAATAGGAAATAAGGCCAACCAAACATTCTCAGGCTATAGGATCTTAGTTATATATATATATATATATATATATATATATATATATATATATATATATATATATATATATATATATAGCCGTGATGCATAGACTAAGCAACTACAGTAATGAAGTCAATTCCATAACAGAAAAGATCCTAGGCTATTAGGCATCATATAATTAGGCAATTCTATCATGCAATTCATGAAGATCCCTAGCCTATCACTAGAATGTTGTTTTAGCTTATCACAATAACAAACAATAGTATGGTATTTTGGGGTCTACTTACTGGCTCCGGCTGATCGTACACATCACATCCTCCTTTAGTATTTTGAAAACCGTTTGAAAAACTATTTTGAAAATCTTTCCCTTAGTTTGAGACTGGATTCGCACGAGTGTTCCTCCAATTCACGCAAACCAAGGCTCCGATACCAACTTGTAACACTCATAAAAATTTTAAAATTTTAAAATTTTTACATAAAACCAAAAACCATCATTTATTACATATTGTTTTCAAAATGAGTTTCACATCACAGTTTTTCCCAAAAATCATAACACAAAACATGAGGAGGTGCATGATCAAACCTTCACCTTCCTGTGATCATCTGAAGTACCTGAAACATAACCAAAAACTATAAGCCCAAAGCTTAGTGAGTCTTCCCCAAAATACCACCACATAAACATAACAAATAACAACATGTATAATGAGGCTTCAGCTTGACTGGACCACCTCGCAGGGCCTTCAGCCTATCTGGAACGCTCCTGAGCCTTCGACATGACTAGACCGCCTTGCAGGGCCTACAACCTATCCAGACCACTCGTCGGGCCTTCGGCCTGACTGGACCGCCTCGTAGGCCTTCAGTCTATCCATACCGCCCTGGGTCTGTTAGCTTACAACACAAAGCAGGACCACCTCAACCCAACCGCACACATACATGTCGACACACACACACACACACATATATATATATTACATTTAAACACATAACCAGTCTACAGACAAACATGTAGATCTTACAGATTACTAAGCACGACATCATCCTATCTATCAGGATACAGATCTAACAGATCATAGCATCATAACAACAGTCTACTAGGATAAACATCCAACAATGGCCGACATTGGTGCCTTCGACCCATAAGTATAGTGAGGAAAACTCACCTCACACTGACGAATTAAACAGAACCTGCGGCTACGAGCTCATGAAAACCTCGAACTATCATAATAGATAAACCTCCAATTAATAATTGGATTTTCACCTTAAATCTCTTAACTCATAATTGTCCATTAGTTATTCCTTAACTGGGCTAAAGCCCAATCCAATCTTGATCCAAAAAGGTCCAAATATACAAGGCCCATAATTGGCCCAATTTTCCAAATTAGGCCCATCTCCCTAATAGACCATGTTAGGTGCATTTTATGCACCAATTTTGTAGTTTTATTCCATAAAAGTGCATTGTATTTAGGTTTAAACTCATGCATTTTGCGTCTTTTTCGGGATTTTTCATGAGGCAATTTCATTCACACATTTTTGTGATATTTTAGGGACTTTTGGAGGCAGGATCTTGTTTGAGGAGGTAAATAAGAGTTGCAGACAAAATTTCGGGACTTGTGGAACACCAAGGAGGAAGATATCAAAGAATTAAAGATTTTGGCTTTTCAGATATTTACACGGCCGTGTAAATGGAAGCCTTGTGTTTACACAAGCCGTGTAAACGAAGACTCTTGAGTGTTGTGCTTTTTTCGTTTATGCGAGCCGTGTAAACGACGATGTTAATTTACGCGGGCCGTATAAACGAAAATGTGGGTTTTAAAGCAGTTTTTCACCTTTCTTGAAAGGGGGAACCGGTTTTTTTACTTAGGGGGTCGATTTTTGGAGCAGAAAAGGAGATTTTCTTGAAGATTTTGAAGTTGATTAACACTTGGAAACATTTGATTTCATTTTGTAAGAACTTTAATTTCATTTTATGGATTTGTGATCTTGTTCTAGTCATGAGTGGCTAGAACCCTAGTTTCTCCAACTTCATGTCTTGACTTTTTAGTTGTGATTTCAATCATGTGATTTGATGTTTGCTTCCAATTCCTACCTAGTGAATTTGATTTTGTTTCAATTGAATGTTTGATTCTAATTGTGATTCTTATTGGCCATTTGAATTAGGGTTAGGTCATTCAAGTTATTTAATTGCAAAATCCGTAATTGTTTTGTGAATTGGACTAAGTAACAAACACTAAATTGATTTCCATTGAATGAATTTATTGTCAATCTTATTAACATACTCTTATGCTCCCGAGCTTGTGAGGAGTATTAAACATTCACATAAATCTTATTGCAACCTTTTGATTTCTATCTAAGAGCTTGTTTAGACTTAAATTAGAAGGCTAGGTTATTTTCAAAGAGCTTGTTTTGAATTTGACAACTTGGTGAATGGGAAGTGTTAAAGCTTGTTAACACTTTCAAGTAACAACTTATGTGGAATTGAGATATCATTTCATCCTTGGAATCGCATTGTTAAATTGTCTTGCATAGAGTTAGAGTTCTCATAAATCCTGAATTTGTTTCCTTTAATTCATCATTTACATATTGCTTTATCCTCTTGTTTAACCCCCCATTTATGTGACCATTATTGTACCTTCCGCAAAAAGGTATAAACATTTGTTCTGTGTCTTTGTGGGTTGACCCTGCTCATGGGTTTTAGCCATAAGAACTTTCCTATGTGTGCATGCAAAACCCTAATGCTTGGATCTAGGCTTTCTAATTAAACATGCTTTGAATCCAAGACTTCTAATGACTAATTAGGTATAAGAACAATACAAAATCAGATCTAGAAGTTTACCTTTGAATCTCTTGTTTGATCTTGTTGTCTTGGAGCTCTAGAGTCACAATTATCACTCCTCTAATGGCTTACAAACACCAAATAACAAAGAAGATGATTTGAGAGAGAGGAGAGGGATGAAATTCGGCCAGGGGTCTATTTATACTTGTAGACTCCTTAAGGGTTTCACCTTAAACCCTAGTTGGATAATCTTTCCTTAAAGCAATCCATATCCTTACCATAGATAGCCTTGGACGATTTTTTGAGCTATCCTTAGCTCTAGAATTCGTCTAACCTCTATCCAATAAGGATTTACAGTCTAAAGTGTAACTATCAAACAATTGACAGTTTATACCCTCTTATTTAATTAATCTCTTTAAGTCACCAAATTAATACCAATTAATTTATGACTTATATTAATCAAATAACAATATTATTATTCCATATATTATTCTCATAATATATTAATAATATTTATTCTTTCATAATAAATCATCCTATCAAGTTGCTATGGTGAAGGCAACCCAAAAGGACCATGCACAATCGGGTCAAATACTTGCCTAATATAGTTGCAGCCTTAGACACTATTCCAACAGTCTCCCACTTGGATAAGTCTAGTAACTATATGCACAAGTACAATTCGATTTGCAATCGTAGCTCTCAAAGACGCTGTCAAACTCTGATCTAATCAATCTTGTCCTTTAGATAAGGGATCGTACAGTCCTCTGTTAGATATCACGCTGACAATTCTATGGAATAATTAGTCAAGCATTTAGGTTTCTCGATCTCTGATTTATTTGACACAGAACTTAATCGAACACATCAATTCAGTTCTGACCGGGCCCGACACATAAGTCAAATCAAATCATCGAGCGGCCGAGATATCGCTTTTACTGACACACCCCGAAAACCGAAGGCGGAAACATTTCCGGGGTTGACTCCACGTTGAGTATCAAATCCAATGCACATAGTAAGTAAAGTAGAACAACCATTACATTACATATAGAAAAGTTTTACATTTGTTTCAAAAGTAAAGTTATATAGTTGTGATACATTGTATATATATATATATATATATATATATATATATATATATATATATATATATATATATATATATATATATATATATATATAACAAAATGAAACAGGTCTTCTGCGCACTCCATCTTTGGACAAAAGGATCTTCGGGTACCTGTTCTAACGCTGACCTGAGAAAACAAGCGATTTGAAAATCAGCATAACGCTGGTGAGTTCATAAGCGGTTTTTGTTTTATGAAAATGTTCGAGTTTCCTTTCTGTTTCTGAAAATGTTACACACACCAAGAAAATCCCATATTTTCTTAAAAATGTTAGTTTTTGTTCTCAACATGTAAAGTAAAGTTGTACACTGAAAACACGTTTACTCTTGTGGAAATGTACAGTTATGTTATCTGGTTTGTTATACTGTTCTGGTTACGTACTAATGTATTCCTAGGAAAGTCCCATACTTTCCTGATTGTGTTTTACCAATTGTAAAAGATGTAAAGTTATCCGGTTTATTACACTTTTCTAGTTATGTAAACGTTTCCCAGGATAGCCCTATGCTTTCCTGAATGTTGATTATCAATGTAAAGGATGTATTATGTAAAACTTGGTTATGTTCAATGTTTCCCCAGGAAAGTCCCATACTTTCCTGAATGTTGGTTACCAATGTGAATGATGTATACTGAAACTTGGTTATCTTGTGAAATATGTTAAGTTATTCATTATTACTATTAAGTAAATCTCTGTTATCCTAATTGCGAGTTCCATAACCATACGATAGACTAAATGTGGCAATAAGTAGTCCACATCACCTTATGACTTTCGTCACACTTGAACCATTTCGGTTTGGCTGTAGCTTGCAGCCAGGTGTGGGGTAGTCAGCCCCGTATAGATCTATACACTCAAGTCACGCTCTCTAATCCCAGAGATTCTGGTTACGGGTGTAGTCCTCCACTCGCGTATCTCTGTGGAGTGTTCGCCAAGGACGTGTCTCCAATCATACAGGACTAACAAATTTACTAGTAATAATATGATAATCCTCCACTCGCGTATCTTTGTGGAGTGTTACCGAGGATATACAGTGTACAAGTTTTATGTTTCAAAAATTCTAATGACATGCTTTTAACTGATAAAATGTAGAAACCATTTGTGAAATATATAAAACATAATAGTTTATAAACCCATTTCACAAATAATATGTTTACGTGATCTGCATGTTCAAACGGTTATCAGTTGTATCAATCAGTGTTAAAAGCATATAAAATGTGAAACAAACACACGGAAACAAGTTTTGAGTACAATTAATCCCTTGTACTTTGCTTGTGTTCCCCCCTGAAAATAGTGAAAAACAGTGAAAATGGTAGGGGTATGAACTCACCAGACGAGGAATTGCGACTGTTTCGGACACTTAAACGTTGGTTCGGGGTTTGATTACTCGCGATGTCCCTATGTAAAATGAAATAATGTCCATATATATCTAATTAGATTTAAAATCACTAATTAGATGGAACATTACACTCTAATGAGGTTAAACACCTCAAAACGAGTGTTTGGAGTGACCCGGGTGACATCTACGGACGTATAATGGTACGAGGGACTTGGGATTTGAGTTTACTCCCCGAGAGTAAACACTTTAGGGAGTTTACTGCCATAAAACCCATGCACACATGAGTTCACGACCGTGAACTCATGTTTGGGTGTTTTGAGTGTTTAATGGCTTGTTTGGACATGGGGATTGTTGGAATGAATTTCTCAAATGCCTTGGAATGGATTAAATGGACTTATACCATATTTAAGGGAGTTCATGGCGGTAAACTTGGATTTTACGGCCATAAACTCTCCCATGTTCATGTATATTTATTTCATGGCACTTAGAACAATCACATGTGATTCTAGATAATTTTCCAAGGCTTGGTATCACTTTAAGGCATCAATTAACACCCAATTAGGAGTTTACGGCCCAGGAGTATGTTCTATGGCCGTAAACTCTTATATGTTGTGTTTTGTTATGTTTAAGACCCCAAAACTATTTTTAGATGGTTCTAGGATTTACCACAAGGCTATTGGTTAAGTTTCAAGGCATTCTAACATGTCTAAAGGAGTTTACTCCCCATGTTTGAGGGGTTTACGGCCCAAGCACATGCCTTAGCCGTAAACTCATGTTTAACCCTCAAAATCTAAGTTTAATTTTTTTTCAAGTCCAGGTTTGCAAGCCTCAAGGTCGTATCTAAGTCCCAACAATGATTTGGAAGGGTTAAATTGCATAAAAACCCCATTTTTATGTGTTTTTGGCCCAAGCATGCTCCTTGGCCGTAAACACATGTTCCAGGTCCTAATTCATAGTTTAAACATAGATTTGAAGGTTAAAGAGGTTGAATAACAAGTTAGGAATGTTACCTCTTTGATTTTGGAGCCTTAAATCTTTGTTTTGGACCTTGATTTTTTGGATGAGGAGAGAGGTTAGAGAGAGTAATGAAAGAGGGCCAAAAGCTTCAAATGGAAGCTTTGAACACTTTGAATAGTGTTCGGGAATTGGACACGGCGGAATTCTACCCGATACCAGCGTTAGACGGGGCTTTTGGTCGCACCCGACCAAGTTGCCGTAACCCGATATGGTCGATTTTAGAAATGTTTCGATCACTAGAATGGGGTGTTAGAATGATTTCTAATTGCACTAAAACACCGATTAAGTCATTTTAGATCAATATAAGTTAATGACTTAATTAAATGACGAAATCGGAATCGGATTTGAAAACGACGGTTGGTTGATTGAATTGGATTACAAATTGAGTTACAAGAAGTGATACAGAATTTCGGGTTGTTACATTATCCCCCCCGTTAGAGGGAATTTCGTCCCGAAATTCAAATTTAAGATACAAGACAAGATACAAATCATGGATCTGGAAAAAGTTGCGGATACTTCTGTTTCATTGAGTCTTCCCGCTCCCAAGTGAACTCCGGTCCCCGCTTGGCATTCCAGCGAACCTTCACTAACGGGATACGACTTTGTTTCGTACGTTTGACTTCTCGATCCATGATTTTGATCGGTTCCTCCACGAAGTTGAGGTTTTCATCGATCTCGATCTCGTCTAAAGGAATCACTAGGGTATCATCGGATAGGCACTTCTTGAGATTTGAAAAATGGAAGACGAGATGGATGTTACTGAGCTTGTGAGGTAAACGAAGTTTATAGGCTACCGGACCGACCCTGGCGAGGATCTCGAAGGGTCCAATGTACCTAGGATTAAGTTTCCCACGCTTACCAAAGCGTACAGTGCCCTTCCAGGGTGAGACCTTCAACAGGACACGGTCTCCAACCTGGAATTCTAATGGTTTCCGACGGTTATCATCATAACTCTTTTGGCGATCACATGAAGCTTTCAGTCATTCTCGGATTTGAATGATCTTCTGTGACAACCCGAAAAACTTCTCGCATGCACTCTTCAATTCTTTCCAATATTAGACTTATTTTACTATATAGTAGTACCCTTTAGAGTCTAATGAAGCGTTCTAAATGTGATATAATCAAGGTAGGAGTGTTAAAAAGGGTTAACTCGAAGTGTAGGAATCAAAACCGGGCCAAACACTCCAACACATGGAGTGTGCGGCTACACACTTGAGTGTGCGGCCACACACTCTTGTTTGCGGCCTCACACCCTTCCCAACCGCACACTCCACCTATATATACCACACTTAAATCATTTTTGAACACTTCCTTCACTTCTTCAAGCATAGAACACGAAATCCTCTCAAGTATCATCCATTCTCTTTGAAGATCTTCATAAAAGGTACCAAGAATACCGAGAACACCAAGAACACCATCTGGCTACACACATGGCAGCACACACCATCTGGCAGCACACATGGCCGCACACATGTGCTGGCAGCACACTAGGCGGCACACCTGGCCGCACACACATATATAGTGTGTATTTTGGCCATACACCCTCTTGTATAGCCTTATAAACCCTCATACAATCATATATGATTATAACACTTCATTATAAGTGTTTACTAGTCCCTAAGGTGGTCCCAAAATCATTATTTAGTCGTCCATAACACTAATTATATTCATACATGTTCAATATATGCTAAATAGGATTCGAGTGTGTACTCAAGTCACTACTTGACACCTAGCATCAAATCCAACTTTGTCATCAGAACCACTCACTACAGGTGAGTTCATACCCCTTTAATTAACCTTTGAAATACTTTTAAATGTTTTAAATGCTTTTACGGGGGGGGGGGGGGGGAATACAAGTTGAATACTTATAGTTATTACATCAATCACATGTGATTAATAACTATAAAACCAATGATTTTATCACTGTTTCAAACTGTTTTACTTCAAAATGTTTTAAAAACTCTTTTACTTATCAAATACTTTTATTTTATTATACTTCTTATAAATTGCATGTCCATATATGCATAGATATATAAGAAATGTTTAAAAGGTTTAGGAAGGCCATCCGCCCTATTTCCTTTTCCTCGATTTGGATGTGGTCTGGTGGGATGTCGGGTAGCCGTCCGAGGGTCGTTTCAATATTAATTATATATCATATGTGCATATATAGACATAAAAGTACTTCCATATTCATGCGTATCAGTTACATCATTAGTAAGTTACCATCGGGGTAACACAGGATTACACTTATACTATTGCTAGATCAATGAGTCAATTCATTCATGAGTCAATACTTATTACTATGAGAACATATACATTACATTACTATGAGTACATATACAACTATACTAGAAAGAGAACATATACAACTATACTAGAAAGGGAACATATACGACTATACTAGAAAGAGAACATATACAACTATACCAGGAAGAGAACATATACAACGATACTAGAACAGGAACAATACATTACATATACATACATACTCTTACATAAATGTGATCCACTGTATCGGAGCACGCCTTAAATGTCATGGCCCGAGTTGTAACCAGAGTCTCTTGGAGGGAGAGCGTGAGTTTGCGTATAGATCTATACTGGATTGACTATCCTACACCTTGCTGCTAGCTACAGCCGGATCTGCAGGTCTGCGGGTGCCAAACGTCATACCTTTTTACGACCTACATTTGTCGTTGTTACTCAGTCGATAGTATGGTACAATTAATCACATGATACCTTAATATAAATCCGGTTTAAGGTAGTTAGTACAACAGTAGTTCCTATAATACAACACTACAGTACTACATTAATTTACCCATTACATACATTTAGTGATTATTTCACTTAAACATTAATGTACAAACTATATTTTGTTAATGATAGTTACACTTGGGAAATTACACACTTTTACAACAAACGAACATACAAAACAGTTAAGCCTTGGTAGAAGGCTACTTTAATAGAAAATATAGGTTTTTCTGAGAGATTCAAACTTTTACAAACATCTATATACATTTTACAAACTTACACTTGAGACATGTTCAAACGTTTTGATAACAAACACCGACACTAAAATACTTATGAACTTACCAGCTTAATGCTGATACTCGCTTTCAAAATAATTTGTATTCTTAGGTCATCAGTAGACAGGTACCGAGACCAGCTTTTGAGAAGATGGAGCGCATTCAGGACTCATCTCTTTATTTTGATTTACATTATTTTTGGTGTCTATAACTGTACAGAACACACTTGTATTAAAATTATATATTTAATGCAATGGATGATGTTGTTTTCTTGTTTACTACTACTGTGTTGTGATACTTTACATGATGTCCTCCGCCCCAGAACGTTTCCGCCGTTCTCGGTTTTGGGGTGTGACAGATTGGTATCAGAGCATTGTTTATAGTGAATTGAGTATATCAACCCATAAAAGATATACTAACTATAAACCCATTTGGGATTAAAACACTCTGACCGAGAGTCTATACGTTAAATACCAAAATATTTAATTAAGTATGCTAGGCTGCATTCATACTAAAATCAGTGTCACAATGACAAGAACAAAAGTATTACGATTGTTAAATATCACAGGTAAGCTCGGGGATGTATGGTCAGTCTTGGGAATGGCATAGCCTGATCAACTATGCTGGTCCGAGGAGTGATAGCATATGCCCTAGAATGGTTGTGATATGTTAACAAGTCTAAAAACCTACCAACACTACTACAATAGGAACACTAGAATAGAGCATAGGTTTAAATACTATAGGAGTATTGTGTGTTATAATAATCACTTATCTAAGGATTAAAGATCTGTATTTGTATGTCAATTGTTGCTTAGTGGATACATTACAGGTATATTTGCCTAGGATGTCATAGCCTAAGAATCTGTAAATCTTTGCTTTATTTCCTGTTCTTGTTTGATTGTGGGCTTAAAGTTAGGATGCACTTATTCGAAGGGCTATCATGTCATGAGTATATATATCTGGTATGCACTAAACAAGTGTTGGTGTAACTAATAAAGATCATCTAATAATTATCGAGTTAGTTTGTCTATTACTTATTTCCTTATCCCTATTCTCGCATAGATTCAATGGCTGGATTCCATATCCCCGGAGACCCGTACTTCCCCAACCACAGCAATGTGGGATGGCTGGAAGAGGAACTGGAAGATGATCACCCGATTCCTTTGGATGATCATGAAGCTGAAGGCTTTTCTGATGGTTCTGACTCGGAACCCGAAGTCAACAATCTACCTCCCGTAGGTCAAGCCCCAAACAACAATCTCCGACCAGCATTTCCAGGTCCCACTCCCTTGTGGGTAAACAACTTGAATCGCTGGAGCGACGAATAGGGTCAACCCTTACCTTACTTTGGGGACCGAAGCTTTTACAACGTTAGCTAAGGTGGTTCTGCGGATAGAACTCTGCCAGTCATGGTCCGTAGAATTGCTCGAAACGTCGAACAAGGTCGAGCAGCCATCGACTGAGTCATGGAAATTGATGCCAACTCAGGCGTTAATACCGTCCGTATTCGACATCTAGAAGAAGCACTCGAATGGACGAGGAGAACCAATGACGCACTGCGACAACAATTGACCACCGAAGTCGCAGAACTTCGAGTTCGCCAAAGAGCTCACGATCGACACCTTCAAGAAGTAGTTCGCCAACTGGCAGATATGAGGATTCGCCCTAGAAATTCTCGTCGTCGTTAGAAGATGTCTAGTACATTTTTGCCTTTGCATTAAGGAATAGCCTTTAGTATCTGGGCTTTTAGTAACGCTTGTCTGTAAAATATTCCTAACTTTCAGTACGCTAACTAGGAATCTAGTAACTGTCAAACTTTTCCGTATGGTATGATGTAAGACCTACTGTTAGGTCAATTTTTCCCTGAACACACTACATCAATAATACCAGTAATATTGACAGCTATCTAATCTGTGAGAAAATCTTTACACTTGTGTTTTCCTACTATTCTTCCCTATTGTGACCTCAATTCGTACACTCATTCAACTGTTGGACTATGGCTATTTAGTCCATGTGTCACTCTCACCTTGCTTACAATTGATTCTTACCATTGTATCTGTCTTTATAAACTTATAGCTAAAGGATGCCTCCTCGTAAGTCAACAAGACGTAACACTGCACCTCCTCCACCTCCACCTCCTCCGGTCATCGATACTGCGGCTCTGAATGCTGCAGTAGCTGCGGTAGTGGCAACTGCCATGGCTCAATATCACTCAACTAACAACAGCCAAGGTGGAACCCCTATTGAATCTACTCATGCTGAAATCCATGTGCGCACAAGAGAATGCTCCTACAAGGATTTCACCAACTGTAAGCCGAAGTCCTTTTATGGAACCGGCGGAGTCATTGCCCTCTCGCAATGGTTCGAGAAGACTGAATCGGTCTTTGAAATTTGTTCATGCCCTGCGGCGAGCAAGGTTAAATATGCCACCTTCACCTTTGAAGGAAAAGCCCTGACGTGGTGGAACGGCCACGTTAAAGCTCTAACTCTCGTCGGAGCCAACGACATGGGCTGGGAAACAATGAAAGACCTCATGATTGAGGAGTACTGCCCGAGGGGCGAAATCCAGAAACTAGAGCAAGAACTATGGGGCCTAACCATGAAGGGCTCCAACATAGTCACTTATACCGCCAGATTCAGTGAACTGGTGGCTCTCTTCCCCAATATGGTTCCCACTGAAGGGAAAAAGATCGAAAGGTACATCTGGGGGCTAGTGCCTCCGTACCAAGGAAATGTGCTATCATCAAACCCCACTACTTTCGACAATGCCAAGCGGCTGGCACAACGACTCATCGACCATGGAGTCCAATCCCCAAACTGGGCTTCTCGGATTTGCATGGGTAAGTTGGAATGGATGGTCATCATCTGGTTCTTCACTTTGCGGACCGAACTTTCCTTTCGGCTAAGGGCATCTACTACCACATTGGCTTTGCCGGGATGGTAACGGATTTCACACTCATAATCACTGAGTAGTTCTACCCATCGCCGTTGTCTCATGTTCAAGTCTTTCTGATCAAAGATGTGTTGCAGGCTCTTGTGATCAGTGAAGATCGTGCACTTGGTTCCGTAGAGGTAATGTCTCCAAATCTTCAATGCAAAGACTACAACTCCTAATTCCAAGTCATGCGTGGTATAGTTGACCTCGTGTGCTTTCAGCTGTCTAGAGGCATAAGCAATCACCTTTCCTCTTTACATAAGCACACAGCCTAAGCCTTGATTGGACGCATCGCAGTAGACAACGAAGTCCTCTGTCCCTTCGGGTAGGGACAGAACAGGCGCGTAGCACAAGGCTTTCTTCAACGTCTGGAATGCGGTTTGTTGCTTATCACTCCAACAAAAGGGTACAACTTTTTGTGTTAGAGTGGTTAGAGGTTTGGCGATTCTGGAAAAGTTCTGGATAAATCTCCGATAATAACCGGCGAGACCCAAGAATTGCCGGATTTCTGTGGGTGTCTTCAGTGCTGACCAATTCTCTATTGCCTTTATCTTGGAAGGATCTACATGAATACCTTCCTCGCTTATCACGTGACCGAGGAAAGTTACCTTCCGAATCCAGAACTCACACTTGGAAAATTTCGCATACAACTTCTCGGATCTAAGGGTTTCCAACAGTAACCTCAAGTGTTGTTTGTGATCTTCTTCGCTTATGGAGTAGACAAGTATGTCATCAATGAATACAATGACGAACTTGTCCAGATAGGGACGACACACCCGGTTCATTAGGTCCATGAACATTTCCGGTGCGTTGGTTAGACCGAAGGGCATCACTACGAACTCGTAGTGTCCATACCGAGTTCTGAAAGCTGTTTTGGACACATCACTCTCATGAACTCGTAGCTGATGGTACCCTGATCGAAGGTCTATCTTGGAGAAGTAACTGGCTCCCTGGAGTTGATCGAAGAGGTCATCTATTCGTGGAAGAGGATATCGGTTTTTGACGGTCAACTTGTTCAGCTCGCGATAATCGATACACATCCGAAAGGATCCATCCTTCTTCTTGACAAACAATACCGGAGCTCCCCAGGGTGAGGAACTCGGTCTAATGAATCCTTTACTGAGCAACTCATTGAGTTGGCTGGATAACTCCTGCATTTCTGCTGGAGCTAAGCGATACGGAGACTTCGCTACGGGAGTAGCTCCAGGAATTAGGTCAATACGGAATTCAACCTGATGCTCGGGAGGAATTCCTGGAAGCTCTTCGGGAAACACATCAGGAAAGTTACAAACTTCGGGGATGCTTGCGAGGTCTTTAACTTCCTGTTTCTCGTTGATTACATGGGCCAAGAATGCAATGCACTCCTTTCGCAGGAACTTTTGAGCTTTGATGCAGGAAAGGATACGAAGATTGGAACTGAGTTTATCACCATAGATTACGAGAGTTTGATCCGAAGGAAGGTTGAGACGGATGGCTTTTTCGAAACAAAGGATATCAACATGATTGGGACTCAACCAATCCATTCCAATGATGACATCAAAGCTCTTTATGGAAACCGGCATGAGATCGACAGGAAATGAATGGTCATTCAGGGTAAGGGTACAACCTACGAATATCTCGTTAGCGCTTTCTTTCTCACCGTTAGCCATCTCGACGGTAAACGTTTCAGTTAATGGTTGGGGATTATGTTTTAGGTTATGTTTGAACGAATGACTAACAAAGCTTCTTTCAGCACCCGAATCGAAAAGAATACTAGCATATGAGTTGTCGAGAAGGAACGTACTCGAGACAACAGTGGGATCGGTGACCGCTTCCTCCCGTCCTATGGCTAGGACTCTCCCGGTGTTATCGGTTGTAGACTTCTTGGGGCAGTTCCTTTTAAAGTGCCCAACTTCACCACAGTTGTAGCAGGCTTGACCAACACCTGCTCCCGAAGACTGATTGGCCGATTGGGCCAGAGCTTTGCAGAATCGAACCGTGTGCCCCTTCTTACCATAATTGGTACATGATAATTCTCGGCAGGGGCCAGGGTTGTGATGGTATTTGCACTTGTTACACAGTGGGAGATTACCAACATACCTGCTGGTAGGAGTTGGAGCTGTGGATCCCACAACAGAAGCAACAGCAACGGGGGTAGTAGCAGCATGGACTGCTACAGTTTGTTGTCTCTTGGAGGATCCTTGGGAAGATTGACCCTTCTTCTTCTTCCAGAACTTTCTCTTCTCACCACTGCTTTTAGTCGGCTTAGAAGCGGTGGTGGTTTCCTCGACATCATCACTATGATCAATTAGGGTTTGGGCTAAAGTCTTGGCACTATCATGGTATCCGGACGAGCAGCTAAGACATGACCCTTTGTTGGTTGAGTTAACCCCCAAATGAACCTCTCGATCTTTTTACTTTCAGGAGTGACTAGTCCCGGGCAGAGAAGTGCGAGATCATCGAATCGGGAAGTGTATGCAGCAATGTCGGAACCTTTCATCTTCAGGTTCCAGAGCTCGTGCTCTAGTTTCTGCATTTCACCACGGGGACAGTATTCGGCTATTAAGAGTTGTTTCATGGCTTCCCAGCCTATGGCGTTGGCTACGGGTAGGGTCAGGGATTTGACTCGGCCATTCCACCAAGTCAAGGATTTATCAATGAAGGTACAGGCTGCGAACTTGACCTTATCAGATTCCGCACAGGCACAAATTTCAAAGATGGATTCAATTTTCTCGAACCATCGGGATAAGGAAATGCCACCTCCAGTGCCATCGAAGGATGTTGGTTTCGCATTCATAAAGTCCTTATAGGAACCCTCCTTTCGGTGTCCCTGATTACTTTCTTGATCCTGAGTTTGAGTACCACCTCATGAACCACCGATGTTTAATTGGGACATAGCAGCTGCCACTGCGGCGGTAACAGCTGCCTGAAATACCACGGGGACAATTTCAGGAGGAGGTGGTGGCGGAGGGTTGTTGGTCTTGGAGCTGGGTCTCTTTCTGGGAGGCATCTTGATCTAATAAGATCAAGAAAGAGAGGATGATAAGTCCTCTGAATTGAATCGAGAGATATGACAGATATATATTCCGAATAAGCGATAAAGCAGGAAAGAGTTATCAAAGCAGGTAAACTATCACTAACGGAATGATCGAGGATCTATACGTGAACGAGGATTTCTATAAAGGATTGGCTCGAGAAATACTCCCATAGTATTTCATGATTCGCTACGACACTAGCTCGATGTTTGTGGTATTAGGGTAAGTTTTAGGCACGCCGTATACCACAGTCACTCCCGAGCACATGTTGGCCGTGTCTCGAATGAATATAGTCGGCCAGGCTATATTGATCCTAGACACGACTACATAACTGCCCAGGTTTAACCACAGTATACAACACCCATTTACTTATGTTTTGTTCTACTTGTATTTGTTGGATAAGGTGTCTAAGTCCATAACTTATTTCTGGTATGTACTTGACCCGACCCGGCATGGTCCATTTGGGTTGCATGGCACCATGCAATTGGATAGACTAAATGAGAGAAATAACATTTGGAGATTATTAATATATTATAAGTTCTAATATATTAATAATATTATTTGATTAGTTTGATCAATAATTAATTAAGTGGTCAAAAGAGAACTAATTAAATATATGGGTTGATTATGTAAATCATCCATATCTTGTATAGTGGACTAAGAGGCTCCATGGATTATCAAGTTGGGTTCTACCCATAGGATGCTCCATGGATGCTCCATGGGAGTTACAAACCCATGGGTCATGGAAATGAAGAGTCATGACACATTAGGGTTTACATGGTGTAACCCTAGATGTGTCAACACTATATAAGAATCATATTCTCCACCAAAATCTGCTACACTAAGAAAACAAGAGGGCTTGGCCGATTTCAAGAAGTGTGTGTTCTCTCATAAGTTTTTCCAAGAGCATTTGGTGTTGTGTGAAGCATTTGAGGCATCACACTTGGGGTGCTAGGCTCACAAGGTTTCAAGGAACACAAGCAACAACAAGGTAAGTTATTCTATCTATTCTTCAAGTTAAAATTGTTCCCCATGTATGCTAGATAGGAATATAGCCTTGGAATTCAACTTAGCATGATAATTAGACAAACATAGATCCAAGGTTATTAGGGTTGCATGTACACTTAGGAAGTGTTAGAATGCTCAAAACCCATCAGTATTTACGGATCTTGAAGGCTCGGTATACTTGTATACTTTTCAAAATACTTATAGATTGAAGATACTTTTAATTCAAAGCACTTAGGCCCTTTAGTGTTTATAGTTTTATACCATGTAAGGTTTGGTATACTTTATTCACTATAAACAAGGGCTCTGATACCAATCTGTCACACCCCGAAAACCGAAGGCGGAAACATTTCCGGGGTTGACTCCAAGTTGAGTATCAAATCCAATGCACATAGTAAGTAAAGTAGAACAACCATTACATTACATATAGAAAAGTTTTACATTTGTTTCAAAAGTAAAGTTATACAGTTGTGATACATAGTATATATATATATATATATATATATATATATATATATATATATATATATATATATATATATATATATATAAACAAAATGAAACAGGTCTTCTGCGCACTCCATCTTTGGACAAAAGGATATTCGGGTACCTGTTCTAACGCTGACTTGAGAACACAAGCGATTTGAAAATCAGCATAACGCTGGTGAGTTCATAAGCGGTTTTTGTTTTGTGAAAATGTTCGAGTTTCCTTTCTGTTTCTGAAAATGTTACACACACCAAGAAAATCCCATATTTTCTTAAAAAGGTTGGTTTTTGTTCTCAACATGTAAAGTAAAGTTGTACACTGAAAACACGTTTACTCTTGTGAAAATGTACAGTTATGTTATCTGGTTTGTTATATTGTTCTGGTTACGTACTAATGTATTCCCAGGAAAGTCCCCTACTTTCTTGATTGTGTTTTACCAATTGTAAAAGATGTAAAGTTATCCGGTTTATTGAGAAAGTCACCCTTCACAGGCTCGTGTAAAAGGGGTGAAGGTTTGTTGGACCTTATACACACGGATGTGTGTGGACCATTCAAACATGCCACAAGGGATGCTAATCGTTATTATTTGACTTTTACTGATATTACAATAGATATGGATATGTCTACTTGATCAAGCATAAGTCAGAGACTTTCGAAAGGTTTAAGGAATTTAAACAGGAGGTCGAGAATCAATTGGGCAGGAACATTAAGATGCTTCGATCCGATCGTGGTGGTGAGTATCTTAGTTCAGAGTTCCTTGACTATCTAAGGGAATGTGGGATAGTCTCACAATTGACACCTCCCAGGACACCACAGTTGAATGGTGTGGCTGAGAGGCGTAATCGAACCTTGTTAGATATGGTTCGTTCCATGATGAGTTGAGCTTCGCTACCAATCTCATTCTGGGGGTATGCCTTAGAGACTGCCGCCCATATTCTTAATCTAGTCCCTACAAAGAAAGTTGCCAAAACTCCTCACGAGATGTGGACTGGTAAAGTACCCAAACTAGACCACATCAAGATTTGGGGTTGCGAGGCTTTCGTGAGACGCGAGACTCATGATAAGCTCGAACCTCGAAGCGAGAGGTGTATTTTCATCGGTTACCCACAGCGATCCTTCGGTTACCTCTTCTACAGACCCAGTGACAATGTGGTCTTTGTAGCAAGAAGAGGAGTCTTTCGAGAAAGAGAGTTTATAAGCCAAGGAGACAGTGGGAGGCAAATTGATCTTGAAGAAATTCAAGAATCAAGTGGTGAAGGAACTTCAAACTCTAGCCCTCAACTTGAGGAGGAAACTCCTGTTGAGCCAATTGACAAACCTGTACCTCTGAGGCGTTCCACGAGAGTTAGGAGTGCACCTGAGCATTACTATGGATTCCATATTACTGCAGAAGGTGAGACACTTATTAGTGATGGGACACTAGTAAGTCAAGATGACCCTAACAGCTACGAGGAAGCCATGGCAGGCCCCGAGTCTGCTAAATGGAAAGAGGCTATGGATAGCGAGATACAATCCATGTATGATAATCAATTTTGGAACTTGGTTGAAAATGTACCAGGTCGTAAGACAGTAGGGTGCAAATGGGTCTTCAAGAAGAAGACCGACATGGATGGTAAAGTACACACTTATAAGGCTAGACTGGTTGCAAAGGGCTTCTCTCAAATTCCTGGAGTGGATTATGATGAGACCTTTTCTCCGGTAGCCAAGATTAAGTCTATTCGGGTTCTGTTAGCCATAGCTGCATTTCATGACTATGAAATATGGCAGATGGATGTCAAAACCGCTTTCCTTAATGGAAAGTTGGCCGAAGATGTTTACATGAGTCAGCCAGAAGGTTTTGTCAGCAGCAAGTACCCTAATAGAGTGTGTAAGCTTGAGAAATCCATCTATGGATTAAAGCAAGCACCTCGCAGATGGAATCTTTGCTTTGATGAGAAGGTCAAGGAATTTGGCTTTACTAGGAGTGAAGATGAATCTTGTGTGTATGTCAAGGCTAGTGGGAGTATAGTTAGCTTTTTGGTATTGTATGTGGATGACATACTACTCATAGGAAACGACATTCTAACCCTGTAGGAAGTAAAGTCCTGGCTTGGGAAGTGTTTTGCTATGAAGGACCTTGGTGAAGCTGCCTATATTTTAGGGATAAGGATCTTGAGAGATCGGAGTAAAAGACTAATTGGACTTAGTCAGAGTACCTACTTGGATAAGGTGCTGAAGAGATTCAGCATGCAGGATTCCAAGAAAGGAAAATTACCCATCCAAAGTAACACCAGATTGAGTAAGACACAAAGCCCTAGCACTGAGGCTGAGATAGCAGAAATGAGTCGAACACCTTATGCTTCGGCTGTAGGATCGATCATGTATGCTATGACGTGTACTCCACCCGATGTAGCCTTTGCCCTGAGCATGGTTAGCAAGTATCAGGCGAACCCTGGCAAGGCACACTGGACTGCGGTAAAGAATATCCTCAAGTACCTACGGAGGACTAAGGACTGGGTCCTTACCTTCGGTGGGAGTGATGACTTGAGAGTAGTAGGGTATAGTGATGCTAGCTTCCAGTCTGATAGGGATAATTTCCGCTCTCAGTCGGGCTGGGTCTTTACCCTAAACGGAGGAGCAATTTCTTGGAAGAGTTCCAAGCAAGAAACAGTGGCTGATTCAACTTGTGAATAAGAGTATATTGCAGCTAGCGAGGTGGCAAAGGAGGCAATGTGGCTGAAGAACTTCATTGGAGACCTTGGAGTTGTACCAGCTATTAAAGAGCCAATGGAAATTTTCTGTGATAGTGAAAGTGCTGTTGCCTTAGCCAAGGAACCAAGGGATCACGGGAGATCCAGACACATCGACAGAAAATACCATTTCATCAGACATCGGATCGAAGAAGGACTCCTCGTGGCAAAGAGGGTATCATCAGATGAGAATCCGGCAGATCCCCTCACAAAGGGACTGACTCGGGTTAAGCATCTTCAGCATGCTCGGAGCATAGGGCTGAAGGATGATATTAGATTTAGTAGTTAGATAACCTCGAAATTTGTAAAGTGTAATTGACATTTGATGATGAATAAAAAATGTTTTATTTATGAGTAAGGTGTTGCTATCTCTTGTCAATCGTTTACTATATTTCTTTTGCATGTTTTGACTTCCAGAATAATTTTGTTTGGTATAACATATTATTCAAACCTCCACTGTTAGTCATATGTCGGAAGTAGGTATGAATTAAGACTGTCATGTTTGGTTGTAGAGGTCTTGGACAAGGCTACAGCAATCATGAGTGCTCATAAGTTCTGAGCATTGGACTCAACCCACGCTCACTGGAATCACTTCATGGAATTCTATCTCGAGTGATCGTGAGACGGTAATATCGTATAAGTCTTCAAACCTAGAGATATGATTTGTTACTTACAAGTTGGTTATGCATTGATTGTACGAGAAAACGCATTGGTAACTCGATGTTATAAATCGTGCTCTTGTGTGTAATTCAATGAGTGGTAGAACAAACATATGAGTCGAAGTTTATCTGTTCCTTCTTGGATTAGAAGCTGATATCTGGGCCCCTCGATGATTTTGTTTTGACCCATGTACCGGGCCCAGTCAGAACTAAGTTGATGTGTTCAATTAAGTTCTTTGTCAAACAAATCGGAAATCGGGAAACAAACTGCTGGACAATAAGAAAGACATTGTTCCATGTATTTGTCCGACTGATATCTAGAACGGAGGATTATATGATCATTTATCTTAAATGGCGTACCATCATCTTCTCAGTTCCGAGAAACCTTGAAAAGAGCTACGATTGCCGATCGGTTCCTGAAGTTATACTTGCAGTAATAGTTATTAGACTTATCCAAGTGGGAGACTGTTGGATAAGGTGTCTAAGTCCATAACTTATTTCTGGTATGTACTTGACCCAACCCGACATGGTCCATTTGGGTTGCATGGCACCATGCAATTGGATAGACTAAATGAGAGAAATAACATTTGGAGATTATTAATATATTATAAGTTCTAATATATTAATAATATTATTTGATTAGTTTGATCAATAATTAATTAAGTGGTCAAAAGAGAACTAATTAAATATATGGGTTGATTATGTAAATCATCCATATCTTGTATAGTGGACTAAGAGGCTCCATGGATTATCAAGTTGGGTTCTACCCATAGGATGCTCCATGGATGCTCCATGGGAGTTACAAACCCATGGGTCATGGAAATGAAGAGTCATGACACATTAGGGTTTACATGGTGTAACCCTAGATGTGTCAACACTATATAAGAATCATATTCTCCACCAAAATCTGCTACACTAAGAAAACAAGAGGGCTTGGCCGATTTCAAGAAGTGTGTGTTCTCTCATAAGTTTTTCCAAGAGCATTTGGTGTTGTGTGAAGCATTTGAGGCATCACACTTGGGGTGCTAGGCTCACAAGGTTTCAAGGAACACAAGCAACAACAAGGTAAGTTATTCTATCTATTCTTCAAGTTAAAATTGTTCCCCATGTATGCTAGATAGGAATATAGCCTTGGAATTCAACTTAGCATGATAATTAGACAAACATAGATCCAAGGTTATTAGGGTTGCATGTACACTTAGGAAGTGTTAGAATGCTCAAAACCCATCAGTATTTACGGATCTTGAAGGCTCGGTATACTTGTATACTTTTCAAAATACTTATAGATTGAAGATACTTTTAATTCAAAGCACTTAGGCCCTTTAGTGTTTATAGTTTTATACCATGTAAGGTTTGGTATACTTTATTCACTATAAACAAGGGCTCTGATACCAATCTGTCACACCCCGAAAACCGAAGGCGGAAACATTTCCGGGGTTGACTCCACGTTGAGTATCAAATCCAATGCACATAGTAAGTAAAGTAGAACAACCATTACATTACATATAGAAAAGTTTTACATTTGTTTCAAAAGTAAAGTTATACAGTTGTGATACATAGTATATATATATATATATATATATATATATATATATATATATATATATATATATATATATATAAACAAAATGAAACAGGTCTTCTGCGCACTCCATCTTTGGACAAAAGGATATTCGGGTACCTGTTCTAACGCTGACTTGAGAACACAAGCGATTTGAAAATCAGCATAACACTGGTGAGTTCATAAGCGGTTTTTGTTTTGTGAAAATGTTCGAGTTTCCTTTCTGTTTTTGAAAATGTTACACACACCAAGAAAATCCCATATTTTCTTAAAAAGGTTGGTTTTTGTTCTCAACATGTAAAGTAAAGTTGTACACTGAAAACACGTTTACTCTTGTGAAAATGTACAGTTATGTTATCTGGTTTGTTATATTGTTCTGGTTACGTACTAATGTATTCCAAGGAAAGTCCCCTACTTTCTTGATTGTGTTTTACCAATTGTAAAAGATGTAAAGTTATCCAGTTTATTACACTTTTCTAGTTATGTAAACGTTTCCCAGGAAAGCCCTATGCTTTCCTGAATGTTGATTATCAATGTAAAGGATGTATTCTATAAAACGTGGTTATGTTCAATGTTTCCCCAGGAAAGTCCCATACTTTACTGAATGTTGGTTACCAATGTGAATGATGTATACTGAAACTTGGTTATCTTGTGAAATATGTTAAGTTATTCATTATTACTATTAAGTAAATCTCTGTTATCCTAATTGCGAGTTCCATAACCATACGATAGACTAAATGTGGTAATAAGTAGTCCACATCACCTTATGACTTTCGTCACCCTTGAACCATTTCGGTTCGGCTGTAGCTAGCAGCCAGGTGTGGGGTAGTCAGCCCCGTATAGATCTATACACTCAAGTCACGCTCTCTAATCCCAGAGATTCTGGTTACGGGTGTAGTCCTCCACTCGCGTATCTCTGTGGAGTGTTCGCCGAGGACGTGTCTCCAATCATACAGGACTAACAAATTTACTAGTAATAATATGATAATCCTCCACTGGCATATCTTTGTGGAGTGTTACCGAGGATATACAGTGTACAAGTTTTATGTTTCAAAAGTTCTAATGACATGCTTTTAACTGATAAAATGTAGAAACCATTGGTGAAATATATAAAACATAATAGTTTATAAACCCATTTCACAAATAATATGTTTACGTGATCTGCATGTTCAAACGGTTATCAGTTGTGTCAATCAGTGTTAAAAGCATATAAAATGTGAAACACACACACAAAAACAAGTTTTGAGTACAATTAATCCCTTGTACTTTGCTTGTGTTCCCCCTGAAAACAGTGAAAAACAGTGAAAATGGTAGGGGTATGAACTCACCAGACGAGGAATTGCGACTGTTTCGGACACTTAAACGTTGGTTCGGGGCTTGATTACTCGCGATGTCCCTATGTAAAATGAAATAATTTCCATATATATCTAATTAGATTTAAAATCACTAATAAGATGGAACATTACACTCCAATGAGGTTAAACACCTCAAAACGAGTGTTTGGAGTGACCCGGGTGACATCTACGGATGTATAATGGTACGAGGGACTTGGGATTTGAGTTTACTCCCCGAGAGTAAACACTTTAGGGAGTTTACTGCCATAAAACCCATGCACACATGAGTTCACGGCCGTGAACTCATGTTTGGGTGGTTTTGAGTGTTTAATGGCTTGTTTGGACATGGGGATTGTTGGAATGAATTTCTCAAATGCCTTGGAATGGATTAAATGGACTTATACCATATTTAAGGGAGTTCATGGCGGTAAACTTGGATTTTACGGCCATAAACTCTCCCATGTTCATGTATATTTATTTTATGGCACTTAGAACAATCACATGTGATTCTAGATAATTTTCCAAGGCTTGGTATCACTTTAAGGCATCAATAACACCCAATTAGGAGTTTACGGCCCAGGAGTATGTTCTATGGCCGTAAACTCTTATATGTTGTGTTTTGTTATGTTTAAGACCCCAAAACTATTTTTAGATGGTTCTAGGATTTACCACAAGGCTATTGGTTAAGTTTCAAGGCATTCTAACATGTCTAAAGGAGTTTACTCCCCATGGTTGAGGGGTTTACGGCCCAAGCACATGCCTTGGCCGTAAACTCATGTTTACCCCTCAAAATCTAAGTTTAAGGTGTTTCAAGTCCAGGTTTGCAAGCCTCAAGGTCGTATCTAAGTCCCAACAATGATTTGGAAGGGTTAAATTGCATAAAAACCCCATTTTTATGTGTTTACGGCCCAAGCATGCTCCTTGGCCGTAAACACATGTTCCAGGTCCTAATTCATAGTTTAAACATAGATTTGAAGGTTAAAGAGGTTGAATAACAAGTTAGGAATGTTACCTCTTTGATTTTGGAGCCTTAAATCTTTGTTTTGGACCTTGATTTGTTGGATGAGGAGAGAGGTTAGAGAGAGTAATGAAAGAGGGCCAAAAGCTTCAAATGGAAGCTTTGAACACTTTAAATAGTGTTAAGGAATTGGACACGGCGGAATTCTACCCGATACCAGCGTTAGACGGGGCTTTTGGTCGCACCCGACCAAGTTGCCGTAACCCGATATGGTCGATTTTAGAAATGTTTCAATCACTAGAATGGGGTGTTAGAATGATTTCTAATTGCACTAAAACACCCATTAAGTCATTTTAGATCAATATAAATTAATGACTTAATTAAACGACGAAATCAGAATCGGATTTGAAAACGACGGTTGGTTGATTGAATTGGATTACAAATTGAGTTACAAGAAGTGATACAGAATTTCGGGTTGTTACATTTACCCTCTTAGGATAAAAGTTACAGATAAACTTCGACTTATATGCATTTACTTATTCATCAACCAACTATACACAACAATGCGTTTTATAACACCGAGTTACTGATGCGTTTTCGCATTATCAATGTACAACCAATTAACAAATAACAAACCATATATCTAGGTTTTAAGACTATATGATATTATCGTCTTGCGATCACCCTTTTATATCATATTCCATAAGGTGATTCCAGCAAGCGCGGGTTTGTTCCAATGCTCAAAACTAGTTCATAAGCACTCATGAACGTTGCAGCAACCCTTTGCTATGTCTAATACCATTTAGACAATCTACACACCAGTTCACGACAATCTTCATTCATATCTACTTCCAACATATGAACGATTGTGGACAATTTGAATAATTCGATTATTCTTAATAAACTCAATTATTCTGGAAGTCAAAACATGCAAAGTGAAATAATAGTTAAACAATTAACATAAGATAGTAACATTACTCATAAATAAAACTCCTTTATTTAATCATCAAATGTTAATTACATTTATCTATTACACGTTTCTAATACTATCTAATCTATGCTAATATCATCCTTCAGCCCAATACTCCTAGCATGCTGCAAGTGCTTAACCCTACTCAGTCCCTTCGTAAGCGGATCTGCTGGGTTATCTTCTGATGATATCCTCTTCACTATGACTTAACTTCCTGCAGAGTCGGGATGTCGTTTCCTATGAGTAATATGTCATCGACATATAGAACGAGGAAGCTAATTATACTCCCACTGGCTTTGACATATACACATGATTCATCTTCGCTTCGTACAAATCCAAACTCTTTGACTTTCTCATCAAAGCAAAGATTCCATCTGCGAGACGCTTGCTTAAGTCCATAAATGGACTTCTCAAGCTTACAAACTCTATTCGGATGCTTCGGATCCACAAACCCCTCTGGCTGAGCCATGTAAACATCCTCAGCCAACTTTCTGTTAAGGAAAGCGGTCTTGACATCCATTTTCCAAATCTCATAATCATGAAATGCGGCAATCGCTAGAATCACTCTAATAGATTCTATCTTTGCAACTGGTGAGAAGGTCTCATCATAGTAAACTCCGGGAGTTTGAGTAAAGCCCTTCGCAACCAATCGTGCTTTATATGTGTGTACGTTTCCATCCACGTCGGTCTTCTTCTTGAAGATCCATTTGCACCCAACGGTGTTACGTCCGAGCACATTATCAACCAAATTCCAAACTTGGTTATCACACATGAATTGGATCTTGCTATCCATTGCCTCTTTCCATTTCTCAGACTCTGGGCCTGCCATGGCTTCCTTATAGCTATTAGGTTCATCAAGATTTATTAGTGTACCATCACTAATATACATGTCCCCTTCGGTAGTAATATGAAAACCATAAAACTGGGGTTGAACTCTAACTCTTTCAGAACGCCTAAGAGGTAAGGACTCGTCAATCGGCTCAACCGGAGTTTCCTCCTCGGGTCGAGTGCCAGCGGTAGAGGTTCTTTCATCTATCGACTCTTGAATCTCTTCAAGCTCGATTTGCCTCCCACTGTCTCTTTGGCCTATGAGTTCTTGCTCTCGGAAAACTCCTCTCCTCGCAACAAAGACAACATTGTCCTTCGGTCTATAGAAGAGATATCCAAAGGATTTCTGCGGGTAGCCGATGAAAATACATCGCTCACTACGAGGTTCGAGCTTGTCGTGAGTATCTCGTCTTACGAAAGCCTCACAACCCCAAACCTTGATATGTGCTAACGAGGGAGCTTTCCCTATCCACATCTCGTGAGGTGTTTTGGCAACCTTCTTAGTAGGGACTCGGTTAAGGATATGGGCGGAAGTCTCTAAGGCATACCCCCAAAAAGAGATAGGTAGTGAAGCACGACTCATCATAGAGCGAACCATATCCAATAAGGTTCGGTTACGCCTTTCTGCCACACCATTCAACTGTGGTGTCCTAGGAGGCGTCAATTGTGAAACTATTCCACACTCCTTGAGATAATCGTGGAATTCAAGACTTAGGTACTCTCCTCCTCGATCGGATCGAAGCATCTTGATTTTCCTGCCCAATTGATTCTCCACTTCATTCTTGAACTCTTTGAACTTTTCAAAGGTTTCTGACTTTTGTTTGATTAAATAGATATACCCATATCTACTATAGTCATCGGTAAAAGTCACGTAGAAACGGTTCCCATCCTTCGTGGTTGATCTAAATGGTCCACATACATCGGTATGTATTAGGTCCAATAAACCCTCACCCCTTTCACACGTACTTGTGAATGGTGACTTAGTCATCTTTCCAAGTAAACAAGACTCGCACATGTCATCTTCCCTAAGGTCGAATGACTCCAACACTCCATCCTTTTGGAGTTGGGCTATGCGTTTCTTGTTGACATGTCCAAGACGACAATGCCACAAGGATGCTCTATCCATACTATTGGAAGAATCTATGTTCAAAACATCATTTCCTAAGTTATCAACAATCATAACAGTTTCATATATTCCATTACATGGTATAGCTTCAAAATAAAAGACACCATTTAGATAAGCCAAAATAGAACCATTCTCATTATTAAAAGAAAATCTAAAACCTTGTCTAAACAAACCATGAAATGAAATGATGTTTCTAGCCATTTCTGGCGAATAGCAACAATTGTTCAAATCTAAACTCAAACCATTCCTAAGCACTAAAGAATACACTCCAATCTTGGTCACAGGCGACGATCTTCTGTTCCCCATGATTAGATTTATTCTTCCAGCCTCCACATCCCTATTTCTTCTTAGTCCCTGCACATTAGAACAAATGTGGTAACCACAACCGTTATCAAGAACCCAAGAAATAGCATGAGATGAATCGTTAGATTTAATTGTGTATATACCTGCGAAAGATGTCTTGATCTTTCCTTCCTTGATGGCTTGCTGGTACTCTGGGCAGCTTCTCTTCCAATGTCCTATCTTGTGGCAGTGGTGGCACTCTGCCTCCTTTGGGTTAGGGCAGGGTTTAGCAAGATCAACTTTTGTCCCACTAGAAGAGGCACCATCTCGGGCTTTAACCTTGCGATAGTTCTTAGACGAAGCCTTCCTCTTCTTTCCCTTTCCTTGTCCAATAGCCAAGACAGGAGCAGCGGTTGGATTGGGAGTTGGTGCAACAGACTTGTCCTTGAAGTTGCTCTCAGCGACCCTCAAGAGACCTTGGAGTTTGCTTAGGGTGACCTCTTCTTTGTTCATGTGGTAGGTCATCCTAAATTGATTGTAGCTCGGAGGCAAAGATGGAAGCACCATGTCGATCGCCAAGTCTTCCCCAAAGTCAACATTTAACTTGCGAAGGCGGTTGACATACCTTTGCATCTTTTGTAGGTGCACGGTAAGAGACTCTCCATGACCCATCTTAGCGGAAATCATGTTAGTGAAAATCTCATAACGCTCTTGTCTCACGTTCTGGTGGTATCTCTCCAATAAGTCTTGATGCATCTCGTACGGGTACATGTCCTCATAGGACTTTTGGAATTCAGAGTTCATGGTGGCTATCATGATGCAATGTACCTTCGTTGCATCGCGCTCATGAGTTTCAAAAGCGGTCATTTCAGCCGGAGTAGCGATTTCAGGGTTGATTTTCTCGAGCTTCTCATCGAGGACATACTCCTTATCTTCATAACGAGCAATAGTGCGAATGTATCTTATCCATTCGCTAAAGTTCGTCCCATCGAAAGTGACCTTTTGACAAAGGCTCATCAATGTGAAAGAACTAGCAGCAACGTTGTTCGCGTTCGACATTTACAAATAGAAAGGACAAAGATAGATTAGAATATGAATCCCTAATTATCACCCAATAAGAAAAATTAGGGCTAGGATCCAACAAAAATATTTACATATTAGAAAAGGGATGCCGTAATCTAACATGCAAACAATTTGAAGGTAAGTGAATGACGATTCACTAATTCTCCACCATAATTAAAACATAACTTTAAGTCCTAAATGTATTGAGAATTCCTAGGTTCGGATGAGATTCATTGAAACTATTCAATGACATGTTTAAATCTCGATATGCCCCTCTTGTTTGTGACTGGGATACCGAAGATCACAAAGCGGGTGTGAATTACCATGCAAATTCACATGGTGCCTTCATTGTAACGATCACCTACTCGATGTGCCGGTAAACCACACACGCTCCATCGAACTATGATAAACAATGAATCACCCTTTGCCATCTTTGCTTAGAACCAATTAGTGTGCCGGTAAACCACACACGCTCCACTAACTTCTTAGCAAGGGTGCAAAGTGTAATTTCATGGGATTGCATCAATTCACTTTTCCTAAAGTAACTAAGATTGGGAAATTTTAAAAAATGTGTAGTTACTTTGTATTTCATATTATACTTTTAATGAGAGGATGAGGTTGCCCTATCCTACCCGTTCGGCTAACGACCCTCCACCGATCAAGCAAGCGGTGGGTGTGAGTGTACACCCATTAAGCGTCATTTTATAGGCCTCAACCTTATACCCACCTTATAGATCGGCTTCGTGAATGAGGCCTACTAACGGTAAGACTAGCATTTTAGTTATACAAATATATATTAATCTTGTAATATTATATTAGTATAGGGTTGTATTTTAAACTTTAAAAAAATCTAGGGTTTGAAATTTAAATTGTCTAAATTAAAACTTTTAATCACAAAACATAAATTTCAAAACTTGAGGACAAGTTTTAAACATTTAAAACATGGAGGATCAAATAACAAATAATTTTAATTAACAATTAATTCCCTAATTATCTATATTTGATTTATTCAAGATTTTTTGCAAGATAATTACCAATTTAATAAAAATAATTAATTAATTATGATATAAGAAAATTAAATATTTTATTAGTTGATAAATATCTTTATTCGATCAAGATTATAGTCATATATATCAAAAAATCGGATTAGGGTTGATCTAATATGATTAAGGTAAGTTTCCATAAGATAATCATCAAAAAATCCCGAATCTAGCCTTTCCTGACGCTTGGACTCGTCGAGTTCCCAACTGGACTCGTCGAGTCAGGCCAACTCGTCGAGTCCACCATGGGACTCGTCGATTTCAAGACACAGAACCACAAAATTCAAATTTTGCAAACAAGATTCAAATAAACAAGCAACAATTTAATAGAAACCAATCTAGGCTCTGATACCACTCATGGGTTTTAGTCATATGAACTTTCCTATGTGCGCATGCAAAACTCTAATGCTTGGATCTAGGCTTTCTAATTAAACATGCTTTGAATCCAAGACTTCTAATGACTAATTAGGTGTAAGAAAAATACAAAATCAGATCTAGAAGTTTACCTTTGAATCTCTTGTTTGATCTTGTTGTCTTGGAGCTCTAGAGTTACAATTGTCACTCCTCTAATGGCTTACAAACACCAAATAGCAAAGAAGATGATTTGAGAGAGAGGAGAGGGATGAAATTCGGCCAGGGTTTCTTCTTCTTAGAAGAGATGCCGACCCCCTTAGCTCTAGGGATCTATTTATACTTGTAGACTCCTTAAGGGTTTCACCTTAAACCCTAGTTGGATAATCTTTCCTTAAAGCAATCCATATCCTTACCATAGATAGCCTTGGACGATTTTTTGAGCTATCCTTAGCTCTATAATTCGTCCAACCTCTATCCAATAAGGATTTACAGTCTAAAGTGTAACTATCAAACAATTGACAGTTTATACCCTCTTATTTAATTAATCTCTTTAAGTCACCAAATTAATACCAATTAATTTATGACTTATATTAATCAAATAACAATATTATTATTCCATATATTATTCTCATAATATATTAATAATATTTATTGTCTCATAATAAATCATCCTATCAAGTTGCTATGGTGAAGGCAACCCAAAAGGACCATGCACAATCGGGTCAAATACTTGCCTAATATAGTTGCAGCCTTAGACACTATTCCAACACCTGCTTACCTTGTATTACATTTTTAGTGCAAAGTAGTAGTGTTTTTGGAGTCATTTGTACCCATTTTATTTGTTGGGTTTGACACGCCTAACAGACCTCATCCTAACTCCAATTCCCTCAACTCAGAAAATCCAACAAGGGCCCAAGACGTGCTGGCCCAAAGATGGCCCAAAATCGCAGCCCAAATCGCAAAAGCCCATCAAAAGACATACGTTGGACATACTCTGAGGCTATGCGAGCCTCGTATTGACTGGAAACGGGGGCGTTAACTGCGTACACGGGGCGTACTGCATTTAAGTAGGGTGTACCCTCGCAGCGTTCAAAACACTAATAAGTGCTTAATGGCTTAAGAACTTAAGCCCAAATTCCAAATCCATTGACCAAATGTATCTCAGAACCATAAAGTCTCAAACTTTAAGACTTTGGACGTCCAAAAAGTCCTTAATGCATGGTATTAATCCATTATGACTTCTTATAAGAAACATGAAGCCAAACTAGCCGAAGGGACCTCATTTTTATAACTTGGAACCCTTCTTAGGGTCTGAAAGGACAAATCAAAATGTCCAAGACAACTCATGCACAATATTGGGACTTTTGGGACAAGAAGAGTACCAAAAATCTATCAAAACAAGCTTTACACAATATAAGCACAAATGTAGAAGCTTTTTACCTTTTGAAGCTTCTAAATGACAATATGATCTTAGATCTACAAGCTTGCTCCACTCTCCAAACACCTTGATGCAAATTCTTCTTTAGCCACACAAGAAACACACTCTTAGCTCACACACACACAAAATAGAAGCTAGGGTTTCCAATAAACAATCTCAGGACTTGGAGGATGAAAGGATGGGGGTAAAGGGTCTATAATGGGGTTTAAATACCCAACAAACCCTAAAATTTAGGGTTGCACTCGGACATACGTATGCCCTGCGTACATATGCGTATGCCCTGCATACTCATGTGTATGCCTAGCGTACTCCCCCTCTGACCAAGATTACCAATTTGCCCCTTGGGCCTCTTAGGGCCAAATTCAACCAATTTCAAGGACCAATCATGACATATTAATTTACTGAAGGAAGGATTTGAAAATACCTGGAAACATGGGATGTTACAAAGAAGATGACTTGAAGGAGGAGAGGGAGGTAGGATTTTCGATTATCACTCTATGGAATGGAGTGGCAGAAAATCTAAGACATAAGGGTCTTTTTTTAGTGAGAATAGGAAACTCTAGATAACCCTGATTTGAATATTTAATTAATAATTCAAATTTGGTATTTATCTACTTCCATATTATCCACATGAGATATTCTAGAAACCCTATAATATACCCTAAAAACCGTCCACCACCTATGTGGAAGGTTCTAGAGCCTTTTATTTAACTATTGAACATTTATACTTTAGTCCCTTTACTTTTAATTATTTTTTTAATCTCGAAATTAATTCCAATAATTTATGATTAGTTATTAATTAAATAATATTTGTTCTAATTAATATATTATTCTTGTAATATATTAGTAAAATTTGTATTTCAATGTATTAATCAAATAATAAATTAACTTCTCTCTCTCTAAAAGTCATCCTGTCCAATTGCTAGGTTTAAGGGCAACCCAAAAGTACTGTGACATTATCAATTCAAGTATATACCAATTATAGTTATGGTCTTAGACACCTAATCCAACAGTCTCTTCCAGAGGGAACATAAGACTTTGTAGTATTTTGTGACGCCTCACACCAAGGGTTAGGATGCGTATTAATGCAAAGGAATAAAGTCATTGCGTACGCATCCAAACAACTTAAGCCAAATGAGGCCAACTACACTACCCATGACCTAGAGTTGGGAGATGTAGTGTTTAGCTTAAAAATTTAGAAACACTACCTATACAGAACAAAGTGTGTCATGTTCACCAACCACAAAAGCCTCCAACACATCTTCCACCAGAAGGAGATCAACATGGGACAACGAAGGTGGGTCGAATTGCTAAATGATTACGAATGCGAAATTCTTTATCATCCGGGTAAAGCAAGTGTCGTAGCGGACACTTTAAGCAGGAAAGAACAAGAAAAACCTATGACATCCCCAAATTTCTCGGCCAGAAAAGACCGATTTAGTTTATGCTTTTAAAATAAAATCAGAGTTATCTTCCAAAAGATGTTGCGGAATTTGTCCCCAAAACTATGATAAAAATTTATCAAAGCATTTCTTAGAGAAATATGTTTTCATTATATATCAAAACATTGGGATGTCATGTTCCGATACATACCAGAAGCATAAACAATATATTATAAGCCTTACAACATTTATTTACAATTACTTGCCTATAATCCAAAAATCCTTCGTCATCATCCAACTATGCTCGGGGTCCACTACCTGTAATACAGAAAGCTGAGTGGGTCAGGCTTGCCAGCCTGGTGAGCATATAGGGTTTTCAACCCACACATAATAATTTTATTAATTTCATCAACGAACAATAACCGTGATTACCCGTTCCCGTTATCCTCACTTTATGTCCCTAAACACCTATCACAAGGGACCTAGTCTAAGGATCTTCATCGGGGTGACAACACTGCTTTGGGGATTCCTTAACAATTTATGTCAAATAAGGCAACCATGAGGGGGATGGAGTACACCAACGAACATATAGTTCACCAACACCTACAAGTTGCGAGCCTGCTAGCGTTCCATTGGACTGTCTAGAAAGGTTTGTGGTTGTCATCTATACTCCGCTAGATAAAAACAACAACAACGAGGCCTCTCATCGTTTTAACAAACATCAACTATTTCATCTACCCATGTTTTAACCAACATATTTGTAGATAAAAATACATATACAGTTTAAAACTTGTATAAAACATCTATTCAACACCCATCTCAAATAAACAAACAATATAATTACACATAGCACGTATTTTATTGAAAATACTTCATATCTATGTGTAAGATGAAAGTGACTATACACTCACATGATTTAATGATAACCGAGCAGCACTTTGTTTCTTAAAACGATCGTTTCCAATGAAACCGAGATGTTTTCTCAAAAACCGGGCTTCACGCGGATAGAGTTTCGGTTCGAAAACTCTTTTTCTCGAGATCTTCGGGCTCTCCGGGACTTGCTTTTGATGCTAGGATGATATAATAGGCTTTGGGATATTTAGTGTAGCAAAAAGGAAAGTAGATGGTGAGAGGAGTGAATTTTGTAAACAAAAATACGGTTGGCTTCGTTCACTATTTATAGGGACTGAAAACTCGAGTTACGTTGGGCGTAAATTTATGGTACGCGGGGTGTACTCCTTCTTCAACCAGTACGCTAGGCATACGAAGGGATCATATCGGACATATCAAGGCTATGACACGTGTGTTTCATGCAAAGGAGTATGGCTACGTGGCCAATCTCGGACCATGAACACGAGTACGCTGGGCGTACTCCAAATTTTCAAACTTCAAAAATTCGTAACTTTTGCATTTGAGCTCCTTTTTTGACATTATTTATATCCATGTGTAGGTTAGACTGTGCTCTACAACTTTCGTTTAGACTTCGTCGGCTAATTTTGACTATATTTTTAAATTTATATTTTTAACAGGCTAGACCAAGAAAAGTCCGTTAAAAAATCATAACTTCTTCGCCCGACATTCATTTTCGTCTGTCCTTTTACCGTTAAACTACTATCAACAAGATCTTAGATTCTCGTTTAGGTTGTTTCGGATAAAAATCACTCAATCTAAAATTTGAGTTTCGGACTGCATACTGCTATACTGGAACTTTGAAAAATCATAACTTCCTCATACGAAGTCAGATTTGGGCGTTCTTTTTATGCACACTCTCGGTTTAACGAACACTACGGATTTCGTTTGGATTGCTAAGGCTAAAAAGCACTTTATCATAAATTCACTTTTTACGTCGTACAATGTCGTGCCGGTTCTGTCGTGAAACTTCGACAGGTCATAACTTCTTCGTTATAACTCGGATTTTGGTATTCTTTATATCTCCGGAATCCTTTTTTCAACCACTACAACTTTCTTCATAGATATCGTGTTCATCTAATATTTATTTTCGATGCTTATTTTTATCCTTGACTTATTAAATTATAATAATTAAGCATAAAACACATAATAATCAAATAATACATCTTATTATTTCAAAACAAGTTACAAAGGTTGGCCTAGACTATTACATGATCATTAATGCCTAGCCTAGAAACACGGGCGTTACAAAACCCCTTCGTGTAATGGCACTAATCCGAACCATCTACTCCAATCTCACCACGCAAATTTGAGATGCTCAGCTGGAAGCACTCAAACCCGAAAATATTGTAGAAGTCAAAAGTATAGTCTTAAATGAAGCTCATAAATCGATATATTTGATACATCCAGGATCAAATAAGATGTATCTCGATCTTAAGAAGCTTTACTGGTGGCCCAACATGAAGGTAGAGATTGCCACATATGTTAGTAAATGCTTGACTTACTCCAAAGTTGTGACATCCCCATTTTCACGGCCAGAAAAGACGAATTTTGTTTATGCTTTGTTTAAAAATCAGAGTAACATTTTAAATAAATGTGCTGTGGAATTTGTCCCAAAACAAAATATGATAAAGATGTATCAAAAGCAGTTCCATAGAAATGTATTTGATTAAAAAGACTCGGGATGTCATGTTCGATACAGATCATAAGCATAAACAATACAACATAGGCCTTACTAAGTTATTATGTATTTACAGGCCTAAAGTCCTTTAATCTCTCATCCTAAGACATCACATCTATGCTCATGCGCAACTACCTGTAATACAAGAAACTGAGTGGGTCAGGCTTGGGAGCCTGGTGAGCACATATGGTTTTCAACCCACAATAAATAAGTTTATTAACTTTATCAAACCAAACACACTTGATTACACGTTCCCGTTATCCTCACTTTACGTCCCTAAAACATCTAACACAAGGGACCTAGTTTAGGACTATCATGGGGATGGACACTACTGCTAAGGGGACTCCTCAGCAAAAATGTCCTTAAGGCAACCATATGGGGGATGGAGTACACCTGGTGAGTACACAGTTCAAATAAACACACAGTTCAAATAAACACCTACAGGTTGCGAGCCTACTAGTGTTCCACTGGACTGTCTAGAATAGTCCGTGGTCGTCATATATAGTCCGCTAGGTGACTGGATCATCAATAACATCTATAACGAGGCCTCTCATTATTTCATTTTATTACACAACAACTATTACATCTACCCATGTTCTACCCAACACATTTTGTAGATATAAAATACATATACAGTTTAAATCATTTAAAACATGTATAAAATCGTTCGTCCAGCATAGATAGCAAGTATACATATAATATGCACACACAACACGTAATTTATATAAATACTTCATATCTATGTGTAAGCTGAAAGTAACTATGCACTCACCCGAAAGGTGGTGACTCGGCACTCGGACAACGCTTCAATACTCTCAAAACAATTTTTCCTTCGATAAAACCTAGTATCAATACCACTAGGGTTTAGTCTAACGATAACCGCGACAAATCAATCGTCTGACTATTATTACTATTATATAAGCGTTAAATAACACTCATAATAATAGCCCAAATAATTATTTTAAGGTCCTAATAACATTACTATAATTATTTGAAAGTTATATTAAAAATTGCGTAAGCGTACCTCACTTACAGCGGATTTTAAAGAAAATCGGGCCTTGCTCGGAGCAGCGTTTCCGAAACCGAAAGACCCTTTTAGAGAGAGAAAGAGAATGGTGTGAAAAATCCGAGAGCCTCGTGGCTTCCTTAGGGTGCTAAGGGATCACCTAGGCTTACGGGAGGGTTAAAAGCCTTAGAGAGAGAAAGTAATTTAGTGAGAGAAAGAGAATGGTGTGAAAAATCCGGAGACCCTCGCATGTATTTATAGGGGGAGAAGCCTCTCGGAACGTTGGGCGTACGCCTAGGATAAGAATGCCAGCCGAAGCCAGCTGTCTCGCACCATCGGATGGATCAGACCGGAGCTACGTAGGGCGTAACTTCTTCGGACGCGGGGCGTACTACGAGGGCGACGTGTCAAGATCCGAAGTGAAGCCTTGGTCAACAAGCAACGGCTTAGACGCGGCCACGTCATCCACCTCCTTGCAGATTTCACAATTTTCCTTCCCGACTTCTAAAAATCATAACTTTCGCATACGAGCTCCTTTTTTGACGTTCTTTATATCCATGCGAAGGTGGGAATGTACTCTACAACTTTTGTTTAGACTTCGTCGGCTAATTTTGACTTTATTTTAAAAGTTACATTATTAACAGGCCGGGATAGGATTGGTCCGTTAAATTCTCATAACCTCTTCATCCGACGTCCGTTTTCGCCCATCTTTTTATCGTTACGCTACTATCAATGAGATCTTTGATTCTCGTTTACGTTGTGTCGGCTAAAAACCGATCGATCTATTATTCGAATTTCGGGTTGTATGTCACACCCCAAAACCAAGAACGGCGGAAACGTTCCGGGGTGGAGGACGTCATGTACAGTATCACAAACAATGTAAAGTAGTAAACAAGCAACAACATCATCCATTGCATTAAAAGTAAAGTTTTAATACATGTGTGTTCTTTCAATGTAATAAGACACCAAAAATACAATCAAAGTAAAAGACGAGTCTTGTCTGTGCTCCGTCTTCTCAAAACCTGGCCATCGTACCTGTCTACTGGTGACCTGAGAATACAAGTTATTTTGAAAGCGAGTATCAGCCTAAAGCTGGTGAATTCATAAGTAATTAAGTGTCATTGTCTTGTTTTGGGAAAACTGTTATGAATGCCCTGTAAATCTTTAAATGAAACAGTTGATGTAAGTAATGAAAAACCCTAGAAAATCCCTTATTTCCTACTAGTATGAAATGTAGTCTTCTACCAAGACCCGAATGTTTTTGTAAGTAAAATGATAGTTTTTCCTTGTAATTGACTAATACTTAAAGTACTTAGTCTAACTCCTCGTTTATGTGAATGTATCACCAAATAAAGTAATAGGAAAAATGTACTAATGTAATTGTTATCCTTTTGTACGAGGATTAACACGACATCGCGATTAGTGAAATGTATAACCTTTGAACATTCGTAGATTGTTCAATTGTCCTTTGTAGCAGCAGCAGGGCGGAGGAAGGGTTAGTCCCGTAAAGGTACTCCTAATATAAGTATTAACCGTAGGCATCCGTAGATGTTCATCGACCTCAGTAGCGAACAGTAGGCCCGAGGAATGGTTAGTCCCGTAGAGGTACTCCTAGTATAAGTAATAACCGTAGGCATCCGTAGATGTTCATCAACCACTGGTGCTAACAGCTAGGATTCAGAATGGTTAGTCCCGTCTAGATATCCCGTTGAACTGGGATAGGCAGGACAATTTACACAGAAGGTACTAATAAATCATCCTAATGAATCGAGGTACAAGTATCCATGTAAATGTATACAGGAAAATGTATCTATGTAAAGGTACTCATGTAATGTATTCATGTAAGGTACTCATGTAATGTATTCATGTAAGGTACTCATGTAATGTATTCATGTAAGGTACTCATGTAATGTATTCAGGTAAGGTACTCATGTAATGTATTCATGTAAGGTACTCATGTAATGTATTTAGGTAAGGTACTCATGTAATGTATTCATGTAAGGTACTCATGTAATGTATTCATGTAAGGTACTCATGTAATGTATTCTTGTAAGGTACTCATGTAATGTATAGCATAGACTCATGAATGAACTGACTCTGATGTAATTCCTTGTAATATGAATAATGTTTTGTATCTTCTAACTATCCCTATAATAGTTAACTGGAAGGTAATTGTTTGTTCAAGTAGGTTAAAAATGGTTTTGTAAAACATCTAATAGTTTTGAACAATAAGTAACAATGACTTGATGTCATTTTAATAAACATTTCAAAAGTAATACATTTGATAACATGTTGTTTTCTACTTGTATCCCCCCCCCCTATTAAAGCATTTAAAATCATTTAAAAATTGATTATGGGGTATGAACTCACCTGTAGATGGTGGTTTGGATGTACTGAACGGTGTCGGATTGTTAGGTGTCAAGTGAGTACTTGTACACACACTATGATCCTAATGAACATATAATCACACATATATGCACCCAATTAGTTTTAAACTACTAATTGTAAATGTTAAGACATCCTAGAACATGATAAACACTTTACATAAGTGTTATTAGCCTTAAGGACTTCATCTAATTTGTTGTAGGACCCGACTAATGAATTTAGAGTTCCAAAGGATCCCATATTTGAGTTTACTCTCCATTAAACTCCACACAAGGAGTTTACGGTCGTAAACCCTTGAGTTTACAGCCGTGAACTCCTAGGCTTAATGTCCTTTGGTGTTTTGAGGTTCTTAATGATCCCTAGAAGCATTCCAACTTGGTGGATTAATTCTTGGAAGGGTTTTGGGCACTAATACACTCCTTTGAGGAGTTTACGGCCCCAAGGCCAATTCCTTTTGAGTTTACTGTTGTAAACTCTTATGGAAGGGGTGTTTTTATGCTTTCAATTCCCAAGATCATGTAGGATAGGTTCTAGACAATTATCTAAGGCTAATGAAGGCCTTAGGCACACATTGGTACCCTTCAATGATGTTCACGGCCCAAGAACTATATTAGGGCCGTAATCTCACTTTGGGAGGGGTTTTTGATGTTTTAAAGTGCTTAAATTAACTAGGAGTAAATCTAGGTAATTGTCCAAGGCTGTAGGAGTGGTTATTGCACTCTTTGGCCTTGAGTTTGGAGTTCACGGTCCAAAAACTTCTTGGGCCGTGAACACCTAAACCTTGGTGTTATTGGGGTGATTTCTAGTCATAAACACACTAGCATACAAGCCTAAGGTAGTTACATATCACGGGCAAAGGAGTATGCAACATTTTAAGAGTTTACTCCCCAAGGTGTTCTTGGGCGGTAAACTCTCGAATCTAGTTGTTTTGTTATGAAATCGATGTTATCAAGCACATTACTAGCTATATAATACAACTAGAGAGAGGTACTCACGATTTGGGATGAAAACCCGAAGATCCGTGAGAGAGAAAATGGCTTTTCTCTAGTTGGAAATGTAAATAATGAATGAATATGGTTCAGAATTCTATATATAGTCCTGAGATTTTTGGCAGAAAATATTTTATTCCCGAAATGAACTCTAATGCAATAGAGTTTTGGAATAATAGAGTTGCACAAAACCCTAGTGCATCCTCTCTCCTGATATCTCCTTAAGTGTAAACCCTGAATTACTCAAACTTATACGGAAAAGTCTGAAAATTTATTGTGACTGTTATAACTTCTATTGACTTAATAATGTTCGTACAGAATGGAAATTTCGGGTTGTCACACTGTACACTGCTAATCCAAAACTTCGAAAAATCATAACTTCCTCATACTAAGTGAGATTTGGGCGCTCTTTTTATGGATGCTCTTGGTTTAACATATTCTACAACTTTCGTTTAGATCTCTAAGGCTAAATCTCGCTCTATCGTAAATTCACTATTTACGCTTCCCGGTATCGTGCCGGTTCCGTCGCGAAATTTCGACGGGTCATAACTTCTTCGTTATAACTCGGATTTCGGCATTCTTTATATCCCCGAAATCCTTGTTTCGACCACTACAACTTTATGTAAAGATATCCGACTTATCACATACTTTAATTTTGACGCTTATTTTTATCCTTTATTAATTATATCTTTATACTTAAGTAATAAGCACACAAATACACATAATTCACATAGAATTCAAATATTTCATCTTTATTACTTCAAAAAGAGTTACAATAGTTGACATAGACTATTACATTGTCTAAAAATGTTTAGCCCCGAAACCCGGGCGTTATAATTCTCTCCCCCTTAGGATGATTCCGTCCCGGAATCATGCATCAGCAAACAGATGTGGATAGCGACTCATCATGTCATCCTCTGTTTTCCAGGTGAGATTTGGCCCATTCGAATGTTTCCATCGGATTAGCACTAAGTCGACCATCTTGCGTCGTAACTTCTTAGTCTTACGGTCAACAATTGCCTCAGGCTCTTCGATCAGCCTTTTATTCTCATCCATTCTTAACTTTGAGATCGGGATTATGTCGGGAACTTATCCCGTGAATTTCCTCAGATAACACACATGGAAGGTGTTATGAATACCATCTAGTTCTTCGGGTAATTCGAGCTTGTAAGCTTGGTTCCTAATCTTCTGAAGAACTTTAAACGGTCCAATAAACCTTGGACTCAGCTTTCCTCGTGTCCCGAATCGTATAAGTCCCTTCCACGGTGAGACTTTAAGAAAAATGGAATCCCCAACTTCAAAATTCATTGGTCGTCTTTTCTTGTCAGCATAGCTCTTCTGATGATCCTGAGCTGCTAACATCCTTTCCCTAATCACTTTCAAATTCTCAGCAGTCTTATGGACTATCTCGGCGCCCATAAACTGCTTCTCTCCGGCTTCAAGCCAACAAGACGGCGTATGACACTTCTGTCCATACAAAGCTTGATAAGGTCCCATCTTGATGCTCGAGTGAAAACTATTGTTGTAGGAAAATTCTACCAGAGGTAAGTGCTCGTCCCAATTCCCTTGGAACTCAAGGGTATATGCTCTCAGCATATCTTTCAGTGTCTGAATCGTTCTTTTGCTCTGACCATTAGTCCGTGGATGGTAAGCAGTACTCAAACATAACTTTGTACCGAACTCCTCTTGTAGACTGCTCCAAAACCTTGACGTGAAACGACTATCACGATCTGATACAATTGTTAGAGGAACACCATGAAGTCTTACTATCTCTATCACGTAAGCATTCACAAGCTTATCCATAGACCACCTCTCGTTGGCTGCTATGAAGTGTGCACTCTTAGTGAAACGATCCACGACCACCCAAATCATGTCATGTCCGTTCTTTGCCCTAGGCATTTTAGTCACAAAATCCATGGTGATGTCTTCCCATTTACCCATGGGTACAGGTAAGGGTTCTAAACTCCCATACGGTTTCTGATGTTGTGCCTTAACCTTCACACATGTCACACACTCGGCCACATACTTCGCTAGATCGAGCTTCATCGTCGGCCACCAATAGTAGGGTTTTAGGTCCCTATACATTTTAGTGCTATCGGGATGAATTGAGTACATGGTCTTGTGTGCTTCTTCCATCAGAAGTTCCCTTATTCCTCCCGTCTTAGGTACCCAAATCCGATCTTTGAATACCTTCAGTCCTCGACTGTTTGTACTGAACACTAATGTTTTGCCGAAACATTCTTCCTTTCGATCATTCTTCTCTAAAGCTTCTTCCTGAGCTTTCTTGATACTCTCCACAATCGTCGAGACGACTTCGATTCTCAATGCTCTTGTCCTTTTCCTTTCAAGGTTGACTTTCCGACTGAGATCATCGATAACAATATTTGCTTTACTGGGGTGGTAGAGAATCTCACAGTCGTAGCCCTTGAGTAACTCTAGCTAGCGTCGTTGCCTCATGTTCAATTCTTTCTGATTAAAGAGATACTAGAGACTCTTATGATCAGTGAAAAGCTTGCACTTCGTGCCGTAGAGGTAATGCCTTCATATCTTTAGAGTGAAAACTACTGCTGCCAACTCCAAATCGTGAGTGGGGTAGTTCTTTTTGTGCTCTTTCAATTGTCGAGATGCGTATGCTATCACCTTTTCTATTTGGGTCAGAACACAACCCAACCCGACTCCAGATGCGTCACTGTAAACCACGAAGTCTTCAACTCCATCGGGTAGAAAAAGTATCGGTGCTTCACATAACTTCTTCTTTAGCTTCTTGAATGCCTCATCGTGTTTCTCACTCCACATATATGTAGCTCCTTTGTGAGTCAAAGCTCTCAATGGAGCAGCTATCGAAAAAAAGCCTTGGATAAATCATCGGTAATATTCGGCTAATCCTATAAAGCTTCGAATCTCCATGGGACTCTGTGGATGTTCCCACTTCATTACAACTTCGATTTTTGCTGGGTCAACCATTATTCCCTCCTGGTTAACCACATGACCCAAGAATTGGACTTCTCGGATCCAAAAATCACACTTGGAGAACTTTGCATAAAGCTTCTCCTTCTTCGGCACTTCTAATACTTCCCGTAGATGCTTGCCATGCTCCTCTTGACTTTTCGAGTAGATCAGAATATTGTCGATGAACACTATCACGGATTTATCAAGGAATGGTTTACAAACCATATTCATCAAATCCATGAATGATGCTGGAGCATTGGTTAGTCCAAACGACATAACCAAGAACTCGTAGTGTCCATATCTCGTTTTGAATGCAGTCTTCTCAATATCATGATCTCTCACTTTCAGCTGATGATATCCTGACCTAAGATCGATCTTTGAGAAGTAGCTCGAACCTTGCATCTGATCGAACAGGTCGTCAATCCTCGGCAATGGATACTTGTTCTTCACCGTTGCCTTGTTCAGCTCTCGGTAGTTTATACACATTCTGATGCTTCCGTCCTTATTCTTCACGACTAATACCAGAGCTCCCCAGGGTGATGAAATAGGTCAACTGAAACCATTGTCCAATAGCTCCTGAAGTTGCGTCATAAGCTCCTTCATCTCCGTCGGTGCTAATTGGTAAGTTGCCTTTGCTATCGGTGTAGTACCTGGTAACAAGTCTATCCGAAACTCCACTTGCCTATCAGGTGGTAACCCGGGAAGATCTTCGGGAAAGACTTCCAGATAATCACACACGACCGGTATATTCTGCACCTCCTTCTTTTCCTTCTTAGCATCAATCACAAATGCTAAATATGATTCACATCCTTTGGATAAACTTTTTTTTGGCTTTCATCAGGGAGATGATTCCAGAATTCACTCTACGGTTGTCCCCGTACACCATAAATGACTCCTTTCCAGGGGGATTTACTCTAACTATCTTCTTTCGGCATAATATCTCGGCATCGTTGGCGCTAAGCCAATCCATACCCAAAACGATGTCGAAACCGTTTAACTCTATGGGTAATAGATCTTCATGGAATTCGTTTCCATTTAGGTCGATGACTACATTCTTAATACGATTGCTAACAAGTACGAACTTGCCACTGGTAACTTCTACAATCAAGGCATTATCAAGTTTTTCTACAGCTAATGCTAGTTTCCCACCAAATTTACACGACATAAAGGAGCAGTTGGCTCCTGAATCAAATAGTATATTGGCAAGCAAACCATTTACAAGAAAAGTACCTGAAGCGACGTCTGCTGCCTCCTTTGCAGCCTCGAGCGTCATCTGGAAGGCTCTCACCTTCGGCTTCGGTGGAATGTTTGGCCTTCCCGCATCTTTCTTCTTTGGGAAACCCTTAGCAATATTCCATTCTTCATGGAACTCGTAGCACACCCTCTTGTTGATGGTGCACTCATTGGCATAGTGCCCCGTTTTCCCATACTTGTAGCAGGTTACTTCATCGCTACATTTTCCTGAGTGCTTCTTCTTGCACTTCTCCCACCATTTCAATTCATTTCCTCCTCCCCCGAGCTTCTTAGAACCGAACTTGCTTTTCTTTTTATTGGGTTTAGCAGACCCTTCAAATTTCCTCTTCTCGCCAAACTCAACCTTGCTGGCAGTTCTTCCCTTAATCATATCCTCCACAGACTTGGCAGCCCAGATAGCTGCCTCCAGAGTATGTGCCTGACGCACTGGCACCGCGTACTCCCATAGAAATCCCTTTGCGTACTTATCGATTTTCTTCAGCTCATCCGGAACAAGACGCAAGGCAAACTCCATCTTTTCTGTGAGGTTGTTCGTGTATTCATCGATTGACATGCTTCCCTTCTTCAGGGTTAGGAACTGGTTCTCTAGCTCGAGCAGGTTTTGAGTTGAGCAGTACTTTCGTTTGAATTGCACCAGAAATTCTGCCCATGTCAGTTGTAGGGGCTCATTGGGGCTCAGAGTCTTGCCTAAGGTATTCCACCAACGTACAACGTCTCCTCGAAACTGACGCACTGCAAACGTGGTCTGTAGTTTTCCTCTGCAATCGCACGTCATGAAAGCTAACTCCATCTCCGAGATCCAATCCATGACCCTGATCGGATCTTCCTTTCCAGTGAAAGTCGAAGGCTTGCAAGTCAGAAAATCCTTGTACTTGCATCCATTCCTCTCGACTCCGTCATCTTAGTTGTTTTGTCGAACTCTTGGTGGGTTGACTTGACCAACGGTTCCACTGTAGTTCCCCTCCTCAGTCTGCCCTTCGTTCAACTCGGGCTGTTCGATCTGTATGGTTGCTTCCTCTCGATTTTGTTAGAGAAAACGTCTGGTTTCCTCCATTTGATGATCCAACATCGCCTGAATCATCTCTTGCACTCCGGCCATCGTTATTGGCTCAGCAGCGGCTACCACAACTGATATTTGCTCAATCACTGGGGGTTGGTTTCTGTTCCCATTTGCATTCACGTTTCCGCTATGGGTCCTTGCCATCTTTATCTATACACCGAATAAGGTGAATTTAGATCTTTATTTAGGATTGATGTTCAAATCATCCTTATCTCTCCGAAACGCTTACATGCTAGTTCTAATATCGTAGTCATACGTTTAGAATCCTAAACACATAAGGTTTCCAGATCCGGTCGGCAACAGACCATAGATACGAATAAATAATAGCATATAAGGCACAAAGCATTTAGCACATAAAAGCATTTTAGGCATAATTCCTAAAATAAACTAGTGCCCACATCTCACAATCATCGCTTAACATTCTAAGTTTAAGTCTAGAAATCCTACAAATTCCTAGTTCGCTTAAACTAATGCTCTGATACCAACTGTGACATCCCCATTATCACGGCCAGAAAAGACCAATTTTGTTTATGCTTTGTTTAAAAATCAGAGTAACATTTTAAATAAATGTGCTGTGGAATTTGTCCCAAAACAAAATATGATAAAGATTTATCAAAAACATTTCCATAGAAATGTATTTCATTAAAAAGACTCGGGATGTCATGTTCGATACAGATCATAAGCATAAACATCACAACATAGGCCTTACTACATTATTCCGTATTTACAGGCCTAAAATCCTTTAATCTCTCATCCCAAGACATCACATCTATGATCATGCACCACTACCTATAATACAAGAAACTGAGTGGGTCAGGCTTGGGAGCCTGGTGAGCACATAAGGTTTTCAACCCACAATAGATAAGTTTATTAACTTTATCAAACCAAACACACCCGATTACCCGTTCCCGTTATCCTCACTTTACGTCCCTAAAACATCTAACTCAAGGGACCTAGTCTAAGGACTATCATCGGGATGGACACTACTGCTAAGGGGATTCCTCAACAAAAATGTCCTTAAGGCAACCATGTAGGGGATGGAGTACACCTGGTGAGCACACAGTTCAAATAAACACACAGTTCAAATAAACACCTACAGGTTGCGAGCCTGCTAGTGTTCCACTGGACTCTCTAGAATAGTCTGTGGTCGTCATCTATACTCCGCTAGACGACTGGATCATCAATAACATCTATAACGAGGCATCTCATTATTTCATTTTATTACATAACAACTATTACATCTACCCATGTTCTACCCAACAAATTTTGTAGATATAAAATACATATACAGTTTAAATCAATTAAAACGTGTATAAAATCGTTCATCCAGCATAGATAGCAAGTATACAGATAATATGCACACACAACATGTAATTTATGTAAATACTTCATATCTATGTGTAAGCTGAAAGTAACTATGCACTCACCTGAAAAGTGGTGACTCAGCACTCGGACAGCACTTCGATACTCTCAAAACAATTTTCCTTCGATAAAACCTAGTATCAATACCACTAGGGTTCAGTCTAACGATAACCGCTACAAATCAATCGTCTGACTATTATTACTATTATATAAGCGTTAAATAACACTCATAATAATAGCCCAAATAATTATTTTAAGGACCTAATAACATTACTATAATTATTTGAAAGCTATATTAAAAATTGCGTAAGCGTAGCTCACTTACAACGGATTTTAAAGAAAAATCCGAGCAAAGCAGCATTTCGGAAACCGAAAGACCCTTTTTCTCGGGACTTCGGGAGCCTCTGGGCTTCCTTAGGGTGCTAGGGGATCACCTTGGCTTAGGGGAGGGTTAAAACCCTTAGAGAGAGAAAGTAATTTAAAGAGAGAAAGAGAATGGTGTGAAAAATCCGGAGACCCTCGCAGGTATTTATAGGGGGCGAAGCCTCTCAGAATGTTGGGCGTACCGAGGGTACGTTGGGCGTACGCCTCAGATAAGAATGTCAGCCGGAGCCAGCTGTCTCGCACCATCGGATGGATCAGACCGGAGCTACGCGGGGCGTAACTTCTTCGGATGCGGGGCGTACTGCGTGGGCGACGTGTCAAGATCCGAAGCGAAGCCTTGGTTAACAAGCAACGGTTCAGATGTGGCCACGTCATCCACCTTCTTGCAGATTTCGCAATTTTCCTTCCAGACTTCTGAAAATCATAACTTTCGCATACGAGCTCTGTTTTTGACGTTCTTTATAACCACACGAAGGTGGGAACGTACTCTACAACTTTAGTTTAGACTCCGTTGGCTAATTTTGACTTTATTTTAAAAGTTACATTATTAACAGGCCGGGACATGATTGGTCCGTTAAATTCTCATAACTTCTTCATACGACGTCCGTTTTCACCCATCTTTTTCTCGTTACGCTAATCTTAATGAGATCTTTGATTCTCATTTAGGTCACGTTGGCTAAAAACCGCTCGATCTATTATTCGAATTTCGGGCTGTACTCTGCTAATCCGAAACTTCGAAAAATCATAACTTCCTCATACGAAGTCAGATTTGGGCGTTCTTTTTATGGACGCTCTCGGTTTAACGTATTCTATGACTTTCGTTTAGACCGCTAAGGATAAATCTCACTCTATCGTAAATTCACTATTTACGCTTCCTGGTATCGTGCCGGTTCCCTCGCGAAAATTCGACGGGTCATAACTTCTTCGTTATAACTCGGATTTCGGCGTTCTTTATATCCCCGAAATCCTTGTTTCGACCACTACAACTTTATGTAAAGATATCCAGCTTATCTCACACTTTAATTTTGACGCTTATTTTTATCCTTTATTAATTATATCTTTATAATTAAGTAATAAGCACACAAATATACATAATTCACATAGAATTCAAATATTTAATCTTTATTACTTTAAAAAGAGTTACAATAGTTGACCTAGACTATTACATTGTCTAAAAATGCTTAGCCCCGAAACCCGGGCGTTACAATTCTCTCCCCTTTAGGATGATTCCATCTCGGAATCATGCATCAGCAAACAAATGTGGATAGTGACTCATCATGTCATCCTCTGTTTATCAAGTGAGATTCGGCCCATTCGAGTGTTTCCATCGGACTAGCACTAAGTCGACCATCTTGCGTCGTAACTTCTTAGTCTTAGGGTCAACAATTGCCTCAGGCTCTTCGATCATCCTTTTATTCTCATCCATGCTTAACTTTGAGATCGGGATTATGTCGGGAACTTCTCCCGTGAATTTCCTCAGATAACACACATGGAAGGTGTTATAAATACCATCTAGTTCTTCGGGTAATTCGAGTTTGTAAGCTTGGTTCCTAATCTTCTGAAGAACTTTAAACGGTCCAATAAACCTTGGACACAACTTTCCTCGTTTCCCGAATCGTATAAGTCCCTTCCACGGTGAGACTTTAAGCAAAACGGAATCCCCAACTTCAAAAGTCATTGGTCGTCTTTTCTTGTGAGCATAGCTCTTCTGATGATCTTGAGCTGCTAACATCCTTTCCCTAATCACTTTCAACTTCTCAGCAGTTTCATGGACTATCTCGGGGCCCATAAACTGCTTCTCGACGGGTCATAACTTCTTCGTTATAACTTGGATTTTGGCGTTCTTTATATCCCCGAAATCTTTGTGTTCGACCACTACAACTTTATGTAAAGATATCCGGCTTATCTCACACTTTAATTTTGACGCCTATTTTTATCCTTTATTAATTATATCTTTATAATTAAGTAATAAGCACACAAATACACATAATTCACATAGAATTCAAATATTTCATCTTTATTACTTCAAAAAGAGTTACAATATTTGACCTAGACTATTAAATTGTCTAAAAATGCTTAGCCCCAAAACCCAGGCGTTACAAAAGTCAAAGCAGAGTACCAGAAGCCATCTTGTCTACTAGAACAACTGTCAATCCTAGAATGGAAGTAGGAACAAATAATCCTGGGATTTATAATGAAGTTGCCAAGAACTTCAAGTGTTTATGACACCATTTGGGTAGTGGTTGACCGATTGACCAACTCCACCTATTTCCTAGCCATCAAAGAAACCGATAAGATAAAGAAGCTCACCAGGACCTACCTCAAGGAAATAGTCAGACTGCATGGCGTGCCAATATTTATTATCTCGGAGATAATATATTCACTTCCGGATTTTGGCAATCATTGCAGAGGTCCCTAGGAGCCAATTTAGACATGAATATAGCATATCATTCGCAAACGTATGGCCAAAGCGAAAGAACGATACAAACTTTGGAAGACATGCTCTGGACGTATGTCATAGACTTTGGTAATGCATGGGTTACTCACCACTAGTTGAGTTTTCATATAACAATAATTATCACACTAGCATAAAGTCCACTTCATTCAAGGTCTTGTATGAATGCAGATGTCATTCAATATGTTGGGTAGAAGTTGGAGATACTCAACTGGTTAAAAAGCATGATGGAGATACTCTACTCACTAGTCCCGAGATCATTCATGAAACCACGTAAAAGATTTTTCAGATCAAGGAACGATTTAAGGCCACACATAGTCGTCAGAAAAGATATGTTGACGTAAGACGCAACATTTAGAATTCTAAATAGGAGACTGTGTAGTACTAAAGGTCGCACCATGGAAATGTGTCATTAGATTTGGGAAACGAGGTAAACTAAATCCCCGATACATCGGGCCTTTTGAAATCATGGCAAGGGTTGGTCTCATGGATTACAAACTCAAGTTACCTCAAGAACTCAACAAAGTTCACGATACCTTCCACATGTGTAATCTTAAGAAGTGTCTCTCTGATGAGAACCTTGTTATTCCTCTCGATGAGATCTAGGTCAACACTAAACTTCACTTCATAGAGGAACGGATGGAGATCATGGATCGAGAAAGAAAAAACCTTAAGCAAAGTCGCATACCTATAGTAAAAGTCCGATGAAAATCTTGTACAGGGGCAAAGTTTACTTGGGAACGTGAAGATTGGATGAAACAAAAAAATAATAATACCCGCAACTGTTCAGCGGTGCTCCCTCCACTAGGGGTACGAAATAACAGAACCGCTCCCTCCACTAGTGGTACGAAATAATAGTGGAACAAAATAGTCTAGAACTTAATAATTTCAAGTGAAAATTCCTTTAACGGGGAAGTAATGTGGCATTCCAAAATTTAGGTCTAAAACTATAGACGGTCAGTTCACCCGTGAACCTCTTTGTAATTTGAGCTACTGAGTTTTAGTGCATATTTTGGAAAATAAATAATGTCATTTCAACTATTATAAGATATCAAATGGTATCTTACTTCCAAATGTGGAAACTATCAACTGAATCAAACAATTCAAACTGCAACTGCAACCCTGACTAATATGTCAGAAAAACTGAGAATTTGTATTAAGCAATTGTAAGCAAAGCAAACACTCTAGCCTCATAGTACATGCACCTTTAACCGTCTTAAGAATCCAAACCAGTATAATATTGATTTTCTTAAAACTACTAAAACTGTTTCTATCCGTTGAGGGATTTGCGCACCTCACATGGAAATTCCGAGAGTTGATTCAGACTATGATCTAATATTTAATTGCATAATCGAAATATATTTAGCAAAAATATTAGTAAAATTTGAAAAATCGAACATTTTAGATTAATTAAACACAAATCTTTAAACGTGATTTTTCAGAGTTTTGCAACTCGAAAAAATTAATTTGTTCAGGTTTTTGAAATCTTTGAACTGTAGACTATTATTCGTCAGCCTCAGAAAAATTATTTGATTTAAGGATCGATTGCACACAAGTGTGCAATCGAGAATGCTAAAAAAAATATCTTAATACCACAAGTGCGACAACATTAAAATATACACATCTAAATTTATGTCATATATGACTTTTAAAGACCAAAAATGAAGCATGTATATTAAATTGATTTCCATTACATACAATGATAGAATACTTGATTCCTCTAAATAAATCACCTACTCACATGACAAAACAATAGTACGAGTCTATATGCATTTTATGTATCTATAATGGTTGTCCAAAAGTCTTAATAAAAGAAATTCAACAAAATACATATATATAAAACTAATACAATTTCTCAATAATACATACACAAAATACATTCTCATTGAGGGGGTGTTTGGCTTAGCTTTTATGGGGCAAAAGTCCTTTTTATAAAAGAATTTTTTGTAAAAGAACTTTTTACAAAAGTTATTTTTTAAAATGTGTTTGGATTAGCTTTTGAAGAGAAAAAGTAAAAAATTAAAATGTTTGGTTTAATTTTTACATGTAGAATGACAAAAAATGACATGTTTAGGGTAGATGAGGGGTATATTGGTAATTTAATATTTTTAGCTGATGAAAAATTGGAAAAAGTTAGGTAATCGTGACTTTTCAAAAAGACTCAAATTACTCTATGAGAAAAACCATTTACAAAAGTCCTTTTCCATTTGCCAAACATCTTTTGGGACTTTTTCTAAAAGATAAAGTCAAAAGTCATTTAAAAAGCTAACCCAACCACCCTCTGAATAATGACAAAACAATAAAGAGATTATACACATAATACATGGGGAAAGTCTTTGCTTCAACTTTCACCCAAAGAAAACAAATTGAGAGTTATTAGTTTCTTCCACATTTCAACAACCCAACATTTTACACAAATACATGAATAATTGATTGCTTCTAAATCCAAATAAAATATATAAATGATTGACAAAAACACACCCATACACACATGCTCTACCTCCTGGAAAATCAATACTCTATCATCCTTGTAATCACACACGTAAAGATCAAGAGGAATGGTGCATGTGTACCTTCAAAATGTCCAAACTGATCATCTTTATACCATGAGATCACCAAGAAATCTGATTTTATATCTATTTAACTAGTAAATTCAAAGAAAACACCTCTCTCTCTCTCTCTCTCTCTCTCTCTCTCTCTCTCTCCTGATAACCAAAAAAACGAAGGCAAACAGCTGGAGCTGCTGCCCTGTTTCCACCCTTAACGACTAGCAGGCTCCTCGCATCCTACACCTTCTTCGGTCGAGCAACTACCTCCGACGACCCCACCTGCGCTGTTGTTGCTGCTTGCCTTGCTCCATCGGGCCAACCATCTCCCCCCCCCCCCCCCCCCCCTCGCACACAAATCCAGAACTCTCTCTCCTGATAACCAAAAAAAACGAAGGCAAACGGCTGGAGCTGCTGCCCTGTTTCCACCCGCAACCACTAGCAGGCCCCTCGCATCCTACACCTTCTTCGGTCGAGCAACTACCTCCGACGACCCCACCTGCGCTGTTGTTGCTGCTTGCCTTGCACCATCGGGCCAACCATCTTCCCACCCCCCCCCCGGCACACAAATCCAGAATCGGAAGAGAAGAAGCCGAGAGCTGCTTGAGCAGCCCACCGCTGCACCCACCGAGGTCGACAACCGCTTACTACTTCGTCCTTCTCCTTACTTCAAATCCATCCCGCACCAGAGGCGCTCGTATGTTCCGTGTTTCGTTTTCTGATCTGCTTTTGTTCCTTATCTCTCGATCAGACGGTGATTGAACCCCAATCCAATTTTGCTTTCGATTTCTCCTCCTGCTTCGAACCAGCACCGGAGGCGTGGTTATTTTTGCTCCCGTTCCCTTCCTTTGATCGTTCAAGCAAATGGCGAGGGCACAAAAAGCCCTAATTTCTTTTGTTTTATGAAATGAACAAAATGACCCTTCTGTTGAACCCTTTACTTAAAATAAGCCCCTCCCCCAAACTTTCGTTTATTTAAAACAAAACAGCCCCTCCATGGATATTTTCTAACACAATCAGTCCCCTCTCAAACTTTAATTCCACTTAAACCATTTTAGTCCCTCCTTTGATGTATTTTAACCAAAACAGTCATACTTTGGTTATTTAAATTACCAAATAGCCCCAATAGTTTAAATTCGTTACGAAACGGTTCCAAAAAGATTTCAAAGTTCAAGAATCGTGATTTTGCGGTTTCTCATGTCAAGCTTCTCAAAATAAACTGATTCTGAACAAATGAAATTCATGCTTCAAGGATGAGTGCTTACGACCCTTTTTTAATACTTCTACTTATTTTCGGGGGAGGGGGGGATACATATGCCTATATGTATTTGTTAATACAACAAGTCTAGTTTATAAAAATGATATTTGACAATGTAACATATTGTTCCAAATAAACTAGTTTAAAGTTTTCATATACATATTATAGTTATTAAATAAACTAGTTTAAAATTTTCATATACATAATATAGTTATTTTAACGCAAAATAACTAGTCCACACAACAAATGCTACATGATACAATTATATATTGTATGTCATAAAAAGCACATCATAAAACTTTGTAGTATTTCAAGGGTTACCATGCATGTATAAATATTTATATGTTTAAATACATAAAGTTTATACATGTACATATGTTAATTACATTGGAACGTACATCTTTATAAAAGCGAGTATATTACACTTTTACATATATACCAAACATACTCGGCTTTTATAAAATTTATACAATGAAATTCATTATGCCTAGTGACTTATCCACAAATAAGTTAGGGCTGAGAACTATTCACATACCTTATTTAAGGTTTTTTTAGTGAGACTATATTCATTAGCTAAGTTTAAACACTTAGCATACTCACACTACTATAACTGTTAATCTTCGAAGTGAGATACATATGTATAGATCTATATAAGGTTGACATATCACTGCGGTTTCTAGCTATAACCTCGACTGATCAATCGAAGTGGGTGATAAGTGTCTACTATTGTTACTACAACGTACAATGAAGCATTGTAGGGGTATATTCGGTCACATAACTCGGTTATAGGAATCACTATAAACATTAACTAGAATCTCTCTCTTTTACTACAAACCATGGGCTTGGTGTAACATCCGGATTCCCAGGTATTCTATGTTATTCATTTATTTTGAGTTAGAAAGAAGGACTCGACGAGTCAACGCCTAGACTCGTCGAGTAGGATCACGATTTGCTGACTCGATTAATGAATGGACTCGACGAGTCGGCAGGGTGAGTTGACGAGTCCGCGCTGAGGTCAGAAACCCTAAATATATGGGCCTGAGCCCTATTTAAAGGACCTTATAGCCCTCATTTGCGGGTACCAGTTCAGAGAGAGAAACCCTAGAGAGCTTGGGCGAGTTGTGTGTGAGAGCAAGCCATTTTAACCCTTTTTGGTGTTGTTTTGAAAATAAGAAGGTGTTTCCAACTAAAGGAGGTCAAGGGGGTTGCTAATCCGTGGTTTCCAAGCTTGGATCTGCAGAGTTGAGGTAGCAAATCGAACTCTCCTTCTGTTTTGGTTAAGATCTATGAATCTAGGGTTTTCTATACCCTTTTTATGGTTTGAATTGATGAGTTTATGGTCCCTTTTTGTGTTAGACTTCAGATTTGGACCCATAGAGGTCCAGAGAGCATTATCTATCTTTCTTTATGAAGTATTATGGAAGGAATGAACTTAGGTTGCCATTTTTGAGGCTATTTCTTCAAAAGGAACCATATATGTGTTGCATGAGTGTAAAGGTTTCACCTTTACGTGATTAGTGGGTATGGAAACGTCAGATCTATAGGTTAGAGAAGCGGATCTGACCTCAGAAGGTCATTTGAGTGTTGCCATGGATGCAACTCGCTGAGTTCATCAGTGGACTCGACGAGTCGAGTCGGGGTTGCCCCGCGATTCGTGAAAGGAGTAACCCGTCGAGTGGAGGGAAGAATCGACGTGCCAAGTGAGGCTAAAAGGATTCAGAGGACCCGCATGGACTCGCCAAGTCGCCCATGTGCACTCGACGAGTCGAGTCAAAGTTTGACCGTTGACTTCAGTTGACCTTAGGGTTTTGGTCAAGCTGATTCAAGAGAGTTCTGGGAGGGGTAGAATGGTCTTCTACCCATCATTAGAGATGAGATCATGAGAGAGTATTGATTAGGGATGTTATTCTGTTGATAGGAGGAGGCTAGATCGGGTATCCAAGCACGGGAGATTATCCGATATCATATGAGGTGAGTCTTCTCACTATATTGTACGTAGAGTGGTACCTATTTGTGATTGGAAGGTCTTATATGCTATGAGATGTACGTGTTGTATGTTGTTATATGATATGTATGTGTTATGTATGTTATGAATGGTGACGACCGGAAGGTCATTATGATATGGACTGGAAGGTCATGAAGATATGGGCCGGAAGGTCATTACGGGTAGGACCGGAAGGTCTACCAGGGTTGTGGGACGGAAGTCCTCTGAGACACAGTGACCGGAAGGTCTTATAGCCTTGAGTGGCGTATGTGCGTATGTGGTATTTTGGGGAACTCACTAAGCATTTATGCGTACAATTGTTGTGTTATGTGTTTCAGGTACTAGCGAGGATCGCGGGAAGGCGCTGGCATGATCCGTACACACTCATGGAGTTTATGTTCTTAGATTCTGGGATATGTTTTGTTACGATAACATTGGATACATTATGTTTTGATATTATCTTATGAATAAACGTATGTTTTGAAAATGAAAAATTGTTTTAGAAATTTACGTTGCTACAAGCTGGTATCAAAGCCTTGGTTTGAGGGATTTGGATGCACCTTCGGTTGTATTTGAACTCAAACTGAGGATTTGAGAAAGTTTTCATAAAATAAACAATTTTTCTAAAAATTAAAAGAATTTGATAAAAGCAGAAGGAAGCAGTGTGTACGATCAGCCAGCGCCTGAAGGGTGATTTCCCAAAATACCCTTACATTATGTGTGATGAGATATGTTATTATATGTTATGCATGCTATAGTAGGCTAGGTATTCATATTAGCACTAGAGTGGACTGATTTGTGATGCCTTAGCCTAGGAAGATTTCTGCTGCTATGAGATGCTTGAGAGTGATTAGGTAGCAGTGAGGAGCTTATGTGAGGTCTACCGAAGGGTAGCCTATGCTAGCGAGATGTAGAGTACTTGTGATCTGGGATCCTAGGAGGAGGACTTTGGGTGGATACTGATGCAGTGTGGACGGTAGTATAAGGCCCGTACTACTGAAGACACCGGATCAGTGTGCAGTCCAAGTAAGAATCCTTAGGGTACTAGGGAACAAGTAGGGTTAAGTTATCGAGTGAGAGTATGCTCGAGCGAGTCTCTGATATTTTATGTTGTATTTTAGAGACATCATGGTTGGGACACGCCACAGACTTGAGACGAGCGGCGTGAGTGACGAGGAGCTTCGTCAGATGATCCACGATGAGGTGGTTGCGGCGATCCGATCTGAGATTCCAGAGATGTTTGGGTTTATCAAGACCACATTGATTGAGGCCTCTGATGAGCGGTACACTGTGGTTACTGAGGTTGCGGCTACTGCAGCTGTTGCTGCTGCTAGACCTCTGGGGGGCGACTCAATGTTGTTCCGGGAGTTCAGCAACACGAAGCCACCGGAGTATGATGGGATGCAGGATCAGATTGTTGCGATGAGATGGATTTATGATATCGAGCGATGCTTCTACACTTGTTCGTGTCCGGAGCATTTGAGGGTTCGGTTGAACCAGCTTCGCTTGGGAGCGAAGGACTGGTGGAAGTTTGTAACAGCAAACTTCACTCTTGCAGAGATTTCGAAGGTGACCTGGGAGAGGTTCACCAACATGTTTAAAGACGAGTACGTTCCCCCCGTGGAGAGGGAACGGTTGGCACATGAGTTTTTGTCCCTCAAGCAGGGGACAGAGTCAATGACTGTGATCACACAGATGTTCCATGAGAGGGATTTGTTTTGCCATAAGCACGTGTCGTCTGAGCAGACACGCATGATTCAGTACTTTAGCATTTTGAGGAGCGATATCAGGGAGTTTGTGGCGAACTCGTCATACCGGACATTTGCTGAGCTCCAGGAAAATGCCCGGAAGAGGGAGATTGAGCTGGAGACTCAAGCCCGGGAGGAGGCCGAGTCTCAGGGGAAGGATCGGCGGCTGACACAGTCTTAGCCGGCAGCCAAGCGAGCAAAGCCCGCCGATTCAAGATCTGGAGGCCAGAAGGGCCACACTTGTGGGAAGTGCGGCAAGGGACATGATGGGGTTTGTCGATCAGGTGCTTGCTATAAATGTGTCAAGCAGGGGCACATAGACAAGGATTGCCCCAAGGGGTTCATGGTTTGCTTTCATTGCAACCAAGCCGGACAGCGGAAGGCCGAGTGTCCGCAGTTGCGGGGGACAGCACAGGGAGCACCGCAGGGAACTCACCGAGTCACCCATGTGCACTCGAATGGTCTTCTACCCATCATTAGAGATGAGATTATGAGAGAGTATTGATTAGGGATGTTATTCTATTGATAGGAGGAGGCTAGATTGGGTATCCAAGCACGGGAGATTATCCGATATCGTACAAGGTGAGTCTTCTCACTATACTGTACCTAGAGTGGTACCTATGTGTGACCGGATGGTCTTATATGCTATGAGATGTATGTGTTGTATGCTGTTATATGATATGTATGTGTTATGTATGTTATGAATGGTGAGGATCGGAAGGTCATTATGATATGGACCGGAAGGTCAAGAAGATATGGGACTGAAGGTCATTACGGGTAGGACCGGAAGGTCTACCAGGGTTGTGGTACGGAAGTCCTCTGAGACATAGTGACCGGAAGGTCTTATAGCCTTGAGTGGCGTATGTGCGTATGTGGTATTTTGGGGAAATCACTAAGCATTTATGCTTACAGTTATTGTGTTATGTGTTTCAGGTACCAGCGAGGATCGCGGGAAGGCGCCGTCATGATCCGTACACACTCATGGAGTTTATGTTATGAGATTCTAGGATATGTTTTTTTATGATAACATTATGGTTTGATATTATCTTATGAATAAAAGTATGTTTTGAAAATGAAAAATTGTTTTGGAAATTTACGTTGTTACACTTGGTTTCCTTCAAAACTATTTTAAGTATGGCATGTACTTATACAAAGACATCTTTTGGGTTTTAATGGTTATTCAAAGAATCATTACAAACACAGTTTTAAGTATGGATTTACTTATGGTTTTTCTCACTACAAAACAGTTTTAAGTACGGATTTACTTATGGCTTCTCTTACAATAAACCCTAGGCTTGGTTGCTTTCAAAACTATTTTAAGTAAGGATTTACTTAAGCAAAGATACATTATGGTTTTCAAAGCTTATTCAAAGACTCTTTACAAACACTGATTTCAGTATGGTTATACTTACAAAGAAAATACTTTTTAGACTTTTTAAAAGTATTACCGTTGTAAGAAGAAAACATGTAACTCTCACCAACCTTGTGTTGACCCTCAAAACTACATGTATTCTCAGGGAATCACTTAACAGACATTCAAGATGGAATGGATTACAGGCGATCTAGTGTACTAGTATTTGTATCGTTTGCCTATCTGTTATGGCAAATTATGTACTATTATTATCTATAAGAACAATGTATTCAAACATTAAGATGGAATACAAATGTTATTTTATTTATTGTCGTACTTGTGCTATATATTCAGTTACCTATGATCCATGAACTTAGTCGCACATCCCGACATGTTCTGCCGCCTTGGCCGGGGGTGTGACAACAATCTTGGAGAAATCCTGAATTAATCTCCGATAATATCCTACCAAACCCAGAAAACTCCTGATCTCCGACGGACACTTCAGGACCTCCCACTGCATAACATCCTTAATCTTGGTTGGGTTGACCAAAATCACGTTTTGGTTAATGTGGTGTCCCAAGAACTGAACCTCTCATAACCAAAACTCGCACTTCGAGAACTTGGAATACATCCGTTCCCATTTTAAAACACCTAGAAGCTCTCGAAGGTGCTCCTCATGCTACTCCCTGGTCTTGGAATAGACCAGTATATAATCAATGAAAACAATAACTGATAGATCGATCATCGTCCTGCACACTCGATTCATCAAATCCATAAATACCGCAGGCACATTGGTAAGCCCAAACGACATCACCAAAAACTCATAATGACCATAACGAGTCTGAAACATTGTCTTCTCCATGTTCTCCTCTCTAACCCCCACCTGATGATACTCTGACCTCAAATCGATCTTGGAGAACCAAGATGTACCCTACAGTTGATCGAAGAGATCATCAATTTGTGGAAGTGGGTAACATTTCTTCACCGTTAATTTGTTCAACTCCTGATAATCAATACACATACAGTAAGAGCCATCCTTCTTCTTCACAAACAAAATTGGTGCTCCCCAAGGTGAAATGCTCGATTCGATAAACTACTTGCCCATCAGCTCCTGAAGCTGAGAGGACAACTCTTGCATATCTGGTGGTGCTAATTTGTATGGCGCCTTAGCAATCAGGGGCGCAACAGAAACCAAATCAATCATGAACTTAACCTGCCTTGCAGGAGGCACACCGGGTAATTCCTCCGAAAACACATCTGGGAACTCCCTGACTACGGGCACATCGCAAACCGAAACCTCCTTCCTGGCACGAGTGTCAACCACGTACACGAGGTAACCCTTACACCCGTGTTGAAGATAATGTCGATACATGGGAGCAAAATAAAAGGCTGACCCAATCCTGGTGCCTTCTCCACAAATAATCAGTTCTTCGCCACTTAGGGTTCAAACCACCACCTGCTGACCCTTACAGTCAATCATCACACCAAACCTGCTTAACCATTCCATCCCTACTATCACACATACATCCCTCATGGAGATAGGTATTAGTTCAATCGGGTAAGACACCCCAAAAATCTCCAAAACACAACCCTGATAAACACTCGATGCAGAAAACCCGTGTTCTTTGGTGATAGAAATCCACAACGGACACTCCAACTCTCCAAGAGTCATATAAAAAATCCTACTGAAGGACTGAGACATAAAGGACCGATTCGCACCCGAGTCAAAAAGCACAAAAATAGGCAAGGAGTTCACTAAAAGGTACATAGCATACTCATAATCATAAGCATACCATAAAATAATTGACAGAATATTAAATGAAAATATATCACTAACGAATGCCGGCACTGCCCTGGCCTCCTTCGCTGTGAGCTCGAAATCACGAACTCAAGCCCTTGGGGGCTCCTCCCTACCCTGGCATCCACCCGTGATCCTCAAAGTAGCCGGGACTGGAGCTTGCACTGACCGTGAAACAAGCAAGGGACATTGGACCTTCACATGTCCCACATGATCATAGTGGTAACATATCATGGTGCTCAACATCGGGGCCTACTGGATACAATTTCTCACATAGTGCCCCTCTGTACCACATTTGTGGCATCTAAAAGAAGATCGAAAAGCACCATCATGAATTTTGCGTACTTGCCACAAGTGCAGCCCCTCTGTCCTCTAGATCGTGCATCAATGGGCTTGAAAAGCTTGGCTGTATGTTGTAACTGAACACGAGCCTACCTCTAGTCCCTCTTATGCGTCTCTATCTCAATCTGTCACCTCCTCGCGACATATTGAAGTTCAGCGATGGTACTATAGCGTTGGGTAGATACAAACTGCCGAATATTAGTATTAATCATGCTCAAGTATCGCATCATCTGGGCTTGCTCTAAAGCAGCAAACTTGGGACAAAATAAAGCCCTCTTGGTACATCTTGGTGATCTTCGTTATCGTTTCCATCTTCTGTCTCAAATCCAGGTACCCTTGAGCTAATCTATCCCTCTCCACCAGGGGAACATACCTCATGCAGAACATCTCTGATAACTACTCCCAAGTAGCAGTAGCCCTCTGCTCGAGAGTATAAAATCCAGCCACTAGGTTCCACCAGTCCTTCGCTCCCAGTCAAAGAAGATTTAGGGTGCACTTGACCTTCCAGTCCTTTGGACAGGAACAAGTGAAGAAGTAGCCATCCACATCAGAATCCATCTTATAGCCATAATCAGGTCTTTAACCCTGTTAAACTCTAGGGGCTTCGTGTTGCTGAAGTCCCGATACTGGAATGAACCTCCTCCTCGGCCTCCCGCAGCAGCAGCCTCTGCTACGGCGGCATACCACTCATCAAACAAATCAATCATAATGGTCTTGATAGACCCAAAACCCTCGGGGATGACACCCCGGACAGAATCAACTACCTCAATAGTGATCAACTCACATATGTCATCATCTGTCAATCCTAGCCTAGGTTAGCCACCAACTCCAAAACCAGATCCTCTCGTGAACACTATACTAAAAATGAACCAAAAATATATCAAAAATATCACAATTATACTATTACAATCATCATAGAGAGCGTAAACCCTTGGGTTTTGTGACTTCCTTACTATGTGTACGGGTCCTATTGTAACATCCTAATGATGAGATACTTTTAATTTTGGCTCTATGATTTATTTATATTGAAATTTAGTGATGGGTTATGAGCATTCTAACACTCCTATGGTGTACATGCAACCCTATAAACTTTGTATCTATGTTTTCTCTATTATACATGCAAATATTCAATATTCCAAGGTTTTATCCTAACTAGCATAATATGAAGCAACTATACTACAAAAACTTAGTTAGATGACATACCTTTTGATGGTGCTTGAAGTCTTGATCTTTAAGAGTTTAGCCCCAATAGTGTGGAAGCCTCAAGTGGAATCACAAATCACCAAAAACTCCTTGGAAAACTTGAGAGAATAGAATGCACACTAGAAATCAGCCCACTCTTGTATCCTCACACACTAGTGCCATTTCATGTGCCAAAGACCGCTTTATATAGTATGGAGGATTATGGTTACATTCATGTAAACCCTAATACCCATGACCTTTCATTTCCATCGGATCCGTGGGTTAAAAACTCCATGGACTATCCATGAAAGCTTAGCCCAACCTAAATGAACTTGGCCCATGCTATATATATATATATATATATATATATATATATATATATATATATATATATATATACTATATTATAAACCATATATCTTTAAGTCTTAAACACAACTTATAAAGCTTGATGTACAATGCAATTTAGCATGTCTTAAAAAATTGTCTTAAAGACAAATTGTACAGCATGATTTACTAATGTTCAATGCATGATGAATTTGGCTCCAAAAGTGGTATTCCTATTCGTTTTGAAATATTTTGAAAAAATTATGGAAAGTAGACACGTAAACAAAAGGAGCTGGAAAGGCAAATAAAAAAAAGTTGGACTTTCACTCTTCATATTAAGTAGGCGGAATCTCAACCATTAGACGAATTAGATGATTTTTGAATGGTCAAAATTGAATGTATTTGGTGATCCAAGTCATCAGAAATCAACCAATCAAAATAAAGCATTACATATACAACTCTCAAAGCCTAATATACCACATTTTATGCACAAGAAAACACAGGTTTCTTGAATTATAAATTACGGATCATACCACTTCCCCATTCATTTAATACATATATTTCTCTCTCTAAAACCTTTTCCTCTGATATTCTCCCTAGAAATATAACTTCGGCTATCACCTCCATCTCATTTTTTTTCTACCACCGTAGACAACATTACTAGCTCCACCACAGCCGCCTTCTCCATCACCTGCCCCACCTTCTTTACAGGCTTCGCCATCACCACCGTACACAACTATTTAAATCCCCTCTGTTGAAAACCGGCAGCCGCATCTAGCACTTCCTCCACCACAACAGACCACTGTCGTCTTCCAGTATATACCACACCTGTTACTATAGAAAACCGACAGTCGTTCACCTGTGCACCATCTAAACCTCCATCTATGCTGATAATTGTCTAACCACAACCTCTTTGAGCACCTCTGGAAACACTAGATCTACAAAAACGTCAAACCCTAGATCTATTAACCCTGCATTTCCCTTTCTATTATTTACAATTCGACTTTTCTATGTTATAGATCTAAATACGTGTTCTTATGATGTGTGTTCATTTGATATCTATGAGAAAGAGCTTATAAATTTATATATATATATATATATATATATATATATATACATATATATATATATATATATATATATATATATATATATATATATATATATATATATATATATATATATATTCTATTGTAAAAGAGTTTTTGAATCTTGATGAAAGTGGTCATTTGATATCTATGAGAAAGAGCTTATAAATTTGTACGGGGTCTGTTTGATTTCAGTTCGTATACTTGGTTGCATTTTATGAGATTTTAATTTCTGCTGCCTGAGATGTGCATGTGTAGGAGGAAAATATAAAATGAGTTCATTGGATTGAAATCTTATGTTTCATGACTCTTTCCTAATTTAAATCATTTGCTATGTTATATAAAGTTCACGTATATTTACTATCCAAGTTTCGATCCATATTGAAACAAAAAGAGAACTGTTCTTAGGAAAAAGGATAAAACGTACAGTACAGAGGTGGTATACGGTGTAGTGTTAATGATTATGTTTTGTTTCATTTGTATAATTGTTGTGATATGGTTATTGGTTTTGTTATAGTGAATAATAATTGTTTCATTTTCAGAGATACACAAGTTTTGATATAGATGGAAAAGTTGATGGTTGTGAGAGGATTGTAATATTTGCAAATAAAAGATTAAAAAGAATTAGAATTTAAAGAAAGATCAAATTTGTTGCTTTGTTGTTTAAAAAAATTGTAATGATTTAATTTGCTGGATTTATGAAGTACACCATAAACAATTGAAGTTTTGTTTGATTATTAATTGTTATTAAAAAATGTAAATGAAAATAACCTTTTTAAAAGGAAACTTTAAAATTACGATATTTTAGTGTTAAAGGTTGAAGCTCTTTAAATTTCAATTTTATTATATGGGTATATTTTTAAAATAAATATTGTGTCTTAAATATGTAATACAAAAAGAAACTAATACGGTATACAAAATAAAATAGAATTATTAAAAATGTTTAAAAACATTGATTTTAAAAATTAAGCAAAAAAGCACCATTTCGTACTTTTAAATCCCTTACTTCGCTTTTTATATTTCCGGTTCTTTAATCTTATTTCCTATACATTGCCAGCTCAATAAAACAAATTTATTACAATTTAAACACCTGACTCAAATTCTTCTATTAATTTCAATTGCTTTTAACAATTTTATTCCAGCTAATAGTTATTTTCATGCAAGATATTTGATGTAAAAATAATACTAAGTCTACATATCATAAAAAACATTATAATCTCATATTAATATGAATGATTTTTTATAATCAAAGTAGAAATTCGTTTACTTATCATTTACAATACCAAACCTTAAATTGATTTTGGTATCCAAATATATGATTTGAAACAAATTAATTAGAGTCTTTTATTACTTACTGTTAATAAGCCATATTAATACAAATATACAATAAATGAATTTTACCACACAGGAAACAAAACGCAAAAGAATGAAAAAAGAAAAGAAAAACTTTATAACATCTTGATGTCATGTGTAGTCTCACAAAAAAAGGTAACATCTTTTATTTTAAAGGTAATATAACATATTTTACCTTTTTAACTTCAAACTGAAACAAATAAAACCAAAATTTATCATCATCTTAACATTATTCGTGAAATGCAGGGTTAATAGATCTAGGGTTTGACGTTTTTGTAGATCTAGTGTTTCTAGAGGTGCTCAAAGAGGCTGTGGTTAGACAATTATCAGCATAGATGGAGGTTTAGATGGTGCACAGGTGAACGACTGTCGGTTTTCTATAGTAACAGGTGTGGTATATACTGGAAGACGGCGGTGGTCTGTTGTGGTGGAGGAAGTGCTAGATGCGGCTGCCGGTTTTCAACAGAGGGGATTTAAATAGTTGTGTACAGTGGTGATGGCGAAGCCTGTAAAGAAGGTGGGGCAGGTGATGGAGAAGGCGGCTGTGGTGGAGCTAGTAATGTTGTCTACGGTGGTAGAAAAAAAATGAGATGGAGGTGATAGCCGAAGTTATATTTCTAGGGAGAATATCAGAGGAAAAGGTTTTAGAGAGAGAAATATATGTATTAAATGAATGGGGAAGTGGTATGATCCGTAATTTATAATTCAAGAAACCTGTGTTTTCTTGTGCATAAAATGTGGTATATTAGGCTTTGAGAGTTGTATATGTAATGCTTTATTTTGATTGGTTGATTTCTGATGACTTGGATCACCAAATACATTCAATTTTGACCATTCAAAAATCATCTAATTCGTCTAATGGTTGAGATTCCGCCTACTTAATATGAAGAGTGAAAGTCCAGCTTTTTTTATTTGCCTTTCCAGCTCCTTTTGTTTACGTGTCTACTTTCCATAATTTTTTCAAAATATTTCAAAACGAATAGGAATACCACCTTTGGAGCCAAATTCATCATGCATTGAACATTAGTAAATCATGCTGTACAATTTGTCTTTAAGACAATTTTTTAAGACATGCTAAATTGCATTGTACATCAAGCTTTATAAGTTGTGTTTAAGACTTAAAGATATATGGTTTATAATATAGTATAAATATATAAGAGTCCATATTTAATTAGTTCCTTTTGACTACTAAATTAATTCTTGATCAAAACTAATTAAATAATATGATTCCATATTAATATATTAGAACTTATAATATATTAATATAAATCATAAACATACTATTCTCAAATGACAATCCATATAAATTGTTCCGGTGAAGGGCAACCCAAATGGACCATGCTACTCTCGGGTCGAATACATACCAATAATAGTTATGGGCTTAGACATCTAATCCAACATTCTCCCACTTGGATAAGTCTAAAACTATTATCGCATATGACTCCAAGATCCCGACTAGCAATCGTAGCTCTTAAAGCCGCTGCGGAACTCTGACCTAGTCAAATGACTTGTCCATTAGATAAGGGATCATATATTCTTCCATTCTAGATATCATATGGACCGAGACATGGATTATAATCATTCTCTCTATTCATTTGTTGTTTGCTGATTTCCGATTTATGACGACCGACTAATTTAACAAATCAAATCAGTCCAGGCTTGGCCAAGGACTTGGGGGTGTCATCACTAAATCATCAAGGGGCCCATAAATATTGATTTTATCCATCCAAGGGTAAAAGGAATGGATAAACTTCGACTCATATGCTTGTTTTACTACTTGTTGAATCATACACAAAGGCACGTTTTATAACATCAATTTACTGATGCGTTTTCGTGAAATCAATGTATAACCAACTCATAGTCAACAAGTCATATCTCTAGGTTTGAAGAATATAAGATATTATCGTATCATGATCACTCGTGATAAAATCCATGAAGTAATTCAAATGAGCATGGGTTTAATCCAATACTTGAATCTCATTCCACGAGCACTCATGAATGTTGTAGCAACTCTTACTATGTCCAACACCTTAGACATCTACAAGCCAACTTCATGACAATTTTGATTCATATCTATTTCCAACATATGACCAAATATGGAGAATTTGAATAACTTAGTTATCCGGGAAGTCAAAACATGCAAAGTGAAACACAAGAATAATCAAATCCAACCCCCAAGCACCTTTGAGAGTAAATAAAACACCTTTTATTTAAACACCATATTGATTACTCATTATTCATTATATAATGTTTCGAATAATCAACTTTATACTTGAATCTGAAACAATAGTCATGTCATGCTCCAAGCATGCACACTATGTTTGTCCAAACAATAGTTACGTCATACACCAAGTATGCACACTATGGTTGTCTATGATCCTTACTTTGTGGAATAGATCAATTGAACATAATTCCAATTATTCCCATTTCACAATCCTAAATCCTTATCGTGAATATAAGAATTCTAAATTCCTGCCATTTACTAAAATCTGTTAGATTCGAAAGTTATGACTTGTCGAAGTTTCGTGACAGAACTGGCACAACGATGAGTGACGTAAAATATGAATTTAAGATAGAATGATATCTAGCCTTAGTGATCTAAATTAAAGTCGTAGATTATGTTAAACCGAGAGAGTGCATAAAAAGAACGCCCAAATCTAACTTCGTATGAGGAAGTTATGATTTTCCGAAGTTTTGACTTAGCGGTATGCAACCCGAATACTCGAATATGAGATCGAGTGATTTTTAGCCGAAACAATCTAAACGAGAATCGAAGATTTCGTCAATAGTAGTCCAACGGTAAAAAGACAGATGAAACCGAACGTCGGTTGAAGAAGTTATGAATTTCTAATGGAGTTTTCCTGTCCTGCCCTACTAAAAATAATATAAAAGTAATATATTTATAATATACAAAAAATAAAGTCAAAATTAGCCAACAGAGTCTAAACAAGAGTTGTAGAGAATAATCTCACTTACGCGTCGATATAAAGAACGTCGAAAACGAAGTTCGTATGCGAAAGTTATGAATTTCTGAAGTTCGGGGTGCGAAACCCCAAAACTATCATAGGCTATGACGTGAAAGAGTGTTCACGACGTGGCATGTTTTCTGACGTCTCCTGGAGTCTGCCAGACCCAACTTGCGATGACGTATGCAGTGACGATCAAGCCCACGACGTGGAAAATGAAAATTTTGCCCTATAAATAGATTTGAAGGGGCAGCCGGCCAAGCTTGCTAATTCACCCTTCTCTCACCCATATTACCTCGATTTACGTCCAAAGAAGTACCCTCGAAGCTCCGGTATCATCCCGAGACCCAAAGCAAGTCCTGAAGCCCGAAGATCCCGAGAAGAAAAGAGTTTCCGAGCCGAAGCTCTGCTCGCGAGAATTCCGGTGTATGAAGATATCCCAGATCCATCGAAGAATTTCCACTTGAAGAGCTGAAGTGCTGTCCAAGCATCGTATTAACAAGTGAGTGTGTAGTCACTTTCTTCTAACACATAAATATGAAGTATTTGCTTTGAAATATGTGTTATGTGTACATATATATTGTTGTTTTATTTGAAGTAAGTGTATATTCCTTTTCTTCTAACACGCAGATACAAAGTATTCTATATAAAATAAGTGTTATGTTTTTATACATTATTTGTTCATTTGAAATAATGGTTGAATAAATGTTTTATACAAATTTTAAACTGTATATGTATTTTTATCTACAAAAGTGTTGGGTAAAGCATGGGTAGATAGTTGATGTGTGTTAAAATGAAGAGAGACCTCGATGTTGTGTTTGATTTAGTCATCTAGCGAAGTTTAGATGACGACCACGGACTTTTCTAGACAGTCATGTGGAACGGTAGCAGGCTCGCCACCTGTAGGTGTTAATGAACTTGGGTGTTCATTCGATGTACTCCATCCCCCTTGTGGTTTCCTGATTTGACATATATTGTTGGGAAACCCCCGAAGCATGTGTTGTCACCCCGATGAAATATTCTTAGACTAGGTCCCTTGTGTTAGTTGTTTTAGGGACATAAATTGAGAATAAAGAGAATGGGTAATTGGGTTATTGTTGGTTGATGAAAATTAATTTAATTATTTATTGTGGGTTGAAAACCCTATATGCTCACCAGACTCCCAAGCCTGACCCACTCAGTTTTCTTTGTATTACAGGTAGTGGCGCCAGAGCATAAGTTGGATGACTTGTCAAGTTATTTTTGGATTATAGACCTGTTGTTTTATATAACTGTTGTAAGGTCTGTATCGTAATGTTTATGCTTTTGGTCTGTATCGGAACATGACATACCGAGTTTTGTTATATAATGAAAATACATTTCTTTAAGAAATGCTTTGGTAAATCTGATTTTATCATATTTCGTTTTGGGAACAAATTCCGCAACTCTTTTAATCAAAGGATTACTCTGAAATCATTTTTAAAAGCATAAATTAAACCGGTGTTTTCTGGTCGTGATTTTGGGGATGTCACAGTTGGTATCAGAGCATTAATTTAAGAGAACTAGGAATTTGTAGGATTTATAGACTTAAACTTAGAATGTTAAGTGAAGATTGTGAGATGTGTGTCTGTTATATTTTAGACACGAGCACCAGTTTATTTTAGGAAAATTGCCTAAAATGCTTTTATGTGCTAAATGTTATATTTTGCCTTATATGATATTATTTGTTCTGATCTATGGTCTGTTGCCGACCGGATCGGGAAACCTTATGTGTTTCAGATTCTAAGAGTATGGTTACGATATTATAACTAGCATGTAAATTTTTCAGAGTGATATGAGGGATTGTAATATCTATCATGGATGAGGATCTAATTTCACCTTATTCGGTGTATTGATCAAGAATGGCAAGAACTAGAAGCGGAGTTGGAAACGCAAACGAAAACAGGAATCAACAGCCTCAACCACCAGTAATTGAGCAAATACCTGTTGTAGCAGCAACACTTGAGCCAATGACAAAGGATGGTGTACAAATGATGATTCAAACAATTTTGGATCGTCAGATGGAGGAGACCAGGTGGTTGCTTCAATAGAATCGTGAAGAACTGTCAATTCAAGTGGAAGAGCCCGAATTAAATGAAGGGCACTCGGAAGGAGGAAACTTCAGTGGATCTGTTGGTCAAGCCAACCCACCGATAGTTAGGCAAAATAACTAGGATGGAAGGAATGATGGAATGGGATGCAAGTATAAGGATTTTTTGACTTGCAAACCATCGACCTTCACTGGAAAGGAGGATCCGATTGGGTTCATGGATTGGATATCGAAAATTGAGCTAGCCTTCATGACATGTGGTTGCAGAGGCAAGTTGCAGACTACGTTCGATGTACGTCAGTTTAGGGTGGAGCTGTTCATTGGTGGAACACTCTGGGGAAAACCCTAAGCCCTAACGAGCCACTGCAATTGACTTGGGAAGAATTCTTGGTGCAGTTCAAGCGTAAGTTCTATTCGGCTCAAAATCTTTTGGAGTTGGAGAACAAGTTTTTGACACTAACGAAACACAACATGTCAGTTGATGAATACATAAATGTTTTCACTGACAAGATGGAGTTTGCTTTGCGCATCGTCCCAGAAGAGCTGACGAAAGTTGACCGGTACGCAAAGGGACTCCCATGGGAGTACACGGTGCCAATGCGTCAGGCACCTACTCTAGAGGCATCTATTTGGGCTGCCAAGTCTGTTGAGGATACGATAAAGGGGAGAACCGCCAACAAGGTTGAGATTCGCAAAAAGAGAAAATTTGAAGGAACTTCAAGTTCCAATAAGAAAAGTAAATTTTTGAAGTCTACTTCGAAGAAGTTTGGAGGAAAAGGAGGCGAAGAAAAATGGTGCGAGAAGTGCAAGAAAAAGCACTTTGAGAAATGTAGTGAGGAGGTGACTTGCTACAAGTGTGGAAAAACGGGGCATTATGCCAACGAGTGTCCGTCCAACAAGAGGATGTGCTTTGGATGTAATGAGGAGGGGCACATTTTGAAAGATTGTACGAAAAAGAAAGAGGCAGCAAAACCCAACATTCCCCCAAAGCCGAAAGCAATAGCCTTCCAGATGACACTTGAGGCTGCGAAAGATGAAGCTGATGTCGCTTCAGGTACATTTCTCGTAAACGAATTACCTGCTTAAATTTTGTTTGATTCTGGATCCAACTACCCCTTTATTTCGCATGAGTTTGGTAGAAAACTAGCTTTGCCTATTGATAGACTAGATAATGCTTTATTAGTCGAAGTTGCTAGTGGCAAGTTTGTACCTGTTAGCCATCACATGAAAAACATCTTCATTGACTTGAATGGGAATAAGTTCCACGAGGAATTATTGCCTATAGAACTAAATGGTTTCGACATCATTCTGGGAATGTATTAGCTTAGCGCCAATGATACCGAAATATTGTGCAGAAAGAAGATAGTAAAAGTAAACCCGCCAGGGAAAGAGTCATTTATGGTGTATGGGGATAAACGCAGAGTGAATTCTGGAATCATTTCCCTAATGAAAGCCAGAAAGTGTTTGACCAAGGGATGTACATCATATTTAGCATTTGTGATCAATGCTATGAAGGAAAAGAAGGTGATGCAGAGTATTCTAGTGGTGTGTGATTATCCGGAAGTATTTCCCGAATATCTTCCTGGATTACCATCTGATAGACAAGTGGAGTTCAGAATAGACTTGTTACTAGGAACCACACCAATAGCAAAAGCACCGTACCGATTAGCACCAACAAAGATGAAGGAGCTGATGATGCAACTTCAGGAGTTATTGGACAAAGGTTTCATTTGACCTAGTTCATCACCCTGGGGAGCATGAGAATGTGCATTGATTACAGAGAGTTGAATAAGGCAACGATAAAGAATAGATACCTGTTGCCAAGGATTGATGACCTGTTTGATCAATTGCAAGGTTCGAGCTATTTCTCGAAGATCGATCTAAGGTCAGGATATCATCATCTAAAAGTGAGAGAGCAGGATATCGAGAAGACTGCGTTCAGAACAAGGTATGGACACTATGAATTCTTGGCTATGTCTTTTGGACTAACCAATGCTCCAGCAGCGTTCATGGATTTAATGAACAAGGTCTACAATCCATTCCTTGATAAATCTGTGATAGTGTTCATAGATAACATTCTGATTTACTCGAAAATCTAGGAGGAGCATGGCAGACACTTGCGAGAAGTGTTAGAAGTTTTGAAGAAGGAGAAGTTGTATGCAAAGTTCTCCACATGTGATTTTTGGATTCAAGAAGTCCAATTCTTGGTTCATGTGGTCAATCAAGAAGGAATAATGGTTGATCTAGCAAAGATCGAAGCTGTGACGAAGTGGGAACAACCGAAATGTCCCACGGAGATCCGAAGCTTTTTGGGATTAGTCGAATATTACCGAAGATTTATCCAAGGCTTTTCTTCGATCTCTACTCCATTAACAACTTTGACCCACAAAGGAGCTACTTATGTTTGGAGTGATAAGCATAAGGAAGCATTTGAGTTGCTAAAGAAGAAGCTATGTGAAGCATCGATTCTTCCTCTACCCGACGGAGTCGAAGACTTCGTTGTATATAGCGATGCGTCAGGTGTTGGGTTGGGTTGTGTTTTGATCCAAAGAGAAAAGGTGATAGCATATGCATCTCGACAGTTGATGTAACGCTTTAAAATTTTCAACCAATCTAAACTTTTCAAAAACAACCCAGTTTCATTAAGTTATTACAAAAGGTTTTCAATACAATTATTATCAGAGTCTTCCCAGAACCACATCATAAAACAAAATCACGAGGAGCGGTACGATCACGCCTTTGCCTTGCCATGGTCTCCTGAAGAACCTGAAAAACATTAAACCACAACTGAAAGCCCGGAAGCTTAGTAAGATACCCCCAAAATACCAACCACATATACCATACATGCACAACATGCCATATCATAATAGAACACATAACAGCCATGCACTTCGGGTCTACTGTGTGACTGGTCCGCCGCACCGGCCTTCAGTCCACCTGGTCCACCCTCCGAGTCTAGCCACATACATCGAGTCTACAGTGTGATTGGTCCGCCCACACCGGGCCTTCAATCCACCTGGCCCACTCTTTGAGTCTACAGTATGACTGGTACGCCTGCACTGGGCCTTCAGTCGGCCTGGTCCACTCTCCGAGCCTCGGCACGTCTGGTCCGCCCTCTTGGGGCCTACAGCCTATCCGGACCGCTCGTTGGTCCTTCGGGATAACCGGTCTGCCCTAGGTATGTTGGCCTACAACACAAAGCAGGACCCGCCTCAACCCAACCACAGTCCAACAACCATGTGCACATAAACATTCAATCATATAACAATTCACATCCAATCAAACCGATCTAGCAAATCACATAGCATAACATTATCCTATCCAGGATACCGACCTAACCAGTCACTAGCATAGCATCATCCTATATACCAGGATACCGACCTTTGCCAGGTCTCTAACATATACCATCCTAACTACCAGGATGCAAACATAGCAAAGCAATAACATAACAACGATACCCGGATTACAATCCGATAAAGGGCCGACCTTGGTGCCATAGACCCTGTTGATATAGTGAGGATAACTCACCTCACAACTGCCGATTGAAAAGATAAGACCAAGATGCTCCAACCACTAACACGATCTCCACCACTAGCCGACACCAACACTGAACTCAAAATAATAGCCAACAATTACCAAAATGCCCCTGGAAGTCAACTGGTCAATCCTTGGTCAAAGTCAATCTCCTGACTGACTCTACTCGCCGAGTCAACCCGATGACTCGTCGAGTCCCCATGCTCAGAACTTCCCCAATCCGCGACTCAACTCGCCGAGTCACCCCGAGACTCGCCGAGTCCCACAACTTTGAGTCCCCTCGCTCTCAACTCACCGAGTCCTCCCTTGACTCACCGATTCACGGCTCAACCAGAAGAACGTTAGGACCTTACGACCAGACTCGCCGAGTCCAAGAACAGACTCGCCGAGTCCAAGGCTATCTTCAACCAACTCGCCGAGTTGTTCTTCCAACTCGTCAAGTTCCCGCCCATCTTCAAGCAACTCGCCGAGTACCCCTAGATCTTAATCCATACAGAAGCTTTCCAAGCCATGCAGATGATCCAAACCATAGATCTACCCTTCAACAACCCATCCATCACGTAAAGTGGCAAACTTTATGTGAATCCAAAGAGATCTAAGCATAAGACACTCTAGGGTTATGGTTTGGGACAAGATGGCTTCACCAATCACTCAAGAATAGGGACTTTAATGCACTCTAGACCTTCTCCCTTCCAGATCTGAGGTAGCAACATCAGATCTAACCTCCAAACTCAAAACACCACATGCTATCTTTTCCAAAAATTCCAAAATGATGAATAATAGCCCAAGCAACGAAATAATACCTCAAAGGAAAGCTCCAACAGAAGAGAAATCCAAATCCTTGCAAAGCCCCTTTCTCCAAGCCTCTTAGTTTTCCAAAATCTCTTCCAAAATCTCTTCTCTAAGGTTCAAAAGCTCTTAAACCACTCACAAACGCGCCTTAGGGTTTTCTAGACTTCAAGAGAGGGTAAAGAGGCTGGGGAGAGGGTATAATGTCCTTTAAATAGGGCTCATCCTCCGAAATTAGGGTTTTCTCCACTCAGCACCAACTCGCCGAGTCCAGCCGCCGACTCGCCGAGTTGGCCACTTAACACGCGACCAGAGTTGCGACCCTACTCGCCGAGTCCACCCATGGACTCGCCGAGTTGCCCTTTCACATTTACACTTTGAACCCTGAACTTGCACTCCTGAACTCGAGATGTTACAATTCTCCCCCACTTAAATTAGGCTTCGTCCTCGAAGCCTTCGGCAACACAACTCCAGAAATACTCTCGCAATGCACCACCTAACATTAACCAGACCAGGTTCCTCAAAACACAACCACCGAAACACAACTCTTCCCCTGCGGCATTCTGACCACCGCCTCAAGCCGGCCACCGGCCTCATCCTCAGATAACCACACTTAACAGCCAAGTACCACTTCATGATACTTCACTCGTTCCAGATCACAACATTCACTTGACTCATACGAGCTAGAAATAACCCTGAACCACCGGAATCCTGATCTGAGCCCAACTTATCCACTCCATGCTGACAGGATGACACATCCTTTAGCTTCAGAGCAACTCCTATGAGTTCTCCTCTGCAATCACATACACATGCTGAACTGGCTCTAGCATCCTCGGGTTGGGAAAACCCGATACACTGACGACACCTCCAAACATCCCCCAGGATGAATTTCCACCACATACATAATTCCTTGGCCAAATCAAACTTGGAATCCAAGACTCCATCCCTGCATCCCTTCCAATCCTCTTGGCTCTACACCCTCAGAATCCCTTTCGTGACCTCAACACACATCCAACCCGGATGTGATTCCATACCACTGCCGCAACACACTGCTCAATAACCATTATTGGAACACTCCAATCATACCTCCACGCTACTACTTTCACTTTCATGAACTTACACTCCCTCTCGGAGCTACATTCTTTTCCCTTTCCTTACCAAGGAAAACCACTTGGCTGCCTTGACACTACCACAAGTGCCATAGTGCTCACCCAATACTACACCATTTCCTTATAGCATAACCGCTATCCCATGCACCACGCATACTCTGAATCCGCTCGCAGGGACTCTCGAGTCCATGCACTACCTCCATTAATCGTGATCAATATCCGGGGCCGGACCTTCTGATGCTATCACATCGCGACATACTCATTCCAAATCCTCATATAGATCTATCAACACATGCAGAGTCTTCAGCATGACTGGACCGCCTTACCTGGCCTTCAGCCCATCTGGACCACTCTCAGAACCTTCAACAGGTCTGGACCGCCCTCCAGGGCCTTCAGCCTGTCTGGACCATTCTCCGAGCCTTCGACCTGACTAGTATGCCTACCGGCCTTCAGTCTATCCAAACCGCTCAACTAGCATTCATCATCCCGCGTTATCCCTCCAAAAAAACTCTCCCATGCATACTGTTCTAGCCCTCTAGGGGTTCCGAGCTCTATCTCCACCCTACATACTCAAACCCGGCCTGATCCCAGGCCTTTCAACATCAATCACCCTTGGTCTGCATCCTGCCCCGCGTGTCTGACACTTGCTCATACCAGCCTACGCTCGGCTGACAGAACCACTGTTGAATCCCAACAGCTAAACAACCTCTCATGTTTATCGATCTTTCGGAGAATTCTCTAATTCTCCCCCACTTAGAGCGCTGACTATCAACCACCGGTCACCATCACCGACCTCCCTCGACAATCCTACACAACACAAACCCTTACACGCGAACTGATTCCCACCAGGACGAGCAAACTTCACAAATTTTCATGACAACACTGATCATCCCGGGCTCGAAAGAAACCCGATCTTCAGCTAACCACTCCTCAGACTGATGCTACCCGACATTTAGACCGAAAGCCAGATTCCCACTAAAAATCCTCATCAACGATAACCAACGAAATTCCCAACACCACCCATAACCATACCACAACCCTCAAGGAACAACGAATACAATACCAAAAATCACACAACGAGACTAGCAAATAAACAATACTCCACAATAATCACCAAATAACAAGACATAAAGAAAGAAACATACCCGTAGCTGCATCCGGCACTGCCCTGACCTCCTCCGCTGTAAGCTGAAAAGCACGACCCTGAGCCCTTGGGGGCTCCGCTCCACCCTAACCTCCACCCGTAATCCTGAAAGTGGCCGGTGCTGGAGCCTGCACCGGTCCTGCAACAAGCTGTGGACAGTTGAACCTCAAGTGTCCAACCTGATGGCAGTGATAACAAATCCTCAAATCCCGAATCGGGGCTGTCTGCCGGCAATCCCTCGCATAGTGCCCCTCCTTTCTGCACTTGCAGCATGCACCACCAGACCTACAAACTCCGGTGTGACCCTTCCCACACTTCCCACAAGTGTGGCTGCTCTGATCTCCTAATCTAGAATCAACAGTCTTGGACCGTTTCGGCACCGGCTGCGACTGCACCGGAGCCTGCCTTTACTCTCGAAACTGCAACTCAATCTCCAACTCACGCCGCCTGGCGGCCTCCTGCAACTCCAACAAGGTCTCGCACCTCTGCGTAGACACAAACTGCCTGATATCCCTCTTGAGCATACTCAGATATCGGGACATCTAAGCCTGCTCCGAAGCGAACTCAGGGCAAAACATCGCCCTCTCAGTGAACATCCTGGTGATCTCCGTCACCGACTCTGAATCTTGCTTCAGCTCCAGGAACAACTGAGCCAACCTCTCTCTCTCAACCCACGGAACATAACGAGTGCTAAACATCTCCCGGAATTGATCCCAAGAAACCGCAGCCCTCTACGCATCCGAATATGACCCCGTGGTCAATCTCCACCAATCCTTCGCCCCGAGCCTCAATAGGTTCAGAGCACACCTCAACCTCTGGTCAGCAGGACATGAACACGTGAAGAAACACCCTCCACGTCCGACAACCATCTCATAGAAACAATCGGGTCCTAAACTCCATCGAAGGTAGGGGTCTTCGTATTATCGAAGTCCCGATACTGAAAACCTTGACCGGCTCCTCCCCCTGTCGCTGCTATAGCCGCTGTAGCCGCCGCGGCAGCCGTCTCTGTGAGAGCCGCATAGCGCTCATCAAAATACTCAACCATGGCGGTCTTGATCGACCCAAACAGCTCCGACAACTCGGTTCGGAACAATGCAACAACCTCATCATGCAGGACCTCACGAATCCTAGCGTCCAACTCGCCTGTGCTCATCTGACCAATAACCTCGGGCGGTACTGACCCAACCTGACCGCCCTCTCCTGCTCCCGATCCTGACCCAGATCCGCTCCCAGCATGCCTCGTAACCACCATACTGAAAAACACTGCAATATCTCAGATACTTCCCACAAACCCGGGAACCAACTCCCAACCCAACCCTAGAGGTTGTGGCTTCTTTGATATGCGTATGGGTCCTGTGCTTTTAGTAGTACGGGCCCATACTACCTTCCACACCTACCCATATTTATATCAATTATCACCACAACACCCTAGTGAAGAACATACATAACAAGCACTCAACCCTCACTCCTAGAGGAACACTGGAAATCTCACACGGAAGAGACCCTAGGCTAGCAGGCATCATAAATTAGGCAACATTAACATGAAATCCTGAAGATCCCTAGCCTAGTACTAGCATGATGTTGTATCATAGCTCAAAAACAAATATCATGTATGGTATTTTGGGGTTACTTACGGGCTCCGGCTGATCGTACCTCCGCGTCCTCCTTTACTCATTTTGAAAACCATTTTAAATTCTCTTTTGGAAAACTCTCCTTGATTTGAGACTGGATTCACACGAATGTTCCTCCAATTCACTCAAACCAAGGCTCTGATACCAACTTATAACGCTCTAAAATTTTCAACCAATTTAAACTTTTAAAAAACAACCCAGTTTCATTAAGTTATTACAAAAGGTTTTCAATACAATTATTATCAGAGTCTTCCCAAAACCACATCATAAAACAAAATCATGAGGAGCGGTACGATCACGCATTCACGGTCTCCTGAAGAACCTGAAAAACATTAAACCACAACTGTAAGCCTGGAAGCTTAGTGAGATACCGCCAAAATACCAACCACATATACCATACACTCACAACATGTCATATCAACAGAACACATAACAGCCATGCACTTCGGGTCTACTGTGTGACTGGTCCGCCGCACCGGCCTTCAGTCCACCTGGTCCACCCTCTGAGTCTAGCCACATACATCGAGTCTACAGTGTGATTGGTCCGCCCGCACTGGGCCTTCAATCCACCTGAACCACTCTCTGAGTCTACAGTATGACTGGTTCGCCCGCACTAGGCCTTTAGTCGGCCTGGTCCACTCTCTGAGCCTCGGCACGTCTGGTCCGACCTCTTGGGGCCTACAGCCTATCCGGACCGCTCGTTGGGCCTTCGGGATAACCGGTCCACCCTAGGTATGTTGGCCTACAACACAAAGCAGGACCCGCCTCAACCCAACCACAATCCAACAACCATGTGCACATAAACATTCAATCATATAACAATTCACATCCAATCAAACCGATCTAGCAAATCACATAGCATAACATTATCCTATCCAGGATACCAACCTAACCGGTCACTAGCATAGCATCATGCTATATACCAGGATACCAACCTTTGCTAGGTCTCTAACATATACCATCCTAACTACCAGGATGAAAACATATCAAAGCAATAACATAACAACGATACCTGGATTACAATCTGATAAAGGGCCGGCCTTGGTGTCGTAGACCCTGTCAATATAGTGAGGATAACTCACCTCGCAACTGCCGACTGAAAAGATAAGACCAAGATGCTTCGACCACTGACACGATCTCCACCACTAACCGACACCAACACTGAACTTAAAACAAAATCCAACAATTACCAAAATGCCCCTGGAAGTCAACTAGTCAATCCTTGGTCAAAGTCAATCTCCTGACTAACTCTACTCGCCGAGTCAACCCGATGACTCGTCGAGTCCCCATGCTCAGAACTTCCCCAATCCGCGACTCAACTCGCCGAGTCACCCCGAGACTCGCCGAGTCCCACAACTTTGACTCGCTTCGCACTCAAATCCCCGAGTCCTCCCTTGACTCACCGATTCACGGCTTAACCAGAAGAAGGTTAGGACCTTATGACCAGACTCGCCGAGTCCAAGGCTATCTTCAACCAACTCGCTGAGTTGTTCTTCCAACTCGTCGAGTTCCCGCCCATCTTCAAGCAACTCACCGAGTACACCCTTGTGACTCGCCGAGTACCCCTAGATCTTAATCCATACAGAAGCTTTCCAAGCCATGCAGATGATCCAAACCATAGATCTACCCTTCAACAACCCATCCATCACGTAAAGTGGCAAACTTTATGTGAATCCAAAGAGATCTAAGCATAAGACACTCTAGGGTTAGGGTTTGGGACAAGATGGCTTCACCAATCACTCAAGAACAGGGACTTTAATGCAATCTAGACCTTCTCCATTCCAGATCTGAGGTAGCAACCTCAGATCTAACCTCCAAACTCAAAACACCACATGCTATCTTTTCCAAAAATTCCAAAATGATGAATAATAGCCCAAGCAACTAAATAATACCTCAAAGGAAAGCTCCAACAGAATAGAAATCCAAATCCTTGCAAAGCCCCTTGCTCCAAGCCTCTTAGCTTTCCAAAATCTCTTCTCTAAGGTTCAAAAGCTCTTAAACCACTCACAAGCGCGCCTTAGGGTTTTCTAGACTTCAAGAGAGGGTAAAGAGGCTGGGGAGAGGGTAAAATGTCCTTTAAATAGGGCTCATCCTCCGAAATTAGGGTTTTCTCCACTCAGCACCAACTCGCCGAGTCCAGCCGCCGACTCGCCGAGTTGGCCACTTAAAACGCGACCAGAGTCGCGACCCTACTCGCTGAGTCCACCCATGGACTCGCCGAGTTGGCCTTTCACATTTACACTTTGAACCCTGAACTTGCACTCCTGAACTCGGGATGTTACAGTTGAAAGTGCATGAAAAGAACTACCCCACTCATGATTTGGAGCTAGCCGCGGTAGTATTTGCACTAAAAATATGGAGGCATTACCTCTTTTGCACGAAGTGCAAACTTTTCACTGATCATAAGAGTCTCCAATATCTCTTTAATTAGAAAGAATTGAATATGAAGCAACGACGTTGGCTAGAATTACTCAAGGACTACGACTGTGAGATACTTTACCACCCCGGTAAGCTAATGTAGTTGCTGATGCTCTCAGTCGGAAAGTCAATGTTGAAGGAAAGAGGCCAAGAGATTTGAGAATAGAAGTTGTCTCGACAATTGTGGAGAGTATAAAGAAAGCTAAAGAAGAAGCTGTAGAGAAGAATGACCGAAAGGAGGAACGTTTGGGTAAAACGTTAGTGTTCGGTATAAACAGTCACGGACTGAAAGTGTTCCAAGATCGGATTTGGGTACCTAAGTCTAGAGGAATAAGAGATCTTTTGATGGAAGAAGCTCACAAAACCATGTACTCGATTCATCCTGGTAGCACTAAAATGTATATGGACCTGAAACCCTATTTGTTGGGTTTTAGTATACTACAACATCCTATGGTGCACATACAACCCTAAATACCTTGGATCTATGTTTTCTCTATTATACATGCAAATATGAGGTTTCCAAGATATTAACCTATACTAGCATACAAATATCATATACTTGGGTAATAAAATAGATAAAATACATACCTTTTTGATGTAACTTGTCTTCATGAAGCTGGAGTGCCTCGTGCCCCAAGTGTGACACCTCAAATGGTTCACAAAACACCATGAACACTTGGAATAACCTTGAGAATAAGGATACTTTGGTTTTCTCTAGTGAAATCGGCCTTGCCCTTTCGTGTACACACACTAGTGCCAATTTCACCAACCAAGGACTTCTTTATATAGTGTGGAGATTAGGGTTAAACCCTAATACCCATGACCTTTCATTTCATATGATCCATGGGTTAAACACTCCATGGACTATCCATGAAAGCTTAGCCCAACCTAAATGAACTTGGCCCATCACACATATATATCTAAGAGTCCATATTTAATTAGTCCCCTTTTTATCACTTAATTAATTATAAATTAATTCTTGATCAATACTAATTAAATAATATGATTATATATTAATATATTAGAACTTATAACATATTAATATAAATCACTAGTATCCTTTTTCCTCGGCTTGTCAATCCAAATGTCCCGATGCCATGCAACCCAAATGGACCATGCCGGGTCGGGTCAAGTCTTACCAATTATAGTTATGGACTTAGAAATTAATCCAACAGTCTCCCACTTGGATAAGTCTAAAACTATTATTGAGTATGACTTCAAACCCCGACTAGCAATCATAGCTCTCAAAAGCTTATGTCGAACTCTGACCTTGCCGATCAACTCTGACCTTTGTCAATGACTTGTCCATTAGATAAGAGATCATATATTCCTCCATTCTAGATATCATATGGACTGAGACATGGATTATAATCATTCTCTCTGTCCATTTTTTGTTTCCCAATTTCCGATTTATGATGACTGACTAATCGAAAAAATCAAATCAGTCCTGGCTTGGCCAAGCACTCACATGTGTCATCATTGAATCATCGAGGGCCCCACAGATATCGCTTTTATCCTGAAGGTAAAAGGAATGGATAAAAGTCGACTAATATGGCTTGTTCTACTACTTGTTGAATCATACACACAGGCACGTTTTATAACATCGAGTTACCAAATGCGGTTTCGTGCAATCAATGTACAACCAACTCATAGTAACAACTCATATCTCTAGGTTTGAAGAATATAAGATATTATCATCTCAAGATCACTCGTGATAAAATCCATGAAGTGATTCAAATGAGCGCAGGTTGAATCCAATACTCAGAACTTATGAGCACTCATGAGTGTTGTAGCACAGCTTTGTCCACCAACTTGGACCTCTACAAGCCAACCCATGACAGTCTTGATTCATATCTACTTCCAACATATGACCGACTGCGGATGGTTTGAATAACTTAGTCATTCCGGAAGAATAACCTAGTTATTATGGAAGTCAAAACATGCAAAGTGAAACACAAGAATAAATGAATCAAATATGGTATTAAACCCTATGAATATAAATAGACCACTTTTATTTATCACCATACTGATTACTCATTATTCATTGTTTCGGTTTTATCAACTTTATACTTGAATTGAAAACACTAGTTGTCCCATGCTCCAAGCTTGTACACTATGTTTTTCTAAACAATAGCTTTGCCATACACCAAGTATGCACTCTATGTTTGTCTATGATCCTTTTTCTTTGTGAACTAGATCAATTGAACATAATTTCAATGATTCTCTTTTCACACTCCCAAATCCTTGTCTTAAATGTTAGAATTCCAAATTCCTATCATTTATCGAAATCTGTTTAGATTTTAAACTTATATGCACTGTTCCTCTTGTAATGATTATGCACAAAGCCACAAAGACTTGGAAACAATCATTATAGAGTATTCCAGTGGAGAGAAATTCCATGGAAATGATGTCTCAAATTCAAAGTGCATTGCTTTGAACATGCTTCTTGCATTAAGTTTCTTTAACCATACACAGATTGCTTCCACCTATGAAGACAACTATATATTCTCATTTTGACTACCACTTCTAAACAAGAGTTGCCTCTTTTCAGACTTTGTCAATATGGTCCTTCCAATATTAACAGTATACTTCCAACTGTCCTTGAGCAACCAATATTTGGTAAACCTTAGATTGTCCTCGACAATTGCTTAATCACTTTAGTCATATCCAATTCTAGACATTGTTCCCCTTAATGCCCCAAAGCATTTGGAAAATTCAGAAAGGATAAATATTATAGCACATGTAATCGATCTTGTACCCAAAGTAAACGGGACACGATTCATGATGTTTCACATAAAGACATGGTTCTAGACCAATATTTTACCATAATAATTTTGTTTGCCATATTCTCAAAATTTAACTATGAAAAGGGATGCCGTAATCATAATCGAATTTTGAGAACGCAATATATAGAATTTTCTTAAGTTGAACCAATCCAACATGAAATTCATATATATTTTCTTGACTAAAGGTGATTAAAATCTCAATATAAGCTCTTTAGAATGATTATAAACTCAATCTAAGCTTTTTAGAATTGAAATGAAGTATAATTTCCTCTCCCTTAATTATAGCAAAACAACTTTTTCAACCCCACAACCTCACGAAGTGAAACTTTTGTTTTCTATAATTAACATTGCTAACTTGCAAAACTTATCATAATTATCATGCTCCCACTAACATGATGATTATTAGCATAACACTTATGCTGCCACTAGCTTTGACATGTCTCTAGAAAACAGTTGGACCTCTAGAAGTCAATACTTTATTGACATTCTTACCAAAGTTTAGATTTCTGATACTAGATTTCTTTGATAAGCCTTTATCAAAATTATACACCTTATCTTAGATAGCTTACAGGTGTGTCTAAACAATTTTCAGAACTATGAAAAGGGATGCCGTAATCATAGTCTCAATTGTTTAGACCTTTGCCATTTCTCATAAGTCCATGTTAGTGTGCCGGTTAACCACGCACGCTCCACTAATGAATTTGAGAACTGCAAATATCACAATTGCTATCTACTTAAAATCTATTTAGTGAAAGAATTTCCTCACCATCATTTCCATGAATCAGAGAGAAACCTTATGACACTGAGATTTTATGGTGTATGTGTTATTATCCATGTGAATTTGTCAAACCATAATCACAAGACTAGGTTAGTGACAAATCCTAACTCATATGGATTGAACTTGTGCAATCTTAAACTCTTGCCACCTGGCAGCTCAAGGGCCTGCCATTGCTTCCAAGTAGCTATGAACATGTAGAACTCAAATGTATAGCCAACTTAACTAGAATGGGCACAGAAATGTCAACAAGATAGGTTATAAACCTCTAGTTGTGTGCTAGTGATGAAATTCAAGTTTTATTCTTGATTACTTCTTGAAACCCTTTCAGGATTTTTAGACTCCCACTATCTCCTTGACCTATAAGATTTTCTTGCCAAATATTCAAGAGATGGTGTGGGTTCTAATCAAGACAAACACTTAACACAATTGGCCTTAGTTGGTCTTTGTTTATCCAAAACATCACAACTTACCAATTTCAAATGTACAAGAGTAGAAAAGTTTTACTCTTAGATTTGACAAGTGTTTTAAACCTTCTTTAAGACATGTCACTAAAGTTACAATCTTAAAGTATAACTCTAAGAATTGTTTTTGGAATGAAGTATGAATCATCTTCTTGATTTAACCACTTCAACAATTCATAACTCCTCTTCTTAACAATCAGAATGCACTTAGAGGATGAATTGTGATAAGGTCTCAAAATCATTAAAATGATCTTAAAACATGGTACTAAAGTTGTAACGTCCCAAAATTCAAGACTAAAAATTTCTTTTAATAAAGTATCACTTAAAGTAAAATCATCATTTCAAAACATAAACAGAGTATTAGTTTTCAAAACACATGTTCATTATCAGAGTAAAACATCCCCAGACTGACTAATCTATGGTGTGTGCCATGCGATCATCCCGAGCTCCATCATCCGCTACCGGAAGTACCTGAAACCAAAACTGAAAGCCGTAAGCACGAAGCTTAGTGAGTTCCCCAGATACCACATACCATACAAACCATTCCTAGCCAAGAACCATACATAACCGACTTATCCATAACCAAGTAAGGTGCTATGTGCTAAACATAGTCTTGCCATTATGCCACGGGCCGCACGTGGTCTTCCTGGTCAAGCCTGGGCTGCTCCCTGGGTCTTACAGACAAGTGCCAAGGGCCACCCCCCGGTCTTACAGACGTGTGCCAAGGGCCACCCCCTGGTCTTACAGACAAATGCCAAGGGCCACCCCCTGGTCTTACAGACAGGTGCCAAGGGCCACCCCTGGTCTTCTATGCAAGTATCACAAAGAAAACCGTACATACTACTCTACTTAGCTAAACAACATATAGTGTGCCAGAAGCCACCTCCTGGTCTTTCATATCTATAGCATACAATACGCCGGGAGCCAACTCCCGGTCTTTCATACATATTGCCTAAGGCTAACCCCCGGGTCTTCCTATCATCCATAACAACATACTGTGTGCCAGGAGCCGCCCCTGGTCTTTCATGCATATTCTAAATGGGCCGGCATTGGTGCCTTAGACCCATACAAACAGTGAGGAGACTTACCTCGCACTGCTGAACTCTGTTGATACTCCTCTGGTCGCTGACCGACAACTTTCTGAACTCCTGCTCCACTAGCTCCCCGGGCTACCAATTATCAAAGCAACACTGAATCTAACTGACCCCCGAAAGACAACCAAGTCAACTCAGGTCAAAGTCAAAGTCCTGGTCAAAGTCAACCTTCCAGGTCAACCCTACTCGTCGAGTCACCCTACTGACTCGACGAGTTCATAAGTCCAGAGTCCTCCCACTCGCGACTCTACTCGCCGAGTCTCCTGATTCCCGATTCCTGTCCTGTCCAACTCACTGAGTCCTTGCTTGACTCGCTGACTCGAGTCTTAACTCGAAGGGTTTGGGGACTACGCGACCTGACTCGCCGAGTCTAAGAACATACTCGCCGAGCACATGGCAATCTTCATCCAACTCGCCGAGTTGTTCATCCAACTCGCCGAGTTCATGCCTATCTTCATCCGACTCGACGAGCTGTTCATCCTACTCGTCGAGTTCCTCCTCATCTTCATGGTACTCGCCGAGTCCACTCAAAGGACTCGCTGAGTCCATTCAGATCTCCCAACATGCAGAGGGCTTTTGAGTCATACAGGGACTCCAATCCATAGATCCATACTTCCAAAACTCAATCCCTACGTAAAGTTGCAAACTTTACGTATAACTAAAGAGATCTAGGCTCAAAACACATTAGGGTTTGGTTTAAGGACACAAGGGCTTTACCAACTACTCATCTCCTGATGCTTTATGACATAATGGACTAACCCAACAATAGATCTGAAGTGGCAACAACATATCTAAGCCCCTAACCCGATTTGGGTCTCAAACAACCATAAAACCCCCAAATCTCATGACAAAATAGATCTAGATGCAAAGAAGGGAAAATGGCAGCTTAATACCTCCAAGATGAACACAACTGAAGTAGATCTCGAGCACACACTTCTCCCTTGAAGCAACCTTCTTGATCTTCAAGTTTCTCTCCAAATTTTCCTTCCTCCCAAAGCTATTTCTCTCAATAATGGAAGCTCACACGACTTATAGGGTTTACAGGTCTTCTGGAGTGATATGGGGGCTGAGGGAGGGACATAACACCCTTTATGTAACATCCCAAAAATACGACCCAAAAATTTCGTTTTTTCAACATAACCAAAAACCATAATCTGAGTGTCATATCATAAACCATACATGATGTATCTCAAAATAATAATAAAAACACTATGCAGAAAACTGTATCATATCCATGTTATATAAAAATCAAGAACCAATCAACTCCCAGGATAAAAGCTGAAGCTGTGGTGTGTGCGATGCCATCATCCCGAGCTCCTCTCTCTACAAGCGAAAGTACCTGAAACCAAAACTGAAACTGTAAGCATGAAGCTTAGTGAGCTCCCCCAAACTACCACATACCATACAATACATATAAATCACATACTGGGCCTTGCCCACTGCATCAGACCGAGGTCTGGAACTAGCTGCATCGGACCGAAGTCCGGAACTGACCGGGACCTTGTCCCCTGCATCGGACCAGAGTCCGGAACTAACTGCATCGGACCGGAGTCCGGAACTAACTGCATCGGACCGAAGTCCGGAACTAACTGCATCGGACCGAAGTCCGGAACTGACTGCATCGGACCGAAGTCCGGAATACATAACACAAATATGCTTGAATCACAAAGACGTCAAGCCAGCTAGCTACTACATCAACTAAAGACCGGAACTACTGATAATTACACGGGCCGACATTATGGCCGTAGACCCGTTCCTACTGAAGGGAGACTCACCTCGTGAACTGGCTGCTGAGTGAATAGCTCTGAGGGCTAACTGCTGCTGCTCCGGTATCTCCCCGGCTACAAGTCCATAAACATACTCAATCAAATACTAAACACTGCACTGGGTAAAATGACTCTTTTACCCCAGGTCAAAGTCAACTCTCAAACAAAGTCAACTCTCGGTCAAATTCAACCCATAGTTGACCTAACTCGCCGAGTTGGGCCGCCAACTCGCCGAGTCCCTATTCTCACTCCTCGACTCAACTCGCTGCTACTCGTCGAGTATGGCATCAACTCGACGAGTACTCTCCCGATCCAAGAACTCAGACAATCTTCATCCGACTAGCCGAGTCCTATGAACAACTCGACGAGTTGTTCTTGAGCTTAAGAAGATTGCCTTGGACTCGCCGAGTTGTATGAACAACTCGCCGAGTCCCTCCATCACTGAGTCTACTCTCAACTCGCTGAGTCCACTCTCTAACTCACTGGATCCACTCGACACTGATAAAAATGAAGGAATCGGGGAATCGCGACCCAACTCGCCGAGTCGTTCTTCCCGACTCGCCGAGTTGCCGCCATGCAACTGATTTTTACTCGATTTTGTTTGAATCCAACACATACAATTGATAGATCTGAGTCCAATAAGCTGATTTACCACGTAAAGTTTCCAACTTTACGTGTACAACCTCATGAATAAGGGAAATAAGGCTAAAAGATGCACAAAGTGGGTAGATCTATGGTTAATATGCAAAGTAACTCCAAAAAGGCAGTAGATCTGGGCTCTACAACACCCAATCTTTCAGATCTATAGATATCTCGACTTATTAAGGCATTCATGCAAACATAAGGCTTGGAACAAGCATCAACTAGATCCTAGGAGGGCTCTAATGGAGGTTTAAAGCATATAACAAGAGGGAAAAATCCGAAAATACCTCAAATAACTCAGATTTGCCCTTGGATCTTTGCACTACACCTCTTCTCCTTGCTCCTTGCTTCTTCTCCTTCTTCAAACCTTCACAAAATGGCACAAAACACTTAGCTCACACAAGGGTGGATTAGGGTTCTTTCTCATAGTGTTCTCAGGGTGAGGGAGACGAGAATGGGGCTATAATGTGACTTAAATAGTGGGCAACCCGGGGATTTAGGGTTTCACCCAGACGGATGGACTCGCCGAGTCAAGGATATGGACTCGCCGAGTCCCCGGCTCACACGTGCTCGAAGTCGCGACCCTACTCGGCGAGTCAGGCTATGAACTCGCCGAGTCCCTCTTGCAAAACTTCAAAATAAATACCAAGGAATTACCATACCGGACACGGGTCATTACAATTCTCCCCCACTTATCTCAGACTTCGTCCTCGAAGTCTGCTACGGCTGAATTTGCAAATAACTCTGGGTAGTGCTCCCTCATCTCCTCCTCAGCCTCCCACGTCCACTCAGACGCCTTCCGGTGCTGCCACTGCACCTTTACCAACTGAATTTCCTTGTTCCTCAAGGTCTTGGTCTTCCGGTCCAGAATTGCGACCGGTCTCTCAATATAATTCAGGCTGCTATCAACCTGAATATCCTCTAGGGGAACGACTGCTGACTCATCCACCAGACACTTTCTCAACTGAGACACATGGAAAGTGTTGTGGATCTGGCTAAGCTCCTCAGGAAGATCTAACCGATAAGCAACCCGACCCACCCGGGCCAAAACCCTAAAAGGACCAATAAATCTGGGGCCCAGCTTGCCCCTCTTCCGGAACCTGATGACACCCTTCCAAGGTGAGACTTTCAGAAGGACCATATCCCCCACCTGGAACTCCAAGTCCGAACGCCTCCTATCGGCGTAGCTCTTCTGCCGACTTTGAGCAGTCTGCAGTCTACTACGGACCTGCTGGATCAACTCGGTCGTCTTGAGCACCACCTCTGTGCTCCCAATGACTCGCTGACCGACCTCGCCCCAACAAATCGGGGTCCTACACTTCCTCCCATACAGCATCTCAAAGGGAGGTCGATCAATGCTCGCATGATAACTGTTGTTATACGAGAATTCCGCTAACGGAAGATACGTATCCCAACTGCCACCGAAATCTAGGACACATGCCCTAAGCATATCCTCAAGAGTCTGAATCGTCCTCTCGCTCTGCCCGTCTGTCTGAGGGTGGAAAGCGGTGTTGAAATGGAGACGAGTACCCATCTCGTCGTGGAACCGCTTCCAAAATCTGGATGTGAAACGGACGTCTCGGTCTGACACCACCGATACCGGCACTCCATGACGTGCCACAATCTCACGCACATAGATATCGGCTAACTTCTCCGCCGATATACTCTCCTGGATCGGGATAAAATGGGCACTCTTCGTCAACCGATCCACTACTACCCATATCGAATCCACTCCGCGTGCGGTCCGGGGAAGCTTGGTGACAAAATCCATGGTAATGTCCTCCCATTTCCACACGGGAATGTCTAACGGCTGCATCCTGCCGTGAGGCCTCTGGTGCTCTGCCTTGACCTTCAGGCAGGTCAGGCATCTCTCGACGTACCAGGCAACGTCCCGCTTCATGCAAGGCCACCAATAATCGGGTCGAAGATCTCGGTACATCTTCGTCGCCCCTGGGTGGATAGAAAACCGAGACTTATGAGCCTCATCCATCAATACTTGTCGTACTCCACCCCAGTACGGTACCCACACTCTCCCGTGAAGCGTCAACAAACCCCGACTGTCGTAATCAAATGAAGCTACTCGGCCCACGATCCTCCCACACTTCTGTCTCTCCTCCTTGAGACCCTCTACCTGAGCCTCCTTGATCCGCTCCAACAACGGAGTGATCACTGTCATCCTCAAACATAGATCCCTGATAGGGGCCGCCGACACCTTGCGGCTCAGGGCATCGGCCACCACATTGGCCTTCCCTGGATGGTATAGGATCTCACAGTCGTAATCCTTTAGCACATCCAACCACCTCCTCTGCCTCATATTCAGACTCGGCTGATCCATAAGATACCTCAAACTCTTGTGATCCGTGTATATAGTACAACAGACCCCATAAAGGTAATGCCTCCAAATCTTGAGGGCAAACACAACTGCCCCCAGCTCCAAATCATGGGTAGGATAATTAGCCTCGTGAGGCTTCAACTATCTCGAGGCATAAGCTATCACATGGCCTCGCTGCATCAGAACTGCTCCCAAACCTGTGATCGAGGCATCACAATAGACTACAAAGTCCTCTACTCCCTTTGGCAAGGTAAGGATCGGAGCCTCGCACAATCTCTGCCTGAGGGTCTCGAATGCTGTCTGCTGCTCCGGACCCCAACGAAATACCACTGACTTCTTGGTCAGTCGGGTGAGCGGCACTGCTATCTTGCAGAAATTCTGAATAAATCTCCGATAATACCCTGCCAACCCTAGGAAGCTCCGAATCTCAGATGGAGACTTCGGGACCTCCCACTGCATCACGGCCTCTATCTTGGCCGGATCTACCAGAATACCCTTCTGGTTGACGAGGTGACCAAGGAACTGCACCTCGCGCAACCAGAACTCACATTTGGAGAACTTTGCGAAAAGTCTCTCCCTCCTCAAAACCTCCAGCACCTCCCGCAGGTGCTCCTCGTGCTGCTCCTGCGTCTTGGAATATACCAAGATGTCATCTATGAACACTATCACTGACCGATCCAGCATCGGCCTACACACGCGGTTCATGAGATCCATGAACGCGGCTGGAGCATTGGTGAGCCCAAATGGCATCACCACAAACTCGTAATGACCATACCTAGTCCTGAAAGCAGTCTTCTGTACATCATCATCTCTAACCCGCATCTGATGATATCCGGAGCGTAGATCGATCTTGGAGAACCAAGACGCTCCCTGAAGCTGATCAAACAAATCATCTATCCTCGGGAGTGGGTAACGGTTCTTCACCGTTACCTTATTCAACTCCTGATAATCAATACACATACGATGCGACCCATCCTTCTTCCTCACAAACAGGATCGGCGCTCCCCAAGGCGAACTGCTCGGCCGAATGAAACCCTTGTCTAACAGCTCCTGCAGCTGTGTAGACAACTCCTGCATCTCAGGGGGAGCTAATCGATACGGTGCCTTGGCTATCGGAGCCGCACCAGGGATGAGGTCGATCCTGAACTCAACCTGTCTCTCAGGAGGTATCCCCGGCAAATCCTCAGGAAACACGTCCGGGTAGTCTCGAACAATAGGAACATCATCAACTGTCGACTTGCCCTTCTCCCGGGCATCCAAAACGTAAGCTACAAAACCGGCGCAACCCTGCTGAACATAGAGCCTCGCCCTTGCGGCGGAACAAAAGGTCGGTCCTCGCTGTGGCCTCTCGCCCTGAATCACCAACTCTCCCCCACTGGGAGTGCGAACCCTCACTAGCTGAAGCTCACAATCAATCACCGCCCCATTGGGGCTTAGCCAATCCATACCCACAATAACCTTATTCCCTCGCAGGGGAATAGGTACCAGATCCACTGAAAACTGCTCATCAAATAACTGAAGAGAACACCCTCTGTGCACTCTGCCGACCCTCACGGTCCTATCATCTGCTATCTCAACCTCTAATGGACAATCCAGCTCCCCTGGAGCTCTACTGAATCTCTTGCTAAGCGCAAGTGATACGAATGATCGGGTAGCCCCCGAATCGAATAATACCAAAGCAGAAATGCCGTTCACAGAGAACGACCCTGAATAAAACATACAATCATAAGCAACATTTAATCAATAATAATAAAGAGATAAAGGGAAGATACATACCCGTCACCACATCAGGAGTCGCTCGCGCCTCCTCTGCTGTCATCTGAAATGCCCTACTCTTCGCCACTGGCGCATCAGCTCGGCCCTGCCGGCCATCTGTAATCCTCAAGGTAGCAGGGGCAGGTGCAGCCACCTTCCCCGCTGCCGCTAAACTCGGACACTGGGACTTTTTATGTCCCCTCTGATTGCACTGAAAGCAAATCAGATCTGATGCTGCGACGGCAGTAGCAGGGGCCGTACAATCCCTACTCAAATGCCCAATCCGACCGCACTTGTAGCAGCCGGAACTCCCTGCCTTGCACGCTCCCTCGTGCAATCTCCCACACTTGCCACATCGACCGTGGCTCTGCTGACTCCTAGATCTGTGATCCGAAACCTTGGGCTTTTTGCCCGAACCGCCTGAACCCGGAACCGCCTCCGGTTTCCTTTTCTTCTCCATCTCGAGATCAATCTCCCTCTCCCGAGCCCTAGCAATCATATCTTCCAGCGTTTTACAGCTGGACCGGCTCACAAACTGGCGGATATCGCTCCGCAACATCTCATGATAACGGGCCTTCTTCATTTCCTCATCAGCTACATACTGAGGAACGAGAAGAGCCCTCTCCCTGAACTTGGCGGTGATCTCCGCCACTGTCTCTGTAGTCTGGGTGAGGTCCTGAAACTCCCTAGCTAGCTGTTGCACCTCAATGACCGGTGCAAACTCCGCCCTGAACCTGGTAGAGAAATCAGCCCAGGTCATGGCGTCCAATGCTGCATCATCCCCAATGGCATGTCCGACCTCCTCCCACCAATCCCGTGCCCTGTCCTTCAGAAGACAGGACGCCAATTTGACCTTGTCCCCCTCGGGACATCTGCTAGTACGGAAAGCGTTGGCCACATCCGCCAACCATCTGGTGCTCGCTATGGGGTCTCGCGCCCCATGATAGTCCGGAGCTCCACATGCCTTGAACTCCCTGAAAGTAAGGGTGCGCGTCCCCATCATGGCCGCCACCTCGGCACGAAAGGTGCCCAATCTCTCATCCATCAGCTCTAGAATCCCCTCCTTGATCGAACCGAAGATCACAGGAGTCTGCTCTATAATGATGCGCGTAATCTCCGAAGAAAGGAACTCTCGGGTCTGCTCATCCATGCGCTCATCCCCCGAACCTGAACCTGATCCCTCCCCGGCACCTCCGCTGCCGGCTGCTGGTCTCGAACGCAGAACCACCATTCTGAAACACATCACAACTACATCAGAAAACAGAAATATCTTGAGGGATCATTGATACTACAACTAGCTTCCTGGTCTTGTCTCAGCCTTTCTTGATTCGAGTACGGATCCTCTGCTTCCAGTAGTACGGGCCCATACTACCTTCCACATCTATCCGTACTTTCTTCAAGAACTGCCCTGACTCCACCAAGTCACTTCTACTACTACTGATCTCTGCTACTCTCATCCTAGGCTTGCCCCAGGGAAACCTCAAACTCAACTCAACTAGTCCTCAGCTGCTGCAGGTCTCCTTATAATGCTAATTAACCATCACCTGAACACCATCACATGTGACGAAGATCAGATAATCCTTCAAGTAAAAGACCCGTCCCTATAACGGTTGGACTCAAACAAGAGCTGCGCAATAGGGCCAGTTCCAGCACTCTGGGATTATTCAACCCTGATCACATGTGGTGTAACGTGTTCACCTAATGGCTAACTTCCATCACTCAGAACTCCCACAAAGCACGAAGCAAGCAACATTCGGAATAAGGAAACATACTCAGGAAAAACTATTCTCAAAACGAGAAACTGATCTAGCATACAGTGCTAAGCTCATACTATCAGGCATAACCTAAACAGGCTATCCTACTGATGTCTACTCAATACTAGCATGTAATACTCATAAAGATGTAACACATAAAGCAGGCACATAAGGCATCCTCCTAGATCCTTAGTCTTATACTAGCATGCTGTTCTACTGAAACTGAAACTGAACAAATAACTTGTATGGGTAATTTGGGAGTACTTACTTGAGCTCGGCTGATCGCATGCACCACACCCTTATCTTGTTTAAAAATCTCTTTCTTTCTAAGTGCTTTCAAAATTCTTTTAGAAAACATTTTCCTTTTAAAAAAAATCTTTTTATTTCCCCCTTAGTTTGAGTTCAGATACACCCGGAAGTGTATCCGAATCCCTCAAACCAGGGCTCTGATACCAACTGTAACATCCCAAAAATACGACCCAAAAATTTCGTTTTTTCAACATAACCAAAAACCATAATCTGAGTGTCATATCATAAACCATACATGATGTATCTCAAAATAATAATAAAAACACTATGCAGAAAATTGTATCATATCCATGTTATATAAAAATCAAGAACCAATCAACTCCCAGGATAAAAGCTGAAGCTGTGGTGTGTGCGATGCCATCATCCCGAGCTCCTCTCTCTACAAGCGAAAGTACCTGAAACCAAAACTGAAACTGTAAGCACGAAGCTTAGTGAGCTCCCCCAAACTACCACATACCATACAATACATATAAATCACATACTGGGCCTTGCCCACTGCATCAGACCGAGGTCTGGAACTAGCTGCATCGGACCGAAGTCCGGAACTGACCGGGACCTTGTCCCCTGCATCGGACCAGAGTCCGGAACTAACTGCATCGGACCGGAGTCCGGAACTAACTGCATCGGACCGAAGTCCGGAACTAACTGCATCGGACCGAAGTCCGGAAGTGACTGCATCGGACCGAAGTCCGGAATACATAACACAAATATGCTTGAATCACAAAGACGTCAAGCCAGCTAGCTACTACATCAACTAAAGACCGGAACTACTGATAATTACACGGGTCGGCATTGTGGCCGTAGACCCGTTCCTACTAAAGGGAGACTCACCTCGTGAACTGGCTGCTGAGTGAATAGCTCTGAGGGCTAACTGCTGCTGCTCCGGTATCTCCCCGGCTACAAGTCCATAAACATACTCAATCAAATACTAAACACTGCACTGGGTAAAATGACTCTTTTACCCCAGGTCAAAGTCAACTCTCAGACAAAGTCAAATCTCGGTCAAAGTCAACCCATAGTTGACCTAACTCGCCGAGTTGGGCCGCCAACTCGCCGAGTCCCTATTCTCACTCCTCGACTCAACTCGCTGCTACTCGTCGAGTATGGCATCAACTCGACGAGTACTCTCCCGATCCAAGAACTCAGACAATCTTCATCCGACTAGCCGAGTCCTATGAACAACTCGACGAGTTGTTCTTGAGCTTAAGAAGATTGCCTTGGACTCGCCGAGTTGTATGAACAACTCGCCGAGTCCCTCCATCACTGAGTCTACTCTCAACTCGCCGAGTCCACTCTCTAACTCACTGGATCCACTCGACACTGATAAAAATGAAGGAATCGGGGACTCGCGACCCAACTCGCCGAGTCGTTCTTCCCGACTCGCCGAGTTGCCGCCATGCAACTGATTTTTACTCGATTTTGTTTGAATCCAACACATACAATTGATAGATCTGAGTCCAATAAGCTGATTTACCACGTAAAGTTTCCAACTTTACGTGTACAACCTCATGAATAAGGGAAATAAGGCTAAAAGATGCACAAAGTGGGTAGATCTATGGTTAATATGCAAAGTAACTCCAAAAAGGCAGTAGATCTGGGCTCTACAACACCCAATCTTTCAGATCTATAGATATCTCGACTTATTAAGGCATTCATGCAAACATAAGGCTTGGAACAAGCATCAACTAGATCCTAGGAGGGCTCTAATGGAGGTTTAAAGCATATAACAAGAGGGAAAATCCGAAAATACCTCAAATAACTCAGATTTGCCCTTGGATCTTTGCACTACACCTCTTCTCCTTGCTCCTTGCTTCTTCTCCTTCTTCAAACCTTCACAAAATGGCACAAAACACTTAGCTCACACAAGGGTGGATTAGGGTTCTTTCTCACAGTGTTATCAGGGTGAGGGAGATGAGAATGGGGCTATAATGTGACTTAAATAGTGGGCAACCCGGGGATTTAGGGTTTCACCCAGACGGATGGACTCACCGAGTCAGGGATATGGACTCGCCGAGTCCCCGGCTCACACGTGCTCGAAGTCGCGACCCTACTCGGCAAGTCAGGCTATGAACTCGCCGAGTCCCTCTTGCAAAACTTCAAAATAAATACCAAGGAATTACCATACCGGACACGGGTCGTTACACTTTATATAGGATACAACTCCCGGAATTAGGGTTTTCCTCGCACAGACCAGACTCGCCGAGTCGGTCACTTACTCCTCGGCCTGGATCCCGCTCGGACTCGCCGAGTCCCTCCTTGGACTCACCGAGTCGACCCCTAAACTTAGTGTTTTCTTTCCTTTCTTGGTCCTCAAAACTTGGGTGTTACAAAAGTACTCTCCTATCTTTTCAGATTTGAGAAACTTTTATCCTTCTGCCTAATTTGATTCTTCTTATTCGTTCTGTCATACATTGAAAATTTTCCAATGTCTCAGAGTTATACTTAAGCTTGTAAGTATAATCATATTTACTAAACCTTAGTAAATCATGACAAATAGTCTTATCCATCTTTTGTGCTGAACTTTGGCTAGTTCACAAGAATGTGTACTTGATCCCTTAGTCCTTCTCTTGAGTCACATATACATGTGACCACAGAACTAGTCTTAATTTTTCCAAAGTTGAAAATTCTCATACATCACAATAAACACCTTGTATGATTCAAAGTTTCGTCCAATTGAAACTTGGGTGATGAGAATCTTTCATTATTTGGTAAATTTAGACACCACCACAAATAAAATAATCAAATTCATATTTCCACTCTTGCTGTTAATGGAATAATATAAGCAACAATTTTTTATTCCACAAATGCCATTGTAAGGATATTTTAAAATAAATAAAATAATTTTTTTTCCTTTTATTTTAAAAACTTTGCGGAAAAACTATCCTTATAGTGCAAAAGCACATGAAAACTTTGTTGTTATCTATTCCTAAGCAATATATCATAACTCCTAAGAAGTACCTCAAGAATCCGATCTTCAAACTATGCGATAGAAATCTATCTACGCGATCAGATTCATCATACTCTTTCTTTAAGTTTCTTCACTTTTCTTTGATTCTTAAAACATCAACATGTGACCCAGTCACATCATGTAACAAGAATATCAGAATAGAAACTTAACAGAGTTAGATAGTGGACTTTACCTGAAAATCTTTCAGGTAAAGTTGGCAGCTTCGTAACCAATGCCCCTTACCATGTACCATTTTCAATGTCCATGGAAGTTTGGGAAGTTGATCTTCTAATCAAATATGCTTTACTAGTCCTCCTAATCATTGCTGATTTATAAGCACCAATCAAATAGATAAGATCATTAAGGGTCATGTCATAGTATGTTCCATAGTAGTCCCAAAGGAACTCACTATGTGACATAGAAAGTGATTGGACATCTAACTTTCTCAAGACTTTGACACCCAACTCTCCCGGCTTGTCAATATGTGACTTTATCTCCAAGATGTGATCACACATAGACCTTGCTTGCCAATAGAGCTTGAGTGACCTTGAACTTGTGGGTTAGGGATAATAATTGGAGGAGGTGGAGGAAGTGAAGTTCCAAGAGATTTGGGAGAATCATAGATGTCTGAACCAGACATCATGTAACGCCTGTGTTTCCGGGCTTTATCTCCGGATCCCGCTCGGACTCGCCGAGTCCCTCCTTGGACTCGCCGAGTCGACCCCTAAACTTAGTGTTTTCTTTCCTTTCTTGGTCCTCAAAACTTGGGTGTTACAACTCTCCCCCACTTAAATTAAACTTCGTCCTCGAAGTTTGCCATAGCCCACCGCCTGCGATCTGCCTCCAATACCCCCACCAATTAATCCAACACCAGCTGCCTACCTTCGCTGGTCTTCCTCCTGGTTACTAGCATCAATCCTTGCGGATAATCATCTCAGGTCAACCCTAACCCTGAACATTCTGGAAACACATCTTACTCAACCGACACTCATTCTGGTACTTTCCGAGTACTGCACTGAACCTATAGGGGTTCACCCCTTCTTTCCGTGCGCAAATTTCTTGCCTTCCCAGGGCAAGCTCCATATCCAACTATTTCCTCTGACACTGCGGAGGTCCTATCCTTCACCAACTCCATCACCCCCGCTATTCCTAGAGCGGGTCATCACCGTCTGTCACCACTGACACTGCTCTCTGATAGAACTTGGTGCCTAGCACCCCTTGACCAACTATCTGAATTCAACCATAGACTGCTTACCAGCACTGCTACTGGCTGGAAATTTCTGCTATTCCTTATCTGCCTTCCGGATGAACTGAGACCACCTTGGTCCCTACCAATCTACCAATATCTGGATTACCGGCTCCCACCGGTGGCTAGCCCCAACTCAACTCCTAGTCGCTTCCAGCGACTTTTGAAGAAATTTTACCAATAACCGCTCAATCCATTCTACCACTAAATCATACACCTGACGACATTCGCTCTAACGAGTACGGACCGATGAATGCTATGGCCATCCTGTAGTCTTGCAACACTTCTATGCTGCCAGCCAACCAAAGCTACGGGCTGCCCCGCAGTCTTGCTAAGCCAGTGCTACGGGCCACACCGTAGCCTAACCTTACTCTCATACGATTGCTGCGGGCCACACCGCAGTCTTGATAATCTAATGCTACGGGCCGCACCGCAGTCTCACTAATCTAATGCTACGGGCCACACCGCAGTCTTACTAATCTAATGCTACGGACCACGCCGCAGTCTTACTAATCTAATGCTACGGACCACACCGCAGTCTAACCATACTCTCATACGATTGCTGCGGGCCGCACCGTAGTCTTGCTAATCTGATGCTACGGGCCACACCGCAGTCTTACTACACTTCTCTTACTAGTTAGTCACGGGTGAATGCTACGGCCATCCGGTAGTCTGACAACACCTTTCCCCACCGTCTAGCTGCTAGTGGATGCTACGACTAACCCACAGTTGATCATACAGCACAATCGAGTACTCCCAGATGGTACTCATGTCCCCAAATGGAACTCCCAACCGATTCCTATGTAATCCGCGACCAGAAATTTCGAGAATGAGATCTCACAATTGGCAAGTTTTCCAAACTTCCAATTTACTCTATCCTCCAATCATACAGTCACCTGAGCCGTCTTTCTTACTAACAAGAGAGCGAACTTATCCCAGTTTCAAGACCCCTTTTACTCCCATAACCTGATTGTTTCTCCCCCACTTAGCCTCAGCTAAGTCTTTACTGCCTGCGAAACCCCGAAGATTTCCATTCCTTCCTTCCTTACACGATAGGCATGATAACCACCATCGCCCTATCCTGCTAGCGATCCGTCTCTAGCCCACTCCAACTACCGTATGATTACCGAATACTAGATGAACACCGCCCACATCCCTGATGCTAAAAAAAATCCTTTAAGCTTTGACTACTGTCCTTACAGTCCGAATAACTGGGCACAGACTCCTTGGTGATAAGCCACTTTCCTTGATGCTTCCGAAAGCCATCCCGAATGCCCAGATTAGAACCATCAAATCCCGATGATGGTGGCTGACCATTTCCCGAATCATTTCCATCCGTAACCGAGATGATACTGAACACTTCGAACCCGAAGTGAAAGATGACCTAAACTAGCTACTAATGGCTCCTGGTATGCAACTGGCATATGACAATTCCAAAATACAATCCGAATACAAGCAGAGAGACAAATCTTAAAATCGCCTGATTCCAGGGTAAAAAAAAACTTCCATAATTAATATAGGAATGAAAATAGCCATAGATACGTACCTGCAACATTTCTTCCTGTAATCCAGATCTTCTGCATCTGTCAATGCATGGCACTACCCTCTCGCCCATCCGTAATCCTCATAGTCGCTGGGGCTGGCGCACTCCCTGCTCCTCCCCTCATCATCGGGCAATCGTTCCTCTTGTGGCCCACCTGATTGCAGTGAAAACATAATGGGCTTGCCCCCCGTGGGCAGTCCCTGCTGACGTGACCATCACTGCCACACTTGTAGCAGCCGGAACCCCTGGAACGACACACTCCCTCGTGCGGTTTCCCGCACGTGCTGCACTGACTTCGGCCCTGCCGACCCACTAATCGTTGATCTGAAGTCTTGGGTCTCTTCCCGGGACCCTCCAATGTGAATGTCTGATCTGATTTTCTCTTCGCAATGTGCTCCAGATCGATCTCCCTCTCTCTAGCCCGAGAAATCATATCTTCCAGCGTGTTACAGCCGGACCTGCTCACGTACTCCCTGATGTCGGCTCTCAACATCTCATGGTATCGGGCCTTCTTCATCTCCTCATTCGCGACATACTGCGGTACAAGAAGAGCCCTCTCCCTGAACTTGGCGGTGATGTCCGCCACAGTCTCAGTAGTCTATGTCAAATCCTGAAACTCTCGTGCCAGCTGCTGCACCTCAATCATTGGCGAAAACTCCGCCCTGAACCTGGCCGAGAAATCGCTCCAAGTCATCGCGTACAACGCGGCATCATCTCCCAAGGCATGACCAATCTCTTCCCACCAATCCCTCACTATGTCCTTCAGAAGACAGGAGGCGAGTCTAACCTTGTCCCCCTCGGGACACTTGCTTGTACGAAAAGCGTTGGCAACATCGGCCAACCATCTGCTGCTAGCAATGGGGTCCCTAGCCCCATGATAATCTGGTGCCCCGCAGGCTCTGAACTCTCGAAATGTCAAAGTACGCGCTCCCATCAATGCCATCATCTCAGTACGGAAGGCTCCCAACCTCTCATCCAAAATCTCCAGTATACCCTCCTTGACCGTGCCAAAGATCACAGGAGTCTGAGCTAGAATACTGCGCGTAACCTTAGTTGATATCAACTCTCTCATTCGCTCCTCGAGCTGCTCGGCCCCTGAACCCGAGCCCGAACCCTCTCCGGCGCCTGATCCGCCCGCGGGTCTCTCTCGTAATGTCACCATGCTGAAAATATAACACAACCACTATCAGAATACTGATCACTGCTGCGAGGCCAAACACATGCACTACCGGGTTCCCGGTCTTGTCTCGGCCCTTCCCGAATTGAGTACGGATCCTCTGCTTTCAGTAGTACGGGCCCATACTACCTTCCACATCTATCCGTACTTTCCTCAGGAACTGCTTCGACTCCACCAGGTCCCTTTCTACCATTTCTGCTTCCAGCACTACCTCATCCTAGGCTGACCCTAGGGAAACCTCTGACTCAACTCAAACCAGTCCTCAGCTGCTGAAGGCTTCCTTGCGATGCCAATTAGCCATCACCTTGATACCATCACATTTGACGAGGCTTAGATAATCCTTCGAGTAAAAGACTCGTCCCTACAACGGTTAGACTCAAACGAGAGCTGCGCAATAGGGCCAAATCCAGCACTCTGAGATTATTCAACCCTGATCAAATGTGACGTGACGTATCCACCTAATGGCTAACTCCCATCACTCAAAATCCCACAATGCACAAAGCAAGCAGCATTCGGACAAGGGAAAAATCTAACCACCACATACTCAAGCAATCATATCCAAATAGCAAGAATCTGAACTAGCATGCAACACAAACTCATAAACTCAGGCATAACCTAAACAGGCTATCCTACTACTGTCTAATCAACACTATCATGCAACTCAAAAGCACAAATAACAGGCACAGAAGGCATCATCCCTAGATCCTTAGTCCTATTCTAGCATGCTGTTCTATCAACTGATAAGCATAACATAAACTTGTATGGGTAATTTGAGGTACTTACTTGAGCTCGGTTGATTGCATGCACCACACCTCTTTTCTCTTTTCAAGTTCTTTTCTTTTTGAATTCTTTTTGCTTTTCTAAAACTGTTTTTCGTTCTAAAAATTCTTTTTACAAAATTGTCTTTTCATTTTTGAAACTGTCTATCCGACTCCTCAGTTTGAGTTCAGGCACACCCGAGAGTATGCCCGAATCCCTCAAACCAAGGCTCTGATACCAACTTGTAACGTCCCAAAATTCAAGACTAAAAATTTCTTTTAATAAAGTATCACTTAAAGTAAAATCATCATTTCAAAACATAAACAAAGTATTAGTTTTCAAAACACATGTTCATTATCAGAGTAAAACATCCCCAAGTTGACTAATCTATGGTGTGTGCCATGCGATCATCCCGAGCTCCATCATCCGCTACCGAAAGTACCTGAAACCAAAACTAAAAGCCGTAAGCACGAAGCTTAGTGAGTTCCCCAGATACCACATACCATACAAACCATTCCTAGCCAGGAACCATACATAACCGACTTATCCATAACCAAGTAAGGTGCTATGTGCCAAACATAGTCTTACCATTATGCCACGTGCCGCACGTGGTCTTCCTGGTCAAGCCTGGGCCGCTCCCTGGGTCTTACAGACAAGTGCCAAGGGCCACCCCCCAGTCTTACAGACGTGTGCCAAGGGCCACCCCCTGGTCTTACAGACAAATGCCAAGGGCCACCCCCTGGTCTTACAGACAGGTGCCAAGGGCCACCCCCTGGTCTTCTATGCAAGTATCACAAAGACAACCGTACATACTACTCTACTTAGCTAAACAACATACAGTGTGCCAGAAGCCACCTCCTGGTCTTTCATATCTAGAACATACAATGCGCCGGGAGCCACCTCCCGGTCTTTCATACATATTGCCTAGGGCTAACCCCCGGGTCTTCCTATCATCCATAACAACATACTGTGTGCCAGGAGCCGCCCCCTGGTCTTTCATGCATATTCTAAATGGGCCGGCATTGGTGCCTTAGACCCATACAAACAGTGAGGAGACTTACCTCGCACTGCTGAACTCTGTTGATACTCCTCTGGTCGCTGACCGACAACTTTCTGAACTCCTGCTCCACTAGCTCCCCGGGCTACCAATTATCAAAGCAACACTGAGTCTAACTGACCCCCGAAAGACAACCAAGTTAACTCAGGTCAAAGTCAAAGTCCTGGTCAAAGTCAACCTTCCAGGTCAACCCTACTCGTCGAGTCACCCTACTGACTCGCCGAGTTCATAAGTCCAGAGTCCTCCCACTTGCGACTCTACTCGCCGAGTTAGCCCCTGACTCGTCGAGTCTACTGATTCCCGATTCCTGTCCTGTCCAACTCACTGAGTCCTTGCTCGACTCGCTGACTCGAGTCTTAACTCGAAGGGTTTGGGGACTACGAGACCTGACTCGCCGAGTCTAAGAACATACTCGCCGAGCACATGGCAATCTTCATCCAACTCGCCGAGTTGTTCATCCAACTCGCCGAGTTCATGCCTATCTTCATCCGACTCGACGAGCTGTTCATCCTACTCGTCGAGTTCCTCCTCATCTTCATGGTACTCGCCGAGTCCACTCAAAGGACTCGCTGAGTCCATTCAGATCTCCCAACATGCAGAGGGCTTTTGAGTCATGCAAGGACTACAATCCGTAGATCCATACTTCCAAAACTCAATCCCTACGTAAAGTTGCAAACTTTACGTATAACTAAAGAGATCTAGGCTCAAAACACATTAGGGTTTGGTTTAAGGACACAAGGGCTTTACCAACTACTCATCTCCTGATGCTTTATGACATAATGGACCAACCCAACAATAGATCTGAAGTGGCAACAACATATCTAAGCCCCTAACCCGATTTGGGTCTCAAACAACCATAAAACCCCCAACTCTCATGACAAAATAGATCTAGATGCAAAGAAGGGAAAATGGCAGCTTAATACCTCCAAGATGAACACAACTGAAGTAGATCTCGAGCACACACTTCTCCCTTGAAGCAACCTTCTTGATCTTCAAGTTTCTCTCCAAATTTTCCTTCCTCCCAAAGCTATTTCTCTCAATAATGGAAGCTCACACGAATTATAGGGTTTACAGGTCTTCTGGAGTGATATGGGGGCTGAGGGAGGGACATAACACCCTTTATAAAGGATACAACTCCCGGAATTAGGGTTTTCCTCGCACAGACCAGACTCGCCGAGTCACCTTGGCCGACTCGCCGAGTCGGTCACTTACTCCTCGGCCCGGATCCCGCTCGGACTCGCCGAGTCCCTCCTTGGACTCACCGAGTCGACCCCTAAACTTAGTGTTTTCTTTCCTTTCTTGGTCCTCAAAACTTGGGTGTTACAAAAGTACTCTCCTATCTTTTCAGATTTGAGAAACTTTTATCCTTCTGCCTAATTTGATTCTTCTTATTCGTTCTGTCATACATTGAAAATTTTCCAATGTCTCAGAATTATACTTAAGCTTGTAAGTATAATCATATTTACTAAACCTTAGTAAATCATGACAAATAGTCTTATCCATCTTTTGTGCTGAACTTTGGCTAGTTCACAAGAATGTGTACTTGATCCCTTAGTCCTTCTCTTGAGTTACATATACATGTGAGCACGGAACTAGTCTTAATTTTTCCAAAGTTGAAAATTCTCATACATCACAATAAACACCTTGTATGATTCAAAGTTTCGTCCAATTGAAACTTGGGTGATGAGAATCTTTCATTATTTGGTAAATTTAGACACCACCACAAATAAAATAATCAAATTCATATTTCCACTCTTGCTGTTAATGGAATAATATAAGCAACAATATTTTATTCCACAAATGCCATTGTAAGGATATTTTAAAATAAATAAAATAAAATTTTTTTTCCTTTTATTTTAAAAACTTTGCGGAAAAACTATCCTTATAGTGCAAAAGCACATGAAAACTTTGTTGTTATCTATTCCTAAGCAATATATCATAACTCCTAAGAAGTACCTCAAGAATCCGATCTTCAAACTATGCGATAGAAATCTATCTACGCGATCAGATTCATCATACTCTTTCTTTAAGTTTCTTCACTTTTCTTTGATTCTTAAAACATCAACATGTGACCCAGTCACATCATGTAACAAGAATATCAGAATAGAAACTTAACAGAGTTAGATAGTGGACTTTACCTGAAAATCTTTCAGGTAAAGTTGGCAGCTTCGTAACCAATGCCCCTTACCATGTACCATTTTCAATGTCCATGGAAGTTTGGGAAGTTGATCTTCTAATCAAATATGCTTTACTAGTCCTCCTAATCATTGTTGATTTATAAGCACCAATCAAATAGATAAGATCATTAAGGGTCATGTCATAGTCTGTTCCATAGTAGTCCCAAAGGAACTCACTATGTGACATAAACAGTGATTGGACATCTAACTTTCTCAAGACTTTGACACCCAACTCTCCCGGCTTGTCAATATGCGACTTTATCTCCAAGATGTGATCACACATAGACCTTGCTTGCCAATAGAGCTTGAGTGACCTTGAACTTGTGGGTTAGGGATAATAATTGGAGGAGGTGGAGGAAGTGAAGTTCCAAGAGATTTGGGAGAATCATAGATGTCTGAACCAGACATCATGTAACGCCTGTGTTTCCGACGGAGTCTAAACGAAAGTTGTAGAGCGTAGTCTCACCTTCACGTGGATATAAAGAACGTCGAAAACGGAGTTCGTATGAAGAAGATATGAATTTCCGAAGTTGATTAAATAGTTTGTATTTAAATTTAATCTTTAATTCGGATGATTATCCGAAGGAGTCACCGATCTGATCCGAAGTACGCCCCGCGTACTCGTGTATGCCCCGCGTACACCGAGGGATGTCGACACTCGCACTCGAGCACTTCGGATACGTAAGCAGTGATGATTTCGGACCTATACGCCCCGCGTACTCCGAGGCTCCAGCCTCCTATAAATAGGATGCGAGGGCAGCCGAGTTCTTTTGCTATTTTTCTCTCTTCTCTTTCCCGTTTTGCATCGATTTGCGTGCCAGAAATACCCCGAAGCCTCGGTAATATTCTTGAGCCCAAGGCAAGTCCCGAGATCACGAAGATCCCGAGAAGTGCGGTTCCCGAGCCGAAGCTCTGCCCGCGAGAAGTTCGATTTTTGTGAAGATCTTCCAGATCTGCTGAGGATTACTACTTCTGCAAGTCGTAGTGCTGTCCGATCATCTTCTGATCAAGTGAGTGTATATTACCTTTCATAAACACGATAATAATACAAGTATGGTTTGAGTGTATTAAGTATATTGTTGTTTATATGTCTGAATGTGTATTCACTTTCTTCTATCTCATAGATATGATTTATTCTCTATGAAATACGTGTTATGTGTGTCTGCCTCATCTGTTATGTGAAATATGTATTGATTAAAGCATGCTATACATGTTTTCAAAACTATGTATAAAAATGTATATTTTATCTACTAATATGTTGGGTAGAACATGGGTAGATAGTTGGTGTGTAATAAACAGATGAGAGGCATCGTTGTTGTTTGATTTAGTCATCTAGCGGAGTTTAGATGACGACCACGGACTTTTCTAGACAGTCTTGTGGAAACATTAGCAGGTTCACCACCTGTAGGTGTTAATGAACTTGGGTGTTCATTCGCTGTACTCCATCCCCCTCATGGTTGCCTTATTTGACTTATATTGATGAGGAATCCCAAAGCATGTGTTGTCGCCCCGATGAAATATTCTTAGACTAGGTCCCTTATGCTAGTTGTTTTAGGGACATAAAGTGAGAATAACGGGAATGGGTAATTGGGTTATTGTTGGTTGGTGGAAATTAAATATGATTATTTATCGTGGGTTGAAAACCCTATATGCTCACCAGGCTCCCAAGCCTGACCCACTCAGTTTTAATTTGTATTACAGGAAGTGGCGCGCGGGCATAAGATGGATGAACCATCAAGTTGTTTTGTTTACAAGTCTGTATATGTATATATTTGTTGAATGACTTGTAATGTTATCGTTTATGCTTATTGGTCTGTATCGGAACATGACACCCCGAGTTTTGATAATATAATGAAAATACATTTCTTTTATGAAATGCTTTGGTAAACATTGTTTTATCATGTTTTGTTTTTGGGAACAAATTCCGCAACTCTTTCAAATCAAAAGGATTTACTCTGAAATTATTTTAAAAGCATAAATGAAAATCGGTCTTTTCTGGCCGAGATTTTGGGGATGTCACAGTTGGTATCAGAGCATTAGTTTAAGCGAACTAGGAATTTGTAGGATTTCTAGACTTAAACTTAGAATGCTAAGTGAAATTTTGAGATGTGTGTCTGTGATATTTTAGACACGAGCACTAGTTTATTTTAGGAAAGTTGCCTAAAATGCTTTATGTGCTAAATGTTATATGTTGCCATATATGATATTATTTGTTCGGATCTATGGTCTGTTGCCGACCGGATCTAGAAACCTTATGTGTGTAGGATTCTAAGCGTACGTCTACGATATTAGAACTAGCATGTAAACATTTCGGAGTGATAAGGATGATTTGAATATCTATCGTGATTGAGGATCTAATTTCACCTTATTCGGTGTGTAGATCAAAATGGTGAGAACAAGAAGTGGAGTTGGAAATGCTGACGAAAACAGGAATCAACCACCAGTGATTGAACAAATACCTGTCGTAGCAGCAGCACCTGATCCAATAACCATGGCTGGTGTGCAAATGATGATTCAAACAATGTTGGATCGTCAGATGGATGAAACTAGACGGTTGCTTCAACAGAATCGTGAAGAACTGTCAATTCGTGTGGAGGAGCCTGAATTAAATGAAGGGCACTTAGAAGGTGGAAACTTCAGTGGATCTGTTGGTCAAGCCAACCCACCGATAGTTAGGCAAAACAACCATGATGGAAGGAATGATGGAATGGGATGCAAGTACAGGGACTTTCTAACTTGCAAACCATCGACCTTCAATGGAAAGGAGGATCCGATTGGAGTTATGGATTGGATCTCTGAAATGGAGTTAGCCTTCATGACTTGTGGCTGCAGAGGCAAGTTGCAGACTATCTATGCAGTGCGACAATTCCGAGGTGGAGCCGTTCGTTGGTGGAACACTATAGGGAAGATGTTGACCCCTAATGAGCCACTACAATTGACATGGGCAGAATTCTTGGTGCAGTTCAAGCGCAAGTTCTGCTCGGCTCAAAATATGTTGGAACTAGAGAACAAGTTTCTGACATTGACGAAAGGCAGCATGTCAGTTGATGAATACACCAATAACTTCACCGATAAGATGGAGTTTGCCTTGCGTATCGTCCCAGATGAGCTGACAAAGGTGGACCGGTATGCGAAGGGACTCCCATGGGTGTATGAGGTGCCAGTACGTCAGGCACATACTCTAGAGGCAGCTATCTGGGCTGCCAAGTCTGTTGAGAACATGATTAAGGGGAGAACCACCGACACGGTGGAGATTGGTGAGAAGAGAAAGTTTGAGGGAACATCTGGTTCCGGTAAGAAAAGCAAATTTTCGAAATCTGATTCGAAAAAGTTTGGAGGAAAAGGAGGCGAAGCGAAGTGGTGTGATAAGTGTAAGAAAAAGCACTATGGAAAATGTAGCGAGGATGTAACCTGCTACAAGTGTGGGAAAATTGGACATTTTGCCAATGAGTGTCCGAACAACAAAAGGGTGTGTTTTGGTTGTAATGAAGAGGGGCATATTTTGAAAGACTGTCCGAAGAAGAAGGAGGCAGCTAGGCCCAACATTCCACCAAAGCCGAAGGCGAGAGCCTTCCAGATGACACTTGAGGCCGCGAAAGATGAAGCTGATGTCGCTTCAGGTACCTTTCTCATAAACGAACTACCTGCTCAAATTTTGTTTGATTCTGGAGCCAACTACTCCTTTATTTCGCATGAGTTTGGTAGAAAGCTAGATTTGCCTGTTGATAGACTAGTTAATGCTTTATTAGTCGAAGTTGCTAGTGGCAAGTTTGTACCTATTAGCCATCATATGAAAGACATCTTAATCGACCTTAATGGGAATAAGTTTCACGAGGAATTATTGCCTATCGAACTTAATGGTTTCGACATCTTGTTGGGAATGGATTGGCTTAGCGCCAATGATGCCGAAATTTTGTGCAAGAAGAAGATAGTTAAAGTAAACCCGCCTGGGAAAGATTCATTTATGGTGTACGGGGACAAACGGCGAGTAAATTCTGGAATCATTTCCCTAATGAAAGCCAGAAAGTGTTTGACCAAGGGATGTACATCATATTTAGCATTCGTGATTGATGCTAAGAAGGAAAAGAAGGTGATGCAGAGTATTCCAGTGGTGTGTGATTATCCGGAAGTATTTCCCGAAGATCTTCCTGGATTACCACCTGATAGACAAGTGGAGTTCAGAATAGACTTGTTACCAGGAACCACGCCAATAGCAAAATCACCTTATTGATTAGCACCGACGGAGATGAAGGAGCTGATGATGCAACTTCAGGAGTTGTTGGACAAAAGTTTCATTAGACCTAGTTCATCACCCTGGGGAGCTCCGGTGTTATTTGTGAAGAAGAAAGATGGAAGTATGAGAATGTGCATCGATTACAGAGAGCTAAACAAGGCAACAATAAAGAATATATATCCGTTGCCGAGGATTGATGACCTATTTGATCAATTGCAAGGTTCGAGCTATTTCTCGAAGATCGATCTTAGGTCAGGATATCATCAGCTAAAAGTAAGAGAGCAAGATATCGAGAAGACTGCATTCAGAACTAGATATGGACACTACGAGTTCTTGGTTATGTCGTTTGGACTAACCAATGCTCCGGCAGCATTTATGGATTTAATGAATAGGGTTTGTAATCCGTTCCTTGATAAATCCGTGATAGTGTTCATAGACGACATTCTGATTTACTCGAAAAGCCAGGAGGAGCATGGCAGACACTTGCGAGAAGTGTTAGAAGTTTTGAAGCAGGAGAAGCTGTATGCAAAGTTCTCCAAATGTGATTTTTGGATTCGTGAAGTCCAATTGTTGGGTCACGTGGTCAACCAAGAAGGGATAATGGTTGATCCAGCGAAGATCGAAGCTGTGATGAAGTGGGAACAAACAAAAAGTCCCACAGAGATTCGAAGCTTTTTAGGATTAGCCGGATATTACCGAAGATTTATCCAAGGCTTTTCTTCGATTGCTACTCCATTAACAGCTTTGACCCACAAAGGAGCTACTTATGCTTGGAGTGATAAGCATAAAGAAGCATTCGAGAAGCTAAAGAAGAAGCTATGCGAGGCACCGATACTTTCTCTACCCGATGGAGTTGAAGACTTCGTTGTTTATAGCGATGCGTCTGGGGTTGGATTGGGTTGTGTTCTGACCCAAAGAGAAAAGGTGATAGCATATGCGTCTCGACAGCTGAAAGAGCATGAAAAGAATTACCCGACTCATGATTTGGAGTTGGCAGCGGTAGTTTTCGCTCTGAAAATATGGAGGCATTACCTCTATGGCACGAAATGCAAACTTTTCACTGATCATAAGAGTATCCAATATCTCTTTAATCAGACGGAATTGAATATGAGGCAACGACGCTGGCTAGAATTACTTAAAGACTACAACTGCGAGATACTTTACCACCCCGGTAAAGCTAATGTTGTTGTTGATGCTCTCAGTCGGAAGGTCAATCTTGAAAGGAAAAGGCCTAGAGCGTTGAGAATTGAAGTTGTCTCGACTATTTTGGAAAGTATAAAGAAAGCTCAAAGCGAAGCTTCTGAAAAGAATGACCGAAAGGAGGAACGTTTGGGCAAAACTTTGGTGTTTGGTGTAAACAGTCATGGACTGAAGGTGTTCCAAGATCGGATTTGGATACCTTAGACAGGAGGAGTAAGAGATCTTCTGATGGAAGAAGCTCACAAAACCATGTACTCGATTCATCCCGGTAGCACTAAAATGTATAGGGACCTGAAACCCTATTATTGGTGGCCGACGATGAAGCTTGATGTTGCAAAGTATGTGGCTGAGTGTGTGACTTGTGCGAGAGTAAAGACACAACATCAGAAACCGTACGGGAGTTTAGAACCTTTGCCTGTGCCTATGGGTAAGTGGGAAGACATTGCTATGGATTTTGTCACTAAACTGCCCAGAACAAAGAATGGTCACGACATGATTTGGGTGGTCGTTGATCGATTCACTAAGAGTGCGCATTTCATAGCCGCCAAGGAGAAATGGTCTATGGAAAAGCTTGCGAATTCTTACATGAAGGAAATTGTGAGGCTTCACGGTTTTCCGTTAACGATTGTGTCGGATTGTGATAGCCGTTTCACCTCAAGGTTTTGGAAAAGTCTACAAGAGGAAATGGGTACCAAGTTGTGTTTAAGTACAGCTTACCATCCGCAGACTGATGGTCAGAGTGGAAGAACAATACAAACACTTGAAGATATGCTGAGAGCATGTACCTTGGAATTCCTAGGTAATTGGGATGAACATTTACCATTGGTAGAATTTTCCTACAATAATAGTTTCCACTCGAGCATAAAGATGGCACCTTATCAAGCTTTGTACGGACAGAAGTGTCGTACGCCGTCTTGTTGGCTTGAGGCTGGAGAAAAGCAGTTTATGGGTCCCGAGATGGTCCATCAAACCGCTGAAAAGTTGAAAATAATGAGAGAAAGAATGTTAGCAGCTCAAGATCATCAAAAGAGCTATGCTGACAAGAAGCGAAGACCGATGACTTTTGAGGTTGGAGATTCGGTTTTGCTTAAAGTCTCGCCGTGGAAGGGACTTATAAGATTTGGTAAAAGGGGAAAGTTGAGTCCAAGGTTTATTGGACCTTGTAAAGTTCTTCAGGGGGTTAGGAACCAAGCTTACAAGCTAGAATTACCCGAAGAACTGAATGGAATTCACAACACTTTTCATGTGTGTTATTTGAGGAAGTTCACGGGAGAAGTTCCCGATATAATTCCAATTTCTGAATTGAGAATTGATGAGAACAAAAGGTTGATTGAAGAACCAGAGGCAATTGTTAACCGAAAGACTAAGAAGTTGCGACGCAAAATGGTTGGGTTAGTGCTTGTCCGATGGAAACACACGAATGGGCCGAATCTCACCTGGGAGACAGAGAGTGACATGTTGAGTCGCTATCCGCATTTGTTTGTTGATGTGTGATTCCGGGGACAGAATTATTCTAAGGTGGAGAGAATTGTAACGCCGGTGTTTCCGGGCTTTCCATTTTTAGCGATATAATAGTCTAGGTTAACCTTTGTAACCTGTTTTGAAATAATAAGATTGTATTATTTGAGTATTATGTGTTTTGTGCTTAATTGCTTAATTATGTGGTTTAATTAATTAAGAATAAAAATAAGCGTCAAAATTTAAGTGTAAAATAAACTTGATATCTTTGGTTAATGTTGTAGTAGTTGAAACGAGGTTTCCGAATATATAAAGAACGCCCAAATCTGACTTCGTATGAGGAAGTTATGATTTATCGAAGTTTCGGCTTAGCGGTATGCAGCCTGAAATACTCGATTTGAGATCGAGCGGTTTTTAGCCGAAGCAATCTAAACGAGGATTGAAGATCTCGTTGTTGGTATCGAAGCGATAAAAAGTTAGGCGAGAACGGACGTCAAACGAAGAAGTTATGAATTTATAACGAAGTTTTCTGTCCCGGCCTATTAAAAATAAATAATAAAAAAAAAAGTTAATGTCACACCCCCGAACCAGACGGCGGAAACGTCCGGGGGCTGTTGTGACTCAATTGAATACCATAACATTGAATATATATGAAACGTAACATCATTCGTCACCATGCATTAATATAGTACAACCGATAAAGTTTACATTGAGTACATTGTTTAAACATTACAATCCCAAAAATAAATTGTTCGATTCATAAATAAATAAACTGCAAGCCATCACTGAGTACATTTTCCTATGGTTCACTTGTTACCTGAGAATACAAGTATTTTGAAAAACGTCAACATATGAAATGTTGGTGAGTTCATAAGCAGTATTTGAAAAGCAACGTTTTGTATTATTTTGAAAACCACCAGAAAATCCGATATTTTCTGAAAAGACTTTTTGAGTAAAAAAAAGAAGTTTGTGAAGATCCATAAGTATGCTTGTTTGTTTCTATAGTTGTAAAAAAAATGTTCATTAAACTTGTGTGCATTTCGAAACTGTATGTATTGAAAAGCCCTAGGAAAACCCGATGTTTTCCTAATTCTTTGAATTTCATGAAGTTGAAAATAAAACCATTGCAGCGTGTGAAGTCATCAATTCCAGGCGACGTCGGATTATTGCGCATGTGAATTGCTATAAACACGCGTTACACAAACGACCAGTTTACAACTATACTAACGATCCCGTAGGCGTCGTCCGTACTATTCACGTAATCCAACCGCCCTGACTTCGAGTAATCCCACATCCGAAGAGAAAGAGGGCACGAAGACCTCGATAACTCCATTAGCCGGTTGGGGATAAAAAAAGAGTACGAGGGGCCCTTGACCCGCCTCGCATTAAAATAACCGACTTTACTAGCAGTACCAAAGGACCCTTGGGGACCAATAGTGTAAAAGCCATTGAAAGTCCTTTTACGCTGTGTTAGATCATGTAAGACCCAACAACTCGTAAGGTAGAAGTCTTCGGGCCTTAAGATCAGGTCATTGGGCTAGCTAGGCCCAACAAACAAGATTTTACACTTTGGGGCCCAAAGATGGTGCGTAGACGTCTGTGCACTCTCACGTGTGTATTAAATTCCCAAATGTTACTTGTGTGAATCGAGGTATCGTCGTGTTAGTAGTTTTGGATTTTTATTGGTTCGAGACCGAACCAATTCGTTTAACAACGATTTTTGGTATTGTTGTGTATTGTATTTCGTCGGTAGTCGTGGTGCCAATATTTGATCAAGTTGAGTGTATTGAATTAGCCTTGAAAATTTTCTGTTTCCAGCCCCTCTTTATTTTGTAAATTTACTTTTTCAACCCTTTAATTAAATAAATTTCCGGTTTGGTCCTTAAACCATTTTTCTTGACATTTTAACACCAAAACTTATTGAAATTGATATTTTTCAGCATATTTTAGGTTGAAAACAGTTTGAGTCCCTGAAAATACAGTTTTCTCGGTTATAACCCCTCTTTTTCGCAGTTTTTACAATTTTGGCCCAAATTGGAAATTTTTTGCAACTTTGGTCCTTTTTAAATTTGAAAAGCATTTTAAACCTTAGAAAAGGTCTTGGAACACTAGTAGTCCACTGTTTTACAGAAAAACACAGTTTTGGCCCTTCAAAACAGAAAATTTCGCATATTGGGCCCTATTGGGCCGAAAATGTCATTTTTAGCCCATTAAGCTTGAAAATACATTATGTTTTTAATCCTCCAAAAGAGTATATTTTCAGAAAATACATTATGGAAACTGTTTTGACTCATCCCACCCATCAGAATTCGAAATATTCCATTTTGGGCCCTTTAACTTTATATTTTTAACATTTTATGTCCAAAAATTGAGTTTTTAGCCCAAAGGAAATGTTATTAAGCCATTTAGCTATTTTTCTTGGAACACTTTGTATGTAGAAATATATTTGATGCTAGTATCATTTAACATAAAGTATATCTCGATTTTTAGGGGTTTATGGCTAGATCCAACATTATAAACACACAAAAACACACATATAAGCATAGAAATCATACAAGGCATACAAAACACATATAGATCTACACTTTCACTTGTATTCCCCCCCCCCCCCCCCACAAAACTTATAAAACAGAAAAATAGGGGGTATGAAGCTCACCTTAGGGTGTAGTTTCGGTTCTTGAAGAAAAGATGGAAGAAAACTTGGTGATTTTCGGCCCTAGCACCCCTTGATGAAGATCTCGAATTTATGGAGTTTTCTAGGAGTATGATCACCAAAGAAACTTGTTTAGAATAAGAGATCTCATGTGAGAGGGGAGTTTTGAAGCTTAGACATGGAAAAACTTACCAAAGGATGATGATAACCTTGAAGAATCCTCTTGAAACACAAGAAAAATTTCGAGACTTTGAATGGAGAGGAAGAGAGAAGTCTTGAGTGATTTAGTGAGATTTTTTTGTGAGATGTGTGTGTGTGTGTGTGTAAACTCTCGGCCAAGGGAAGGGAAAGAGAGAAATGAGAAGTGAGTGAAATGACATGTGCATGGAAACATGTGTTTGTGCATGGAGATCCATGAGAGAATAAGGAGGTGGCATTGAAAGTCAAACCTTCTTCATTTCTTCTTGGATTTGGGCCATGGGCCGAGAATTTAGAAGGAAAAGGAAAATTTTGGGCTTTTATGCCCTCTAGCCCATGTAGAAGTTAGGTTGGATGAGTTTTAACCTAAAAGAAATATAATATGATTTTTACCCTTTGTTGGACTAGTTTAGGTTATTCATGTTTCAAAACTCTTAATTTATTTCATTCTAGGCCCAATATGGCCCATAATGTTGAAATAAATTAATGTGGGTCCAATTAGAGCCCATTTAAGGGTTCTAAGCCCATGATAATCAAATTGGAAGCTTATTGGTCCATAGAGTCCAATAAGGAAGTCCTAGTCCAAAATGGACCTAATCAAGAACTTCTAGGGTTTCCAACCCTTATTTGAGCATATGAGATATATTTGAATGAGAATAGAGTATAGTATTCACTTAGAGTATATGCTTTTACAAATGATAATGTTTATGAGAGAAGAGAATTTCCTAGCTAAAAATGCTAGTTGTGACAGTTAAAATTAGCCGATGGAGTCTAAACGAAAGTTGTAGAGCGTAGTCTCACCTTCGTGTGGATATAAAGAACGTCGAAAACGGAGTTCGTATGAAGAAGGTATGAATTTCCGAAGTTTATTAAATAATTTGTATTTAAATTTAATCTTTAATTCGGATGATTATCCGAAGGAGTCACCGATCTGATCCGAAGTACGCCCCGCGTACACCGAGGGATGTCGACACTCGCACTCGAGCACTTCGGATACGTAAGCAGTGACGATTTCGGACCTGTACGCCCCGCGTACTCCGAGGCTCCAGCCTCCTATAAATAGGATGCGAGGGTAGCCGAGTTCTTTTGCTATTTTTCTCTCTTCTCTCTCCCGTTTTGCATCGATTTGCGTGCCAGAAATACCCCGAAGCCCCGGTAATATTCTCGAGCCCCGAGGCAAGTCCCGAGATCCCGAAGATCCCGAGAAGTGCGGTTCCCATAACTTATAGAGTTAAATGCTTTTTTTATGATGGAACTTTTCATGTTACATAACTTAATAATAAGTTATGGAATTCTTTAAAACATTAACACCAAATTTTGTAACTCCATAAAAACATTGAATCAATTTTTTTAAAACCTTTTCATATCCATAACTTATGAATGTTTAAAAAAACACTTTAGATCAAACTTTTAAAACTAATAAAATAATCATATCATATTATCTTTTACTAAATTTGACCTAATTCAACTCATATAGCAAATGATTCAAATTTTACGAATAATAGTTTTTCACAAAAACAAGTAATTATCTTAAAATTTGACAAACGTCATGTTTTTTTTTTCTTTTTTTCAACTTTGAAAATAAACATTTGCATCAATATAACAGAAAACAACCTATGGCTCTGATACCACTGTTGGGTTTTAGTATACTAAAACATCCTATGGTGCACATACAACCCTAAATACTTTGGATCTTTGTTTTCTCTATTATACATGCAAATATGAGGTTTCCAAGATATTACCCTATACTAGCATACAAATATCTTATACTTGGGTAATAAAATAGATAGAATACATACCTTTTTTATGTAACTTGTCTTCATGAAGCTGGAGTGCCTCGTGCCCCAAGTGTGACACCTCAAATGGTTCACAAAACACCATGAACACTTGGAATAACCTTGAGAATAAGGATACTTTGGTTTTCTCTAGTGAAATCGGCCTTGCCCGTTTGTGTACATACACTAGTGCCAATTTCTCCAACCAAGGACTTATTTATATAGTGTGGAGATTAGGGTTGAACCCTAATACCCATGACCTTTCATTTCATATGATCCATGGGTTAAACACTCCATGGACTATCCATGAAAGCTTAGCCCAACCTAAATGAACTTGGCCCATCACACATATATATCTAAGAGTCCATATTTAATTAGTCCCTGTTTATCACTTAATTAATTATAAATTAATTCTTGATCAATACTAATTAAATAATATGATTATATATTAATATATTAGAACTTATAATATATTAATATAAATCACTAGTATCCTTTTTCCTCATCTTGTCAATCCAAATGTCCCAATGCCATGCAACCCAAATGGACCACGCCGGGTCGGGTCAAGTCTTACCAATTATAGTGATGGACTTAGACATTAATCCAACACTATTACTGGCAGCCGACGATGAAGCTTGATATAGCAAAGTATGTGGCCGAGTGTGTGACTTGTGCGAGGGTTAAGGCACAACATTAGAAACCATATGGGAGTTTAGAACCTTTGCCTATACCTTTGGGAAAATGGGAAGACATCGTAATGGATTTTGTCACTAAACTACCCATGACAAAGAGCGGTCACGACATGATTTGGGTGGTCGTGGATCATTTTACCAAGAGTTCACACTTCATAGAAGCCAATGAAAAATGGTCTATGGATAAGCTTGCAAATGCTTACGTGAAGGAAATTGTGAGACTTCACGGTGTTCCTCTAACAATTGTATCAGATTGTGATAGTCGTTTCACGTCACGATTTTGGAAAAGTCTACAAGAGGAAATGGGTACCAAGTTGTGTTTAAGTACAACTTACCATCCACAGACTGATGGCTAGAGTGAAAGAACGATACAAACACTTGAAGATATGCTGAGAGCATGTACCATGGAATTCCTAGGTAACTGGGATGAACATTTACCTTTGGTAGAATTTTCCTACAATAATAGTTTCCACGCGAGCATAAAGATGGCACCTTATCAAGCTTTGTATGGACCGAAGTGTCGTACGCCGTCTTGTTGGCTTGAGGATGGAGAAAAGCATTTTATGGGACCCGAGATGGTCCATCTGACTGCTGAGAAGTTGAAAGTGATCAGGGAAAGAATGTTAGCAGCTCAAGATCGTCAAAAGAGCTATGCTGACAAAAAGCGAAGACCTATGACTTTTGAAGTTGGAGATTCGGTTTTACTTAAAGTCTCTCCGTAGAAGGGACTTATAAGATTTGGTAAAAGGGGAAAGTTGAGTCCAAGGTTTATTGGACCATTTAAAGTTCTTCAGAGGATTTCGAACAAAGCTTACAAGCTAGAACTACCAGAAGAACTGGATGGTATTCATAACACTTTTCATGTGTGTGATTTGAGGAAGTTCACGGGAGAAGTTCTCGGTATAATTCCAATTTCTAAATTGAGAATTGATGAAAACAAGAGGTTAATTAAAGAACCAGGGGCAAGTGTTGACCGAAAGACTAAGAAGCTTCGACGCAAGATGGTCGAATTAGTACTTGTCCGTTGGAAACATACGAATGGGCCAAATCTCACCTGGGAAATGGAGAATGACATGTTGAGTCGCTATCCACATTTGTTTGTTGATGTGTGATTCCGGGGACGGAATCATCCTAAGGGGAGAGAATTGAAACGTCCGCGTTTCTAGGCTAGGCATTAACGTTGATGTAATAGTCTAGGTTGACCTTTGTAACTCTTTTTGAAGTAATAATGATGAATATTTGAGTATTATGTGAATTATGTGAATTATGTGTTTATTTGCTTAATTATTATAATTTAATGAATTAAGAATAAAATAAGTGTCAAATTTAAAGTATGAGATAAGCCTGATATCTTTACATAAAGTTGTAGTGGTTGAAACAAGGATTCCAGAGATATAAAGAATGTCGAAATCCGAGTTATAACGAAGAAGTTATGACCCGTCGAAGTTTTGCGACAGAACCAGCACGACTCTGAGTGATGTAAAATATGAATTTAAGATAGAGCTATATCTAACCTTAGTGATCTAAATTAAAGTCATAGATTATGTTAAACCGAGAGAGTGCATAAAAAGAACCCCCAAATCTGACTTCGTATGAGGAAGTTATGGTTTTCCGAAGTTTCGACTTAGCGGTATGCAGCCCGAATACTCGAAAATGAGATCGAGTGATTTTTAGCCGAAACAATCTAAACAAGAATCGAAGATCTCGTCGATAGTAGTCCAACGGTAAAAGGACAGATGAAACCGGACGTCAGATGAAGAAGTTATGAATTTCTAATGGAGTTTTCCTGTCCTGCCCTACTAAAAATAATATAAAAGTAATATATTTATAATATACAAAAAATAAAGTCAAAATTAGCCAACGGAGTCTAAACGAGAGTTGCAGAGAATAATCTCACCTACGCGTCGATATAAAGAACGTCACAAACGGAGTTCATACGCAAAAATTATGAATTTCTGAAATTTGGGGCGTGAAACCCCAAAACTGTCAGAGGCCACGATGTGAAAACAGTGTTCACGACGTGGCATGTTTTCTGACGCCTCCTGGAGTCTGCCAGACCCAACTTGCGATGACGCATGCTGTGACGATCAAGCCCACGATGTGTAAACACTGTCCACGACGTGGAAAATGAAAAAATTGCCCTATAAATAGATTTGAAGGGGCAGCCGGCCAAGGTTGCTAATTCACCCTTCTCAAACCCATATTACCTCGATTTATGAGCAAATAAGTACCCCCAAAGCCCCGGTATCATCCCGAGACCTGAAGCAAGTCCCGAAGCACGAAGATCCCGAGAAGAAAAGAGTTTCCGAGCCGAAGTTCCGCCCGCGAGAAGTCTGGTGTGTGAAGATATCCCGGATCCATCGAAGAATTTCCACTTGAAGAGCCGAAGTGCTGTCCAAGCATCGTCTTAACAAGTGAGTGTGTAGTCACTGTCTTCTAACACATAAATATGAAGTATTTGCTTTGAAATACGTGTTATGTGTATATATATTGTTGTTTATTTGAAGTAAGTGTATATTCCTTTTCTTCTAACACACTGATACAAAGTATTCTATATAAAATACGTGTTATGTGTTTATACATTATTTGTTCATTTGAAATAATGGTTGAATAAATGTTTTATACAAATTTTAAACTTTATATGTATTTTTATCTACAAAAGTGTTGGGTAAAGCTGTTGGATTAGTGTCTAAGTCCATAACTATTTTGGTATGTACTTGACCCGATGGTGCATGGTCCTTTTGGGTTGCCTTCACCAAAACAACTTGATAGGATGAATTAAGGAGAGAAAAGATTAAATATGATTTATTAATATATTATGAGAATAATATATTAAAGGAGAAATCATATTGTTTAATTAATATTAGTCAATAATTAATTGGTAATTAGTTTTGTGACTAAAAGAGATTAATTAAACTTAAGGGACTGGAATTGTTATTATAAGATAATTGCAATTTGGGCCATGGATTGTCTTATATTAAGGAGTAGACAAATTCTATGGGGAAACCCATAAGGAAATCGTCCAATGCCCTAATTAAAGGAGTCCATGGGTTGCTTAGGGCTTAAGCATCCAAATTAGGGTTTCCTTATTAGATAACCCTAATAGTCTCACTATATATAGAACCCTTAAGGCTCAAAAACGTGGTTAAATTCTCTTCTAGGGTTAGAACACGTTTTGGGCAGCCTCCATCCTCTCTCCTCTTCATCCTTTTGCTTATGGTGTTTGTGAACCATTAGAGGAGTGACAATTGTGACTCTAAGCTTTCTAAAGTCAATACAAGGAGATTTGGGATTGTTATTACTACATAACAATCAAGGTAACATCTTAAACCTATTCTTATGTTAATATGATTACTTGTATGCTAGAATTAGGGTTTATAGTCTTGGATAACTTGCAAGTACAATAGAGAAACCTAGATCCAAGCATTAGGGTTGGTATGAGCACATAGGATGTTCTTATGACCAAAACCCATTAGTGGTATCAGAGCCTAGACTGGTTTCTATTGTATTGATGCATTATATGGTTGAAAATTTTGAATTTTGTGTTTCTGGAGGCTGGACTCGCCGATTCCATAGATGAACTCGCCGAGTCCAAGGTGACTCGACGAGTCCAAGCTTGACTCGGCGAGTCGGCTGGTCAGATGGAGGGAATACCGGGATTTCTTGCTGTTTTTGCTTAAGGATAGTTGCCTTATCATATTAGATCAATATTAATCTGATTTTATGATATATTTGACTATATTCTTGATCTAATTGAAGATATTTATCAATTAATAAGATAATTGTTTCCTTATGTGATAATTGATAAATTATTTTGATTAAATTGGTAAATTGTTTTGCAAGAAATCATTAAATAAATCAAATATGGATAATTATGTGATTAAATGTTAATTTAGATTATTTGTTATTTGATCCTTGTTGTTATGAAAAGTTTCATATTTTCCCCTTTAGGTTTTATAGTTTAAATTTGAACCCAAAAGTTTTGTTGTTTTGAAATTTAAATAGTTAAAATCCTAATGTTTTGAAAAAGGTTTCAAAACTTGCCCTCAAGTTTTGGAATTTAAATTTTGATTAATTGTTTAATTTTGATGTATATTTAAATTCTAAACCCTAATGTTTTAAAATGTTTCAAAACTTGCCCTCAAGTTTTGGAATTTAAAAGTTGATTAAAAGTTTAATTAGGAATGTTAAATTCTAAAACCCTAGTATTGTTTTGAAAAAGTTCAAATCACACCCTTATGGTTTTATTAATTAATTAAGGTGTATAATTAAAAGAGGTTTAATAAATCCATAAAGTTTTTGGTTTAAAATTTAATTGAATTAAAAGTATAATTGGTAAATTTGACCACCTAATATTTTAAAAGTGTAAAATACACCCTATACTATATATATATATATATATATATATATATATAACATTAAAAGTCTAACATTATATATATATATATATATATATATATATATATATATATATATATATATGTATGAGTAAAAGTCAGTTTTACCGTTAGTAGGCCTCATTCACGAAGCTGGTCTATAAGGGGTGTTTAAGGAAATTGCCTATAAATTGGCGATTGAATGGGTATCCACTCTTACCCACCGCACTCTTGACTAGTGGAGGGTCGTTAGCCGAACGGGTAGGATAGGACGAAACCTTCCATTATAAGTATAATGAATTACAAAAGTAACTAAATGTTTTACAAATTCCCAATCTTAGTTACTTAGGCAAAGTGAATTGATGCAATTCCATGAAATTACACTTTGTGCCCTTGCGAAGACGTTAGTGGAGCGTGTGTGGTTTACCGGCACACTAAATGGTTCTAAGCAAAGGTAGCAAAAGGTGACTCAATGTTTGTCATAGTTCGGTGGAGCGTGTGTGGTTTACCGGCACATCGAATAGATGGCTGTAACATGTGCGGGCACCATGTAAGTTTGCATGGTTATTCACACCCGCTTTGTGATCCTCGGCATCCCAGTCACAAACAAGAGGGGCATATCGAGATTTAAACATGCCATTGAAATGTTCAATGAATCTCAAAGGATCTAGGAGTTTTCATAGATTTAAAACTTAAATTTCTTTTTCATTTTTCATGGTGGAAATTAGTGAATCGTCATTCACTTACCTTCAAATGTTCTGCAATTTGGGTTACGACATCCCTCTCCCGAGTTGTGGAATATTGTGTTGGGTCCTAGCCTTAGTATCTCATTAGGGTGATTTACTAAGGACTCAATCAATCAACTAACTTGAATTTGTTTTCTCCCGTTTTGTAGATGTCAAAGTTCGACAACTATGGTCTTCCCAAATCCCGTGGAACAAGCTTTCCACATGAAGATGGTATTCCACGATTTGATCGAGGAACAAGAAATCATGCTTCACTTCCTCTACCTCCCCCAATTGTTCTCCCTAACCCACAAGTTCAAAGGCTTGAAAAGTTCAAGATCACTCAAGCCCTTTTGGCAAGTAAACATAAAGAAGGAATGTCGGTGTGTGCACACGTCCTAGGGATGAAGTCACACATTGATAGGTTAAGAATGTTGGGATCCGTTGTTTGTGAGGAAATGGCTGTTGATTGGGTTCTTCAGTCACTTCCTAACTCATATAGTGAGTTCGTAAGAGAGTACTATATGATGAACCGCGACGTGACCCTTATAGATCTCACCTATATGTTTATTGTTGCCGAATCAGCAATGGTTTGGCGCAATAGAAAAGAAAAGTTGATTAGTGAATCTGCCTTCGAGACCTCTATGGATATAGACAATGGCAAAAAAAGACATGCTATGATCGAAAAGTTTGATCATAAGAGAAAGGCAACGTCCGAAGTAGTTCCATGTCATGTTCCAAAAGAGTCAATTTGCTTTTATTGCCAAGAGAAAGGGCATTGGAGACGAAGTAGCCCCATTTACCTAGGAGATCTAAGAGATGGGAGAGTCGAAACTTATGGCTCTAATATAGGTAAAATCCATTAACTAACTCTTTTAAGCTTCTATTCTAGATTCTTAATACATAATGTGATAAGATTACAATTGGTGTTTTGTAGGATCAAAGAAAAGAAAGGAAGCTTAAGGGAAGAAGTGAGCAGAATCTAACAGTGAAGGAATGGATTTTGATTGCATTTCTCGAAGATTAGATTCTTGAGCTACTACTTAGAGTTAGAATTAGATTGCTAAGAAAGATGTATTAGCATAGTTTTTCAATGAATTGCATTGTAAGGACAATTTTTTCCGCAATAAAATAAATTTTGATTTTATATTATTTATTTATCCTTGCAATGGCGTATATGAAAAATTGATGTTTGAATGTTTCTATTATTAGAAATAATGGATTTCGTTCTTATTATGTTATTTATGGAAAGTCAAGAATTTACCAAATAGGGAGAGTTTCTCATCGCCCAAGTTTCAATTGGACAGAAACTTGGAATCAGGCAACTTGGTTGCATGATGAATGAGAAATTTCGTATTTGGAAATTAGACTAATTCATTGACAAAGTGTCAAGTGAAGGAATAGGAGATCGAGCACACAAAGTTGCGTGTTAATCAAGTCCACCATAAGAGTAACAATGATATTCGTCATGATTTACTAAAGGTTTAGTAAATATGATTATACTTACAAGATTAAGTGTAATTATGAATTGATTGAAAAAAGTTTAAATCAATAGCAGAACGAATAAGAATAATCAAGTAGGCAGAAAGATAAAAGTTTCTCCATTCTAAGAAGAAGGGAGAGTACCTTTTATGCTTTATGATAGGTCTTAATGATTAAGAACCATATCTCAATTGATCCTCTAAGTGAGTCTTAGCACAATTGTATGTCTAAGAAGAGGAATCAAGAATTGAAGAAATGGTTAAATCAAAAGGTCAATCGTACTTCGTTCCAATAACAAGTCTTAGAGTTAAGATTGTGACAATGAGTGACAAGTATTAAAAGGTTTATAACATTCATCAAATGTGGAAAGTTGTGATGTCTTGGATAAGACAAAGACCAACTAGAACCAATTTATGAAGTGTTTTGATAAAAGCTACACTAACTCTTGAATATTTGTTTGTCAAGAAATGTTTATTGACAAAAGAATCTTATATGTCAAGTAGTCAGTGGGAGTCTTAATGGTCTTGAAAAGTTTCAAGAACAAATCAAATAAACCTTATCGATCATCACTAGCACACGAGTTGAGGTTTACAACCTATCGTGTTGACATTATTTTGTTTCTATGCCGTTCCAATTGAGTTAATTATGCATATGAGTTCTATGAGTTCTTGTTCGAATGCATAAAAGGCAAGGACCTTGATCAATGGAAAGTACATTGATAAGAAAAGGTGAGTTGCTTAACTACTTGGAAGACATGGTGGGCAGCTGTGCTACCATAAGGCAAGAAATCGAGATTAAGAAAGTTCGATCCATATGAGTTTGAATTTGTCGTAAACTTTGGTTTTAACAAATTCACATGGATAGGAACACATACACCGTTTAAATCTAAAGTGTCATAAGATTTCCTCCTTCATGAAAATGATTGTGAGGAAATGCTTTCATTAAGAAAGGTTTTAAGATGATAGTGATTGTAAAATTGCATTCTCGAATTCGATCATGGTTACGGTATCCCTTTCCATGATTTGAATTGTGAGGTTTGGCAATTAGTCTTAATTGTTTAGACACACATATGAACTATCTAAGGCAAAGGTGTATAAGTTCAAAAAGCCTTGATAAAAGGTTATCAAAGCATTAAGTATTAGAAACATGGACTTAAAAAATTCAATAGGTATTGTTTTTCTGAAAGTTAAGATGTTTATGAATACATGTCGAAGCTAGTGGGAGCATAAGTGTTATGTTTATAATAATCATCATGATAGTGGGATCATAAATGTTATGATTGTATGATTATTAAGGCACGTATTGCAAGTTGGCAATATTAATTATAGAAAACAAGAGTTATACCTTGCAAAGTCAGGGTTGTAAAGTTGTTTTGCTATAATTAAGGGAGAAAATATTATGCTTCATTTCAAATCTAAAGGCTTAGGTTGAGAAATGTTAATAATGTTAGTCAAAGGTACATAGTGTGTTCTTAAAATTTTGATTATGATTACGACATTCCTCTTCACAATTCGAATTTTGAGAACATAGCAAATAAAACATTATGCATCGTGTCCCATACGCTTTGAGTATAGGATCGATTGCATAGGTTATAATATTTGACCATTCTAAAATTTTCCAAATGTCTAGCGCATTTAGAGGGAAAAGGGTCTAGAATCGGTTTTGACTAAAATAATTAAACAAATATCAAAGGACAATCCAAAGTTCGCCGAGGATTGGTCGCTTGTGAGTAGTTGGAAGTATAGTATTGGAAAATATGGAAATGTTTCCATATTGGATGGACCATATCGACATTATTATGAATAGATAAGATTCTATTAAGAATAAGTTGTCAGATGGAAAATATGGAAACGTGTCCATATTGGGAATTGAATATTGAAAATATATGACTAGATTAGAAACTTTTATGCAAAAGGATGTTCAAAGGAATGTACTTTGAGTGAGAGACATCATATCTAAGGAATTGTCTTGGAACAATCTTCGATAGAGGACTTTGTAATGTCATTGGCAATAGTCGTTGTGACTTTGGTGCAGTGATATTACGAAAGGATCATTGCATAAAATGTTAGAATCTAGCATATTCTATAAGTAGCAAGAATTTGATATTCTTTCACTTATGGAAAAAAGATTTGGAGTTGTCAAATGAGAATGATTGGGAATGTGCTCAATTTGGTCTATTTCACAAAGTAAGAACCATAGGTAAACATTGTGTGCATGCTAGGAGCATGGGACAAGTGTAATAATTCAAGTAAGAAGTTGATTACCCGAAACGACAAATAATGAGTAATCGATATGGTGATAAATAAAAGGTGTTTTATTTATACTCAAAGGTTTGAGGCCATATGGGATTAGTATTATTCTTGTGTTTCACTTTGCATGTTTTAACTTCTAGAATAATTGAGTTTATTAAGAATAATCGAATTATTCGAACGGGCCACAGTCGTTCATATGTTGGAAGTAGGTATGAATGAAGACTGTCATGAATTGGTGTGTGGATTGTCTAAAAGAGTATTAGACATAAGCAAATGTTTGCTGCAACATTCGTGAGTGCTTATGAATATGAATTTGAGCATTGGATTAAACCCACGCTCACTTGGGTCACTCCATGAATTGTATCACAAGTGAATGGTGAGACGATAACATCTTATATTATTGAAACCGAGATGTGTGAGTTGTATCTTGCGAATCGGTTGCACATTGATAATATGTAAACGCACTAGTAACTTGGTGTTACAAAAAAGATTGTTGTGTGTAATTTGGTGAGTGAGTGCAAGCGAGCATTGTATCAAAGTTTATCCGTTCCTTTTATCCAAAGTAGGATAAAAGCGATATCTTTGGGCCCCTCGATGATTTAGTGATGACAAACGTAAATGCTCGGCCGGGCTAGGACTAATTTGATTTGTTCAATTAGTCATTCGTCATAAATCGGAAGTCGAGAAATAGTACAAAGAGAATGATTTGAAATCATATCTCATATGATATCTAGAATGGAGGAATATATGATCCCTTATCTAAGGACACGCGTATCTGATATGATCAGAGTTGATAGCGGCTTTGGAAAGCTACGATTGCAGATCAGGATATGAAGTCATACGCATAATAGTTATTAGACTTATCCAAGTGGGAGACTGTTGGATTAGTGTCTAAGTCCATAACTATTTTGGTATGTACTTGACCCGATGGTGCATGGTCCTTTTGGGTTGCCTTCACCAAAACAACTTGATAGGATGAATTAAGGAGAGAAAGGATTAAATATGATTTATTAATATATTATGAGAATAATATATTAAAGGAGAAATCATATTGTTTAATTAATATTAGTCAATAATTAATTGGTAATTAGTTTTGTGACTAAAAGAGATTTATTAAACTTAAGGGACTGGAATTGTTATTATAAGATAATTACAATTTGGGCCATGGATTGTCTTATATTAAGGAGTGGACGAATTCTATGGGGAAACCCATAAGGAAATCGTCCAAGGCCCTAATTAAAGGAGTCCATGGGTTGCTTAGGGCTTAAGCATCCAAATTAGGGTTTCCTTATTAGATAACCCTAATAGCCTCACTATATATAGAACCCTTAAGGCTCAAAAACGTGGTGAACTTCTCTTCTAGGGTTAGAACACGTTTTGGGCAGCCTCCATCCTCTCTCCTCTTCATCCTCTTGCTTATGGTGTTTGTGAACCATTAGAGGAGTGACAATTGTGACTCTAAGCTTTCTAAAGTCAATACAAGGAGATTTGGGATTGTTATTACTACATAACAATCAAGGTAACATCTTAAACCTATTCTTATGTTAATATGATTACTTGTATGCTAGAATTAGGGTTTATAGTCTTGGATAACTTGCATGTACAATAGGGAAACCTAGATCCAAGCATTTGGGTTTGTATGAGCACATAGGATGTTCTGATGACCAAAACCCATCAAAAGCATGGGTAGATAGTTGATATGTGTTAAAATGAAGAGAGGCCTCGATGTTGTGTTTGACTTAGTCCTCTAGCGGAGTTTAGATGATGACCACGGGCTTTTCTAGACAGTCCTATGGAACGCTAGTAGGCTCACCACTTGTAGGTGTTAATGAACTTGGGTGTTCATTCGCTGTACTCCATCCCCCCATGGTTGCCTGATTTGACATATATTGCTGGGAAGCCGCTGAAGCATGTGTTGTCGCCCTGATGAAATATTCTTAGACTAGACGTCCCTTATGTTAGTTGTTTTGGGGACGTAAAGTGAGAATAACGGGAATGGGTAATTAGGTTATTGTTGGTTTATGAAAATTAATTTAATTATTTATTGTCGGTTGAAAACCCTATATGCTCACCAGACTCCCAAGCCTGGCCCAATCAGTTTTCTTTGTATTATAGGTAGTGGCGCCAGAGCATAAGTTGGATGAGTTGTCAACTTATTTTTGGATTATAGACCTGTTGTTTTATATAACTGTTGTAAGGTCTGTACCGTAATGTTTATGATTTTGGTCTGTATCGAAACATGACATCCTGAGTTTTGTTATATAATGAAAATACATTTCTTTAAGAAATGTTTTAGTAAATCTTATTTTATCATATTTCGTTTTGGGAACAAATTTCGCAACTCTTTTAATCAAAGGATTATTCTGAAATCATTTTAAAAGCATAAATTAAACTGGTCTTTTCTGGCTGTGATTTTGGGGATGTCACAATGCAACCCTAGAAACCTTAGATCTATGTTTTACTAATATACATGCAAATTTGATTTTCCAAGGTTCTTAACCTAACTAGAATGGCATGGGGAACTTTGAAACATAAAAGCTAGTAGAAGAACATACCTTTCTTGTTGCTTGGATTCCTTGAGAACCTTGTGAGCCTAACGCCTCAAGTGTGATGCCTCAAATGTTTCACACAACACCACAACTCTTGAAATAACTTTGAGAGAAGTACACTACTCAAAATCGGCTAGCCCTCTTGTTCTGCACATAGTAGTAGTGCCGATTTTTGCTATCCATGGGGTCCTTTTATAGTTGTGTCACAAGTAGGGTTACAACATGTAAACCCTAATTGACATGGCTTTCCATATTCCATGATCCATGGGTTTATAACATCCATGGACTATCCATGGAGAACCTTATGGATTTTAGCCCAATTCAATAAAACATGGATCATTAGCCCACTATAAAAGAATGGATGATTTACACAATCAACCCCATATAATTAATCAGTCTCCTTTTGATCACCAAATTAATTCTAAATTAATTATTGATCAATACTAATTAAATACTATTATTAATATATTAGAACTTATAATATATTAATAAACCATAAGTGTCCTTTCTCTCATTTAGTCTATCCAAGTGTTGCAATGCCATGCAACCCAAAATGGACCATGCTAACCCGGTCAAGTACATTCCAGAAATAGTTATGAACTTAGACACCTAATCCAAAAACATGAGAATCTTATCTTCTGGGTAAGATGGATGTCAAAACCGCTTTCCTTAATGAGAAGTTGGTTGAGGGTGTTCACACGAGTCAGCGATAGAGTTTTATAGATGCAAAGTATCCAAATAGAGTGCGTAAGCTTGAGAAATCAATCTATGGATTGAAACAATCTTCTCACAGATGGAATCTTTGCTTTCACGAGAAGGTTAAAGATTTTAGCTTCTCTATAAGTGAAGATGAATCTTGTGTATATGTCAAAGCTAGTGGGAGTATAGTAACCTTCCTAGTATTGTATGTTGATGACATACTTCTTATAGGAAACGGCATTCCAACTTTGCAAGAGGTTAAGTCTTGACTTGGAAAGTGTTTCGCTATGAAGGATTTGTTGTATTAGTGTCTAAGGTTGTAACTATATTTGGTAAGTACTTAACCCAGTTGTGCATGGTCCTTTTGGGTTGCCTTCACCATAGCAACTTGACAAGGTGATTTATATAGAGTGTAACATCCCCCTCTGGCACGTATCACAATATTGTCCGCTTTGGGCCACTCGGCACGAGGACTTCCCAGGGGGTCACCCATCCTGGTACTACTCCCACCCGAGCACGCTTAACTGCAGAGTTCTTATGGGATCTGCTGCCCTCACGGATTTAAAACGCGTTGTGATAGGGAAGGTATCCACACCCCTTATAAGGAATGCTTAGTTCTCATTCCCAGCCGATGTGGGATCAGATCTAACCCACTTTCACCCCCCCCCCATTATAGGGTTCGACGTCCCCGTCGAACACATCGACCCGTGCCCTGGCTCTGATACCAACTTGTAACGTCCCAAAAATACGAGCCAAAAAATTCATTTTTAAAACATACACTTTGCAAAACATTAGAAATAAAACATTCACTGATCATATCATTTCATAAAAGATGTTGCATGTCTGGAAACCATTTTATAACACATAATAATGTCAAAGTACAAATCCCCAAGAAGATCTCATAGTGCATAATACAAAGCGTATGTGTGATGTGCCGCTACCGTGCCGGCTCCTTCCCCTTCGAATAAGAGGTACCTGAAACCAAAACTGAAAACTGTAAGCACGAAGCTTAATGAGTTCCCCCATCTTACCACATACCATACAATCACATATCATACATGCTGCTGGGCAATTCTGGGGTGCCCAACCTACCCAGTACGGCCAGTATGGGGTGCTGACCTACTCGTGTCAAGCCGTTCTGGGGTGCTGACTACCCATGTCAAGCCATTCTGGGGTGCTGACTACCCATCGGTCCTAACAACCGATCCTCGGGGACTATTTCACCCCTACAGTTACTATCACATATATCATAACATATCAAGCCAGCATATAAACATATCATCACATACTGTCTGACATATCTGGGGTGTCTGACCTACCCTTCAGTCCTAACAACCGAACTCTACTACTATCACACATACATATCATGCTAGCATATAACATATCAGGTAGTAGCAAACCTAGATGATATCACAAAGACAATCATCTAACATACAACTCCTACTGATGGGCCGGCATTGTGGCAGTGGACCCACTGCTACTGGAAGGTAACTCACCTCAAAGTAGCTACTGATCTGTGTGGGAACTGACTGTCTTCTGCTGCTGCTGCCCCAGAAGTCCTCCGGCTCAAGGGAATCACTTGAAATAACACCAAGATGTCTGGCCTCCTTCTTCTCTTCTTGATCTACTCTTCTTTTCTCTCAAAATCTTCAAGAAACACACCAAAACACTTCAATCTCACAAGGAACAAGGGTTGGAAGACAAAGGGAGCTTTGAGGGTGAAGGGGGCGAGGTTGGGGCACATAAGGTTGGTTTAAATAGGGTGCATGTGACATCCCCATTTTCACGGCCAGAAAAGACCGATGTTGTTTATGCTTTATAAAAATCAGAGTACTTCATTTTATAAAAATGTTGCGGAATTTGTTCCCAGAAAAACATGGTAAATACGTTATTAAAACATTTTCGAAGAAACGTATTTATTTCATTTTAAAACGTTTGGGATGTCATCGTTAATACAGAAACATAAGCATAAACAGAACTTACAATTATTTACACTAGTGATCTACATCTCTTTAAATCTCTCAGTGTAATGTCACTTCATATCAACACCTGTGATATAAATAAACTGAGTGGGTCAGGTTGGGAAACCTGGTGAGTACATAGGGTTTTCAACCCACAATAATATAATTATTATGTTTAAACAATCAAACAATCAACCCAATTACCATCCCCATTATCTTCTTTATTCTTAAGGATCTACCCTAAAAATCAGCTATTTCTCATTCATTCATTCCTAAGGAAACAACATGAAGTCCATTGTTGCCAATGACACATTGGTCAAGCGCAACTGCTATTATTGTCACTTAGGCTCAGCTGCCAGAATTAGGACATTTTCTATGAGGCGCTTCTGCCGGTATTGACCTTTAAACACTACTGTCATGGTCATAAGGCTCCCTATTAGGCGCAGCTGCCGATACTATCCTTGGAGCGCAGCTGCTAGGACGTTTACCGTAGATCTAAATCATCTACGGGTTGTGGCGCAGCTGCCAGTGCTCATCTATAGGGTACTAGGTCCACTGCTGCCAATGTATACCTATAGGGCACTAGGTCCGTACTACTAATGTTCCTCTATTTCAGCTTTTATCCATCATCATTCATCTACCCATGTTTTACCCAACATATCTTGTAGATATAAAATACTTTATACAGTTTACATTATTTAAAACATGTATAAAAATCTTTCACCAGCATAGACAGCAAGTATTTAGACAATATGCACACATAGCACGTAAATTTATAATAAAATACTTCATATTTATGTGTAAGATGAAAGTAACTATGCACTCACCGGAGTAGGTGGTGACTCAGCACTCGGACAGCGCTTCGATACTCTCAAAACAATTTCCTTCGAGAAAACCTAGTATCAATACTACTAGGGTTTAGTCTAACGATAACCGCGACAAACTAATAGTCTAGCTATTATTATTATTATTATATAAGCGTTAAATAACACTCAATATAACTCATAATAATAGCCCAAATACTCATTATAAGTCCCTAATAATGTTACTATATTAAAACATAAGCTATACTAAAGATAGGGTAGGTACAGCTCACTTACAGCGGGTTTTTCGCAAAACCGGGCTTCGCTGGAGCAGCGTTCCCGAGCCGAAAGGCTCTTTTCTCGGGACTCCGGGAGCCTCGGGGCTTCCTTCGGGTGCTAGGGGGTTTACCTAGGCTTTAGGGGGCTTAAGGAGGCTTAGAGAGAGAGTGTAGAGAGAGAAAGAATGTTGGAGAGGTGTGAAGAGAAGTGAATGCCCGACACCTCTATTTATAGGGGTGCTGACTGGTCTACTCGCCGAGTAGGGGGGACCTACTCGCCGAGTTGGTCCATGTGGTGGCCATCTGGTGGTGCCATGTGTCCAATTCTGGTGGTGCCACGTCACCCCCTATCGCGTGTCAGCCTTCGAACTTAGAAAAATCATAACTCTCGCATACGAGCTCCGTTTTCGACGTTCTTTATATCCACGCGTAGGTAAAATCAAGATCTACAACTTTCATTTAGACTCCGTCGGCTAATTCTCGACCGATCTCAAATTTAACAGTAGGAGGCCTTTAGACTGTTAAATGACCGCGAAGAATTCGTAACTCCTTCATACGAACTCCGTTTTCGTCCATCTTTTTGCCGTTGAGTTCCTATTAATGAGATCTTCAACTCTCATTTAGGTCGCGTAAGCCAAAAACCACTCGAACTAAAATTCGAGTTTCGGGTCGTGCACTGCTAAGCCGAATCTTAGAAAAATCATAACTTCCTCATACGAAGTCAGATTTGGGCGTTCTTTTTATCGATGTTCTTAGTTTAACATATTCTACGACTTCCCTTTAGATCGCTAAGGCTAAATCTCGCTCTATCGTAAATTCATTATTTACGCTTTCCGGTATCGTGCCGGTTCTGTCGCGAAACTTCGACGGGCCATAACTTCTTCGTTATAACTCGGATTTCGGCGTTCCTTATATGTACGGAAACCTTGTGACATATTCCACAAATTGGTTAAGATTATTTATTCTAAATAATCTTTTGTCGAAAAGTCGTTTTCAACCCCTATTGCCTCTAAATTGACTAGCCCATATTTGCGGGCGTTACAGTGCAAACCCTTGGAATTTAGGGTTTCATCAGACAGCGGGGACTCGCTGAGTCCAGAATATGGACTTGCCGAGTCGCCAACTTAAACGTGTTCCATATCCCGTCTCTACTCATCGAGTCGGGCCTACAACCTGCCGAGGCCAAGGCTAAAAATGCAAAACACTTAGATAAATTTCAAATACCAGGAACCAGGTGCTACAAATATCCCCCACTTATTTTAGACTTCGTCCTCGAAGTCTACTGCTCTATCCTGAAACAGCTCGGGGTAATGCTCCATCATTTCTTCCACCGGCTCCCATGTCCACTCTGAACCCTTTCGGTGCTGCCATTGCACCTTTACTAATTCCACCCTCTTGTTCCTCAGATCCTTCGACTTGCAGTCGAGGATCGCGACTAGGCGTTCAATGTAATTAAGGTTGTCATCAACCTGGATATCCTCTAACGACACCATTGCTAAATCATCCACTAGGCACTTCCGCAGCTGGGAGACATGGAAGGTGATGTGGATCTGACTGAGCTCAGCTAGCAGATCCAGCATATATGCCACCTTGCCCACCCGGGCTACAACCCTGAACGGACCAATGTATCTTGGGCCCAACTTGCCCCGCTTCCTGAATCGAATGACGCCCTTCCAAGGTGACACTTTCAGGAGAACCATATCCCCAACCTGAAACTCCAAGTCTGACCGGCGCTTGTCGGCATAACTTTTCTGCCGACCCTACGCAGTCTGCAGCCTGCTTCAAACCTGCTGGATTCTCTCGGTCGTCTTGAGCACCACCTCGGTGCTCCCCATGACCCTCTAGCCAACTTCACCCTAACATATCGGGGTCCTGCACCTCCGTCCGTACAACATCTCGAATGGGGGACGGTCAATACTCGCGTGGTAGCTGTTGACAGCCAAGGGAAGATAGGTATCCCAGCTACCACCAAATTCTAGCACGCATGCCCGTAGCATATCCTCCAAGGTCTGGATGGTCCGCTTGCTCTGACCATCCGTCGGCGGGTGAAAGGCGGTGCTAAAATGCAGATGAGTTCCCAACTCATCATGAAACTTCTTCCAAAACCTGGAAGTGAACCGCACATCTCGGTCTGATATCACTGACACTGGCACCCCGTGTCGCGCCACTATCTCCCTGATATAGATATCGGCTAACTTTTCGGCCGAGATACTCTCTTAGATCGCAATAAAATGGGTGCTCTTGGTCAATTGATCCACGATGACCCAAATCGAATCTACTCCTCGCGCAGTCCGGGGAAGCTTTGTGATAAAATCCATCGTAATATCTTCCCATTTCCACAACGGGATATCCAACGGTTGCATCTTGCCGTGCGGTCTCTGATGCTCGGCCTTGACCTTCCTGCAGGTCAAACACCGCTCGACGTACCACTCCTTACGGCTAAACGCATCGGCCACCACATTGGCCTTCCCCGGGTGACAAAGGATCTCACAATCATAATCCTTCACCACGTCCAACCACCGACGCTGCCTCATGTTCAGATTCGGCTGATCCATGAGATACCTCAAACTCTTGTGGTCTGTGTAAATGGTACATCGAACCCCGTAGAGGTAATGCCGCCAAATCTTGATGTTGAAGACCACCGCCCCCAACTCTAAATCATGTGTTGGGTAGTTCGCCTCGTGAGGCTTTAGCTGCCTCGAGGCATAAGCAATGAGATGTCCCCTCTGCATCAAAATTGCACCTAAACCCGAGATAGACGCATCGCAATATACCACAAAATCCTCTACGCCCTCGGGCAGGGCTAAGATTGGCATTTCGCACAATCTCTGCCCCAGAATCTCGAACGCTGCCTGCTGCACAGGCCCCCATCGAAAGACCACAGATTTCCTAGTCAACCGTGTCAGGGGTATGGCTATCTTGGAGCAATCCTGAATGAATCTCCGATAGTAGCCTGCTAATCCTAAGAAACTCCAAATCTCGGATGGAGACTTCGGAACCTCCCATCTCATCACGGCCTCCACCTTGGCCGGGTCTACTGAAATCCCGTTCTAGTTGACGGGGTGCCCAAGAAATTGCACCTTGCGAAACCAAAACTCACATTTGGAGAACTTGGCGTACAAGCTCTCCCTCCTCAAGGTCTCCAAAACCTCTCTCAGATGCTCCTCGTGCTCTTCCTGCATCTTGGAATAAACCAAGATGTCATCAATGAAAACTATCACAGACCGATCCAGCATCGGTCTCTACACGCGGTTCAAGAGGTCCATGAACGTGGCAAGAGCATTGGTGAGCCCAAACGGCATCACCACGAACTCATAATGGTGGGTGAAAGTGGGTTAGATCTAATCCCACATCGGATGGGAAGGAGAACTAAGCATTCCTTATAAGGAGTGTGGATGCCTTCCCTATCACAACGCGTTTTAAAGTCGTGAGGGCAATAGATCCCATAAGAACTCTGCAGTTAAGCATGCTCATGCGGGAGTAGTACCAGGATGGGTGACCCCCTGGGAAGTCCTCGTGCCGAATGGCCCAAAGCGGATAATATTGTGATACGTGCCAGAGGGGGATGTTACATAGAGAGAAGAGGTATTATTATTATTATTATTAATGTATTATAAGAATAATATGTTAAAGGAATAATAATATTATTTGATTGATATAAGTCATAAATTAATTAGGAATTAATTTGGTGACTTAAAGAGATTAATTGAATAAAGGGGCATAAACTGTCAATTGTGTGATAGTTGTGTTTTGGGCTATGAATCCTTATGGATATGGGAAGGGACGATTTTAAGGATATGGATATCTTAGAAATCGTCCAAGGCCTTATCTAGAAGGATCTTTGGATTGCTTTGAGGCTAAGTTATCCAATTAGGGTTTAAGGTGAAACCCTAGGAGCTCATAGTATAAATAGACCCTTAGGGTTGGAGAAATCGGATACTCTATGTTTGAGGAAACCCTAGAGCTGATTTCTCACCTCTTTCCCTCTCTCAAATCATCTTCTTGCTAGTAAGTTTTTGTAAGCCATTAGAGGAGTGACAATTGTGACTCTAAGCTCCAAGGAAAAGAAGTTTTCAAGCAAGTAACTCAAGGTATTCTTCTAGATCTGATTTCATATGTTATGAATTATTTGTTTACACTAGATCTATGATTCAAAGTCTTGGATACAAAGCATGTTCAATTAGAGAAACCTAGATCCAAGCATTAGGGTTTGCATGTGCATATAGGAAAGTTCTTATGGCTCAAACCCATCAGTGGTATCAGAGCTTTGATTGATTTCTATTGAATTGATGCATTAGTTGATTGCTTGTTGCTTAAAAAATTCGATTTTTGTGATTCTGCTTGATGAACTCGGCGAGTAGCTCCAACTCGGCGAGTCCATAGTGGAAACTCGGCGAGTTCGAGCGTCAGAAGGAGGTAGTTTCGAGATTTCTTGCTGTTTTACTTGAGGATACTTGCCTTAACTGTTTTGGGTCATTATAATCCGATTTTAATAAAATATATGAGTATATTGTTGACCAAACAAAAGATAAGTACCAATTAATTGAATAATAATTTCCTTATATGATAATAATTGATTATTTGAATTGAATTGGTAGATTGTCTTGCAAGTAATATTGAATAAGATCAAATTGAGATAATCTAATTAGTTGATTTATATTATTTTCTATTTGATCCTTATGTTTTGAAAAGTTTAAAACTTGTCTTCAAGTTTTGAAATTTAAGTTTTGTGATTAAAAGTTTAATTTGAATAATTTAAATTTCAAACCCTACAATTTTACAAGTTTAAAATTCAACAGTATACTAATATATTATTACAAGCTTAATATATATATATATATATATATATATATATATATATATATATTATATATAGATATATATATAGATATATGTATGATTAAAAACGCTAGTCTTACCGTTAGTAGGCCTCATTCACGAAGCCAGTCTATAAGGTGGGTATAAGGTTGCTGCCTATAAAATGGCGCTTAATGGGTGTACACTCACACCCACCGCTTGCTTGACTGGTGGAGGGTCGTTAGCCGAACGGGTAGGATAGGACAAACCTCTTCTCATTAATAAGTATAATGAATCTATATAAAGTAACTAAACGTGTTTCATAAAAATTCCAAATCTTAGTTACTTTAGGAAAAGTGAATTTATGCAATCCCATGAAATTACACTTTGCACCCTTGATAAGAAGTTAGTGGAGCGTGTGTGGTTAACCGGCACACTAATTGGTTCTAAGAAAAGGTGGCAAAGAGTGATTCATTGTTTGTCATAGTTCGGTGGAACATGTGTGGTTTACCGGCACATCGAATAGGTGATTGTAACAATGAAGGCACCATGTAGATTTGCATGGTTATTCACACCCGCTTTGTGATCCTCGGCATCCCAGTCACAAACTAGAGGGGCATATCGAGATTTAAACATGCCACTGAAAGGTTCAATGAATCTCAAAGAAAACTAGGAATTATCAATACATTAAAAACTTAAGGTTATGTTTTTCATGGTGAAGAATTAGTGAATCGTCATTCACTTACCTCCAAATTATTTGCATGTTGGATCACGGCATCCCTTTTCTAATGTGTAAATAATGTTGTTGGGTCCTAGCCCTAAATTTTCATTTTGGGTGTTAATTAGGGACTTAATTCTAATCAACTTTGTTCCTTTCTATTTGTAGATGTCTAACGCAAACAACGCTGCTGCTAGCTCATTCACATTAATGAGTCTTTGCCAAAAGGTGACTTTCGACAGATCGAACTTTAGCGAGTGGATAAGATACATTCGCACGATCGCACGCTACGAGGACAAAGAGTATGTCCTCGACGAAAAGCTCGAGAAGGTCAACCCAGAAACCGCTAGTCCCGAAGAGATGGCTATCTTTGATACCCATGAACGTGATGCAACGAAGGTCCATTGCATCATGATAGCCAAAATGAACCAAGAATTCCAAAAGTCCTATGAGGACATGTATCCGTATGAAATGCATCAAGACTTAATGGAGAGGTACCACCAAAGCGCAAGGCAAGAGCACTATGAGATCATCACGAATATGATCACTGCTAAAATGGGAAGTGGAGAATCTCTTACCGTGCACTTGCAAAAGATGCAAAGATATGTTGATCGTCTTCGCAAGTTAAATGTTAACTTTGGGGAGGATTTGGCCATCGACATTGTTCTTCACTCCTTGCCCTCATGCTACAACCAATTTAGGATGACCTACCACATGAACAAGGAAGAGGTAACCCTAAGCAAACTCCAAGGGCTCCTAAGGACTGCTGAGAGCAACCTAAAGGACAAGTCTGTTGCACCTACTCCCAATCCATCTGTTGCTCCTGTTTTGGCTATAGGGCAGGGAAGGGGTAAGAAGAGGAAGGCTCCGTCAAACAGCCACCACAAGGGAAAGTCCCAAGATGGTTCCTCTTCTATTGAGACCAAGGTTGATCCTGCTAAGCCCAACCCTAACCCAAAGGAGGCAGAGTGCCATCATTGCCACAAAATAGGGCATTGGAAGAGAAGCTGCCCGAAATGTCTGCAAGCCATCAAGGATGGAAAGATCAAGCCATCATTTGTAGGTATATACATAATTAAATCTAATGATTCATCTCATGCTATTTCTTGGGTTCTTGATACATGATGTGGTTACCACATTTGTTCTGATTTGCAGGGACTAGGAAGAAATAGGGATGTGGAGCTTGGAAGAATACATCTAATCATGGGAAATAGAAGATCGTCACCTGTCACCAAGATTGGAGTGTATTCTTTAGTGCTTAGTAATGGATTAGGTTTAGATTTAAATAATTGTTGCTACTTGCCAGATATGACAAGAAGCATCATTTCATTTCATGGTTTATTTAGACAAGGATTTAGATATTCGTTTAATAATGAGAATGGTTGTATTTATGCTTATCTAAATGGTGTTTTATACTTTGAAGCAATGCCTTGTAATGGAATTTATGAAACTGTTATGGTTATAGATAACCTAGGAAATAATGTATTGTGTATGAATTCTTCCAATGGTATGGATAAAACATCTTTGTGGCATTGTCGTCTTGGACATGTCAACAAGAAGCGCATAGCCCAACTCCAAAAGGATGGAGTGTTGGAGTCATTCGACCTTAGGTAAGATGACACGTGTGAATCTTGTTTACCTGGAAAGATGACCAAGTCACCCTTCACTGGCACTTGTGAGAGGGGTGAGGGTTTATTGGATCTCATACATACCGATGTATGTGGGCCCTTTAGATCCACCACAAAGGATGGGAACCGCTTCTACGTGACTTTCACCGATGATTATAGTACATATGGGTATATTTACTTAATCAAGCACAAGTCGGAAACGTTTGAAAAGTTCAAAGAGTTCAAAAATGAAGTGGAGAATCAATTGGGTAGGAAAATCAAGATGCTTCGATCCGATCGAGGAGGAGAGTACCTAAGTCCTGAATTCCACGACTATCTCAAGGAATGCAGAATAGTTTCGCAATTGACGCCACCAAGGACACCGCAGTTGAATGGTGTGGCAGAAAGGCGTAATCGAACCTTATTAGACATGGTCCGTTCTATGATGAGTCGTGCTTCACTACCTATCTCATTCTGAAGGTATGCCTTAGAGACTGCCGCCCCTATCCTTAACCGAGTCCCTACAAAGAAGGTTGCCAAAACACCTCACAATATGTGGACAGGGAAAGCTCCCTCGTTGGCACATATCAAGGTTTGGGGCTGTGAGGTTTTCGTAAGACGAGAGACTCACGACAAGCTCGAACCTCGTAGTGAGCGATGTATTTTCATCGGCTACCCGCAGAGATCCTTTGGATATCTCTTCTATAGACCGAGTGACAATGTTGTCTTCGTTGCGAGGAGAGTGGTTTTCCGAGAGCGAGAACTCATAAGCCAAGGAGACAGTGGGAGAAAGATCGATCTTGAAGAGATTCAAGAGTCGAGTGATGAAGGAACCTTTACCGTTGGCGCTCAACCCGAGGAGGAAACTCCGGTTGAACCAATTGACGAGTCCTTACCTCTTAGATGTTCTGAAAGAGTTAGAGTTCAACCCCAGTTTTATGGTTTTCATATTACTACCGAAGGGGACACGTATATTAGTGATGGTACACTAATAAATCTAGATGAACCTAATAGCTATAAGAAAGCCATGGCAGGCCCAGAGTCTGCAAAATGGAAAGAGGCAATGGACAACGAGATTCAGTCCATGTATGACAACCAAGTTTGGAATTTGGTTGACAATGTGCCTGGATGTAAGACGGTTGGGTGCAAATGGATCTTCAAGAAGAAGACCGACGTGGATGGGAATGTGCACACGTATAAGGCACGACTGGCGGCGAAGGGCTTCACTCAAACTCCCGGAGTTGACTATGATGAGACATTCTCACCAGTTGCAAAGATAAAATCTATTAGGGTGATGCTAGCCATTGCTGCATTTCATGATTATGAGATATGGCAAATGGATGTCAAGACCGCTTTCCTTAATGAGAAGTTGGCTGAGGATGTTTACATGGCTCAGCCAGAGGATTTTGTCGATGCCAAGCATCCCAATAGAGTGTGCAAGCTTGAAAAGTCCATTTATGGACTTAAGCAAGCATCTCACAGATGGAATCTTTGCTTTGATGAGAAAGTCAAAGAGTTTGGATTTGTACGAAGCGAAGATGAATCATGTGTATATGTCAAAGCCAATGGGAGTTTAGTTAGCTTCCTCGTTTTGTATGTCGATGACATACTGCTCATGGAAACAACATCCTGACTTTGCAGGAAGTTAAGTCCTGGCTCGGGAAGTGTTTCGCTATGAAGGACCTCCGTGACAACCCAAAATTTCCATTCTGAACAAACCATATCAAGCCAATAGAAGTTAGAACAGTTACAGAGAACTTCCAGACTTTGGGAATAAGTTGAGTATTTCGGGTTTAACACTTCAGGAAATATCAGGAGAGTGGATGCACTAGGGTTTTGTGCAACACTGTTATCCCAATACTCTAGGATATTATAGTTCATTCCGGGAATAAAATATTTTCTGCCAAAAATCTCAGGACTATAAATAGAAAACTGAACCATATTTATTCATTTGTTACATTTCCAACTAGAGAAAAGCCATTTTCTCTCTCACGGATCTTCGGGTTTTTATCCCAAATCATTAGTACTTCGATCTAGTTACATTATATAGCTTAGATTGTGTTATATAACATCAAAATCGGACCAAAACCCCAAGATTTGGGAGTTTACCGCCCAAGAACACTTGGAGAGTAAACTCCATTTTAAGGGCCAAAAGTGTCCCGATGACCCTCAAAGCCTTAGAACTCAAACTAGAAGCTTTCATTACAATTTTTAGTCCAAAAAATCAATTAGAAACAAGTATGAAAGTGAGTTCACGGCCAAGGAAGTTCTTGGGCCGTGAACTCCATGTTTAAGTGCCTTAATGCCTTAAAAACCTTCCGTAAGCCAAGAGACTAATCTAGACATGTACCCTAAAGTGTTTATAACCTAGAAAACATTAGGAATCACAAGGATAAAGGAGTTTACGGCCAAGACAAGTTCTTGGGCCGTAAACCCCTATAGATGGGACAAATGGCATCTTAACTCCTTCCTTATGCCTAGAACCCAACATAGCTCATATCCTTGAAGTGTTAGGAACCTTAAAACATCAAATGTACTCCTTACCATGAGTTTATAGCCGTAAACTCATGGGGGAGTGGTCCCAAGGCCGTGAACTCCTAAATGGAGTTAAAAAGAGGCCCAAACACTTGTTTAAGCCTAGAAGCAATTCACCACATGAGTTTTAGAAATGTTAGGCTTCATTTAGGGACTTTATTGAGAGTTTACGGCCAGGAGTTTACTCCCCTGGGCCATACATATGGTCATTTGGCCATAAACTTCCATTAGAGGTCTTGCACTCCTTTGTTGCAACCCATTAGCCTCCTGGCACTTGACCAAAAGTGTTTTCCTCGTATTAGGATGTTTATACATGTTTAATTAGTGTAATAATCACTAATTTTTTATATAAATATGTCTTCATATGTAATTAGGACCATTGTGTGTGTCTAAAGTCTCCAATTGACACCTAGCAGTCCTACCTCATCAGTCCATCCGTATAGCCCACAACAGGTGAGTTCATACCCCTTAATCAATGTTTTAAATGATTTTAAATGCTTTAATGGGGGGGAATACAAGTAGAAAACGGTATGTTATTAAATCAATCTTATGTACTTTATAACTGTGTTTTCACTCAGTAGGTTTCACATACTTCAAAAGGTGACACATGAAATGGTTTTCTATCTTAAAATACCTTGATAACAAAAGTATTAGTTTTGAAATGTTTATTAAAATGACATCAAGTCACTCTTAATTATTGTTCAAAACTCTTAGATATCCGGCAAAACCATTATTTTTACCTTCTTGAGCAAAACTACACTTATATGCATATGTTCTTACATATGTATTGATGTTATAGTTTTCATCCTTCATTTAGTTTCCCACACTCTTGGGTAGCAAGGGGGTATAAACCTACTTGAACAACCAATTACCTTTCAGTTAATTATCATAGGGATAGTTAGAAGATATCAAACATTATTCCTATTAAAAGGAATCACACAAGAGTCAGTTCATTCATGAGTCTATACCAGTACATTACATGATACATGAGTACATTTACCTAGGATTACATGATACATGAGCACGTCTACATAGATACCTTTATCTGAATATGCTTACATGAATACCCTACATGAGTACTGTTACGTAGATACATTATCCTGTATTCACTTACCTGGATACTTGTACCTAGAGTTACGAGGAAGATTTATTCGTACCTTCTGTGTAAATTTTCCAGCCTATCCCTGTTCGATGGGATGTCTAGACGGGACTAACCATTCCGGAACCCAGCTGTTAGCACCAGTGGGTGATGAGCATCTACGGATGCCTACGGTTACTACTTATATTAGGAGTCGGCTACGGGACTAACCCTTCCTCCAACCTGCTGCTGCTACAGAGGACAATTGGACAATCTTCGGATGTTCATTAGGTTATACATGTCGCTTACTGTGATGGCGTGTTAGTCCTGGTATCCAGGGATAACACTTACATGGTTATATTTTTCCTATTTACTTTATTTTGTGATATATTCACATAAACGATGAGTTAGACTAATTACTGTTTGTAGTAGTCAAAAAGAAGGAAAAACTATCATTTTACTTACAAAACATTCGGGTCTTGGTAGAAGACTACATTGTCATAACAAAACATTCGGGTCTTGGTAGAAGACTACATTGTCATAACAAAACATTCGGGTCTTGGTAGAAGACTACATTGTCATACGAAAACATTCGGGTCTTGGTAGAAGACTACATTTCATACTAGTAGGAAACATTGGGATTTTCTAGGGTTTTTCATACTTATATCAACTGTTCATTTAAAGATTTACATGACATTCATAACAACATTCCAAAACAAGACAATAACACCTAAATTCTTATGAATTCACCAGCTTTAAAGTTGATACTCGCTTTCAAAATTACTTGTATTCTCAGGTCATCAGTTAGACAGGTACGATGGCCAGGTTTTGAGAAGACGGAGCACAGACAAGACTCGTCTTATTTTGATTATTCATTTTATTGTTGTACATTATGAAAGAACATACATGTATTAAAACTTTACTTTTAATGCAATGGAAGATGTTGTTGCTTGTTTACTACTTTACACTGTTATGATACTTCACATGACGTCCTCCACCCCGGAACGTTTCCGCCGTTCTTGGTTTTGGGGTGTGACAACCTCGGAGACGCTTTCTATATTTTGGGAATAAGGATAGTGAGAGAACAAAGTAAGAGACTAATAGGACTTAGTTAGAATACTTACTTAGATAAAGTACTAAAACGTTTTAGTATGGAAAACTCGAAGAAGGGAGAACTACCGATACAAAGTAATGCCAAGTTGAGTAAGACTCAAAGTTCGAGTACCGAAGCCGAGATAGCTGAGATGAGCCGAGTACCTTACGCTTCCGCAGTTGGCTCAATCATGTACGTTATGACTTGTACTCACCCTGATGTGGCCTTTGCTTTGAGCATGGTCAGTAGATATCAAGGGAACCCTGGCAGAGCTCATTGGATTGCGGTTAAGAATATCCTTAAGTACATTCGGAGGACCAAGGAATGGTCTCTAGTCCTCGGAGGGAGTGATGACTTAAAGGTGCGAGGGTATAGTGACGCCAGTTTCCAAACCGACAGGGACAACTACCGTTCGCAGTCGGGCTGGGTCTTTACCCTTAATGGAGGAGCAGTAACTTGGAAAAGTTCCAAGCAAAACTGTAGCTGATTCAACGTGCGAATCAGAGTATATTGCAGCGAGCGAAGCGTCAAAGGAGGCGATATGGTTGAAGAACTTCATTGGTGACCTTGGAGTTGTGCCTGCCATAAAGGAGCCTATGGAAATTTTCTGTGATAATGAAGGAGCGGTTGCCTTGACCAAGGAACCGAGGGATCATGGTAGATCTCGGCATATCGACAGAAAATATCACTTTATTAGACATCGAGTAGAAGAAGGACAACTCGTGGTTAAGAGGATATCATCAGAAGATAAGCCAGCAGATCCGCTTACGAAGGGACTAAGCAGGGTTAAGCACTTGCAGCATGCTAGGAGTATTGGGCTGAAGGATGATATTAGTTTAGATTAAATAGTTTGGAAACTTGTAATAGATAAATGTAATTGACATTTGATGATTAAATAAAGGAGTATTATTTAAAAGTTTTGTCTTATGTTAATTGTTTAACTATTGTTTCACTTTGCATGTTTTGACTTCCAGAATAATTGAGTTTATTAAGAATAATCAAATTATTCAAACAGTCCACAATCGTTCATGTGTTGGAAGTAGGTATGAATGAAGATTGTCATGAACTGGTGTGTAGATTGTCTAAATGGTATTAGACATAGCAAAGGTTTGCTACAACGTTCATGAGTGCTTATGAACAAGTTTTGAGCATTGGAATAAACCCGCGCTTGCTGAAATCACCTTATGGAATGTACCACAAGTGATCGCAAGACGATAATATCATATGGTCTTAAAACCTAGATATATGGTTTATTATTTACTAATTGGTTGTGCATTGATGATGCGAAACCGCATCAGTAAATTGATGTTATAAAACGCATTGGTGTGTATAGTTGATTAGTGGATAAGTAAATGCATATAAGTAGAAGTTTATCTGTTACTTTTATGCTAAGAGGGTAAAAGCGATATCACGGCTGCTCGATGATTTGATTTGACTTATGTGTCGGGCCCGGTCAGGACTGAATTGATGTGTTCAATTAAGTTCTATGTCAAATAAATCTGAGATCGAGAAAATAATTGCTAGACAATAAGTATGAAAAATGTTTCATGAGATTATCTGCACGATATCAAAACAGAGGACTGTACGATCCCTTATCTAAAGAACAAGATACTGATAAGATTAGAGTTGACAGCGTCTTTGAGAGCTACGATTGCTAATCGGATTGTGTTTGCATTTATAGTTACTAGACTTATCCAAGTGGGAGACTGTTGGATTAGTGTCTAAGGCTATAACTATATTTGGTAAGTACTTGACCCGGTTGTGCATGGTCCTTTTGGGTTGCCTTCACCATAGCAACTTGATAAGGTGATTTATATAGAGAGAAGAGATATTATTATTATTAATGTATTATAAGAATAATATGTTAAAAGAATAATAATATTATTTGATTGATATAAGTCATAAATTAATTAGGAATTAATTTGGTGACTTAAAGAGATTAATTGAATAAAGGGGCATAAACTGTCAAATGTGTGATAGTGGTGTTTTGGGCTATGAATCCTTATGGATATGGGAAGGGACGATTTTAAGGATATGGATATCTTAGAAATCGTCCAAGGCCTTATCTAGAAGGATCTTTGGATTGCTTTGAGGCTAAGTTATCCAATTAGGGTTTAAGGTGAAACCCTAGGAGCTCATAGTATAAATAGACCCTTAAGGTTGGAGAAATCGGATACTCTATGTTTGAGGAAACCCTAGAGCCGATTTCTCACCTCTCTCCCTCTCTCAAATCATCTTTTTGCTAGTATGTGTTTGTAAGCCATTAGAGGAGTGACAATTGTGACTCTAAGCTCCAAGGAAAAGAAGTTTTCAAGCAAGTAACTCAAGGAATTCTTCTAGATTTGATTTCATATGTTATGAATTGTTTGTTTACACTAGATCTATGATTCAAAGTCTTGGATACAAATCATGTTCAATTAGAGAAACCTAGATCCAAGCATTAGGGTTTGCATGTGCACATAGGAAAGTTCTTATGGCTCAAACCCATCAGGATCTAGGAGAGGCTGCTTATATTCTAGGGATAAGGATTTTGAGAGACAGGTGTAAAAGACTAGTTAGACTTAGTGTAACATCCCAAAATAATGACACAAAATTTCTGCTTTTAGATTAATAAATGGTTAATACATAACAAATCCATAAAACCAAGGTAGCCAATATTTAGCAAAATATCATTAAATCAGAGTGATTCACGGAATGCGGAAACATGTGGTGTGTAGCATCTGGTTCTTGGTAATTAACCCTTTAAACATTTGCATTTTGGCCTTGGACTCGACGAGTTGAAGGACCAACTCGCCGAGTAGAAGCGGGATTAGACGCGGGACTTAAGTGATGGACTCGGCGAGTCAGGGACCGGACTCGAGGAGTCTGTGCTGTCTGGACAAAAACCCTAATATGAGGTTTTGCACCCTATATAAACTCATTAACTCAGCCTCCCTTGTCCCTAACACTCTCCCAGAGCTGCATAATGAAACCCTAGCCGTTTGTGTGTGTGTTAAGGCCATTTTGTTGCTTTTGTGAACTTGTGAAGCTTGGAGGGAAGAAGAGAAGTGGAGTATTCGACTCGGGGCTTGTAGATCCAGAAATCTCATTCCATATTCAGCTTAATCAAGGTAAAATTCCCCTGCTATGGTATTTCATTGGATTGTTCATCTTTAGAATATGGATCTTGGGTGCATTTGGGGCTTTTCAAGCCATTTTCGGACTAAGGGGTGTTATGAGGACTTTGACTTCGGATCTGGACCATAAGAGGGGTCTCATGGCATAAAGGTGCCAACTTTAGGGCCATGAGAGCCCCATGCACATTGTAGGACACTTTATATGGATTTTTGAGCTAAAAACCTCATGCATGTGCATCAAGTTTGGAACTTTACGCATAAAGTGGACACTAGGAGGCCAGATCTATAGTTTTGGTGTGTTAGATCTCATTTAAATTGACTGCATGGATTGGTCAAGATTGGACTCGTCGAGTACAAGGCATAAAGTCCCATATCTGTTAAGGGTCTAAAGAACTTAGTTGGGTGTTAGAAGGACTATAGAAGGTCAGAAAGGGTCACCTAATGTTCTAGACTAAGCCATTGTTCGGGATGTTCATGGGACTCGGCGAGTGCATGAGCAGACTCGGCGAGTCCAAGGCAATCTTCTTATGGATGAAGATGAACTCGGCGAGTTGTTCATACAACTCGGCGAGTCATGGACAGGACCTGTTTATCAGTTGAAGATGGACTCGACGAGTTGTTCATACAACTCGGCGAGTCGGATGAAGATTCAGTCGATGTTCATTTAGAAGGAAAACTCATCGAGTCATCACCTAACTCGACGAGTAGGGACGGGTATAAGGACATATGGAGGGATAGGGACTCGGCGAGCCAGGTTAACTAGTAGTTGACTTTGACTTTGACTTTGAGTTGGTCAGGGGTAAAATGGTCGTTTTACCCTAAGAGTAGATACCAGTTCTAACTAAGTGTTTTGTGGGAATTATAGTCGGAACACGCAACTTTGTGTGCTCGATCTCCTATTCCTTCACTTGACACTTTGTCAATGAATTAGTCTAATTTCCAAATACGAAATTTCTCATTCATCATGCAACCAAGTTGCCTGATTCCAAGTTTCTGTCCAATTGAAACTTGGGCGATGAGAAACTCTCCCTATTTGGTAAATTCTTGACTTTCCATAAATAACATAATAAGAACGAAATCCATTATTTCTAATAATAGAAACATTCAAACATCAATTTTTCATATACGCCATTGCAAGGATAAATAAATAATATAAAATCAAAATTTATTTTATTGCGGAAAAAATTGTCCTTACAATGCAATTCATTGAAAAACTATGCTAATACATCTTTCTTAGCAATCTAATTCTAACTCTAAGTAGTAGCTCAAGAATCTAATCTTCGAGAAATGCAATCAAAATCCATTCCTTCACTGTTAGATTCTGCTCACTTCTTCCCTTAAGCTTCCTTTCTTTTCTTTGATCCTACAAAACATCAATTGTAATCTTATCACATTATGTATTAAGAATCTAGAATAGAAGCTTAAAAGAGTTAGTTAATGGATTTTACCTATATTAGAGCCATAAGTTTCGACTCTCCCATCTCTTAGATCTCCTAGGTAAATGGGGCTACTTCGTCTCCAATGCCCTTTCTCTTGGCAATAAAAGCAAATTGACTCTTTTGGAACATGACATGGAACTACTTCGGACGTTGCCTTTCTCTTATGATCAAACTTTTCGATCATAGCATGTCTTTTTTTGCCATTGTCTATATCCATAGAGGTCTCGAAGGCAGATTCACTAATCAACTTTTCTTTTCTATTGCGCCAAACCATTGCTGATTCGGCAACAATAAACATATAGGTGAGATCTATAAGGGTCACGTCGCGGTTCATCATATAGTACTCTCTTACGAACTCACTATATGAGTTAGGAAGTGACTGAAGAACCCAATCAACAGCCATTTCCTCACAAACAACGGATCCCAACATTCTTAACCTATCAATGTGTGACTTCATCCCTAGGACGTGTGCACACACCGACATTCCTTCTTTATGTTTACTTGCCAAAAGGGCTTGAGGTATTATTATTATTATTATTAATGTATTATAAGAATAATATGTTAAAGGAATAATAATATTATTTGATTGATATAAGTCATAAATTAATTAGGAATTAATTTGGTGACTTAAAGAGATTAATTGAATAAAGGGGCATAAACTGTCAATTGTGTGATAGTTGTGTTTTGGGCTATGAATCCTTATGGATATGGGAAGGGACGATTTTAAGGATATGGATATCTTAGAAATCGTCCAAGGCCTTATCTAGAAGGATCTTTGGATTGCTTTGAGGCTAAGTTATCCAATTAGGGTTTAAGGTGAAACCCTAGGAGCTCATAGTATAAATAGACCCTTAGGGTTGGAGAAATCGGATACTCTATGTTTGAGGAAACCCTAGAGCTGATTTCTCACCTCTTTCCCTCTCTCAAATCATCTTCTTGCTAGTAAGTTTTTGTAAGCCATTAGAGGAGTGACAATTGTGACTCTAAGCTCCAAGGAAAAGAAGTTTTCAAGCAAGTAACTCAAGGTATTCTTCTAGATCTGATTTCATATGTTATGAATTATTTGTTTACACTAGATCTATGATTCAAAGTCTTGGATACAAAGCATGTTCAATTAGAGAAACCTAGATCCAAGCATTAGGGTTTGCATGTGCATATAGGAAAGTTCTTATGGCTCAAACCCATCAGTGGTATCAGAGCTTTGATTGATTTCTATTGAATTGATGCATTAGTTGATTGCTTGTTGCTTAAAAAATTCGATTTTTGTGATTCTGCTTGATGAACTCGGCGAGTAGCTCCAACTCGGCGAGTTCGAGCGTCAGAAGGAGGTAGTTTCGAGATTTCTTGCTGTTTTACTTGAGGATACTTGCCTTAACTGTTTTGGGTCATTATAATCCGATTTTAATAAAATATATGAGTATATTGTTGACCAAACAAAAGATAAGTACCAATTAATTGAATAATAATTTCCTTATATGATAATAATTGATTATTTGAATTGAATTGGTAGATTGTCTTGCAAGTAATATTGAATAAGATCAAATTGAGATAATCTAATTAGTTGATTTATATTATTTTCTATTTGATCCTTATGTTTTGAAAAGTTTAAAACTTGTCTTCAAGTTTTGAAATTTAAGTTTTGTGATTAAAAGTTTAATTTGAATAATTTAAATTTCAAACCCTACAATTTTACAAGTTTAAAATTCAACAGTATACTAATATATTATTACAAGCTTAATATATATATATATATATATATATATATATATATAGATATATGTATGATTAAAAACGCTAGTCTTACCGTTAGTAGGCCTCATTCACGAAGCCAGTCTATAAGGTGGGTATAAGGTTGCTGCCTATAAAATGGCGCTTAATGGGTGTACACTCACACCCACCGCTTGCTTGACTGGTGGAGGGTCGTTAGCCGAACGGGTAGGATAGGGCAAACCTCTTCTCATTAATAAGTATAATGAATCTATATAAAGTAACTAAACGTGTTTCATAAAAATTCCAAATCTTAGTTACTTTAGGAAAAGTGAATTTATGCAATCCCATGAAATTACACTTTGCACCCTTGATAAGAAGTTAGTTGAGCGTGTGTGGTTAACCGGCACACTAATTGGTTCTAAGAAAAGGTGGCAAAGAGTGATTCATTGTTTGTCATAGTTCGGTGGAGCATGTGTGGTTTACCGGCACATCGAATAGGTGATTGTAACAATGAAGGCACCATGTAGATTTGCATGGTTATTCACACCCGCTTTGTGATCCTCGGCATCCCAGTCACAAACTAGAGGGGCATATCGAGATTTAAACATGCCACTGAAAGGTTCAATGAATCTCAAAGAAAACTAGGAATTATCAATACATTTAAAACTTAAGGTTATGTTTTTCATGGTGAAGAATTAGTGAATCGTCATTCACTTACCTCCAAATTATTTGCATGTTGGATCACGACATCCCTTTTCTAATGTGTAAATAATGTTGTTGGGTCCTAGCCCTAAATTTTCATTTTGGGTGTTAATTAGGGACTTAATTCTAATCAACTTTGTTCCTTTCTATTTGTAGATGTCTAACGCAAACAACGCTGCTGCTAGCTCATTCACATTAATGAGTCTTTGCCAAAAGGTGACTTTCGACGGATCGAACTTTAGCGAGTGGATAAGATACATTCGCACGATCGCACGCTACGAGGACAAAGAGTATGTCCTCGACGAAAAGCTCGAGAAGGTCAACCCAGAAACCGCTAGTCCCGAAGAGATGGCTATCTTTGATACCCATGAACGTGATGCAACGAAGGTCCATTGCATCATGATAGCCAAAATGAACCAAGAATTCCAAAAGTCCTATGAGGACATGTATCCGTATGAAATGCATCAAGACTTAATGGAGAGGTACCACCAAAGCGCAAGGCAAGAGCACTATGAGATCATCACGAATATGATCACTGCTAAAATGGGAAGTGGAGAATCTCTTACCGTGCACTTGCAAAAGATGCAAAGATATGTTGATCGTCTTCGCAAGTTAAATGTTAACTTTGGGGAGGATTTGGCCATCGACATTGTTCTTCACTCCTTGCCCTCATGCTACAACCAATTTAGGATGACCTACCACATGAACAAGGAAGAGGTAACCCTAAGCAAACTCCAAGGGCTCCTAAGGACTGCTGAGAGCAACCTAAAGGACAAGTCTGTTGCACCTACTCCCAATCCATCTGTTGCTCCTGTTTTGGCTATAGGGCAGGGAAGGGGTAAGAAGAGGAAGGCTCCGTCAAACAGCCACCACAAGGGAAAGTCCCAAGATGGTTCCTCTTCTATTGAGACCAAGGTTGATCCTGCTAAGCCCAACCCTAACCCAAAGGAGGCAGAGTGCCATCATTGCCACAAAATAGGGCATTGGAAGAGAAGCTGCCCGAAATGTCTGCAAGCCATCAAGGATGGAAAGATCAAGCCATCATTTGTAGGTATATACATAATTAAATCTAATGATTCATCTCATGCTATTTCTTGGGTTCTTGATACATGATGTGGTTACCACATTTGTTCTGATTTGCAGGGACTAGGAAGAAATAGGGATGTGGAGCTTGGAAGAATACATCTAATCATGGGAAATAGAAGATCGTCACCTGTCACCAAGATTGGAGTGTATTCTTTAGTGCTTAGTAATGGATTAGGTTTAGATTTAAATAATTGTTGCTACTTGCCAGATATGACAAGAAGCATCATTTCATTTCATGGTTTATTTAGACAAGGATTTAGATATTCGTTTAATAATGAGAATGGTTGTATTTATGCTTATCTAAATGGTGTTTTATACTTTGAAGCAATGCCTTGTAATGGAATTTATGAAACTGTTATGGTTATAGATAACCTAGGAAATAATGTATTGTGTATGAATTCTTCCAATGGTATGGATAAAACATCTTTGTGGCATTGTCGTCTTGGACATGTCAACAAGAAGCGCATAGCCCAACTCCAAAAGGATGGAGTGTTGGAGTCATTCGACCTTAGGTAAGATGACACGTGTGAATCTTGTTTACCTGGAAAGATGACCAAGTCACCCTTCACTGGCACTTGTGAGAGGGGTGAGGGTTTATTGGATCTCATACATACCGATGTATGTGGGCCCTTTAGATCCACCACAAAGGATGGGAACCGCTTCTACGTGACTTTCACCGATGATTATAGTACATATGGGTATATTTACTTAATCAAGCACAAGTCGGAAACGTTTGAAAAGTTCAAAGAGTTCAAAAATGAAGTGGAGAATCAATTGGGTAGGAAAATCAAGATGCTTCGATCCGATCGAGGAGGAGAGTACCTAAGTCCTGAATTCCACGACTATCTCAAGGAATGCAGAATAGTTTCGCAATTGACGCCACCAAGGACACCGCAGTTGAATGGTGTGGCAGAAAGGCGTAATCGAACCTTATTAGACATGGTCCGTTCTATGATGAGTCGTGCTTCACTACCTATCTCATTCTGAAGGTATGCCTTAGAGACTGCCGCCCTATCCTTAACCGAGTCCCTACAAAGAAGGTTGCCAAAACACCTCACAATATGTGGACAGGGAAAGCTCCCTCGTTGGCACATATCAAGGTTTGGGGCTGTGAGGTTTTCGTAAGACGAGAGACTCACGACAAGCTCGAACCTCGTAGTGAGCGATGTATTTTCATCGGCTACCCGCAGAGATCCTTTGGATATCTCTTCTATAGACCGAGTGACAATGTTGTCTTCGTTGCGAGGAGAGTGGTTTTCCGAGAGCGAGAACTCATAAGCCAAGGAGACAGTGGGAGAAAGATCGATCTTGAAGAGATTCAAGAGTCGAGTGATGAAGGAACCTTTACCGTTGGCGCTCAACCCGAGGAGGAAACTCCGGTTGAACCAATTGACGAGTCCTTACCTCTTAGATGTTCTGAAAGAGTTAGAGTTCAACCCCAGTTTTATGGTTTTCATATTACTACCGAAGGGGACACGTATATTAGTGATGGTACACTAATAAATCTAGATGAACCTAATAGCTATAAGAAAGCCATGGCAGGCCCAGAGTCTGCAAAATGGAAAGAGGCAATGGACAACGAGATTCAGTCCATGTATGACAACCAAGTTTGGAATTTGGTTGACAATGTGCCTGGATGTAAGACGGTTGGGTGCAAATGGATCTTCAAGAAGAAGACCGACGTGGATGGGAATGTGCACACGTATAAGGCACGACTGGCGGCGAAGGGCTTCACTCAAACTCCCGGAGTTGACTATGATGAGACATTCTCACCAGTTGCAAAGATAAAATCTATTAGGGTGATGCTAGCCATTGCTGCATTTCATGATTATGAGATATGGCAAATGGATGTCAAGACCGCTTTCCTTAATGAGAAGTTGGCTGAGGATGTTTACATGGCTCAGCCAGAGGATTTTGTCGATGCCAAGCATCCCAATAGAGTGTGCAAGCTTGAAAAGTCCATTTATGGACTTAAGCAAGCATCTCACAGATGGAATCTTTGCTTTGATGAGAAAGTCAAAGAGTTTGGATTTGTACGAAGCGAAGATGAATCATGTGTATATGTCAAAGCCAATGGGAGTTTAGTTAGCTTCCTCGTTTTGTATGTCGATGACATACTGCTCATGGAAACAACATCCTGACTTTGCAGGAAGTTAAGTCCTGGCTCGGGAAGTGTTTCGCTATGAAGGACCTCCGTGACAACCCAAAATTTCCATTCTGAACAAACCATATCAAGCCAATAGAAGTTAGAACAGTTACAGAGAACTTCCAGACTTTGGGAATAAGTTGAGTATTTCGGGTTTAACACTTCAGGAAATATCAGGAGAGTGGATGCACTAGGGTTTTGTGCAACACTGTTATCCCAATACTCTAGGATATTATAGTTCATTCCGGGAATAAAATATTTTCTGCCAAAAATCTCAGGACTATAAATAGAAAACTGAACCATATTTATTCATTTGTTACATTTCCAACTAGAGAAAAGCCATTTTCTCTCTCACGGATCTTCGGGTTTTTATCCCAAATCATTAGTACTTCGATCTAGTTACATTATATAGCTTAGATTGTGTTATATAACATCAAAATCGGACCAAAACCCCAAGATTTGGGAGTTTACCGCCCAAGAACACTTGGAGAGTAAACTCCATTTTAAGGGCCAAAAGTGTCCCGATGACCCTCAAAGCCTTAGAACTCAAACTAGAAGCTTTCATTACAATTTTTAGTCCAAAAAATCAATTAGAAACAAGTATGAAAGTGAGTTCACGGCCAAGGAAGTTCTTGGGCCGTGAACTCCATGTTTAAGTGCCTTAATGCCTTAAAAACCTTCCGTAAGCCAAGAGACTAATCTAGACATGTACCCTAAAGTGTTTATAACCTAGAAAACATTAGGAATCACAAGGATAAAGGAGTTTACGGCCAAGACAAGTTCTTGGGCCGTAAACCCCTATAGATGGGACAAATGGCATCTTAACTCCTTCCTTATGCCTAGAACCCAACATAGCTCATATCCTTGAAGTGTTAGGAACCTTAAAACATCAAATGGTACTCCTTACCATGAGTTTACAGCCGTAAACTCATGGGGGAGTGGTCCCAAGGCCGTGAACTCCTAAATGGAGTTAAAAAGAGGCCCAAACACTTGTTTAAGCCTAGAAGCAATTCACCACATGAGTTTTAGAAATGTTAGGCTTCATTTAGGGACTTTATTGAGAGTTTACGGCCAGGAGTTTACTCCCCTGGGCCATACATATGGTCATTTGGCCATAAACTTCCATTAGAGGTCTTGCACTCCTTTGTTGCAACCCATTAGCCTCCTGGCACTTGACCAAAAGTGTTTTCCTCGTATTAGGATGTTTATACATGTTTAATTAGTGTAATAATCACTAATTTTTTATATAAATATGTCTTCATATGTAATTAGGACCATTGTGTGTGTCTAAAGTCTCCAATTGACACCTAGCAGTCCTACCTCATCAGTCCATCCGTATAGCCCACAACAGGTGAGTTCATACCCCTTAATCAATGTTTTAAATGATTTTAAATGCTTTAATGGGGGGGGAATACAAGTAGAAAACGGTATGTTATTAAATCAATCTTATGTACTTTATAACTGTGTTTTCACTCAGTAGGTTTCACATACTTCAAAAGGTGACACATGAAATGGTTTTCTATCTTAAAATACCTTGATAACAAAAGTATTAGTTTTGAAATGTTTATTAAAATGACATCAAGTCACTCTTAATTATTGTTCAAAACTCTTAGATATCCGGCAAAACCATTATTTTTACCTTCTTGAGCAAAACTACACTTATATGCATATGTTCTTACATATGTATTGATGTTATAGTTTTCATCCTTCATTTAGTTTCCCACACTCTTGGGTAGCAAGGGGGTATAAACCTACTTGAACAACCAATTACCTTTCAGTTAATTATCATAGGGATAGTTAGAAGATATCAAACATTATTCCTATTAAAAGGAATCACACAAGAGTCAGTTCATTCATGAGTCTATACCAGTACATTACATGATACATGAGTACATTTACCTAGGATTACATGATACATGAGCACGTCTACATAGATACCTTTATCTGAATATGCTTACATGAATACCCTACATGAGTACTGTTACGTAGATACATTATCCTGTATTCACTTACCTGGATACTTGTACCTAGAGTTACGAGGAAGATTTATTCGTACCTTCTGTGTAAATTTTCCAGCCTATCCCTGTTCGATGGGATGTCTAGACGGGACTAACCATTCCGGAACCCAGCTGTTAGCACCAGTGGGTGATGAGCATCTACGGATGCCTACGGTTACTACTTATATTAGGAGTCGGCTACGGGACTAACCCTTCCTCCAACCTGCTGCTGCTACAGAGGACAATTGGACAATCTTCGGATGTTCATTAGGTTATACATGTCGCTTACTGTGATGGCGTGTTAGTCCTGGTATCCAGGGATAACACTTACATGGTTATATTTTTCCTATTTACTTTATTTTGTGATATATTCACATAAACGATGAGTTAGACTAATTACTGTTTGTAGTAGTCAAAAAGAAGGAAAAACTATCATTTTACTTACAAAACATTCGGGTCTTGGTAGAAGACTACATTGTCATAACAAAACATTCGGGTCTTGGTAGAAGACTACATTGTCATAACAAAACATTCGGGTCTTGGTAGAAGACTACATTGTCATACGAAAACATTCGGGTCTTGGTAGAAGACTACATTTCATACTAGTAGGAAACATTGGGATTTTCTAGGGTTTTTCATACTTATATCAACTGTTCATTTAAAGATTTACATGACATTCATAACAACATTCCAAAACAAGACAATAACACCTAAATTCTTATGAATTCACCAGCTTTAAAGTTGATACTCGCTTTCAAAATTACTTGTATTCTCAGGTCATCAGTTAGACAGGTACGATGGCCAGGTTTTGAGAAGACGGAGCACAGACAAGACTCGTCTTATTTTGATTATTCATTTTATTGTTGTACATTATGAAAGAACATACATGTATTAAAACTTTACTTTTAATGCAATGGAAGATGTTGTTGCTTGTTTACTACTTTACACTGTTATGATACTTCACATGACGTCCTCCACCCCGGAACGTTTCCGCCGTTCTTGGTTTTGGGGTGTGACAACCTCGGAGACGCTTTCTATATTTTGGGAATAAGGATAGTGAGAGAACAAAGTAAGAGACTAATAGGACTTAGTTAGAATACTTACTTAGATAAAGTACTAAAACGTTTTAGTATGGAAAACTCGAAGAAGGGAGAACTACCGATACAAAGTAATGCCAAGTTGAGTAAGACTCAAAGTTCGAGTACCGAAGCCGAGATAGCTGAGATGAGCCGAGTACCTTACGCTTCCGCAGTTGGCTCAATCATGTACGTTATGACTTGTACTCACCCTGATGTGGCCTTTGCTTTGAGCATGGTCAGTAGATATCAAGGGAACCCTGGCAGAGCTCATTGGATTGCGGTTAAGAATATCCTTAAGTACATTCGGAGGACCAAGGAATGGTTTCTAGTCCTCGGAGGGAGTGATGACTTAAAGGTGCGAGGGTATAGTGACGCCAGTTTCCAAACCGACAGGGACAACTACCGTTCGCAGTCGGGCTGGGTCTTTACCCTTAATGGAGGAGCAGTAACTTGGAAAAGTTCCAAGCAAAACTGTAGCTGATTCAACGTGCGAATCAGAGTATATTGCAGCGAGCGAAGCGTCAAAGGAGGCGATATGGTTGAAGAACTTCATTGGTGACCTTGGAGTTGTGCCTGCCATAAAGGAGCCTATGGAAATTTTCTGTGATAATGAAGGAGCGGTTGCCTTGACCAAGGAACCGAGGGATCATGGTAGATCTCGGCATATCGACAGAAAATATCACTTTATTAGACATCGAGTAGAAGAAGGACAACTCGTGGTTAAGAGGATATCATCAGAAGATAAGCCAGCAGATCCGCTTACGAAGGGACTAAGCAGGGTTAAGCACTTGCAGCATGCTAGGAGTATTGGGCTGAAGGATGATATTAGTTTAGATTAAATAGTTTGGAAACTTGTAATAGATAAATGTAATTGACATTTGATGATTAAATAAAGGAGTATTATTTAAAAGTTTTGTCTTATGTTAATTGTTTAACTATTGTTTCACTTTGCATGTTTTGACTTCCAGAATAATTGAGTTTATTAAGAATAATCAAATTATTCAAACAGTCCACAATCGTTCATGTGTTGGAAGTAGGTATGAATGAAGATTGTCATGAATTGGTGTGTAGATTGTCTAAATGGTATTAGACATAGCAAAGGTTTGCTACAACGTTCATGAGTGCTTATGAACAAGTTTTGAGCATTGGAATAAACCCGCGCTTGCTGAAATCACCTTATGGAATGTACCACAAGTGATCGCAAGACGATAATATCATATGGTCTTAAAACCTAGATATATGGTTTATTATTTACTAATTGGTTGTGAATTGATGATGCGAAACCGCATCAGTAAATTGATGTTATAAAACGCATTGGTGTGTATAGTTGATTAGTGGATAAGTAAATGCATATAAGTAGAAGTTTATCTGTTACTTTTATGCTAAGAGGGTAAAAGCGATATCACGGCTGCTCGATGATTTGATTTGACTTATGTGTCGGGCCCGGTCAGGACTGAATTGATGTGTTCAATTAAGTTCTATGTCAAATAAATCTGAGATCGAGAAAATAATTGCTAGACAATAAGTATGAAAAATGTTTCATGAGATTATCTGCACGATATCAAAACAGAGGACTGTACGATCCCTTATCTAAAGAACAAGATACTGATAAGATTAGAGTTGACAGCGTCTTTGAGAGCTACGATTGCTAATCGGATTGTGTTTGCATTTATAGTTACTAGACTTATCCAAGTGGGAGACTGTTGGATTAGTGTCTAAGGCTATAACTATATTTGGTAAGTACTTGACCCGGTTGTGCATGGTCCTTTTGGGTTGCCTTCACCATAGCAACTTGATAAGGTGATTTATATAGAGAGAAGAGATATTATTATTATTAATGTATTATAAGAATAATATGTTAAAAGAATAATAATATTATTTGATTGATATAAGTCATAAATTAATTAGGAATTAATTTGGTGACTTAAAGAGATTAATTGAATAAAGGGGCATAAACTGTCAAATGTGTGATAGTGGTGTTTTGGGCTATGAATCCTTATGGATATGGGAAGGGACGATTTTAAGGATATGGATATCTTAGAAATCGTCCAAGGCCTTATCTAGAAGGATCTTTGGATTGCTTTGAGGCTAAGTTATCCAATTAGGGTTTAAGGTGAAACCCTAGGAGCTCATAGTATAAATAGACCCTTAAGGTTGGAGAAATCGGATACTCTATGTTTGAGGAAACCCTAGAGCCGATTTCTCACCTCTCTCCCTCTCTCAAATCATCTTTTTGCTAGTATGTGTTTGTAAGCCATTAGAGGAGTGACAATTGTGACTCTAAGCTCCAAGGAAAAGAAGTTTTCAAGCAAGTAACTCAAGGAATTCTTCTAGATTTGATTTCATATGTTATGAATTGTTTGTTTACACTAGATCTATGATTCAAAGTCTTGGATACAAATCATGTTCAATTAGAGAAACCTAGATCCAAGCATTAGGGTTTGCATGTGCACATAGGAAAGTTCTTATGGCTCAAACCCATCAGGATCTAGGAGAGGCTGCTTATATTCTAGGGATAAGGATTTTGAGAGACAGGTGTAAAAGACTAGTTAGACTTAGTGTAACATCCCAAAATAATGACACAAAATTTCTGCTTTTAGATTAATAAATGGTTAATACATAACAAATCCATAAAACCAAGGTAGCCAATATTTAGCAAAATATCATTAAATAAGAGTGATTCACGGAATGCGGAAACATGTGGTGTGTAGCATCTGGTTCTTGGTAATTAACCCTTTAAACATTTGCATTTTGGCCTTGGACTCGACGAGTTGAAGGACCAACTCGCCGAGTAGAAGCGGGATTAGACGCGGGACTTAAGTGATGGACTCGGCGAGTCAGGGACCGGACTCGAGGAGTCTGTGCTGTCTGGACAAAAACCCTAATATGAGGTTTTGCACCCTATATAAACTCATTAACTCAGCCTCCCTTGTCCCTAACACTCTCCCAGAGCTGCATAATGAAACCCTAGCCGTTTGTGTGTGTGTTAAGGCCATTTTGTTGCTTTTGTGAACTTGTGAAGCTTGGAGGGAAGAAGAGAAGTGGAGTATTCGACTCGGGGCTTGTAGATCCAGAAATCTCATTCCATATTCAGCTTAATCAAGGTAAAATTCCCCTGCTATGGTATTTCATTGGATTGTTCATCTTTAGAATATGGATCTTGGGTGCATTTGGGGCTTTTCAAGCCATTTTCGGACTAAGGGGTGTTATGAGGACTTTGACTTCGGATCTGGACCATAAGAGGGGTCTCATGGCATAAAGGTGCCAACTTTAGGGCCATGAGAGCCCCATGCACATTGTAGGACACTTTATATGGATTTTTGAGCTAAAAACCTCATGCATGTGCATCAAGTTTGGAACTTTACGCATAAAGTGGACACTAGGAGGCCAGATCTATAGTTTTGGTGTGTTAGATCTCATTTAAATTGACTGCATGGATTGGTCAAGATTGGACTCGTCGAGTCCAAGGCATAAAGTCCCATATCTGTTAAGGGTCTAAAGAACTTAGTTGGGTGTTAGAAGGACTATAGAAGGTCAGAAAGGGTCACCTAATGTTCTAGACTAAGCCATTGTTCGGGATGTTCATGGGACTCGGCGAGTGCATGAGCAGACTCGGCGAGTCCAAGGCAATCTTCTTATGGATGAAGATGAACTCGGCGAGTTGTTCATACAACTCGGCGAGTCATGGACAGGACCTGTTTATCAGTTGAAGATGGACTCGACGAGTTGTTCATACAACTCGGCGAGTCGGATGAAGATTCAGTCGATGTTCATTTAGAAGGAAAACTCATCGAGTCATCACCTAACTCGACGAGTAGGGACGGGTATAAGGACATATGGAGGGATAGGGACTCGGCGAGCCAGGTTAACTAGTAGTTGACTTTGACTTTGACTTTGAGTTGGTCAGGGGTAAAATGGTCGTTTTACCCTAAGAGTAGATACCAGTTCTAACTAAGTGTTTTGTGGGAATTATAGTCGGAACACGCAACTTTGTGTGCTCGATCTCCTATTCCTTCACTTGACACTTTGTCAATGAATTAGTCTAATTTCCAAATACGAAATTTCTCATTCATCATGCAACCAAGTTGCCTGATTCCAAGTTTCTGTCCAATTGAAACTTGGGCGATGAGAAACTCTCCCTATTTGGTAAATTCTTGACTTTCCATAAATAACATAATAAGAACGAAATCCATTATTTCTAATAATAGAAACATTCAAACATCAATTTTTCATATACGCCATTGCAAGGATAAATAAATAATATAAAATCAAAATTTATTTTATTGCGGAAAAAATTGTCCTTACAATGCAATTCATTGAAAAACTATGCTAATACATCTTTCTTAGCAATCTAATTCTAACTCTAAGTAGTAGCTCAAGAATCTAATCTTCGAGAAATGCAATCAAAATCCATTCCTTCACTGTTAGATTCTGCTCACTTCTTCCCTTAAGCTTCCTTTCTTTTCTTTGATCCTACAAAACATCAATTGTAATCTTATCACATTATGTATTAAGAATATAGAATAGAAGCTTAAAAGAGTTAGTTAATGGATTTTACCTATATTAGAGCCATAAGTTTCGACTCTCCCATCTCTTAGATCTCCTAGGTAAATGGGGCTACTTCGTCTCCAATGCCCTTTCTCTTGGCAATAAAAGCAAATTGACTCTTTTGGAACATGACATGGAACTACTTCGGACGTTGCCTTTCTCTTATGATCAAACTTTTCGATCATAGCATGTCTTTTTTTGCCATTGTCTATATCCATAGAGGTCTCGAAGGCAGATTCACTAATCAACTTTTCTTTTCTATTGCGCCAAACCATTGCTGATTCGGCAACAATAAACATATAGGTGAGATCTATAAGGGTCACGTCGCGGTTCATCATATAGTACTCTCTTACGAACTCACTATATGAGTTAGGAAGTGACTGAAGAACCCAATCAACAGCCATTTCCTCACAAACAACGGATCCCAACATTCTTAACCTATCAATGTGTGACTTCATCCCTAGGACGTGTGCACACACCGACATTCCTTCTTTATGTTTACTTGCCAAAAGGGCTTGAGGTATTATTATTATTATTATTAATGTATTATAAGAATAATATGTTAAAGGAATAATAATATTATTTGATTGATATAAGTCATAAATTAATTAGGAATTAATTTGGTGACTTAAAGAGATTAATTGAATAAAGGGGCATAAACTGTCAATTGTGTGATAGTTGTGTTTTGGGCTATGAATCCTTATGGATATGGGAAGGGACGATTTTAAGGATATGGATATCTTAGAAATCGTCCAAGGCCTTATCTAGAAGGATCTTTGGATTGCTTTGAGGCTAAGTTATCCAATTAGGGTTTAAGGTGAAACCCTAGGAGCTCATAGTATAAATAGACCCTTAGGGTTGGAGAAATCGGATACTCTATGTTTGAGGAAACCCTAGAGCTGATTTCTCACCTCTTTCCCTCTCTCAAATCATCTTCTTGCTAGTAAGTTTTTGTAAGCCATTAGAGGAGTGACAATTGTGACTCTAAGCTCCAAGGAAAAGAAGTTTTCAAGCAAGTAACTCAAGGTATTCTTCTAGATCTGATTTCATATGTTATGAATTATTTGTTTACACTAGATCTATGATTCAAAGTCTTGGATACAAAGCATGTTCAATTAGAGAAACCTAGATCCAAGCATTAGGGTTTGCATGTGCATATAGGAAAGTTCTTATGGCTCAAACCCATCAGTGGTATCAGAGCTTTGATTGATTTCTATTGAATTGATGCATTAGTTGATTGCTTGTTGCTTAAAAAATTCGATTTTTGTGATTCTGCTTGATGAACTCGGCGAGTAGCTCCAACTCGGCGAGTCCATAGTGGAAACTCGGCGAGTTCGAGCGTCAGAAGGAGGTAGTTTCGAGATTTCTTGCTGTTTTACTTGAGGATACTTGCCTTAACTGTTTTGGGTCATTATAATCCGATTTTAATAAAATATATGAGTATATTGTTGACCAAACAAAAGATAAGTACCAATTAATTGAATAATAATTTCCTTATATGATAATAATTGATTATTTGAATTGAATTGGTAGATTGTCTTGCAAGTAATATTGAATAAGATCAAATTGAGATAATCTAATTAGTTGATTTATATTATTTTCTATTTGATCCTTATGTTTTGAAAAGTTTAAAACTTGTCTTCAAGTTTTGAAATTTAAGTTTTGTGATTAAAAGTTTAATTTGAATAATTTAAATTTCAAACCCTACAATTTTACAAGTTTAAAATTCAACAGTATACTAATATATTATTACAAGCTTTATATATATATATATATATATATATATATATATATATATATATATATATATAGATATATGTATGATTAAAAACGCTAGTCTTACCGTTAGTAGGCCTCATTCACGAAGCCAGTCTATAAGGTGGGTATAAGGTTGCTGCCTATAAAATGGCGCTTAATGGGTGTACACTCACACCCACCGCTTGCTTGACTGGTGGAGGGTCGTTAGCCGAACGGGTAGGATAGGGCAAACCTCTTCTCATTAATAAGTATAATGAATCTATATAAAGTAACTAAACGTGTTTCATAAAAATTCCAAATCTTAGTTACTTTAGGAAAAGTGAATTTATGCAATCCCATGAAATTACACTTTGCACCCTTGATAAGAAGTTAGTGGAGCGTGTGTGGTTAACCGGCACACTAATTGGTTCTAAGAAAAGGTGGCAAAGAGTGATTCATTGTTTGTCATAGTTCGGTGGAGCATGTGTGGTTTACCGGCACATCGAATAGGTGATTGTAACAATGAAGGCACCATGTAGATTTGCATGGTTATTCACACCCGCTTTGTGATCCTCGGCATCCCAGTCACAAACTAGAGGGGCATATCGAGATTTAAACATGCCACTGAAAGGTTCAATGAATCTCAAAGAAAACTAGGAATTATCAATACATTTAAAACTTAAGGTTATGTTTTTCATGGTGAAGAATTAGTGAATCGTCATTCACTTACCTCCAAATTATTTGCATGTTGGATCACGGCATCCCTTTTCTAATGTGTAAATAATGTTGTTGGGTCCTAGCCCTAAATTTTCATTTTGGGTGTTAATTAGGGACTTAATTCTAATCAACTTTGTTCCTTTCTATTTGTAGATGTCTAACGCAAACAACGCTGCTGCTAGCTCATTCACATTAATGAGTCTTTGCCAAAAGGTGACTTTCGACGGATCGAACTTTAGCGAGTGGATAAGATACATTCGCACGATCGCACGCTACGAGGACAAAGAGTATGTCCTCGACGAAAAGCTCGAGAAGGTCAACCCAGAAACCGCTAGTCCCGAAGAGATGGCTATCTTTGATACCCATGAACGTGATGCAACGAAGGTCCATTGCATCATGATAGCCAAAATGAACCAAGAATTCCAAAAGTCCTATGAGGACATGTATCCGTATGAAATGCATCAAGACTTAATGGAGAGGTACCACCAAAGCGCAAGGCAAGAGCACTATGAGATCATCACGAATATGATCACTGCTAAAATGGGAAGTGGAGAATCTCTTACCGTGCACTTGCAAAAGATGCAAAGATATGTTGATCGTCTTCGCAAGTTAAATGTTAACTTTGGGGAGGATTTGGCCATCGACATTGTTCTTCACTCCTTGCCCTCATGCTACAACCAATTTAGGATGACCTACCACATGAACAAGGAAGAGGTAACCCTAAGCAAACTCCAAGGGCTCCTAAGGACTGCTGAGAGCAACCTAAAGGACAAGTCTGTTGCACCTACTCCCAATCCATCTGTTGCTCCTGTTTTGGCTATAGGGCAGGGAAGGGGTAAGAAGAGGAAGGCTCCGTCAAACAGCCACCACAAGGGAAAGTCCCAAGATGGTTCCTCTTCTATTGAGACCAAGGTTGATCCTGCTAAGCCCAACCCTAACCCAAAGGAGGCAGAGTGCCATCATTGCCACAAAATAGGGCATTGGAAGAGAAGCTGCCCGAAATGTCTGCAAGCCATCAAGGATGGAAAGATCAAGCCATCATTTGTAGGTATATACATAATTAAATCTAATGATTCATCTCATGCTATTTCTTGGGTTCTTGATACATGATGTGGTTACCACATTTGTTCTGATTTGCAGGGACTAGGAAGAAATAGGGATGTGGAGCTTGGAAGAATACATCTAATCATGGGAAATAGAAGATCGTCACCTGTCACCAAGATTGGAGTGTATTCTTTAGTGCTTAGTAATGGATTAGGTTTAGATTTAAATAATTGTTGCTACTTGCCAGATATGACAAGAAGCATCATTTCATTTCATGGTTTATTTAGACAAGGATTTAGATATTCGTTTAATAATGAGAATGGTTGTATTTATGCTTATCTAAATGGTGTTTTATACTTTGAAGCAATGCCTTGTAATGGAATTTATGAAACTGTTATGGTTATAGATAACCTAGGAAATAATGTATTGTGTATGAATTCTTCCAATGGTATGGATAAAACATCTTTGTGGCATTGTCGTCTTGGACATGTCAACAAGAAGCGCATAGCCCAACTCCAAAAGGATGGAGTGTTGGAGTCATTCGACCTTAGGTAAGATGACACGTGTGAATCTTGTTTACCTGGAAAGATGACCAAGTCACCCTTCACTGGCACTTGTGAGAGGGGTGAGGGTTTATTGGATCTCATACATACCGATGTATGTGGGCCCTTTAGATCCACCACAAAGGATGGGAACCGCTTCTACGTGACTTTCACCGATGATTATAGTACATATGGGTATATTTACTTAATCAAGCACAAGTCGGAAACGTTTGAAAAGTTCAAAGAGTTCAAAAATGAAGTGGAGAATCAATTGGGTAGGAAAATCAAGATGCTTCGATCCGATCGAGGAGGAGAGTACCTAAGTCCTGAATTCCACGACTATCTCAAGGAATGCAGAATAGTTTCGCAATTGACGCCACCAAGGACACCGCAGTTGAATGGTGTGGCAGAAAGGCGTAATCGAACCTTATTAGACATGGTCCGTTCTATGATGAGTCGTGCTTCACTACCTATCTCATTCTGAAGGTATGCCTTAGAGACTGCCGCCCCTATCCTTAACCGAGTCCCTACAAAGAAGGTTGCCAAAACACCTCACAATATGTGGACAGGGAAAGCTCCCTCGTTGGCACATATCAAGGTTTGGGGCTGTGAGGTTTTCGTAAGACGAGAGACTCACGACAAGCTCGAACCTCGTAGTGAGCGATGTATTTTCATCGGCTACCCGCAGAGATCCTTTGGATATCTCTTCTATAGACCGAGTGACAATGTTGTCTTCGTTGCGAGGAGAGTGGTTTTCCGAGAGCGAGAACTCATAAGCCAAGGAGACAGTGGTAGAAAGATCGATCTTGAAGAGATTCAAGATTCGAGTGATGAAGGAACCTTTACCGTTGGCGCTCAACCCGAGGAGGAAACTCCGGTTGAACCAATTGACGAGTCCTTACCTCTTAGAGGTTCTGAAAGAGTTAGAGTTCAACCCCAGTTTTCTGGTTTTCATATTACTACCGAAGGGGACACGTATATTAGTGATGGTACACTAATAAATCTAGATGAACCTAATAGCTATAAGAAAGCCATGGCAGGCCCAGAGTCTGCAAAATGGAAAGAGGCAATGGACAACGAGATTCAGTCCATGTATGACAACCAAGTTTGGAATTTGGTTGACAATGTGCCTGGATGTAAGACGGTTGGGTGCAAATGGATCTTCAAGAAGAAGACCGACGTGGATGGGAATGTGCACACGTATAAGGCACGACTGGCGGCGAAGGGCTTCACTCAAACTCCCGGAGTTGACTATGATGAGACATTCTCACCAGTTGCAAAGATAAAATCTATTAGGGTGATGCTAGCCATTGCTGCATTTCATGATTATGAGATATGGCAAATGGATGTCAAGACCGCTTTCCTTAATGAGAAGTTGGCTGAGGATGTTTACATGGCTCAGCCAGAGGATTTTGTCGATGCCAAGCATCCCAATAGAGTGTGCAAGCTTGAAAAGTCCATTTATGGACTTAAGCAAGCATCTCGCAGATGGAATCTTTGCTTTGATGAGAAAGTCAAAGAGTTTGGATTTGTACGAAGCGAAGATGAATCATGTGTATATGTCAAAGCCAATGGGAGTTTAGTTAGCTTCCTCGTTTTGTATGTCGATGACATACTGCTCATGGAAACAACATCCTGACTTTGCAGGAAGTTAAGTCCTGGCTCGGGAAGTGTTTCGCTATGAAGGACCTCCGTGACAACCCAAAATTTCCATTCTGAACAAACCATATCAAGCCAATAGAAGTTAGAACAGTTACAGAGAACTTCCAGACTTTGGGAATAAGTTGAGTATTTCGGGTTTAACACTTCAGGAAATATCAGGAGAGTGGATGCACTAGGGTTTTGTGCAACACTGTTATCCCAATACTCTAGGATATTATAGTTCATTCCGGGAATAAAATATTTTCTGCCAAAAATCTCAGGACTATAAATAGAAAACTGAACCATATTTATTCATTTGTTACATTTCCAACTAGAGAAAAGCCATTTTCTCTCTCACGGATCTTCGGGTTTTTATCCCAAATCATTAGTACTTCGATCTAGTTACATTATATAGCTTAGATTGTGTTATATAACAATCGGACCAAAACCCCAAGATTTGGGAGTTTACCGCCCAAGAACACTTGGAGAGTAAACTCCATTTTAAGGGCCAAAAGTGTCCCGATGACCCTCAAAGCCTTAGAACTCAAACTAGAAGCTTTCATTACAATTTTTAGTCCAAAAAATCAATTAGAAACAAGCATGAAAGTGAGTTCACGGCCAAGGAAGTTCTTGGGCCGTGAACTCCATGTTTAAGTGCCTTAATGCCTTAAAAACCTTCCGTAAGCCAAGAGACTAATCTAGACATGTACCCTAAAGTGTTTATAACCTAGAAAACATTAGGAATCACAAGGATAAAGGAGTTTACGGCCAAGACAAGTTCTTGGGCCGTAAACCCCTATAGATGGGACAAATGGCATCTTAACTCCTTCCTTATGCCTAGAACCCAACATAGCTCATATCCTTGAAGTGTTAGGAACCTTAAAACATCAAATGGTACTCCTTACCATGAGTTTACAGCCGTAAACTCATGGGGGAGTGGTCCCAAGGCCGTGAACTCCTAAATGGAGTTAAAAAGAGGCCCAAACACTTGTTTAAGCCTAGAAGCAATTCACCACATGAGTTTTAGAAATGTTAGGCTTCATTTAGGGACTTTATTGAGAGTTTACGGCCAGGAGTTTACTCCCCTGGGCCATACATATGGTCATTTGGCCATAAACTTCCATTAGAGGTCTTGCACTCCTTTGTTGCAACCCATTAGCCTCCTGGCACTTGACCAAAAGTGTTTTCCTCGTATTAGGATGTTTATACATGTTTAATTAGTGTAATAATCACTAATTTTTTATATAAATATGTCTTCATATGTAATTAGGACCATTGTGTGTGTCTAAAGTCTCCAATTGACACCTAGCAGTCCTACCTCATCAGTCCATCCGTATAGCCCACAACAGGTGAGTTCATACCCCTTAATCAATGTTTTAAATGATTTTAAATGCTTTAATGGGGGGGAATACAAGTAGAAAACGGTATGTTATTAAATCAATCTTATGTACTTTATAACTGTGTTTTCACTCAGTAGGTTTCACATACTTCAAAAGGTGACACATGAAATGGTTTTCTATCTTAAAATACCTTGATAACAAAAGTATTAGTTTTGAAATGTTTATTAAAATGACATCAAGTCACTCTTAATTATTGTTCAAAACTCTTAGATATCTGGCAAAACCATTATTTTTACCTTCTTGAGCAAAACTACACTTATATGCATATGTTCTTACATATGTATTGATGTTATAGTTTTCATCCTTCATTTAGTTTCCCACACTCTTGGGTAGCAAGGGGGTATAAACCTACTTGAACAACCAATTACCTTTCAGTTAATTATCATAGGGATAGTTAGAAGATATCAAACATTATTCCTATTAAAAGGAATCACACAAGAGTCAGTTCATTCATGAGTCTATACCAGTACATTACATGATACATGAGTACATTTACCTAGGATTACATGATACATGAGCACGTCTACATAGATACCTTTATCTGAATATGCTTACATGAATACCCTACATGAGTACTGTTACGTAGATACATTATCCTGTATTCACTTACCTGGATACTTGTACCTAGAGTTACGAGGAAGATTTATTCGTACCTTCTGTGTAAATTTTCCAACCTATCCCTGTTCGATGGGATGTCTAGACGGGACTAACCATTCCGGAACCCAGCTGTTAGCACCAGTGGGTGATGAGCATCTACGGATGCCTACGGTTACTACTTATATTAGGAGTCGGCTACGGGACTAACCCTTCCTCCAACCTGCTGCTGCTACAGAGGACAATTGGACAATCTTCGGATGTTCATTAGGTTATACATGTCGCTTACTGTGATGGCGTGTTAGTCCTGGTATCCAGGGATAACACTTACATGGTTATATTTTTCCTATTTACTTTATTTTGTGATATATTCACATAAACGATGAGTTAGACTAATTACTGTTTGTAGTAGTCAAAAAGAAGGAAAAACTATCATTTTACTTACAAAACATTCGGGTCTTGGTAGAAGACTACATTGTCATAACAAAACATTCGGGTCTTGGTAGAAGACTACATTGTCATAACAAAACATTCGGGTCTTGGTAGAAGACTACATTGTCATACGAAAACATTCGGGTCTTGGTAGAAGACTACATTTCATACTAGTAGGAAACATTGGGATTTTCTAGGGTTTTTCATACTTATATCAACTGTTCATTTAAAGATTTACATGACATTCATAACAACATTCCAAAACAAGACAATAACACCTAAATTCTTATGAATTCACCAGCTTTAAAGTTGATACTCGCTTTCAAAATTACTTGTATTCTCAGGTCATCAGTTAGACAGGTACGATGGCCAGGTTTTGAGAAGACGGAGCACAGACAAGACTCGTCTTATTTTGATTATTCATTTTATTGTTGTACATTATGAAAGAACATACATGTATTAAAACTTTACTTTTAATGCAATGGAAGATGTTGTTGCTTGTTTACTACTTTACACTGTTATGATACTTCACATGACGTCCTCCACCCCGGAACGTTTCCGCCGTTCTTGGTTTTGGGGTGTGACAACCTCGGAGACGCTTTCTATATTTTGGGAATAAGGATAGTGAGAGAACAAAGTAAGAGACTAATAGGACTTAGTTAGAATACTTACTTAGATAAAGTACTAAAACGTTTTAGTATGGAAAACTCGAAGAAGGGAGAACTACCGATACAAAGTAATGCCAAGTTGAGTAAGACTCAAAGTTCGAGTACCGAAGCCGAGATAGCTGAGATGAGCCGAGTACCTTACGCTTCCGCAGTTGGCTCAATCATGTACGTTATGACTTGTACTCACCCTGATGTGGCCTTTGCTTTGAGCATGGTCAGTAGATATCAAGGGAACCCTGGCAGAGCTCATTGGATTGCGGTTAAGAATATCCTTAAGTACATTCGGAGGACCAAGGAATGGTTTCTAGTCCTCGGAGGGAGTGATGACTTAAAGGTGCGAGGGTATAGTGACGCCAGTTTCCAAACCGACAGGGACAACTACCGTTCGCAGTCGGGCTGGGTCTTTACCCTTAATGGAGGAGCAGTAACTTGGAAAAGTTCCAAGCAAAACTGTAGCTGATTCAACGTGCGAATCAGAGTATATTGCAGCGAGCGAAGCGTCAAAGGAGGCGATATGGTTGAAGAACTTCATTGGTGACCTTGGAGTTGTGCCTGCCATAAAGGAGCCTATGGAAATTTTCTGTGATAATGAAGGAGCGGTTGCCTTGACCAAGGAACCGAGGGATCATGGTAGATCTCGGCATATCGACAGAAAATATCACTTTATTAGACATCGAGTAGAAGAAGGACAACTCGTGGTTAAGAGGATATCATCAGAAGATAAGCCAGCAGATCCGCTTACGAAGGGACTAAGCAGGGTTAAGCACTTGCAGCATGCTAGGAGTATTGGGCTGAAGGATGATATTAGTTTAGATTAAATAGTTTGGAAACTTGTAATAGATAAATGTAATTGACATTTGATGATTAAATAAAGGAGTATTATTTAAAAGTTTTGTCTTATGTTAATTGTTTAACTATTGTTTCACTTTGCATGTTTTGACTTCCAGAATAATTGAGTTTATTAAGAATAATCAAATTATTCAAACAGTCCACAATCGTTCATGTGTTGGAAGTAGGTATGAATGAAGATTGTCATGAATTGGTGTGTAGATTGTCTAAATGGTATTAGACATAGCAAAGGTTTGCTACAACGTTCATGAGTGCTTATGAACAAGTTTTGAGCATTGGAATAAACCCGCGCTTGCTGAAATCACCTTATGGAATGTACCACAAGTGATCGCAAGACGATAATATCATATGGTCTTAAAACCTAGATATATGGTTTATTATTTACTAATTGGTTGTGCATTGATGATGCGAAACCGCATCAGTAAATTGATGTTATAAAACGCATTGGTGTGTATAGTTGATTAGTGGATAAGTAAATGCATATAAGTAGAAGTTTATCTGTTACTTTTATGCTAAGAGGGTAAAAGCGATATCACGGCTGCTCGATGATTTGATTTGACTTATGTGTCGGGCCCGGTCAGGACTGAATTGATGTGTTCAATTAAGTTCTATGTCAAATAAATCTGAGATCGAGAAAATAATTGCTAGACAATAAGTATGAAAAATGTTTCATGAGATTATCTGCACGATATCAAAACAGAGGACTGTACGATCCCTTATCTAAAGAACAAGATACTGATAAGATTAGAGTTGACAGCGTCTTTGAGAGCTACGATTGCTAATCGGATTGTGTTTGCATTTATAGTTACTAGACTTATCCAAGTGGGAGACTGTTGGATTAGTGTCTAAGGCTATAACTATATTTGGTAAGTACTTGACCCGGTTGTGCATGGTCCTTTTGGGTTGCCTTCACCATAGCAACTTGATAAGGTGATTTATATAGAGAGAAGAGATATTATTATTATTAATGTATTATAAGAATAATATGTTAAAAGAATAATAATATTATTTGATTGATATAAGTCATAAATTAATTAGGAATTAATTTGGTGACTTAAAGAGATTAATTGAATAAAGGGGCATAAACTGTCAAATGTGTGATAGTGGTGTTTTGGGCTATGAATCCTTATGGATATGGGAAGGGACGATTTTAAGGATATGGATATCTTAGAAATCGTCCAAGGCCTTATCTAGAAGGATCTTTGGATTGCTTTGAGGCTAAGTTATCCAATTAGGGTTTAAGGTGAAACCCTAGGAGCTCATAGTATAAATAGACCCTTAAGGTTGGAGAAATCGGATACTCTATGTTTGAGGAAACCCTAGAGCCGATTTCTCACCTCTCTCCCTCTCTCAAATCATCTTTTTGCTAGTATGTGTTTGTAAGCCATTAGAGGAGTGACAATTGTGACTCTAAGCTCCAAGGAAAAGAAGTTTTCAAGCAAGTAACTCAAGGAATTCTTCTAGATTTGATTTCATATGTTATGAATTGTTTGTTTACACTAGATCTATGATTCAAAGTCTTGGATACAAATCATGTTCAATTAGAGAAACCTAGATCCAAGCATTAGGGTTTGCATGTGCACATAGGAAAGTTCTTATGGCTCAAACCCATCAGGATCTAGGAGAGGCTGCTTATATTCTAGGGATAAGGATTTTGAGAGACAGGTGTAAAAGACTAGTTAGACTTAGTGTAACATCCCAAAATAATGACACAAAATTTCTGCTTTTAGATTAATAAATGGTTAATACATAACAAATCCATAAAACCAAGGTAGCCAATATTTAGCAAAATATCATTAAATCAGAGTGATTCACGGAATGCGGAAACATGTGGTGTGTAGCATCTGGTTCTTGGTAATTAACCCTTTAAACATTTGCATTTTGGCCTTGGACTCGACGAGTTGAAGGACCAACTCGCCGAGTAGAAGCGGGATTAGACGCGGGACTTAAGTGATGGACTCGGCGAGTCAGGGACCGGACTCGAGGAGTCTGTGCTGTCTGGACAAAAACCCTAATATGAGGTTTTGCACCCTATATAAACTCATTAACTCAGCCTCCCTTGTCCCTAACACTCTCCCAGAGCTGCATAATGAAACCCTAGCCGTTTGTGTGTGTGTTAAGGCCATTTTGTTGCTTTTGTGAACTTGTGAAGCTTGGAGGGAAGAAGAGAAGTGGAGTATTCGACTCGGGGCTTGTAGATCCAGAAATCTCATTCCATATTCAGCTTAATCAAGGTAAAATTCCCCTGCTATGGTATTTCTTTGGATTGTTCATCTTTAGAATATGGATCTTGGGTGCATTTGGGGCTTTTCAAGCCATTTTCGGACTAAGGGGTGTTATGAGGACTTTGACTTCGGATCTGGACCATAAGAGGGGTCTCATGGCATAAAGGTGCCAACTTTAGGGCCATGAGAGCCCCATGCACATTGTAGGACACTTTATATGGATTTTTGAGCTAAAAACCTCATGCATGTGCATCAAGTTTGGAACTTTACGCATAAAGTGGACACTAGGAGGCCAGATCTATAGTTTTGGTGTGTTAGATCTCATTTAAATTGACTGCATGGATTGGTCAAGATTGGACTCGTCGAGTCCAAGGCATAAAGTCCCATATCTGTTAAGGGTCTAAAGAACTTAGTTGGGTGTTAGAAGGACTATAGAAGGTCAGAAAGGGTCACCTAATGTTCTAGACTAAGCCATTGTTCGGGATGTTCATGGGACTCGGCGAGTGCATGAGCAGACTCGGCGAGTCCAAGGCAATCTTCTTATGGATGAAGATGAACTCGGCGAGTTGTTCATACAACTCGGCGAGTCATGGACAGGACCTGTTTATCAGTTGAAGATGGACTCGACGAGTTGTTCATACAACTCGGCGAGTCGGATGAAGATTCAGTCGATGTTCATTTAGAAGGAAAACTCATCGAGTCATCACCTAACTCGACGAGTAGGGACGGGTATAAGGACATATGGAGGGATAGGGACTCGGCGAGCCAGGTTAACTAGTAGTTGACTTTGACTTTGACTTTGAGTTGGTCAGGGGTAAAATGGTCGTTTTACCCTAAGAGTAGATACCAGTTCTAACTAAGTGTTTTGTGGGAATTATAGTCGGAACACGCAACTTTGTGTGCTCGATCTCCTATTCCTTCACTTGACACTTTGTCAATGAATTAGTCTAATTTCCAAATACGAAATTTCTCATTCATCATGCAACCAAGTTGCCTGATTCCAAGTTTCTGTCCAATTGAAACTTGGGCGATGAGAAACTCTCCCTATTTGGTAAATTCTTGACTTTCCATAAATAACATAATAAGAACGAAATCCATTATTTCTAATAATAGAAACATTCAAACATCAATTTTTCATATACGCCATTGCAAGGATAAATAAATAATATAAAATCAAAATTTATTTTATTGCGGAAAAAATTGTCCTTACAATGCAATTCATTGAAAAACTATGCTAATACATCTTTCTTAGCAATCTAATTCTAACTCTAAGTAGTAGCTCAAGAATCTAATCTTCGAGAAATGCAATCAAAATCCATTCCTTCACTGTTAGATTCTGCTCACTTCTTCCCTTAAGCTTCCTTTCTTTTCTTTGATCCTACAAAACATCAATTGTAATCTTATCACATTATGTATTAAGAATATAGAATAGAAGCTTAAAAGAGTTAGTTAATGGATTTTACCTATATTAGAGCCATAAGTTTCGACTCTCCCATCTCTTAGATCTCCTAGGTAAATGGGGCTACTTCGTCTCCAATGCCCTTTCTCTTGGCAATAAAAGCAAATTGACTCTTTTGGAACATGACATGGAACTACTTCGGACGTTGCCTTTCTCTTATGATCAAACTTTTCGATCATAGCATGTCTTTTTTTGCCATTGTCTATATCCATAGAGGTCTCGAAGGCAGATTCACTAATCAACTTTTCTTTTCTATTGCGTCAAACCATTGCTGATTCGGCAACAATAAACATATAGGTGAGATCTATAAGGGTCACGTCGCGGTTCATCATATAGTACTCTCTTACGAACTCACTATATGAGTTAGGAAGTGACTGAAGAACCCAATCAACAGCCATTTCCTCACAAACAACGGATCCCAACATTCTTAACCTATCAATGTGTGACTTCATCCCTAGGACGTGTGCACACACCGACATTCCTTCTTTATGTTTACTTGCCAAAAGGGCTTGAGGTATTATTATTATTATTATTAATGTATTATAAGAATAATATGTTAAAGGAAACATCTAGCATTCTAACATAAAATCATGGTCCGAAATCGGTGCCTTCGACCCTCTAAACCTAGTGAGGAGACTCACCACGCACCGCCGAAACACACAGATGATCCCTGGCTATTGGCTGACAGATTCCCGAACTATCATTATCAAAACAACATCCAATTACCAATTGGGTTCCAAACCATACACATAAATCCATACCTGGGGTAAAAATACCATTTTACCCCTAACCTAGCTTGGTCCAAGACCAAGGCCCAAAATCAATAATCCAAGAGGCCTAAATACCAAGAACCACTCATGGCCCAATTTTCCAAATTAGGCCCAAAACCCTTACATGGGGCTTACCCTAAACCCCAACAAAAATTCCTAGTCCAAGATACTCATCCTCAGATGGCCCATTAAGAAACCAAACATCCAAGCCCAATAAGGAAGCCCAACACGAAGCCCAAAAGGCCAAAACCCTACTGACTGAGTATGCGGGACGTACTCAGTTGTACACTAAGCGTACATGCAATCAAGCTTGTATGTTGTGCGTACATACTTGTACGCCCAACGTACTCCTTCTTTAAGCCATATATGACATTAAGCTTTTAATGCTTAAGTCCAGAATTCCAAACCACAGATCTAAATCATAAACAACGTCTAGAACCATAAAGTCGCTAACTTGGTGACTTTGCATGACCCAAACGAACCCAATCTCGAAATATAACCTTCTACTTCCATTAAATGAGCTTAAACTCAAGCATCGGGGATTCTAAGCCCTAAAGGTGCCAACTTTATGAATCTAGGACCATAGAAAAACCAAGAGTGGCAACTCTAAGCTCCAGGAATGGTATCAACCACTAAATCTCATCCATGGGACCAAAAATGAACCAAAAACTCATACATGCTATAACTAAGATAACAATGAACAAGGTTCAAGCTTTTTACCTCAAACATGCTGGAAATGAAGCACATAATCCAAATCCATAAGCTCATCCTTGATTCACAACCTTGCATCAAACTCCATCTTCTTGGAAATTACCCAAAAACACCAAAATGCACAACATGAGCTCAAAATTACAACCATAGAGACTTAGAGATGATTTCTAGGATTTTGGGAACTTGGAGGCTGGTATAAGGACCAACCAAAAAGACTTAATGAGATTATACAGGGTACATCATCAAAATTAGGGTTTTCATTAAGATACACGTACGCCCTGTGTACGTGCCCGAAGGCATGATCCTGCTTCGCATATGTACGCCCTGCATACACCATTATATGCCTTGCGTAACGGATTTAGAACTAGTATGCCATGCGTACATATATGTACGCCCCGCGTACTGCTTATCCCCTTAACCCTAATATACTCTGAATGTCATAACTTCTTTGTTACAAACCCGATTCCAACGATCCTTATACCCATGAAAAGGTAACAATAAGCTATACACTTTAATAAACTCATACTTTCCTTACCATTTCCCAAACATTATTCAATTTCCATGAAAGCCTAAGCTGAAAAATTACCAAAATACCTTTTGACTCCAAAACGCAAACTGAATACCCAGATCATCCAATATACATCATTCACCTCCAAATGAGCCCAAAACTAACTTCTTCAAGGATCTTAAGCCCGCTAATACCCAATCGTTGATCACCACCCCGAAATGGAAACAATCTAAAGTAGGGTGTTACACTTAGACAAAGTACATACTTGGAAAAGGTGCTAAAATATTTTAGCAGGGAGAATTCCAAGAAAGGAGAACTACCTATACAAAGTAATACCAAACTGAGTAAGACTCAGAGCCCGAGTACTGATGTAGAGATAGTAGAAATGAGTAGAGTTCCATATACTTCTATCGTTGGATCTATCATGTATGTTATGACATGTATTCGTCCTGATGTGGATTTTTCTTTGAGTATGGCCAATTGTTATCAGGGAAATCCAGGTAGAGCGTATTGGATAGTAGCTAAGAATATTCTCAACTATTTGCGAAGAAATAAGGATTGGGTCCTTGTGCTTGGTGGCAATGATACATTAAGAGTAACCGGGTATAGTGATGCCAGTTTTCAAACAGACAGAGACAACTTCTGTTCTCAATCTAGCTAGGTGTTTACCCTAAATGGAGGAGTGGTAACCTGGAAAAGTTCCAAACATGATACAATGGCTGATTGTACCTATGAATCAGAGTACATAGCAACGAGCGTGGCATCAAAGGAGGCGATTTGGTTGAAAAACTTCATCAGAGACCTTGGAGTTGTTCCAACCATCAAGGAGCCAATGGAAATTTTATGTGATAATAAAGGAGCAGTTGCCTAGACTAAGGAACCAAGAGATCATGGCAGATCAAGACATATTGACCGAAAATACCATTTCATCTGGCATAGAGTAGACGAAGGTAAACTCGTTGTAAATAAGGTGTCATCTGAAGAGAATCCTACAAATCCTCTTACAAAGGGTCTGAGTAAGGTCAAGCACATTCAGCATGCTAGGAGCATCAGTCTGAAATATGATATTAGTTTTAGTGGTTAGATTGTTATTTTGAAACTTGCAACAAGTAAATGTAATTGACTTTTGGTGATTAAATAATAGAGAAATATTTATGAGTTTATTTACTACCGTCTGTCAATTGTTTATTATTGTGTTTTGGTTTTGCATGTTTTACTTCCCAAATAATTTGATTATTCAAAACTCCACAGCCGATCATACTTTTGGAAGTAAGTAGTGAATTAAGACCGTCATGAATTGAAGTGTAGATTGTCTAAAGAGTTTTAGACATAACAATGGTCTGTTGCAGTATTCACGAGTACATAGAAATGGAGATTTAAGTAATGGATTAACCCACACTCAGAGAATCACTTCATGGAATTTATCACGAGTAATTCTGAGACGATAATATCTTATAATCTTGAAAAGGAGATATATGAGTTATGGTTTACAAATCAGTTGTGCGTTGATGATATATAACGCATTAGTAACTTGATGTTATAAAATGTATTGTTGTGCGTGATTTGATAAGTAAATGGTGAAAGCATATAAGTCAAAGTTTATCTATTCGTTTTTCCTTTACGGTAAAAGCGATATCTTTGGGCCCTTCGGTGATTTGGTGTTGACTTATAATGTCGGGCCCAATGGTGACTAAATTGATGTGTTTGATTAGAAGTTCTATGTCATTACAAATCAATAATAGGGAAACAAAGTACTGGACAATGAGATTGATTATGTTCCATGTCTCATGTCCAAATGATATCTTGCAGAACGAAGGATTATATAATCACTTATCTTAGGACACGTAACTGACTAGGTCAGAGTTCGACAATAGCTTTTGGTAGCTACAAATTGCTGATCAATTTGGAAGTTATATTGGCAGTTACAGCTATAGACTTATCCAAGTAGAGACTGTTGGATTAGCTGTCTAAACGCATAACTATAATTGGTATAAACTTGAATTGTTGGTAGCATAGTCCTTTTAGGTTTCCCTCAAACCTAGCAATTGGACAAGATTATTTTGGAGAGAGAGAGAATGATTTATTATTTGATTAATAAATTGAAATAAATAATTTGTTAATATATTATGTAAATATTATATTAATTAGAAATAGTAATATTTAATTAATATTTAATCAGAAATTCATTGGAATTAATTTGGTGATTAAAATTAATTAACTGAAAGTGAAGGGACTAAAGTATAATTGTTCAATAGTTGAGCAAGAGGCATTCTAGACCCTCCATGAGGCTATGGACGGTTTTAAGGAGCCTTAGGGTTTCTAGAATTATCCTTGGTGGATAATTAGGAAGCTAGATATTACCCGGTTCAAGATAATATTATTATATTGGGTTTGGGCTTATCTAGGGTTTCCTAACTGCACTATAAATAGGCCCCTAGGGTTATGAATTTCTACACTCCTAACCCTAGAAGAGATTTGGCCGAAAATCACCTCCTCCCTCCCCATAATCCTTAGTTGCTAGTCTTGGGTGTGAACCATCATAAGCACGATGCTTGTGGTGCTAGTTACCACAAGATTTGAAGAAGGATTCAAGGTTGTTTGCAATAACAATATTTATTTCTGATTGTATTGAATTTGATTTTCATAAGAAAAGTTTTGTAGGATGATAGGTAATAGTATGTTTCCTATATGTGAAAGGCATAGATCCTCAATAAGTTGCATGTGCCCTAATAATTTGAATTGTTTGAATGTTTTCCGCTTAATGCATAGAAATTTTGTAACCTACGTTTTCCATCAATAATGTCATGCAAATATAAGCCTTCGGCCTGAATGGACCACCACGCAGGGCCTACAACCTATCTAGACCGCTCTCCGGGCCTTAGGCATGACTGGACCGTCCCGCAGGCCTTTAGTCTATCCAACCGCCTCGGGTATCTTGGCCTTCAACTCAAAGCATGACCGCCTCAACCCAACAAACGATAACATGTCCACATATATAATAACAATAAATGACCAACAACAGAGGTAATCATATAGATCTACCAATCGAATGCATTCTCAGTGAACACAGGTAATCATACAGATCTACTGATTTAACATATACTCAATATAACATTAATCCAATATACCATGATACAAATCCAGTGGGCTGGCCTTAGTTCCTTCAACCCACAAGTATAGTGAGGAAAACTCACCTCATAATCTGAAATGATAGAAGAAAAGAACGTTGCTCCAAATTCCAACTCTATAGGTCACCTATACAGCAAACAATGACCTAGTCTCAAACTACTGCTCAAAATGCCCACCCCTAGGTCAAATTTGGTCAAAATCACGGTCAAGGTCAAGGTCAAAAAGTCAAAGATCCCTTTAGGGCTGCGTACGCCCAACGTAATCCCCTCTATGCCCAGTATAGAGGGTGTTGTAACAATCCACATGCTCGAACCCTGGTACGTCGTACGCGCAACGTACCTCTAGGTACGTCTAACATACCAGAGCTGAATCTCAACTTTTCCATTAAGTTCTTATATCGTTAAGTCAAAGCACCAAACTTTAGATCCAGATATCAAGGGACATCTTAATGGATAAAGTCTTTAACTTTATCCATTTTCATGCGTACAAAAGAGTAAAAACTCAAACCCTTGGTCTAAAAGTCACCTAAAACTCCCAAACTCTTGTATGGCTTAATGGGAATGTCCCAACTCTCATTTTTATGAATCTTGAAGCTCAAAACTACATTTCAAGGACCTGGAGTAGCTCATACTCCATTAGACTAAATTATGAGACCAAAAATGCATACAACTTCTAGGCTAACAAGATCTAAGCAAATAACACATCAAGATCCAATCTTTATATATACCTCCAAATGATGCTTGAGGGAAAGATACTTTTGGATCCAAGATGCATTGAGCTTCTAAAATGACTTCAAGATCACCAAAATCACACTTTTCAAGCTCAAAATGCACACACAAAGGATTAGGGTTTACTAGGGACGATTTGGGAGATGTAGGCTTATGAGGAACAATGTCTTGAGGAGTTAATGATGTTTAAATTGGGCTCAAACCCTAAAAATTAGGATTTGGGTTTTTTCTACGTACCAGAGGGTACGCCTAGCGTACGCACAAGACACACTTTTCTTACTTATGGAGCCATGGGACCATTTTTGCAATTAAATTTCATACTTAGGGTCAAAAATATAAATTGCTTGAATAATGGATGTTACACAAATATTCACCATTTTCTTCCAATTTAAGGCCCATCTTCTTAAATCCTTCAAATATTAACAAGCCCAAGAGTTGTATCATCTTCATTAGTCTTCTAGCCCAAGATTCTTCATCCCCCTCCACTTACTTTTCACACGTCCCGAACATTCCCGCTCCGCTGGTCTCCTTAAAATATGCAATTATACTCACGAAACTAGAAAGTAGCCGAAATAGTCATAAAAGAAAATATGCATGAAGATTAACTAAATTATGAATGAAATATGATAAAATAAATTATAAAGATAAGTAAATAAAATGAAACTATCAGTGCGTCACACCTTTTTACGCGTGGCGTCGCCAGGGAAGGGCAAAAATTCATAACTTATTCATACAAAATCCGTTTTTGAGGTTCTTTATATCCATACATAACTATTGACAACATCTACAACTCTTGTTTAGACTCCGTCGGCTAGTTCTCATTTTATTTTTAAAGTTATATTTTTAACAGTCGTAGATTATTAAAGTCCATATAAAAATCATAACTCTCCCATACAACATCCATTCTCAACCGTCTTTATATCAACATACTCCTATTAACAATATATATGACTCTCATTTGGATTGTTTCGGCTAATAATCAACTGATCTAAAATTCGATTTCTGTGCTAATACTATTACACTGAAATATTAGAAAAATCATAATTTCCTCTTATGAAGTCAGATTTAGGCGTTCTCTATGCACACTCTCGGTTTTACGATTATTACGACTTTCGTTTAGATCACTAGGCTAACAAGCGATACATCTCCAATTCACTATTTACGACACTGGTTGTCATATCGGGTTTAAACGTGAAACTTCAAATGAACATAACTTCTTCATACGATGTTGGATTTAAGCATTCCTTATATCCCTGACATCCTCATCACGACTACTTTGAATTTTATCAAGGCTATTTATCCTAATTAAAATTTTATTTTAATATTTGATTTAACCCAATTTATTAAGTTTTCACCTAATATTATATCACATAATATAAACACATAAATCATATAGATTCAAACAGTTTATTATTTTATTTCTTCATGTAAAGATTAAAATTGTTGACCAATATCAATTTGTAACACTCGATAATTTGGTATGTTTCTTTTAGCCCCTTAATACAAAAATCATCTCATTTGAGTCCTTATCTAGTACATGGGGTGTACTCTGAGTACGCTTAGCATACTAGCCCATTTCCAGATCGTGGGTTCGCCTACGTACGTGGGGCATACGTATGAGTAGGCATGGCGTATGTGGTGCAGGGGCAAACCCTAATTTTTAGGGTTTGCACCCTTTATAAACAACTTATAACACCTTTGGCATTTTATTGATCAACCTCCATCACCCGATGCCTAATACTGAAACCTTAAGTGTATTTGGTGAGATTTGAGCTTGAAAGTGAGTTTGTTGGTGTTTGTGGTGAAGAAAAAGAAGAGGAACACATGGAGGTTGCTTGGGAGTAGCTTGATCTTGTAGATCTAGAGTTATCTTCACCTTAGCAAGCCTTTTGAGGTAAAAAGCTCTCATTTGATGGTCCTTTATGCTAGATCCATTTTATAATGTTATTTATGCATTTTGGGTCATTTAAGTCATATATGAAGTTCTGGTATACTCCAGAAGCTATGGATGTTAGATCTTTGCTCATTTGAGGTCCCTTGTCCATAAAAATGCAACCGTTATGGGTTAGTTTGGTCCATGCAAGTATTAGGGTTCTTAATATTGTTCCTTTTGAGTTTTAGGTCTTAATAAGTCATGCATGGTGGTAACATTACCAAATTTACGTGTTAAGTCACCTTCTAGAATCAAATCTAAGAGTCTGGCATGTTGGCTTAACTGATTAAGTGCTTAATGGATTGGTTTGGTTGCCTACGGGGTATGCGGGGCGTACATAGCTTGTACGTTGTGCGTACTAGTCCAGGACGAAGTACGCCAAGTGTAAGCCTGAGTACGCCTAACGTACTCAACTGTTTGACTTTTGGGTTGACTTCCTTCCGGATCAAAAGCCTTTACCACCAAGAAAATAAATCCTCAAGCTTCTGTAATTCCTTTACCAAGGCAAAATAAACACCAAGGTCTTCTTAATAACTCAAGAACACCACTAAGAGGCTAAGGGGTCAATTTAGGGTTTTTAGGGTATGGAGGCTGGCTTAGAAATGAACAAAAGAGGCTAACATAAAGCTTATATAGGGCACATCATGAAAAAAATTAGGGTTTCTTACTCACCCTTGTACGCCCAGCGTACTCGTCGTACGCCCATCATATGAGGTCTCGCACCCGAATCCAATCCTCATAGTACGCTAAGCGTATACCCCATTACGCACGACGTAATACCCTTCGCATCAGTAAGCCCCACGTTCTCCATTGGTACGCCCTCGTACTAGGGTTTCCCTTCAAACCATAACATATTCCGAAGGCCATAACTTCTTTGATAGAATTCCGATTCCGGTCATCCTTATATGCAAGGAAAGGTAACAAGGAGCTATACACTTTAATCAACTCATACTTGCCATAAAATTTCCCGAACACAAAATCCAATTTCCATAAAAGTCTGCTGCCATTTTACCAAAATACCCCTTGGCTCCAAATCCAAATCCGAACACCTGAAACATCTACATTACATCACCCATACCCAATGGATAACGATTCAGAACAGTGCGTTACAATTACATAATTACACATCTTATTAATGCTTAGTAGGAAACACGGGCGTTAGACAATTCAAGGGCTTAAATCACTTAACCAAGATTATCATCATCCAATATGGTCTAAACTCGATTCCCTTGAAGCCCAAGACATTTATTCGATCAAATTATGGTCTGCAATCCCAATATCAGAAACATCACAAAACTGGATGTTACAAGGAGAGTGGAGACAATCTAAGTTGATGGTGCAAGGAGGAGAGCTTGACCGAGAAGGAAGTGGTAAGATAGTGTTAGGTCAATGTTAGGTGCATTTTGTGCACCTTTTTTACACACCTTTTAGTCCCTTTTGTGCATCCATTTAGCATAGTTGTCTTTCATTTTTGTTACATTTCATCAAAGTCATGTTAGTCTCTAGAACAACCTTGTTTGCACGCTTTTATGGGCTTTTCATGTAAAACAGAGGGTGAAACGCATTTTAGGAGGTGCCGGGAAGCACGGGTGAAGATTCTGGGATGATTGGATGCAAAACAGAAAAGTTTGAAAAATCAAGATTGGACTTGGAAGCATGAGCGTACACGGGGCGTGTTAGATTTGCACTGAAAAACAAACATGGGGCGTGTTTGACCAAAAAGGAGCTGTTAACCATGCTGAACACGACCCATGTCAATTTAGCCTATTTTGACACGGCCCGTGTTGACCATGCTAAACACGGCCCGTGTTAGTTTAACCTATTTTGACACGGACCATGTTCAACCCAAAAACTACCTTTTGACAGTTTTTCCTATCTTTCATGTTACGGGATTAGGGTCATTTTTCCACATACACATCATATCAGAGCACTATTGGTGAGAGGATTTCGAAGGCTTTTGCAAGGGTTTGATCATTTGTCATTTGGAAACATTATTTCTCTTATTTGTAAGTTGTAATTGCTTACTATTTCCATCTTTTGACTTGTGATCCTGTTCTAGCCATGTGTAGCTAGAACCCTAGTTTCTCCAGCTTCATGTTTTGACTTATTGGTTGTGATTTCAATCATATGACTTGATGTTTGCTTTTAATTCTATCTAGTGAATTTGATTTTGCTTTAATCAAATGTTTGATTCTAATTGTGATTCTTATTATCCATTTGAATTAGGGTTAGGTCATTCAAGTTATCTAATTGCAAAATTCGTAATTGTTTTGTGAATTAGACTAAGTAACAAGCACTAAACTGATTTCCATTGAATGAATTTAGTGTAAATCTTATTCACACATTCTTACACTCCCAAGCTTGTGAGGAGTATTAGGTGTTGTTGGGAACATTCACATAAAGTTTAATGAAATCTTTTAATCTAATTTTAAGAGCTTGTATAGATTAGGTTAGTAAGGTTAGGGTTAATCAAAGAGCTTGTTTTAGTTAATTAATGTGATGAATGGGAAGTGTTAGAGCTTGTTAACACTTTCAAGTACCAAATTAGATAGAATTGAGCAAGTATCTAATCATCTTTGAATCACATTGCTAAGCTGTCATACATTGAGTTAGAGTCCTTACAATTTCTGAATTTAATTCATTTATTTAGCTGATTCTTGTGTCTTTAATTGTTTGTTTTAATCATTGCATTCAAAACCCCCTATTTACTGTTGGTGACCAAAGTACCTTGCGCAAAGAGCTATAGACTGATTGTCTCGTGTCTCTATGGATCGACTCTACTTGCCCTATACTACCTTTTAGTGCAATATAGTAGTGTTCTTTTGGAGTATATCATACCCTTTTATTTGTTGGGTTTGACATGCCTAACAGTCAGACTTGAAAGAGTTAACTCTTTTCGGGAGAATGACATTGGATCGAAAAGTCTGGAGGTGTAAAATATGGATTGCAGAGTAGTATTGGTGTACTTTAGGATTTAGCTTCTCTTTTCTTGCTTCCACTTGATGGTCAATTCCCCCTCCCCCTCCATGCTTACACACACACACACACACACACACACACATATATATATATATATATATATATATCTTATTTAGTTAATTTTCAACATGTGTAGTTAGTATCTGTTTTGGCTCTTTGGCTAAATCTTGTATGTGCTTCCACTACTAATCTTTTACTTTGCTTACCTACCCCTCTCAATGTGCAAATTTATTGTGTTCCCTTTACCGGGTCACATGTCATTGTTTATTTATTTCGAGGTGACGTTCTTGTATGTATGGATCTTTTGCAAGGGTAGTGTGGGTGCACTTATAAAGTTATATTTATCCTTTTTTTTGTCTGATGTCTTTTATAAAAGCAGTTTAGTTTTCCAATCTTATGATTAGGTTGTCGACCATGGTACCTTTCATTTTCTCATTTGATATGAAATTTGGATGATATTGTTATTGTTATTTCTTTTGAATATAAATATATATTATATGTATTTATATCAAATATTTTTACAGGAAATCTACAATAAAGTTTTAATATTTTAAACCAGTTTATGGTTTAATCCTAAAATTTATTTTTTAAACAGAAAAGTCTCGATTATTTAATTTCATTCGATAATCTACCAATTTCAATATAAAAAATAAGAACTATTTTAATGAGTGTTTGTTCAAACCATAAACCGGCCTAAAATAACTAGATTTTAACTGATTTCCCATATTTTTACCGTATAATCTTTATTTTACTAATGATCTAACATATAAAAGAAAACATAAATTCAATGACTCCGTCTTAAGCTTTAGCTGCAAAAGTTTGCGAGTCTCGGTCTTATGTCGATGAATATTTCATCAGGTCGTCAAAAGAGGGGTTTTTACACAAGCCTACAGTAAGGACGCACAAAATCCAATTCCAATTGGAATCGATAACAATCGATGATCGGGATTAGCATGCACACTCATCGTCGGTAGCTAGGAATTCAATTACATATGGCCGGGACGTGATTCGGTGGCCGTTGGGAACAGCAGGAAGTTATATAAACGGTGGCGATGAAGACGAATATAAAGCAGTTTCGTAAGGCCAAGGTAGGCACCGAAGATGATGAAGAGCACAAAGTCATGTTATCATCAGCCGATTTAACTTCTCACGACGATATTTTGACGGAAATCTTGCTACGATTACCTATTCGATCACTCCTCCGATCAAAATGCGTGTCTAAACATTGGCGTTTACTCATTTCAAACCATCGTTTCGCTCAGCTTCGAAACCCTAACCCTAATACTCCTTGCGGTTTGTTTCTTCAACGAATTGGTAATGCTACTCCGGAGTATGACTTCGTTCCGTTGGATCGTGAAAAACATGTTAAACCTCCTTTCAAAACCCTGAATTTCCATGGGAATGTATCTAATTCAGGTATAATTGCTCTGCATTCTTCCAATGGTTTAATGCTCTGTCACAGCTTGCATGAATATTTTCGCAACACTTCAAAAGAAATTGTGTACCATGCTATGTATTACGTTTACAATCCAACAATCAATCAAGTCGCCACCCTTCCGAAACTTGAAGGCTGTGATTGGTTTCAAAGGCGACCTTGTGGTATGACATTAGCTTTTGATCCTGTGAAATCTCCTCACTATAAAGTGATATGTGTTCGTGGATATCTATGGAGTGATCATCTTTACAGTATTGAGATTTACTCATCAGAAAACAGGAGTTGGAAGATGTCTGGAAAACCTTTCGCCAATCAGATTGATACAGAGTTTACAGGTGGAGTTTATTGGAATGATGCAGTTCACTGGATCAACAAGAAAGGGTATATCTTCTATCTAAAGATCAATGAGGATCTCCTAGATCAAATTCCTACTCCTACTGTTCGTGCTGGCTGGAATGTTAAGAGGCATTGTTACCCTCTAGTCGAATCCCGTGATGGCTTGCTGTTCATTGACATATTTCCTCCATTGAGTTTCAAGTTTGATGTTCATGAGATGAATAGAGACTATTCAGGGTGGACAGTGAAGTACCATGTTGATCTTAATGAAGTAATGACCAAATTCCCACAAACGAGTGAGATGACATTGATGAATCTCCTTACTTTTTTCAGACCCTTTCAGTCGTTTGTAATACATTGTCTTATTTTGGGAGAAAAAGAAGAAGATGCGTTCTTGGTGTTGGAAGTCCCTGGGAAGGCTATAAGATACAATATAGTGTTAAAGACTTGTGAGGAGCTTTGTGATTTTGAATTATCTCGGCCTTTCAGATTATCTGTTGCAGATGATGGCTTTTCAAAAGTAGGCAGATGGCCAGGTGCTTTTCAATTCTGCGAGTCTCTTTCTCATGTCTAATAGTCTTTCTTTTAGCTTTGCCTTGGCTTACTTAAAGTAGTTGTTATCTAGTGAGTTTTCTGTTCACCCATCTTCTCTTTCTCTCTTACATGTTCTATATAAATAGTTTAAAGTTTCAGTCTCTTTGTAGAGTCTTGTTATGTTTCTACAAGTTTCATTAGGGTCATCGTTTATTATATAGCAAAATATGCTTCTTGTTTAATCTCTTTGTTAACTTGTTATGTGAAGCTGTGACTCTTATTATGTTAAACACCATAAATGATTGCCCTGATATATCGATATGATAGTTCAAATTTATAGAAACTTCAAATCCCGTGGAAACTAATGGCTTTATAGGAAATCCACCGATCTTGCTTACATTACTCCTACACTCTTCTTCTTGTAAACAGAAGATGATCATCTTCCCTGGTTTGCCACTTAGAGCATCTTTAATGGTAACTTTTATATAGTTTCCTACTACTAGAAAACCAATTGAAAAATTACCTATTTTTGAAATTTTTATGTTTTTTAAACGTCATTCCAAGCACTTATAAAATTCATTTTTCCCATTTGTTTTACAACCCGTGCTCAAGTTTAAAGTTGAGGGGAAGGAAAGGGAAACAATCATCTTATTTTCTAGGGGATACATTTTTTTTGGGGGAAAAGGCTCTACTTTTCTTCGATTTCTTTTCATTTCATTTCTTTCCCCTCTTTAAATGAAACTCAAGAACACATGGTTGTCTTTTCTTTCTTTTCCTTTCTTAAAAAAAAACCTCAAGAACACAATTTTCCTCTCCTTACCTTCAATTTCCTTGGCTTCCTTAAAGAACTCGAGTTATATATGGTGTTAATAATGTCTTATTCTACCCCTAATCCTATTTAAATAATCAATATTTATTATTTTTTGATTAGTTAATTTATTTTACTAAATAATATTATTTATAGACAAATATTTCATTAAAAACATTTGTCAAAACAATCAAAAATCACATCCATATCAAATAATAAAATACATAACGATAGTATAATATAATGGTTATCAATCTTCTCTTTTCATAACTACATACCTTTTCTATTCATACTTTTCATAACTAAAAAGAATTTGATTCTTTTTACAAAATCTGAGGTGGATACATCCACAAGTCTAGCAATTCATTTGGGACAATTGAACATTTTCAAACTATTTCTGTTTAAAAAACCAAAAATATTTGTGTCCAAATAACATATGCTAAGAAGAACAAAAGGTCGTGTACACACATGGATCTTGAAGTACTATTTATTCATCTCTTTGACCTAACCAAATCTATCGGCATTAGGATTACTTGTAAACAGTTATTCAAATTTGATAGATTTACCTTCTTAAAACACTAAGTTATGGCCCATGTTTTTGGTATGGTTATTTTGTATTCTGTTTTTTTTTTTTTTTCCAGAGGATATTGCTTACTATACCGAATATTGTAGCGTTATAAACTGTATTTTACTCTTGCTCCTGTTAGGATTAATCTGACCACTTCTCCTGTTCCGCCTACGTATATAGGATATTTTAGAAAATAAATGTTTTGTTAGTTGTTCCGCCTACGTATATAGGATATTTTAGAAAATAAATGTTTTGTTAGTAGCAGGGAAAAGATTAGGAAACATGATTTCATTATATTTCTGATCACGAAGAGAGTCTATAACAAGAGTTTGATTACGGTGAAGATTATCTATTTTCTTTTTTATCTTGAGGGAAATACAATTGCATGGATTAATTGAAAACCATCTTGTAAAAAAAGAACAAACCCAATAAAGCCTCCCCCCCCCCCCCCCCCCCCCCCCCCTCCTTTTTTTTTACCGGTAAGAACAACTTGTTTCAGCTGTGGATCATAAAGAATTCGAACAACTGCCAGATACAATATCAAGAATATATGTTTGTGGAACCTCAATATCCAATGATTTATTAGCTAAATAACAGTTGACGCATACAATACATCATGTCGTTTCTTATGGATTTTCATAACCTTTCTATGCTAAAATGGGATATGCATTTGAAATGGATACACGACTTATGATATATATATATATATATATATATATATATATATATATATATATATATATATATATATATATATATATATATATATATATATATATATAGGCCTATGTTATTCTATTCAAAGTAATTATTGTGTTATTGTATGCATAAACGTGAGCCAATCAAATTACTTATTTTAAGAAAGTGATTAATATATATTATTGAATTAAATATAATTGAAAATATCATCTTAATTAATTAGAAGAGTAATTTAGTCAATTAAAATAGATTTAATAAAGGAAAATTGCATTTTTTAAGGGATCATAGATTCTATTAATTTTAAAAATCCAATTTTACATATTATAATTTTTTTAATTCGGACATTCTGACAGAATATGTTTATAAGTATATTCAAAAATAAAAATATTCTTGAACCATAAATAATAAAAATATTCTTGAACCTATTCCTTGATCATGAATTTAAAAACTTCTTGTAGAATAACAAATCCTTGAACAATCAATTGAAGAATAAAAACAAAAAATACATTATTTCTTATAGAATGCGGGTAACAATTGTTAAGAATTATATCAAAATCTAACAACGAATAATACATTCTAAAAGAATAATGTGGTCCGTTTCAATTTTGTGGTCCGTTTTTCAAGCATCAACTTCTATGATTCCAACAGAATTAGAATTCGTGATTCCATTCCAACAGAATTGGAATTCGTGATTCCATTCCAACAGAATTGGAATTCGTGATTCCATTCCAATAGAATTGGAATCTCACCAATATCAACCATTGAATCATCTACAAAAACAAACTTGATACCTTTTCAGAATTCAACCTTGTCAAGATCCTGCACTGTCCACATAAATGAAGTGTTAAATCAAAAAGAATGAAACAAATTAAAGAAACTAGAGATGAATGAAGAAACAAATTCAAGTTACCAAGAGTTCAAGAAACTAGAGATGAATGAAGGGTTGTAGTCTTGTTGCAGTTGCAATGTATGAAAACAAGAACTTGAACAAAAATCAAAATCTTGGAACTTCAACTGTATGTATGGTAAAGCTTTTGAACTTATGAGAAATTGAATTAATCTTAATGGATTCATGAAAAAGCTGCCATGATAGGTTACCCACGTAGATCTTGAAAGAAGTCCCCACCACTCGTTTTTCTGGTTGTGAACCTCTTGGTGCAGCCTTATTTACAGTAAGATCCCTTCCACTCAAATCCTGTTTTTGTTCATAACAAATATTATAGATTAATGTGAATATGTAGTAATTAAGATGGATAGATGGAGAAGAAGATTAAGTTTACATAGCCATTGAACTTCTCCACATCTTTCTCAGCTTCTTCTACTGTGCTCATTGTCACAAACCCAAATCCTCTACTTTGTTTTGTATCCCTGTTGTATATAACCTAAAACCAGACATCAAATCGGCCATTGTAAACACACGATGCAACATACGAAATTAATTAAGAAATTACTGAAAAGTAAATCGATTAATACCTCGGAGATATCTACTACTCCGGCGGAATTGAAGAGATTAGCCAATTTCTCGTTGTCAAAATCGTAGGGTATGTTACCGACAAAAAGTTTTGCCTCTTCAGGTGGTTCTGAATATGATTTTGTTTCCTCTTCTTCTTCTTCGTTAGTTGCATCTTCTTCATGTACTGGTTCAGTTTCTTGTGTCAATTGTTGTGACCAATCTGAGGTGTTGGTCACGAATTGGAGTGACCAATCGAGAAGTCGGGATTTTGATCTTGGCACTGGGTAGAAGTCAATTGGAAAATTGAAACCCTAAAATTATTGTCTATAAATATACGCGATTAATATCAAATTACCATAATTATAGGATATTATTTGTGGAAACTAATTATCAAATTACCTATTTACCCTTATTTATTAATTTAATTATTTATTTTTATTTTAAAATTTGATTGGTCCACATTTATGCATACAATAATACAATAATTATTTTAAACAAATGAACCTAACTCTTTCTCTCTCTCCTTCATCCAAGAATTTGTTTTTTTGGTTTGCATGGTTACGAGATAATTTCTATGGTCTGTTATTTTAATAAGTATATATGTGCTTAGTAATGTCAAATTAGATGATAGGATTTATAAAAGAATTTATATAGCTAAGGATAGATTAGTTGACTTTTTATAAACAAATTTCAAAAATATTTATGCTAGGAGAAGATGTGTGATAATAAGTTTTTGTTAATAAAAATGAAAAATCTTTAAAAAATATCTATTTTTTTTATTAACACAATAAACTCTATATTATATGTTATTCTTTTAACTTTTTTTTTTATTAAAATTTATGACTTTTTCTCTACAAATAGACACATATTTATATATTTTCATCAAAATAACTTTTAATACAAAAAATGAGCTTAGTTGGGTTGGTAATAAGTTTAAAATTTAGATTTGGTTGGATTGTATAGGTAGAAAAAAAATTGTTTTTTTAATAGATATTTGGGTTGGATCGCCAATTGAGTAGTTTTATTACTCTCAACATATATCAACTTTTGAGAAGATATTCCAATAATAATTAGTTGAATGTTGATTTGACAAAAGAAAAAAAATGGATTCACGATTCAATATTATCTTAGAATTTTAATAGGCATGGGTCCATAATGTGTCTAGGCCCTATTTGTTATGAATGTTTGGATATGACAAGACACAACGATCTTGTGACCGTAACTCGTAATGATGTTAATAGAAGTATTGTTCAGATCGGAATCTTAATCGTTTAATCATATGAAGAAGAAAATGATCTCGATTATAACATACTTCTTCTATGTATTAATTTCCAAGTCTTAAATTATTTATTGTGTTTTAAAATTTGCTTGGCCACGGCGTGGAATTGGCGAGGCACTCAGTTAATGAAAAGAGCGCATCCGCGTTTGGCGACAACATAAAGATGAAGAGAACAGTGTAATGAATGGAAATTATGTATATCTCTGTGTGTCTGTTACAAGGAATACACCCAACGTATATAAAAACTAAAGTACAACTGATTCCTAAATACAAGCAGAAGACTAGGAACAAGAGTTGACTAGACTATTTGTGTAAAACGTGTTTAGTGACCGTTATTACCCCCTGCAAGCTGAAATGCGGGTCGGAGTTGCAGCTTGTTTCGTAATATTCCGAATCTATTCTTATGCAAAGGTTTGGTGAAGATGTCCGCTAATTGATCAACCGAAGAAACTGAGCTGATAGACAAATCGTTGGATTGTACTTGTTCTTGGATGAAGTGAAAGTCCAACGCTATGTGTTTTGAGCGCGTGCGGATTACTGGATTCTTTGTCATAAATATGGCCCCAACATTATCACACAGTAGAAGTGGAGGACGTGATAGAGGAGCATGGAGGTCAATTAATAGTTGTTTAATCCAAATAAGTTCAGTTGTTGTGTAGGCAAGGGATCGGTATTCCGCCTCTGTGCTAGGTCGAGCAATCACCCTCTGTTTTCGTGATGTCTATTTAATAAGATTGGAACCATAAAAAATAGCATAGCCGTATTGAGAGCGGCTGTCATCTTTGTCTGAAATCCACCCAACATCTGAAAAAGCAAGGAGACAAGTTGGACGAGAGGGTGTAAAATGTAAGCATTGATGAGCGGTTCCTTTGAGATACCACAAGATTCGTTTGATGGCTTGCCAATGAAGGGTGGTAGGAGAGTGCATGTATTGACACACACGATTGACTGCATAGGCGATATTTGGCCTCGTAATAGTAGCATATTGCAAGGAACCAACCACTTGTCTGTATTGTTTTGGGTCATGAAACAGGTCACCGGCTAGAACAAGACGAGATTGACTGTCAGCTGGACTTGAGATTGGGTTGGAGTATTCCATTTTGGTGCGGTGAAGGAGGTCTTTAATGTAACCTTCCTGAGACATCGTCAGACCGGTGGCAGTTTGTTGAATTTGGATTCCAAGAAAATAGTGAAGTTGGCCCATGTCTTTGAGAGCAAAGATTTTGTTGAGGCGATTAATGAAGTTTTGAATAAGACCTGTTGTTGTGCCTGTGATGATGAGGTCGTCAACATATACCAGAATGTAGATAGTTGTTGTGGGGGAGTGATGAACAAACAAGGAATTATCAGACTGGTATGCCTGGAACCCTTGGGTGATTAAGAATGTTTTGAGTTTGTTGAACCAGGCCCGTGGGGCCTGTTTGAGTCCGTAAAGGGCTTTATGTAGGCGACATACATAATGTGGGTTAGTTGGGTCTTCAAAGCCTCGTGGTTGTCGGATGTAGACTACTTCTTTTAGATCACCATTGAGAAATACATTGTTGATGTCGAGTTGTCGAATAGACCATCCCTGGGAAAGTGCTAGAGAGAGAACCAAGCGAATTGTTGTTGGTTTGATGACTGGTCTGAAGGTTTCGAAGTAATCAACCCCCTCTTCTTGATTGTAACCTTGAGCCACAAGGCGAGCCTTGTGACGTGCGATTGTACCATCCGGGTTCCGTTTGATCCTGTAAATCCACTTACATCCGACAATGTTAACATTAGTAGGGCAAGGAACAAGAGACCACGTTTTATTCCTCATAAGAGCATCAAAATCAGTTTGCATGGCATGTTGCCAAGATGGATATTGAATGGCCTTGGCAAAAGAAGTGGTTCAACCGATGAAGATGCTGTAAGAGAGGCAAAAAATATTTTGGGTTTTAAGGAATTTGTTTGAGCTCTAATGGTCATAGAATGTTGATTGTTCTCAGCGGGTCGATAATGTGAAGTAGATGGGCATGTTTGTTTGGAACGAGAACTCATAGTAGAATTCAAGTAATGGGGTGGGGAAGAGGATGGAGAGGGAGTGGATGAAGGATCGGAAGGAAGGAAAGGCTGATTGACAGGGGAATCAGGAGGTATTGTTGGAGAGGGTGGTGTGGGAGGAGTTAAGGCAACAACCTTGTGAAGAAGAGTTGGAGTAATAGAAGAAGGGGGGGGAGAGGGAGATGAGGAAGATGAGGGAGAAGAAGGTGTAGAGTAAGGAAAGACTTCTTCATTGAAGACAACATGGTAGGCAATATAAATTCTTGAAGATGGCTGATGATAGCACAAATATCCTTTGTGAGAGGCACTGTACCCAATGAAGATACATGGTAGGGACCGAAAATCAATCTTGTGATGGTTGTATGGTAGAAGGAAGGGGTAACATAATCACCCAAACGTTTTGAGGAAGGCATAATCGAGAATTTTAGAGTATAGGGTCCGGTAAGGAGACTTGTAAGCCAGAACAGGTGTTATTGTGCGATTATGGAGATATGTTGTTGTTTTAAAGCATATTCTCAGAAGGTATATGGAAGATTGGAATTGGTTAACAGGGTTAAACCTTTCTCGACAATTACCTGATTGCGGCGTTCGACTGCCCCGTTTTGTGTTGGGGTGTAGGGACAAGACAGTTGATGAGAAATGACATGAGTAGTGAGATAGGAGGAGACAGTGCGATATTCTCCTCCCCAATCAGATTGAAGGCTTTTAATGTTTGTATTAAATTTTGTTTGTACCATTTGATGAAATAGTTTGAAAGTGGAAAGAACTTGAGATTTTTGTGATAAAAAATAGATCCACACAAACTTAGGACAATCATCAATAAACAAGACAAAATATATATTTCCATTTATTGAAAAATACGGGGATGGACCCAAACATTTGAATAAATTAAATCAAATGGTTTCAGAGAAGTAATATGAGAAGTGGGAAGCGGAGAGTGATGGATTTTCCCTAGCTGACAAGCATCACAAACAGGTGGAAATTTATTTGATGAAACTGGAAGCTGGAAGGTAGATAACAGGCGCTTGAGTAAAGTTTCATGTGGGTCAGCCAGCCTCTTGTGCCATCCATGAATTGAGGTACAAGTACCGGTGAGAGCCATAAAAGGAACATATTTTGGTGGTGATTTGGTTGTAGGAATGCAGTAGAGACCCTCTCTAACGTCCCCGTTGAGAAGGGTTTTTCCCTGTAGAGACTTAACAGAGAATGACTGCGATGAAATTCTAAATAAACATCATTTTCGGCAGTTAATTTAGAGACACTCAAGAGATGTTTGGTAATGTTTGGTACAACGAGAATAGAGGGGAGTTTGAGAGATTGTAAACGAGTGGAGCCAATATGAGAAATAAAAAGATTGTTACCATTGCCTACTTGAAGCTTATCATTCCCATGGTAGTCATCAGCAATTGACAATTTTTGAATGTCCTGTGCGACGTGATCAGTTGCTCCCGTGTCAAAATACCAATTAGGATCGACCGCTGGAGCAGATGAGTGGTGCTGAGCAAGGTGAGCCTGACTAGAGTGTGAGTCGCGGGGATTGGGACGGCGTGAAAGGTAGTCAGTTTGATTATTGCGTTGCCAACAGTCCACCACCTCATGACCAGGCTTGTTGCATAGCTGGCATTGAAGGCGGCGACATCGATCTGTCGGACGAGAAGCACCAGAATGGCCGGAGGAGGAGCCGGAGCTAGAACCATGGTGGGAGTATGATTTGGGGAAGGCTGATTGACAGTAAGGGCGACTGGAATGGATGCATTTGGAGCAGGTGGGACGACAATTTGTTGGCGTAAGTGGTTCTGCTCAAGACGAGCTTCCTCGTGTAAGAGGAGCCCAACAAGATCATCAACGGTGGAGTTTTCACCTTGGACTAGAAAGGCTGAAGTAAATGGGCTATATGAAGAGTCTAGCCCACTTAAGATGTATCCGATTAGGTCGTCATCAGAGATCAGCTTAAGACTTTCAGAAAGATCATCAACAACTGAGTGTTTCTTCTCGATGTATTCAATCATGGTCAACGAGCCTTTGGAAAGGTTTTCAAGTTCTACTCGCTTGGAGATCTGGCGTGCCCTGGTTTGAGCTTGGAACGTCTTGGTGAGGATGGTCCAAGCGGAATGAGACGGAGACGCACAAGCAACAAGGGCTAAGGAACGCTCTGACATTGTCGATTTGAGCCACAGTAAAACATAGCGATCGCGCTTCTTCCATAGCAGATAATCGGGATTAGGCTCAATGGTGGTGGGACTTGTGGCAGGAACGATCGGACGGGTCTTTGCAGATGGATTGGGTGTGAGCACAAAAGATTCTAGGTCGAAGGTTTCGAGAGCCAAGATGATGGTGGTACGCCATAAGGGGTAATTAGACGTGTCCAATTTGACACTGAGAGGAGGGATTTGGAAGGTGGAATTGGTTGCAAAACCAAGGATGTTATTGTTGGTAGTCATTGACACAGGTAAAAAAAATCCATAAGCTTTGAATACCATAAAGATGAAGAGAACAGTGTAATGAATGGAAATTATGTATATCTCTGTGTGTCTGTTACAAGGAATACACCAAACGTATATAAAGACTAAACTACAACTGATTCCTAAATACAAGCAGAAGACTAGGAACAAGAGTTGACTAAGAATATTTCTGTAAAACGTGTTTAGTGACCGTTATTACAGCGTGACATTATCTGGCCACGACATGCCAACCGTTTTGGGCCTAAAATACTAATCTCAAGGTTGGTGCCTAAATTAAATGACACTAACTCCAAGGGTTTCCTCATTTGGCAGTTTCCACCCTCTAAAAACAAACTCTCATCCAAACCCTAGCCTCATGTTGTGTTTTAGGAGCTTGAACTCCATTTTTGTGAAGGTTGAAGGAAGAAGAAGCTTTTGTTGTTGCTTTTGAGTATGGTTCTAGCTTAGATCCGTTATCTACATCTCTTTTCTCCATCATTGGAGGTATAAAGTCTCTACCTTGATCATTAGTTCTCTGGATCTAGTTTTAGGATTTAGTTGATAGCCGATTGTTTTTTCTAGGAATGCCCACGACATAGCCAATTGGTGGCCATGACGTGGAGGCCTGTCAAGTTCACTTTGATTTTTGACTTTTGAACTTAGTTGACTTTTGGTCAATTTAGAGGATTTAAGGTGTAGACTAAGCGGGTACTTTTTATTGTTGTTAGGTGTTCATAGTATCAATCTTCACCGTGTGAGACATGTCTTGATTTAGCTACTATCTATGAGGTGAGTCTTCTCACTGTATTACCTGTGTAGTAGTGTATGCATGCTGACGAGCTGGGTCTTACTTGTTGATTGATGTTAATTGTGACCCTTCACATCACTGATGGGCGTCGGAGGAAGGTTGAGTCCCCGAAGGCCCGAGGTCGAGCTTTTCAGTTGATTGCAAAGGAGACCAGAGCAGCAGCCGATTTTGTCATTGGTATGTATATGTTTTATATTTCTGCTGAATTATTTTATTGTATATGCTTATATTATAATTCTGTTAGGTACCTTCCTTGTATCTGTACCTGCCTTTGTGTTATTTGACTCGGATACGAGTCAGTCATTTGTGTCTACATCTTTCTGTAGAGATTTCAGTGTTGTTCGTGAGGCCCTAGATCGACCTTTGAAGATCTCTATAGATGATGATCACACGGTTTCAGCAACTGAGGTTTACCGATATTATGTATTGGAGATTTTTGGTGTCAAATTCCCCATTGATCTCATACTCATTGCGATGAGAGATGTTTGTGTGATTGTACATATGGATTCGTTGAGCCGGTTTGGAGCCGTGATGGACTACGAAAAGCTGTTAGTGATGATTTATGGCCCTAGTAGGGAAGTGATGACTATCTACGGTGAGGGTATTAGGGTTGTATCCACCTTTTATTCTGCCATCGGGGGTGAGGTAGTGTCTTCAATATTGATGTATAGGGTATATTGCTTTTGTGATCGATATGCGAGTTGAGAAGAAGAAGTCAATTTACAATTCCCCAATTATGAGAGAGTTTCCTGATGTTTTCCCCGAGGAACTGCCTGGCGTGCCTCCCAACAATCAAGTTGAGTTCATGATTGATCTGATCCTTGGTGTCACCCTGATTATGAAGACACCATATCGCCTTGTGTCACCAGAGATACATGAGTTATCCTCACAATTGCAGGAGCTGTTGAGGAAAGTGTTTATTCGACCGAGTAGTTTGCCATGGGGAGCACCGATCCTTATTGTCAAGAAGAAGGATGGTTCACACCGGATGTGCATTGATTACTAGTAGTTGCACAAGTTAACAGTGAGGAATTGGTATCCATTGTCGCAGATTGACAAATTTTTGATCAGTTGCAGGGGCATCTTGGTTTTCCAAGATTGACTTGAGATCCGATTATCATCATATGAGGTTTCGGGAGAAGGATATCCCGAAGATGACCTTTTGAACTCTCCATTGGTATTAAAAGTTCGTGATGATGCCTTTCAGGCTCACCAACACGTTGACAAGGTTCATGGATCTCATGAATCAGGTTTGTAGGCCTATGTTGGATCAACCAGTGATTGTTTTCATCGATGATATCTTGGTCTATTCCAAGACCAAGGAGCAACATGATGAGCATCTACGTGAGTTTCTTGGAGTTCGTAAGGCGAAGAGGTTGTACAGCAAGTTCTCCAAGTGTGAGTACTGATTGTACGAGGTCCAGTTTTTGTGGCACCTCGTCAACTAGGACGGTATATTGGTTGACCCATCCAAGCTAGAGGAGATTATGATGTGGGTGGTCCCTAACTCTCCATATGAGATTCGGAGTTTCCTTAGGCTGGCAGGTTTCTATCGGAGATTCATCAATGATTTCTACAAGATGGTAGTTCCTCTCACTAGAATGACTAGGAAGGATGTTGCCTTCCGTTGGGGGCATGAGCAATAGTCAACGTTTGAGACTCTTCGACAGAAGCTCCATGAGGCGTCAGTGCTTAGCCTCCCTGAGGGAGTTGAAGATTTCGTTGTGTATTGTGATGCATCGATCATGGATTTGCATGCAATATTGATGCTGAGGGGGAATGTGATCACCTATGCTTCGAGGCAGCTGAAGCCTCATGAGGCAAAGTATCCTACTCATGATCTAGAATTGGGGGCAATGGTTTTCGCTCTCAAGACTTTGCGTCACTATCTATCTGGTGTTCGGTGTACCATTTTCACGGACCACAAGAGTTTGAGATATATGATGGATTAGCTTAACCTGAATATGAGGCAGTGGAGATGGCTTGATGTAATAAAGGACTACGATTGCGAGATTTTGTACCATCCGGGTAAGGCCAATGTGGTGGCCATTACGTTGAGTCGTAGGTGTTGGATAAGGTGTCTAAGTCCATAACTATTTCTGGTATGTACTTGACCCGACTCGGCATGGTCCATTTGGGTTGCATGGCACCATGCAATTGGATAAACTAAAATGAGAAAAATAACACTTATGGTTTATTAATATATTATAAGTTCTAATATATTAATAATATTATTTAATTAGTTTGATCAAGAATTAATTTAGAATTAATTAAGTGATCAAAAGATAACTAATTAAATATATGGGTAGATTATGTAAATCTTCCATATCTTATATAGTGGGCTAAGAGGCTCCACGGATTATCAAACTGGATTTCACCCATAGGATGCTCCATGGAGTTAACCCATGGATCATGAAATGAAGAGTCATGTTACATTAGGGTTTACCTAATGCAACACACTATATAAACAAAGGTGTTCTCCCCAAAATCGGCTACACTAAGAAACAAGAGGGCTAGAGCCGATTTTGCAAGTGTAAGATTCTCTCAAAGTTTACTCCTTTTCATTTAGTGTTGTGTGAAGCATTTGAGGCATCACACTTGGGGTGTTAGGCTCACCAGGTTTCAAGGATCATAATCAACAACAAGGTATGTTATTCTATCTTTCATTCAAGTTAAAAATGTTCCCCATGTATGCTAGATAGGAATATAACCTTGAAATTCAACTTTGCATGATAATTAGAAAAACATAGATCCAAGGTTATTAGGGTTGCATGTACACTTATGAAGTGTTAGAATGCTCAAAACCCATCAGTGGTATCAGAGCCTAGGTTTGTTTGTTGATTTTTTGTGCAAACTGCTTGAAAAAAAATAGTTTTTCTGTTTTCTACTCGTATGAACTCGCCAAGTCCATGGGGGGACTCGACGAGTCCATGAAAAAATGCAAGCTACTCGTCGAGTCTGTTCTTGCACTCGACGAGTAGAGGCCGCAGTTTTCAGAATTTCGACATTTGTTGCTGGAAATGGACTAGAAACATTACCTAAAATGTTTTGGTGTTTTAAAACTTGTTTTAGATGGTGTAATGTTTATGCTAATCCATTTACAATGGCAATTATCAAAATTACAAGTTTTTAAGTGTAATTTTTTATTCTTGAAAGTGTTCATCTTCTTGTTCTTGAACTTATGAAGATTAGATGATCATAGGAATTGTTTGTAACCTTCATGGTAGTTTAATTCATGATCATAATGTGTTTTAATGGAGTCCATAACTTTTCCTCAAGTTATGGAAAACCAAAAGTCTCACTTTTATTAAAGCCATTAAAAGAACACAAGAGTTATAAAAATGAAGTGTCTTCATTTTTATTACTCAATTAATTAATAAGTTATAAAAAATAAAAAGTTTTGAAAGTCTAGAAAACTTTCCCTCAAGTTTTGGAACAAGTAAAGTCTTGAGTAAAACTTTAGTTCCAACCCTTAGAATTCTAAAAGTTAAAATTCAACCCTTATACTTTATAATATTATAAGTTAATAATATATATATATATATATATATATATATATATATATATATATATATATATATATATATATATATTAAAGATCAAGTCGTCTTACTGCTAGTACGCCTCATTCATGAAGCCGGTCTATAAGGGGGTATAAGGTTGTTGCCTATAAAATGGCAACTTAATGGGTGTCCACTCTCACGCACCATTTCCTTGATCAGTGGAGGGTCGTTAGCCGAACGGGTAGGACAAGGACTTATAAACTCTCATTAAAAGTATAATGAATATTATAAAGTACCTAAATGCTTTTATTAAATTCCCAATCTTAGTTACTTTAGGAAAAATGTGAATAAGGTGCTAATCCATGAAATTACACTTTACACTTTGTTTAAGTCGTTGGCGGAGCGTGTGTGGTTAACCGACACACTAACTTGGACTTGACAAGGTAGGTAAAGGGTGACTTAAGGTTTATGATAGTATCGATGGAGCGTGTGTGGTTTACCGGCACATCGATTGAGTGATAACTTTAAGGTTACCAAGTGATTTGCATGGTTACTTCACACCTCGTTTTGTGATCCTCGGTATCCCAGTCACAAAACTTGGAGGGCACACTCGAGATTGAAACATGCCTTTTAAAAGTTCATTGAATCTCAAAAGAATCTAGGAATTTCTAAGAACCAATTAAAAACCTAATATTTACATTTCGTTTTTTCATGGTGGAAATTGGTGAATCGTCATTCACCTAACTTTTAAATATGTTATAGCTTGGATTACGGCATACCTCTTCTAAGTTATAATATATTGTGATTGGATCCTCGCCTTAATATTACATTTGGATATTTTATTAAGGACTCTCTTAATATCTAAACTAATCTTGTTCTCTTCTTTCAGATGTCTTAAAACAATGCTGCTTCTGGCTCTAATCCTAATGGCTCCTTTACCCTTATGAACTTGTGTGGGAAAGTCACTTTTGACAGATCCAACTTCAATGAATGGATCAGAAACATCAGGATGATTACCCGCTACGAGGACAAAGAATATGTCCTTGACAAGGAGCTTAAGGAGATTGATGAGTCCACTGCAACTCCCCAGGAGATCGCTGACTTCCGGGCGCATGAAAGGGATGCTACCAAAGTGGCATGCATCATGTTGGCCACAATGACAGCAGAACTCCAGAAGTCCTATGAGGACTTCTACCCTTTTGAAATGCACCAAGATCTGATGGAAAGATACCATCAATGTGCAAGACAAGAGAGGTATGAAATCATCTGCTCCATCACAACAACCATGATGAAGGACGGGGAATCCGTCACGAGCCACATGCATAAATGCGAAGGTATGTGGATCGGTTGCTGAAGCTTAATGTGGACTTCCCTGAGGAGCTTGCAATAGATATCATTTTGCACTCCTTACCCTCGTGCTATGATCAATTCCGCATGACATATCACATGAATAAGGAAGAAGTCACACTCAACAAACTTTAGGGACTTCTCAAGACCGCAGAAACAAGTCTTAAGGGTAAGTCGGTTGTTAACACTCCTACTCCAAACTCCGCCCCAGTTTTGGCAATCGGGAAAGGTCGAGGTAAGAAGAGGAAGAGCTCTTCGAAGGGTACCAAGGCTAGGACCCTTGATGGCTCTTCTTCAAGTGGAACCAAGAAAGGTTTCATCACTCCTTCTTCTGACCCAAAAGAGGCTGAATGCTTCTATTGCCATGAAAAGTCTCATTGGAAGCGGAACTGCCCAAAGTACCAGCAAGATGTGAAGGATGGGAAAGTTAAACCCAACCATGCAGGTATTTACACTATCTTATCTAATAACTTACCCCATTCTAACTCTTGGGTCCTTGATACCGGTTGTGGTATTCATATCTATTCTGATTTGTAGGGACTGAGAACAAGTGAGAATGTGGAGAATGGAAGAATAAACTTAATCATGGGGAATAGGAAAGCTTCACCTGTCACCAAGATTGGAGTTTATACTTTATCGCTAAGTAGTGGGGTTAGTTTAGATTTGAATAAATGTTGTTATTCGTCAGAAATGACAAGAATTATTATTTCCTTTCATGCATTGTATAAACAAGGTTTCATCTTTTCATTTGATAATGAAGTTGGTTCAATTAATGCCTTCTTTAATAATGTTCTTTATTTTAAAGTATTACCTTATGATGGTGTGTATGAAACTGTATATGTGGTTGATAACTTAGGAAATAATGTATTGTGTATTGATTCTGTTAATGATAATAACTTGGATAAAGCATCATTATGTCATTGTCGTCTTGGACATATAAGCAAGAAACGCATAGGCCAACTCCAAAAGGATGGGGTATTGGAGTCATTTGACCTAAAGTCAGATGATAGTTGCGAATCATGCTTACTTGGAAAAATGACAAAGTCACCCTTCACAGGTTCTTGTGAGAGGGGTGAAGGTTTGCTGGATCTTGTACACACGGATGTGTGTGGACCTTTCAAACATGCCACAAGGGATGCTAATCGTTATTATTTGACTTTTACTGATGATTACAGTAGATATGGATATGTCTACTTAATCAAGCATAATTCAGAGACTTTTGAGAGGTTTAAAGAGTTTAAACAGGAAGTCGAGAATCAATTGGGCAGGAACATTAAGATGCTTTGATCCGATCTAGGTGGTGAGTATCTTAGTTCAGAGTTCCTCGACTATCTTAGGAAATGTGGGATTATATCACAATTAACACCTCCCGGGACACCGCAGTTGAATGGTGTGGCTGAGAGGCGTAATCGAACCTTGTTGGATATGGTTCGTTCCATGATGAGTCGAGCTTCGCTACCAATCTCATTTTGGGGTATGCCTTAGAGACTATCGCCCATATCCTTAATCTGTCCCCTACAAAGAAAGTTGCCAAAACTCCTCATGAGATGTGGACTGGTAAAGTACCCAAACTAGACCACATCAAGATTTGGGGTTGCGAGGCTTTCGTGAGACGCGAGACTCATGATAAGCTCGAACCTCGAAGCGAGAGGTGTATTTTCATCGACTACCCACAAAAATCCTTTGGTTACCTCTTCTATAGACGTAGTGAAAATGTGGTCTTTGTAGCTAGGAGGGTTGTCTTCCGAGAGAGAGAGAGAGAGAGAGAGAGAGAGAGAGAGAGAGAGAGAGAGTTCATAAGCCAAGGAAACAGTGGGAGGCAAGTTGACCTTGAAGAAATTCAAGAGTCAAGTGGTGAAGGAACTTCAAACCCTAGCACTCAACTTGAGGAGGAAACTTCTGTTGAGCCAATTGACAAGTCTGTACCTATGAGGCGTTCCACAATGGTTAGGAATGCACCTGAGCATTACTATGGATTCCATATTACTGCGGAAGGTGATACACTTATCAGTGATGAGACACTGATAGGTCTGGATGAATGGCAGGCCCTAAGTCGGACCAACTGGAAAGAGGCAATGGACGGCAAGATACAGTCCATGTGTGACAATCAAGTTTGGAACTTGGTTGAGAATATACCAGGTCGTAAGACTGTAGGGTGCAAATGGATCTTCAAGAAGAAGACCGACATGGATGGTAATGTACACACTTATAAGGCACGACTGGTTGCAAAGGGTTTCTCACAAACTTCGGGAGTTGATTATGATGAGACCTTTTCTCCAGTGGCCAAGATTAAGTCTATTAGGGTTCTATTAGCCATAGCCGCATTTCATGACTATGAAATATGGAAAATAGATGTCAAAACCGCTTTCCTTAATCGAAAGTTGGTTGAGGATGCTTACATGAGTCAGCCAGAGGGTTTTGTCAATACAGAGTACCCTAATAGAGTGTGTAAGCTTGAGAAATCCATTTATGGGTTAAAGCAAGCACCTCGCAGATGGAATCTTTGCTTTGATGAGAAAGTCAAAGAATTTGGATTTTCTAGGAGTGAAGATGAATCTTGTGTATATGTCAAGGCTAGTGGGAGTATAGTTAAATTTTTGGTATTGTATGTGGATGACATACTGCTCATAGGAAATGACATCCCAAATCTGCAGGAAGTTAAGTCCTGGCTTGGGAAGTGTTTCTCTATGAAGGACCTAGGAGAAACTGCCTATATTCTAGGGATAAGGATCTTGAGAGACCGGAGTAAAAGACTAATTGGACTTAGTTAGAGTACCTACTTGGATAAGGTGTTGAAGAGATTCAGCATGCAGGACTCCAAGAAAGAGAGTTACCCATCCAGATTGAGTAAGACACAAAGCCCTGGTATTGAGGCTGAGATAGCATAAATGAGTCGAATACCTTATGCTTCGGCTGTAGGATCGATCATGTATGCTATGACGTGTACTCGACCTGATGTAGCCTTTGCCTTGAGCATGGTTAGCAGGTATCAGGGGAACCCTGGCAAGGCACACTAGACTGCGGTAAAGAATATCCTCAAGTACCTACGGAGGACTAAGGACTGGGTCCTTACCCTCGGTGGGAGTGATGACTTGAGAGTTGTAGGGTATAGTGATGCTAGCTTCCAGACTGATAAGGATAATTTCCGCTCTCAGTCAGGCTGGGTCTTTACCTTAAACGGATGAGCAATTTCTTGGAAGAGTTCCAAGCAAGAAACAGTGGCTGATTCAACTTGCGAATCGGAGTATATAGTAGTGAGCGAAGCAGCAAAGGAGGCGATATGGCTGAAGAACTTCATTGGAGACCTTGGAGTTGTACCAGCTATTAAGGAGCCGATGGAAATTTTCTATGATAGTGAAAGTGCAGTTGCCTTAGCCAAGGAACCAAGGGATCATGGGAGATCCAGAAACATCGACAGAAAATACCATTTCATCAAACATTGAATAGAAGAAGGACTCCTCATGGCAAATAGGGTATCATCGGATGAGAATCCAGCAGATCCCCTCACGAAGGGACTGAATCGTGTTAAGCATCTCCAGCATGCTTGGAGCATAGGGCTGAAGGATGATATCAGATTTAGTAGTTAGATAACCTTGAAATTTGTAAAGTGTAATTGACATTAGATGATGAATAAAAGGTGTTTTATTTATGAGTAAAGTGTTTCTATCTCTTGTCGATCGTTTACTATATTTCTTTTGCATGTTTTGACTTCCAGAATAAATATGTTTGGTATATCATATTATTCAAACCTCCACAGTCGGTCATATGTCGGAAGTAGGTATGAATCAAGACTTCCATGATTGGTTCCAGAGGTCTAGGTTGTTGGACATGGCTACAACACTCATGAGTGCTCATAAGTTCTGAGCATTGGACTCAAACCACGCTCACTGGAATCACTTCATGGAATTTATCTTGAGCGATCGTGAGACGATAATATCATATAAGTCTTCAAACCTAGAGATAGGATTTGTTACTTATGAGTTGATTATGCATTGACTGTACAAAAACACATTGGTAACTCAATGTTATAAAACGTGTTCTTGTGTATAATTCAATGAGTAGTAGAACAAACATATGAGTCGAAGTTTATCTATTCCTTCTTGGATTAGAAGCTGATATCTGGGCCCCTCAATGATTTTGTTTTGACCTATGTACCGGGCCCGGTCAGAACTAAGTTGATGTGTTCAATTAAGTTCTTTGTCAAACAAATAGGAAATCAGGAAATAAACTGTTGGACAATAAGTAAGGCATTGTTCCATGTATTTATTCGGTTGATATCTAGAACAGAGGATTATATGATCCCTTATCTTAAATGGCGTATCAACATCTTCTCAGTTCCAAGAGACCTTGAAAGAGCTACGATTGCCGATCGGTTCCTGAAGTATTGCAGTTATAGTTATTAGACTTATCCAAGTGGGAGACTGTTGGATAAGGTGTCTAAGTCCATAACTATTTCTGGTATATAATTGACCCGACCTGGCATGGTCCATTTGGGTTGAATGGCACCATGAAATTGGATAAACTAAAATGAGAGAAATAACACTTATGGTTTATTAATATATTATAAGTTCTAATATATTAATAATATTATTTAATTAGTTTGATCAAGAATTAATTTAGAATTAATTAAGTGATCAAAAGATAACTAATTAAATATATGGGTAGATTATGTAAATCTTCCATATCTTATATAGTGGGCTAAGAGGCTCCATGGATTATCAAGTTGGATTTCACCCATAGGATGCTCCATGGAGTTAACCCATGGATCATGAAATGAAGAGTCATGTTACATTAGGGTTTACCTAATGCAACACACTATATAAACAAATGTGTTCTCCCCAAAATCGGCTACACTAAGAAACAAGAGGGCTAGAGCTGATTTTGCAAGTGTAAGATTCTCTCAAAGTTTAGTCCTTTGCATTTGGTGTTGTGTGAAGCATTTGAGGCATCACACTTGGGGTGCTAGGCTCACCAGGTTTCAAGGATCATAATCAACAACAAGGTATGTTATTCTATCTTTCATTCAAGTTAAAAATGTTCCCCATGTATGCTAGATAGGAATATAACCTTGAAATTCAACTTTGCATGATAATTAGACAAACATAGATCCAAGGTTATTATGGTTGCACGTACACTTAGGAAGTATTAGAATGCTCAAAACCCATCAGTAGGGTGGTTAGTACTCTGATTCAGGATGTATGTTTGAGGATGACGATTGTGACTCTAATTTTTGGAAATGATTAGGGTTGCCTCAATTGGCAGCGTCTACCCTCTGAAAATGAACCCATATCGAAACCCTAGCCTCCTTTTGTGTTTTGGGAGCCTTAACTCCTTTTTTTTGAAGGTTAAAGGAAGAAAGAGTTTTTGGTGTTGCTTATGAGTGTGGTTACAGCTTAGATTCGTCATCTACATCTCTTTGCTGCATCATTAGAGGTATAAAGTTTCTACCTTGATCATTAGTTCTCTAGATCTAGTTCTAGGTTATTTTATGAGCTTTTATCCCCAAATCTTCTTGTTCTTGGAGTTTGAGTGAACTTCAGAACCTTTAAGTGCAATTGTTAGCTTATAGACCATGGAGTTGGTTGGCAAATTGGCTTGCATAGATTATTGAGTGAGCCCATGCCTTAGAGTTGTCATTGAGAACTTAGAATTGGAGATCTTGACATAATAGCATGTCCTAATGGATAAAGTTGGAAACTTTATCCATCAAGACCTTGAGGGGATCCATATCTGAGTGTTAGAGTTGTTGGGATTTAGGTAGAATAGCTTAATCCATTAATTTTTTGATGCATAGTTCCCACGGCGTGGCGACTGGTGTTTCAGTGAACTTTTCCTTTGGACGATGTCACAACATGGCCAATGGTGGCCACGACGTAGGATTTGGTGGATGGCCGAATGTTTTGTCTTGGAGCGCCCACGACGTGTGTAACACCTAAAAATTAGGGCTACATATAGTAAGTAATACTTACTAAAATTAAATCATTTATTAAGATAATGTATGGTCGTGCACGCTACAGGCTATATAATACAAGTTTCGTATTATGGAAAAATAGAAAAAATCATCCAAATCGCCCGTAAATCGTAAAAATAAGTGAGCTAAAACACACACACACACACACACACATATATATATATATATATATATATATATATATATATATATATATATATATATATACAAAGTACACGTCGTCCCGGACTCGAAAATATAAATTTAGTAGAAATTCGACTCCGTATAAATTAGATATGATTTTTGTAAGATATAAAAGTCAACCGCACACTAGGAATGTGTGACGTAAAAAGCTACGAAGAGAATGATTGAATTTTAGCTAAAGTCACCAAAAGGAAATTTGTAGTAGTCTTTAAGATAAGAATTTTGAGAAAAAGAATGCCTAAAATGGAGTCCATACGAAAGAGTTATAATTTTAGCATAATCATTTAATCGTATAAAAATAGGGACGAAAAATAAATTTAGAATTAGCCAATGGAGTCTAAAGGTAAGTTGTAGATCTTGTCATGAGTTTTCCATGGATATAAAGAACATTAAAAACATATCTCGTATGAAGAAGTTACGGAATTTACAAAATTTGGCGTGCGGTGCGCGTCGGGTCTGCAACGTGCACTTCTAGAAGGTGAAAAACACATACCACAGAGAATCCAAAACATGGCACAAATCGACTGGTGAGACGTCACCTTATGCGCCCAACGCGCACTCCATTTTCACGAGGCGCTGGTCCGATTTTGGTCCTATAAATAACGAGCTACCCTCATTCCTTCTACACACTTCCCATTTCTCTCTCTCTCTCTCTCTCCCTCTCTCCCCCTCTCTCTCTCGTTTCCTTCGATTTTGCCTATTTTCCCTTAGTTTCTATGTTCCGGCGAAGCCCTGCAACCCCTGAGGTATTCAACTAAGTAGTAGCCATTCGGTAGGAGCCTTGTGAGTGCGATTTTCCAGACTTTGGTCGGGAATAATCCTTGTAAGTTAAGCTACGCTCTTGTTCTTTCTATGCAACTTATATTTATAGTTATCCTTAGATTTTATGGACTAGGTTAGATTTTTATTAATTAAATTAACAAATTAATTTTATCTTTATCAAAAATTTAACCCAATAATGAATTCATGATAAGGATACAAAACTACTGCTTAAAATATTCAATTTTAAATAATTAAAACGAATTTAAGGTAATTATTCTAATCACTCCATGAGACAATTATCAAAACCGAAAATCTTGGATATGACAGTGCAACTCGTCGAGTTGGGAAATTACCACATCAAGTTGCATGTCAACTCGTCGAGTTCAAAGATCAACTCGCCAAGTTTGATGAAAGGAATGACGATTCTGTTCCCTTCTCCTTTGAAAAATTCACAATTGCATCATATTTAAGAGGAATCTAATCCTTGGCTCTGATACCACTGATGGATTTTGAGCATAACAAAAATTCTTATGTGTGCATGCAACCCTAATGCTTTGGATCTAGGTTTTCTCTAATTAAACATGCAAACTTGAATACAAAAGGAGAAACCCTAGGAAGTAACTACAATTTTCGAAATCTATGTAAAACTAGGGTTTGGTTACATACCCTGATTTTTATATTGTAATAGCAATGATTCCCTTGTAGATCTTGAAGCTTGAGAACTTAGTGTCCCAAGTATAACACCTCTCACAAACACACAATGCAAGAGAATGATGTGATAGAGGAGGAAGGAGATAAAATTTTTGGTTTCTAGTTCTTCTAAATAGTGGCCGAAATTTTTAGGGTTTAGGACCCTTTATATAGTGCACCAAGGATGCTATAGATAACCCTACTTTCAAATATGGTAATTATCCACCTCCTTTGATTATACATATATGATAAGATATTCTAGAAATTCTAGGATAATCTTACATATACCATCCAATTTCATCCACCACATTCCCTAGGAAGATTCTGGACCCTTTTGCTCAACTATTAAACAATTGCACTTTTAGTCCCTGCACTTTTAATTAATTCCTTTAATCCCAAAATTAATTCGAACTAATTTCTGATTAAATATTAATTAACAATATGATTACTAATTAATATATTATTTCCATAAAATTTTAATAAATCATATATTCCAATTTATTAAACAAATTAATAAATTTTTCCTCTTTCTCAATTAATTGTCCTATCTAGTTGCAAGTGTGAAGGCAACCCAAAAGGATAATGTCACTATCAATTCAAGTACAAATTATATTTATGGTCTTAGACGCTTAGTCCAACAGTCTCCCACTTGAATAAGTCTAATAACTATAGTTGCAAGTATGACTTAAAAAATTGATAAGCAATCGCAGCTCTCAAAGCTCTTGTCGAACTCTGACCTAGTCAGTTGCGTGTCCTAAGATAAGGGATAATATAATCCTTTGTTCCGCAAGATATCATGTGAACAAATGACGTGGAACAAAATCATTCTCATTGTCCAACAATTTGTTTCCCGATTTCTAATTTGTAGTGATAAAGAACTTAATTGAACACATCAATTCAGTCCTGATCGGGCCCGACACATAAGTCAACATCAAATCATCGAGGGACCTAAGATATCGCTTTTCCCCCTTAGGGCAAAAGGAACAAATAAACTTTGACTCATATGTTTTGTACTATTTCTCATCAAATCATGAACAACAATACATTTTATAACACCAAGTTACTCTGATGTGTTTATGCATTATCAATGCACAACCAACTTGTAAACAATAACTCATATATCTCAGTTTAAAGAATATACGATATTATTGTCTCAGAATTACTCGTGATAAATTCCATGAAGTAATTCATTGAGTGTGGGTTTGATCCAATACTTAAATCCCCATTTCAAAAGTACTCATGAATGTTGCAGCAAACCATTGCTATGTCTAAACACTTAGACAATCTACAACCTAATTCATGACAACCTTAATTCACTACTTACTTCGAAAGTATGATTGAATGTGGATATTTGAATAATCTAATTATTTGGGAAGCAAAACATGCAAAATGAACACAATGATAAACAATTGACAAAAGATAGCAAACAATACTTATAAAAAAATCTCTATTTATTTAATCATTAAATGTCAATTACATTTATTTGTTACAAATTTCTAAATATATCTATCTAATCACTAAAACTAATATTATCCTTCAGACCAATACTCCTTGCATGTTGAACATGCTTAATCTTACTAAGACCCTCTGAGAGGGGATCGACAGGATTCTCTTCTGATGATACCCTCTTAATGACGAGGCTTCCTTCTTCTATACGATGTCTGATAAAGTGATATTTTATGTCGATATGTATTGATCTACCAATGATCTCTTGGTTCCTTGGTCAAGGCGTTCGCTCCTTCATTATTGCATAAAATCTCCATCGGCTCCTTAATGGTTGGTACAACTCCAAGATCTCCAATGAAGTTCTTCAACCACATAGCCTCCTTTGATGCTTCACTCGCAGCTATATACTCTGATTCACATGTGGAATCAGTCATGGTCTCCTGCTTGGAACTCTTCCAATTCACTGCTCCTCCATTAAGGGTAAACACCCAGCCTGAATGAGAAAGGATGTTGTCTCTGTCTATCTGAAAGCTGGCATCAGTATACCAGTAACTCTTAAGTAATCACTGCCACCAAGCACAAGGACCCAGTCCTTAGTTCTTCGCAGATAAGTAAGTATGTTCTTAACTGCTATCCAATGAGCTTTACCCGTATTTCCCTGATATCGACTAACCATGCTCATAGCAAAATCCACATCAGGGCGAGTACATGTCATAGTATACATGATCGATCCAACGCCGGAAGCATATGGAACTCGATTCATTTATGCTATCTCTGCATCGGTACTCAGACTATGGGTCTCAGCTTGATATTACTTCGGATATGTAACTCCCCTTTCTTTTAATTCTCCATGCTAAAACGCTTTAGCACCTTATCCAAATATGTACTTTGACTAAGCCTAATAAGTCTTCTACTTATATTTCTCAAAATTCTTATTCCCAGAATATAAGCAGCCTCTCCTAGATCCTTCATAGCAAAACACTTTCCAAGCAAGGACTTAACTTCCTGCAAGGTTGGAACGCCGTTTCCTATAAGTAGTATGTCATCAACATACAATACCAGGAAGGTGACTATACTCCCGCTAACTTTGACATATACACAAGATTCATCCTCACTTCTAGAGAAACCAAACTCTTTTGACTTTCTTATCAAATCAAAGATTCCATCAGCGAGAAGCTTATTTCATTCCATAGGTTGATTTCTCAAGCTTACACACTCTATTGGGGTATTTAGCATCCACAAAACCTTCTGGATGACTCATGTAAACATCCTTAGCCATCTTTCCATTAAGGAAATCGGTTTTGACATCCATATGCCAAATTTCATAATCATGAAATGCAACTATGGCTAACATAACCCTAATAGATTTAATCTTGGCCACTGGTAAAAAGGTCTCATCATAGTCAATCCCTGGGGTTTTAGTAAAGCCCTTCACAACCAATCAAGCCTTGAAGGTGTGCACATTTCCAACCATATCGGTCTTCTTCTTGAATATCCATTTGCACCCAACTGTCTTACGACCTGGCACATTGTCAACCAAGTTCCAAACTTGATTGCCATACATGGACTGGATCTCGCTGTCCATTGCCTCTTTCCATTTAGCAGACTCTGGGCCTACCATGGCTTCCTTGTAGTTAGAAGGCTCGTCCAAATTTATCAGTGTACTATCACTGATAAACGTATCACCATCTGTAGTTATATGGAAACCATAAAACTCTAGTGTCATTCTAACTCGAGTGGAACGTCTAAGAGGTAATGACTCGTTAATAGGTTCAACAGGAATTTCTTCCGCGGGTAGAGTGCTAGTGTTAGAGGCTCCTTCATCGCTTAGCTCTTGAATTTCTTGAAGATCAATTGCACTCCTACTGTCCTCTTCGCATATGAGCTCTCTCTCTCTCTCTCTCTCTCTCTTAAGACTCATCTTCTTGCTACGAAGACCACGTTCTCACTTGGTATGTAGAACAAGTATCCAAAGGAATTTTGTGGATAGTCGATGAAAATACATCGCTCACTTCGAGGTTCAAGCTTTTCGTGAGTCTCTCGTCTAACGAAAGCTTCACAATCCCAAACCTTGATATGTGCCAACAAGGGAACCTTCCCTGTCCACATCCCGTGAGGTGTTTTGGCAACCTTCTTTGTCGGAACAAGATTAAGAATATGGGTGGTAGTCTCTAAGGCATACCCCTAGAATGAAATTGGAAGTGAGGCCCGACTCATCATGGAACAAACCATGTCCAACAAGGTTCGGTTACGCCTCTCAGCCACACCATTAAGTTGTGGTGTCCTAGGAGGTGTCAATTGTGAAAAAATTCCACATTCCTAGAGATAGTCATGGAACTCAATATTAAGCTACTCACCACCTCTATCAGATCTGAGCATCTTGATCTTCCTGCCCAATTGATTCTCAACTTCATGTTTGAATTCTTTGAGCTTTTCAAAGGTTTCTGCCTTATGCTTTATTAAGTAGATATATCCATATTTGCTATAATCATCGGTAAAAGTCACATAAAATCGATTTGCATCCCTTGTGATGGATATGAATGGCCCACACACATCCAACAATCCCTCATCTCTTTCACAAGAACCCGTGAAAGGTGATTTAGTCATTTTTCAAAGCAAACAAGACTCACATGTATCATCTGACCTTAAGTCAAATGATTCCAGCACTCCATCCTTTTAGAGTTGGGCAATGTGTTTCTTGTTGACATGTCCAAGATGACAATGCCATAAGCATGCTTTGTCTAAGCTATTAGACGAATCAATTTGCACCACACTATTTCCTAAATTGTCTCCAACCATCACAGTTTCATACACGCCATCACAAGGTAATACTTCAAAATAAAATACACCATTATAATAAGCATGAATATAACCATTCTCATTATCAAAAGAATATCTAAAACCTTGTCTATATAAACCATGAAATGAAATAATATTTCTTGTCATTTCTGACGAGTAGCAACAATTATTTAAATCTAAACATAACCTACTACTAAGCACTACAGAATAAACACCAATCTTGGTAACAGGCGATGATCTCCTATTGCCTATAATTAGGTTCATCTTCCCATGTTCCACATCTTCACTTCTTTTTAGTCCCTACAAGTCAGAGCAAATGTAAAAACCACACCTTGTATCGAGAACCTAAGAATTCGAATGTGATGAGTTATTAGATAGAATAGTGTAAATACCTACTGAGGTTAGTTTAACCTTGCCATCCTTTATATCTTGCAAGTACTTGGGGCAGCTTCTCTTCCAATGCCCATTGTCATGGCAATAAAAGCAAGTAGCCTCCTTCGGATCAGAGGCAGGGGGAGCTTCAGAACTAGATTTTCCTTTGGGGTCATTACTTGACGACCCAACTTGAGACTTTCCCTTCTAGTTATGTTTTGAGGGAGCTCTCCTCTTCTTCCCCTTCCCTTGCCCTATAGCCAAGACAGGAGCAGTAGCAGCAGGAGTGGAGGCAATAATATTTCCTTTCATTCCACTTTCGGCGGTTCTCAGCAAGCTATGGAGTTGACTCAATGTGGTTTCGTCCTTGTTCAGATGATAAGTCATAACAAACGGATCGTAACAACTAGGCAATGAGTGTAAAACTATATCAATAGCAAATCCTCATCGAAGTTCACATTGGGCTTCAACAGACGATCCACGTATCATTTCATGCATTGTAAGTGGGTTGTGATGGACTCTCCGTCCTTCATCTTGTTGGTAATGAGTGACTTCACAATTTCGTACCTCTCTTGACGAGCTCGGTGATGGTACTTTTCCATCAAGTCCTTGTTCATATCATATGCCCAATATTCCTCATAAAACCGTTGTAGCTCAGGAGTCATAGTGGCAACCATGATGCACCACACTTTGGTCACACCGTTGCAGTTTCACCTATACTCAACTATTTCTTCAGGAGTAGCTTTAGTTTCATCGATCCCGTTCAACTCTTTTTCGAGAACATATTCCTTATCCTTGAAGCGCAAAGCCATCTTGATGTTGCGTTTCCAATCATTATAATTGGTACTATCGAAAGTGACTTTGGAGCAGATGCTCGAGAGTGATAAGTGGTTGGAGGAACCGAAAGCATTGGTTGAAGTTGACATCTGAAAAAGAAAAAGGATAAGATTTGATTAGATAAGGAAATCCTTAATATAACACCCAAATGAAATATTACGGCTAGGATCCAACTAAATAATTCACAATTCAGAAGAGGGATGTCGTAATCTAATTGCAAATTATTTGAAGGTAGGTAAATGACGATTTACCAATTTCACCATCACTAAAAACGAAATTTAAACGAGTTAAGTTTTAATTGAAGTTTGTAGATCTTTTGAGATTCATTAAACTATTCAATGGCATGTTTAATCTCGATTATGCCCTTTCCATTTGTGATTGGGATACCGAGGATCACAAACAAGGTGTGAATAACCATGCAAATTAGCTTGGTACTCTCAATGTCGTTTATCACCTAATTAATGTGTCGGTTAACCACACACGGTCCACTAACGACTTTTATAAAGTGCAATGTGCAACTTCATGGATTAGCATTAAATTCAGATTTTCCTAAAGTAACTAAGATTGAGAGTTTTATATAAAAAAAATTAGTTACTTTATATATATATATATATATATATATATATATATATATATATATATATATATATATACTTATTAATGAGAGTTTAGTGTCCTATCAAACCCGTTCGGCTAATGACTCTCCACCGATCAAGGAAGTGATGGGTGAGAGTGGACACCCATTCAACCGTCATTTTATAGGCATTTTCCTTATACACCTCTTATAAATAGGCTTCGTGAATGAGGCCTACTAACGGTAAAACTGACTTTTCTTATACATATATTAACTTTTAATTTTACAATATATATAAGGGTGTAATTTAAACTTTTAAAATACTAGGGTGTATTTTTAAAACTTTTAAAAAATACTAGGTTAATTTTTTAATAATTAAATTAACAAATTAATTTTATCTTTATCAAAAATTTAACCCAATCATGAATTCATGATAACGATACAAAATTACTAATTAACATATCCAATTTTAAACAATTAAAATAAATTTAAGGTAATTATCCTAATCAGTCCATGAGACAATTATCAAAACCGAAAATATTGGTTCTGACAGTTCAACTCGTCGAGTTGGGCAATTACCACGTCGAGTTACATGTCAACTCGTCGAGTTCAAAGATAAACTTGTCGAGTTTGATGAACAGAATGACAATTATGTTCCCTTCTCCTTTGAACAATTCATAATTGCATCATATTCAATAGAAAACTAATCCTAAGCTCTGACACCACTGATGGGTTTTGAGCATAACAACAACACATATGTGCATGCAACTCTAATGCTTTGGATCTAGGTTTTCTCTAATTGAACATGTAAACTTGAACAGGACAGGAGAAACCCTAGGAAGTAACTACAATTTTTGAAATCTATGTACAACTAGGGTTTGGTTAGTTGATTACTATATTGTAATAACAATGATTCCCTTGTAGATCTTGAAGCTTGAGAACTTAGTGTCCCAAGTGTAACACCTCTAATGGCTCACAAACACACAATGCAAGATAATGATATGAGAGAGGAGGAAGGAGATCAAATTTTTGGTTTCTATTTCTTCTAAAGAGTGACCAAAATTCTTAGGGTTTAGGACCCTTTATATAGTGCACCAAGGATGCCATGGATAACCTTAATTTCAAATATGTTAACTATCCACCTCCTTTGATTATCCATATATGATTTGATATTCTAGAAATTCTAGAATAATCTTAGATATACCATGCAATTTCATCCACCACCTACCCTAGGAAGGTTCTGGATCCTTTTTCTCAACTATTGAAAAATTACACTTTTAGTCCTTGCACTTTTAATTAATTCATTTAATCCCAAAATTAATTCCAAATTAATTTTTGATTAAACATTAATTAACAACACTATTACTAATTAATATATCATTTCCACAACATATTAATAAATCATATATTCCAATTTATTAATTAAATTAATAAATTCTTCATTTTTCTCAATTAATCATCTTATCTAGTTGCAAGTGTTAAGGCAACCCAAAAGGACCATGCCACAATCAATTCAAGTACATACCAATTATATTTATGGGCTTAAATACCTAATCTCACAATTTTGTCTGTTAATAAAGATAAAACTTTTTATAGATACCTAGTTTAGTTAAGTTTGATATTGGGTAGTCTCTTCGGGATTTTGTGTGTAGGCTAGGAAAGGAGAGTAGAATTCTATTCCTTGACACTTTCAGGAATTGATGGTACGAAATACATACTGGAGTACAAATCGTATTCCTTTTTGGATAACTATAAATGGTAGGGCCAGATCAGACAATTGTAATGGTATGTCTGCTTATTCTTTTGGGTGACCAGGAATGGTGGGTCCAGATCAGACAACTGTAATGGTATGTCTACATAATCTCGTAGATGACCATAAATGATGGGTACAGATCAGGCAACTGTAAAAGTATGTTTGTTCATCTTCCAGATGAAAACACTTGATTGTTCTAAATGACTCATCAGGCGGGAAAATCCTTCCTGATAATCGTATACTACATATGTGAGGATCGATTAGGGTGGGTATTTGATATTGGATACCTAAAATTATTTGGTATTTAGGCTTAATTATTGATTGAAGTCTTATGGTATTTGAGATTCGTAAGACTTAAGATCTCTCCAAATTTTATTATTTGTCGTGACGCAATATGGACAACACAACGGCTATTTTGATAATATTTTTTAGGTTTCAACCAATGTGAAACCAACAACTCCATAATATTAATAGTTCATGTGATTAATACAATATAATATATTGCAAATAACGACCCTTAAGTTCTGAAGATGATCATGTTATTTATCGCAATAAAATCCATAACTTATTAGAATGAGTTATATTTTTATATTTAATAAAAAAATTTATTAATAAATTTTACATTCATTTTTACACAATTTATATATATATATATATATATATATATATATATATATATATATATATATTAAAAGTTAACTTTAAATAACTTTAAACTAATAATTATACATTTTCACAATCTTGGTCTTCCCATTTAATATGACAATGTACTTTCGTTTTATACTCAAATAATATTTTTGGTCATTTGCATATCTTTTCATACTTCAATTCAATGCTTTAACTCATACATATTAGGAAAAATGACTTACGAGCCCAACGAAGTTTGCATACCGTTCAAAAAACCCCAATCATGTTTTGTCTGTTCAAAAAAACCCAACAAACTTAACATTTTGTTTAAAAAGCCTAACTAAGTTATACTTTCCTGAAAGTCAATTAAGAAAAACAGATGACGTGGCTTATTAGCGTATCGGGAAAATGACTTGTTAGACCAACGAAGTTTCCAAAACATTTAAAAAACTTCAATCATGTTTTAACTGTTCAAAAAAAACCCAATGAACTTAACAAAACAAAGTTGGGATTTTTTGAACGATTTGGAACTTTGTTGGAGTTTTTAGACAAAATGTTAAGTTCGTTGGGTTTTTATGAACAGACAAAACATGATTGGGGTTTTTTGAGTTGTTTGGATACTTCGTTGGGCTTTTAAGTCATTCTCCCTACATATTAAAATCGTCATCTTTGTGATTTACAATACCAACTCGTGTTATTATAGTAATCTACATAAAACCTTATGATTTTTAATATTATTAATTAATATATTACAACGAGGAATAGTTATGTCATTTAAAGCATTCTACTATAGCTTATGGGATTTATTGAAGATTTCTACATTTTAGATTTTCTATTTCAAAGGCGTTTGACCAATATCAAAATATGATGCTATTTTAACATATAAAAATATTTAAATCATCAAAACTTAACTAGACACACATGTATTCTCCCCTCCAAATATTAAAGAAGTAAGAGCGCGAGTTCAAGTAGTTCGGATTTGGTTTGTTTGAGAAGTGCCGCGTGAGAAAGCGCAAGCCCATCATTCTTGAATTAATTTCGGGTCCATTTCATAATGAAATTGAACTATCGGGGACTGATTTGGTAAAAATAATTTCAAATGAGGAGCTAAAAGCCTCAAATTGTTATTTTTATTCAAGTTTGAAGATTGGAATTCATTATGTTAAAAATAACCAAAAGTTTGAAGATTATGATTCAATCTCTTAAAAATAACCAAATGAAGGGCTATTTGTGGATAAATCACCTTTTGGGAACCAGGGCCTAATTTGAATAAAGAATTTTACGGTGGGGGGCATTTTAGTCATTTCATAAAATGACTTCAACTAGGGCTCATAAGCCCTCGTCTGTTTTGTTTTGATCGGGTAAAGGATATGAATTGCTCCCAAAGGAAGTCACAAATGAACAGATGAACAAGGGCAGTCGATCATAGACGCGAAGGGGCAATCGGCGACCAGAAGGGAGCACGATGGTTCGTCGCTCGACTCGCAATCGGTGGCGGCCTCCGGGGTTCGACTAGGCTGAAGAAGGAGAAGTGTCGAAGCAGCGAGGCGGCTGTGACCTCGGACTAGAAGAAAGAGACGAAGCAGCGGGGCTGTTCGTCTTCGGTCTTGGAAGGAGTTGCGAAGGGATGGTCTCCGGGGTCGGCGAGGCTGAAGCAACGACGACGGGAAGAAACAGCGAGGATGCCGAGGTCTTCGTCTTCAACTGATCAGGGAAGAAACGAAATTGAAGAAGCAAACAGAGATGGGGAATCGGAGTTGGCGAAAAAGCTCCGTCGAGGGAGGGAGAGCCGGCAGCAAAGGGCTGCTCCGGCGATCTCTTTTTTTTTCTGGTTCGATCGGCATCAACTCACGAAGGAGGAGGAAGGACTTCGGTCCACTGCCTTTGTCTGATCGAGAAGAAGAATCCGGTCGGAAGCAGTCACAAGGGTGGTTCGATGGTGGTTGCAGATGGGAGTTGTAAGGCGGAAGGTGGGTGGCATGGGTGATGGAGGAAGCTGGCGACAGTAGCAGCTCGGGTGGGGCGGTTGGTTGGTTCAACTTCAACCTAAAATTGAACGGAATCAGTAACAGGTAACCTTCTTGCTTTATTTTCTTGTTTTTGTGATTTGGAATTTCCAACATGATGATGAAACGAGCAGAAGGGTCGATCAAGGGTGTTTTGTTGCTTGAGATTGACAGGAAGAAGATGAAGAACAATTGTATATGGGTTTGATGTTCTTGACAATTGCAGGCGGGAAGACTTTGAACGAAAGGGGAAATAGAAGGTGGGTTTACTGTCTTCACCCAGATTTTGGAAGTCTTTTTGATGGATTTGTGGTACTTGGAAATCTTGGAAGGATTTTGAGAGCGCATTGTACTTATTGGTTCATGTGTGTAGAAGTGTGATGTATTGATTGTGTATAGTGTGATGTATTGATTATGTATTTGTTTAATGCTTCCTGTATTATTGTATTTGTTTTAGTTTTTGAAGGCAATAATGCATATGCACAATACTTATACACTCCTATATCAAGGTTTACTATGTATGATGGTAAGAAATATAAAGAGTTCGGGATTTGTATATAGTAAATGCTCGAATTGTCATAAATTCAATTAATTGGTATTTGAAATGAAACATAACACACGTATAAATATGTATACATATTTAGTATTTTTATACACTTTTAATTAGTTAACATATACACATTGTGTTTAACATAATTGTCTATTTGTTATATGTAATATGGATTTTATAAGAACTTTAGCCACTACATATCGTATTGTTTTTTTTTTTTTTTTTTTTTTTTTTTTTTTTTTTTTTAAAAACGCTCTTCATACGTGTATGAATATAAATGCACACGATTTCTGAAATATTGAACTATTTTATTGTTAAGATTCGCAACCACCGAATTCGATTTCCAAATGAATTACCAAAAGTAGAAACCATGCCGAAGTCAAAATTTTAAGGTTTCATGCTTAATCTGGTATAATTCTATGGTTTTCATGCCACTGTTTCCCTATTGTATATTAATGTTTAAAATGAATTCGGATGAAAAATCATAACTCTTTCATTTCAAAATATATAAGTTTTTGAGCAATTAAGTATAATATCATTTAAACTTATTTAATAAACATTAGTGTATCGTATATTTGGTCTATATTATAGCAACGCTTACGGTAACTGATCGTCAGTAGTTGACCTAAATTATCAATTGTTACATTATCCCCTGTTGAAAGGAATATCGTCCCGAAATTCAACGTGTAGATAATGTAACATCCGGATTCCCATGTATTATATTTTATTCTTTTATTTTTGGAAGTTGTGAGGAGACTCGGCGAGTTGGTGTCTAAACTCGCCGAGTATGGTCGCGGACTCGGCGAGTCCACGCTGTTTAATGAAACCCTAATTTCCAGGGTTTGAGACCTATTTAAAGGCCCTTAGGGCCGTCATTGGCGGCCACCAACCCCCAGAGAGAAACCCTAAGAGATCTAGAGTGTTTGTGAGGAAGGAGAGGCCATTCATGATCCTTTTGTTGGTGTTTTTGCAAGAAGGAGGTGACCAAGGCAAGAGGAGGCTGAAGGAGGTGCGATTTTGGTGATTTTTGAGTTCATAGAGATCATATTGAGGTATTTTGCTCGGACCTTCTTCAGTTTTGGTGTTGAATCTTAGTGTTAGGGTTTTCTAACCCTTTTAGAGGTTGGATAAGTGGAGCATTTGGTCCCTTCTCGAGTCTATGTTCTGGATCTGGACCCAAAGAGGTCCAGAGACCTTAACCCTTGGAGCTTTATGAGTCATTTTAGGAACCATGAGCTTGGGATGTCATTTTTGGGGCTAAATCACCAAGTTAGACCATTTAGATGTTATATGAGTGTCAAGGTCTAAACTTTACTTGATTATTATGGTTGGGAGGGCCAGATCTATGAATGTATGGAACAGATCTGACCTCAGGAGGCCTATGGAGTTTGTGCATGGCATGAACTCGCCGAGTCCGAAGAACAGACTCGGCGAGTAGGATGAGGGTTTCCCGTAAATCACTCAGTGAGTAGACTTGCCGAGTTAGGGAATAACTCGGTGAGTCAGGGAGAGTTAAGGGGACTGGAGTTCAAGGCAGAACTCGCCGAGTTGTTCTTGAGACTCGGCGAGTTGAGTCGGGGTGGCCTCGCGATTCATGCCAGGTGTGACTCGTCGAGTCAGGGGAAGTACTCGACGTGCCAAGAGAGGGACTAAGTGAGTCAGTGGACACGTGTAGACTCGCCGAGTCGCCCTAGTGCACTCGACGAGTCGAGTCAAAGTTTGACCGTTGACTTTGTTTACTTTTAGGGTTGAGTATAGTTGTATTTATGAGAGTATTTATTTTATGTGATTAGGCGGAGGCTAGATCACATTTCTACTGAGCCAGAGACTTACCGAAACACCGAGGTGAGTCTTCTCACTATACGTTACCTAGAGTGGTATTATGTGTGGACCAGAGGGTCTTATGCGTTATGTATGAGATTATGTGCTATGTGTTATATGTATGTTGTATGATGTTATAGACCGGACCGAAGGGTCCAACGATACAGACCGGGCAGGAAGGCCCAACGAGCTATGACCGGACCAGAGGGTCCAACAAGCTACGGGACTGGAGGGTCCCACTGAGACACATCGACCGGAGGGTCGTATTATAACCTCGAGTGGCATATGTGTTGTATGCGGTATTTTGGGGAACTCACTAAGCATTTATACTTAAAGTTGTTGTGTTATGTGTTTCAGGTACCAGTGATGAGCGTGTAACGACCATAAAATTCCAACAAATTTAAACTTTTCAAAAACAGTTTTTTTATAAAATTATTACCAAAAACGTTTTCAATACAATTATTTCAGAGTCTTCCCAGAATCACATCACAAAACATAATCATGAGGAGCGGTACGATCATGCCTTTGCCTTGCCACGGTCTCCTGAAGAACCTGAAAAACATTAAACCACAACTGTAAGCCCGAAAGCTTAGTGAGATATCCCCAAAATACCAACCACATATACAATACACGCATAACATGCCATATCATAACAGAACACAGAACAGCCATGCACTTCGGGTCTACTGTGTGACTGGTCCGCCGCACCGGCCTTCATTCCATCTGGTCCACCCTCCGAGTCTAACCACATACATCGAGTCTACAGTGTGATTGGTCCGCCCGCACCTGGCCTTCAATCCACCTGGTCCACTCTCTGAGTCTACAGTATGACTGGTCCGCCCGCACTGGGCCTTCATTCGGCCTGGTCAACTCTCCGAGCCTTGGCACATCTGGTCCGCCCTCTTGGGGCCTACAGCCTATCAGGACCGCTCACTGGGCCTTTGGGATAACCGGTCCGCCCTGGGTATGTTAGCCTACAGCACAAAGCAGGTCCCGCCTCAACCCAACCCCAGTCCAACAACCATGTGCACATACACATTCAATCATATAACATATCACATCCAATCAAACCGATCTAACAGATCACATAGCATAGCATCATCCTAACCAAGATACCGACCTAACCGGTCACTAGCATAGCATCATGCTATATACCAGGATACCGACCTTAACCAGGTCTCTAACATATACCATCCTAACTACCGGATGCAAACATCGCACATCAAAACATAACAACGATACCCGAATCACAATCCGATAAGGGCCGGCCTTGGTGCTGTAGACCCTGTCGATATAGTGAGGATAACTCACCTCGCAACTGCCGACTGAACAGATAACCCAAGATGCTCCGATCACTGATACGATCTCCAACACTGGCCAACACCAAAACTCCGAAATCAAAACAACAGCCAACAATTACCAAAATGCCCTGGAAATCAACTGGTCAACCCTTTGTCAAAGTCAAAGTCAAAGTCAACCCCTGACTGCCTCTACTCGCCGAGTCAACCCGATGACTCGCCGAGTCCCTATGCACAGAACTTTCCCAAACCGCGACTCAACTCGCCGAGTCACCCCGAGACTCGCCGAGTCCAACAACTCTGAATCCTTTCACACTCGACTCACCGAGTCATCCCTTGCCTCACCGATTCACAGCTCAACCAGAAGAAAGGTTATGACCTCACGACCAGACTCGCCGAGTCCAAGAACAGACTCGTCGAGTCCAAGGCTATCTTCAACCTACTCGTCGAGTTGTTCTTCCAACTCGCCAAGTTCCAGTCCACCTTCAAGCAACTCGCCGAGTACACCTTTGTGACTCGCCGAGTGCCTCTAGATCTTAACCAATATAGAAGCCTTCCAGGCCATGCAATTGCTCCAAAACGTAGATCTACTCTTCTACAACCCATCTATCGCGTAAAGTGGCAAACTTTACGTGAATCCAAAGAGATCTAGGCATTTTACACTCTAGGGCTAGGGTTTGGGACAAGATAGCTTCACCAAACACTCAAGAACAGGGACTTTAATGCACTCTAGACCTTCTCCATTCCAGATCTGAGGTAGCAACCTCAGATCTAACCTTCAAACTCAAAATACCACAAACCAAACTTTCCACACACTTCAAAATGACGATTCTAGATGAATAATAGCCCAAGAAACGAAGTAATACCTCAAAAGGAAGCCCCAACATAAGAGAAATCCGAATCTTAGCAAAGCCCCTTGCTCCAAGCCTCTTAACTCTCCAAGATCTCCTCCAAAATCTCTTCTCCAAGGTTCAAATGCACTCAAATCCCTCACAATCTCGTCTTAGGGTTTTCTGGACTTCAAGAGAGGGTAAAGAGGCTAGGGGAGGGTATAATGTCCTTTATATAGGGCTCATCCTCCGAAATTAGGGTTTTCTCCACTCAGCGCCTACTTGTCGAGTCCATCCTGCGACTCGCCGAGTTGGCCACTTAACACGCGACCAGAGTCGCGACCCTACTCGCCGAGTCCACTCGTGGACTCGCCGAGTTGCCCTTTCCCATTTACACTTTTAGCCCTTCAACTCTACTCTTGATATTCTAGGATGTTACAATTCTCCCCCACTTAAATTAGGCTTCGTCCTCGAAGCCTTCGGCAACACGACTCCTGAACTACTCTCGCAATGCACCACCTGGCATTAACCAGACCAGGTTCCTCAAAGCACAACCACCGAAACCCAAAAACCTAATTTTCCTTCCCGCGGTGTTCTGACCACCACTTCAAGCTGGCCACTGGCCTCGCCCTCTGACAACCACACTTACCAACTTATCAATTGAGTATCATTCCATGATACCTCACCCGCTCCAAATCACAACAATCACTCGACTCAACGAGCTAGAAATAACCATGAACCACCGGAATTCACGGTCCGAGCCCAACTTTATCCATTCCATGCTGACAGGATGACACATCCTTCAGCCTCAGAGCAACTCCCATGAGTTTCTCCACCACAATCTCATACCCATGTTGAACTGGCTCTAGCATCTTCGGGTTGGGAAAACCTGATACACTGACGACACCTCCAAACATCCCCTAGGATGAATTTCTACCACAACTGCAGACACATTGCTCATCAACCATGATTGGAACACCCCAATCATAACTCTACACTACTGCTTTCACTTCCGTGAACTTACACTCCATCTCGGAGCTATATTCTTTTCCCTTTCCTTACCAGGGAAATCCACTTGGCCGTCTTGTCACTACAACAAGTGCTACGGAGCTCACCCAATACTACACCATTCTCTTATAGCATAACCGTTATCCCATGCACCACACACATGCTCTGAATCCACTCGCAAAGACTCTCAAGTCCATGCTCTACCTTCCACTCACCACGATCAATACTCGGGGCCAGACCTTCTGACGCTAACACGTCACGACATACTCAATTCATTTCCTTTACCGATCTAGCAACACATGCAGAGTCTTCAGCATGACTGGACCGCCTTTCCAGGCCTTCAGCCCATCTAGACCACTCTCGGAACCTTCAGCAGGTCTGGACCGCCCTCCAGGGTCTTCAGCCTGTCTGGACCGTTCTCCGAGCCTTCAGCCTGACTGGTACGCCCACCGGCCTTCAGTCTATCCGGACCGCTCAACTAGCATTCATCATTCCGAATTATCACTCCGGGAGACTCTCCCATGCATACTGTTCTAGCCCTCTAGGGGTTCCGAACTCTATCTCCATCCTACATACTCAAACCCAGCCCGATCCCAGGCCTTCCACAATCGATCACCCTAGGTCTGTATCCCGCCCCGCACGCCTACCACTACTCATACCAGCCTACGCTCTTGGCTGACAGAAACACTGCTGAATCCCAAGCAGCTAAACAACCTCTCGTGCTCATCGATCTTCCGGAGAATTCTCCAATTCTCCCCCACTTAGAGAACTAACTATCAACTACCGATCGCCATCACCGACCTCCCAAAACAACCATACATAACACAATCCCTTACACGTGAACCGATTCCCACTAGAACGAGCAACCTTCACAAAATCACATATCAACACGGATCATCTCGGTTTGAAAGAAACCCGACCTTCAGCTAACCATTCCTCAGACTGCAGATGTTGCCCAACATTCAGACCAAACGCCAGATTCCCACTAATAACCCTCATGAAAGATAACCAACAAAATTCCCAACACCAAACCTTAACCATACCATAACCCTCAAGGAACAACGAATACCATACAAGAAACCATACAACGAGACTAGCAGATATACAATACTCCAAAATAATCACAAAATAACAAGACAATAAGAAAGAAACATACTCGCAGTTGCATCCGGTACTGCCCTGACCTCCTCTGCTGTGAGCTGAACAGCACGACCCTGAGCCCTCGGGGGCTCCGCTCCACCCTGACCTCCGCCCATGATCCTCAATGTGGCCGGTGCTGGAGCCTGCACCGGTCCTACAGCAACCTATGGATAGTTGACCTCAAGTGTCCAACCTGATGACAATGATAACAAATCCTCAAATCCCGACCCGGGGCTGCCTGCCGACAGTCCCTCGCATAGTGCCCTTCCTTTATGCACTTGCGGCATACACCACCGGACCTACAAACCCCGGTGTGACCCTTCCCACACTTCCCACAAGTGTGGCTGCTCTGATCTCCCAATCTAGAATCAATGGTCCTGGACCGTTTTGGCGCCGGCTGCGACTGCACCGGAGCCTTCCTCTGCTCTCGCAACTGTAACTCAATCTCCAACTCACGCCGCCTGGCGGCCTCCTGCAACTCTAACAAGGTCTCGCACCTCTGCATAGACACAAACTGTCTGATATCCCTCTTGAGCATACTCAGATATCGGGTGATCTGAGCCTGCTCTGAAGCAAACTCGGGGCAAAACATCGCCCTCTCAGTGAACATCCTGGTGATCTTCGTCACTGACTCCGAATCCTGCTTCAGTTCCAGGAACTCCTGAGCCAACCTCTCTCTCTCAACCCGCGGTACATAACTAGTACTGAACATCTCCCGGAACTGATCCCATGAAACAGTAGCTCTTTGCGCATCCGAATACGACCCCATGGTCAATCTCCACCAATCCTTCGCCCCGAGCCTTAACAGGTTCAGAGCACACCTCACCCTCTGATCAGTAGGGCACAAACACATGAAGAAACACCCCTCCACGTCCGACATCCATCTCATAGCAACAATCGGGTCCTGAACCCCGTCGAAGGTAGGAGGCTTCGTATTATCGAAGTCCTGATACTGAAAACCCTGACCAGCTCCTCCCCCTGCCGCTGCTACAGCCGCTGTAGCTGCCGCGACAGCCGTCTCTATGAGGGACGCATAGTGCTCATCAAAATACTCAACCATGGCGGTCTTGATCGACCCAAACAGTTCCGGTAACTCAGCTTGGAACAACGCAACAAACTCATCATGCAGGATCTCATGAATCCTCGCATCCAACTCGCACGTGCTCATCTGACAAATAACCTCGGGTGGTACTGACCCGCCCTGAACTCTCTCTCCTGCTCCCGATCCTGACTCGGATCCACTCCCAGCATGCCTTGGAACCTCCATACTGAAAAACACCACAAGATCTCAGATATTCCCCACAAACCCGGGAACCAACTCTCAGCCCAACCCTAGAGGTTATGGTTTCCCTGATACGCGTATGGGTCATGTGCTTTCAGTAGTACGGGACCATACTACCTTCCACACCTACCCATATTTGTATTAAGTACTACCACAACAACCTAGTGAAAAACACACATAGTAAGCACTCAATCCTCACTCCTAGAGGAACACTGGAAATCTCCCACAAAGGAAACCCTAGGCTAACAGGCATTATAAATCAGGCAACATTATCATGAAATCCTGAAGATCCCTAGCCTAGTACTAGCATGTTCTATCAAATCTCAAACAAATATCATGTATGGTATTTTAGGGTTACTTACTGGCTCCGGTTGATCGTACCTCCGCGTCCTCCTTTACTCATTTTGAAAACCATTTTAAATTCTCTTTTGAAAACCCTCCTCGATTTGAGACTGGATTCACACGAATGTTCCTCCAATTCACTCAAACCAAGGCTCTGATACCAACTTGTAACGACCATAAAAATCCAACCAATTTAAACTTTTCAAAAACAACCCGGTTTTATAAAATTATTACCAAAAACGTTTTCAATACACTTATTTCAGAGTCTTCCCAGAATCACATCACAAAACATAATCATGAGGAGTGGTATGATCACGCCTTTGCCTTGCCACGGTCTCCTGAAGAACCTGAAAAACATTAAACCACAACTGTAAGCCCGAAACCACAACTCGCCGAGTCCAAGGCTATCTTCAACCTACTCGCCGAGTTGTTCTTCCAACTCGCTGGTTTCCAGTCCACCTTCAAGCAACTCGCCGAGTACACCTTTGTGACTCGTCGAGTGCCTCTAGATCTTAACCAATACAGAAGCCTTCCAGGCCATGCAATTGCTCCAAAAAGTAGATCTACCCTTCTACAACCCATCCATCACGTAAAATGGCAAACTTTACGTGAATCCAAAGAGATCTAGGCATTTTACACTCTAGGGCTAGGGTTTGGGACAAGATGGCTTCACCAAACACTCAAGAACAGGGACTTTAATGCACTCTAGACCTTCTCCATTCCAGATCTGAGGTAGCAACCTCATATCTAACCTTCAAACTCAAAATACCACAAACCAAACTTTCCACACACTTCAAAATGACGATTCTAGATGAATAATAGCCCAAGAAACGAAGTAATACCTCAAAAGGAAGCCCCAACATAAGAGAAATCCGAATCTTAGCAAAGCCCCTTGCTCCAAGCCTCTTAACTCTCCAAGATCTCCTCCAAAATCTCTTCTCCAAGGTTCAAATGCACTCAAATCCCTCACAATCTCGTCTTAGGGTTTTCTGGACTTCAAGAGAGGGTAAAGAGGCTAGGGGAGGGTATAATGTCCTTTATATAGGGCTCATCCTCCGAAATTAGGGTTTTCTCCACTCAGCGCCTACTTGTCGAGTCCATCCTGCGACTCGCCGAGTTGGCCACTTAACACGCGACCAGAGTCGCGACCCTACTTGCCGAGTCCACTCGTGGACTCGCCGAGTTGCCCTTTCCCATTTACACTTTTAGCCCTTCAACTCTACTCTTGATATTCCGAGATGTTACAGAGCCGGGGAAGGCGCCGACATGATTCGTACACACGCACATTGGAGTTTATATATTCAGATCTTGGGGTTTTGTACTGATACAATGTTGATACAATGTTTTTAAAATGATTGTGAATGATATTTTATGGTTTTTCAAAAGTGAAAAATTGTTCGAATTTTACGGTTTTACCAGTTGGTATCAGAACCTTGGTTTGAGGGATTCAGATGCATCTTCGGGCGTATCTGAACTCAAACTGAGGATTTGAGGAAAATTTTTGATAATGAAGTAAAATTTTTGAAAAGTGTAAAAAGAGTTTTGAGACAAATAGAGCAGAGTCGTGTGTACGATCAGCCAGCACCCGAATGGTGAATCCTCAAAAGTACCCTTACATTATGTGTTATAAGATCTGTTATGTTACATTATGCATGCTAGAGTAGGCTAGGTGTACATATTAGGACTAGAGTGGCCTGATTTGTGATGCCTTAGCCTAGGAGATTTCTGCTGCTGAGATGCTTTGAGAACGAGTAGATAGCAGTTAGGAGCTCATGAGAATAGAGTACTTGTAATCCAAGATCCAAGGAGGGGGACTTGGAGTGAATGTTGATGCGGTGTGGTTAGTAGTATTGGGCCCATACTACTGAAGACACCGGATTAGTGGGCATTCCAAGTAAGAATCTTTTGGACAACGAAGGACGAGTAGGGTTGCGTCATCGAGTATGAGTATGCTTGATCGAGTCTCTGATAATTTTTGTTGTATTTTAGAGGCATCATGGTTGGGACTCGACAAACACCTGAGAGCAGTGGTGTCAGCGACGAGAAGATCCATCGATTGATTCACGAGGAGGTGGCTGCTGCCATCCGGGCTGAGATTCCTGAGATGTTTGGGGACATCAAGGCCACATTGATTGAGACTTTTGATGTGCGGTATGCAGCACTGACTGAGGCTGCTGCAGCTGCAGCTACTGCTGCTCTTGCTGCTGCCAGACCTCAGAGAGGTGACTCGTTGTTGTTTCGGGAGTTCAGCAACACGAAGCCACCGGAGTTCGACGGGACGCAGTACCCGATTGCCGCTATGAGATGGATCTCTGACATGGAGGGATGTTTCTATACGTGTTCTTGTCCAGAGCACTTGAGGGTTCGGTTCGCCCTGAACCAGCTCCGCTTGGGAGCGAAGGATTGGTGGAAGTTCGTGACGGCGAACTTCACTTTGGCTGAGATTTCTGAGGTGACCTGGGAGAGGTTCACCGCTATGTTCATAGATGATTATGTTCCCCCGGTGGAGAGGGAACGGTTGATTCAGGAGTTCTTGACCCTCAACTAGGGTACTGATTCTGTGGCAGTGATCACCAGAAAGTTTCATGAGAGGGCGATGTTTTGCCCTGAGCAGGTGTCTTATAAGCAGGCTCGTATGAGTCGTTAGGTGAGTGTTCTGAAGAGAGATATTTGATGGGTTTTAGCCATAAGAACATCCTATGTGCTCATACAAACCCTAATGCTTGGATCTAGGTTTCTCTATTGTACATGCAATTCATCCAAGACTTTAAACCCTAGATCTAGAATATGATAATCAATATTAACATAACAATGGGTTTAAGATGTTACCTTGATTGTTATGTAGCAATAACAATCTCAAATCCTCCTTGTAATGGCTTTAGAAAGCTTAGAGTCACAAATGTCACTCCTCTAATGGTTCACAAACACCAAGAGCAAGAGGATGAAGAACAAGGAGAGAGGAGGTTGCCAAAAACGTGTAGAAACCCTAAGGAACAAGTTCACCACGTTTTTGAGTCTCAAGGGTCCTTTAAATAGTGAGACTATTAGGGTTATCTAACAAGGAAACCCTAATTTGGATGCTTAAGCCCTAAGCAACCCATGGACTTCCTCCTTAGAGGCCTAGGACGATTTCTAATGGGTTCCCCCATAGAATTTGTCCACCCCTCTAATATGGAGTCCATTAGCCCAATATTCAACTATCACACAGTTGACAGTTCTAGTCCCTTAAGTTTAATTAATGTCTTTTAGCCACAAACTTAATTCTTATTAATTCTTGAGTAATATTAATTAAACATTATGATTTCTCCTTTAATATATTATTCTCATAATATATTAATAAATCATAATTAATCCTCTCTCTCCATAATTCATCCTATCAAGTTGCTTTGGTGAAGGCAACCCAAAACGACCATGCACCATCGGGTCAAGTACATACCAAAATAGTTATAGACTTAGACACTAATCCAACAATATTCAGGAGTTCGTGGTGAACTCGACTTACCGGACATTTGCTGAGCTCCAGGAAAATCCCCGGAAGAGGGAGATTGAGTTGGAGACTCAGGCCAGGGAGGAGGCCGAGTCACAGAGGGCGGATCGGCGACCGGCTCAGTCTCAGTTGGTAGCCAAGTGGGCTAGACCCGCTGATTCGAGATCTGGGGGCACGAAGGGCCGCACTTGTGGGAAGTGCGGTAAGAGTCACAAGGGGTCGTGCAGGGCTGGAGTATGCTACAAGTGCGGGAAGGAGGGGCATATCGCGAGGGATTGCCCCAAGGGATTTTCGGTTTGCTTTCATTGCAACCAGACCGGCCATCGGAAGGCCGATTGCCCTCAGCTTCTTCAGGGGTTAGCGCAGGGATCTGCGCCTGCTGCTAGGGCTATCGAGGTTTGGCCGGTGAAGGCCGAGGCCCCGAAGGCTCGTGGGAGAGCATTTCAGTTGACTGCGGAGGAGGTCCGCGCGGTGCCCGGTGTTGTGGCTGGTATGTATTCTCTATTCATCTTTTATTTGAGTTGAGTTTTTATGCTTATATGATGATGTGCGTAGGTACTTTTCTTGTGAGTTATGTGCCTGCTTTGGTATTATTTAACTCGGGTGCGAGTCGGTCGTTTGTTTTCGTAGCATTTAGTCATCTCATCGATATCCGTCGAGAGGCGTTGGGTCAACCTTTGTGAGTTTCCATAGCTGATGAGCGAGCAGTGTATGCTTCTGATGTGATTCGAGGATGTGTCCTTGAGATCTTCGGTGTGGAGTTTCCGATAGATATGGTTCCAATCGCGATGGGGGACGTGTGTGTTTTAGTGGGTATGGATTGGTTGAGTCGATATGTAGCGGTGATAGACTGCGAGCGTTAATTGGTGACGATTCAAGACCCTAGTGGGGGATTTCTTACGGTGTACATCGAGGGTACACGTACGGGGTCAACATTTTTCTCGGCCGCCAGAGCGAGACAGAGTCTACAGCAGGGCTGTAAGGGATTTGTGGCATATGTGATGGATGCGACGATTGATTCAGAGAGACCGAAGTCAATGGATGAGGTCCCGATAGTGCATGAGTTTTTGGATGTGTTTCCAGAGGAGTTGTCGGGTGTACCTCCGGTGAGGCAAGTAGAGTTCGGTATTGAATTGGTTCCGGGAGCTATGCCTATCTCCAAGGCGCCTTATCGCCTTGCGCCTCCGGAGATGCAGGAGCTATCCTCGCAGCTCCAGGAGCTGCTAGGGATGGGGTTTATCAGGCCGAGCAGTTCGCCATGGGGGGCGCCTATTCTTTTTGTCAAGAAGAATGATGGTTCACACCGGATGTGCATTGATTATTGTGAGTTGAACAAGCTAACGGTCAAGAACCGTTACCCGTTGCCGAGGATCAATGATTTGTTCGATCAGTTGCAGGGAGCATCTTGGTTCTCCAAGATCGATTTGAGGTCTGGGTATCATCAGGTGAGGGTGCGGGAGGAGGACGTCCAGAAGACAGCATTTCGGACTCGTTATGGGCATGACGAGTTCGTGGTGATGCCTTTCGGACTCACCAGCGCACCGGCGGTGTTCATGGATCTCATGAACAGAGTGTGCAAACCGATGTTGGATTGCTCAGTGATCGTGTTCATCGATGACATATTGGTGTATTCGAGATCCAGAGAGCAGCATGAGGAGCATTTGAGGGAGATCCTCGGAGTACTGAGATCGGAGAGGCTTTATGCCAAGTTCTCCAAATGTGAGTTTTGGCTACGAGAGGTTCAGTTTTTGAGGCATCTCGTTAACCAAAATGGGATATTGGTCGATCCGGCCAAGATTAAGGCGGTCATGAGGTGGGAGGTGCCGAGATCACCCACCGAGATCAGGAGCTTTCTGGGTTTGGCCGACTATTATCGGAGATTTATTAAGGATTTCTCCAAGATCGTCGTGCCGCTCACCAAGTTGACCCGGAAGGGTGCTGCGTTTTCTTGGGGTCCGGAGCAGCAGACCTCGTTCGAGACACTTCGCCAGAAATTATGCGAAGCCCCAGTGTTAGCCCTTCTGGAAGGGATGGAGGATTTTGTGGTATATTGTGATGCATCGATATCCGGATTGGGAGCGATGCTTATGCAGAGGGGGCATGTGATAGCATATGCATCGAGGCAGCTTAAGCCTTATGAGTCGAGGTATCCCACTCATGATTTGGAACTGGGAGTGTAACACCGTGAATTTCAAAGTAATTTTTCGCATAATATTAAAAACATTTTCATTTAATTTTCATAAAAACATCAATGTTTTAAGACTCCAATCCATATCATACAAAAATCCCAAGATCAGATATCATAAAAATCCCATGTGTGTGTACTGATCAAGCCAGCGCCTTCCCACGGTCATCACTAGTACTTGAAACAATAAACACCAACACTGTAAGCACAAAGCTTAGTGAGTTCCCCAAAATACCACACATAACACATATTAGCCACTCGAGGCTAGAACTCTGTGGGTCCGTAGACCCTACTCTGTGAACCCACTGGTTCTAACTCTGGGAACCTTCCGGTTCCAACTCTATAAACATGCACATCATAAATCACATAGAAATAATGCAGTACAACACATATCATACATATAGCATACAATTACTCTATCACATAACTCTAATTACCTACTCAAGGTAAAGTATAGTGAGAAGACTCACCTCGTATATCTCGATAACTCGCGAATCCCGGAAATCACTCGTGCTCGATCCTCCGAGCTATAATCCTCCTATAACATCATTTGTCTCTAATTAACACTTTTACCACTAATGTTGACTACCCTATCAAGTCAACACTGGTCAACTCTGGTCAATGGTCAACGGTCAACTTTGACCGGACTCGGCGAGTGCACTAGAGCGACTCGGCGAGTCTATACGTGTTCACTGACTCCTTAGGATCCTCTTTTGACACATCGAGTACACCCCTAACTCGACGAGTTCCACCTGGCATGAATCGCGGGGCCACCACGAATCAACTCACCGAGTCTCAAGAACAACTCGGCGAGTTCCAGCTCGACTCAGTCCACCTGTCAACCCTCTCTAACTCTCACTGACTCACTGAGTCAACCCTTAACTCGGCAAGACCACTCGCTGAGTGGTTAGGACAATCTTCATGCTACTCGCCGAGTCTGTTCTTTGGACTCGGCGAGTCCATGCCATGCATCGACTCAATCTTGCTTTTGAGGTCAGATCCGCCCCAACAACTCATAGATCTAGCCCTCCCAAGCACATTCATCACGTAAAGTCACAATCTTGGCTACCATGCAACGCCTACAAGGCTTCTTTTGATGAAATGACATCTAAAATGGTAACCTAAGTCTCCAACTCAAAAGGAAAGGCATAAAGCATGGCATTTGGGACTCTCTGGACCTACTAAGGTCCAGATCTAGGTACCATTTCCCCATGGGACCTCTCATACTCCAAATACAAGGCAAACAAGGCATGAAGAAACCCTAGATTTGGCCATATCAAGAAAAACATGAGAATAAGCTCTGAATGTTACCTCAATTAGCTTCCTCTGCCGAAATGGGAGTAGATCCAAGCTCCCCAACTCTTCTAGTTTGGCCTTCCTCTTCCTTTCTTGCAATTACACACAAAAATGGTGAATAATGGCCTCGTATCTCACTCACAAGAACTCTCAGCTGCTCTGGTGCTCTCAAGGTCGAAGGTAGCCGCAATGAAGGGCCATAAGGTCCTTTAAATAGGGCTCAGGATCGGGAAATTAGGGTTTCATTAAACAGCGCAAACTCGCCGAATCCATTCCTTGGACTCGCCGAGTCCAGGCGCGAACCCGCGTCCAAAACCATGATCCTACTCGGCGAGTTTGAGCTCCAACTCGCCGAGTCCCCTCACAAAACACCAAAAATATATGAATAAATAATACCTGGGGTTCCGGGCTGTTACAATTCTCCCCCACTAGAACTAGACTTCGCCCTCGAAGTCTCGCTCTGCAAATAACTCCGGATGCTGCTAACGCATCTCACGCTCCGGCTCCCAGGTCATCTCTGACCCCTTCCGATGCTGCCACTGGACCAAAACCAAGGGTACCTCCTTGTTCCTCAGAACCTTGATTTTTCTATCTCTGATGGCCACTAGTCTCTCAGCATAATTCAGGCTCGCATCCACCTGAATATCCTCTAATGGAACCACTGCCGACTCATCGGCTATACACTTCCTCAGCTGCGACACATGGAAAGTGTCGTGAATCTGCCCCAACTCTGCTGGCAAACCCAAACGATAGGCTACCCGACCTACCCTCGCGATCACTCGGAAAGGACCAATATATCGGGTCCCCAACTTGCCCCTCTTCCTGAATCGAATCACTCCTTTCCAAGGAGAGACCTTCAGGAGTATAAGGTCGCCGACCTGGAACTCAAGCTCAGACCGGCGTCTGTCTGCATAAGTCTTCTGTCGGCTCTGAGCGGTCAACAACCTCTGTCTGACCTGCTGGATCTGCTTTGACGTCTGAAGCACGATCTCTGTACTGCCCATTACCCGCTGTCCAACCTCTCCCCAACAAATGGGGGTCCGACACCTCCTCCCATACAACAGCTCAAAGGGTGGCATACCAATGCTCGAATGATGGCTGTTGTTGTAGGAAAACTCTACCAATGGTAAATATGCATCCCAGCTACCCCCGAAATCCAACACACATGCCCGGAGCATGTCCTCGAACGTCTGAATCGTCCGCTCACTCTGACCATCTGTCTGGGGATGATATGCGGTACTAAAATGCAGTCTAGTACCCAACTCCTCATGAAACTTCTTCCAGAATCTGGAAGTGAAGCGCACATCACGGTCTGAAACAATCGAGATCGGCACCCCATGCCGAGATACCACTTCCCTCACATACACCTTCGCCAATTTCTCTGCTGAAGAACTCTCGCTGATAGTAAGGAAGTGAGCGCTCTTCGTCAATCTGTCCACAATCACCCAAATTGCGTCAACTCCTCTGGCAGTCCTTGGCAATTTGGTGATAAAATCCATAATGATCTGTTCCCACTTCCAGTCGGGAATCTCCAATGGCTGCAACTTACCATGCGGCCTCTGGTGCTCGGCCTTAACCCTACGGCAGGTCAAGCACCTCTCAACATACCACGCAAAATCCCTCTTCATACAGGGCCACCAATACTCCTTTCTCAGATCCAAATACATCTTGGTGGCCCCCGGATGGATCGAGAATTTCGACCGATGAGCCTCCTCCATCAAAATGGTACGCGTTCCTCCCACAAATGGCACCCAGATATGCCCCTGAAATGTCATAAGCCCCCGACCATCGGTAGCGAACTCTGAAACCAAACCAACAATTCGTTCCCTCTTCTGCATCTCAGGTTGCACAGCCTCGGCCTGTGCCCCACGAATGGCGTCAAACATTGGAGCTATCACGGTCAATCTCAAACATACATCCCGCAGCGGGGTGCTCTCCGCCCTGCGGTTCAATGCATCGGCTACCACATTAGCCTTGCCTGGGTGGTACAGGATCTCACAATCGTAATCCTTGACCACATCCAACCACCTTCTCTGACACATATTTAGGTTGGGCTGATCCATCAAATACTTCAAACTCTTATGGTCCGTGTATATCGTACACCGAACCCCATACAAGTAGTGACGCCAAATCTTGAGGGCGAACACCACTGCCCCCAATTCTAGATCATGGGTGGGATATCTCGTCTCATGAGGCTTCAGCTGCCTTGATGCATATGCTATCACATGCCCTCTCTACATCAGCACCGCTCCCAACCCCAAAATCGATGCATCACAGTATACCACAAAGTCCTCCATCCCTTCCGGGAGGGCTAACACCGGGGCTTCGCACAACCTTTGGCGAAGTGTCTCAAAGGAGGTCTGCTGCTCGGGGCCCCATGAAAAAGCAACACCCTTCCGGGTCAACCTGGTGAGTGGCACTGCGATTTTAGAGAAATCCTTGATAAATCTATGATAATACCCCGCCAACCCTAGGAAACTCCTGATCTCAGAGGGTGACCTCGGCACCTCCCAACTCATCACCGCCTCAACCTTGGTCAGATCAACCAATATCCCTTCCTGGTTAACGAGATGTCCTAAGAACTGGACCTCCCGCAACCAGAAATCACACTTGGAGAATTTGGCATAAAGCCTCTCCGATCTCAAAACTCCGAGAACCTCTCTCAAATGCTCCTCATGCTGCTCTCTAGATCTCGAATATACCAGAATGTCATCGATAAATACAATCACCGACCGATCCAGCATCGGCCTGCACACTCAGTTCATGAGATCCATGAACACTGCTGGGGCATTGGTGAGCCCGAAAGGCATCACCACAAACTCATAATGCCCATAACGCGTCCTGAACGCTGTCTTCTGGACGTCCTCATCCCGCACCCTCACCTGATGATATCCAGACCTCAAATCGATCTTGGAGAACCAAGATGCTCCCTGCAACTGATCGAATAAATCATCGATCCTCGGCAACGGGTAACGGTTCTTGACCGTCAGCTTGTTCAGCTCCCGGTAATCAATGCACATCCGGTGTGAACCATCCTTCTTCTTGACGAACAGGATAGGCGCTCCCCACGGCGAGCTTCTCGGCCGAATAAACCCCTTCCCCAACAGCTCCTGAAGCTGCGAGGATAACTCTTGCATCTCTGGAGGTGCAAGGCGATAAGGCACCTTAGCGATAGGCGCGGCCCCCGGAACCAAATCGATACTGAACTCCACTTGCCTCACAGGAGGCACACCCGGCAACTCCTCGGGAAATACACCCGGGAACTCACGCACTACCGGAACCTCCTCAACTGAACTCGGCCTCTCGGAATCCACCCGCGTATCCATCACATATGCCACAAAACCCTTACAGCCCTGCTGTAGACACTGCCTCGCCTTAGCGACCGAACAAAATGTTGATCCTGAACGTGTACCCTCGCCGTACACCGAAAGAACTCCCCCACTAGGGTCTCGTATGGTCACCAGCTGTCGCTCGCAGTCGATAACCGCACCGAATCTGCTCAACCAGTCCATGCCCACAATGACACAGACATCACCCATCGCAATAGGAACCAGATCAATCGGGAACTCAACACCGAAAATCTCGACTACGCACCCTCGGAGAACCTCCGTGGCATATATCACCCTCTCATCAGCTATGGACACTCTCAGAGGCCGACTCAATGCCTCACGACTAACAAAAGACCAAAAGATACAAAAGACCGACTCGCAGGCCAAAGATACAAAAGACCGACTCGCACCCGAGTCAAATAACACCAAGGCAGGTACAGAATTCACAAGAAAAGTACCTACGCACAACATAATATAAGCATAATATCTCAACATCAAAATAAATACACAAAAGAATACATACTAGCCACGACATCGGGCGCTGCACGGACCTCCTCCGCGGTCAGCTGAAAAGCTCTCCCTCGTGCCCTCGGCGCCTCGGCCTTCACTGGCCGACTCTCGGTAGCTCTGATGGCGGCAGGGGCAGATCCCTGAGGTGCTCCCTGAGATGATCCTCGCAACTACGGACACTCTGCCTTCCGGTGTCCAGTCTGATTGCAGTGAAAACACACCGCAAACCCCTTGGGGCAGTCCTTGGCCATGTGCCCCTCCTTGCCACAATTGTAGCAAGATCCCGCTCTACAGACTCTATCGTGACCCTTGCCACACTTCCCACAAGTGCGGCCCTTCTGGCTCCCTGGTTTGGGATCAGCGGGCTTGGCTCGCTTGGCTGTCGGCTGAGACTGTGCCGGTCGTTGATCCCTCCCCTGAGACTCCGCCTCCTCCCTGGCCTGAGTCTCTAGCTCAATCTCCCTCTTTCGGGCATTTGCCTGAAGCTCGACAAATGTCCGATACGAGGAGTTCGCCGCGAACTCCCGAATGTCTCTCCTCAAAATACTCAGATATCGGCTCATACGTGCCTGCTCAGTGGACACGTGCTCAGGGCAGAACATCGCCCTCTCATGGAACATCCTGGTAATCGCCGTAACAGACTCAGTACCATGCTTGAGGGTCAGAAACTCCTGGGCCAAATGCTCCCTCTCAACCTGGGGAACGTACTCATCTTGGAACATGGCAGTGAACCTCTCCCAAGTCACTGCCGCAAGCTCAGCAGGCGTAAAGTACGCTGTCACAAACTTCCACCAGTCCTTCGCTCCCAAGCGAAGCTGGTTTAGCGTGAACCGAACCTTCAAATGCTCAGGAGATGAGCAAGTGAAGAAACACCCCTTTATGTCAGAAATCCACCTCATAGCTGCCACCGGGTCCTGGGTCCCATCAAACTCTGGCGGTTTTGTGTTGCTGAACTCCCGGAACAGCAACGCATCACCACCTTGCGGCCTCGCGGCAGCAATAGCTGCGGTGGCCGCTGCAACAACAGCCTAAGAAAGAGTGGCATAACGCTCGTCAAAGGTCTCAATCAGCGTTGTCTTAATAGACCCGAACATCTCTGGTATCTCTGCCCTGATGGCCGCAGCCACCTCCTCGTGGATGATCCGGCGGATCTCCTCATCACTGGTCTCACTGCTCTCAGGCATCAAACGTGTCCTCACCATGATCTACCTCTGAAATACAACATACGATAAATTAGAATCCATTCGAGCATACTCACACTCGACAACTCATCCCTCCTTGATCCTTGGTATTCCAAAGATTCCTACTTGGGTTGTACTCCACCCCGGTGCTTTCAGTATTACGGGCCCAATACTACTGTCCGCACCGTATCAAAATACACCCCAAGTCCTCCTCTTCGGATCCCAATTTCCAAGTACTCTATCATGCACAATCCACTCTCTAACAAATCTCTCATAAGCCCCTCGCTGCTACCTACTCACTCTCAAGCATCTCATAGCAGCTCACCTCTCCCTAGGCTAAGGCATCACAAATCAGGCCACTCTAGTCCTAATAGGAGTACCTAGCATACTCTAGCATGAGAATACATCATATCAATATTAATATCTCATAACATGAGGGTATTTTGGGAAATCACCGTTCGGGTGCGGACTGATCGTACACACAACTCTGCTCTGCGTTTTTCCAAAAATCTTTTACTCTTTTTCAAAATACTTCTCAAATCCTCAGTTTGAGTTCAAATACGCCCGAAGGTGTACTCGAATCCCTCAAACCAAGGCTCTGATACCAAATTGTAACACCGTGAATTTCAAAGTAATTTTTCGCATAATATTAAAAACATTTTCATAAAAACATCAATGTTTTAAGACTCCAATCCATATCATACAAAAATCCCAAGATCACATATCATAAAAATCCCTTGTGTGTGTACTGATCAAGCCGGCGCCTTCCCACGGTCATCACTAGTACCTGAAACAATAAACACCAACACTGTAAGCATAAAGCTTAGTGAGTCCCCCAAAATACCACACAGAACACATATTAGCCACTCGAGGCTATAACTCTGTGGGTCTGTAGACCCTACTCTGTGAACCCACTGGTTCTAACTCTGGGAACCTTTCGGTTCCAACTCTATAAACATGCACAACATAAATCACATAAAAATAATGCAGTACAATACATATCATACATATAGCATACAATTACTCTATCACATAACTCTGATTACCTACTCAAGGTAAAGTATAGTGAGAAGACTCACCTCGTATATCTCGATAACTTGCGAATCCCGGAAATCACTCGTGCTCGATCCTCCGAGCTATAATCCTCCTATAACATCATTTATCTCTAATTAACACTTTTACCACTAAGGTTGACTACCCCTATCAAGTCAACATTGGTCAACTCTGGTCCACGGTCAACTTTGACCGGACTCGGCGAGTGCACTAGAGCGACTCGGCGAGTCTATACGTGTTCACTGACTCCCTAGGATCCTCTTTTGACACGTCGAGTACACCCCTAACTCGACGAGTTCCACCTGGCATGAATCGCGGGGCCACCACGACTCAACTCGCCGAGTCTCAAGAACAACTCGGCGAGTTCCAGCTCGACTCAGTCCACCTGTGAACCCTCTCTAACTCTCCTTGACTCACTGAGTCATCCCTTAACTCGGCAAGACCACTCGCTGAGTGGTTAGGACAATCTTCATGCTACTCGCCGAGTCTGTTCTTCGGACTCGGCGAGTCCATGCCATGCATCGACTCAATCTCGCTTCTGAGGTCAGATCCGCCCCCAACAACTCATAGATCTAGCCCTCCCAAGCACATTCATCACGTAAAGTCACAATCTTGGCTACCATGCAACGCCTACAAGGCTTCTTTTGATGAAATGACATCTAAAATGGTAACCTAAGTCTCCAACTCAAAAGGAAAGGCATAAAGCATGGAATTTGGGACTCTCTGGACCTACTAAGGTCCAGATCTAGGTACCATTTCCCCATGGGACCTCTCATACTCCAAATACAAGGCAAACAAGGCATGAAGAAACCCTAGATTTGGCCATATCAAGAAAAACACGAGAATAAGCTCTGAATGTTACCTCAATTAGCTTCCTCTGCCGAAATGGGAGTAGATCCAAGCTCCCCAACTCTTCTAGTTTGGCCTTCCTCTTCCTTTCTTGCAATTACATTCAAAAATGGTGAATAATGGCCTCTTATCTCACTCACAAGAACTCTCAGCTGCTCTGGTGCTCTCAAGGTCGAAAGTAGCCGCAATGAAGGGCCATAAGGTCCTTTAAATAGGGCTCAGGACCGGGAAATTAGGGTTTCATTAAACATCACGGACTCGCCGAGTCCATTCCTTGGAGTCGCCGAGTCCAGGCGCGAACCCGCGTTCAAAACCGCGATCCTAATCGGCGAGTTTGAGCTCCAACTCACCAAGTCCCCTCACAAAACACCAAAAATATATGAATAAATAATACCTGGGGTTCCGGGCTGTTACATGGAGCAGTAGTGTTCGCCCTCAAGATCTGGCGACATTATCTGTATGGGGTTCGGTGTACGATATACACGGACCACAAGAGCTTGAAGTATTTGATGGATCAGCCCAACCTGAATATGCGCCAGAGGAGGTGGTTGGATGTGGTCAAGGATTATGATTGTGAGATCCTGTACCACCCGGTCAAGGCTAATGTTGTAACCTATGCACTGAGCCGTAGGGCGGAGGGCGCCCTAATGTGAGATGTTTATTTGAGATTGACAGTGATGACCCCGGTGTTGGATGCTATTCGTGGGGCCCAGGATGAGGCTGTGAGGCCAGAAAACTAGAAGAGAGAGCGAGTTGTCGGGCTGGTATCGGAATTCGTTACCGATAGCCGGGGGCTTATGACATTTCAGGGTCGGATATGGGTACCGTCCGTGGGCGGAACGCGTACCATTTTGTTGGAAGAGGCTCATCGATCGAAATTCTCAATCCATCCCGGGGCCACTAAGATTTATTTGGACCTGAAAAAGGAATATTGGTGGCCCTGTATGAAGAGGGATGTCGCATGGTTTATAGAGAGATGCTTTACCTGTCGCAGGGTTAAGGCCGAGCACCAGCGCCCACATGGTAAGCTGGGTGTCGATGCAATTTGGGTGATTGTGGACAGGTTGACGAAGAGTGCTCACTTCCTGGCCATCAGTGAGAGCTCTTCCACGGAGAGGTTGGCAGAGACGTACGTGAGAGAGGTGGTATCACGGCATGAAGTGCCGATCTCGATTGTCTCAGATCGAGATGTACACTTCACTTCCAGATTCTGGAAAAAGTTTCATGAGGAATTGGGTACAAAACTGCATTTTAGTACCGCATACCACCCATAGACTGACAGCCAGAGTGAGCGGACGATTCAGACGCTCGAGGACATGCTCCGAGCATGTGTGTTGGATTTCGGCGGGAGTTGGGACACGTATTTGCCTTTGGCAGAGTTTTCTTACAACAACAGCCATCATTCAAGCATTGGCATGCCACCCTTTGAGCTGTTGTATGGGAGGAGGTGTCGGACCCCTATTTGCCGGGGAGAAGTAGGGCAGCGTGTGATGGGTAGTACCGAGATTGTGCTTCAAATGACAGAGCAGATCCAACAGGTCAGACAAAGGTTGTTAACCACTCAGAGTTGTCAGAAGAGTTATGCGGACAGACGCCGGTCCGAGCTCGAGTTTCAGGTCGGCAACTTCGTGCTCCTGAAGGTCTCTCCTTGGAAAGGAGTGATTTGATTCAGGAAGAGGGGCAAGTTGGGGCCCCGATATATTAGTCCTTTCAGGGTGATCGTGAGGGTAGCCAAGGTAGCCTACCATTTGGAGTTACCAGCAGAGTTGGGTCAGATTCATGACACTTTCCACATGTCGCAGCTGCGAAAGTGTATAGCCGACAAGTCGACAGTGGTGCCATTAGAAGATATTCAGGTGGATGTGCGCCTGAATTATGTTGAGAGACTGGTGGCGATTAGGTATCGGAAGATCAAGGTTTTGAGGAACAAGGAGGTGCCTCTGGTCTAGGTCCAGTGGCAGCATCGGAAAGGGTCAGAGTTAACTTGGGAACCGGAGCGTGAGATGCGGGAGCAGCATCTAGAGTTGTTTGCAGAGTGAGACTTCGAGGGCGAAGTCTGATTCTAGTGGGGGAGAATTGTAACATCCGGATTCCCAGGTATTATATTTTATTCTTTTATTTTTGGAAGTTGTGAGGAGACTCGGCGAGTTGGTGTCTAAACTCGCCGAGTATGGTCGCGGATTCGTATCCGAGTTCACAGCTGGACTCGGCGAGTACATGAGTGGACTCGGTGAGTCCACGCTGTTTAATGAAACCCTAATTTCCAGGGTTTGAGACCTATTTAAAGGCCCTTAGGGCCGTCATTGGCGGCCACCAACCCCCAGAGAGAAACCCTAAGAGATCTAGAGCGTTTGTGAGGAAGGAGAGGCCATTCTTGATCCTTTTGTTGGTGTTTTTGAAAGAAGGAGGTGACCAAGGCAAGAGGAGGCTGAAGGAGGTGAGATTTTGGTGATTTCTAAGTTCATAGAGATCATATTGAGGTATTTTGCTCGGACCTTCTTCAGTTTTGGTGTTGAATCTTAGTGTTGGGGTTTTCTAACCCTTTTAGAGGTTGGATAAGTGGAGCATTTGGTCCCTTCTCGAGTCTATGTTCTAGATCTGGACCCAAAGAGGTCCAGAGACCTTAACCCTTGGAGCTTTATGAGTCATTTTGGGAGCCATGAGCTTGGGATGTCATTTTTGGGGCTAAATCACCAAGTTAGACCATTTAGATGTTATATGAGTGTCAAGGTCTGAACTTTACGTGATTATTATGGTTGGGAAGGCCAGATCTATGAATGTATGGAATAGATCTGACCTAAGGAGGCCTATGGAGTTTGTGCATGGCATGAACTCGCCGAGTCCGAAGAACAGACTCGGCGAGTAGGATGAGGGTTTCCCGTAAATCACTCAGTGAGTAGACTTACCGAGTTGGGGAATAACTCGGTGAGTCAGGGAGATTTAGGAGGACTGGAGTTGAAGGCGGAACTCGCCGAGTTGTTCTTGAGACTCGGCGAGTTGATTCGGGGTGGCCCCGCGATTCATGCCAGGTGTGACTCGTTGAGTCAAGGGAAGTACTCGACGTGCCAAGAGAGGGACTAAGTGAGTCAGTGGACACATGTAGACTCGCCGAGTCGGGTCAAAGTTTGACTGTTGACTTTGTTGACTTTTAGGGTTGAGTATAGTTGTATTTATGAGAGTATTTATTTTATGTGATTAGGCGAAGGCTAGATCACATTTCTACCGAGTCAGAGACTTAACGAGACACCGAGGTGAGTCTTCTCACTATACGTTACCTAGAGTGGTATTATGTGTGGACCAGAGGGTCTTATGTGTTATGTATGAGATTATGTGCTATGTCTTATATGTATGTTGTATGATGTTATAGACCAGACCGAAGGGTCCAACGATACAGATCGGGTCGGAAGGCCCAACGAGCTATGACCGGACCAGAGGTTCCAACGAGCTACGGGACTGGAGGGTCCCGCTGAGACAGATCGACCGGAGGGTCGTATTATAGCCTCGAGTGGCGTATGTGTTGTATGCGGTATTTTGGAGAACTCACTAAGCATTTATGCTTACAGTTGTTGTGTTATGTGTTTCAGGTACCAGTGATGAGTGCGGGAAGGCGCCGACATGATTCGTACACACGCACATTGGAGTTTACATATTCTGATCTTGGGGTTTTGTACTGATACAATGTTGATACAATGTTTTTAAAATGATTGTGAATGATATTTTATGGTTTTTCAAAAGTGAAAAATTGTTCAAATTTTACGGTGTTACAGATAAAATATTATAAAACAATTGGTGACATTTTCGTTTCGTTTGATCCATAATGATCTTTCTAAAGCCGATTTAAGCTGCGTAACTCTAAATTAGATAACCGGTCCAATAGATGACTTGATATAAATATAATGACCAACTTCTGTTAAGAATTTCTAAGGTCCTTTGAGTTGCAGGTTTAACCTACCTCATTTTCTGGGTTGTATCATTTCTCTAAAAGAATAGGCGTTTTAAAGTTACACACTCTCTGAATTGGAAGTTGTGAGACTGACATTGTTTATTCACATAACGCTCTTTTCATTTGTGTACAATATTAAATCGTTCTGAGGTTCACACACTATTTTATGCGACCTCATGAGTGGTTCTTTGATCAAAATTCAACATATCACGTGCATGCTCTTTGTTCATTTTCGTACCTCCAATAATTGTCCCGGACATCAATGATTGACATCCTCGCCTATATAAGGTTGCAAATGGTATGACCTTGGTGATGATGTGATAAATTTCATTGCAGGAAAAACTCAATTAACGAAAATGAGTATCCTATGTAATATCCAAAGTCTTTCATATAGGTTCAGAGCATATTACTCATGTCGAAATGGTTCATTTGTCCGGACCATTAGGGATGTATAGATATTCTTATGCCTAAGCACGCACTCAAGGATTTCGATGATTGTCATACCTGTTAGGTGGATTCACCATCTTAATGAGAGATGATAGAGATCGACACCTCGTAGCCTAACTATATTCTCGGCGTAAGTTTGATACTTGTCCACTTAAGTGACAATCTTTGCTTTCATGCGTGATCACCGTTTTTAGTTCCTTTAGATATAAGCACATTAGGTCAGAGCCTGGATGGATGGGACACTTAAATCTGCGAGCTTCATCCAAGACTACACTCTCGTGTTCACTGTACTTAGGCGTACAAATTCGGATCATAAAGTATCACGTCCCGTCATCCCTCAACTTGACTTATTTATCCATCCTTCGCATTTTATCAAATCCTTCACATTTGATTAAATCCTTTACATTCTATCAAATCCTTCACATTTGATTTTTAGGGTACGAACGAAACTTTAGGTTCTTCTCCGACTTGTCGTCATAAATGACCATGGTTTTCTTCTGGGTAGGTTTTGTCATGCAACTTTCTTGTAATACTGATCTAGACACAATGGGGAGGTAGCTGATTCATATCTATGATAATGTTGAAGCTTCTGCTCGGAATTGGTTTGAAGTCTATGAGTAAGGTTCGATCTCTTGTAACGCCCGTGTTTCTAGGGGCGTTAATGATGATGTAACAGTCTAGGTTAACCTTTGTAACTCGTGTTGAAATAATAAAAATGTATTATTTGAGTATTATGTGTTTTATACTTAGTTGTGTGACTTAAATGAATTAAAGATAAAAATAAGCATTAAAATAAAATATTAGATAAACCCAATATATATGAAGGAAGTTCTAGTGGTCGTGACAAAGATTCCGGATATATAAAGAATGTCGAAATCCGAGTTATACCGAATAAGTTATGACCTGTCGAAGTTTCGCGACAGAACTGGTACGACACTGCGCGACATAAATAGTGAATTTACAATAGAGCGATTTTTAGCCTTCGCGATCTAAATGAAAGTTGTAGAATACGTTAAACCGAGAGCATGCATGAAAAGAATGTCTAAATCTGACTTCCTATGAGGAAGTTATGATTTTTCGAAGTTTCGACTTAGCAGTATGCAGCCCAAAGTTCGAATATGAGATCGAGTGATTTCTAGCCGAGACAATCTAAACGAGAATTGAAGATCTCATTAATAATTATGCAATGGTAAAAAGACAGATGAAAACTGACTTCAGATAAAGAAGTTATGAATTTATAATAGACCTTTTTGTCCCGGCCTACTAACAATATGACTTTAAAATAAAGTCAAATTAGTCGACAGGGTCTAAACGAAATTTGTAGAGCACAGTCTCACCTAGACGTGGATATAAAGAACGTCAAAAATGGAGCTTGTATGCAAAAGACATGAATTTTTGAAGTTTTTAAATAAAAATAAATCAAAATTCGAAGCTTATCTGAAAGGAACGCCCCACGTTCATTTTGCTCGGACTCGGATGAGCCACGTCGTAGCTGACACAAGCTGGAATCAGACAGAGAACCTAGGACCCGCTTCTATGCGCTGCGTCCAAAGGAGCTGTTGGATTAGTGTTTAAGTCCATAACTATATTTGGTATGTACTTGACCCGGTTGTGCATGGTCCTTTTGGGTTGTCTTCACCAAAGCAACTTGACTGGATGAATAATATAGGAAGAAGTGATTATGGTTTATTAATATGTTATAAGAATAATATATTAAAATGAGAAATCATATTTGTTTAATTAACATTGGTCAATAATTAATTAAGATCTAGTTTTGCGATCAAAAGAAGTTAATTAAACTTAAGGGGTTGAACTGTAATTATGTGATAGTTACAAAGTTAGGCAAGGAAACCCTATTAGATAGGGTGGACGAATTCTAAGGATAAGGCCTTAGGAATTCGTCCAAGATGAGGGCTTCTAGAATTATCCTTGGGCTACCTGGTGGCTAAGTAACAAATAAGGATAATCACTGAAACCCTAATTTCCACACCTATATAAAGACCCCTAAGGCTAGGGATTTCGGCCACTTGAACCCTAAAAGTCCTAGAGCCGAAATTCTCCTCTCTCCTCTCTATCTTGATTCCTCTAATTGTTATTGGTGTTTGTGATTCATTAGAGGCACAAAACTTGAGGTGCTAAAGTTCTCAAGGCCTCAAGATCTTCAATCAACGACAAGGTAATCATCTAGATCTGTTTTGTAATGTCAATTTTGATTATATTCACTAGATCTAGGGTTTGAAAGTCTTGGATGAATGCATGTACAAATTAGAGAAACCTAGATCCAAGCATTAGGGTTTTCATGAGCACATTAGATGTTCTTTTGGCTCAAACCCATCTGTGGTATCAAAGCTTTGTTTGGTTCCTATTGTATCGATGCCTTGTATGTTCATCTTGCTGAAAAAAATTGTTTTTTGGCCCTCTGCTCGACCTGACTCGGCGAGTCACTAGCTGCACTCGGCGAGTCAATCCAACTCGACGAGTCCAGTTAGTGAATCGGCGAGTCGGTGCGTCTGACAGAGGGATATTCATGATTTTCTTGCTGTTTTGCTTAAGGATAATTGCCAAAATCATTTTTGAATAATAACATCTGAATTTTAACACTGTTATATGATTATCCTTACCAAATCAATAGACAATTACCAATTGTTTGAATAATAAATCCCTTATTTGATAATATTTGATTATTTGAATTAGCTGTTGAATTATCTTGTAAATAAAATTGACTAGGTCAAATTTAGATAATCACTAAATTAATTGTTCAATTTAAATCATTTTCTATTTGATCCTTTATGTTTTGAAAAGTTCAAAACTTGTCCTCAAGTTTTGAAATTTAAATTTTATGATTAAAAGTTTAATTTAAACTATTTAAATTTCAAACCCTAGAATTTTACAAGTTTAAAATTCAACCTTATACTTTATAATATTACAAGATTAATATATATATATATATATATATATATATATATATATATATATATATATATGTACAACTTAAACGCTAGTCTTACCATTAGTAGGCCTCATTCACGAAGCCAATCTAGAAGGGGGGTATAAGGTTATGGCCTATAAAATGGCCATTTAGTGGGTGTCCACTCTCACCCACCGTTTCCTTGATTGGTGGAGGGTCGTTAGCCGAACGGGTAGGATAGGGCAACCCTCCTCATTAATAAGTATAATGAATTATAAAAGTAACTAAATGTTTTTCAAATATTCTCAATCTTAGTTACTTTAGGTAAAAGTGAAATTAATGCAATTCCATGAAATTAAACTTTGTACCCTTGCTAAGACGTTAGTGGAGTGTGTGTGGTTAATCGGCACACTAATTGGGTTCTAAGCAAAGGTGGCAAAGTGTGACTCATTGTTTGTCATAGTTTGATGGAGCGTGTGTGGTTAACCGGCACATGGAATAGGTGACTGTAACAATCAGGGCACCATGTATATTTGCATGGTTATTCACACCCACTTTTTGATCCGCGGCATCCCAGTCACAAAGTAGAGGAGCATATCGAGATTTAAACATGCCATTGAATAGTTCAATGAATCTCAAAAGATCTAGGAGATTTCAAAAACATTTAAAACTTAATCTCTTTTTCGTTTTTCATGGTGGAGAATTAGTGAACCGTCATTCACTTACCTTCAAATTATTTGGATGTTAGATTACGGCATCCCTCTTCTAATATGTAAATAATGTAGTTGGATCCTAGCCCTAATTTCTCATTTGGGTGTTTAATTAAGGATTCATTTCTAATCAAACTTCGTTCTTTTACTTTTCAGATGTCGAACAACAACAATGCTTCCAGCTCGTTCTCACTCATGAACTTATGTGGGAGAGTGATCTTTGACGGGTCCAATTTCAATGATTGGATCTACTACATCCGAATGGTCACTCGATACGAGGACAAAGAGTATGTCCTTGATGAGAAGCTGAAGGAGATCAACCTCAACACTGCTACTGCCGAAGAGATCGCCGCCTTTGAGTCCCATGAGCGTGATGCTACGAAAGTCCATTGCATAATGCTAGCGACCATGACTGCAGAACTCCAGAGTCGTATGAGGAAATGTGTCCCTATGAAATGCATTAAGACTTGCTGGACCGATACCACCAAAGTGCGAGGCAAGAAAGGTATGAGATCATCACTTCGATGATCACTACCCGAATTGGTAATGGATATTCCCTTACCGCTCATCTGCAAAAGATGCAGAGATATGTTGATCGCCTGCTAAAGTTAAATGTTAATTTTCATGAAGAGATGGAAATCGAAATCATCCTTCACTCCTTGCCTCCCTGCTACAACCAGTTTCGTATGACCTACCACAAAAATAAGGAAGAAGTCACTTTGAGAAAGCTTCAAGGCTTGCTTAGGACTGTTGAGAGCAATCTCAAAGATAAGTCTGTTGCATCAACTCCAACTCCCCCTGCTGCCCCTGTCTTGGCAATAGGACAAGGGAAGGGTAAGAAGAGGAAGGCTCCCTCAAAGAGCCACCACAAGGGAATGTCCCAAGATGGTACCTCTTCTAGTGGAACCAAGGCTGGTTCTGCTAAACCCAATTCTAACCCAAAAGAGGCAGAGTGCCATCACTGCCACAAGATAGGGCATTGGAAGAGAAGCTACCCAGAATATCTGCAAGCTATCAAGGATGGGAAGATCATGCCATCCTTCGCAGGTTTTTACACAATTAAATCTAATGATTCATCGTATGTTATTTCTTGGGTTCTTGATATAGGATGTGGTTTTCACATATGTTCTGATTTGCAGGGACTAAGAAGAAATAGGGATGTGGAGCAAGGGAAGATAAATCTAATCATGGGAAACAGAAGATCGTCGCCTGTCACCAAGATTGGAGTATATTCCTTAGTGCTTAGTAATGGATTAGGTTTAGATTTAAACCATTGTTGTTGTTCGCCAGATATGGCAAGAAACATCATTTCATTTCATGGTTTATGTAGACATGGATTTAAATATTCATTTGATAATGAAAAGGGTTCTATTTATGCTTATCTTAATAGTGTTTTATATTTTGAAGCATTGCCTTGTAATGGAATATATGAAACTGTGATGGTTGTAGATAACTTAGGAAATGATGTATTGTGTGTCGATTCTTCCAATAGTATGGATAAAGCATGCTTGTGGCATTGTCGTCTTGGTCATGTCAACAAGAAACACATAGCCCAACTCCAAAAGGATGGAGTGTTGGAGTCATTCGACCTTAAGGATGAAGACGTGTGAAAGTCTTGTTTACTTGGAAAGATGACCAAGTCACCCTTTACTGGCACTTGTGAAAGGGGTGAGGGTTTATTGGAACTCATACACACCGATGTATGTGGGCCCTTTAGATCCACCACAAAGGATGCGAGCCGCTTCTATGTGACTTTTACCGATGATTATAGCAGATATGGGTATATTTACTTAATAAAGCACAAGTTAAAAACCTTTGAAAGGTTCAAAGAGTTTAAACAAGAATTGGAGAATCAATTGGGCAGGAAAATCAAGTGCTTCGATCCGATCGAGGAGGAGAGTACCTAAGTCTTGAATTCCACGACTATCTCAAGGAATGCAGAATCGTTTCACAATTAACGCCACCTAGAACACTGTAGTTGAATGGTGTGGCTGCGAGGCGTAATCGAACCTTGATAGACATGGTTCGTTCCATGATGAGTCGAGCTTCACTACCTATCTCATTCTGGGGGTATGCCTTAGAGACGGTCGCCCATATCCTTAACTTAGTCCCTACGAAGAAGGTTGCCAAAACACCTCACGAGATGTGGACAGGGAAAGCTCCCTCGTTAGCACATATAAAGCTTTCGGGTTGTGAGACTTTCGTAAGACGAGAGACTCATGACAAGCTCGAACCTCGTAATGAGAGGCGTATTTTCATTGGCTACCCGTAGAATTCCTTTGGATATCTTTTCTATAGACTGAGTGACAACGTTATCTTCGTCGCGAGGAGAGGGGTTTTCCGTGAACGAGAACTCATAAGCCAAGGGGACAGTGGGAGGCAAATCGATCTTGAAGAGTTCAAGAGTCGAGAGATGAAGGAAACTCCAACACTGGCGCTCAACCCGAGGAGGAAACTCCGGTTGAACTGACGAGTCCTTACCTCTTAGACAATCCAAAAGAGTTAGGTTTCAACCCCAGTTATATGGTTTTCATATTACTACAAAAGGGGATACGTATATTAATGATAGTACACTAATAAATTTATATGAACCTAAAAACTATAAGGAAGCCATGGCAGGCTCGGAGTTTGCGAAGTGGAAAGAGGCGATGGACAGCGAGATTCAGTCTTTATATGACAACCAAGTTTGGAATTTGGTTGACAATGTAGCAAGTCGTAAGACGGTCGGGTGCAAATGGATCTTCAAGAAGAAGAACAACATGGACGGGAATGTACACACTTATAAGGCGCGATTAGTCGCAAAGGCTTTCACTCAAACTCCCGAGTTGACTATGATGAAACCTTCTCACCAGTTTCAAAGATAAAGTCTATTAGGGTGATGTTGTCCATTGTTGCATTTCATGATTATGAAATTTGGAAAATGGATGTCAAAACCACTTTCCTTAATGGAATGTTGGTTGAGGATGTTTACATGGCTCATCCAGAGGGTTTGTGTCGATGCGAAGCATCCCAATAGAGTGTGCAAGCTTAAGAAGTCCATTTATGGACAGAAACAAGTGTCTCACAGATGGAATCTTTGTTTCGATGAGAAAGTCAAATAGTTTGGTGTTCTACGAAGCGAGGATGAATCATGTGTATATGTCAAAGCCAGTGGGAGTATAGTAAGCTTCCTCGTATTGTATGTCGATGACATACTACTCATAGGAAACGACATCCCGACACTACAGGAAGTTAAGTCTTGGCTCAGGAAGTGCTTTGCTATGAAGGACCTTGGAGAGGTTGCCTATATTCTGGGAATAAGGATAGTGAGAAACAAAATCAAGAGACTAATTAGACTTAGTTAGAACACTTACTTGGACAAGGTGCTAAAACGTTTTAGTATGGAGAATTCAAAGAAGGGAGAGTAACCAATCCAAAGTAATGCCAATTTGAGTAAGACTCAAAGTCCGAGTACCGAAGCCGAGATAGCGGAAATGAGGCGAGTACCTTACGCTTCCACAGTTTGCTCGATCATGTACGCTATGACTTGTACTCGCCATGATGTGGCCTTTGATTTGATCATGATTAGCAGATATCAAGGGAACCCTGGTAAAGCACATTAGACTGCGGTCAAGAATATTCTTAAGTACCTTCGGAGGACCAAGGAATTGTTTCTAGTCCTCGGTGGGAGTGATGATTTAAAGGTGCGAGGGTATAGTGACGCCAGTTTTCAGACCGAAAGGGACAACAATTGTTCGCAGTCGGGCTGCGTCTTTACCTTAAATGGAGGAGCAATGACTTAGAAAAGTTCCAAGCAGGAGACCGTAGCTGATTCAACATGTGAATCAGAGTACATTGCAGCGAGCGAAGCGTCAAAGGAGAAATATGGCTGAATAATTTCATTGGAGACCTTGGAGTTGTGCCGACCATACAGGAGCCTATGGAAATTATATGTGATAATGAAGGAGCGGTTGCCTTGACCAAGGAACCGAGGGATCATGGCAGATCAGCATATCGATAGAAAATATCACTTTATTCGACATCGTATGGAAGAAGGACTCCTCGTAGTGAAGAGGGTATCGGAATAAGATAACCCAACAAATCCGCTTACGAAGGGACTGAGCAGGGGTAAACACTTGCAGCACGCTAGGAGCATCGGGCTGAAGGACGGTATTAGTTTAGATTAAATAGTTTAGAAACGTGTAATAAATAAATTGTAATTGACATTTGATGATTAAGTAAAAGAGTACTATTTATTAGCAATGTTACTGTCTTATGTTAATTGTTTACCTATTGTTTCATTTTGCATGTTTTAACTTCCTGAATAATAATAATTATTTAAACGGTCCACAGTCGTTCATATGTTGGAAATAGGTATGAATGAAGTGTTGGAATAGTGTCTAAGGTTGCAACTATATTAGGCAAGTAATTGACCCAGTTGTGCATGGTCCTTTTGGGTTGCCTTCACCATAGCAACTTGATAGGATGATTTATTAAGAGAGAGTAAATATTATTAGTATATTATGAGAATAATATAAAGAATAATATACTGTTATTTGATTAATATAAGTCATAGAATTAATTGGAATTAATTTGGTGACTTAAAGAGATTAATTAAATAAGAGGATATAAACTATCAATTGCTTGATAGTTAAACTTTAGACTATAAATCCATATAGATATGGATTGGACGGATTCTAGAAGCTAAAGGATAGCTTGAATCGTCCATTGCTTATCTAAGGAATGGATTTGGATAGCCTTAAGAGAAGATTATCCAATTAGGGTTTAGGTTGTAACCCTTAAGGAGTCTACAAGTATAAATAGACCCCATGGCAAAGGGAAATTGGCACTTCATCTAAAGTAAGAGAACCCTGGCCGATTTCCTCCCCTCTCCTCTCTCCCAAATCATCCTCCTTGCTATTTGGTGTTTGTAAGCCATTAGAGGAGTGACAATTGTGACTCTAGAAGCTCCAAGACAACAAGATCAACAAGGAATTCAAAGGTATGATTCTAGATCTGTTTCAATATTGTTATTACACCTAAATAGTCATTAGAAGTCTTGGATTCAAAGCATGTTTAATTAGAATGCCTAGATCCAAGCATTAGGGTTTTGCATGCGCACATAGGAAAGTTCTTATGGCTAAAACCCATCAGTGGTATCAGAGCCTAGCTTGGTTTTCATTAAATTGTTGCTTAATTGTCTGAAACTAAACTGCAAAATTTGATTTTTGTGTTTCTGAGTCATGGACTCGGCGAGTTCCATAGTGGACTCGGCGAGTTGGCCTGACTCGGCGAGTCACTTGGTGCACTCGGCGAGTCCAAGCGTCAGGAATGGCCAGATTCGGGATTTCTTCATGATTATCTTATGGAAACTTACCTTAATCATATTAGATCAACCCTAATCCGATTTTTTGATATATATGACTATTATCTTGATCTAATTAAAGATATTTATCAACTAATAAAATATTTAATTTCCTTATATGATAAATAATTAATTATTTTGATTATTTTGGTAATTATCTTGCAAGAAATCTTGAATAAATCAAATATAGATAATTAGGAAATTAATTGTTAATTGAAATTATTTGTTATTTGATCCTCCATGTTTTAAATGTTTAAAACTTGTCCTCAAGTTTTGAAATTTATATTTTGTAATTAAAAGTTTTAATTTAGACAATTTAAATTTCAAACCCTAGATTTTAAAATGTTTAAAATACAACCCTATACTAATATAATATTGCAAGATTAATATATATATATATATATATATATATATATATATATATATATATATATATATATGTATAACTAAAATGCTAGTCTTACCGTTAGTAGGCCTCATTCACGAAGCCGATCTATAAGGTGGGTATAAGGTTGCGGCCTATAAAATGGCGCTTAATGGGTGTACACCCACACCCACCGCTTGCTTGATTGGTGGAGGGTCGTTAGCCGAACGGGTAGGATAGGGCAACCTCATCCTCTCATTAAAAGTATAATAGGAAATACAAAGTAACTACACATATTTTAAAATTTCCCAATCTTAGTTACTTTAGGGAAAGTGAATTGATGCAATCCCATGAAATTACACTTTGCACCCTTGCTAAGAAGTTAGTGGAGCGTGTGTGGTTTACCGGCACACTAATTGGTTCTAAGCAAAGGTGGCAAAGGGTGATTCATTGTTTATCATAGTTCGATGTAGCGTGTGTGGTTTACCGGCACATCGAATAGGTGATCGTTACAATGAAGGCACCATGTGAATTTGCATGGTAATTCACACCCGCTTTGTGATCCTTGGTATCCCAGTCACAAACTAGAGGGGCATATCGAGATTTAAACATTCCATTGAATAGTTTCAATGAATCTCATCCGAACCTAGGAATTCTCAATACATTTAGAACCAATAGTTAGGTTTTATGGTGGAGAATTAGTGAATCGTCATTCACTTACCTTCAATTTATTTGCATGTTAGATTACGACATCCCTTTTCTCATATGTAAATGTTATTGTTGGATCCTAGCCCTAATTTTTCTTATTGGGTGATAATTAGGGATTCATATTCTAATCTATCTTTGTCCTTTCTATTTGTAGATGTCGAACGCAAACAACACTGCTGCTAGTTCTTTCAAGTTGATGAGCCTTTTCCAAAAGGTCACCTTCGATGGAACGAACTTTAGCGAATGGATAAGATACATTCGCACCATTGCTCGCTATGAGGATAAGGAGTATGTCCTCGATGAGAAGCTCGAGAAGATTAACCCTGAAATCGCTACTCCGGCTGAAATTACCGCTTTTGAAACTAATGAGTGAGATGCAACGAAGGTACATTGCATCATGATAGCCACCATGAACTCCGAATTCCAAAAGTCCTACGAGGACATGTACCCATACGAGATGCATCAAGACTTATTGGAGAGATACCACCAAAACACGAGACAAGAGCGTTATGATATTTTCACTAACATGATTTCCGCTAAGATGGGTCATGGAGAATCTCTTACTGTGCACCTGCAAAAGATGCAAAGGTATGTCGACCGCCTTCGCAAGTTAAATGTTGACTTTGGGGAAGACTTGGCGATCGACATGGGGCTTCACTCTTTGCCTCCAATGTATAATCAATTTAGGATGAACTACCACATGAACAAAGAGGAGGTCACCCTAAGCAAACTCTAAGGTCTCTTGAGGGTCGCTGAGAGCAACTTCAAAGACAAGTCTGTTGCACCAACTCCCAATCCACCCGCTGCTCCTGTCTTGGCTATTGGTCAAGGAAAGGGAAAGAAGAGAAAGGATTTGTATAAGAACTATCGCAAGGTTAAAGCCCAAGATGGTGCCTCTTCTAGTGGGACCAAAGTTGATCCCGCTAAGCCCTGCCCTAACCCGAAGGAGGCAGAGTGCCACCACTGCCACAAGATAGGACATTGGAAGAGAAGCTGCCCGGAATACCTGCAAGCCATCAAGGAAGGAAAGATCAAGCCATCTTTCGCAGGTATATATACAATCAAATCTAACGATTCTAATCATGCTATTTCTTGGGTTCTTGATACCGGTTGTGATTATCACATTTGTTCTAATGTGCAGGGACTAAGAAGAAGTAGGGATGTGGAGCAAGGACGAATCAATCTAATCATGGGGAACAGAAGATCGTCGCCTGTGACCAAGATTGGAGTGTATTCTTTAGTGCTTAGGAATAATTTATGTTTAGATTTGAACAATTGTTGCTATTCGCCAGAAATGGCTAGAAACATCATTTCATTTCATGGTTTATATAGACAAGGTTTTAGATTTTCTTTTAATAATGAGAATGGTTCTATTTTGGCTTATCTAAATGGTGTCTTTTACTTTGAAGCTATACCATGTAATGGAATTTATGAAACTGTTATGATTGTTGATAACTTAGGAAATGATATTTTGAATATAGATTCTTCCACTAGTATGGATAAAGCATCCTTGTGGCATTGTCGTCTTGGACATGTCAACAAGAAATGCATAGCCCAACTCCAAAAGGATGGAGTGTTGGAGTCATTCGACCTTAGGGAAGATGACACGTGCGAGTCTTGTTTACTTGGAAAGATGACTAAATCACCCTTCACGAGTACGTGTGAAAGGGGTGAGGGTCTATTGGACTTAATACATACCGATGTATGTGGACCGTTTAGATCAACCACGAAGGATGGGAACCGCTTCTATGTGACTTTTACCAATGATTATAGTAGATATGGGTATATCTATTTAATCAAGCAAAAGTCAGAAACTTTTGAAAAGTTCAAAGAGTTCAAGAATGAAGTGGAGAATCAATTGGGAAGGAAAATCAAGATGCTTCGATCCGATCGAGGAGGAGAGTACCTAAGTCTTGAATTCCACGATTATCTCAAGGAGTGTGGAATAGTTTCGCAATTGACGCCTCCTAGGACACCGCAGTTGAATGGTGTGGCAGAAAGGCGTAATCGAACCTTATTGGATATGGTTCGCTCTATGATGAGTCGTGCTTCACTACCTATCTCTTTATGGGGGTATGCTTTAGAGACTGCCGCCCATATCCTTAACCGAGTCCCTACTAACAAGGTTGCCAAAACACCTCACGAGATGTGGACAGGGAAAGCTCCCTCGTTGGCACATATCAAGGTTTGGGGTTGCGACGCTTTCGTAAGACGAGATACTCATGACAAGCTCGAACCCCGAAGTGAGCAATGTATTTTCATCGGCTACCCGCAGACATCCTTTGGATATCTCTTCTATAGACCGAACGACAATGTTGTCTTTGTTGCGAGGAGAGGAGTTTTCCGAGAGCGAGAACTCATAGGCCAAGGAGACAGTGGGAGGCAAATCGAGCTTGAAGAGATTCAAGAGTCGATAGATGAAGGAACCTCTACTGCTGGCACTCAACCCGAGGAGGAAACTCCGGTTGAACCGATTGACGAATCCTTACCTCTTAGACGTTCCGATAGAGTTAGAGTTCTACCCCAGTTTTATGGTTTTCATATTACTACCGAAGGGGACACGTATATTAGTGATGGTACACTAATAAATCTTGATGAACCTAATAGCTATAAGGAAGCCATGGCAGGCCCGGAGTCTGCGAAATGGAAAGAGGCAATGGATAGCGAGATCCAATCCATGTATGATAACCAAGTTTGGAATTTGGTTGATTATGTGCCCGGACGTAAGACCGTTGGGTGCAAATGGATCTTCAAGAAAAAGACCGACGTGGATGGAAACGTACACACATATAAAGTGCGATTGGTTGCGAAGGGCTTTACTCAAACTCCCGGAGTTCACTATGATGAGACCTTCTCACCAGTTGCAAAGATAAAATCTATTAGAGTGATGCTAGCGATTGCCGCATTTCATGATTATGAGATTTGGCAAATGGATGTCAAGACCTCTTTCCTTAATGGAAAGTTGGCTGAGGATGTTTACATGGCTCAGCCAGAGGGGTTTGTGGATCCGAAGCATCCGAATAGAATGTGTAAACTTGAGAAGTCCATTTATGGACTTAAGCAAGCGTCTTGCAGATGGAATCTTTGCTTCGATGAGAAAGTCAAAGAGTTTGGATTTGTACGAAGCGAAGATGAGTCTTGTGTATATGTCAAAGCCAGTGGGAGTATAGTAAGCTTCCTCGTTCTATATGTCGATGACATATTACTCATAGGAAACGACATCCCGACTCTGCAGGAGGTTAAGTCCTGGCTCGGGAAGTGCTTCGCTATGAAGGACCTCAGAGAGGCTTCTTACATTTTGGGAATAAGGATAGTAAGAGAAACAAGTAAGAGACTAATTGGACTTAGTCAGAACACTTACTTGGAGAAGGTACTAAAAGTTTTAGTATGGAAAACTAAAATAAGGGAGAATTACCGATACAAAGTAATGCCAAGTTGAGTAAGACTCAAAGTCTGAGTACCGAAGCTGAGATAGCAGGAATGAGCCGAGTTCCATACGCTTCCGCAGTTGGCTCAATCATGTACGCTATGACTTGTACTCGCCTTGATGTAGCCTTTGCTTTGAGCATGGTTAGCAGATATCAAGGGAATCCTGGCAGAGCATATTGGATTGCGGTGAAGAATATCCTAAATACCTTCGGAGGACAAAGGAATGGTTCTTAGTCCTCGGAGGGAGTGATGACTTGAAGGTGCGAGGGTATAGTGACGCCAGCTTTTAAACCGACAGGGACAACTACCGTTCGCAGTCGGGTTGGGTCTTTACCCTGAATGGAGGAGCAGTGACATGGAAAAGTTCCAAGTAGGAAACCGTAACTGATTCAACGTGCGAATCAGAGTACATTGCAGCGAGCGAAGCGTCGAAGGAGGCAATATGGCTGAAGAACTTCATCGGTGATCTTGGAGTTGTACCTGCCATAAAGGAGCCCATGGAGATTTTCTGTGATAACGAAGGCGCGGTTGCCTTGACCAAGGAACCGAGGGATCATGGTAGATCACGACATATCGACAGAAAATATCACTTCATTAGACATCGTGTAGAAGAAGGACAACTCGTAGTGAAGAGGATATCATCAGAAGATAACCCAGCAGATCCGCTTACGAAGGGACTGAGTAGGGTTAAGCACTTGCAGCATGCTAGGAGTATTGGGCTGAAGGGTGATATTAGCATAGATTAGATAGTATTAGAAACGTGTAATAGATAAATGTAATTAACATTTGATGATTAAATAAAGGAGTTTTATTTATGAGTAATGTTACTGTCTTATGTTAATTGTTTAGCTATTGTTTCACTTTGCATGTTTTGACTTCCAGAATAATTGAGTTTATTAGGAATAATCGAATTGTTCAAATTGTCCACAATCGTTCATATGTTGGAAGTAGATATGAATGAAGATTGTCATGAATCGGTGCGTAGATTGTCTAAATGGTATTAGACATAGAAAAGGGTTGCTGCGACATTCATGAGTGCTTATGAACTGGTTTTGAGCATTGGAACAAACCCGCGCTTGCTGGAATCACCTTATGGAATATGATATAAAAGGGTGATCGCGAGACGATAATATCATATAGTCTTAAAACCTAGATATATGGTTTGTTATTTGCTAATTAATTGTACATTGATAATACGAAAATGCATTGGTAACTCAATATTATAAAACGCATTGTTGTGTATAGTTGATTATTAAATAAGTAAATGCATATAAGTCGAAGTTTATCTGTAACTTTTATCTAAGAAGGTAAAAGCGATATCTCGGCCGCTCGATGATTTGATTTGACTTATGTGCCGAGCCTGGTCAGAACTGAATTGATGTGTTCGATTAAGTTCTATGTCGAATAAATCAGAGATCGAGAAACCTAAATGCTTGACTAACCATTCCACAGGATTGTCAGCATTATATCTAACAGAGGACTATACAATCCCTTATCTAAAGGACAAGATTGATTAGATCAGAGTTTGACAGCTACGATTGCAAACCGAATTGTACTTGTGCATATAGTTACTAGACTTATCCAAGTGGGAGACTGTTGGAATAGTGTCTAAGGCTGCAACTATATTAGGCAAGTAATTGACCCGATTGTGCATGGTCCTTTTGGGTTGCCTTCACCATAGCAACTTGATAGGATGATTTATTAAGAGAGAGTAAATATTATTAGTATATTATGAGAATAATATAAAGAATAATATATTGTTATTTGATTAATATAAGTCATAGAATTAATTGGAATTAATTTGGTGACTTAAAGAGATTAATTAAATAAGAGGGTATAAACTGTCAATTGTTTGATAGTTAAACTTTAGACTGTAAATCCATATAAATATGGATTGGACGGATTCTAGAAGCTAAAGTATAGCTTGAATCGTCCATTGCTTATCTAAGGAATGGATTTGGATAGCCTTAAGAGAAGATTATCCAATTAGGGTTTAGGTTGTAACCCTTAAGGAGTCTACAAGTATAAATAGACCCCATGGCAAAGGGAAATCGGCACTTCATCTAAAGTAAGAGAACCCTGGCCGATTTCCTCCCCTCTCCTCTCTCCCAAATCATCCTCCTTGCTATTTGGTGTTTGTAAGCCATTAGAGGAGTGACAATTGTGACTCTAAAAGCTCCAAGACAACAAGATCAACAAGGAATTCAAAGGTATGATTCTAGATCTGTTTCAATATTTTTATTACACCTAAATAGTCATTAGAAGTCTTGGATTCAAAGCATGTTTAATTAGAAAGCCTAGATCCAAGCATTAGGGTTTTGCATGCGCAAATAGGAAAGTTCTTATGGCTAAAACTCATCATGAAGATTGTCATGAATTGGTGTGTATATTGTCTAAAGTGTATTAGACATAGCAAAAGTTTGCTATGACGTTCATGAGTGCTTATGAACTGGATTTGAGCATTTGAATAAACCCACGCTTGTTGGAATCACTTCATGGAATTTATCACGAGTGATCGCAAGACGATAATATCATATGGTCTTAAAACCAAGATATATGATTTATTGTTTGCTAATTGGTTGTGCATTGATAATACGTAAACACATCAGTAACTTGATGTTATAAAACGCATTGTTGTGTGTGATTTGATTAGTGGATAATAAATGCATATAAGTCAAAGTTTATTAGTTCCTTTTATCCTAAGAGGGTAAAAGCGATATCAGGGCCTCTCGATGATTTGATTTGACTTATGTGTTGGGCCCAGTCAGGACAAAATTGATGTGTTCATTTATGTTCTATGTCAAATTAATCAGAGATCGAGAAACTAACTGCTGGACAATAAGTATGACTATGTTCCATGTAATTGTCCACATGATATCTAGAACAAAGGATTATACGATCCCCTATCTTAAGGACAAGTTATTGATAAGATCAAGAGTTTTGATAACTGCGATTGCGAATCGAATCCAAAAGTTGCATTTTCATTTATAGTTATTAGACTTATCCAAGCAGGATACTGTTGTATTAGTGTCTAAGTCCATAACTATAATTGGTATGTACTTGACCCGGTTGTGCATGGTCCTTTTGGGTTGCCATCACCAAACCAACCTGACTGGATGAATAATATAGAAAGAGGTGATTATGGTTTATTAATATGTTATAAGGATAATATATTAAAAACAGAAATCATATTTGTGTAATTAACATTGGTCAATAATTAATTAAGAACTAGTTTTGCGATCAAAAGAAGTTAATTAAACTTACGGGGCTGAACTGTAATTATGTGATAGTTAGAAAGTTAGGCAAGGAAACCCTATTAGATAGTGTGGACGAATTCTAAGGATAAGGCCTTAGGAATTCATCCAAGATGAGGGCTTCTAGAATTATCCTTGGGCTGCTTGGTGGCTAAGTAACCAGATAAGGATAATCACTGAAACCCTAATTTCCACACCTATGTAAAGACCCCTAAGGCTAGGGATTTCGGCCACTTGAACCCTAGAAGTCCTAGAGCTGGAATTCTCCTCTCCCCTCTCTCTCTTGATTCCTCCAATTGCTATTGGTGTTTATGATTCATTAGATTCCCAACACTTGAGGTGCTAAAGTTCTCAAGGCTTCAAGATCTTCAATAAACAACAAGGTAATCATCTAGATCTGTTTTGTAATGTCAATTTCGATTATATTCACTAGATCCAGGGTTTGAAAGTATTGGATGAATACATGTACAAATTAGAGAAACCTAGATCCAAGCATTAGGGTTTGCATGATCACATAGGATGTTCTTTTGGCTCAAACCCATCAAGAACGCCCAACATTCCGAAATGTGTGGCGTACCTCGTAGGAATGCCCTGCGTACCGAGGGTCGGACTCCTCCTATAAATAGGATGTGAGGCCAGCGGTTAATGGTTGCTAATTTTCCATCCTTCACCCCTCAAACTTTCTTCTACTTTGCAAGAAATACCCCCGAAGTCCCGATATCATCCTGAAGCCCCAAAACAAGTCCCAAAGCCCCGAAGATCCCAAGAAAAAGAGTTTTCGAGCCGAAACTCTGCCCGCGTGAAGCCCGGATTTTTAGAGAACATCCCGGTTTCATCGAAGAATGTTACTTTAAGAGCCGTAGTGTTGTTCGAGCATCGTCTTATCAGGTGAGTGTATATTCATTTTCTGCTAACACATAGATTCGAAGTATTCTCTATAAAATATGTGTTATGTGTTTATATATTATTTTTTTGTTTGAGATAAGTGTTGAATGAATGTTTTATACAGGTTTTAAGTTGTATATGTATTTTTTATCTACAATTATGTTGGGTGAAACATGGGTAGATAGTGGATGTGTGACTAAATAAATTGATGAGAGGCCTCAATGTTGTTGCTGATTCTGTCTTCTAACGCAGTTTAGATGACGACCACAGACTCTTCTAGACAGTCCAGTGGAACGCTGGCAAGCTCTCCACCTGTAGGTGTTATTGAACTTGGGTGTTCAATTGTTGTACTCCATCCCCCACATGATTGCCTTATTTGACATAAATTGTCGGGAAACCCCCAAAGCAGTGTTGTCGCCCCGATGAAAATCCTTAGGCTAGGTACCTTGTGATAGTTGTTTTAGGGACGTAAAGTGAGGATAACGGGAATTGGTAATTGGGTTATTGTTGGTTAATGAAATTAATGTAATTATTTATTTTGGATTGAAAACCCTATATGCTTACTAGGCTCCCAAGCCCTACCCACTCAGTTTTCTTTGTGTTACAGTTAATGGCACCAGAGCATTAGTTGGATGAGTTATCAAGATATTTTCGATTATAGACCAGTAGTTGTAAATAACTGTTATAAGGTCTATTTTGTACTATTTATGCTTTTGGCCTGTATTGGAACATTGCATCCCAAGATTTTGTTAGATAATGAAAATACATTTCTTTAAGAGATGCTTTGATAAATTTTTATCATATTTGTTTTTGGGAACAAATTCCGCAACTCTTTTAATCAAAGGATTGCTCTGAATTATTTTAAAATCATAAATTAAATCGGTCTTTTCTGACCATGAATTGGGGGATGTCACATCGCTCATTGTTACTTCATCATTTAAAGGGGGGGGTTGTATAATGACTTGATGTGATACAAACAAAACCGTGTCATACAGATAACGATATTAGACTTTCGGTGACCTACACACGAGGTTGATGTGAAAACATGATTGGGTAGGTGTTAGAATGAAATTTATTGAGTAGATATTCGACAGCTCACTAGTTGTCCCTATTTTGCAGGTTTTCTCTAAACTACTGGGTTCATGACTTATACTAGGTTTAGGTTTAGGGTTCACAAGGATTTCTTTGCATATCCTAATTAAAAGTACTTCAACATACGTGTGTTTAATAAGAAACACACAAGTTACTGCTCATGTTTCCTGGATTCCATTCCTCGTTCCTATCATGATTACTTTGAATCTATTTGTCGCCTCTTGGTTCTTCAGTCATGGGAAGTTTCACCATCTTCAAAACAAGCTTCTCTTTAACTAGTGCTTGTTCTAATTTATGTTCTCATTTCCATGAGCATCTTCATTAGTTATTCCTAAGTCTTGGCATGAACGAAGTCAAGGCTTATGACTTCCATATAGTAGTGCTACCTGGTATAATTTGTGTTCTTAAAAGTATAGGTGACCTTCTTTTGAAATTGGATGGTTCAAACACAAGACATATAGTTCACAACACAACGAATTTGACTGATTGAATACCTAAGTCGAATTCAAAAAGATTCACGAATGGGCGTATTTTTGCAAGGTATTCATGAGATGTCTAACAGAAGTATTCGTAGATTATCCTAGCCGAGAAATTAGCATTCCGAGATAAACATCGGACATGGTTTCTATTTAAGATACTTATAGTTTCATGAGTATTTGAGGTAAATATTTGCCAAATATTCGTAAGTGTTCCCTAAAATTTTGAGAGTTCTAAATGTTATGGATTCCAAGTGTTTTAGTCTACCAACAACCGAATCCATGCTTGATTGTGCATCGGTCTAACCATAATAAAACATAGGTGATTAGACCACGTCTAGTTGTGGTTCGGCCCACGTACAACCAACTTAGCTAAGGTGTTTGACCTAAAACCTTGCATTATATTAGCAATCAAGGGTTCGAGTTTATATAACTCTATATTTGTAGGTTAAGAAAAATACCTAACCTAAGAAAGTAATACCTAGGCTATAGTCGTGCTTTCCTAAGAAGGTACCAGTTCGTTATAGTCAATAGCTCTGATACCAATCTGTCACACCCTCAACCGTCGGCGGAAATGCCGAGGTGCGCTATGTAAATCAGTAATCATAACTATGAACATACATTGAACATTACAAATATAATCTTCTATTATTAATGAATTAGACATTACATTGAAAAGATCGTTGCTAAATCGAGACACATGCCTAACAATAGACATTTACAAATGTGTACTAAAATAATGGAAAGTCTTTTGAGCGAACCCTTCGAATCTGTTAAATAACCTGAGAACACATGCATTTAAAATACGTCAACAAAAATGTTGGTGAGTTCTACATGTTTTGACACAAAGTATTTTTATAACCAAAAGTGTTTTTGTAACAATTCTCTCGTTAACCAGCTTTTCTGAATATGCGTCTTTCAATCAAAAGTATAAAAACAAAATGAGTTTAAAAAGTGTATTTATACTCATTTAAAAATATCGTTTGCTCAAAACCAAAAATAAACATTTGTTGAATATATATATATATATATATATATATATATATATATATATATATATATATATATAAGTAACTCAAACTTAATAATAAATCTTTACGGTTATCATGACCAAAAATGTTTTTTATATAAAGATTTTGAATACCAATTTATATAACAGAAAACCATACCACTCTTTGTGAAAATATAAATATCAAATTTACTCTTGAAACATTGTACACGCATTTGTATAGTTTATATGTAAAACTCATATGTTTCAATTTGTAAACTTTGTAAATTCGTTTCGTGGTATTATTTAAGTATTATCTTACTTGATTTAGAAACCGACACTTAACCAGTGTGGCAAACTCTTCCCACATAAATATTGTGTTTTCGTGTAACAACAAAGGGTTTATATAAATAAATTATTCATTGTTAGTTAATAAACCTCGTTCAGTTGTGTCATGATATTAATTAAGTATTATATGACTTAATTTCTATTATTGACACTTATCGTTTTGAGTCACAAACTATCCCACTACCTACAGTCTCTTTCAACTAGGATCACTGAACGAAAACCCCATATAAACCCAATATCGATTCTATACTGTAACAAGGCAAATCTGGGATCTATGACGAGGTCATAACCGAATTGTGACGAACACCTCTGTACCAGCACTTACAAGTTTTAGCGCTGAAAGTCCACACCGAAGTTTGCTCATCCTCAGGGAATTTATCGTGTAGGAAACGCCAACGCCCAAACTTCGACTCGTCAACCGATGGTTGTAGCTAACAGTCGGTGGCGGGATGTAAACCTATATAAGTATGAGATCCTAAATTTATACCTGACGTTCGTCGTTCCAATACGAATTAATGGTTATGACACAGAAGAATTTCCACTAAGATGTACGATCTTAGAATTATGACAAACATATCCCATGCAGCTTAGGAAATTATCCTAACTCATAAAGCTTTTAGAACAAACGTAGCTCATATAGAACGTCATGTGGGTGTGATGGATCCTAACACTATGTCCAGACATCCTAATCCTAACTTCCCATTATAAGATATCAGATACCTATAATTATTTGGTGTTTAGGCATAACTATTGATTGAAGTCTTATGGTATTTATGATTCGTAAGACTTAACATATCTCCAAATTTTATTATATGTCGTGACGAAATTTGGACAACATAATGACTGTTTTGATAATATTTTCCAGGTTTCAACCAATGTGAAACCAACAACTCCATAATATTAATAATTCATGAGATTAATACAATATAATATTTCACAAATAACGACCCTTAAGTTCTGAAGGTTATCTTGTTATTTATCGCAATAAAATCCTTAACTTATTAGAATTAGTTATATTTTTATATTTAAAAAAAATTATTAATAATTTTTACATTCATTTTTACACAATTTATATATATTAAAAGTTAAGTTTAAATAACTTTAAACTAATAATTATAAATTTTCACAATCTTGGTCTTCCCATTTAGTATGACAATGAACTTTCTTTTTATACTCGAATAATATTTTTCATCATTTGCATATCTTGTCATATTTTCATACTTCCAGTCGATGCTTTAACTCATACATATTAAAATCGTCATCTTTGTGATTTACAATACCAACTCGTGTTATTATAGTAATCTACATAAAACCTTGTGATTTTTAATATTATTAATTAATATATTACAACAAGGAATAGTTATGTCATTTAAAGCATTCTACTATAGTTTATGGGATTTATTGAAGATTTATACATTTTAGATTTTCTATTTCATAAGTGTTTGACCAATATCAAAATATGATGTTATTTTAACGTATAAAAATATTTAAATCCTCAAAATTTAACTAAACACACATGTATTTTCCCCCCAAATATTAAAGTAGTAAAAGCGTGAGTTTAAGTTGTTCGGATTCAGTTTGTTTGAGAAGTGTGGAGTGAGAAATCGCAAGCCCATCATTCTTGAATTTTTGAAATACTTTCGGGTCCATTTCGTAAAGAAATTGAACTATCGGGGACTGATCTGGTAAAAATAATTTCAAAAGAGGGGCTAAAAATGTTTTTTTATTTAAAGTTTGAAGATTGGGATTCATTTTGTTAAAAATAACCAAAAGTTTGAAGATTATGATTCATTCCGTTAAAAATAACCAAATGAAGGGCTGTTTGTGGATAAATGGAATCACCTTTTGGGAACCGCGGCCGAATTTGAATAAAGAATTTTACAGTGGGGGCAATTTAGTCATTTTATAAAATGACTTCAACTTAGGGCTCATAAGCCCCCGTCTGTTTTGTTTTGATCGGGTAAAGGATATGAATTGCTCCCAAAGGAAGTCACAAATGAACAGATGAACAAGGGCAGTCGATCATAGACGCGAAGGGGCAATCGGCGACCAGAAGGGAGCACGATGGTTCGTCGCTCGACTCGCAATCGGTGGCGGCCTCCGGGGTTCGACTAGGCTGAAGAAGGAGAAGTGTCGAAGCAGCGAGGCGGGTGTGACCTCGGACTAGAAGAAAGAGACGAAGCAGCGGGGCTGTTCGTCTTCGGTCTTGGAAGGAGTTGCGAAGGGATGGTCTCCGGGGTCGGCGAGGCTGAAGCAACGACGACGGGAAGAAACAGCGAGGATGCCGAGGTCTTCGTCTTCAACTGATCAGGGAAGAAACGAAATTGAAGAAGCAAACAGAGGTGGGGAATCGGAGTTGGCGAAAAAGCTCCGTCGAGGGAGGCAGAGCCGGCAGCAAAGGGCTGCTCCGGCGATCTCTTTTCTTTTCTGGTTCGATCGGCATCAACTCTCGAAGGAGGAGGAAGGACTTCGGTCCACTGCCTTTGTCTGATCGAGAAGAAGAATCCGGTCGGAAGCAGTCACAAGGGTGGTTCGATGGTGGTTGCAGATGGGAGTTGTAAGGCGGAAGGTGGGTGGCATGGGTGATGGAGGAAGCTGGCGACAGTAGCAGCTCCGGTGGGGCGGTTGGTTGGTTCAACTTCAACCTAAAATTGAACGGAATCAGTAACAGGTAACCTTCTTGCTTTATTTTCTTGTTTTTGTGATTTGGAATTTCCAACATGATGATGAAACGGGCAGAAGGGTCGATCAAGGGTGTTTTGTTGCTTGAGATTGACAGGAAGAAGATGAAGAACAATTGTATATGGGTTTGATGTTCTTGACAATTGCAGGTGGGAAGACTTTGAACGAAAGGGGAAATAGAAGGTGGGTTTACTGTCTTCACCCAGATTTTGGAAGTCTTTTTGATGGATTTGTGGTACTTGGAAATCTTGGAAGGATTTTGAGAGCGCGTTGTACTTATTGGTTCATGTGTGTAGAAGTGTGATGTATTGATTGTGTATAGTGTGATGTATTGATTATGTATTTGTTTAATGCTTCCTGTATTATTGTATTTGTTTTAGATTTTGAAGGCAATAATGCATATGCAGAATACTTATACACTCCTATATCAAGGTTTACTATGTATGATGGTAAGAAATATAAAGAGTTCGGGATTTGTATATAGTAAATGCTCGAATTGTCATAAATTCAATTAATTGGTATTTGAAATGATACATAACATACGTATAAATATGTATATATATTTAGTATTTTTATAGACTTTTAATTAGTTAACATATACACATTGTGTTTAACATAATTGTCTATTTATTTGTTATATGTAATATGGATTTTATAAGAACTTTAGCCACTACATACTGTATTGTTTTTTTTTTAAAATACGCTCTTCATATGTGTATGAATATAAATGCACACGATTTCTAAAATATTGAAATATTTTACTGTTAAGATTCGCAACCACCGAATTCGATTTCCAAACTATTTTCAACATGAATTACCAATAGTAGAAACCATGCCGAAGTCAAAATTTTAAGGTTTCATGCTTAATCTGGTATAATTCTATGGTTTTCATGCCACTGTTTCCCTATTGTATATTAATGTTTAAAATGAATTCGGATGAAAAATCATAACTCTTTCATTTCAAAATATATAAGTTTTTGAGCAATGAAGTATAATATCATTTAAACTTATTTAATAAACATTAGTGTATCGTATATTTGGTCTAGATTATAGCAACGCTCCCGATAACTGATCCTTAGTAGTTGACCCAAATTGTCAATTGTTACATTATCCCCCCGTTGAAAGGAATTTCGTCCCGAAATTTAACGTGTAGATAAAATATTATAAAACAATTGATGACATTTTCGTTTCGTTTGATCCATAATGATCTTTCTAAAGTCGATTTAAGCTGCGTAACTCTAGATTAGATAATCGGTCCAATAGATGACTTGATATAAATATCATGACCAAATTCTGTTAAGAATTTCTAAAGTCCTTTGAGTTGCAGGTTTAACCTGCCTCATTTTCTAGGTTGTATCATTTCTCTAAAAGAATAGGTGTTTTAAAGTTACATAGTCTCTTAATTGGAAGTCACGAGATTGACATCGTTTATTCACATAACTCTCTTGTCGTTTGTGTAAAATATGTAATCGTTCTCAGGTTCACACGATATCTTATGCAATCTCTTGAGTGGTTCTCTGATCAAAATTCAACATATCACTTGCATGCTCTTTGTTCAATTACGTACCTCCAATCATTGTCCCGGACATCAATGATTGACATCCTCGCCTATATAAGGCTGCAAATGGTATGAACTTGACGATGGCATGATAACTTTCGTTGCAGGAAAAACTCAATTAACGAAAATGAGTATCCTATGTAATATCTAAAGTATGTCATACAGGTTCAGAGTTATTACTCATGTCGAGATGGTTCATTCGTCCTGACCATTAGGGATGTATAGATATTCTTATGCCTAAGCACGCACTCAAGGTTTTCGATGGTTGTCATACATGTTAGGTGGATTCACCATCTTAATGAGAGATGATAGAGATTGACACCTCGTAGCCTAACTATATTCTCTGCGTAAGTTAGATACTTGTCCACCTAAGTGACAATCTTTTCTTTCATGCATGATCACCGTTTTCAGTTCCTTTAGATATAAGCACATTAGGTCAGAGCTTGGATGGATGGGACACTTAAAATCTGTGAGCTTCGTCCAAGACTACACTCTCGTGTTCACTATACTTAGGCGTACAAATTCGGATCATAAAGTATCACGTCCCGTCATCCCTCAACTTGACTTGTTTATCCATCTTTCACATTTTATCAAATCCTTTAGATTTGATTAAATCCTTTACATTCTATCAAATCCTTCACATTTGATTTTTAGGGTACGAACGAAACTTTAGGTTCTTCTCCGACTTTTCGTCATAAATAACCATGGTTTTCTCGTGGGTATGTTTGGTCATGCAACTTTCTTGTAGTACAGATCTAGACACAATGGGGAGGTAGCTGATTCATATCTATGATAATGTTGAAGCTTCTGCTCGGAATTGATATGAAGTATATGAGTAAGGTTCGATCGCTTGTAACGCCCGTGTTTCTAGGCTAGGCATTAATGATGATGTAACAGTCTAGGTTAACCTTTGTAAGTCGTTTTGAAAAAATAAAAATGTATTATTTGAGTATTATGTGTTTTATGCTTAATTGTGTGACTTAAATGAATTAAGGATAAAAATAAGTGTTAAAATAAAATATTAGATAAACCCAATATCTATGAAGGAAGTTCTAGTGGTTGTGACAAGGATTTCAGATATATAAAGAATGCCGAAATCCGAGTTATACCAAAAAAGTTATGACCTGTCAAAGTTTCACGACAGAACCGGTACGACAATGCGTGACGTAAATAGTGAATTTACGATAGAGTGATTTTTAGCCTTAGCGAATTAAACGAAAGTCGTAGAATACGTTAAACCAACAGAATGCATGAAAAGAACGTCTAAATCTGACTTCGTATGAGGAAGTTATGATTTTTCGAAGTTTCGACTTAACAGTATGCAACCCAAAGTTCGAATATAAGATCGAGTGATTTCTAGCCGAGACAATCTAAACGATAATCGAAGATCTCGTTAATAGTAGTGCAACTGTAAAAAGATAGACGAAAACGGACGTCGGATAGAAAAGTTATGAATTTATAACGGACTTTTCATGTTCCGGCCTACTAAAAATATAACTTTAAAAATAAGTTGAAAATTAGCTGACAGAGTCTCAACGAAAGTTGTAGAGCATAGTGTCACCTACGTGTGGATATAAAGAACGTCAAAAACGGAGCTTGTATGCAAAAGATATGAATTTTTGAAGTTTTTAAATAAAAATAAATCAAAATTCGAAGCTTATCTGAAGGAAACGCCCCGCGTTCATTTTGCTCGGACTCGGATGAGCCACGTCATAGCTGACACAAGCTGGCATCGGACAGAGAACCTCATGCCGAATTCTACGCGCTGCGTCCAAAGGAACTGTTGGATTAGTGTCAAAGTCCATAACTATATTTGATATGTACTTGACCCAGTTGTGTGTGGTCCTTTTGGGTTGCCTTCACCAAAGCAACTTGACTGGAGGAATAATTATAGAAAGAGGTGATTATGGTTTATTAATATGCTATAAGAATAATATATTAAAAAGAGAAATCATATTTTTTTAATTAACATTGGTCAATAATTAATTAAGATCAAGTTTTGCGATCAAAAGAAGTTAATTATACTTAAGGGGTTGAACTGTAATTATGTGACAGTTACAAAGTTAGGCAAGGAAACCCTATTAGATAGGGTGGATGGATTCTAAGGATAAGGCCTTAGTAATTCGTCCAAGATGAGGGCTTCTTAGAATTATCCTTGGGCTGCTTGGTGGCTAAGTAACCATATAAGGATAATCACTGAAACCCTAATTTCCACACCTATATAAAGACCCCTAAGGCTAGGGATTTCGGCCACTTGAACCCTAAACGTCCTAGAGCCGAAATTCTCCTCTCCCCTCTCTATATTGATTCCTCCAATTGTTATTAGTGTTTGTGATTCATTAGAGGCACAACACTTAAGGAGCTAAAGTTCTCAAGGCTTCAAGATCTTCAATCAACAACAAGGTAATCATCTAGATCTGTTTTGTAATGTCAATTTTGATTATATTCACTAGATCTAGCGTTTGAAAGTGTTGGATGAATGCATGTACAAATTAGAGAAACCTAGATCCAAGCATTGGGGTTCGCATGAGCACATAGGATGTTCTTTTGGCTAAAACCCATCAGTGGTATCAGTGCTTTGTTTGGTTCCTATTGTATTGATGCCTTGTATGTTCATCTTGCTGGAAAAAAAAATCGTTTTTTGGCCCTCTGCTCGACCTGACTCGGCGTGTCAGTCCAACTCAACGAGTCCAATTGAGGGATATTCGGGATTTTCTTGTTGTTATGCTTAAGGATAATTGCCAAAATCTTTTTTGATTAATAACATCCAAATTTTATCATTGTTATATGATTCTCCTTACCAATTGTTTGAATAATAAATCCCTTATTTGATAATATTTGATTATTTGAATTAATTGTTGAATTATCTTGTAAATAAAATTGACTAGGTCAAATTTAGATAATCACTAAATTAATTGTGCTATTTAAATCATTTCCTATTTGATCCTTTATGTTTTGAAAATTTCAAAACTTGTCCTCAAGTTTTGAAATTTAAATTTTATGATTAAAATTTTAATTTAAACTATTTAAATTTCAAACCCTAGAATTTTACAAGTTTAAAATTCAACCTTATACTTTATAATATTACAAGATTTATATATATATATATATATATATATATATATATATATATATATATATATATATGTGTGTGTGTGTGTGTGTGTGTGTGTGTACAACTTAAACGCTAGTCTTAGCATTAGTAGGCCTCATTCACGAAACCAATCTAGAAGGGGGGGGGGGGGGGGGAGGGTATAAGATTATGGCCTATAAAATGGCGATTTAATGGGTGGCCACTCTCACCCACCGCTTCCTTGATTGGTGGAGGGCCGTTTGTCGAACAGCTACGATAGGGAAACCCTTCCTCATTAATAAGTATAATGAATTATAAAAGTAACTAAATGTTTTTCAAAAATTCTCAATCTTAGTTACTTTAGGTAAAAGTGAAATTGATGCAATTCCATGAAATTACACTTTGTACCCTTGCTAAGACGTTAGTGGAGTGTGTGTGGTTAACCGGCACACTAATTGGGTTCTAAGCAAAGGTGGCAAAGGGTGAATCATTGTTTGTCATAGTTTGATGGAACGTGTGTGGTTAACCGGCACATGGAATAGGCGACTGTAACAATCAGGGCACCATGTATATTTGCATGGTTATTCACACCCACTTTTTGATCCGTGGCATCCCAGTCACAAACTAGAGGAGCATATCGAGATTTAAACATGCCATTGAATAGTTCAATGAATCTCAAAATATCTAGGAGATTTCAAAAACATTTAAAACTTAATCTCTTTTTCGTTTTTCATGGTGGAGAATTAGTGAACCGTCATTCACTTACCTTCAAATTATTTGCATGTTAGATTACAACATCCCTCTTCTAATATGTAAATAATGTTGTTGGATCCTAGCCCTAATTTCTCATTTGGGTGTTTAATTAAGGATTCATTTCTAATCAAACTTTGTTCTTTTACTTTTCAGATGTCGAACAACAACAATGCTTCCAGCTCGTTCTCACTCATGAACTTATGTGGGAGAGTGATCTTTGACGGGTCCAATTTCAATGATTGGATCTGCTACATCCGAATGGTCACTCAATACGAGGACAAAGAGTATGTCCTTGATGAGAAGCTGAAGGAGATCAACCTCAACACTGATACTGCCGAAGAGATCTCCCCCTGCTGCCCCTGTCTTGGCAATAGGACAAGGGAAGGGTAAGAAGAGGAAGGCTCCCTCAAAGAGCCACCACAAGGGAATGTCCCAAGATGGTACCTCTTCTAGTGGAACCAAGGCTGGTTCTGCTAAACCCAACTCTAACCCAAAAGAGGCAGAGTGCCATCACTGCCACAAGATAGGGCATTGGAAGAGAAGCTGCCCAGAATATCTGCAAGCTATCAAGGATGGGAAGATCATGCCATCCTTCGCAGGTTTTTACACAATTAAATCTAATGATTCATCGTATGTTATTTCTTGGGTTCTTGATATAGGATGTGGTTTTCACATATGTTCTGATTTGCAGGGACTAAGAAGAAATAGGGATGTGGAGCAAGGGAAGATAAATCTAATCATGGGAAACAGAAGATCGTCGCCTGTCACCAAGATTGGAGTATATTCCTTAGTGCTTAGTAATGGATTAGGTTTAGATTTAAACCATTGTTGTTGTTCGCCAGATATGGCAAGAAACATCATTTCATTTCATGGTTTATGTAGACATGGATTTAAATATTCATTTGATAATGAAAAGGGTTCTATTTATGCTTATCTTAATAGTGTTTTATATTTTGAAGCATTGCCTTGTAATGGAATATATGAAACTGTGATGGTTGTAGATAACTTAGGAAATGATGTATTGTGTGTCGATTCTTCCAATAGTATAGATAAAGCATGCTTGTGGCATTGTCGTCTTGGTCATGTCAACAAGAAATGCGTAGCCCAACTCCAAAAGGATGGAGTGTTGGAGTCATTCGACCTTAGGGATGATGACATGTGCAAGTCTTGTTTACTTGGAAAGATGACCAAGTCACCCTTTACTGGCACTTATGAAAGGGGTGAGGGTTTATTGGATCTCATACACACTGATGTGTGTGGGCCCTTTAGATCCACCACAAAGGATGCGAGCCGCTTCTATGTGACTTTTACCAATGATTATAGCAGATATGGGTATATCTACTTAATCAAGCACAAGTTAGAAACCTTTGAAAGGTTCAAAGAGTTTAAACAAGAATTGGAGAATCAGTTGGGCAGGAAAATCAAGTGCTTCAATCCGATCGAGGAGGAGAGTACCTAAGTCTTGAATTCCACGACTATCTCAAGGAATGCAGAATCGTTTCACAATTAACGCCACCTAGAACACTGAAGTTGAATGGTGTGGATGAGAGGCGTAATCGAACCTTGATAGACATGGTTCGTTCCATGATGAGTCGAGCTTCACTACCTATCTCATTTCGGGGGTATGCCTTAGAGACTGTCATCCTTCACGAGTACGTGTGAAAGGGGTGAGGGTCTATTGGACTTAATACATACCGATGTATGTGGACCGTTTAGATCAACCACGAAGGATGGGAACCGCTTCTACGTGACTTTTACCAATGATTATAGTAGATATGGGTATATCTATTTAATCAAGCAAAAGTCAGAAACTTTTGAAAAGTTCAAAGAGTTCAAGAATGAAGTGGAGAATCAATTGGGAAGGAAAATCAAGATGCTTCGATCCGATCGAGGAGGAGAGTACCTAAGTCTTGAATTCCACGATTATCTCAAGGAGTGTGGAATAGTTTCGCAATTGACGCCTCCTAGGACACCGCAGTTGAATGGTGTGGCAGAAAGGCGTAATCGAACCTTATTGGATATGGTTCGCTCTATGATGAGTCGTGCTTCACTACCTATCTCTTTATGGGGGTATGCTTTAGAGACTGCCGCCCATATCCTTAACTTAGTCCCTACGAAGAAGGTTGCCAAAACACCTCACGAGATGTGGACAGGGAAAGCTGTTGTGAGGCTTTCGTAAGACGAGATACTCATGACAAGCTCGAACCTCGTAATGAGAGGCGTATTTTCATTGGCTACCCGTAGAAGTCCTTTGGATATCTCTTTTATAGATTGAGTGACAACGTTATCTTCGTCGCGAGGAGAGGGGTTTTCCATGAATGAGAACTCATAAGCCAAGGGGACAGTGGGAGGCAAATCGATCTTGAAGATATCTCTTCTATAGACTGAGTGACAACGTTATCTTCGTCGCGAGGAGAGGGGTTTTCCGTGAACGAGAACTCATAAGCCAAGGGGACAGTGGGAGGCAAATCGATCTTGAAGAGTTCAAGAGTCGAGAGATGAAAGAAACTCCAAGACTGGCGCTCAACCCGAGGAGGAAACTCCGGTTGAACTGACGAGTCCTTACCTCTTAGACAATCCAAAAGAGTTAGGTTTCAACCCCAGTTATATGGTTTTCATATTACTACAAAAGGGGATACGTATATTAGTGATAGTACACTAATAAAGTTGGATGAACCTAACAGCTATAAGGAAGCCATGGCAGGCTCGGAGTCTGCGAAGTGGAAAGAGGCGATGGACAGCGAGATTCAGTCTTTGTATGACAACCAAGTTTGGAACTTGGTTGACAATGTACCAAGTCGAAAGACGGTCGGGTGCAAATGGATCTTCAACAAGAAGACCGACATGGACGGGAATGTACACACTTATAAGGCGCGATTGGTCGCAAAGGGTTTCACTCAAACTCCTGGAGTTGACTATGATGAAACCTTCTCACCAATTGCAAAGATAAAGTCTATTAGGGTGATGCTGGCCATTGCTGCATTTCGTGATTATGAAATTTGGAAAATGGATGTCAAAACCGCTTTCCTTAATGTAAAGTTGCCTGAGGATGTTTACATGGCTCATCCAAAGGGTTTGTGTCGATGCGAAGCATCCCAATAGAGTGTGCAAGCTTGAGAAGTCCATTTATGGACTGAAACAAGCGTCTCGCAGATGGAATCTTTGTTTCGATGAGAAAGTCAAAGAGTTTGGTTTTCTACGAAGTAAGGATGAATCATGTGTATATGTCAAATCCAGTGGGAGTATAGTAAGCTTCCTCGTATTGTATGTCGATGACATACTACTCTTAGGAAACGACATCCCGACACTACAGGAAGTTAAGTCCTGGATTTGGAAGTGCTTCTCTATGAAGGACCTCGGAGAGGCTGTCTATATTTTGGGAATAAGGATAGTGAGAAACAAAAGCAAGAGACTAATAGGACTTAGTTAGAACACTTACTTGGACAAGGTGCTAAAACGTTTTATTATGGAGAATTCAAAGAAGGGAGAGTTACCAATCCAAAGTAATGCCAATTTGAGTAAGACTCAAAGTCCGAGTACCGAAGCCGAGATAGCGGAAATGAGCCGAGTAGCTTACGCTTCCGCAGTTGGCTCGATCATGTACGCTATGACTTTACTCGCCATGATGTGGCCTACGCTTTGATCATGGTCAGCAGATATCAAGGGAACCCTGGCGAAGCACATTATACCGTAATCAAGAATATTCTTAAGTACCTTCGGAGGACCAAGGAATGGTTTCTAGTCCTCGGTGGGAGTGATGACTTAAAGCTGTGAGGGTATAGTGATGCTAGTTTTCAGACCGACTGGGACAACAATCTTTCGCATTCGGGCTGGGTCTTTACCCTAAATAGAGGACCAACTTAGAAAAGTTCCAAGCAGGAGACTGTAGCTGATTCAACATGCGAATCAGAGTACATTGCAACGAGCGAAACGTCAAAGGAGGCAATATGGCTAAAGAATTTCATTGGAGACCTTGGAGTTGTGTCGTCCATACAGGAGCCTATGGAAATTTTCTATGATAATGAAGGAGTGGTTTCCTGACCAAGGAACTGAGGGATCATGGCAGATCGACATATCGACATAAAATATCACTTTATTCGACATTGGGTGGAAGAAGGAATCCTCGTAGTGAAGATGGTATCGTCAGAAGATAACCCAACAGATCCTCTTATGAAGGGACTGAGCAGGGGTAAACACTTGCAGCACGCTAGGAGCATCGGGCTGAAGGATGGTATTAGTTTAGATTAAATAGTTTAGAAACATGTAATAAATAAATTGTAATTGACATAAGAGTACTTTTTATTAGTAATGTTACTGTCTTATGTTAATTGTTTACCTATTGTTTCATTTTGCATGTTTTAACTTCCTGAATAATAAGAATTATTCAAACGTTCCACAGTCATTCATATGTTGGAAATAGGTATGAATGAAGACTGTCATGAATTGGTGTGTAGATTGTCTAAAGTGTATTAGACATAGCAAAAGTTTGCTACACCGTTCATGAGTGCTTATAAACTGGATTTGAGCATTGGAATAAACCCACGCTTGCTGGAATCACTTCATGGAATTTATCACGAGTGATCGCAAGAAGATAATATCACATGGTCTTAAAACCTAGATATATGATTTATTGTTTGCTAATTGGTTGTGCATTGATAATGTGTAAACACATCAGTAGCTTCATGTTATAAAACGCATTGTTGTGTATGATTTGATTAGTGGATAATAAATGCGTATAAGTCGAAGTTTATCTGTTCCTTTTATCCTAAGAGGGTAAAAGCAATATCAGGGCCCCTCGATGATTTGATTTGACTTATGTGTCGGGCCCGGTCAGGACGAAATTGATGTGTTCAATTAAGTTCTATGTCAAATGAATCAGAGTTCGAGAAACTAACTGTTGGACAATAAGTATGACTATGTTCCATGTAATTGTCCACATGATATCTAGAACAGAGGATTATACAATCCCTTATCTTAAGGACAGGTTATTGATAAGATCAAGAGTTTTGAGAACTATGATTGCGAATCAGATCCAGAAGTTGCATTTGCATTTATAGTTATTAGACTTATCCGAGGGGGGGGGGGCTATTGGATTAGTGTCTAAGTCCATAACTATAATTGGTATGTACTTGACCTGGTTGTGCATGGTACTTTTGGGTAGCCTTCACCAAAGCAACTTGACTGGATGAATAATATAGAAAGAGATGATTATGGTTTATTAATATGTTATAAGAATAATATATTAAAAAGAGAAATCATATTTGTTTAATTAACATTGGTCATTAATTAATTAAGAACTAGTTTTGCGATCAAAAGAAGTTAATTAAACTTAAGGGGTTGAACTATAATTATGTGATAGTTACAAAGTTAGGCAAGGAAACCCTATTAGATAGGGTGGACGAATTCTAAGGATAAGGCCTTAGGAATTCGTCCAAGATGCGGGCTTCTAGAATTATCCTTGGGCTGCTTGGTGGCTAAGTAACCAGATAAGGATAATCACTGAAACCCTAATTTCCACACCTATATAAAGACCCCTAAGGCTAGGGATTTCGTCCACTTGAACCCTAGAAGTCCTAGAGCCGAAATTCTCCTCTCCCTTCTCTCTCTTGATTCCTCCAATTGCTATTGGTGTTTGTGATTCATTAGAGGCACAACACTTGAGGGACGCCCTGTGTACCGAGGGCCAGACTCCTCCTATAAATAGGATGTGAGGCCAACCATTAATGGTTGCTAATTTTTCATCCTCCACCCCTTAAAATTTCTTCTACTTTGCAAGAAATACCCCTAAAATCCCGGTATCATCCCAAAGCCCCGAAACAAGTCCCGAAGCCCCGAAGATCCCATGAAAAAGAGTTTTCGAGCCGAAACTCTGCCCGGGTAAAGCCCGAATTTGGAGAGAACATCCCGGTTTCATCGAAGAATATTACTTTAAGAGTCGTAGTGTTGTCCGAGCATCGTCTTATCAAGTGAGTGTATATTCATTTTCTTCTAACACATAGATACGAAGTATTCTCTATAAAATATGTGTTATGTGTTTATATATTATTTGTTTGTTTGAGATAAGTGTTGAATGAATGTTTTATACAGGTTTTAAGTTGTATATGTATTTTTTATCTACAATTATGTTGGGTGAAACATGGGTAGATAGTGGATGTGTGATTAACTAAAATGATGAGAGGCCTCGATGTTGTTGCTGATTCAGTCATCTAACGGAGTTTAGATGACGACCACAGACTCTTCAAGACAGTCCAGTGGAACGCTGGCAGGCTCGCCCATGTAGGTGTTATTGAACTTGGGTGTTCAACTGCTATACTCCATCCCCACATGGTTTCCTTATTTGACATAAATCGTTAGGAAACCCCCAAAGCATTTTTGTCGCCCCGATGAAAATCCTTAGGCTAGGTCCCTTGTGATAGTTGTTTTGGGGACTCAAAGTGAGGATAACGGGAATGGGTAATTAGGTTATTGTTGGTTGATGAAATTAATATAATTATTTATTGTGGGTTGAAAACCTTATATGCTCACCAGGCTCCCAAGCCTAACCCACTCAGTTTTCTTTGTATTACAGGTAGTGGCACCAAAGCATAAGTTGGATGACTTATCAGGATATTTTCGATTATAGACCAGTAGTTGTAAATAACTGTTGTAAGGTCTATTTTGTACTGTTTATGCTTTTATCTTTATCGGAACATGACATATCGAGATTTTTTTATATAATGAAAATACATTTCTTTAACAAATGCTTTGAGTAATTTTTATCATATTTTGTTTTGGGAACAAATTCTGCAACTCTTTTAATGAAAGGATTGCTCTGAATTATTTAAAAGCATAAATTAAATCGGTCTTTTCTGGCCGTGAATTTGGGGATGTCACATCGCTCATGGTTAATTTATCATTTAAAGGGGGTCGTATAATGACTTGATGTGATACAAACAAAACCGTGTCATACAGATAACGATATTAGACTTTCGGTGACCTACACATGAGGTTGATGTGAAAACATGATTGGGTAGGTGTAAGAATGAAATTTATTAAAATTTCACGAGTAGATATTCAACAGCTCACTAGTTGTCCCTATTTTACAGGTTTTCTCCAAACTACTGGGTTCATGACTTATACTAGGTTTAGGTTTAGGGTTCATAAGGATTTCTTTGCATATCCTAATTAAAAGTACTTCAACATACGTGTGTTTAATAAGAAACACACAAGTTACTACTCATGTTTCCTGGATTCCATTCCTCGTTCCTATCACGATTACTTTGAATCGATTTGTCGCCTCCTGGTTCTTCAGTCATGGGCAGTTTCACCATCTTCATAACAAGCTTCTCTTTAACTAGTGCTTGTTCTAATTTATGTATCTCACTTACATGAGCATCTTCATTAGTTATTCCCAAGTCATGGAATGAACGGGTCAAGGCTTATGATTTCCGTATAGTAGTTCTACCCGTTATAAATTGTGTTCTTAAATGTGTAGGTGACGTTCTTTTGAACTTGGATGGTTCAAACATAAGACGGACAGTTCACAACAAAACGAATTTGACTGATTGAATACCTAAGTCGAATTCAAAAAGATTCGCGAATGGGCGTATTTTTGCAAAGTATTCATGAGATGTCTAACAGAAATATTCGTAGATTATCCTAGCGGAGAAATTAGCATTCCGAGATAAACATCGTACATGGTTTCTATTTATAATACTTATAGTTTCATGAGCATCTGAGGTAAATATTTGCCATATATTCATAAGTGTTCGCTAAAAATTTTGAGAGTTCTAAATGTTATGGATTCCAAGTGTTTTGGTCTACCAACAACCGAAACCATGCTTGAGTGTGCATCGGTCTAACCATAATTAAACATAGATGATCAGACTACATCTAGTTGTGGTTGGGCCCATGTACAACCAACTTAGCTGAGGTGTTTGACCTAAAACCTTTCATTATATTAGCAATCAAGGGTTCGAGTTTATATAACTCTATATTTGTAGGTTAAGAAATATACCTAACCTAAGAGAGTAATCCATAGGCTATAGTCACGCTTTCCTAAGAAGGTACTAGTTTGCTATAGTCAATAGCTCTGATACCAATCTGTCACACCCTCAACCGTCGGGGGAAATGCCGAGGTGCGCAACGTAAATCAGTAATCATAACTATGAACATACATTGAACAGTACAAATATAATCTTCAATTATTAATGAAATAGACATTACATTGACAAAACCATTGCTAAATCGAGACACACGCCTAACAATCGATGTTTACAAATGTGTAGTAAAATAATGGAAAGTCTTCTGAGTGAACCCTTCCGATCTGTTAAATAACCTGAGAATACATGCATTTAAAATACATCAACAAAAATGTTGGTGAGTTCTACAGGTTTTGACACAAAATATTTTTATAACCAAAAATGTTTTTGTTACAATTCTCTCGTTAACCAACTTTTCTGAATATGTGTCTTTCAATCAAAAGTATAAAAATAAAATTAGTTTAAAAAGTGTATTTATACTCATTTAAAAATATAGTTTGCTCAAAACCAAAAATAAACATTTGTTGAATATATAAGTAAATCAAATTTAATAATAAATCTTTACGGTTCTCATGACAAAAAAATATTTTTTATATAAAGATTTTGAATACCAATTTATATAACAGAAAACCATACCACTCTTTGTGAAAATATAAATATCAAATTTACTCTAGAAACAATGTACAAGCATTTGTATAGTTTATATGTAAAACTCATATGTTTCAATTTGTAAACTTTGTAAATTCGTGTCGTGGTATTATTTAAGTATTATCTTACTTGATTTAGAAACCAACACTTAACCAGTGTGGCAAACTCTTCCCACATAAATATGGTGTTTTCGTGTAAGAAAAAAATGTTTATATAAATAACTTATTCATTGTAAGTTAATAAACTTCATTCGGTCACGTCATGATATTAATTAAGTATCAGACTCCCTCCGTCCCAAATTGATAGACCACTTTTGACTTTTGATGTCTTTTTTCTTCAACTTTGACCTTATATATTTTTATTTGTGTTATATATTACTTGATAAAACTTATAAAAACGAAAAAACATTTAAAATACAATCCATTCATATATTTTGCATCAAGTATTATCTAGAAAAAAACAAAAATATTTAAGGTCAAAGTTGAAGAAAAAAGACTTCAAAAGTCAAAACTAAACTATCAATTTGGGACGGAGGTAGTATAGCTTAATTTCTATTATTGACACTTATTGTTTTGAGTCACAAGCTATCCAACTACCTACAGTCTCTTTCAACTAGGATCACTGAACGAAAACCCCGTATAAACCCAATATCGATTCTATACGGTAACAAGGCAAATCTCGGATCTATGATGAGGTCATAACCCAACTGTGACGAACACCTCTGCACCAGCACTTACAAGTTTTAGTGCTGAAATTCCACACCCACGTTTGCTCATCCTCGGGGACTTTATCGTGTAGGAAACGCCAACGCCCAAACTCGACTCGTCACCCATGGTTGTAGCTAACAGCCGGTGGCGGGATGTAAACCTATATTATATGCGATCTTGAACTTATACCTGACGTTCATCGTTCCAATATGAATTAACGGTTATGACACAGAAGAATTTCCACTGAGATGTACGGTCTTAGAATTATGACAAACATATCCCATGCAGCTTAGGAAATTATCCTAACTCATAAAGATTTTAACGGTTATGACACACAGGGGAATTTCCACTAAGATGTATGGTCTTAGAATTGTGACAAACATATCCCATGCAGCTTAGAAAATTATTCTAACTCATAAGAGCTTTTAGAATAAACATAGCTCATATAGAACGTACCGTGGGTGTGATGGATCTTAACAATATGTCTAGGCGTTCTAATCCTAACTTCCCATTATAAGATGTCGGACACCTATAATTATTTGGTGTTTAGGCTTAATTATTTATTGAATTCTTATGATATTTGAGATTCGTAAGACTTAACATATCTTCATATTTTATTATCTGTCGTGACGAAATTTGGACAACATAACGGTTGTTTTGATAATATTTTCCAAGTTTCAACCAATGTGAAACCAACAACTCCATAATATTAATAATTCATGTTATTAATACAATATAATATATCGCAAATAACGACCCTTAAGTTCTGAAGTTGAACCTATTATTTATCCCAATAAAATCCATAACTTGTTAGAATGAGTTATATTTTTATATTTAATAAAAAAATTATTAATAAATTTTACATTCATTTTTACACAATTTATATATATTAAAAGTTAACTTTAATATGACAATGTACTTTCGTTTTATACTTGAATAATATTTTTGGTCATTTGCATATCTTTTCAAACTTCCATTCCATGCTTTAACTCATACATATTAAAATCGTCATCTTTGTGATTTACAATACCAACTCGTGTTATTATAGTAATCTACATAAAACCTTGTGATTTTTAATATTATTAATTAATATATTACAACGAGGAATAGTTATGTCATTTAAAGCATTCTACTATAGTTTACGGGATTTATTGAAGATTTCTACATTTTAGATTTTCTATTTCATACCCGTTTGACCAATATCAAAATATGATGCTATTTTAACGTATAAAAATATTTAAATCATCAAAACTTAACTGGACACGCATGTATTCTCGCCCCAAATATTAAAGAAGTAAAAGCGCGAGTTCAAGTTGTTCGGATTCGGTTTGTTTGAGAAGTGTGGCGTGAGAAAGGGCAAGCCCATCATTCTTGAATTTTTGAAATACTTTCGCGTCCATTTCGTAACGAAATTGAACTATCGGGGATTGATTTGGTAAAAATAATTTCAAATGAGGGGCTAAAATGGTTATTTTTATTCAAAGTTTGAAGATTGGGATTCATTCTGTTAAAAATAACCAAAAGTTTGAAGATTATGATTCATTCTGTTAAAAATAACCAAATGAAGGGCTGTTTGTGGATAAATGGAATCACCTTTTGGGAACGAGGGCCTAATTTGAATAAAGAATTTTACAGTGGGGGGCATTTTAGTCATTTCATAAAATGACTTCAACTTAGGGCTCATAAGCCCCCGTCTCTTTTGTTTTGATCGGGCAAAGGATATGAATTGCTCCCAAAGGAAGTCACAAATGAAGAAGAAGTGTCGAAGCAGAAGGGCAGTCGATCATAGACGCGAAGGGGCAATCGGCGACCAGAAGGGAGCACGATGGTTCGTCGCTCGACTCGCAATCGGTGGCGGCCTCCGGGGTTCGACTAGACTGAAGAAGGAGAAGGATCGAAGCAGCGAGGCGGCTGTGACCTCGGACTAGAAGAAAGAGACGAAGCAGCGGGGCTGTTCGTCTTCGGTCTTGGAAGGAGTTGCGAAGGGATGGTCTCCGGGGTCGGCGAGGCTGAAGCAACGACGACGAGAAGAAACAGCGAGGAAGTCGAGGTCTTCGTCTTCAACTGATCACGGAAGAAACGAAATCGAAGAGGTAAACAGAGGTGGGGAATCGGAGTTGGCGAAAAAGCTCCGTCGAGAGAGGGAGAGCCGGCAGCAAAGGGCTGCTCCGGCGATCTCTTTTCTTTTCTGGTTCGATCGGCATCAACTCACGAAGGAGGAGGAAGGACTTCGGTCCACTGCCTTTGTCTGATCGAGAAGAAGAATCCGGTCGGAAGCAGTCACAAGGGTGGTTCGAAGGTGGTTGCAGATGGGAGTTGTAAGGCGGAAGGTGGGTGGCATGGGTGATGGAGGAAGCCGGCGACATAGCAGCTCGGGTGGGGCGGTTGGTTGGTTCAACTTCAACCTAAAAATGAACGGAATCAGTAACAGGTAACCTTCTTGCTTTATGTTCTTGTTTTTGTGATTTGGAATTTCCAACATGATGATGAAACGGGCAGAAGGGTCGATCAAGGGTGTTTTGTTGCTTGAGATTGACAGGAAGAAGATGAAGAACAATTGTATATGGGTTTGATGTTCTTGACAATTGCAGGTGGGAAGAGTTGGAACGAAAGGGGAAACAGAAGGTGTCTTTTTGATGGATTTGTGGTACCTGGAAATCTTGGAAGGATTTTGAGAGTGCGCATTGTACGTATTGGTTCATGTGTGTCTAAGTGTGATGTATTGATTGTGTATTTGTTTAATGCTTCCTGTATTATTGTATTTGTTTTAGATTTTGAAGGCAATAATGCATATGCACAATACTTATACAGTCCTATATCAAGGTTTACTATGTATGATGGTAAGAAATATAAAGAGTTTGGGATTTGTATATAGTAAATGACTGAATGGTCATATATTCAATTAATTGGAATTTGAAATGATACATAACATACATATAAATACGTGTATATTTAGTATTTTTATAGACTTTTAATTAGTTAACATATACACATTGTGTTTAACATAATTGTCTATTTGTTATATTTGTTATATGTAATATGGATTTTATAAGAACTTTAGCCACTACGTGTTGTATTCTTTTTTTTTTTTTTAAATACGCTCTTCATACGTGTATGAATATAAATGCACACGATTTCTAAAATATTGAACTATTTTAACGTTAAGATTCGCAACCACCGAATTCGATTTCCAAACTATTTTCGACATGAATTACCAATAGTAGAAACCATGTCGGAGTCAAAATTTTAAGGTTTCATGCCCAATCTGGTATAATTCTATGGTTTTCATGCCATATGGTTTTCATACCACTGTTTCCTATTGTATATTAACATTTAAAATGAATTCGGATGAAAAATCATAACTCTTTCATTTCAAAATATATAAGTTTTTGAGCAATTAAGTGTATCGTATATTTGGTCAATATTATAGCAACGCTTACGGTAACTGATCGTCAGTAGTTGACCCAAATTGTCAATTGTTACATTATCCCCCCGTTGAAAGGAATTTCGTTCCGAAATTCTAAGTGTAGATAAAATATTATAAAACAATTGGTGGAATTTCCGTTTCGTTTGATCCATCAAGATCTTTCTAAAGCCAATTTAAGCTGCGTAACTCTAGATTAGATAACCGGTCCAATAGATGACTTGATATAAATATCATGACCAAATTATGTTAAGAATTTATAAGGTCCTTTGAGTTGCAGGTTTAACCTGCCTCATTTTCTGGGTTGTATCATTTCTCTAAAAGAATAGGCGTTTTAAAGTTACACAGTCTCTGAATTGGAAGTCGTGAGACTGGCATCGTTTATTCACATAACTCTCTTGTCGTTTGTGTACAATATGTAATCGTTCTCAGGTTCACACAATATTTTATGCGATCTCTTGAGTGGTTCTCTGATCAAAATTCAACATATCACCTGCACACTCTTTGTTCAATTGCGTACCTTCAATCATTGTCCCGAACATCAATGATTGACATCCTCGCCTATATAAGGCTGCAAATGGTATGACCTTGACGATGGCGTGATAACTTTCGTTGCAGGAAAAACTCAATTAATGAAAATGAGTATCCTATGTAATATCCAAAGTCTGTCATACTGGTTCAGAGCTATTACAAATCGATGTTTACGAATATGTAGTAAAATAATGGAAAGTCTTATGAGCGAACCCTTCCGATCTGTTAAATAACTTGAGAATACATGCATTTAAAAAACGTCAACAAAGATGTTGGTGAGTTCTACAGGTTTTGAGACAAAATATTTTTATAACCAAAAGTGTTTTTGTAACAATTCTCTCGTTAACCAGCTTTTCTGAATATGTGTCTTTCAATCGAAAGTGTAAAAATAAAATGAGTTTAAAAAGTGTATTTATACTCATTTAAAAATATCGTAAGCTCAAAACCAAAAATAAACATTTGTTGAATATATAAGTAAATCAAATTTAATAATAAATCTTTACGGTTCTCATGACAAAAAATGTTTTTTATATAAAGATTATGAATACCAATTTATATAACAGAAAACCATACCACACTTTGTGAAAATATAAATATCAAATTTACTCTTGAAACAATGTACAAGCATTTCTATAGTTTATATGTAAAACTCATATGTTTCAATTTGTAAACTTTGTATATTCGTGTCGTGGTATTATTTAAGTATTATCTTACTTGAGAAACCGACACTTAACCAGTGTGACAAACTCTTCCCACATAAATATTGTGTTTTCGTGTAACAAAAAAAAGGGTTTATTTAAATAACTTATTCATTGTAAGTTAATAAACCTCGTTCGGTCGTGTCATGATATTAATTAAGTATTATATGACTTAATTTCTATTATTGACACTTATCGTTTTGAGTCACAAGCTATCCCACTACTTATAGTTTCTTTCAACTAGGATCACTGAACGAAAACCCCATATAAACCCAATATTGATTCTATACGGTAACAAGGGAAATATGGGATTTATGATGAAGTCATAACCGAACTGTGACAAACACCTCTGCACCATCACTTACAAATTTTAGTGCTGAAAGTCCACACCCAAGTTTGCTCATCCTTGGGGACTTTATCGTGTAGGAAATGCCAACGCCCAAACTCGACTCATCAGTTGATGGTTGTAGCTAGCAGCTGGTGGCGGGATGTTAACCTATATAAGTATGCAATCCTGAACTTATACCTGACGTTCGGCGTTCCAATACAAATTAACGGTTATGACACACAGGGGAATTTCCACTAAGATGTATGGTCTTAGAATTGTGACAAACATATCCCATGCAGCTTAGAAAATTATTCTAACTCATAAGAGCTTTTAGAATAAACATAGCTCATATAGAACGTCCCGTGGGTGTGATGGATCTTAACAATATGTCTAGGCATTCTAATCCTAACTTCCCATTATAAGATGTCGGACACCTATAATTATTTGGTGTTTAGGCTTAATTATTTATTGAATTCTTATGATATTTGAGATTCGTAAGATTTAACAAATCTTCATATTTTATTATCTGTCGTGACGAAATTTGGACAACATAATGGTTGTTTTGATAATATTTTCCAAGTTTCAACCAATGTGAAACCAACAACTCCATAATATTAATAATTCATGTTATTAATACAATATAATATATCGCAAATAACGACCCTTAAGTTCTGAAGTTGAACCTATTATTTATCCCAATAAAATCCATAACTTGTTAGAATGAGTTATATTTTTATATTTAATAAAAAAAATTATTAATAAATTTTACATTCATTTTTACACAATTTATATATATTAAAAGTTAACTTTAATATGACAATGTACTTTCGTTTTATACTTGAATAATATTTTTGGTCATTTGCATATCTTTTCAAACTTCCATTCCATGCTTTAACTCATACATATTAAAATCGTCATCTTTGTGATTTACAATACCAACTCGTGTTATTATAGTAATCTACATAAAACCTTGTGATTTTTAATATTATTAATTAATATATTACAACGAGGAATAGTTATGTCATTTAAAGCATTCTACTATAGTTTACGGGATTTATTGAAGATTTCTACATTTTAGATTTTCTATTTCATACCCGTTTGACCAATATCAAAATATGATGCTATTTTAACGTATAAAAATATTTAAATCATCAAAACTTAACTGGACACGCATGTATTCTCGCCCCAAATATTAAAGAAGTAAAAGCGCGAGTTCAAGTTGTTCGGATTCGGTTTGTTTGAGAAGTGTGGCGTGAGAAAGGGCAAGCCCATCATTCTTGAATTTTTGAAATACTTTCGCGTCCATTTCGTAACGAAATTGAACTATCGGGGATTGATTTGGTAAAAATAATTTCAAATGAGGGGCTAAAATGGTTATTTTTATTCAAAGTTTGAAGATTGGGATTCATTCTGTTAAAAATAACCAAAAGTTTGAAGATTATGATTCATTCTGTTAAAAATAACCAAATGAAGGGCTGTTTGTGGATAAATGGAATCACCTTTTGGGAACGAGGGCCTAATTTGAATAAAGAATTTTACAGTGGGGGGCATTTTAGTCATTTCATAAAATGACTTCAACTTAGGGCTCATAAGCCCCCGTCTCTTTTGTTTTGATCGGGCAAAGGATATGAATTGCTCCCAAAGGAAGTCACAAATGAAGAAGAAGTGTCGAAGCAGAAGGGCAGTCGATCATAGACGCGAAGGGGCAATCGGCGACCAGAAGGGAGCACGATGGTTCGTCGCTCGACTCGCAATCGGTGGCGGCCTCTGGGGTTCGACTAGACTGAAGAAGGAGAAGGATCGAAGCAGCGAGGCGGCTGTGACCTCGGACTAGAAGAAAGAGACGAAGCAGCGGGGCTGTTCGTCTTCGGTCTTGGAAGGAGTTGCGAAGGGATGGTCTCCGGGGTCGGCGAGGCTGAAGCAACGACGACGAGAAGAAACTGTTGGTGCAGGGCCTGTTACTGATCAAAAGAGTATGCCCAAATAAGGAAAAACAGAGTTGCAGGGAAAGATTCCAGCTTTTCTTCTTATTCAATTTTTTTGATTAAAAACAAGAGACTTACAAGGCTTTAAATAATAAGCAAAAGGGAAAAACTGCTAAGCTAAAAAACTGTAAAAACGTGTCCTCCTAAAATGGTGGCAGCTACACCACTTATTCCTTTAGACAAGGTCAACAAAGGACCAAGTCAGAATTACTTATCCCACAGGCTCCCCTTTAATTCTGATTTTTGTCTTCAAGCTTCACAACTCCCAAGAGATGCCTCATCTCTATAAACTTGAGTCTAGGCAGGGCTTTTGTCAAGGGGTCTGCTCTCTGTTCTTCACCACTAATGTGCTTCACTTCAATTTGATTCCTTTCAATACATCCGCGTATGAAATGGAATTTAGTATCAATATGCTTGCTCCTTCCGTGAAAGACTGGATTTTGCATAAGGGCTATGGCAGATTTGTTGTCTACATACATCCTGACACTTTCTTCTTTCAAGCCAATCAACTCTTTTAGTAAACTCCTTAGCCATAAAGCTTGACATGCTGTGGCTGTTGCAGCCATAAATTCCGCCTCACACGAACTTAGAGCCACCATTTGTTGCTTCTGGGATGACCAAGTAATTGGATTTCCTGATAAGTAGAAAATCATTCCTGTTGTACCCTTCCTACCATCAATGTCCATTCCATAGCTGCTATCACTGAATCCAATAAGCTTTCCATCTCCGCCTTTCTTGTACACTAAACCAAAGTTGGTTGTTCCTCTTATGTACCTTAAAATATGTTTGACTGCCTTCAAATGACTCTCCCTTGGTGATTCCATGTACCTGCTTACTACTCCCACTGAATAGCTAAGATCTGGTCTTGAGTGTATGAGGTAACGAAGGCTGCCAATAAGTCGTCGGTACTCGGTAGCATTAACCGGCACTCCATCTTCATCCTTTGATAAGCGTATACGTGGTTCCATTGGGTATTGACTTGGGTTACACTCTCCCATTCCTGCTATTTTAAGAATCTTCTTAGCATACCCTGTTTGACTTATTGTGATACCATCTTTGCTTTGGTGAACTTCTATCCCCAAGTAGTAGGACAGAATTCCCAAGTCACTCATGTCAAAGATATTCAGCATTCGTTTTTTGAACTCATTCACCAGCTCTTCATTTGCTCCTGTTACGATCAGATCATCCACGTAAACTCCAACTATCAAGACTTGGTTTGACTTATGGAGTTTGTACACAGCATACTCCTGTGGACATCTCTTGAATCCCATCTCTTTCAAAGTTTTGTCAAGTCTATCATTCCAAGCTCTCGGAGCCTGACGGAGACAATAGAGTGCCTTGTTCAACCTGTACACCATGTTCTCTTTTCCTTCAATGACAAATCCAGTTGGTTGTGTAACATATACTTCCTCCTGTAAGAACCCATTTAAAAATGCCGATTTCACGTCCAAATGGTGAACTTTCCATCCTCCACTTGCTGCCAAGGCCAACAGCGCCCGTATTGTTTCCAGACGTGCTACCGGCGCAAAAACCTCATTGAAATCGATACCCTTTTTCTGTACATATCCCTTGGCGACTATTCTAGCTTTGTATTTGGTCACGTTTCCTTCAGCATCTTTCTTTAATTTAAAGACCCACTTCAAACCTATTGCTTTTTGACCTTTAGGAAGGTGAGTCAACTTCCAAGTATCATTCTTTTCAATGGATTCCAACTCCTGTTTCATTGCTTTTATCCATTCTTCTTCACTCGAGGCTTCTTCATAGGTAGTGGGTTCTTCTCCAGCATACATTAAAACTTCTGAATCTTCTTGTAGGGCTTGCGTTTCCTCGTATATATCAGCCAAGGACCGAAAGCCACGAACTGGTGTGTCATCGTATGTTTCTCTGTCTGCACTAAGTCCTTCGTCTGAGGATGGAGATCCGATGCCCGCAAATGAGTTTGGTGATTCACCCCTTTCGTTGCCAATTTGTGATTGACCAGGAGATGTCGGTTGTGAGTGGCTTTCACTGGATTGTGAATTAGGGCTTGCCATCTCCCCTTGTATTGGATCGTTCCCCACCACACATTCTTGGGCCATACCTTCACTGGGAAATCTGACCCAATCATTTAAAATTGGGCCTTGAGATTGGGGCTTAGCCCAATCCCCTTTCTTTTTCTCTTCAAATATAACATCACGGGATACCCAAATTCTCTTCCGATTAGGGCAGTACAGGCGATAGCCTTTTGTTCCCTCCTCGTTTCCTAGATAAATCATCTTCTCACTTCTATCACTCAATTTTGTGAGCTGATTCGATGGCACTCTTACATGAGCAACACAACCAAACACTTTATAGTGTTCGAGTGTTGGTTTCTTCCCCTGCATAGCTTCATATGGGGTCATATTCTTGACTCCTTTTGTTGGCACTCTATTAAGTATCTGAACCGCGTGGCGAATGGCTTCCCCCCAAAGTGTTTCTGGGACATCCATTGCTTTCAATAAGGACCTGGTGGCTTCAAGAATTGTTCGATTCCGACGCTCTACTACCCCGTTCTGTTGTGGGGAGTAGGGCGTTGTCAATTGTCTTTTAATTCCCTCCTGGTTGCAATAATCATTGAATTCTTTAGACGTGAATTCACCTCCTCGGTCTGTGCGCAACATTTTTAGTTTGAACTTCCCTTCATCTTCTACACGAGTCTTGAACTTCTTGAACGCATCAAATGCTTGACTTTTGGTTCTGATCATCGTCACCCACATATATCTGCTACAATCATCTACTATGAGGAGGAAATATTGATTACCTCTTATAGTTTGGGGTGTTATTGGGCCACAGAGGTCTGCATGTACCAATTCTAGAGGATTCATTGCTTGCCATTGAGTTTCTTTTGGGAACGGTTGTCGTGTTTGTTTTGCGACTAGACATCCTTCACAAACTTGTGTGGGATGGTTGATTCTTGGCACTCCAATCACCAGCTCTTTTTCTACCATGGACTCAATCAAGGGAAAATTTATATGCCCCAGCCTTGCATGCCAAAGCCAAGCAACATCATCCAAACTTGCACTTAGACATATTGGTTGTGACGTATGGAGCACGATCTTGTACAACCGGTTTCTCGAGCGTTGTACCTTCATGATCAGCCGATTTCTTTCATCATGAACTCTCAAAAATTCATGGATCATCTCAATTCTGTACCCCACTTCTGTCATTTGACCAAGACTAAGTATATTACTCTTCAAGGCAGGGATGTAATATACTTCAGATATTATTTGTTGCTCCCCGTTTTTACACTCCAACAGAATTGTTCCTCTTCCTTTGATTTGTACTTTGGATCCGTCCCCAAATCTCACTTGCCTTGTTATTCTTTCATCAAGTTCTGCAAAGTATTCTCGCACCCCTGTCATGTGGTTACTGGCCCCATTGTCTAAGTACCATGTGTCCTTCTCATTCCCTTTTGTTGCTGGGAAAACTTTGTCTTCATTGAGCAACACCAATTCATCTGTATCTTCACCCCATACAGTTAACAATAGCGCATGTTCTACATCCTGTACCTGTGTGAGATTAACATCAGCTTCTTTTTTCTTGGGATTTGGGCACTCCGATGCAAAGTGTCCAAACAAGTCACAATTAAAACATTTTATGTGACTTTTATCTCTTCCCTTTCCTCGACCATTACTTGTATCTCGGAATGATTGTTGATTTCCTCGGCCGCCTCTACCTCTTGAGCCTCTTCCTCGATAACCTCCTCGACCTCCCCTTTCATTAGAAGATCCACGACCTCTTCCTGCTGCACTAGGAGAGCCCTTTTGTGATTTTTGACCCATTTGCCCTTCAGATCGAGTCAGCAACAAACCCGCTTCAGCATTCGAGTTTTCACCCCGAACTCGTAGTCGATCTTCATAGGCCTTGAGTCTGCCAATAGCTTCTTCAAATGGCATTGTATCCAAGTCTGAATACTGTTCAATCGAGGCCACAAGCTGTAGAAATTTTTCTGGGACAGAATCAAGCAACTTTCTCACCAAAGTGATGTCTTCCATTGTTGCACCAAGACTGATGTATTTTGAGTTAATACCACTTAACTTTCCTGCGAATTCATCTATGGTCTCTCCTTCTTTCATCCTCAGTGCATCAAACTCACTCTTGAGTGAGTGTAACCTCGCCTTTTGCACTCTATCTGCCCCCAGGTAATGGATTTTCAACGATTCCCACACCTCTTTTGCGGTTTTCTTCTTTGCTACCTGCATGAGAATGTCCTCCGGTATTGCTTGGAAGATGTAGGCTCGTGCCATCTTGTTCTTCTTCTCGTCAACAGTCACCCCGACTGTTGGTTCTATGGATTCCCAAACACCTTGAGCATCCATGATAGCCTCCATCTTGATTGCCCACGTTGTATAGTTTGTTGAAGTCAACAATGGACATTGGAACGACACCCCACCGTTATCTCTTGGTACTTGTTGACTGGAACCTGTCATGTTGTCGTACCTTATGTATTTGGGCATAAGCTAGAAAGCTCTGATACCAAGTGTTGGTGCAGGGCCTGTTACTGATCAAAAGAGTATGCCCAAATAAGGAAAAACAGAGTTGCAGGGAAAGATTCCAGCTTTTCTTCTTATTCAATTTTTTTGATTAAAAACAAGAGACTTACAAGGCTTTAAATAATAAGCAAAAGGGAAAAACTGCTAAGCTAAAAAACTGTAAAAACGTGTCCTCCTAAAATGGTGGCAGCTACACCACTTATTCCTTTAGACAAGGTCAACAAAGGACCAAGTCAGAATTACTTATCCCACAGAAACAGCGAGGAAGTCGAGGTCTTCGTCTTCAACTGATCACGGAAGAAACGAAATCGAAGAGGTAAACAGAGGTGGGGAATCGGAGTTGGCGAAAAAGCTTCGTCGAGAGAGGGAGAGCCGGCAGCAAAGGGCTGCTCCGGCGATCTCTTTTCTTTTCTGGTTCGATCGGCATCAACTCACGAAGGAGGAGGAAGGACTTCGGTCCACTGCCTTTGTCTGATCGAGAAGAAGAATCCGGTCGGAAGCAGTCACAAGGGTGGTTCGAAGGTGGTTGCAGATGGGAGTTGTAAGGCGGAAGGTGGGTGGCATGGGTGATGGAGGAAGCCGGCGACATAGCAGCTCGGGTGGGGCGGTTGGTTGGTTCAACTTCAACCTAAAAATGAACGTAATCAGTAACAGGTAACCTTCTTGCTTTATTTTCTTGTTTTTGTGATTTGGAATTTCCAACATGATGATGAAACGGGCAGAAGGGTCGATCAAGGGTGTTTTGTTGCTTGAGATTGACAGGAAGAAGATGAAGAACAATTGTATATGGGTTTGATGTTCTTGACAATTGCAGGTGGGAAGAGTTGGAACGAAAGGGGAAACAGAAGGTGTCTTTTTGATGGATTTGTGGTACCTGGAAATCTTGGAAGGATTTTGAGAGTGCGCATTGTACGTATTGGTTCATGTGTGTCTAAGTGTGATGTATTGATTGTGTATTTGTTTAATGCTTCCTGTATTATTGTATTTGTTTTAGATTTTGAAGGCAATAATGCATATGCACAATACTTATACAGTCCTATATCAAGGTTTACTATGTATGATGGTAAGAAATATAAAGAGTTTGGGATTTGTATATAGTAAATGACTGAATGGTCATATATTCAATTAATTGGAATTTGAAATGATACATAACATACATATAAATACGTGTATATTTAGTATTTTTATAGACTTTTAATTAGTTAACATATACACATTGTGTTTAACATAATTGTCTATTTGTTATATGTAATATGGATTTTATAAGAACTTTAGCCACTACGTGTTGTATTCTTTTTTTTTTTTTTTAAATACGCTCTTCATACGTGTATGAATATAAATGCACACGATTTCTAAAATATTGAACTATTTTAACGTTAAGATTCGCAACCACCGAATTCGATTTCCAAACTATTTTCGACATGAATTACCAATAGTAGAAACCATGTCGGAGTCAAAATTTTAAGGTTTCATGCCCAATCTGGAATAATTCTATGGTTTTCATGCCATATGGTTTTCATACCACTGTTTCCTATTGTATATTAACATTTAAAATGAATTCGGATGAAAAATCATAACTCTTTCATTTCAAAATATATAAGTTTTTGAGCAATTAAGTGTATCGTATATTTGGTCAATATTATAGCAACGCTTACGGTAACTGATCGTCAGTAGTTGACCCAAATTGTCAATTGTTACATTATCCCCCCGTTGAAAGGAATTTCGTTCCGAAATTCTAAGTGTAGATAAAATATTATAAAACAATTGGTGGAATTTCCGTTTCGTTTGATCCATCAAGATCTTTCTAAAGCCAATTTAAGCTGCGTAACTCTAGATTAGATAACCGGTCCAATAGATGACTTGATATAAATATCATGACCAAATTATGTTAAGAATTTATAAGGTCCTTTGAGTTGCAGGTTTAACCTGCCTCATTTTCTGGGTTGTATCATTTCTCTAAAAGAATAGGCGTTTTAAAGTTACACAGTCTCTGAATTGGAAGTCGTGAGACTGGCATCGTTTATTCACATAACTCTCTTGTCGTTTGTGTACAATATGTAATCGTTCTCAGGTTCACACAATATTTTATGCGATCTCTTGAGTGGTTCTCTGATCAAAATTCAACATATCACCTGCACACTCTTTGTTCAATTGCATACCTTCAATCATTGTCCCGAACATCAATGATTGACATCCTCGCCTATATAAGGCTGCAAATGGTATGACCTTGACGATGGCGTGATAACTTTCGTTGCAGGAAAAACTCAATTAATGAAAATGAGTATCCTATGTAATATCCAAAGTCTGTCATACTGGTTCAGAGCTATTACAAATCGATGTTTACGAATATGTAGTAAAATAATGGAAAGTCTTATGAGCGAACCCTTCCGATCTGTTAAATAACTTGAGAATACATGCATTTAAAAAACGTCAACAAAGATGTTGGTGAGTTCTACAGGTTTTGAGACAAAATATTTTTATAACCAAAAGTGTTTTTGTAACAATTCTCTCGTTAACCAGCTTTTCTGAATATATGTCTTTCAATCGAAAGTGTAAAAATAAAATGAGTTTAAAAAGTGTATTTATATTCATTTAAAAATATCGTAAGCTCAAAACCAAAAATAAACATTTGTTGAATATATAAGTAAATCAAATTTAATAATAAATCTTTACGGTTCTCATGACAAAAAATGTTTTTATATAAAGATTATGAATACCAATTTATGTAACAGAAAACCATACCACACTTTGTGAAAATATAAATATCAAATTTACTCTTGAAACAATGTACAAGCATTTCTATAGTTTATATGTAAAACTCATATGTTTCAATTTGTAAACTTTGTATATTCGTGTCGTGGTATTATTTAAGTATTATCTTACTTGAGAAACCGACACTTAACCAGTGTGACAAACTCTTCCCACATAAATATTGTGTTTTCGTGTAACAAAAAAAGGGTTTATTTAAATAACTTATTCATTGTAAGTTAATAAACCTCGTTCGGTCGTGTCATGATATTAATTAAGTATTATATGACTTAATTTCTATTATTGACACTTATCGTTTTGAGTCACAAGCTATCCCACTACTTATAGTTTCTTTCAACTAGGATCACTGAACGAAAACCCCATATAAACCCAATATTGATTCTATACGGTAACAAGGGAAATATGGGATTTATGATGAAGTCATAACCGAACTGTGACAAACACCTCTGCACCATCACTTACAAATTTTAGTGCTGAAAGTCCACACCCAAGTTTGCTCATCCTTGGGGACTTTATCGTGTAGGAAATGCCAACGCCCAAACTCGACTCATCAGTTGATGGTTGTAGCTAGCAGCTGGTGGCGGGATGTTAACCTATATAAGTATGCAATCCTGAACTTATACCTGACGTTCGGCGTTCCAATACAAATTAACGGTTATGACACACAGGGGAATTTCCACTAAGATGTATGGTCTTAGAATTGTGACAAACATATCCCATGCAGCTTAGAAAATTATTCTAACTCATAAGAGCTTTTAGAATAAACATAGCTCATATAGAACGTCCCGTGGGTGTGATGGATCTTAACAATATGTCTAGGCATTCTAATCCTAACTTCCCATTATAAGATGTCGGACACCTATAATTATTTGGTGTTTAGGCTTAATTATTTATTGAATTCTTATGATATTTGAGATTCGTAAGACTTAACATATCTTCATATTTTATTATCTGTCGTGACGAAATTTGGACAACATAACGGTTGTTTTGATAATATTTTCCAAGTTTCAACCAATGTGAAACCAACAACTCCATAATATTAATAATTCATGTTATTAATACAATATAATATATCGCAAATAACGACCCTTAAGTTCTGAAGTTGAACCTATTATTTATCCCAATAAAATCCATAACTTGTTAGAATGAGTTATATTTTTATATTTAATAAAAAAAATTATTAATAAATTTTACATTCATTTTTACACAATTTATATATATTAAAAGTTAACTTTAATATGACAATGTACTTTCGTTTTATACTTGAATAATATTTTTGGTCATTTGCATATCTTTTCAAACTTCCATTCCATGCTTTAACTCATACATATTAAAATCGTCATCTTTGTGATTTACAATACCAACTCGTGTTATTATAGTAATCTACATAAAACCTTGTGATTTTTAATATTATTAATTAATATATTACAACGAGGAATAGTTATGTCATTTAAAGCATTCTACTATAGTTTACGGGATTTATTGAAGATTTCTACATTTTAGATTTTCTATTTCATACCCGTTTGACCAATATCAAAATATGATGCTATTTTAACGTATAAAAATATTTAAATCATCAAAACTTAACTGGACACGCATGTATTCTCGCCCCAAATATTAAAGAAGTAAAAGCGCGAGTTCAAGTTGTTCGGATTCGGTTTGTTTGAGAAGTGTGGCGTGAGAAAGGGCAAGCCCATCATTCTTGAATTTTTGAAATACTTTCGCGTCCATTTCGTAACGAAATTGAACTATCGGGGATTGATTTGGTAAAAATAATTTCAAATGAGGGGCTAAAATGGTTATTTTTATTCAAAGTTTGAAGATTGGGATTCATTCTGTTAAAAATAACCAAAAGTTTGAAGATTATGATTCATTCTGTTAAAAATAACCAAATGAAGGGCTGTTTGTGGATAAATGGAATCACCTTTTGGGAACGAGGGCCTAATTTGAATAAAGAATTTTACAGTGGGGGGCATTTTAGTCATTTCATAAAATGACTTCAACTTAGGGCTCATAAGCCCCCGTCTCTTTTGTTTTGATCGGGCAAAGGATATAAATTGCTCCCAAAGGAAGTCACAAATGAAGAAGAAGTGTCGAAGCAGAAGGGCAGTCGATCATAGACGCGAAGGGGCAATCGGCGACCAGAAGGGAGCACGATGGTTCGTCGCTCGATTCGCAATCGGTGGCGGCCTCCGGGGTTCGACTAGACTGAAGAAGGAGAAGGATCGAAGCACCGAGGCGGCTGTGACCTCGGACTAGAAGAAAGAGACGAAGCAGCGGGGCTGTTCGTCTTCGGTCTTGGAAGGAGTTGCGAAGGGATGGTCTCCGGGGTCGGCGAGGCTGAAGCAACGACGACGAGAAGAAACAGCGAGGAAGTCGAGGTCTTCGTCTTCAACTGATCACGGAAGAAACGAAATCGAAGAGGTAAACAGAGGTGGGGAATCGGAGTTGGCGAAAAAGCTCCGTCGAGAGAGGGAGAGCCGGCAGCAAAGGGCTGCTCCGGCGATCTCTTTTCTTTTCTGGTTCGATCGGCATCAACTCACGAAGGAGGAGGAAGGACTTCGGTCCACTGCCTTTGTCTGATCGAGAAGAAGAATCCGGTCGGAAGCAGTCACAAGGGTGGTTCTAAGGTGGTTGCAGATGGGAGTTGTAAGGCGGAAGGTGGGTGGCATGGGTGATGGAGGAAGCCGGCGACATAGCAGCTCGGGTGGGGCGGTTGGTTGGTTCAACTTCAACCTAAAAATGAACGGAATCAGTAACAGGTAACCTTCTTGCTTTATTTTCTTGTTTTTGTGATTTGGAATTTCCAACATGATGATGAAACGGGCAGAAGGGTCGATCAAGGGTGTTTTGTTGCTTGAGATTGACAGGAAGAAGATGAAGAACAATTGTATATGGGTTTGATGTTCTTGATAATTGCAGGTTGCCAAATAAATAAATGTTTTATTTATTTATATTTTTTATGTCGTTATAGTCATAATAAAGTAAATAAAAACACTTAAATTACATTTCCATATTAATTTGGAAAAAGGTTAAATTTTATTACGACCACTAAATCGGGTGCGACCAAAAGCCCCGTTTAACGACAGTATTGGGTAGTTTCCCATTTAGCCTAAACTCCAGCCACTATATAAGAGGGAATGGACTTCATTCCACCCCTTTTCACCCTCTCTCTATACACTCTCTCATAAAAGTCCGATTTCGCCTAAAATCCGCAACCAAACGCCTCCAAATCGTAAGTTCTTGTACCCTAACTTGTTCAAAACATTATTAGCTGTGACTTTACCCCAAAAATTGACCTTAGAAGCTGTTAGAATGGAGTTTACGGCCTAAGAGCCTCCTTAGGCCGTAAACCCCTTAAATGAGGCCAAAATGACCCAAATTTGTCCCATTGAGCCTAGGAACCAATTAAGGATTTAGCTTAGGAGTGTTTGAAGCTTAAAACAACAACTTTTGGAACTTAAAAGAGGGTTTACGGCCCAAGCACATGCTTAGGCCATAAACACCCTCTAAGCTTGTTAAATCATGTCCAAAACACTCCCAAACCCCCCTTAGGCTTAAGACATAAATTAGGGACTTGCTATTTCGGGTTTGGTGTAATTAAACACAATGAAATGAGGGGTAAAAAGGAGTTTATGGCCCAAGCACATGCTTAGGCTGTAAACACCCCCAAACCATGCCAAATGATAGTAAATGTCCCTAAATGGCCTTATACCTTCACTAGAAAATGCTAGGGTTGAAACAAGGGCTCAAACTCAAAGTTTAAAGGGGTGCATGAGAGTTCACGGCCAAGCCAAGAGCTTACGGTCATAAACTCCCAAGGATTGGTTATTTGGACCATAAACTCTAAGGGAGTGCACTCTTGGAACCCCAAACACCCCTATAGCCTTGAATAATTACTAGGATTGACATAAGGGCCTTGAACTTCCATAAAATCAAGAGGGTAGGAGTTCACGGCCGTGAAATCCCATAGGGGTGGTTCATGGGCCGTAAACTCCCATTTGGTCCCTTTAAATGCCTTAAACCCATTCATACCTTTTGAATTTGGACTTATCAAAATTCCACGATCAAGATAAAGCCTTTAAACATCCTAGAAACCCTTCACCATGAGTTTACGGTCGTAAACTCATGGGGAGTTGTCCCTGGGCCGTAAACACTATGTATAGAGTTTACTCTTGGTGAGTAAACTCCATTCCTAAGCCATTCACACCCTTAAATGTTACCTGGGACACCCCAAACACTTAACCAAAGTGTTTTCCGCTCCTTAGAGTGCGTATACTTGTTTAATTAGTATTAAATGTACTAATTTTATGTGAACATATGTTAAATAGGTCACTAAGTGTGTCCAAGTCTTTACTTGACACCGAGCACCAAGTTGTGATTTTCTCAAGTATAAAGGTTTTCTTCCATGTTTTGATACTCCCTCTTAGTTTAAACTCCTACTTGATAACGCTTTCACTTCGTGATGCATTTATACTTGTTATTGCCTCTATTTCGCTTATACTTGTAGTCGCTTATGCCTATTAGACGCTCTTACTTCACTTGTTGTCGCTTCTACTTCGTGATACACTTATATTTGGTAACACTTATACTTCACGATCTGGTTATTCCACACTGTATGTTTATACTTCACGATTCGGTTATTCCACACAATTCAGTTATACATCACGATTCGGTTATACATCACGATCCGGTTATACTTCACGATATGGTTCCACTTCTTACACACTCAAACGTAGTTAGATGTATGTATGTGCTTGTATAGATGCATATAAATAATGACTGAAGGACTTAGGAAGGCTTGTCCGCCCTATTTCCTTTTCTTCGTTGAGATGTGGTCTGGTGGGATCAGATGTCCGTCCGAAGGTCGTTTGATTCATTAGTTATATATTATGTATAAGAGCATAGACATATAGGTTTTCACTAGTCAGTTCAGTTGTGAGTCTCTACCTCTAGTTCAACACTTATACTGGAAACACACTACCCACTATTTGGGATGCATCTTCGGGACACGACCTTCTCCGTCGTCTAGTTGGTAACCAGAGTCTACTGTAGGGAGAGCGGACATTGTGTGTATAGATCTATATGAGATTGACACCCACGCACCCTGACTGCTAGCTACAGTCCACGACCTACCAAGCCAAGGGGTGACAAATGTCACATTTTATAGACGCTTGCAGGACGTCAGGTACTCTAGTGTCGGGTAGTATGGTTACGAGTATCCCAGGTTACCTTATAATTCATGGCCTTAAGGTAACTGTATTTTACACTGTATGCTGGAAATCCACTCTCAGAGTCACACTGTTTTTAGACCTTGCTAGCTGTACTTTTCATTTGATACCGTCTGGGGTCTGTATTCCTTGTTTTAGACCTTGCTAGCTGTATCTTTCATTTGATACTGTCTGGGGTCTGTATTCCTTGTTTTAGACCTTGCTAGCTGTATCTTTCATTTGATATTGTCTGGGGTCTGTATTCCTTGTGTTAGACCTTACTAGCTATGTCTTTCATTTGATACTGTCTGGAGTCTGTAGTCTCTGTTTTTAGACCTTGCTAGCCGTACCTTTCATTCGGTACCGTCTGGGGTCTGTGTCTCCCTTTGTTATACTAAGCCAGGCGTGTCGTTTGTTCGATACTCTCCTGGAGCCTATGATTCCTCTTGCCTTAGTCAGCAGTCTTCACTGCTGAGGCATATGTTATTTTCCCTGAGTACTCCTGCTTTCTTTAATAATCAAATTCTGTATTTTGATAATGATAGCGATTAAGGGAAAACTACTTTTTACCACATAACTCCGTCCAGTCTTGGTAGAAGACTGCTTTTATTAAAGAAAATATAGGATTTTATGAAAAAGACACTAATGTAATGGACACTCTAAAACTACCATTTTTATTAAAGTTATTTGGATGAAATGACACTAAATACTTATGAACTTACCAGCATTTGTAAAAATGCTGATACTCGCTTTTCAAATAACTTGTATTCTCAGGTCAGCATTAGACAGATACATTCCCGAAGCTGTTGATGAAGATAGCTTAGTACCAAACTGCACTTATATTATTACCTGTATTACTTTGTTGTATTGTAATGTAAACCATGTAAAACTATTACTATTAATGAAGTGGTTGTTGTACTTTGATTACTATAATGCATGTGTTCTGATACTTGACATGACGTCATCCACCCCAGAACGTTTCCGCCGTTCCAGTTTTGGGGTGTGACAGATTGGTATCAGAGCATTGTTTATAGTGAGCTAAGTATATCAATTCATAAAAGATATACAGCTTATAAATACAAAAGGGATAAAACACTCTGACCAAGAATTGTACTTTAAAATATAACCATATTTTACCAAAGTATAAGAAGATCCAGAATCTAAACACTCGAACACAAGTATCACAAGAAGAACAATAATAAAATTCTTTGGATGTTGAGCATTACCGTCAAACCTGGGCAGTTATGTAATTGTAAGCTGGAATAAATGTAACCTGATCAACTACATTTATTCGAGATGCGATGAACATGTGCTCGGGAGTGATAGTGGTGTTGCAACAAGTCTGAAACTTACCAACTAGGAATGCTAGAGCCAAACATAAAGATAAAATACTATAGGAGTATTTTAGAATACTAAAAGATTCACACTAATCCCATAATCATATTCAGAAGATAAGAACACAAACAAGAAATTTAAAATACCATAGGGGTATTTTAGGATACATAGATAACCTTGTGTGAAGAACTAAAAAGATCCTTATTGATATACCTACAGCTACAGAGGGTATACTCCCAAGGTTATATATAAGGATCCCATAGGCTAAGAATGTGTGGTTTCGCCCTACTTCCTTTTCCTTGTATGGATGTGGATATAGAGTAGTATCACATATTCGAAGGCCTATCGGATCTAAGCTATATATGATTTGTATACCCTGTGTAATCGTAGCAGGACTCGATATGGATCATCCAGTAAAATGTTAATAATCTCTTAGGATTCTTTAGACATTTCCATTCCCGCACGAACCCTGTAGACAACCCTATCCACTTCAGTGCTTGACAGAAGAGTTGATGCAGACCCAGAAGAGGTTCATTGAGAAGATTTCCTGTTCGGAAATAAATGAACTGGGTTGAGACTATTGAATTCACCAAGTGCCTATATCTTTTTAGGGACATCGGTGAGAAATTCTCCTAAACTTTCAAAATTTCCAGTCATCCATCATGAAGTGATGACACCCGGAGTCGGATTCGGGAGTAAGGTGGAGTAGAAATTCAATGTGTCTTCATGAGAAAAGAACCCTAGGTAACTACCCGAAGGAAACCAACGCCGATTCCAATCAAAGATACGAGGCAGACAGAGGGAGCCAGTGCATGGAACCCAAGAAGTGTCTTACCCTCATGTTCGTCACACTAATACACCCTTAAAATAATACAATTTAATGAGTTAGTGGTTACACTACTCACGCTATGTGTTAGGTAAATCGTCGTTTCCCGTTGCCAGTCACACGATTAGAGTGGATCCCCGCACCTCTATTGAGAGTGTTTAGCCATGAGCTTTCATGATGCCTCTCTTTCCGCGATTTTCGTTCCGAACCGTTCTCAAATCTTTCCAGGCCGGAGAGTGAAACATTTCCCAGTATAAAGGTAACTTAGTAGGAATGACTCGCATCTTATGGCTTTTTCCGATACTCATACTCCTACCTTGATTACCAGGACTACATCATAGGGATGTAGGTTGACACTCAGACAACCAGTACCCGAGACACGGGAAAAATTTACACCTAATATAGTCAGGACAGATATGTCCAGGGTTAGCCATCGTCTCTCATTATCATGTATTCCTTTCCGTGTAGGAAAAACCATGCCTCCGAAGAAGCATAACCAGTCCACAAGCAAGAAACCTCCTCTCTTATTCGATGAAGCTACGTTCCAAGCTGCAGTCTCGGCAGTAGCAGCTGTCATGGCTCACCTGAATGCTAACAACACCAATGTTAGCAAGGGCCCTGTTGGGAATTCCAATCCTAGCAATGGACAGCAGCAACCAACACCTGCATGCCCAGCCACCCAAGAACCTCAACCGAATCCACTAAAGAGAAAACTCAAGATCGAGGAGGGATGTACCTCGGCTCAAGGACCTTCCGAAGGGCAACGAGTTAAGACGATCAATGCCTCTGTCAATCCTTCCCTCCCGACTTCAAGAAGACCATACCTAGGAAACCTCCCCCACTGCAGCAAGTGCAGCTACCATCATCATGCTGTCTGTCGGGAACTCTTATGTGCTAGGTGCAACATGAAGGGGCATACTGCTCGTGTATGCAGAACTCCGGTGGAGTGTATTGCATCAATCACCAATGTGACGGCCAATCTAGTTTGCCGACTATGTGGTGAGATTGGACACTTCTAAAGGGATTGCCCAACTGAAGGAAACAACAAAGACACAGGAGGAGCCTAACTCTACTGATTAAGGAGAAGCATCAAGGAACCCGGTAGATTTTTGGTACGTCTCTCAATCTCAGATAACTAAACTGAAAACATTAAAAGACTAATTCAAATGTAAATACTTCCCCATTAAGGCGAAAGTCTCAGCACTGTTATAAAATTTACAAATTCATCAGGTAAAACTATAATGGCTAAACATATACGTTACGGTCACGTATAGTTAAGATGGATAGACCTAGAGTGAGTGAATGCCGCCTCATTTCCTGTTCCTCATTTGGTTGTGGATTTAGGGTGGAGTCGCTCAGTCAACAGTCCTCCCCACCTTAATTATACATGACTAGTATATGTTAGGCGATTATAGAAATGCCTCATGAGAATCCATTCATGAAAAGGTACTCTACTCAGAACCACTTAGGACTCTCTATAGTTCCGCGTCGACTCTATCGGTCCAAGTATCCGCGACAGTGATACACAGGACGAAACCCGTGACGCCTAGAACTTGTGTGCCTGTTCGGCGCATGACTATATCGATCCTCATTTTATGTCATGTCGAAGTATGCAAATTCCGAAGACTCTATTGATCATGCTTTGACGTAGTGCAACCATGTGTACATCCCTAGTGCTGTGTAAAAAGAACTTTCTCTGTAGCCATGTCGGCAAATAAAGGTTCTTCCGAACCTAAACATAATACAAATAATCAAACCTAATGCGATCCGTCAGTCGTCGCTCTTATCTCAAACCTTCCGAAGTACCCAAGAGAAGGGTACTGCGCGCTGTTGACCGACCCCTCTTAGTCATATGGAAACCGAAGCGAAAGACACTGCAAGATACTCCAGATGACAATGACCATCCGAAGCATACTTCATAGATTCCCCAGAAGGACCCTTCGCACCTCGCACATCAGGTTCGTGAACCCAGAGGATAGAACTCATGAGACTGACCACTATAACCAGGTATATGCATAAAGTGTTGGATTAGTGTCTAAGTCCATAACTATTTTGGTATGTACTTGACCCGATGGTGCATGGTCCTTTTGGGTTGCCTTCACCAAAGCAACTTGATTGGAGAAATAAATAGAGAGAGAGGTTATTATGATTTATTAATATGTTATAAGAATAATATATTAAAGGAGAAATCATATTTGTTTAATTAATATTGGTCAATAATTAATTAGGAATTAATTTTGTGATCAAGTGTAATTAATTAAACTAGAGGGGCTGAATTGTAATTATGTGATAGTTACAAAATAAGGTAAGGATTATCTTATATATATGGTGAACGAATTTGAGGTGTAAATCTCTTAGAATTCGACTAGGATAAGGATTTCTAGGACTTATCTTATGGTTGCTTGGTGGACAAGCAACTAGATAAGGATAAGGACTAAAACCCTAATCTTTACACCTATATAAACCCCCTAAGGCATAGGAATTCGTCCAACCCTTCCCAAGAAGTCCTTAGGACGAATTCTAACCTCCCTCCTCTCTCTTTATACCTTCTCCACTTGCTTATGGTGTTTGTAAGCCATTAGAGGAGTGACACTTGTGACTCTCAGCTTTCCAAGGTCAATTCAAGGAGGAATTGGATTGTTATTGCTATATAACAATCAAGGTATGTTCTTAAACCTAATTACATGTGAATTCCGATTTCCATATGCTAGAATTAGGGTTCAAAGTTTTGGATTCAAAGTATGTACAATAGAGAAACCTAGATCCAAGCTTTAGGGTTTGTATGAGTACATAGGATGTCTTATGACCAAAACCCATCAGTGGTATCAGAGCCAGGTTTGGTTTCGATTGTATTGATGCTTGATGTAACTGAAAATCGTGTTTTGGCCTCACTGTTCGACCTGACTCGGCGAGTCACTCTTGGACTCGGCGAGTCAGCCCTACTCGGCGAGTTCCAGAGGGTGACTCGGCGAGTCGGTGCGTCAGACAGTGCTTATCTCGGGATTTCTTGTTGTTTTTGCATTGGGATAATTACCTTATCATGTTAGATTAATATTAATCCGATTATATGATATATTTGACTATAATTTTAATCTAATTGAATATATTTATCAATTAATAGGATAATTGTTTCCTTATAAGATAATTGATTAATTATTTTAAGTAAATTGATAAATTATTTCGCAAGAAATCATCAAATATGGATAATTATGTAATTAAATGTTAATTTGAATTATTTGTTATTTGATCCTTGTTGTTGTGAAAAGTTTCATATTTGGCCTTTTAGGTTTTATAGTTTAAAATTTGAACCCCAAAAGTTTTGTTGTTTTGAAATTTAAATAGTTGAAACCCTAATGTTTTGAAAAAGGTTTCAAAACTTGCCCTCAAGTTTTGGAATTTAAATTTTGATTAAATAGTTTAATTTTGATGCATATTTAAATTCTAAACCCTAATGTGTTGAAATGTTTCAAAACTTGCCCTCAAGTTTTGGAATTTAAAAGTTGATTAAAAGTTTAATTAGGAATGTTAAATTCTAAAACTAGTATAGTTTTGAAAAAGTTCAAATCACACACTTATGGTTTTATTAATTAATTAAGGTGTATAATTAAAAGAAGTTTAATAAATCCATAAAAGTTTAGGTCTACAATTTAATTGAATTAAAAGTATAATTGTTAAATTAGACCACCTAGTATTTTAAAAGTATAAAAAATACACCCTATACTATATATAACATTAAAAGTCTAACATTGTATATATATGTATGAGTAAAAGTCAGTCTTACCGTTAGTAGGCCTCATTCACGAAGCTGGTCTATAAGGGGTGTTTAAGGAAATTGCCTATAAAATGGCGATTGAATGGGTATCCACTCTTACCCACCGCACTCTTGACTAGTGGAGGGTCGTTAGCCGAACGGGTAGGATAGGACGAAACCTTCCATTATAAGTATAATGAATTATTAAAGTAACTACATGTTTTCATAAAATTCCCAATCTTAGTTACTTAGGCAAAAGTGAATTGATGCAATTCCATGAAATTACACTTTGTGCCCTTGCGAAGACGTTAGTGGAGCGTGTGTGGTTTACCGGCACACTAAATGGGTCTAAGCAAAGGTAGCAAAGGGTGACTCAATGTTTGTCATAGTTCGGTGGAGCGTGTGTGGTTTACCGGCACATCGAATAGGTGACTGTAACATGTGAGTGCACCATGTAAGTTTGCATGGTTATTCATACCCGCTTTGTGATCCTCGGCATCCCAGTCACAAACAAGAGGGGCATATCGAGATTTAAACATGCCATTGAAAGTTCAATGAATCTCAAAGGATCTAGGAGTTTTCATAGATTTAAAACTTAAATTCTTTTTCATTTTTTCGTGGTGGAAATTAGTGAATCGTCATGCACTTACCTTCAAATATTCTGCAATTAGGGTTACGGCATCCCTCTCCCGAGTTGTAGAATATTGTGTTGGGTCCTAGCCTTAGTATCTCATTTGGGTGATTTACTAAGGACTCAATCTAACAACTAACTTGAATTTGTTTTTCTCCCGTTTTGTAGATGTCAAAGTTCGACAACTATGGTCTTCCCAAATCCCGTGGAACAAGCATTCCACATGAAGATGGTATTCCACGATTTAATCGAGGAACGAGAAATCATGCTTCACTTCCTCCTCCTCCTCCTATTGTTCTCCCCAACCCACAAGATCGAAGAATTGAAAGGTTCAATATCACTAAATCCCTATTGGAAATGAAACATGAAGATGGTAAACCCGTGTGTGCCCACGTTCTAGGAATGAAATCACACATTGATAGGTTGATAATGTTGGGTGTGTCATTCCCAGATGAGTTGGCTGTGAATTGGGTTTTGCAGTCACTTCCTGAATCATATAATGAGTTCAAAAGAAAGTATTATATGATGAATCATGACGACAACCTCATTGACCTAACTTACATGCTCATTGCTGCTGAATCAGAAATGATTTGGCGAAGCAATGGAGCATATTTGTTGGAAAAGTCAACCGACCATACTTCCGAGGACGTTCTGGGAGAACCGACTTGCGTTTGCTGCCAAAAGAAAGGGTGTTGGATACAAGTCTGCCTAAATAGCCTGAAGAGTCCAGAAGATGGGAGAGTCAAAGAGTATGGCTGTGCTTCAGGTAAAATCCACTATCTAACTCCATTAAGTTCCTATTCATTGATACATAATGTGATAAGATTGCATTTAAATGTTTTACAGGATCGGTGAAAAGAAAGGAAGCTTGGTGAAAGAACAAGATGAATCTAATCACAAGGAATGGATCTTGATCGCATGGACTTGAAGATTAGATTTTGATCTTAGATAGTTATGATAGAGTTGTTAGAAATTTTTCTTTTGAAATACATAGTTTTCAATGGATTTTGCATTGTAAGGACATTTGTTTTCCGCTGCTTTTATAAATAAAATAAATTTTCGTTTAACTTATTTATTTATTTGTTTATTTCCTTGCAATGAAATCGTTATGAAAATTGGTGTTTGCATATTTCTACAACAAATGGATATGATTCTTATTTATGGTGTTTATGGAAAAGTCGAGAATTTACCAAATAGGGAGAGTTTTCTCATCGCCCAAGTTTCAATTGGACAGAAATTTGGAATCATGCAACTTGGTTGCACGATGAATGAGAAATTTCATATATGGAAATTAGACTAATTCGTTGACAAGGTGTCAAGTGAAGGACTAAGAGATCGAGCACACAATGTTGCGTGTTGATCAAGTCCACCATAAGAGTAGAAATGATATTCGTCATAATTTACTAAAGGTTTAGTAAATATGATTATACTTACATGATTAGGTGTAATTCTGAATTGATTAAAGGGTTTAAATCAATAGCAGAACGAATAAGAAGAATCAAGTAGGCAGAAAGATAAAAGTTACTCCATTCTAAGATGAAGGGAGAGTACCTTTTATGCTTTATGATAGGTCTTAATGATTAAGAACCATATCTCAATTGATCCTCTAAGTGAGTCTTAGTACAATTGTATGTCTAAGAAGAGGAATCAAGAATTGAAGAAATGGTTAAATCAATAAGTCAATCATACTTCGTTCCAATAACAAATCTTAAAGTTAAGATTGTGACATTGAGTGAAAGGTATTAAGAAGGTTTGTAACTTTCATTAAATGTGGAAAGTTGTGATGTCTTGGATAAGACAATGACCAACTAGGACCAATTTATGAAGTGTTTTGATAAAAGCTACACTAACTCTTGAATATTTGTTTGTCAAGAAATGGTTTTTGACAAGAGAATCTTATATGTCAAGGAGTCAGTGGGAGTCTTAATGGTCTTGAAAGGTTTCAAGAACAAATCAAATAAACCTTATCGATCATCACTAGCACACGAGTTGAGGTTTACAACCTATCGTGTTGACATTATTTTGTTTCTGTGCCAATCCAATCGAGTTAATTATGCATGTGAGTTCTATGAGTTCTCATTTTGAACGCATAAAAGGCAAAGCACCTTAATCAATGAAAGGTACATTGATAGGAAAGGGTGAGCTGCTTAACTACTTGGAAGACATGGTGGGCAGTTGTGCTACCATAAAGGCAAGAAATCGAGATCAAGAAAGTTCGATCCATAAGAGTTTGAATTTGTCGTAAACTTTGGTTTTGACAAATTCACATGGATAGGAACAAATACACTGTTTAAATCTAAGTGTCATAAGATTTCCTCCTTCATGAAAATGATTGTGAGGAAATGCTTTCACTAAGACAGATTTTAAGAAGATAGTGATTGTAAAATTGCATTCTCGAATTCAATTATGGTTACGGCATCCCTTTCCATAATTTGAATTGTGAGGTTTGGCAATTAGTCTTAATTGTTTAGACACACATATGAACTATCGAAGGCAAAGGTGTATAAGTTCAAGAAACGTTGATAAAAGATTATCAAAGCACTAAGTATTAGAAACATGAACTTAAGAAATTCAATAAGCATTGTTTTTCTGAAAGTTAAGATGTTTATGAATACATGTCGAAGCTAGTGGGAGCATAAGTGTTATGTTTTAATCATCAAGATAGTGGGAGCATAAAAGTTATGATTGTATGATTATTAAGGAAAGTATTGCAAGACTAGCAATATTAATTATAGAAAACAAGAGTCATACTTTGCAAAGTCGCAATAGTTGAAGACTTGTTTTGCTATAATTAAGGGAGAGAATATTATGCTTCATTTCAAATCTAAAGGTTTAGGTTGAGAAATGTTAATAAAATTTAGTCAAAGGTACATAATGTGTTCTTAAAATTTCGATTATGATTACGGCATCCCTCTTCACAATTCGAATTTTGAGAACATAGGAAATAAAACATTATGCGTCGTATCCCATACACTTTGGGTATAGGATCGATTGCAAATGCTTTAATGTTTGACCATTCTAAAATTTTCCAAATGTCTAGCGCATTTAGAGGGAAAAAGGACAAGAATTGGTTTTGACTAAAACAATTAAACAACTATCAAAGGACAATCCAAAGTTTGACGAGGATTGGTCGCTTGTGAGTAGTTGGAAGTATAGTAAAATATGGAAATGTTTCCATATTGGATGGACCATATCGACATCATTACGAATAGATAAGATTCTATTAAGAATGAGTTGTCATTTGGAACATATGGAAGTGTGTCCATATTGGGAATTGAATATTGAGAAATCTATGATTAGATTAGAAACTTCTATGCAAAAGGATGTTCAAAGAATGTACTTTGAGTGAGATACATCACGTCTATGGAATTGTCTTGTAACAATCTCCGATAGAAGATTTTGTAATATCATTGGCAATAGTCTTTGTGACTTTGGTGCAGTGACATTACGAAAGGATAAGTTGCATAGAATGTTAGAATCTAGCATATTCTATAAGTAGCAAGAATTTGATATTCTTTAACTTATGAAAAACGGATTTGGAGTTGTGAAATAAGAAGGATTGGAAATGTGTTCAATGTGATCTATTTCACAAAGTAAGAACCATAGGTAAACATTGTGTGCATGCTAGGAGCATGGGACAAGTGTTGGAATTCAAGTAAGAAGTTGATTACCCGAAACGACAAATAATGAGTAATCGATATGGTGATAAATAAAAGGAGTTTTATTTATACTCAAAGGTTTGAGGCCATATGGGATTAGTATTATTCTTGTGTTTCACATTTGCATGTTTTGACTTCCAGAATAATTGAGTTTATTAAGAATAATCGAATTATTCAAACGGGCCACAGTCGTTCATATGTTGGAAGTAGGTATGAATGAAGACTGTCATGAATTGGTGTGTGGATTGTCTAAAAGAGTATTAGACATAAGCAAATGTTTGCTGCAACGTTCATGAGTGCTTATGAATGTGATTTAAGCATTGGATTAAACCCACGCTCACTTGGATCACTCCATGGATTGTATCACGAGTGATTGGTGAGACGATAACATCTTATATTCTTGAGACCGAGATGTGTGAGTTGTATCTTGCAAATCGGTTGCACATTGATAATATGTAAACGCACCAGTAACTTGGTGTTATAAAACATATTGTTGTGTGTGATTTGGTGCGTGAGTACAAGCAAGCATTGTATCAAAGTTTATCCGTTCCTTTTATCCAAAGTAGGATAAAAGCGATATCTTTGGGCCCCTCGATGGTTTAGTGATGACAAACGTAAATGCTCGGCCGGGCTAGGGTTAATTTGATTTGTTCAATTAGTCAGTCGTCATAAATCGGAAATCGAGATATAGTACAAAGAGAATGATTTGAAATCATGTCTCATATGATATCTAGAATGGAGGAATATATGATCCCTTATCTAAGGACACGCGTATTTGATATGATCAGAGTTAACAGCAGCTTTGGAAAGCTACGATTGCAAATCGGGATCCGAAGTCATACGCAGAATAGTTGTTAGACTTATCCAAGTGCGAGACTGTTGGATTAGTGTCTAAGTCCATAACTATTTTGGTATGTACTTGACCCGATGGTGCATGGTCCTTTTGGGTTGCCTTCACCAAAGCAACTTGATTGGAGAAATAAATAGAGAGAGAGGTTATTATGATTTATTAATATGTTATAAGAATAATATATTAAAGGAGAAATCATATTTGTTTAATTAATATTGGTCAATAATTAATTAGGAATTAATTTTGTGATCAAGTGTAATTAATTAAACTAGAGGGGCTGAATTGTAATTATGTGATAGTTACAAAATAAGGTAAGGATTATCTTATATATATGGTGAACGAATTTGAGGTGTAAATCTCTTAGAATTCGACTAGGATAAGGATTTCTAGGACTTATCTTATGGTTGCTTGGTGGACAAGCAACTAGATAAGGATAAGGACTAAAACCCTAATCTTTACACCTATATAAACCCCCTAAGGCATAGGAATTCGTCCAACCCTTCCCAAGAAGTCCTTAGGACGAATTCTAACCTCCCTCCTCTCTCTTTATACCTTCTCCACTTGCTTATGGTGTTTGTAAGCCATTAGAGGAGTGACACTTGTGACTCTCAGCTTTCCAAGGTCAATTCAAGGAGGAATTGGATTGTTATTGCTATATAACAATCAAGGTATGTTCTTAAACCTAATTACATGTGAATTCCGATTTCCATATGCTAGAATTAGGGTTCAAAGTTTTGGATTCAAAGTATGTACAATAGAGAAACCTAGATCCAAGCTTTAGGGTTTGTATGAGTACATAGGATGTCTTATGACCAAAACCCATCATAAAGGTGGTATATAGTCGAGATCAAAAAGATTTAAGATGTGTGCTTCCTCCCTACTCCCTGTTCCTCATTGGGTTGTGGGTCTGGGGTGGAGTCGCACAACTGAACATCCTGCCGACCTCAATTATATACGGCCTGCATACACCAAGTATTAATGGTTAAGCCAAGTATGAGCTCTACCACGATCCTCATAGTAAAGCCCTTCATCCTATTCCATAAAATAAGGGCCGGAGTCAAGATAACCACTGCGGGTTGAGCTACCATAATTACCACAAATCCAAAATTTGTTGTCATACCGGTTAAGCCCACGTAGTAGCTAACACCCTCAGTCAGTAAAGAGATTAAAGTTTCAAGTGATGGGAACCTATACTCACTAGATTTGACCTAGACCGAGAAAACTCAGAACCTTCGGAAGAGTAGTTGCAGTAGATGCTCGCACTACTCAAGCACTTCGTCCACCCTGTTACCGACGAGTAGTGCCTAGGATCCTCCACCCTCTCGCATGGAGGAAGTCGTCGTCGCCCTGTAGACGATAGACTTCATTTTCTGAAGTGACCACTAGAATACCGAGAACCACAGGATAACCTCCGCAGCCAAGAATACTTGATCAAAGTGCGAAAGTAGTTGCGTTAAGCCTCATGACCCAGATCCTGAAGAGATTATAGACTTGACACCATCCTTGGTGTTAGTCAAGGGGTTATGCAGGAGCATGCGTTTTCCGCACTAGAATAAACCAAAGACTTACAGATTCATTGGACTATTAGGTGTTCCACGAATACTATCTCGCGCAGAAATAGTAGAACCACCTCCCGAGATAGTCCAACACTCGTCTGGTGAAACCCTATCTCCCTGACCCTGAGGGTTTCCGTTAGAAATACCTCAAGCATCAGAAGTGTAGGTTCATTTTGCACGAGCTTGAGGTAGACACTCTACAGCAGACAGATAACCGTAGACACGCAACCCATTCAATGACCTAGAAAGCCTCTAAAAGCCAATTGACAGGAAACGCGAAACCAAAGACAACCTGAGCTTCCTAAGAACCAACCTGAAGGACCACACTACCAGTATGAGAGAGAACGTTAGGAACTTCGGAATGGCGATCACGCTAGTGATGATCTTGCCATAGAAGTACACTATGTTCTAGGTACTGAAAATCTCTACCCTTCCGAGAGCTTAGGACCACCCGAGATCCTTTACGGAGATTGGTCCAACCCTCGTCAGACCACTACTACTTCCGGATATTCCACAACTTTCACACCCGATCGATCCACTTCTTAGACTTGATAAGTGTTTACCCAACGTCACTCTTCGTATCCCATACATCCAGATAGAAACCATTGAGAACCCTAACCTCGTAGATACACCAGTCGGAACCCACTAACTACACGAGATGGAATCCGCATCCCGTAGGTGAAGGTTGTTGGAATGACAAACACAGACCAAAGTTCACTTGGGAATGCGAGGACAAACCGAATAGGAAGTACCCTCCTGCCTCTATCATTCATACCTACTAACTTGCCTAGACCTGAATTTCGGGACGAAATTCCCTCTAACGGGGGGATGATGTGACAACCCAAAGTTTATTCCGTTACATCACCCCGTTACCGTTAACGGAATATTCCATTTTATAAAAGTTCCGTTAATTAGAGGTTGCCAAATAAATAAATGTTTTATTTATTTATATTTTTTATGTCGTTATAGTCGTAATAAAGTAAATAAAAACACTTAAATTACATTTCCATATTAATTTGGAAAAAGGTTAAATTTTATTACGACCACTAAATCGGGTGCGACCAAAAGCCCCGTTTAACGACAGTATTGGGTAGTTTCCCATTTAGCCTCAACTCCAGCCACTATATAAAGGGGAATGGACTTCATTCCACCCCTTTTCACCCTTTCTCTATACACTCTCTCATAAAAGTCCGATTTCGCCTAAAATCCGCAACCAAACGCCTCCAAATCGTAAGTTCTTGTACCCTAACTTGTTCAAAACATTATTAGTTGTGACTTTACCCCAAAAATTGACCTTAGAAGCTGTTAGAATGGAGTTTATGGCCTAAGAGACACCTTAGGCCGTAAACCCCTTAAATGAGGCCAAAATGACCCAAATTTGTCCCTTTGAGCCTAGGAACCAATTAAGGATTTAGCTTAGGAGTGTTTGAAGCTTAAAACAACAACTTTTGGGACTTAAAAGAGGGTTTACGTCCCAAGCACATGCTTAGGCCATAAACACCCTCTAAACTTGTTAAATCATGTCCAAAACACTCCCAAACCCCCCTTAGGCTTAAGACATAAATTAGGGACTTGCTATTTCAGGTTTGGTGCAATTAAACACAATGAAATGAGGGGTAAAAAGGAGTTTACGGCCCAAGCACATGCTTAGGCCGTAAACACCCCCAAACCATGCCAAATGATAGTAAATGTCCCCTAAATGGCCTTATACCTTCACTAGAAAATGCTAGGGTTGAAACAAGGGCTCAAACTCAAAGTTTAAAGGGGTGCATGAGATTTCACGGCCAAGCCAAGAGCTTACGACCGTAAACTCCCAAGGAGTGGTCATTTGGACCATAAACTCCAAGGGAGTGCACTCTTGAAACCCCAAACACCCCTATAGCTTTAAATAATTACTAGGATTGAAATAAGGGCCTTGAACTTCCATAAAATCAAGAGGGTAGGAGTTCACGGCCGTGAAATCCCATAGGGGTGGTTCATGGGCCGTAAACTCCCATTTGGTCCCTTTAAATGCCTTAAACCCATTCATACCTTTTGAATTTGGACTTAGCAAAATTCTGTGATCAAGATAAAGCCTTTAAACATCCTAGAAACCCCTCACCATGAGTTTACGACCGTAAACTCATGAGGAGTTGTCCCTGGGCTGTAAACACTATGTATAGAGTTTACTCTTGGAGAGTAAACTCCATTCCTAAGCCATTCACACCCTTAAATGTTACCTGGGACACCCCAAACACTTAACCAAAGTGTTTTCCGCTCCTTAGAGTGCGTATACTTGTTTAATTAGTATTAAATGTACTAATTTTATGTGAACATATGTTATCATATGTTAAATAGGTCACTAAGTGTGTCTAATTCTTTACTTGACACCGAGCACCCAACCGGCACCTTCGTCGGATCCACTTACACCAAGTGAGTTCATACCCCTGAATGAACCTTTTAAATATTTTTACATGTTTTATAGGGGGGAATACCAGTTAAACATGCCAGTTATCATATCAATCACATGTGATTGATAACCCGCATGCACAATGATTTACCACACTGTAAACTGTTTTACCAAGTAGGATACTATAAATGGTTTTCCAAAAGGTTTTCACTTGTTCAAAACTCTTACTTATACTGTTTTATCAAAGTTCATTTTAAACTAGTTTATGAAAAGTTTCCAAAGAATTTCTAAAGGTTTTCAAACTTATTTTACCAAAGAACACCAAGTTGTGATTTTCTCAAGTATAAAGATTTTCTTCCATGTTTTGATACTCCCTCTTAGTTTAAACTCTTACTTGATAACGCTTTCACTTCGTGATGCGTTTATACTTGTTATTGCCTTTATTTCGCTTATACTTGTAGTCGCTTATGCCTATTAGACGCTCTTACTTCACTTGTTGTCGCTTCTACTTCGTGATACACTTATATTTGGTAACGCTTATACTTCACGATCCGGTTATTCCACACTGTACGTTTATACTTCACGATTCGGTTATTCCACACGATTCAATTATACATCACGATTCGGTTATACATCATGATTCGGTTATACTTCATGATATGGTTCCACTTGTTACACACTCAAACGTAGTTAGATGTATGTCTGTGCTTGTATAGATGCATATAAATAATGATTGAAGGACTTAGGAAGGCTTGTCCGCCCTATTTCCTTTTCTTTGTTGAGATGTGGTCTGGTGGGATCGGATGTCCGTCCGAAGGTCGTTTGATTCATTAGTTATATATTATGTATAAGAGCATAGACATATAGGTTTTCACTAGTCAGTTCAGTTGTGAGTCTCTACCTCTAGTTCAACACTTATACTGGAAACACACTACCCACTATTTGGGATGCATCTTCGGGACACGGCCTTCTCCGTCGTCTAGTTGGTAACCAGAGTCTCCTGTAGGGAGAGCGGACATTGTGTGTATAGATCTATACGGGATTGACACCCCCGCACCCTGAGTGCTAGCTACAGTCCACGGCCTACCAAGCCAAGGGGTGACAAATGTCACATTTTATAGACGCTTGCAGGGCATCAGGTACTCTAGTGTCGGGTAGTATGGTTACGAGTATCCCAGGTTACCTTATAATTCATGGCCTTAAGGTAACAGTATTTTACACTATATGTCGCACTGTATTTTACACTGTATGCTGGAAATCCACTCTCAGAGTCACACTGTTTTTAGACCTTGCTAGTTGTACCTTTCATTTGATACTGTCTGGGGTCTGTATTCCTTTTTTTAGACCTTGCTAGCTGTATCTTTCATTTGATACTGTCTGGGGTGTGTATTCCTTGTTTTAGACCTTGCTAGCTGTATCTTTCATTTGATACTGTCTGGGGTCTGTATTCCTTGTGTTAGACCTTACTAGTTGTGTCTTTCATTTGATATTGTCTGGAGTCTGTAGTCTCTGTTTTTAGACCTTGCTAGCCGTACCTTTCATTCGGTACCGTTTGGGGTCTGTGTCTCCCTTTGTTAGACTGAGCCAGGCGTGTCGTTTGTTCGATACTCTCCTGGAGCCTATGATTCCTCTTGCCTTAGTCAGCAGTCTTTACTGTTGAGGCATATGTTATTTTCCCTGAGTACTCCTGCTTTCTTTAATAATCAAATTTTGTATTTTGATAATGATAGCGATTAAGGGAAAACTACTTTTTACCACATAACTCCGTCCAGTCTTGGTAGAAGACTGCTTTTATTAAAGAAAATATAGGATTTTATGAAAAAGACACTAATGTAATAGACACTCTAAAACTACCACTTTTATTAAAGTTATTTGGATGAAATGACACTAAATACTTATGAACTTACCAGCATTTGTAAAAATGCTGATACTCGCTTTTCAAATAACTTGTATTCTCAGGTCAGCATTAGACAGGTACATTACCGGAGCTGTTGATGAAGATAGCTTAGTACCAAACTGCACTTATATTATTACCTGTATTACTTTATTGTATTGTAATGTAAACCATGTAAAACTATTACTATTAATGCAATGGTTGTTGTACTTTGATTACTATAATGCATGTGTTGTGATACTTGACATGACGTCATCCACCTCAGAACGTTTCCGCCGTTCCGGTTTTGGGGTGTGACACAATCAATATAATGACTTGGAATCACTTATAAATCTTATTTATTGGTTCATAATAACGACTATGACTATAAATATAAGTTACACTGAAAGAGATACGAGTGCCGCTTAACTTACAGAGATTTTTTGGACAAAAGTTTGGAAATTGTACTAGCAGAGATTCTACTTGCTAGCTATTACTACTTCAAGGATCGTAGGGCTTTGTCACATACTAAAACTAAGGGAAAACGGGCTCAAAGTTGAAGGAAATTGAGAGAGAAAGTTGTAGAGATGTGTATGGAAGGAAAGCACAAATGAGGTATTTTTAGCCAAATTTGGGGTGCATGGCGTGCAAAAGGGGTGCATGTTGCGCAGTTTAAGGCTACATCTCCACAACCACTTTGTTCCACGTGTCAGGCTCTCTGTGGTTTGCGTTTTCGACTTCTAGAAGCACGTGTCACGCACCTTGCGCATACCTAGCGCACATTGCATAGGGCGCAAATCGCAAATTTTGTAAATTCCATAACTTCTTCATATAGACTCGGTTTTTGACGTTTTTTTTCCACGTGTAGCTCTCAACGAGTACTACAACTTTCCCTTAGACTCCATCGGCTAATTATGACTTTATTTTTTGCCCTTATTTTTATATGATTAATGATTTTGCAAAAATCATAATTCTCTCGTATGGAATCCGATTTTGGAGTTCCTTTTACCAAAATTCATATCTTAAAGAGTACTACGACTTTCATTTTGGTGACTTTACCTAAATGTCAACCATTCTCTTCGTACCTTTTAACATCACACATTCCTTGTGCGCGGATGACTTTTATATTTTTATAGAAAATCATATCTAATTCATACGGAGTCAGATTTCTACGAAATTTTGTATTTTCGGGATCGGGACGAAATGTACTTTATATATATATATATATATATATATATGTGTGTGTGTGTGTGTGTGTGTGTGTGTAAGTGTGTGTGTGTGTATGTGCATGCGCTTTGGCGCACTTATTTTTACGACTTAAAGACGATTCAACTAATTTTTCTTATTTTCCTTAATACGAAACTTGTATTATATAGTCTGCAGTGCGCACGACTATAGATTATCCTAATCAAGGATTTAATTTTAGTATTACTTTTTATGTGTAACCTAAATTTGCGGGTGTTACAGTTATCTCCCCCCTTAGGATGATTACGTCTCAGAATCATCAACAAATCATGTCTTGTATATGACTCTGCACGTTACTTTTCCATCCTATATGGTAATCATAACTCTTATGTCTTTTCTATTGAGTTTCCAACTGTTAGACTTCTTGACTAGTGACGGTGCTAAATTCTTGCATTTTCTCTTCCTTCTAAACTCGATCTTCGTTGGAGAGACTTAACCTAAATTTAAGGTCCTTACTTCGACTACCGTAGCATACCGATGGCTCATTTTCTAATGACCATTCATCGTATGATGCAACGATTAGACTCGGGTCTCTTTGAGTCCGACTCTAAAACGAAAGGTATCTTCCTTCATATTCTAATGTGATATAATAATATTTTAGCATGTAGCAATCTCTAGCTATTGGTTGTTAAGCTCTAATGATGATTTGCAATCTATTTGTTGATTGCTTTTATCCTCTCCTTCTTGAATCTTTAACTATGGCCAGACACTACGTTGAACTTACTTTGTAGATTAGTCGGACTCGAATGGATATGACCTACTGAGGTCTAAATGATATTTATCTTCGTATTGATTACCGAAACAAATGTAATGATGGACAAGAACAAAATAGCTCAACTAATTAGAGACTTAGTAACCTTGTGACTTTCCCTGATATAAGTACGAGTCCTATGTTTTTTGTAGTATAGGCCTCAACGACTCTACTACCTTTCACACCTACTCATACTCGTCCCAAGTATTGTCTCGTAGTCCACTAAGTTCTACTCCTAAAATTATCAAACAATATAACACATAACACATACTATTGTGTCCAAATAAGCACATGTCCTAATAAACGCTTCTGGGGTTTCTTCCTCGCGCATCCTCAATTACAATTCTTCTTCTACTTGGTTGGCAGTGGAAACTACAGACGATGTGACTACTTCAGGAGTTACACCAAAAGTTCTATATTGATATCTTTCGATAGTTTTCATTCACTATCGTAAGCGTTCTCATTTGGTCAGTCTGCTACGAGTTCTTATCAAGACGTTTTGTACACTAAAGTAGGCGCTCGGTGTACCGAGACGAGAATGTAGATATAGAAGGTTTAGATGCGTAATCCTCCTTATTACTTGGAAAAGTTGTATGCCAACTCTAATACTATAATTAAACATTTAGAAACTTAAACACATAAAATTTCCCTAATTGTAGGTCAGCAACAGACCTTAGATCTGATCAGATAATATCATTTTAAATAGGCAACCTAAGGCATGTTATAATTCAAACCATTTAGCATATAAAAGCAAATTAGGTATCTTATCCTATAGTGAGCTAGTGCTTGTGTCAATTCGGTGTACTACCTAAAATAAAATAGACACTTTCATCACGATCATTGCTTAGCATTCTAAGTTTAAGTATATAAATCCTACAAATTCCAAGTTCGCTTAAACTAATGCATTGATACCAACTGTGACATCCCCATTTTTATAGCCAGAAAAAACCGATTTGTTTATGTTTATTAAATCAGAGTATTCTTTTAAAAATATTTATTATGTGGAATTTGTCCCAAAAGCATGATAATAATATTATTAAAACATTTTCGAAGAAATGTGTTTTATTTATAAAACTCAGGATGTTATCATCAATACAAAAACATAAGCATAAACGAAGACTTACAATGTTTCAATATACTAACGGTCTTCATCTTCTTGAATCTCTCATATATCATTATCCGAGTATCTTTATTTAATAACCTGTAATTTAAATAAACTGAGTGGGTCAGGTTGGAAACCTAGTGAGCACATAGGGTTTTCAACCCACAATATTATAATCTTATATTATATATTCTTCATCATTCAAATAACTTAATTACCCCATTCCCGTTATTCTCACTTACTAATCCTAATATGATGATCTCGATGGATCTTTCTTAAAGGACCTTTATCGACACACAACAAAAATTCCTAGATAATTAGGCACAACAGTATGATAATGCCTTGGGTAAACACAACAACACGACATTATATTAGTACCGTGGATAGTTACAGCAGTATAATAGTACTTTGGTTTATCACGATACTACAAAAGTACTTAGGATAGATACGACATACACGGAAGTACAATAGTACTTGTCAAGAAACGGCAGGCACGACTTACTTATTTTGCACAACTCTCATTAAAGCTATCACAACCTCTCATTTATTATTACGCATAACCCTTTACTATCCAATTATATTATTAAGTATATAATTAGATCAAGTAACACTCATATCATATTGTACAAATATATTAAACACAATGCAAAAAACATACATAACATTTAAGCAATTAGAATACTTGTATCTATGTGTAAGTTTGAAAGTTACTATGCACTCACTTGATAAAGTGGATGACTGGAAAGTTGGACATGGCTTCACTTTAGCACTTGACTTTTCCTTTGACATGACCTAGGTTAAATTATCTCTAAGTCTTAGTTTATTACCTCTTATGATTGATTAATAGTCTAGATTCCTTAACAATCCCAATGTATACTGATCTATAGCTTATAAGGGACAACCAGGTAAGATCATATCGGTGGTAGGGTCCATTTGGTATATAAAGTATATTGTTGGAAATCGCACTTTAATTAAACACCTCACTAAATCCAGCCTAGACATCATCCATGTAAGTAGATCAATTAGTATAATGGCTTGGAATCACTGATAAATCTTATTTATAGGTTCATAATAATGATTATGACTATAAATATAAGTTACACTGAAAGCGATACGAGTATAGCTTAACTTACGAAGATTTCTTGGGCAAAAGTCCGGAAATTACACTAGCAGAGCTTCTACTTGCTAGCTATGACTACCTCAAGGCACGCATGGCTTTGCCACAGACTAAAACTAAGGGAAAATGGGCTAAAAGTTGAAGGAAATTGAGAGAGGAAGTTGTCGAGATGTGTGTGGAAGGAAAGGAGCACAAATGAGGTATTTTTAGCCAAATTTGGGGTGCATGGCGTGCAAAAGGGGTGCATGTTGCGCATTTTAAGGCTACGTCTCCCCAGCCACTTTGTTCCACGTATCAGGATCTTTGTGGTTTGCATTTTCGCCTTCTAGAAGTGCGTGTCACGCACCTTGCGCACACCTAGCGCACATTGCACGGGCGTAAATCGTAAATTTTGTAAATTCGATAACTTTTTCATATAGACTCCGTTTTTGACGCTCTTTTTTTTCCACGCGTAGCTCTCAACGAGTACAAAAACTTTCCCTTAGACTCCATCGGCTAATTATGACTTTATTTTTAGCCCTTATTTTTATAAGATTTAATGATTTTGCAAAAAAATCATAAATCTCTCATACAGACTTTGATTTTGATGTTCCTTTTACCAAAATTCCTATATTAAAGAGTACTATGACTTTCATTTTGGTGAATTTACCCAAAAGTCAACCATTATCTTCATACCTTTTAACGTCACACATTTCTTATGCGCGACTGACTTTTGTATCTTTATAAATATCATATCTAATTCATACGGAGTCGGATTCCTACGAAATTTATACTTTCGGGATCGAGACACGTATATATATATATATATATATATATATATATATATATATATATATATATATATATATATATATATGCTTTGGCACACTTATTTTTACGACTTACATACGATTCGACTAATTTTTTCTATTTTTCCTTAATACGAAACTTGTATTATATAGTCTGCATCGCGCACGACTATAGATTATCGTAATCAAGGATTTAATTTTAATAATTATTACTTATTATGTGTAGCCTAAATTTGAGGGTTTTACATACATAACATATCAATCATACATACTCTACCCCTAACATCAGGATACAATCAACATATAACCAAAGTCTATGAACAAATCACAAACAATCATACACTAACTCAGGACACGTCGGCTAATGTTGATCCGCTTTGCTCAATACATCGAGCCCTTCGATATTACTCAGTGCGTCGAGCCAATATCACGCATGTATTCCTTAGTACATCGATCCAATAGCATGAAATCATAAGACACCAAATAGCCTAGCATTATCCACATACATCCTACAATCACACACAAGATAAAGCAAATGATGTACAATATCTATAACATGTGGTGACAAAGTCAACTCAAACCGCAACGTAAAATTCAAGAGACGCCCCGAGAATCCAATGAGATCAACACACTTCACAACCATCCTATAATAACATTTAAAGTGTATTAATACCAACCCAAAACAACAGTCTGTTCAATATCACTTTAACCCCACTAAAACCCGTCAGTACTACAATATTAATCCATATTCTAGAAGTGTTGTCACTTTGATTTCTAGGGACTATTTACACAAGCCCATGCGATTTTTATACTATTTCTTATGAATCTTACAGCACATCATGTCATAACAGCTCAAACTAGACCGGTCAATGAAAATCATACTTTTCATACTAACTAGAGTCATTTCTAGGCTTCAGTTAAAACTAATGAAATTTACTAGACTCCAATTCTGGACGTTGGGCACTAGTTTTAGGTTCAATCGATTTTCTAGAGTTGGTTATGATTTTTACAAAAAAAAACTTGAAAAAACAATGACTTTTTACATAAAATCATAACTTATATTTGGGTTAATTTAACATCTTAACCTATTAAGACCTCATGAAAACGACTTAACCCCTAGAGAATAAGGAGTTAACAGTCACAACATGGATTAAGTGGCTAGACTAAGGCTTTCAATGAAGGGCAGATTATGACGTCAAACCTAATGACCTCATGGGATTTGGTCCATAACGTAGGTTTTGCTCCTTATAACTTCCAAATGACAAAACCTACCCCGAAACTCAAAAGTTTAACATACAAGTTTCAAATTTGTTCGATTTAAGTCCATCCCCTTCATATTAAAATACATAAAGGAATTAAAAATGAACTGAATAATTAAAATACAGAAAAATATTAACATATTGAAAACGGGGCGTTACAAATATATTGTATAATTAGGTTTTAAGTTTATTTAATAAATTTAAGATTATGTAACAACCGAGAGGATTCCGTCATTGATCAATGATATGAAAGAGTAGGAAAAGTAGGTGTAACAGCTTAATATTGTAATATTTGATTTTGAGATAATAAACCGCGTAATTAAAATTAATTACATCGAAATGGTACTTAGAGATTGGTTGAGTTTTGACTAAAAGTAAAAAAATGAGATTCGTAGTACTCTTTAAGATAAAAACTTTAGGACAAAGAGTGCCGAAAATGGGATCCGTATGAGAGAGATATGATTTTTTTAAAATCATTTATTTTTACCCCCTTTAGGCACAAAAGTGAAAGTCAAAACTAGTTAAAGCAACCTAAAGGAGAGTTGTAGTACCCCTTGAGATCATCCCATAGATATAAAAGGGGCTTAGATCGGAGCTCACACGAAGAAGTTATGATTTTTACAAAATCTTTTCGTGTGCGCGAGGTGTGCACCTATGCTCGTTGCGTACCTGACACCTGATTCGAGTAGATTGCGAGTGACGTGGCTAATTGGGGAAGTGACACGTGGCCTTCTCTGGATGGAGCGACGATGATCACGTGCAACACGCCCAAATACTTACGTCGTGCGCACCCCAAATACATGCCTATAAATAGAAGGCAATGCAAATCAATTCTTCACACCTTCCATTCCCTCACTCTCTCTGCATCTCTCGAAGTTTCTGCCCTTGGAGTGATCTACGGAATCCCGAGCCCGATTCAACCCTACACTAACGGTCTCATGCGACTAGGGTGAGTTCATGGCCTCATTTTACTATTTTAAAAATTTTACCCGGGGGGAGGGGGATTACATGTTTATCAAACTGCTTTATTAAAATATATTTATATCTATAAATATAAATCATTTTATACAGCATTAAACCTTAGGATAATATAACTATAGATATTAAACTTAGTTGTAAGCTATGATATTATGCCTAAGAGATATGATGTCCGATAGTCTAGGAAGACATATTGCTTGGGTGTTATAATGGCCAATTTCATAGGATAATGTAGTACCTAGAAGTAATGTTGGTCAAATATAGGGATATGCATTGTACGTAATCGTTACTCTGTCCAAATACCATGTTTCCAAATAACCATAATTTGGGTGTATATATATATATATATATATATATATATATATATATATATATATATATATATATGTATAAAATAAAATATATACACATATATATACAAAATAATTATGAGTTTATATGAGAAATCATTCAATAAGAAAGATAAAAGATAAAATATCTAAGGTTAATGCATCAGTGAGCTGTTAATAATCATCCAATAGCCTTGATTAAATTTGGTTACCACGAACGTGTAATCGTTAATCTTGTGAGAGTTAGAAAGATATGTATAGATCTATACGGGGATTGATACCCCCACATGTGATTGCTAGCTACAATCTCGGCATGATACTCTCTTATTAATCACTATTCAACGTCCAATGAAGTGTCGTGGCGGGGAAATAACTAGTCAACCAGCGTCGATTATGGGGGTTCGTGATAATACATTACAAACACCTTAGAGATTCAACTACCAAGAGAGATGTTTTAGAGTGATAGATAAAATACGTTAGGATTAATAAAATATCCTAAAGGATACTAAATTAGGATCGGTAATATCCTAAAAGATAATAAAATAGGATCGATAAAAATCCTACAAAGATAATAAATTAGTAGTGATAAAGTATCCTAAAAAGATAGTAAGCTAAGGTTAATAAAATATCTTAAAAAAGTTTTTTTTTCCTAAAAGAAAAAAGATTCTTGATTTAATACAACAAAGTAAAGCAGAAAACTATAAAAGCATGTGAACTCACCAACATTATATTGTACGTTTTCAAAATACATGTATTCTAAGGGAGATGGGTGTGGAAGATAGTCATGCCAAGGTTGAGATCTTCAAGGAAGTTTGCTGAAGTTTATTTTCGTCTGTTTGTTATTCCTAGTTTTGTCCAAAACGTGTGTTTGATCTATTAAACAATGTAATCTCAAATAAATTATAATAAATAAAAGTATCGTTTGTGTTATATTTCTATGGTTCTATATATGTATGTCTCGATTCAATTATCCCTACGTCGCACAGTCCGGCGTTTCCGTCGCCGGCCAAGGGTGTGACAGATTATCAGTGTGTTATAAACTTTATATAATTTGTGAAAAATAGATAGATAAGTACTCTTCATTTTTTTACCATACGATTATTTCAATATAGTTGAATATTTCAATCCCGATTTGATCTAATGATCATGCTCTTATGAAAAGTGAAAAACAATCATAGGTAAGTTCTCAACCGTGCCAACCTGGTTAATGAGACAATTTTTGTAATTTTGTCTCATCCAAGGTGGAACAAGGTAAGAAAGGACTTGCTATTGATCTTTCATCTATGCAAAATACATCAATCATATTCATCCTCAATATTGAATATAGCACTAGAAAGCTTCTAAAGTCTCATCCTATTCAGCAAGCTTATAAATATAAAGTCTCATCCTATTCAGCTGACTTCCGTGGACTACCACTGGAACTAAAGATCAGAAGGGTTCCATTGTTTTTATATTATTATTAATTGCAGCACTAGAAGCTTAAAACAGTTGCAATTTGCAGCATTATGCACTAAACATTTGGCATTATTATGGGACAGAAATATGCACTAAACATTTGACATTATATGGAATTTGCAGCATTATATTAGTTCTAGTAACAAGTGTATTGTTAATTGCATATTAGAATATATTATATAACCAAACAATAACAACCACCAAATAATGGTTTTCGTTTAATTATTTTCTCCACCGCTCATCGCAGAGACAGTTTGGCCCATTCAACTTATCAACCATCTTTTGCCAGCTAAACAATTAAAGAAAATGAACTGGAATTGCTCTTTGAGTGTGAAGTGTGTGATAGAGATATAGATTATAATAAATGGAATGCTTGATTTGTCATATCTAACAGTTGTATACCGAATCTACAAAACAATTTAATCCCTTTGAATATTCTCAATAATTCACACAAATCGACGTTTGCTTTTCTTGGTGAACGAATAACACCACCTCCACCCAACAAGATGGGTCAACCACCAATAAAGGCTCTGACTTTGACCTTTTTCCAAGAACAGGTTTGACCCATTTCAATTAAGATGTGTTTGGTCATCATCATAATGCATCTTAGTACAACTCCCAAAGCACCACCACCAATATTGGTTAGCCATATTTCAACCTTCAACATGTCAAAACTTTACTATATATGCCCAAAAAAAAATTATCTTCAAGATTTTGCTCCAATTTCTTCTAGCTTCTTACATATTTGCTTACTGTCGGGCCTTTCAGTAGGCCCGACAGAGCAGCAGACCAATGCCAGATCAACAAATTTGAGAATTACATCTTCCTTAACATGACTTAATCCTTTAAGACATATATCTGACATCCTTCGATCCATCATTGCATTTCTTATTGAGTTTGGCAAATAAAAATCTTGATCGGGGTTTGCTTTCCCATTAATCGGTTCCTTTCCCGTTACTAATTCAAGTAAAATCACCCCAAGGTTATGAATATCACTTTGTGTACTTGAATCTTTCATTTTAGTCAATTCGGGTGCTTTATAGCCCTCAACAGCAGCATCTTCAAGCATTTCTTGTGATGCGGTTGGATTCAAGAGGAGATGAATCCCAAAATCGGATATGAATGGGTGATGATTTTTGCCCAATAATATGTTTTTTGATTTGAGATTTCCATGGATGATTGGCTTCTGAAATCCCGTGTGGAGATAATCCAAACCTCTAGCAATGCCGATTGATATTTTTAAAATGACTTCCCATTTGTGAGATTCATCATTCTCATCTGCTAAATTAAAATTAAATTGAGGTTAAAGTGAGAAAAGTTAACACGTTTGACATTTTGAAAAGCCAAATTTTGTCAACAAATTGATATGATGCGTTATTATATAAATGGGCAGCATGTGAACTGTGAAGGAGATTAAATATACGAAGATAATATGATAAAGACAAGGATCTAAAATAGATGACTAAAATGACCAGGCAAACCCTACTCACATGCTGTTATTTCCAATCAAATATAAAATAATTTCACTATATAAGTAATAATTAACCCCTACAGACAAATTTTGACTTTTTATGGTCAGAAAAGTTATCTTAGATTATAAAATTAGTCTGCAATTAGGATTCATAAAGAACAATGGTCCTGTTTAATACAATTAGTCTGCAGTTATAATTTTCCAATGTATCAAAAAAAAATCTTGTTGATTTTGACACAAAAAAATAAGTAATGTTGACTACGATTTGAAGTGTGCAATAACACAGCCTTGACCCAATTCAAACAGACATATGATAGAAAACAAATATGAATATCAAAAGCAAAAGCAAAAAGGTGAAAGAAACAGATGATGCAAGAAATCCATAAAGTTCGAATCTTTACCAAAGCAAGGCCATGTACAACAACGATACACGCACATAATAGTTGTACAGTACAACCATTTAACTCATTTCCATGCATAAACTGCTACTTGCAGCTTTTTCTCTCATGAATTTTTAATTTTCTTCTCCTTTTTTGTCGAGATTATCATTACCCAAAAGGCGCATCATTTATTCAAAATTTTAAAGAAACCCCAAAAGAAAAAAATCGAATCTTTTTTTTTTTTTTTTTAATCATGCACAAGAAACGAAAAAGATAAAATAAACGAAATTTTGCGTAAAGAAATTCAGAAATCACCTCTGATAAACTGAGCCAAATTTCCTCTTCTGTAGAAGGGATGAACGAAGAGCTTTTCACCTCGAGGCCCAGAATAAAACCCAGAAAGAGGCACCAAATTTGGATGCCGAATCGACCCCAAAACTTGTACCACATGCATCACATCTTGTACCTTCCCAGTACAACAAGCTGGTCTCAAGAATCTCAACAACAAAACCGAATCACTCAACAAATTAGCTCTATACAAAGTCCCATAACTTGATTTCCCAATCACTTCACCAGGAGCATCTAAAATATCAAAACAAGTGAGATCTTCACCACCTTCGAACCGAATCAAATCCCCTTTCATGTCCACTTCTTCAACATCAATTTCTTTACATTCAGGGTTCGCTTCTTTATCCCATGATTCATCTCTTGCAGACCCTTTTCTTCTACACAACCAAATCAAGAAAATGAGAACAAATAACAGAAAAGAAGAGGACAGTGTGATAACCAGTATGAGTATGTTTTTCTTCTCCATTCGGGTCTGGAGAAAAAGAACTAAAGATTGTTGTGGAAGCAGATGAAATCGGATCTGGGTCGGGTTTTAAGGTTTAAGTTTCACCCATTTTGGTGATAAATATTAGAGAAGATCTGGATGGAGGTGGAAGTTGGTGTTTGATGTTTTGTGAAAGATGAACAGAAGTAAGAAGGACAGAATGAATGGGAAAAGAAGCTTTTCTTTCCTTCCTTTTTTGAAGAGCAGACAGAGAAGAGAAGAAAGATGTGGGACATAGTCAATGGAATCATATCATTTTTCTAGGTACAATAAAGAACCCTCTAAATATTAAATATTTACATTGTCGAAACACTAAATACTTTTTTATAAATTGGGATATTTAATTTCTCGTTAACTAAACTAGGATGTTTTTAGTTAACTTTCAAGAAATTAATAAAAAAAATAGTTTTTGAAAAATGATTAATTCCTTTGCAATATCACATCCAAAATAGATGAGAATGGGTCAAAGCTTTTTTTCTTTAGTCCAATAATCCTATATAAATTGGGAGATCTCGTATACCGAAATATCATTTGGAAAAATCTAAAAAAAGAAAAAAAAAAAAAAAAAAAAAAAACATTGAAACTCAAAGTCTAAAATTTTACTTCCATGAACCATGTTAGGGGCGGTTTGTTTTGCACTTACCGGGTCTGGTCAGAGCTGACTGCTGACTCGGTCAGCAGTCAGGCTGTTTGATAATATGAAATTATGGCTGACTCGGTCAGCTATTGCTGACCAACAACCTGACTCGGTCCACCAAATTTTAGCTGCTGACCCAAAATAAAAATACCCCTCACCTGTTTTTCCCTTACGCCTTAAAAGAAAAAACACCAACAAAATCCACAGACTTCATCTGAGTTATGTTCCTCACCTCTGCATCTGCGCTTCGTTCAACTATTCATACCGGCGACGCCTCATCATTATTTGTCAGCGGCACCCAACGACACCCAATCCTCCTTCTCCACAGCCACCGACGTCGACTCCTCCTCCATCCATACCCATCGCAGCGAACGCAGGAACAGAGAGACAATGAAGAACACAACCTCCACGGCTCTCTGTAGTCTTTTTTTCTTAGGTCCGATAAATCAAACTTCGTTGTCGTTTTTTCTTTCTCAGCCTTTACAGGTTGCAATTGTTTTTTTCTCCACAGCTTTCAATCGATTTTGTTATATGATTTGCTTTCAATCGATTTCTCCACAGCTTTCATTCTATTTGTTTTATCTGATTTACTACATATCATGTCCTTAGACATGGAAGAAATCAGTTATGTGTATGCTTGTTCCTTAGACATGGCAGAATATAGTGTGGTTAAATAGGTTTCGCTGGTGGCTTAGTGTTGGCTTAATGTTTTTATAAAAAGAAAATGTAATGTTAAATATTAAATGGTAAATCATAAATGAATTGTAATAAAAAAAATATTGGTTGAGGGTAATATAGTCATTTTACACAATCAATCAGACGCAAAATCAAACAACAAATTTCAGTCAGAAATTAACTCAGTCAGAACTTCTAACCCAGTCAGTTTCTAACTCAATCAGTTCTAACCCAGTTATCAGTTATCAAACGACCATATATGCAACTACTTAGATTTTATGTCTATCTATGTTAACACACAGTCCGGAATGTGAAGAGAATCTCTAAAATACGGAGAACATGTCCACAATGTATATCCTGATTAGGTATGGATTTCAAATTTCTAGTAGTTTTTATTTTTGTTAAATTTTCAATAATCTTATTGTTAACTTGTGTGTATCCCAAATACCATTAGAAATAAACCATGGAATACCACAAAATGCCTGAGATGATATGGTGTTTTACGACATGCGAAGAATTTTTCCGTAATTTGATGTTTTGTTCCGGGATGCAAAAAAAAGGTGATTTGTGGTTGCAGTTCACAAGTAGTAATCGTCAATTTCTAACCCATGTCGCAAATTTTAATGTTGTTTTCGGGTCATATCAAACTCTTGTTTTGTTGGGTGGTTTGATCCCCCAATGTGCCCTAGGGCATGTGTTATTATTCCAGGGTTGATAACGTCAAAGTACATGTTAGAGAAGTATTTTCAAGATGCCAAGAAATACAAAATCATGTTCTATGCATCTTGGTATTTTGCATCTTTATGTTATTTTTAAAAATTTATGTAACGTCCTAAAAATACTAGGTAAAAAATTTTCTTTAAGTCAACCCAAAACAATCAATCATTTGATCCAAAATCCCATCAAAGTATAAAAACATGTCATATTATTATCAGAGTATAAATCAAATCATAAAATGCGGAACACTGGTGGTTGCTTCATGCAATGCAATCACATCGAGCTCTTCCCTTTGGAACCAAAAGAACCTGAAACAATAAACATGAACCGTAAGCACAAAGCTTAATGAATTCCCCCAAAATACCACATACAACATACATATAAACAGGCCCCGCCGAAGCTACATAACAGCCCCACCCAAAATGATATATAACGGGCCCCGCCCAAATAATCGGGCACCACCTATATAATTGGTTCGCGCCCATATAAAACACATAAACACATGCAAGAGTCACAAAGACATCTAGCATCCCACAAACATAATCCAGTGGGCCGACATTGGTGCCTTCGACCTACGAGTACTGTGAAGAGGCTCACCTCGATCAGTAAACGAATAAATCTTACACACGAGCCACTGTTGCTAAAGTCTCTCCCACTAAACATATCTAAAAACCAAACCCTAATTAGCAATTAAGGTAAATACCTCAACTCAGCAAGTCCAAATACCAAGGCTAATCCACATTTGGGCAAAAGACCATTTTACCTTTCTAGGTGCTCAACCCCTTCACAGTTGACCGAACGTCAAACTAGTCAAAAGTCAACGGTCAACCTTTCATTGACTTACGTGTGGTGTACACCTAGCTCTACGCATGGCGTAGAGCTTTAACCAAAAAACGGGTTAAAACCAGGCTACGTTGGGCGTAGCCCAGATTATGCCTCGCGAACGGTGCCTTTTACCAAACTTCACATTGAGCACTTAATACATTAAGACCTTTCACTTAAAGCTCAAATCTGAACCTAATGAACATTCTAAATCATAACGTCTCCAACTTTATGCCTTTGCATGACTAAAGAGAGCTCAAATCCAAAACCCTAACTATTTACTCATCCTTATGTTCCATATCCTATGCATGGATGGAAGGAAGGGATCAAGATTGCATTTTTGTGACTTAATACACCCCAAAACGTATAGAAAATGCTACTCACAAGGTCTGGAGTAGTTCATACCCAAATGGACCAAAAATATGGGACAAAAAGAACATAAACTCATAAACTAGTAAGATCTAGCAAAACATTCATCAAGGTTTGAACTTTATACCTTCTAAGGATGGACAAAGGGATGAAAGATTTGGATCCACAAGCTTGAGTGCACCAAAGCTTCAACTATGGTCTTCCTTCAGTATCAAGACACACCAAAAATCACTCAAAAGCTCCAAAACATTCTCCAATGGATTAGGCTTTCGAGATGGGGGCTTGTAACATCCGGATTCCCAGGTATAATATTTTATTCATTTATTTTTGGAAGTTGAGAGGGGACTCGGCGAGTTGGTCTTTAGACTCGCCGAGTATGGTCGCAGATTCTTATCCGAGTTCACAGCTGGACTCGGCGAGTTCATGAGTGGACTCGGCGAGTCCACGTTGTTTAATGAAACCCTAATTTCCTAGGTTTGGGACCTATTTAAAGGCCCTTAGGGCCGTCATTTGCGGCTACCAAACCCCAGAGAGAAACCCTAAGAGATCTAGAGCATTTGTGAGGAAGGAGAGGCCATTTGTGATCATTTTGTTGGTGTAATTGCAAGAAGGAGGAAACCAAGGCAAGAGGAGGCTGAAGGAGGTGTGATTCTGGTGATTTCAGAGCTCATAGACTTCATCTTGAGGTATTTTTTTTCGGACCTTCATCAGATTTGGTGTTAATTCCTAGAGTTAGGGTTTTCTAACCCCTTTAGAGGATGGATTTGTGGAGCAATTGGTCCCTTCTTGAGTTCATGCTTTGGATCTGGACTCAAAGAGGTCCAGAGACCTTAACCCTTGGGGTTTTTTGGAGTTATTTTGGGAGTCATGAACTTAGGATGCTATTTTAAGACTAAATCACCAAGTAAGACCATTTAGATGCTATTTGAGTGTCAAGGTCTAAACTTTACGTGATTATCATGCTTGGGAAGGTCAGATCTATGGATTAATAGAACAGATCTGACCTCAGGAGGTCTATGGAGTTTGTGCATGGCATGAACTCGGCGAGTCCATAGATCAGACTCGGCGAGTAGGGTTAGGGTTTCCCGTAAACCACTCAGTGGGTAGACTTTCCGAGTTGGGGAAATAACTCAGTGAGTCAAAGGGGGATTAGAGGACTGGAGTTCAAGGAGGAACTCGCCGAGTTGTTCTTGAGACTCGGCGAGTTGAGTCGGGGTAGCCCCACGATTCATGCCAGGGGTGACTCGTCGAGCAAGGGGAGGAACTCGACGTGCCAAGCGGGACTAAAGAATTAGTGGACACGTGTAGACTCGCCGAGTCGCCCAAGTGCACTCGACGAGTCGGTCAAAGTTTGACCGTTGACTTTTGTTGACTTTTGTTGACTTTTAGGGTTTGGTCAACAATGAGACCTTTAAGCCAAGAGAGGGGTAAAATGGTCTTTTACCCTTCTGAGGGTGTTAAGAAAGGTTTGAGCATAGTTATATTTATGAGAGTATTTACTTTATGCGATTAGGCGGAGGCTAAATCATATTTCTACCGAGTCAGAGACTTACCGAGACACTTGAGGTGAGTCTTCTCAGTATACGTACCTAGAGCGGTATTATATGTTGACCAGAGGGTCTTATGCGTTATGTATGAGATTATGTGCTATGTGTTATATGTATGTTGTATGATGATTACAGACCGGACCGAAGGGTCCAACGATACAGACCGGGCCGGAGGGCCCAAAGAGCTATGACCGGACCAGAGGGTCCAACGAGCTACGGGACTGGAGGGTCCCGCTGAGACACATCGACCGGAGGGTCGTATTATAGCCTTGAGTGGCGTATGTGATGTATGCGGTATTTTGGGGAACTCACTAAACATTTATGCTTACAGTTGTTGTGTTATGTGTTTTAGGTACTAGCGAGGACCGTGGAAAGGCGGCGGCGTGACTCGTACAGACTAGAGAGAGAATTTAATTTTTATGATCTTGGAGATATGTTATGTTTCAAAAACTACTGTTGGAAATATTTGAGAATATTGTTTATATGAACTTGATTGACGAAAAATGAAAAATTTGTTTTGAAAATTACGTTGTTACAAGTTGGTATCAGAGCCTTGGTTTGAGGGATTCAGATGCATCTTCAGGCGTATCTGAACTCAAACTGAGGATTTGAGGAAAAATTTGATAATGAAGTAAATTTTTTGAAAAGAGTAAAAAGAGTTTTGAGACAAGCAGAGCAGAGCCGTGTGTACGATCATCCAGCGCCCGAACGGTGAATCCCCAAAAGTACCCTTACATTATGTGTTATGAGATATGCTATGTTATATTATGCATGCTAGAGTAGGCTAGGTATTCATATTAGGGCTAGAGTGGCCTGATTTGTGATGCCTTAGCCTAGGAGATTTCTGCTGCTGAGTTGCTTTGAGAGCGAGTAGATAGCAGTTAGGAACTCATGAGAGGTCTATCGGAGGGTAGCCAATGCATAATGAGAGTAGAGTACTTGTGATCCAGGATCCAAGGAGGAGGACTTGGGGTGAATGCTCATGCAGTGTGGTCAGTAGTATAGGGCCCGTACTACTGAAGACACCGGATCAGTGGGCATTCCAAGTAAGAATCCTTTGGACAATGGAGGACGAGTAGGGTTGCGTCATCGAGTATGAGTATGCTCGATCGAGTCTCTGATATTTATTATTGTATTTCAGAGGCATCATGGTTGGGACTCGACACACACCTGAGAGTAGTGGTGTCAGCGACAAGGAGATCCGTCGATTGATTCATGAGGAGGTGGTTGTTGCCATCCGGGATGAGATTCCAGAGATGTTTGGGGACATCAAGACCACATTGATTGAGACCTTTGATGAGCGGTATGCAACACTGACTGAGGCTGCGGCAGCTGCAGCTACGGCTGCTGTTGCTGCTGCCAGACCTCAGGGAGGTGACTCGTTGTTGTTTCAGGAGTTCAGCAACACGAAGCCACCAGAGTTCGATGGGACGCAGGACCCGATTGCTGCGATGAGATGGATCTCTGACATCGAGGGATGTTTTTATACGTGTTTTTGTCCAGAGCACTTGAGGGTATGGTTCGCTCTGAACCAGCTCCGCTTGGGAGCGAAGGATTGGTGGAAGTTCGTGACGGCGAACTTCACTTTGGCAAAGATTTCTGAGGTGACCTAGGAGAGTTTCACCGCTATGTTCAGAGACGAGTATGTTCCCCCGGTGGAGAGGGAACGGTTGATTCAGGAGTTCTTAACCCTCAAGCAGGGTACTGATTCTGTGGCAGTGATCACCAGGAAGTTTCATGAGAGGGCGATGTTTTGCCCTGAGCAGGTGTCTTCTAAGCAGGCTCGTATGAGCCGTTATCTGAGTGTTCTGAGGAGAGATATTCGGGAGTTCGTGGCGAACTTGACTTACCGGACGTTTATTGAGCTCCAGGAAAATGCCCGGAAGAGGGAGATTGAGTTGGAGACTCGGGCCAAGGAGGAGGCCGAGTCACAAAGGGTGGATCGGCGACCGGCACAGTCTCAGCCGGCTGCCAAGTGGGCTAGACCCGCTGATTCGAGACCTAGGGGCGCGAAGGGCCGCACTTGTGGGAAGTGTGGTAAGAGTCACGAGGGGTCGTGCAGGGCTGGAGTATGCTACAAGTGCAGGAAGGAGGGGCATATCGCGAGGGATTGCCCCAAGGGATTTTCGGTTTGCTTTCATTACAACCAGACCGGCCATCAGAAGGCCGAGTGCCCTCAGCTACTTCAGGGATCTGCGCATGCTGCTAGAGCTACCGAGGTTCGGCCAGTGAAGGCCGAGGCACCGAAGGCTCGTGGGAGAGCTTTCCAGTTGACCGCGGAGGAGGTCCGCGCGACGCCCGATGTTGTGGCTGGTATGTATTCTATATTCATCTTTTATTTGAGTTGAGTTATTGTGCTTATATGATGATATGCATAGGTACTTTTCTTGTGAGTTATGTGCCTGCTTTGGCATTATTTGACTCGGGTGCGAGTCGGTCGTTTGTTTCCGTAGCATTTAGTCAGCACATTAGTATCCGTCGAGAGGCGTTGGGTCGACCCCTGCGAGTTTCCATAGCTGATCAGCGAGCAGTGTATGCTACAGATGTGATTCGAGGATGTGTCCTTGAGATCTTCGGTGTGGAGTTTCCGATAGATCTGGTTCCGATTGCGATGGGGGATGTGTGTGTTATAGTGGATATGGATTGGTTGAGCCGATATGAAGCTGTGATAGACTGCGAGCGTCAGTTGGTGACGATACGAGACCCTAGTGGGGGAGTGCTTACAGTGTTCGATGAAGGAACCCGATGTGGGTCAGCATTTTGTTCGGCCGCCAGGGCGAGGCAGAGTTTGCAGCAAGGCTGCAGTGGATTCGTAGCCTATGTGTCAGACACATGAGTGGCCGTTGGGAGGCCAAGTTCGATTGACGAGGTTCCGATAGTGTGTGAGTTTCCGGATGTTATCCCCGAGGAACTACCGGGTGTGCCTCCCGAGAGGCAAGTGGAGTTCCGTATCGATTTGGTTCCGGGAGCAGCTCTTATCGCCTCGCACCGCCAGAGATGCAGGAGTTATCCTCGCAACTTCAGGGGCTTTTGGGGAAGGGGTTTATTTGACCGAGTAGCTCACCTTGGGGTGCGCCGATCCTTTTTGTCAAGAAGAAGGATGGTTCGCACCGGATGTGCATTGAATATCGGGAGTTGAACAAGCTAACAGTCAAGAACCGTTATCCGTTGCCGAGGATCGATGATTTGTTCGATCAGTTGCAGGGAGCGTCTTGGTTCTCCAAGATAGACTTGAGGTCGGGTTATCATCAGATGAGGGTTCGGGATGAAGATATCCAGAAGACAGCGTTCAGAACTCGTTATGGGCATTACGAGTTCGTGGTGATGCCTTTTGGGCTCATCAATGCACCAGCTGAGTTCATGGATCTCATGAACAGGGTGTGCAGGCCGATGCTGGATCGGTTGGTGATCGTATTCATTGATGATATTTTAGTGTATTCGAGGTCTAGAGAATAGCACGAGGAGCATTTGAGGGAGATCCTTGGAGTTCTGAGACCGGAGAGGCTTTATGCCAAGTTCTCCAAATGTGAGTTCTGGTTACGAGAGGTTCAATTTTTGGGGCATCTCGTCAACCAAATTGGGATATTGGTCGATCCGGCCAAGATTGAGGCGGTCATGAGGTGGGAGCTGCCGAGATCAGGAGCTTTCTGGGTTTGGCCGACTATTATCGGAGATTTATTAAGGATTTCTCCAAGATCGTTGTGCCACTCACCAAGTTGACTCGGAAGGGTGCTGCATTTTCTTGGGGTCCGGAGCAACAAACCTCATTCGAGACACTTCGCCAAAAATTATGTGAAGCCCCAGTGTTAGCCCTTCCGGAAGGGATGGAGGATTCTGTGGTATATTGTGATGCATCGATATCCGGATTGGCAGTGGTGCTTATGCAGAGGGGGCATGTGATAGCATATGCATCGAGGCAGCTTAAGCCTCATGAGTCGAGGTATCCCACTCATGATCTGGAATTGGGAGCGTTAGTGTTAGCCCTTAAGATCTGGCGACACTATCTGTATGGGGTTCGGTGTACGATATACACGGACCACAAGAGCTTGAAGTATTTGATGGACCAGCCCAACCTGAATATGCGCCAGAGGAGGTGGTTGGATGTGGTCAAGGATTATGATTGTGAGATCCTGTACCACCTGGGCAAGGCTAATGTTGTAGCCGATGCGCTGAGCCGTAGGGCGGAGGGCGCCCCGATGCGAGATGTTTGTTTGAGATTGACAGTGATGACCCCAGTGTTGGACGCTATTCGTGGGGCCCAGGCTGAGGCCGTGAGGCCAGAAAGCCAGAAGAGAGAGCGAGTTGTCGGGCTGGTATAAAAATTCGTTACCGATAGTCGGGGACTCATGACCTTTCAGGGTCGGATTTGGGTACCGTCTGTGGGCGGGACGTGTACCATTTTGATGGAAGAGGCTCATCGATCGAAGTTCTCGATCCATCCCGGGGCCACTAATATGTATTTGGACCTGAAAAGGGAGTATTGGTGGCCTTGTATGAAGAGGGATGTCGCATGGTTTGTAGAGATATGCTTGACCTGTCGCAGGGTTAAGGCCGAGCACCAGCGTCCACATGGTAAGTTGCAGTCGTTAGAGATTCCCGAGTGGAAATGGGAACAGATTACCATGGATTTCATCACCAAATTGCCAAGGACTGCGAGAGGTGTCGATGCAATTTGGGTGATTGTGGACAGGTTGATGAAGAGCGCTCATTTCCTTGCTATCAGTGAGAGCTCTTCCGCGAAGAGGTTGGCAGAGATGTACGTGAGAGAGGTGGTATCGCGGCATGGAGTGCCGATCTCGATTGTCTCAGATCGAGATGTACGTTTCACTTCCAGATGCTGGAAGAAGTTTCATGAGGAATTGGGTACGAGACTGCATTTTAGTACCGTATACCACCCACAGACTGACGGGCAGAGTGAGCGGACGATTCAGACGCTCGAGGACATGCTTCGAGCATGTGTCTTGGATTCCGGCGGGAGTTGGGACACGTACTTGCCCTTGGAAAAGTTTTCCTACAACAACAACCATCGTTCGAGCATTGGTATGCCACCCTTTGAGCTGTTGTATGGGAGGAGGTGTCGGACCCCCATTTGATAGGGAGAAATAGGGCAGTGTGTGATGGGTAGTACCGAGATCGTACTTCAGACGACAGAGCAGATTCAGCAGGTCAGACAGAGGTTTTTGACCGCTCAGAGTCATCAGAAAAGTTATGCGGACAGACGCCGGTCCGATGTAACATCCCAAAATACCGGTTAAAATTTTCATTTTTAATTTAGATTAATACGTAGAAACATCATTACAAAACATTCATAACAATAATCCATGTCTGAAAACCGGTAATATCATAGTAATAATTCAGAGTACATCCCAGAAATCCCTAGTACGGAAAACAAGAGTGTGTGTGATATGCCGCTACCGTGCCGACTCCTTTCCCCTAGCTGAAGAGGTACCTGAAACAACAACTGAAAAACGTAAGCACAAAGCTTAGTGAGTTCCCCCTTCGTACCACATACCATACAAACACATAACATACATACTGCCAGGCTATTCTGGGGTGCCTGACTACCCGGTACGGCCATTCTGGGGTGCTGACTACCCATGTCAAGCCGTTCTGGGGTGCTGACTACCCTTCGGTCCTAACGACCGAACCTCGGGGACTATTTCACCCCTACTACTACTATCACATATCATAACATAACATATTATCATACATATCTGGGGTGTCTGAACTACCCTTCGGTCCTAACAACCGAACTCGGGGACTGCTCACCTCCTACTACCTCTAACTCATATAACAAATCATGCTAGCATATAAACATAACATCACATACTGTCAGACATATCTGGGGTGTCTGACTACCCTCCGGTCTTAACAATCGAACTCTACTACTGTCACATATAACATATCATGCTAGCATTTAACATATCAGGTAGTAGCAAACCTAGATGATATCACAGAGACAATCATCTAACATACGTCTCCTACTGGTGGGCCGGCATTGTGGCCTTAGACCCACCGCTACTGGAAGGTAACTCACCTTGAAATAGTTGCTGAAAGTCTGCTTGTTGAGCGCCTGACTGCTGAACCGGAGCTCCCCGGCTAAAATTTCCAAAATCACTAAGTCAGATACTGATAACTAATCTTAGGGTAAAATGACTATTTTACCCCCGGTCAAAGTCAACATCCTGGTCAAAGTCAACTTCCTGGTTGACCGGACTCGCCGAGTTGGCTCGCCAACTCGCCGAGTCCCTTCCATCTGTTCTAGTTCTACACCCGTTTCTACTCGTCGAGCTTAGCGAACACTCGACGCGTTCTTCCTCGATGCATACATACTAAGTCCAAGTTCATCTAACTCGCCGAGTTGAAGAACAACTCGTCGAGTCTAAGGCAATCTTCATCGGACTCGCCGAGTTGCTCATCCAACTCGCCGAGTCCACGACTAACTTCATAGGACTCGCCGAGTCCATCGTTCTACTCGTCGAGTTCATTCAGTCCTTTTTCTATACAGACCTGATTTGAGCCATGCAGCAGCTCCAAACCACAGATCTAGGCTTCTAGGGCATGCTTATCACGTAAAGTTGCAAACTTTATGTGCATGCATAGCTTTAGGGGCTTCAAATGTCCAAACTAAGCTCTTAATGGGGTTCTAAGCTCAAGAGGGACCTTAATCACCAATATGACTGAAACGTAACACTTCAAGAAGGTAATGAGAGTCCAGATCTAAAGTATAACCCGACCATAAGGTTTCTCTTCAAGGATTTGGGGTTTTAGGGCTTAAAAGCAACAATTTAGGGACAAACAAGATCTAATAGATCAATAACCAAGATGGAAACTTTATTACCAGAATGGATAACCACAAATGAATATGTTCTCGATCTAAGTCCCCCTCCTTGACCTCTTCAACTTCTCTCGTCTTCCACTTGCTCCAAGGTGCACCAAAAGTCCCTTCACAAGGCAACAATCACTCAAACTTATCAATGGAGGCTAGGGTTTTCGATAAGGAATGCTCTGAGGGTGATGGGGGCTGAGATGGGGCTGTAAGGACATTTAAATAGGGTGCAAAGCCTAAGGATTAGGGTCTCCTCCTAATTGGCCTACTCGCAGAGTCCAGGCGTGGACTCGCTGAGTAGATCACTTAAAGCACGCATCCACTCGACATCTACTCGGCGAGTTAGGGCTACAACTCGCCGAGTAGATCTTCCCAAAAGAACATTTAATCAAAATAAATACGTACCAGGAACGGCGTGTTACAAATCTTCCCTACTTATCTTAGACTTCGTCCTCGAAGTCTTCTGACTCCAGAAACAACTCTGGGTAGTGCTCCCTCATCTCCTCCTCCGCCTCCCATGTCCACTCTGAACCCCTCTGGTGCTGCCACTGCACCTTCACTAACTGAACCACCTTGTTCCTCAAGGTCCTCGTCTTTCGATCTAAGATCGCAACTGGTCTCTTGATATAATTCAGGTTGCTATCGACCTGAATATCCTCCAAGGGTACAACTGTCAACTCGTCCACCAAACATTTTCTCAACTGAGAAACATGAATAGCGTTGTGGCTCTGGCTAAGCTCTGCTGGAAGATCCAACCTATAGGCGGCCCGACCCACCCGGGCCAAAACCCTAAAAGGACCAATGAACCTTGGGCCCAACTTGCCCCTCTTCCGGAACCTAATGACACCTTTCCAGGGTGATACCTTCAGGAGGACCATATCACCCACCTGAAACTCCAAGTCTGAACGCCTTCTGTCGGCGTAACTCTTCTGCCGACTCTGCGTAGTTTGCAGCCTGCTACGAACCTGCTGGATCAACTTTTTCGTCTTGAGCACCACTTCGGTGCTCCCGATGACGCGCTGACCGACCTTGCCCCAACAAATCGGGGTCCTGCACTTTCTCCCGTAGAGCATCTCGAAAGGAGGGCGGTCAATACTCGCATGGTAGCTGTTGTTATATGAAAACTCAGCCAAGGGAAGATAGGTATCCCAGCTACCACCGAAGTCTAGCACGCACGCCCGCAACATATCCTCCAGAGTCTGGATGGTCCGCTCGCTCTGACCATCTGTCTGCGGGTGAAAGGCGGTGCTAAAATGCAAATGAGTGCCCAACTCGTCATGAAACCTCTTCCAAAACCTGGAAGTAAAACGCACATCCCTGTCCGAGATAACCGATACCAGCACCCCGTGCCTCACCACAATCTCCCTAATATAGATGTCGGCCAATTTCTCGGCCGATATGCTTTCCTGAATTGGAATAAAATGAGCACTCTTGGTCAATCGATCCACGATGACCCAAATCGAATCTACTCCACGCGCGGTCCTAGGAAGCTTCGTGATAAAATCCATCGTGATATTTTCCCATTTCCACAACGGGATGTCCAACGGCTGCATCTTGCCATGCGGTCACTGATGTTCGGCCTTGACCTTCCTATAGGTCAAGCACCACTCGACGTACCAAGCCACATCCCGCTTCATGCAGGGCCACCAATAATCTAGACGAAGATCTCTATACATCTTCGTCGCCCCTGGATGAATAGAGAATCGGGATTTATGCGCCTCCTCCATCAAGATCTGGTACACGCCTCCGTGATATGGCACCCACACCCTACGGTGTAGTGTCAATAGTCCTCGACTATCATAATCGAAGGAGGAAACCTGACCCACTACACGCTCGCTCTTCCGATGCTCCTCCTTGATAGCCTCCTGTTGAGCCTCCCGAATTTGCTCCAACAGGGGAGTCACTACGGTCATCCTCATGCAAATATCCCTGATCGGTGCCGCCTTGCGGCTAAGCGCATCGGCCACCACGTTGGCCTTCCCCGGGTGGTAGAGGATCTCGCAATCATAATCATTCACCACGTCTAACCACTGACGCTGCCTCATGTTCATATTCGGCTGATCCATAAGGTACCTCAAACTCTTATGGTCTGTGTATATGGTACACCGGACTCCATAGAGGTAATGTCGCCAAATCTTGAGGGAGAAAACAACTGCCCCCAACTCCAAATCATGCGTCGGGTAGTTCGCCTCATGAGGCTTGAGCTGCCTCAAAGCGTAGGCAATGACATGCCCCCTCTGCATCAGTACCACGCCCAACCTTGAAATGGACGCGTCGCAGTAAACCACAAAATCCTCTACGCCCTCTGGCAGGGCTAAGATTGGCGCCTCGCACAATCTCCGTCTCAGCGTTTCAAAGGCAGTCTGCTGCTCAGGTCCCCACCGCAAGACTATGGCCTTCTTCGTCAGCCGTGTCAGGGGTACGGCTATCTTGGAGAAATCCTGAATGAATCTCCGATAATAGCCTGCTAATCCCAGGAAGCTCCGAATCTCGGATGGAGACTTTGGAACCTCCCATCTCATCACGGCCTCGACCTTGGCCGGGTCGACCAGAATCCCGTTCAGGTTGACAAGGTGTCCGAGAAATTGCACCTCGCGCAACCAAAGCTCACACTTGGAGAACTTGGCATATAAGTTATCCCTCCTCGGGGTCTCCAAAACCTCTCTCAGATGCTCCTCATGCTCTTCCTGTGTCTTGGAATAAACCAATATGTCATCGATGAAAACTATCACAGACCGATCCAGCATCGGTCTGCATACGCGGTTCATGAGGTCCATGAACGCGGCAGGAGCACTGGTGAGCCCAAACGGCATCACCACGAACTCGTAATGGCCATAGCGCGTCCGAAACGCGGTCTTCTGTGCATCCTCCTCTCTAACCCTCATCTGATGATAACCCATGCGCAAGTCAATCTTGGAGAACCAAGATGCTCCCTGAAGCTGGTCAAAGAGGTCATCAATTCTCGGGAGTGGGTAACGGTTCTTCACCGTTACCTTGTTCAGCTCCCGATAATCTATACACATCCGATGCGACCCGTCCTTCTTCTTCACAAACAGAATCGGGGCTCCCCAGGGTGAACTGCTCGGTCTAATGAATCCCTTGTCTAGTAGCTCCTGCAGCTGCGTAGACAACTCCTGCATCTCAGGAGGAGCCAACAGATACGGTGCCTTGGCTATCGGAGCCGCACCAGGAACGAGGTCAATCCTGAACTCCACCTGTCGCTCCGGAGGTATCCCAGGAAGCTCTTCTGGAAAAACATCTGCGAAATCTCGCACCACAGGAACCTCGCTCACCGTCGCCTTACCCGCCTCCCGGGTATCCATGAAGTACGCGACATATCTTGCGCATCCCTGCTGAAGGTAGCGTCTAGCCCTCGCTGCTGAACATACTGCGGGTCCACACTGTGGCCTCTTGCCATGAATCACTAACTCTCCCCCACCTGGGGTCCTGACTCGCACTAGCTGTTGCGCGCAATCTGTCACCGCCCCATTAGGGCTCAACCAATCCATGCCTATAATCACCTTGTTCCCACGCAACGGAATGGGAACCAAGTCTACCAGGTAGCGCTCCTCAAACAAACGCAATACGCAATCCTGAAACACCATCGATGCTCGCACCGATCGATCATCAACAATTTCTACCTCTAATGGGCAATCTAACACGCCCGAAGACTCAGGAAACTTCTTGCTAAGCGCAAGGGAAACAAATGATCGGGAGGCACCCGAGTCGAACAACACCTGAACTGGGATGCCGTTCACATGGAACGATCCTAATGCATATGTTTACACACAGAGCACATGTCAATATCATAACATCATAAAAATAAAATAGAGGGACAGAATCATATCCGTCACCACATCGTGTTCGGCGCGTGCCTCCTCGGTAGTTAGCTGAAATGCCTGACTCCTCACCACTGGAGCTTCTGCCTTGCCCTGCCGACCATCAGTAATTTGCAGGGTCGCTGGTGCTGGCACTGTGGCTGTCAACTGGGGACAATTGGCCTTCTTGTGGCCCCTCTGGTTATAGTGGAAACATAGCAACTCCGATGTATGTAACACAGGTGCAGGGGCGGTACAATCCCTGCTAAAATGCCCCGTCTTGACGCACTTATAGCAGCCTGACGATCCCAGTCTACACACCCCCTCATGAGGCCTGCCGCATTTCCTGCAGCGGCCCGGTCCTGACTGGCCTTTCGGCCTACCATCTGATCCCTTGGGCTTCTTCCCCGAAGCCCCTCCCGTCTGTCCCTCCTCTGACTTCCATTTCCGGATATGCTCCAAATCTATCTCCCTCTCCCTGGCAATCATAGAGTCCAAGGTGGGGCAAGCTGAAAAACTAACGTGCTCCCGAATGTCAGCTCGGAGCATGTCATGATAGCGGGTCCTCCTCATGTTCTCATCACCCGCGTACTAGGGCACCAACAGTGCCCTTTCCCGGAACTTGGCGGTGATCTCCGCTACAGTCTCCATCGTCTGTCTCATATCCAAAAATTCCCTGGCCAGCTGCTGAAGCTCGACAGCCGGCGCAAACTCCGCCCTGAATCTGGTCACAAAGTCCGACCAGGTCATAGCCTCGACCACTGAGGCTCCCAATGAGTCACCCACTGACTCCCACCAATCTCGAGCTCGGTCTCGTAAACACCTTGCTGCATATCTCACCTTCGACCCCTCGGGGCAGAAGCTAGTCAACTGTGCAGACTCGATGTCTGCAATCCATCGCCTGGCAGCAATGGGGTCTTTCACCCCGTGGAAATCCGGCGCACCACTGCCCCTGAAGTCCTTAAAGGACAGCATGCGAGATCCCGACTGGCCAGATGCCATGTCGCTCCTGAACGCCCTGAGGCGATCCTCCATCAGCTCAACTATCCCTTCCTTAATCGACCCGAAGATGATGGGGGTCGACACAAGGATACCCCTGGTGATCTCTGACGCAATGAACTCGCGTAGTCCCTCATCTACCGGCTCGGAACCTGATCCCGAACCTGACCCCTCTCCTGAACCGCCATCTATCAGCCTCGATCGAAGTACCACCATTCTGAAATACAAAAATAACAATTGTTAGTGATACTGCTACTTCTTGAGGGATCACAACTACTACAAGTTCCCCGGTCTTATGTCAGCCTTCCTTAGTTCGGGTACGGATCCTCTGCTTTCAGTAGTACGGGCCCATACTACCTTCCACATCTATTCGTACCTTCTTCAACGACTGCCTTGACTCCACCAGATCCCTTATACCACTGCTACTCATATCCTAAGCTTACCCTAGGAATCCTCTGACTCTACCCAACCAGTCCTCAGCTGCTGAAGGCCTCCTTGTAATGCCAATTAGCCATTACCTGAATACCATCACATGTGATGAGGCTCAAATAATCCTTCGAGTAACAGACTCGTCCCTACAATGGTTGGACTCAAACAAGAGCTGCGCAATAGGATCAAATCCATCACTCTAAGATTATTCAACCCTGATCACATGTGACGTGATGTATTCACCTAATGGCTAACTCCCATTATTCAGAGTCCCACAAAGCACGAAGCAAGCAGCATTCAGACAAGGGTAACAATCTCAATCAACTCTATCTGCTTACAGGAACTGTACTAGCATACAATGCTAAGTTCATACTATCAGGCATAACCTAATCAGGCTATCCTACTTGTTGTCTACTTAATACTAGCATGCAATTCTCATACAGCTGAAACATATAAAGCAGGCACATAAGGCATCACTCCTAGATCCTTAGTCCTATTCTAGCATGCTGTTCCAAAAAAGCTGATAAACATAACATTAACTTGTATGGGTACTTTAGGGAATACTTACTTGAGCTCGGTCGGTCGCGCACACCACACACTTCGTTCTTTCTCAAAACTCTTTTCTCAATTTTTAGAAAACATTTTCTTTTTGGAAAATCTTTTAATCCCTCGATTTGAGTTCAGACACCCCCGAAGGTGTGTCCGAATCCCTCAAACCAGGGCTCTGATACCAACTTGTAACATCCCAAAAATACCGGTAAAAAATTTCATTTTTAATTTAGATTAATACGTAGAAACATCATTACAAAACATTCATAACAATAATCCATGTCTGAAAACCTGTAATATCATAGTAATAATTCAGAGTACATCCCAGAAATCCCTAGTGCGGAAAACAAGAGTGTGTGTGATATGCCGCCACCATGCCGACTCCTTTCCCCTAGCTGAAGAGGTACCTGAAACAACAACTAAAAAACGTAAGCACAAAGCTTAGTGAGTTCCCCCTTCGTACCACATACCGTACAAACACATAACATACATACTGCTAGGCTATTCTGGGGTGCCTGACTACCCGGTACGGCCATTCTGGGGTGCCGACTACCCATGCGGCCATTCTGGGGTGCCGTCTACCCGTGTCAAGCCATTCTGGGGTACTGACTACCCATGTCAAGCCGTTCTGGGGTGCTGACTACCCTTCGGTCCTAACGACCAAACCTCGGGGACTATTTCACCCCTACTACTACTACTATCACATATCATAACATAACATATTATCAGACATATATGGGGTGTCTGAACTACCCTTCGGTCCTAACAACCAAACTCGGGGACTGCTCCCCTCCTACTACCTCTAACTCATATAACAGATCATGCTAGCATATAAACATAACATCACATACTGTCAGACGTATCTGGGGTGTCTGAATACCCTCCAGTCCTAACAACCGAACTCTACTACTGTCACATATAACATATCATGCTAGCATTTAACATATCAGGTAGTAGCAAACCTAGATGATATCACAGAGACAATCATCTATCATACATCTCCTACTGGTGGGCCAACATTTTGGCCTTAGACCCACCTCTACTGGAAGGTAACTCACCTCGAAATAGCTGTTGAAAGTCTGCTTGCTGAGCACCTGTGTAACGCCTGTGTTTCTGGGCTTGTCATTAATGTTGATATAATAGTCTAGGTTAACCTTTGTAACCCGTTTTGAAATAATAGAAGTGTTTTATTTGAGTATTATGTGTTTTGTGCTTAATTGCTTAATTATGTGGTTGGATTAATTAAGAATAAAAATAAGCGTAAAAAATTAAGTGTAAAATAAACTTGATATCTTTGGTTAATGTTGTAGTAGTTGAAACGAGGTTTCCGAATATATATAGAACGCCCAAATCTGACTTCGTATGAGGAAGTTATGATTTTCTGAAGTTTCGACTTAGCGGTATGCAGCCTGAAATACTCGATTTGAGATCGAGCAGTTTTTAGCCGAAAGAATCTAAACGAGAATCGAAGATCTCGTTGTTGGTATCGAAGCGATGAAAAGTTAGGCGAGAACGGACGTCAAACGAAGAAGTTATTAATTTATAACGAAGTTTTTTTGTCCCGGCCTATTAAAAAAAAATAAAAATAAAGTCAAAATTAGCCGACGAAGTCTAAACGAAAGTTGTAGAGCGTAGTCTCACCTACGCGTGGATATAAAGAACGTCGGAAACGGAGTTCGTATGAAGAAGATATGAATTTTCGAAGTTTATTAAATAATTAATAATTAAATTTAATTATTAAATCCGGCATTATCCGAAGGGGAGTCACCGGGCTTATCCGAAGTACGCCCAGCGTACTGTTGTACGCCCCGCGTACAGCGAAGCATGACGACCTTCGCACTCGAGTTCTTCGGATGACGAACGCCATGACGATTTCGGACGAGTACGCCCCGCGTACTCCGAGGCTCAAGCATCCTATAAATAGGATGCGAGGGTTTCGGGCTTATTTGCTCATTTCTCCTCGTTTTTGTGCCGAAGCTCTGCGCGTAAACCCCCGAAGCCATCCCGACACCCCGGATCTCATATCCAAGTTAAGAAGGAAGTTTTACGATCCCGAGATCCCGAAAAGTGCGATTCCCGAGCCGAAGCTCTGCCCACGAGAAGTTCGATTTTTGTAGAGATCTTCCAGATCTGCTGAGGATTACTACTTCTGCAAGTCGTAGTGCTGTCCGATCATCTTCTGATCAAGTGAGTGTATACTACCTTTCATAAACACGATAATAATACAAGTATGGTTTGAGTGTATTAAGTATATTGTTGTTTATGTGTATAATTTTGTTGTCATAAGTGTGAATGTATATTCATTCTCTTCTATCTCATAGATCTGATTTACTTTCTATGAAATACATGTTATGTGGGTGTGCCTCATCTGTTATGTGGAATATGTATTGAATGAAAATGATATACAGGTTTTAAACTATGTATGAAAATATATATTTTTATCTACTAATATGTTTGGTAGAACATGGGTAGATAGTTGGTGTGTAATAAACAGATGAGAGGCCTCGATGTTGTTGTTGTTGTTGATCTAGTTATTCAGCGGTGTATGGATAACGACCACAGACTCTTTCTAGACAGTCCTGTGGAACGCTAGCAGGTTCATAACCTGTAGGTGTTGTGAACGATGTGTTCACCGGTGTACTCTATCCCCCTCATGGTTGCCTTTAGGATATCTATTGTTGAGGAAACCCCTTAGCAGTAATGTCCGTCCCGATGAAAATCCTAGATTAGGTCCCTTGAGATAGATGTTATTTTAGGGACGTAAAGTGAGGATAACGGGATTGGGTAATCGGGATAGTGATTGGTTGGTGAAATTAAATATAATTTATTTATTGTGGGTTGAAAACCCTATATGCTCACCAAGCTCCCAAGCCTGACCCACTCAGTTTTATTTGTATTACAGGAAGTGGCGCAAGGGCGTAAGATGGGTGAATCATCGATTTGTTTTGTTTACAAGTCTGTATATGTATATATTTATTGAATGACTTGTAATGTTATCGTTTATGCTTTATGGTCTATATCGGAACATGACATCCCGAGTTTTGATTATATAATGAAAATGCATCTCTTGATGAAATGCTTTGATAAATATTATTTTATCATGTTTTGTTTTCGGAACAAATTCCGCAACTCTTTTAAATCAAAAGGATTTACTCTGAAATTATTTAAAAAGCATAAATGAAATCGGTCTTTTCTGGCCGAGATTTTGGGGATGTCACAGTTGGTATCAGAGCATTAGTTTAAGCGAACTAGGAATTTGTAGGATTTCTAGACTTAAACTTAGAATGCTAAGTGGAATTTTGATATGTGTGTCTGTTGGATTTTAGACACGAGCACTAGTTTATTTTAGGAAAGTTGCCTAAAATGCTTTTATGTGCTAAATGTTATATGTTGCCATATATGATATTAATTGTTCGGATCTGCGGTCTGTTGCCGACCGGATTTGGAAACCTTATGTGTGTAGGATTCTAAGCGTATGCCTACGTTATTAGAACTAGCATGTAAACGTTTTAGAGTAATAAGGATGATTTGAATATCTATCGTGAATGAGGATCTAATTTCACCTTATTTGGTGTGTAGATCAAAAATGGTGAGAACAAGGAGTGGCGTTGGAAACGCAGATGAAAACAAGAATCAACCGCCAATGATTGAGCAAATACCTGTTGTATCAGCAACACCAGAACCAATAACAATGGCTGGGGTGCAAGCCATGATTCGGGCTATGTTAGCCGAACAAAGGGATGAGATGCGACAGATGTTGCATGATAATAGGGACGAACCTATCATACCTATTGAGGAACCTGAATTAATTCCCGAGCAATCGGAGGAAGGGAACAATAGTCGCATTATGAGTCAAGTTGGGACTCAAGGAGAACGAAGGAATGATCCGGAAAGGAGAAACAACAAGGATGGGCGAATGTACAAGAACTTCTTGGGCACCAAGCCGCCAAGTCTTTATGGGAGCCCAAAGCCTGTTGAGATAATGTATTGGATCTCCAAAATAGAGATGGTATTTGAAAGTTGCGACTGTAGCAACAAACAGAAGACTGTCTTTGCAGTCAGACAACTGAAGACTGGAGTCTTGAGTTGGTGGAAGTTGTTGGCAGATACTATGCCACGAGGAGAAGCCCTGAAAATGTCATGGGAGGAGTTCTTGGAACAACTAAGGGTGCAGTATTGTTCAGAGATAGATCTGATTGATCTGAACAATGAGTTCCAAAACTTGAAGAAGGGGAAAATGAGCATAGACGACTATGCTACTGCATTCACTGAGAAAATGAAGTTATTTCCGTACCTAGTGCCAACGGAACTATCCAAGATTGAGAGGTTTGCTAATGGACTGCCTACCGACTTTGGTCCGACAGTCAAGATGGCAACTACTCTGAAAACAGCTGTTCGTGCAGCTAAGAATGTGGAGGCCCAGCAGAAAGAAAAGGGTCTGGAAAGGATAGAAGTTGGTGAAAAGAGGAAGTTCGATGGAACTTCAGGGTCCAACAAGAAAAACAAGTTCTCGAAGTCTGGTTCGAGGGGAGGTGGAGGCGAAGCGAAATGGTGCGACAAATGTAAGAAGAAGCATCATGGAAAATGTGAGGTAGCGACCACATGCTACAAGTGTGGAAAGCCAGGTCACTATGCAAATGAATGCACCCTCTCTAAGAAGGTTTGCTATGGTTGTGGTGAGGAGGGACACATGTCGAGGGACTGCCCGAAGAAGAAGGAGGCAGCTAGACCCAACATTCCGCCAAAGCCAAAGGCGAGAGCATTCCAGATGACACTGGAAGCTGCTAAAGATGAAGTTGATGTCGCTTCAGGTACCTTTCTCGTTAACGAATTGCCTGCCCAAATTTTATTTGATTCTGGAGCCAACTACTCCTTTATATCGCATGAATTTGGTAGAAAACTAGCTTTTCCTGTTGATAGACTAGATAATGCCTTATTAGTCGAAGTTGCTAGTTGCAAGTTTGTACCTGTTAGCCATCGTATGAAAAACATCTTAATTGATTTGAATGGGAATAAGTTCCACGAGGAATTCTTACCTATCGAACTTAATGGTTTCGACATCGTGCTTGGAATGGATTGGCTTAGCGCCAATGATGCCGAAATTTTATGCAAGAAGAAGATAGTTAAAGTCAACCCGCCTGGGAAAGATTCGTTTATGGTGTATGGGGACAAACGCAGAGTGAATTCTGGAATCATTTCCCTAATGAAAGCCAGAAAATGTTTGACCAAAGGGTGTACATCATACTTAGCATTCGTGATCGATGCTAAGAAGGAAAAGAAGGTGATGCAGAATATTCCTGTTGTGTGTGATTATCCGGAAGTATTTCCCGAAGCTCTTCCTGGATTACCGCCTGATAGACAAGTGGAGTTCAAAATAGACTTGTTACCAGGAACAACGCCAATTGCAAAAGCACCTTATCGATTAGCACCGACGAAGATGAAGGAGCTAATGATGCAACTTCAAGAGTTATTGGACAAAGGTTTCATTAGACCTAGTTCATCACCCTGGGGAGCTCCGGTGTTATTTGTGAAGAAGAAAGATGGAAGTATGAGAATGTGCATTGATTACAGAGAGCTGAACAAGGCAACAATAAAGAATAGATATCCGTTGCCAAGGATTGATGACCTGTTTGATCAATTGCAAGGTTCGAACTATTTCTCGAAGATCGATCTAAGGTCAGGATATCATCAGCTAAAAGTAAGAGAGCAAGATATCGAGAAGACTGCATTCAGAACTAGATAGGGACACTACGAGTTCTTGGTTATGTCGTTTGGACTAACCAATGCTCCGGCAACATTCATGGATTTAATGAATAGGGTTTGTAATCCTTTCCTAGATAAATCTATGATAGTGTTCATAGATGACATTCTGATTTATTCGAAAAGCCAAGAGGAGCATGGAAGACACTTGCGAGAAGTGTTAGAAGTCTTGAAGAAGGAGAAGCTGTATGCAAAGTTCTCCAAATGTGATTTTTGGATTCGTGAAGTCCAATTCTTGGGTCACGTGGTCAACCAAGAAGGGATAATGGTTGATTCAGCGAAGATCGAAGCTGTGATGAAATGGGTACAACCGAAAAGTCCCATGGAGATCTGAAGCTTTTTGGGATTAGCTGGATATTACCGAAGGTTTATCCAAGGCTTTTCTTCGATCGCTACTCCATTAACAGCTTTGACCCACAAAGGAGCTACTTATGCTTGGAGTGATAAGCATAAAGAAGCATTCGAGAAGCTAAAGAAGAAGCTATGCGAGGCACCGATACTTTCTCTACCCGATGGAGTTGAAGACTTCGTTGTTTATAGCGATGCGTCTGGGGTTGGATTGGGTTGTGTTCTGACCCAAAGAGAAAAGGTGATAGCATATGCGTCTCGACAGCTGAAAGAGCATGAAAAGAATTACCCGACTCATGATTTGGAGTTGGCAGCGGTAGTTTTCGCTCTAAAAATATGGAGGCATTACCTCTATGGCACGAAATGCAAACTTTTCACTGATCATAAGAGTATCCAATATCTCTTTAATCAGACGGAATTGAATATGAGGCAACGACGCTGGCTAGAATTACTTAAAGACTACGACTGCGAGATACTTTACTACCCCGGTAAAGCTAATGTTGTTGTTGATGCTCTCAGTCGGAAGGTCAATCTTGAAAGGAAAAGGCCTAGAGCGTTGAGAATTGAAGTTGTCTCGACTATTTTGGAAAGTATAAAGAAAGCTCAAAGCGAAGCTTCTGAAAAGAATGACCGAAAGGAGGAACGTTTGGGCAAAACTTTGGTGTTCGGTGTAAACAGTCATGGACTGAAGGTGTTCCAAGATCGGATTTGGATACCTTAGACAGGAGGAGTAAGAGATCTTCTGATGGAAGAAGCTCACAAAACCATGTACTCGATTCATCCCGGTAGCACTAAAATGTATAGGGACCTGAAACCCTATTATTGGTGGCCGATGATGAAGCTTGATGTTGCAAAGTATGTGGCTGAGTGTGTGACTTGTGCGAGAGTAAAGACACAACATCAGAAACCGTACGGGAGTTTAGAACCTTTGCCTGTGCCTATGGGTAAGTGGGAAGACATTGCTATGGATTTTGTCACTAAACTGCCCAGAACAAAGAATGGTCACGACATGATTTGGGTGGTCGTTGATCGATTCACTAAGAGTGCGCATTTCATAGCCGCCAAGGAGAAATGGTCTATGGAAAAGCTTGCGAATTCTTACATGAAGGAAATTGTGAGGCTTCACGGTGTTTCGTTAACAATTGTATCGGATCGTGATAGTCGTTTCACCTCACGATTTTGGAAATGTCTACAAGAGGAAATGGGTACCAAGTTGTGTTTGAGTACAGCTTACCATCCGCAGACTGATGGTCAGAGTGAAAAAACGATACAAACGCTTGAAGATATGCTGAGAGCATGTACTCTGGAATTCCTAGGTAACTGAGATGAACATTTACCTTTGGTAGAATTTTCCTATAATAATAGTTTCCACTCGAGCATAAAGATGGCACCTTACCAAGCTTTGTATGGACAGAAGTGTCGTACGCCGTCTTGTTGGCTTGAGGATGAGTAAAAGCAGTTTATGGGACCGGAGATGGTTCATCAAACTGCTGAAAAGTTGAAAATAATTAGGGAAAGAATGTTAGCAGCTCAGGATCGTCAAAAGAACTATGCTGACAAAAAGCGAAGACCGATGACTTTTGAAGTTGGAGATTCGGTTTTCCTTAAAGTCTCGCCGTGGAAGGGACTTATAAGATTTGGTAAAAGGGGAAAGTTGAGTCCAAGGTTTATTGGACTGTTTAAAGTTCTTCAGAGGATTGGGAACCAAGCTTACAAGCTCGAACTACCAGAAGAACTAAATGGAATTCATAACACTTTTCATGTGTGTTATTTGAGGAAGTTCACGGGGGAAGTTCCCGACATGATTCCACTTTCGGAGTTGAGAATTGATGAGAACAAAAGGTTGATTGAAGAATCAGAGGCAATCGTTGACCGAAAGACTAAGAAGTTGCGACGCAAGATGGTCGAGTTAGTGCTTGTCCGATGGAAACACACGAATGGGCCAAATCTCACCTGGGAGACGGAGAGTGACATGATGGGTCGCTATCCGCAGTTGTTTGTTGATGTGTGATTCCGGGGACGGAATCATTCTAAGGTGGAGAGAATTGTAACGCCTGTGTTTCTGGGCCTGTCATTAATGTTGATATAATAGTCTAGGTTAACCTTTGTAACCCGTTTTGAAATAATAGAAGTGTATTATTCGAGTATTATGTGTTTTGTGCTTAATTGCTTAATTATGTGGTTGGATTAATTAAGAATAAAATAAGTGTCAAAAATTAAGTGTAAAATAAACTTGATATCTTTGGTTAATGTTGTAGTAGTTGAAACGAGGTTTCCGAATATATATAGAACGCCCAAATCTGACTTCGTATGAGGAAGTTATGATTTTTTGAAGTTTCGACTTAGCGGTATGCAGCCTGAAATACTCGATTTGAGATCGAGCGGTTTTTAGCCGAAAGAATCTAAACGAGAATAGAAGATCTCATTGTTGGTATCGAAGCAATGAAAAGTTAGGCGAGAACAGACGTCAAACGAAGAAGTTATGAATTTATAACGAAGTTTTTCTGTCCCGGCCTATTAAAAATAAATAATAAAAATAAATTCAAAATTAGCCGACGAAGTCTAAACGAAAGATGTAGAGCGTAGTCTCACCTACGCGTGGATATAAAGAACGTCGGAAACGGAGTTCGTATTAAGAAGATATGAATTTTCGAAGTATATTAAATAATTAATAATTAAATTTAATTATTAAATCCGGCATTATCCGAAGGGGAGTCACCGGGCTTATCCGAAGTACGCCCAGCGTACTGCTGTACGCCCCGCGTACAGCAAAGCATGACGACCTTGGCACTCGAGTTCTTCGGATGACGAACGCCATGACGATTTCGGACGAGTACGCCCCGCGTACTCCGAGGCTCCAGCCTCCTATAAATAGGATGCGAGGGTTCCGGGCTTATTTGCTCATTTCTCCTCGTTTTTGTGCCGAAGCTCTGCGCGTAAACCCCCGAAGCCATCCCGACACCCCGGATCTCATATCCAAGTTAAGAAGGAAGTTTTACGAACCCGAGATCCCAAAAAGTGCGATTCCCGAGCTGAAGCTCTGCCCGCGAGAAGTTCGATTTTTGTAGAGATCTTCCAGATCTGCTGAGGATTACTACTTCTGCAAGTCGTAGTGCTGTCCTATCATCTTCTGATCAAGTGAGTGTATACTACCTTTCATAAACACGATAATAATACAAGTATGGTTTGAGTGTATTAAGTATATTGTTGTTTATGTGTATAATTTTGTTGTCATAAGTGTGAAAGTATATTCATTCTCTTCTATCTCATAGATCTGATTTACATTCTATGAAATACATGTTATGTGGGTGTGCCTCATCTGTTATGTGGAATATGTATTGAATGAAAATGATATACAGGTTTTAAACTATGTATGAAAATCTATATTTTTATCTACTAATATGTTTGGTAGAACATGGGTAGATAGTTGGTGTGTAATAAACAGATGAGAGGCCTCGATGTTGTTATTGTTGTTGTTGATCTAGTTATTCAGCGAAGTATGGATAACGACCACAGACTCTTTCTAGACAGTCCTGTGGAACGCTAGCAGGTTCATAACCTGTAGGTGTTGTGAACAATGTGTTCACCGGTGTACTCTATCCCCCTCATGGTTGCCTTTAGGATATCTATTGTTGAGGAAACCCCTTAGCAGTAATGTCCGTCCCGATGAAAATCCTAGATTAGGTCCCTTGAGATAGATGTTATTTTAGGGACGTAAAGTGAGGATAACGGGATTGGGTAATCGGGATAGTGATTGGTTGGTGAAATTAAATATAATTTATTTATTGTGGGTTGAAAACCCTATATGCTCACCAGGCTCCCAAGCCTGACCCACTCAGTTTTATTTGTATTACAGGAAGTGGCGCAAGGGCGTAAGATGGATGAATCATCGAGTTGTTTTGTTTACAAGTCTGTATATGTATATATTTGTTGAATGACTTGTAATGTTATCGTTTATGCTTTATGGTCTGTATCGGAACATGACATCCCGAGTTTTGATTATATAATGAAAATGCATCTCTTGATGAAATGCTTTGATAAATATTATTTTATCATGTTTTGTTTTGGGAACAAATTCCGCAAATCTTTTAAATCAAAAGGATTTACTCTGAAATTATTTAAAAAGCATAAATGAAATCGGTCTTTTCTGGCCGAGATTTTGGGGATGTCACAGCCTGACTGCTGAACCGGACCTCCCCGGCTAAAATTTCCAAAATCACTAAGTCAGATACTGATAACTAATCTTAGGGTAAAATGACTATTTTACCCCCGGTCAAAGTCAACATCCTGGTCAAAGTCAACTTCCTGGTTGACCGGACTCGCCGAGTTGGCTCGCCAACTCGCCGAGTCCCTTCCATCTGTTCTAGTTCTACACCCGTTTCTACTTGTCGAGCTTAGCGAACACTCGACGCGTTCTTCCTCGATGCATACATACTAAGTCCAAGTTCATCTAACTCGCCGAGTTGAAGAACAACTCGTCGAGTCTAAGGCAATCTTCATCGGACTCGCCGAGTTGCTCATCCAACTCGCCGAGTCCACGGCTAACTTCATAGGACTCGCCGAGTCCATCGTTCTACTCGCCGAGTTCATTCAGTCCTTTTTCTATACAGACCTGATTTGAGCCATGCAGCGGCTCCAAACCACAGATCTAGGCTTCTAGGGCATGCTTATCACGTAAAGTTGCAAACTTTACGTGCATGCATAGCTTTAGGGGCTTCAAATGTCCAAACTAAGCTCTTAATGGGGTTCTAAGCTCAAGAGGGACCTTTAATCACCAATATGACTGAAACGTAACACTTCAAGAAGGTAATGAGAGTCCAGATCTGAAGTATAACCCGACCATAAGGTTTCTCTTCAAGGATTTGGGGTTTTAGGGCTTAAAAGCAACAATTTAGGGACAAACAAGATCTAATAGATCAATAACCAAGATGGAAACTTTATTACCAGAATGGATGACCACAAATGAATATGTTCTGGATCTAAGTCCCCCTCCTTGACCTCTTCAACTTCTCCCTTCTTCCACTTGCTCCAAGGTGCACCAAAAGTCCCTTCACAAGGCAACAATCACTCAAACTTATCAATGGAGGCTAGGGTTTTCGATAAGGAATGCTCTGAGGGTGATGGGGGCTGAGATGGGGCTGTAAGGACATTTAAATAGGGTGCAAAGCCTAAGGATTAGGGTCTCCTCCTGATTGGCCTACTCGCAGAGTCCAGGCGTGGACTCGCCGAGTAGATCACTTAAAGCACGCATCCACTCGACATCTACTCGGCGAGTTAGGGCTACAACTCGCCGAGTAGATCTTCCCAAAAGAACATTTAATCAAAATAAATACGTACCAGGAACGGGGTGTTACATTCGAGCTCGAGTTTCAGGTCGGCGACTTCGTGCTCCTGAAGGTCTCTCCTTGGAAAGAAGTGATTCGATTTAGGAAGAATGGCAAGTTGGGGCCCCGATATATTGGTCCTTTCAGGGTGATCGTGAGGGTAGGTAGGGTAGCCTACCGTTTGGAGTTACCTGCAGAGTTGGGTCAGATTCATGTCATTTTCTACGTGTCGCAACTGCAAAAATGTATAGCCGACTAGTCGGCGGTGGTGCCATTAGAAGATATTCAAATGGATGCGAACCTGAATTATGTTGAGAGATCGGTGGCGATCAGGGATCGGAAGATCAAGGTTTTGAGGAACAAGGAGGTGCCTCGGGTGCAGGTCCAGTGGCAGCATCGGAAAGGTTCAGAGTTGACTTGGAAGCCAGAGCGTGAGATGCGGGAGCAGCATCCAGAGTTATTTGCAGAGTAAGACTTCGAGGGCGAATTCTAATTCTAGTGGGGGAGAATTGTAACATCCGGATTCCCAGGTATAATATTTTATTCATTTATTTTTGGAAGTTGAGAGGGGTCTCGGCGAGTTGGTGTTTAGACTCGCCGAGTATGGTCGCGGATTCTTATCCGAGTTCACAGCTGGACTCGGAGAGTTCATGAATGGACTCGGCGAGTCCATGCTGTTTAATGAAACCCTAATTTCCTGGGTTTGGGACCTATTTAAAGGCCCTTAGGGCCATCATTTGCGGCTACCAAACCTCAGAGAGAAACCCTAAGAGATCTAAAGCGTTTGTGAGGAAGGAGAGGCCATTTGTGATCATTTTGTTGGTGTAATTGCAAGAAGGAGGAAACCAAGGCAAGAGGAGGCTGAAGGAGGTGTGATTCTGGTGATTTCAGAGCTCATAGACTTCATCTTGAGGTATTTTTTCGGACCTTCTTCAGATTTGGTGTTGATTCCTAGAGTTAGGGTTTTCTAACCCCTTTAGAGGGTGGATTTGTGGAGCATTTGGTCCCTTCTCGAGTTCATGCTTTGGATCTGGACTCAAAGAGGTCCGGAGACCTTAACCCTTGGGGCTTTTGTGAGTTATTTTGGAAGTCATGAACTTAGGATGCTATTTTGGGACTAAATCACGAAGTAAGACCATCTAGATGCTATTTGACTGTCAAGGTCTAAACTTTACGTGATTATCATGCTTGGGAAGGTCAGATCTATGGATTAATGGAACAGATCTGACCTCAGGAGGTCTATGGAGTTTGTGCAAGGCATGAACTCGCCAAGTCCATAGATCAGACTCAGCGAGTAGGGTTAGGGTTTCCCGTAAACCACTCAGTGGGTAGACTTGCCGAGTTGGGGAAATAACTCAGTGAGTCAAAAGGGGATTAGAGGACTGGAGTTCAAGGCGGAACTCGCCGAGTTGTTCTTGACACTCGGCGAGTTGAGTTGGGGTGGCCCCGCGATTCATGCCAAGGGTGACTCGTCGAGCAAGGGGAGGAACTCGACGTGCCAAGCGGGACTAAAGAATTAGTGGACACGTGTAGACTCGCCGAGTCGCCCAAGTGCACTCGACGAGTCGGGTCAAAGTTTGACCGTTGACTTTTAGGGTTTGGTCAACAATGAGACCTTTAAGCCAAGAGAGGGGTAAAATGGTCTTTTACCCTTCTGAGGGTGTTAAGAAAGGTTTGAGCATAGTTATATTTATGAGAGTATTTACTTTATGTGATTAGGCGGAGGCTAGATCATATTTCTACCGAGTCAGAGACTTATCGAGACACCTGAGGTGAGTCTTCTCACTATACGTACCTAGAGCGGTATTATATGTTGACCAGAGGGTCTTATGTGTTATGTATGAGGTTGTGTGCTATGTGTTATATGTATGTTGTATGATGATTACAGACCAGACCGAAGGGTCCAACGATACAGACCGGGCCGGAGGGCCTAACGAGCTATGACCGGACCAGAGGGTCCAACGAGCTACTGGACTGGAGGTTCCCGCTAAGACACATCGACCGGAGGGTCGTATTATAGCCTTGAGTGGCGTATGTGATGTATGCGGTATTTTGGAGAACTCAATAAGCATTTATGCTTATAGTTGTTGTGTTATGTGTTTTAGGTACTAGCGAGGACCGTGAAAAGGCGCCGACGTGACTCGTACACACTAGAGAGAGAATTTGATTTTTATGATCTTAGGGATATGTTATGTTTCAAAAACTACTGTTGGAAATATTTGAGAATATTTTTTATATGAACTTGATTGATGAAAAATGAAAATTTTGTTTTGAAAATTACGTTGTTATAGGGCTAAAGGGGGGGGTCATAATAAGGTACTCTAAGAGTTTAAGTCTTTGAATAGGGCTCAAAGCCCATCAATTAGGGTTTTCACCCTACACGGTTACGCCCTGCATAACTTAGGTTAAGCCCTACATAGGGCATAAAACCCCCGCGTTGGTTTAATGTACTACACCCCGCGTAGTTGAGCATTTACACTTCACGTAGACTCGTAATTCTCAAAAATATAAACTTTAAAGATCATAAGGAAATGTACCTATGGAACGGGTGTTACAATTTGAACCTTGTAGGTGTATGTAGTTTGTTGTATGTTTTGTGGAGTGTCGTAGGTTTTTTTGGATAAAATATAGGTTTTTGTACACCTTGACATGTGATCAGTAAGAATTGATCTTGTTGTAATGACAATTCATTTTGTGTTAAATGGAATGTGTATTATATTGGTAAACTTGTTGATATTTTCTACAAACTATATATAGTGGTTTGTAATGGGTAATGGCCATGGTTACAAATGATAATTACCAATAATTTCTGCTTAGAGACCATTTAACAAAAAGAGTACCAAAAGTGCAGTAGAAATTCAGTGTTGATAATTAAGTATGAAAGCATGGTGCACGGATTGACCAATTCAAGTTTTCAATGTAAATAACCAATAATAGAAAAATTGTAAATAGTAAGAATACAATGCAATGACAACATACATAATGTTAAACAAAACATACCATTAGATTAACTAAGCCGACAAAATGGATGGTTTATAATGTGTTTAACAGAGCATGCCATAAGTTAACTATCATAGCATACCATCATACTACAAATGTTTAAAATACTAACAAGAGATAACTAAAATCATTCTTTTTCAAAACAATAGACAAACATAAAATATAACTACCCTAACATACCAAACAACACCCTATAAACTTCAAATTGCACCTCTTACTGTTACGGTTCCTTCATGGTCCAAATCCTCTAGCATGCTTAATGTTCACTTGGTCCTCCTTATCCTAGAACTTCTTGAGTTGTGTCCTACGTAATGAAATTTTCTACATGTGAAAATGATGCACATCATTGAAAATGTAGTTGAATGACTTGTAGGATGACTAGCATGGGTAGTTTTTTCATCCTCGCCCCTTATCCTCTTCTTCTTAGGTATTTCCACCTGGACATATTGACATAATAAATCATTAAGCATCATATATCATGTAAATAGTAAGATAATATAGATAATAATATAATGATTACTAAATTCATACATGTTTATGATGCTTAAGAGTTGTAAGTGTTGTTTGGGAAATTAGACTTAGGGCCACTATTATTGATTAGGTCAATCTTAAATTGGTACATCTTCTTCCATATTCTCAACTTATAACATGGGTGAACCTAATATTCAGGACGTCCTGCTTCCTCTCTATGTTGAGCTATACCATATAATGTTGCAACAACATGAATGTAATGTATCCCTATGATATCCCACTTTCTTCAACTACAAGTCCTATCACCAATATACATAACACATTGTACTTCTTAGTGAAATGATGCTTATTAGCTCTATTATAAATACAATTGCAGTTATTACCTTCATCTTTAATAGTTTGTATCATTTATTGTGCAGTTGCTATGAGAGTGTCATTTGAGTTGTCTATAACTTTCTAATCTATTCACATATTTTTCATGATATATTCTTTAATGATCTTCAAAGTTAATATAATAAGTCTATCCATTCCATCATTAAATTTGGAATTTAAAACCTCACATAACTTGTTAAAGAGTATATTTGTATATGTCCTACCTGTCATTTTAAATTGAATTGGATGCATGATCTCACATAAAGTCAATAGTTTAGTCATATCATTCATTTGATATAAAATGACAATTTACAAGTAATAAAAACATTGACCACACCAGAAAAGTGGTTCATTGCCTAGGTTTTGTGTAACATCCCAAAAATTCATAGTAAATATTTTATTTTTAAAACAGTAAATTATACAAAAGGGTTGTTCCAAAACCGATTAAAGTGAGTATATTATTTAAATATCATAGTAAAGATCTTAATTTTCCAATGCGAAAAACTCTTGGGGATGTTGTGCAGTCACGCCGAGCCCTTTCCTTTCGTACTGGAAGTACTTGAAACCATAAACATAAAACCGTAAGCACAAAGTTTAGTGAGTTCCCCAAAATACCACATATCATACGTACAGTATAGATTGTTATGAGCCAACCATAGTCTTGCCATTATGTCATGAGTCGTATCATGGTCTTTCCTTGCCAAGTCGGGAGCCAAAACCATGGGTCTTACAGACAAGTGCCAAGAGCCATCTCCTGGTCTTCCATGCAAGTATCAGAGACAACGAGCGTACTACATATAACTGCCAGGGTACGATCCTTGGTCTTACATACAATTTTCCAGGAGCCATCTCCATGTCTTTCATACAAATTCCAAGGGCCACCCCCTGGTCTTTCTATATACATAAGCCATTAGGTCGCCATTGGTGCCTTCGACCCCCGAGTACGGTGAGGAGACTCACCTGAATCACAAAGCCAGCTAACACTCAACTCACAACTACCGACCACAGCTAACTAATCTACTACCAAATGATGGGTGCTCAACACCTCTTATCAATCCACACAAGGTAAACCCTAAGTCTACCTTCTAAAAATAGAATTTGACCAAAATTTAGCCCAAGCCAAAAGTCAACAGTCAAATTCAAAGTCAAGAGTTCATAATGTCAACTATCCATCCTCACTCGTTTGATTCCAACTCATCACAACTCATCCTAGCCAACCCAATCAAGGAATGACACCTGAGCCGACCTCACAATGTGGGCAGGCTTTCCTCGCGTCGTAAGACCTAAGAAGCTCATTAGAAACGGGATCATCCACTCCTCACGTCGTGAGAACAATCTGAAGCCAAAAATCCAACTTTTAAGTCCTTAATCAATTAAGCCTTGAACTCTAACTTTCCATTAGGTTTTATAACTCCTTAATACACTTGAAAGTTGATGCTTTTAATACATATACATACAATACATGTCTAGATCTCATTTGGGTCAAAAGTTGAAGAAAAGGACATCCAACTTTCATGCAAGGTTCCAAAACCCAACCATTTACTAGATCTGAACTCCATAACACTCTTAAGTGCCTTTATAACCCATAAAGTTGCCAACTTTATGGTTTCCTTTCATTCAAACTTGCTCAACCAAGAAGGAAAGTGGGACAATACTTAGATCTATCCTCAAATAACAATAAAGGAGGAAGCTTTGACACTTACAAGGGTTCAGAAAGAATGTAAGGTGATGGTGATGATGATCCCTTGCAAGCCTCTTCAAAATATCACCTTCTTCTTCTTCTTCTTCTTCTTCTTCTCTCTCTCTCTCTCTCTCTCTCTCTCTCTCTCTCTCTCTCTTCAAACCAAGAATTGCTCGAAAATGGCCAAGAATCATGCAAGGAATGAAATCTAGGGTTTTTGAGGTGAAAGAGGGTTTTGGAGGTTGATGATGAACCCTACAATGGATTTAAAGGTTCTTAAATACAAAGGAAACCCTAACAAATCATGGGTTTGGGTTGCATCAGCTCTCACGTTGTAAGGCCAAACCCAAACAAAATTTTCATCTTAGCCCATCTCACGTCGTGAGCCTCTATGTCTCACGTTGTGAGGCTCCTTTTCTTCCAAAATCCAACCTTTTGACTCCTTGAAACCCTAATTTGATTCATCCAGGAAAACGGGCATTACATTTTTGGTGGTATCTTGTTCAATCATTCATAAGATCCATTGTTGAATCTCCTTAAGTCCATCATAGTCTTTGCAAAGAATGGAATTGTAGTAGTTGTGGAAAACCTCCACAAGTAGTATTTCAATTGTCTTCCCTTCCCAATGGATCTTCGTGTTCTCATGAATATGCCATAGGAAAAATCTATGCTCAATACTAAGGAACATCTTTGCTAATGCTTGAATTAGACCCTACATAAAGAACATGTAGAAAATGAAGTATATAATTAAAACGTTGTTATATTAAAAAACAAATTATAAAATTACATTTTTTCAGTTTGTGATTAATCTGAAATTAGACATTTTTGTCAAGTTTATGTCATCACCCAAACAGTCTAGGATCCATGCCTATAAATAGGATGTTTCTGCTTTGATAACTTCATAAGCCAAATGATAGATTCCATTATTTGCATCTAAGCCTACATCTGTTAGGATCTGCTTTATAAAAGGTCCTTTCATGAATATTCTGTTTAATCATAATAATTTTTTTCCTGCATCAAAACCCTTTGTCTTTACGAACTTATGATGGCGCACCACATCTAGTAACAAATCCTTCGCATATTTCCCCAACTCTCATTTTGTTGTTTTTCAAAAAAACATAGATACCTCCTAATTTCAATTACAAGTTTCTCAAATAATTTTTTCACATGTTTACTATTCAAGAAAGTGTCACCAACAACAAATTCAACTTCATGTACTTCTCCTACACTAAATGTTTTTGTTCGCCTCAAATTCTTAAACATATATTATGTTTGTTGTCCTCTTCAACATAAAATTGGAGTGTTTCAATGTGAGTTACACACACACACACACACATATATATATATATATATATATTATTCTTCTAGCCAAGAATGTTTTAAGACTGGCTTAACAATCTAAGTTTCTAACACACTCCATACTATGATCTAACACACTATGGAGCTTAGCCATATCAACCTTCACATCACCTACCATGCCGAGTTCATCCATGTCAAAGTCACTATCACTACTACATCATCACCTTTGTTTTATGAGCTTGTTTCAACCAATGTGTCTATGTTTAACTCATTTAACTTTTTAGCTTATCTTTCTTCCATGTGATTTTCATATTCTGCTTGCATGTTTATGGCCTAGTCTCCCTTAATGTTTTCTTTATATGGTACGACGTGTGTTCCAGGATCAAAGAAAGGTTCAAAGTAATCAAATTCCTCTTGATATGTGACATTCCCAAATTCCTCTTGACATGTGATTTTCATATTCCTCTTGATATATATATATATATATATATATATATATATATATATATATATATATATACATAGCATTTAATAGATACTTCATATCTATGTGTAAGCTGGAAATAACTATGTACTCACAGTTAAAGTGCATGCCTCAAGCATTTCACCTAGCACCTTGACTTTTCCCTTGACATGACCTAGGTATGATTGTTACTAAGTCTTACTCTGATAGTCCATATGACTACTGATAGTCTAGGTTCCTTAAAAATCTCAATGTCTACATCAAGATATATCAAGTAAGGAATAACCAGGTAGGATCATATCAGAGGCATGGTTTGTTTGGTATATATAATATATTGTTTGGAAATCCCACTTTAAACACCTCACTAAATCCTGCCTAAACATTATTCCCATAAGTAGATCAATCGTTATAATAACTTGGAGTCATTGATAAATCTTATTTATAGGTTCATAATAATGACTATGAATATAAATATAAGTTACACTTTAAATAAAGTATGTGTAGTAACTTACAGAGATTTTAGCGAAAACTAGGAAATTACATGGGAAGAATCTTGACCTGAAAGCTTATATTCTTCAACTATTTAACACCGCAGAGTTTCGCTAAAGTGGTCGGAAACTAGGAAGTAAAAGTGCTTAAGGGTGGAAAGTGTTCTAGAGAGATTCTGGAGGAAAGATGTGAGAAAATGAGCTAAAATCGGAAGTATATATAAGCCAGAATGGGAGGCGCGTCGTGCCCTACGTCGGCGCGCGTCGTGCTTTTGGTCGGAACATGGTGACGTGGTTTCTTCTCAGTTTGACATGTGGTGGCTAACGGGTGAGGTTGCGTTGCAATGTTGGTGCGTGCCGCACCCCTTCTCTACGCCCTCAAAAAGTTAATTTTCTTCAAAAAAAAATCATATCTTATTTATACGAACTTCGTTTTCGACGTTCTTTATATCTACTCCTCCGTTATTAACAAGATCTACAACTTTCATTTACACTTCGTCGGCTAATTCTCACTTTATTTTTAAAGCTATATTTTTAACATGCTTAGATTGCTAAATTTTGTGTAAAAATCATAACTTTATTATATGATATTCGTTATCGCCTGTCTTTATATCGACGTATAGGTATTGACGAGATCTTCAACTCTCGTTTAGATACTTTTTCCAAACAATCGACCGATTTCAATTTCGGTTTCCGAGCCGTATACTATTATGTTGAAACTTCGAAAAATCATAACTTCGTCTCACGAAGTTAGATTACTTAGGCTAATGAGTAACCCATCTAAAATTCACTCTTTACGACGCCCATATCCGTGTCAGTTAATCGTGAAGCTTCGAAGAAGCATAACTTATTCATACGAAGTCAGATTTCAAAGTTTTTTATATGTACAAAATCATTGTCACATATCTATAACTTGGTTAATATTATTTATCCTAAATAATCTTCTATCAAAAAGTCATTTTATTGCCTATTCGTCTAGCCCGAATCTACCAGTGTTATATGATCAAACAATGGGACATTTTTGTCAAGGTGATCAAGTTCCTCTTGATTAAACAATGAGACATTTTTTGACTGCATTGATACATCTCCGACCTTCACCCATTATCCAATCTCTACCATCACCCCTTGTTTCATCTCCATCACCAACCATTGTGTCATCATGATCGTTAACTTGAAAACCTTCACCATCGGCAATTGTTTCATCACAATCACTTATACTAAACTTATCATCAAATACATGGGAATCAAACTTATCTTATATGTTCCTTTTAGACATTCTATATCATGTAAGGTGTTACTAGGATTATTAACATTAATTAATTTGGATAAGTCAACATGTTTATTAAAGTCAAACTCAAGTTTATTGATACAAGTCTTCATTTCTTTCCTCTTTTATGGCTTCTATTATGATAAGGGAATGGGTCATTGTCTAACTTCTCAATACTCACTTTAGTAAGGGATATAGAGTATGTATACAAATGTGGTTTCACATACTCAATATATATTATGACCTCTTCATACTTGGAAACACACCTAGACAAAATTTATCATATCTTAGTCATTGGCAAGTGGTAAGAAACCAAAGCCTAACTATACATCATACATGAAAAAGTTTTAGTACATAATTCCAAGTTTAATATATCCTATTTCTTTTAAGATGACATTAAGTTAATGTATAAAGAACTCGTTAATGTCACTATAGTCTATGTATGTTACATTACCATTTATGTAACTCTTCCACGAGATTTAGAGAAATATCCACCATGGGTTTCATTTTGAAAAATATTTGGCATACCCGATGTAAATAAATGAAAAAAGGTTAACGTCGTGTGGAACTTACTATAAATGGATTGGGCATCCACCCCACTTGTAACGATCGAGTTTCAAGTACTCTTTAATATTGAAAATAATTTTAGAATTTGTTTTGCATTTTGGTCCCTGAGTACGTTGGGCGTACTCCCTTAAGTGGGTCGTGGATGTTGAAGGCATATGTTGGGCGTACCCATGAGTACGTCGGGCGTACGTAAGAAGACGACAAACCCTAATTTTTAGGGTTTGACCCCTGTTTAAATGCCATTTAGGACCTTGAGGCTGTCCCCTCATCAACATCTTTCCCTCTAAAGACCCCCCACGAAACCCTATCATTTACTTGTGTGTTCTTGAGCCTTGGAAGTAAAATTTTGGTGGTTTTTATGCATTGTGCAGAAGTAGGAGCTTGGTGATCAAGCATTGATTGCAGTGGATGTAACACTCTAAATTTTCAAACAAATTTTCCATCTTTAAAACCACATAAAACATAAATTCACATTTCTCAAAAACCCAAATGTATAAGTTGTTCAAAACACAAGACCACAAAATGTTTGATAATATCCCAGAATCCTCAAAAACAAAATCTCTAGCTGGTGTGTACAACCATGCTGACACCTTCCCACGATCCTGAGATGTACCTGAAACACATTTTACACAAACACTATAAGCACGAAGCTTAGTGAGTTCCCTAAAATAGCACGCACAAATAATTAGCCTCTCATGGATATATCTCAATAAGGTACCTCCGGTCATGTGTCTCAGTGAAGACCCTCCAGTCTCACAGCTCGGGTTGGACCCTTTGGTCCTGCATCTTAGTGAAGACCCTCCGGTCCCACAAGACAGAGTAACTCAATAAGGCATAGAATGATATACAACATGAATCACAAAGACTAAATGCATAATATATCACATAACTCAACTTACACACATAAGATCCTCCGGTCACACAATAATTACCACGCAGTTAAGTATAGTGAGAAGACTCACCTCACCTAGTAAAGCAATATATCCCACACTCGAAAGGCTGGTCTAGACTCCGCCCCTCCATAGCCTCCAAAATCCACAGCTTGACCAAAACCCTAAAGTCAACGGAAGTCAATAGTCAAATCTGACCCAACTTGTTGAGTGCAACTCATCAACTCATCGAGTTCCTCAGTACTCAGTAAATCACAAAACCCGAGTCAACTCGTCGAGTTGCTATCTGTGACATCCCCATTTTCACGGCCAAAAAAGACCGATTTTGTTTATGCTTTATAAAAATCAGAGTACTTCTTTTCATAAAAATGTTGCGGAATTTGTTCACAGAAAAACATGATAAATATGTTATCAAAACATTTTCGAAGAAACGTATTTTATTTATTTTAAAACGTTTGGTATGTCATCGTCAATACAGAAACATAAGCATAAACAGAACTTACTAATGATCTACATCTCTTTAATCTCTCAGTGTAATGTGACTTCATGACAACACCTGTGACATAAATAAACTGAGTGGGTCGGGTTGGGAAACCTGGTGAGTACATAGGGTTTTCAACCCACAATAATGTATTTATTATGCTCAAACAATCAAACAATCAACCCAATTACCCATCCCCATTATCTTCTTTACTCTTAAGGATTTACCCTAAGAATCAACCATTCCTCGTTCATACATTCCTAATGAATCGACACGAAGTCCATCGTCGCCGGGGTTTAGGCACTAAGTCTGCATAGTCGCCAGAATTTATACAACAGGGACTAAGTCTGCATAGTCGCCAGGGTTTTGGCACCAAGTCTGCATGATCACCAGGGTTTAGGCATCAAGTTTGCATGATCACCAGGGTTTAGAGTACACCGAGTGAACACATCGTTCACAACACTTACAGGTTGCGAGTCTGCTAGTGTTCCACTGGACTATCTAGAATAGTCTGTGGTTGTCATCCATACTCTGCTGAATGACGGGGCCATCGTTTGGGAAAAGGCTTCTCACATCGTTCACCTGTCACTCTAACCTCGTGGTCTATAACACCTCTCAACTCATCGTCCAACTTATATTCCATCTATTACATCTACCCATGTTTTACCCCAACATTTTTGTAGATATAAAATATATATACAATTTAAATCTTTTAAAACGTGTATAAAATCGTTCAACTAGCATAGACAGCAAGTACTCAGATAATACGCACACATAACACATAATTTATATAGAATACTTCATATCTATGTGTAAGATGAAAGGGACCATGCACTCACTTGAAAAGGTGGTGATTCCGAACTCAGACAGCGCTTCGCTTCTTAAAAAAAATAATTTCCTTCGACGAAACCTAGTATTATTACAAGTCGAGTTTAGTCTATTATTCGCCGAGACTAATTAATAGTCTAGCTATTATTATTATTATATAAGCATTAAATAACATTCAATATAACTCATAATAATAGCCCAAATAATTATTTTAAGGTCCTAACAATGTTACTATAATTAAATAAAAGCTATATTAAATATAGTATAGGCGTAGCTTACTTACAGCGGGTTTTTATTAAAAATCGGACTTCGCTGGAGTAGTGTTTCCAAGCCGAAAGCTTTTCTTCTCGGAGCCGTCGGGCGCTCTGGGGCTTTCTTCTCGTGCTAGGGAGGTTCCCTAGACTTGGGAGGGGTTTAGGGAGGCTAGAGAGAAGTTAGAGAGAGAAAGAAATGCTTATGGTGTGAAGAAATAAATGAAGGGTTCACCCTTTATTTATAGGGATTTTATAGTAAAGTAGCCGCTAAGTTTCGTCTGTATCTTCCGCGTACGAGCTCCGTTTTCTACGTTCTTTATATCCACACGTTGGTATTTACGAGGACTACAACTTTCATTTAGACCTCGTCGTCTAATTCTCCTTCTATCTCATATTTACAAAAACTGTTTCGTATTTATCGCGCTCGAAGAGTAGCGACTAAGCTTCGTCCATATCTTTCGCATACGAGCTCCGTTTCCGACTTTATTTATATCCACGCGTTGGTATTTACGATTACTACAACTTTCATTTAAACCCCATTGGCTAATTCTCATTCTATCTCGGATTTATAAAACCGTATCGAATTTATCGCGCTCGAAGAGTAGCGACTAAGCTTCGTCCATATCTTTCGCATACGAGCTCCGTTTCCGACGTTATTTATATCCATGCGTTGGTATTTACGATTACTACAACTTTCATTTAGACCTTGTTGGCTAATTCTCAATCTATCTCGGATTTACAAAACTGTATCGAATTTGTCGCGCTTGAAAAGTAGAGACTAAGCTTCGTCCATAACTTTCGCATACGAGCTCCGTTTTTTACTGTCTTTTTATCGTTTAACTCCTATTAACGATATCTTCATTTCTCGTTTAGATTATTTTGGCTGAAAATCGACCGATCTAAAATTCGAATTTTCGGGCTGTGCACTGCTATGCTAAATCTTAGAAAAATCACAACTTCCTCATACGAAGTCAGATTTGGGCGTTCTTTTTATGGACACTCTTGGTTTAATATTTTATATGACTTTTGTTTAGATCGTTAAGGCTAAAAGTCGCTCTATCGTAAATTCACTATTTACACTTCCCGGTGCCGTGTCGGTTCCGTCGCGGAACTTCGACGGGTCATAACTTCTTCGTTATAACTTGGATTTCGGCGTTCTTTATATGTAAGGAAACTTTGTAACATATACTACAACTTGGTTAAGCTTATTCATTCTAAATAATATTTTGTCGAAAAGTCATTTTCGACCCCTATTATCTCTAAATTGACTAGCCCGGATCTACGGGCGTTACACTATCCAACTCGTCGAGTCCATGCAAAGTCCAGAATATCGGGGAAAATCCTAACCACTCGTCGAGTTGTCCCACCAAATCATCCAGTTCACCTTGAATCCAAAACAGGAAAACCCGACTCAACTCGTCAAGTTGTCTCATCAACTCGCCGAGTTGTAACACGTCCAGTCTATCGGGGAAATACCCTAACCAACTCGTCGAGTTGGCTCATCAACTCGTCGAGTACCATTAGTCCAAAATGTTTTTAAGCAGAACCAAGGCCCTATACTCTAGATCTAGCCTTCTAAGGCTGAAGTATCACGTAAAGCTGCAAGCTTTATGTCCATGCATGGCATCTAGGGCTCAAAATGCCAAAACAAGCTCTATAGAGGGTTTAACGCATGAAAGCTGGCAAATAGCTTGATAAAGCTTGAATCTTTAGGCTCAAGGGACCTCATACTCTCCAGATCCAAAGTCTCAACTCCATGGCAAGCTCCAACAACTTAAGGACCCAAAGAAAAGATGGAAATGGCCATAAACTCCCTAGTGAACAGATCTAACCAAACAGTGATCACGGCGATAGCTTTTACCTCGAATTAGCAGCTAGCACTGAAAGAACACTGGATCCAAGGGCTTCTTCTCGTTCCTAGCCTTTTTCACCTCAATCTCCTTCCAAAAAGGCACTAGAACATACAATCTTAGCCTCTCTCTCTCTCTCGCTCTCACACACACACACACACATATAAATATAACTAAATTAGGGTTTCTCTCAGTGTGTTAAGGTGATAAGTGAGGAGGAAATGAAGGCTTAAGGTCCTTTAAATAGGTTAAAAACCTTGAAAATTAGGGTTTTCACACTCAACTCCTACTCATCGATTTGGGGTCCTCCAACTCATCGAGTAGACTCTAAGAATCACGCGTCCATCTCAACTCCTACACGACGAGTTGGGACCAACCAACTCGTCGAGTAGGTCTTATAATGTGAATAAAATTCTCAAGTTCCGCATCTAGGAAATCAGGGTGTTACAATTCTCCTCACTTAAATTAGATTTCACCCTCGAAATCGCTCTTTATCGACACATAGGTTGGAACAACAATCCGAGAAGCACAACCGGAAAATCTTGTATCATACAACATTTCCCCTCTCCCATGACATCAGAAACCAACCAGGAACCCTCAACCCGAAAAAGGACAGACCCCTTTTGTCGTGGCGATATCAGCTCTGACCCTCCTGAACTCGGAAACTGTAGTGGTTTGTCTCCCCGACAGACCGCCATGCGGAATATCACCATGTCAATCGCTCATCGAATCACGGATCGATAAAACACTTCCAACTCTGATTATCTCATTGTGGCTGATGGGATAAGTCCTTGACCATAATTGGTTACTGATCACTCATGTCGTACATACCAGTCGATCTGGACTCTAACTCAAAAGGAATGGAGGGGTCGCATCTCACCAAGTATCAACCACCGGTACTTCTATCAGAACCAATCTGATGGATGGATCTCAATACTCTTCCCTTAGACACCAGATGAATGACCATGCCCGGTTAGGAATATCCTCTGATATTCAAAACCATAAACCCCCAACTTTGTTCCTTCCAACACTAAGTACCAGGTCAGCTCCTGACCTAAGAGTTGAACCTCCAAGGTTACCCTAACACATCCGAAAATATGACTTCCCAGTCGTTCTATCCAACCACCCTGTCTCAACCAATCTCACTAGGCTCACAATCACCAAGTTCGCTTCACCCCATGTGGTTACTACCACCGATTTGAAGTCGCACCTCACCTCCGACCTCTATCGTCTACTACTTTCTACTTCATGTGTGTCGTGGTTCTCCTCATACCAACAAACCGATCTACCTGATCTAAAACATCAGATGGGAAACATCCCCACTTACAATGAAATACATCTGAAAACTCCGGAATCCCAACCTACCTATCCTCCACACATATAGAGTCTAAACTCAACACAAGAGTCTGGTCCTACACAGAATTGGAACCACTCGTATCCAATCTGATACTCAACTCATGACCCATGTTCTAAGAATCTATGCATGCATTACACCTCAATCCTTCCGATTTGCGACAACCCCTTCCTAACTCAAGACATAACGGTTCCCGACCATCGCTGAGACCCCTGTCTCGCCCCTGGTCCGGCCACTAGGTTCCCACAGACTCAATTGGCAAGGCTACCCAGGCCTAAGAACCCTTCTGCATCACACTCTGACTAGTGAATGCTACGGCTCCCCGCAGTCTTACAACGCTCTTTTACTGAATGATGAGTGCTACGTCTCCCCGCAGTCTTATGAAACTCTCTCACTGACTACTGAGTGCTACGGCTCCCCTTAGCTCACGATACTCTCTCTCACCGAATCGTGAATGCTACGGCTACCCGCAGTATTACGATACTCTCTCTTACTGACTTCTGAATGCTATGGCTCTCTGTCGTCTTATGATACTCTCTCTCACTGACTCGTTAATGCTACGGCTCTCTGTAGTCTTATGATACTCTCTCTCACTGACTCGTGAATGCTACGGCTCGCTGCAGTATTACGATACTCTCTCTTACCGACTCGTAAATGCTACGGCTCCCCACAGTATTACAATATTATCTTTTACTGACTCATGAATGTTACGACTCCCCGTAGTCTTACGATACTTTCTCTCCCACTGACTCATGAATTTTACGGCTTCTCGTAGTCTAACGATACTCTCTCTCTCTCACTGTCTTGTGTATGCTACGACTCCCCACGGTCATACGATACTCTCTCTCACTGTTTTTTGTATGCTACGACTCCCCGTAGTCATACGATACTCTCTTTCACTGTCTCGTGAATGCTACAGATCTCCGTAGTCTTACAACACTCTCTCACTCGCCATGGGCCCCCCCTACTGTAAGTCCCTAAAATGCATGTGTATCAATCAGATTCGTTTGATGGTGCGGAATCTCAATCAAACGGATGATGTCAGATCAAATAGAAGAGAAGGAGAAGAAGAATAATATGAATCTTGTATGTATTGATATGAATGAAGATCCGGATACAAGATATTCACACACACTAACACACACTCTTCTCTCTAGACCGTGCACTCTCTTCCGTTCATCAAACTCTACTCCTCACCCTAACACCCATATATATACAAGGGGAACATGGGCCGTAAATGGGTTTACGACCGTAAACACAGCCGTAAATACGTATACGACCGTAAACACCAAGTTGTTTACGGTCCAAGACACAAAAATACATTTTTCTAGAAAAGTAAAGTATAAACCATATTTTTGACCCAACAATCTCCCCCTTGGTTTATAAATTTCTTTTCTAAATGACCCAACAAGCTCCCCCTAAAAAGTAGCTGGTTTTTCTTGTTAATCTTCATTGGGAGATTGGCTTCAGCATTTATCTTCAAATTCTTCACAACTTCAAGATGTAGTTGATGAATCTTCAATGAATGACTTCATCTTGAGCACTTGAGCTTTTCTACAAGATTTGACTCTGAACGCACATTGAGTGAGGAGACTTCTTGTACCGATTCTTGAAAGATGGCGCTTTCAGCTTGAGAATCTTCAGATAGAACATATCTTCTGGATCACTTCAGCAGGTACAACGATAGCAGCAGACTGATTGAGGAGGCTTCAATGCAATCCGTCACATAATCTTCAATTTTTGCTTCACCTTGCTTCTGGGGTTGAAGGATTGAATTTTGAAAGAATAATCTTCATTTCTTGCTCCTTCGAATGAGAATTCTTCGATGCTCACAGACGAGGCTTTGGCTCAGAAATCTTCAACACAAACTCCATGAGTTTCATCTTCACCTGAAATCACTTTTCAAGACAAAATAAAACTAAAAGAAAACTTAGAACAAAAAGTAAAACAGAAATAACACTATTTTTTTTATTTTTGTTTGTTTTTCTATTTTTAATTCTCCCCCTTTTATTTAAATTAGAAGAACACTATGAACAAACTTAACAAAAACAAAAATAATAGCTAACTTTAAGAGTGATTTGGGATCAAAGTTTTTAGACAGCCTTTATCCGTTTATCAGTACCTCTCCCTTCATGAATAGATTTGGTCAATCGCCGGTATTGTGGTCCACTTAAACACGAGAGATTGTGAAAAAATTAGGGCATACTATAAGTGACAAGACAATGTGATCCTAAATTCCTAGATAATATTCCTTAAGGACCATTCAGCTGACGACGACCAAAGATATTGTTGTCCACCTAAATTGAGCAACGAGATCTACAGACAAACTGTATGTGTTCAATTTTAATTGTACTAGAACGTGTTTCCCGCTTCCTGATATGCTCCAGCCATCAAGGACTTCCAGAATACTCCTTACACCGGGTGAGCAGACAATTATTAAGAGAGAAGATAGATTTAGAATGCATATGTTGTACATCTAGGTCGGATCTCTTCCAATCACGCAAAGGATGAAACATATGACTAACTGAAGTTTTTAGAGGGATTGAGAAGAGAATGGTGCATATACTGTGTACCAGGTCGGATTATGAGTCATGCAAAGGAGACAATATATGGCTAACAAATAGAAAGAATTACATATATAGAAGATGAAGAGAGATAGAATTGCATATGTTACAGTCCAAGTCGGATCTCTCGATCACGCAGATGAGGCAACATATGACTAACAGACAGAAAGAAAGAAAATAACCTTCTACAGACCTAATTTATCGGAATTCCCCAGTCACCCCATCCAACCGGAATTAATGATAGAATCCGCACATCGAGGAAACGTGAATCCACAGTTCTAGATACGGGTTCTTTAGTGTAACCAGTAGATTCCCGTGTATTTCTCCCTGTTCAACCTATCCAAGCGTCGTATTTTCAGGCTAAATGGATCTATCTAGGTCAAGATTTTTCAAGTCTCTAGATTCCTTAAGTTCATCTATGCCTAGTCAAGTCCATTTTAATCTTTCGTGCCTACCAGCGCATCGAACATAGAGCCTAGACAATTCAGATTCAGTCCCTTACACAGATTCAGATTGACTGTTATCACATGATTATATCACTTCCCAAAACATCTCCTGCAAGCACATTCCATTAACACCATATTTTTTTTTTGATTTTTTGATTTTCTAATGTTTTTGGATTTTTTTTATTAAAATTTTGTAATTTTTGTTTTGTTTTTATTTCTCCCCCTAAATTTGTGCATATGACAGAAACGAAAGTAAATGCGCAAATTTAAACTATCCTAAAACAAAAATTAGTCTTTAAAGCGAACCAGCTTAAGAAAAACTCAGGAGTATAGAGAAGAAAACGCAAACTGTAAGTCACCGATTGAATTAGCATCCAGAAGGTTTGAGAACAGCACGCATAATCTCAGAACAGATCTGAAAATTCTTCATGTCATTAATCACTAACCCCATTTGTGATCTCTTCCTTTCTTCCTTTCCCGCAAAAGGACACATCCTCTCGAACAAAGTTCTGAATGTTGTACAATTGAGAGATGCCTCCTATCATGTGCATGGAATAGCCACTACCAACAAACCGAAGCCTGATGATATGCCTCCATAGCTGCTCCGACACAGAGCGGGATCAGTTGGTCTTTGGAACCCAGTCCATTTTGAAACTGGGTTGACCTTTGTCATCAACGCAAGGTACTTTCTCTCATGACATGTCATGTTTATCACAAACAGAAGAAATAGAAATATTAGAAGCATTAGGAGATTTGGGAGAGTGAGCCTTTGGAACCCATTTGTAGTTGGGTTTAACCCATTTCTTTTTCAATCCTATGGGTGGCTCAGTACTTGCTTTTGAACTTGATGTCGGCCGTTGACATGACTTTGATCTAACCGGTCTTTGTTTCACTGGAGCATCTTTTGGATTGGACTTCTTGGCCGGCATTTCCTTTTTGCCCTTGGGATTAAGATTCTTTGCCTTGTGGGTTTGATTCTTGGCCTTCTGCGCGTTCCAGTCACCATGGTCTGAACGTGACCTTGAGGGATTTCTGTTGGAGTATCTCCCTCTTGGCGCGTTCTGCCACCCTTGTGCGTAGTAAGGAACGTATGCGCGATTTGGACAGTTTTGGGCAATGTGTCCAGGTGTTCCACAGTGAAAACAAGTCTTTTTCTTCACTGTGAAGTTATTTCTTCCTGCCCCTGGTGGCATATCCTTGCCTTGTCTCTGGTTGTTCCCACATGCACACTTGCAACAAGTCGGCTGTTTTACTTGATTTGATGGCCTGTATTTCTCAACAGCAGGTTGATCAGAAGCAACTGAGTTCGAAGCAACAAATTCAGAGTTCAAGGAGACAATGGATTGTTCAATTGTTTTCTCCTTGTTCTCATCTTCTGCTACTTTACCTGCACATGAAGTAGAAGCATTAGTATCGTTCAGCTCAACACCCTTAGTTGCCTGTTCAACAACTGGTTTACCGTATACCATAAATGGTTCTCGGTCAATCTCCTCCTGAGTCAAAGGTATGGATATATAGTTATGATTGAAAGGGGGAGGAACACTATCATACCCTAAACCCTTGTTTTGATTATCTTTGAATTTTCATTGGTTTTCAAATAAGGACTCGACTGTCTTACTTGACGCAGTGTAATTTTTGAAACTAGTATCTGTTTTCCACACTTAATTTTCAAAGCGTCAAGTTCTTCAATTACAGCAGCAAGTTTTTCCTTAATGTAATCATAATTTTCACACTTATTGCTGTAATCTTCTTGAAGCTTTCGGAAATCCTTGATTTTGGCTTCTAATTGAGCTTTTAGAGGTTTCTGACCTTTCCTAAGGGTATATCCTTCGTATTTCAGGTCCTCATTTTCTCTCTTGATTAGATCTATTGATTTTCGTAAAAATTTAATAGTTTTAACACAAGATGCAGTACATGAAACTTCATTTACCGGAATTGATATGAAACTCATTTTCTTTTTTCTTTTTTCTTTTTTTTAATATATGTATAATAAATTTTTTTAATTTCCCTTTGACTTAAAAACCGAGAAAGTCAACCTTAAAAGTCAAATTTAAAAAGTCAAGCTCAAAAGTCAAATTTGAAAAGTCAAACCGAAAAGCTAAATTTGAGAATTTAAAAGTTAAATGAAAAAGTCAAAGTTTAAAGTCAAAGGTCAAACTTAAAAGTCAAAGTCAAAATTTTAAAGTAAAAAGTCAAAAATAAAAGTCAAAAGTTAAAAATAAAATCAAAAAATAAAAACTAAAATTTTTGGGTTCAAAATGAAATTTTAAAATAAAAAGAAATTGATTTTTGGGCTGTTTTTGTCAAATTGCAAAACTTGGATGCGAGAATGAGATGTTAAGTTTAAAAATTCGAAGGTAAGACACAAGGTGTTGGCTGGCTGAGTTGGTTAAGCGCATTGAGGTTATGAACTTGAGGTCTTGGGTTCGATTCCCGGCACCTCCAAAATTCCGTTTCAATTTTTTTATATGCGAACCGAGGCGAGGAATCAGCTGCGATGCGAGGAGGTGCGAGGATCAACTCCGAAGCGAAGACCGAGACTGCTGGACCGCAAACTCCGAGGACCGGCCGTAAAATCCGAGGCCGCAAGCTCGGGCCGTGAACTCCGAAACCCTAGCCGCCGGCCGCAAACTCCGCCACACCCTCACAGGTTTCGACAAAAACACCGATTTTTGCCCCTTTTTGCTCCAAAACTCGATCAAAAACCCGTTTTTATGAAAAACGCAAAGAACAAACCCCCCCTAATTTTCAAAGATCTACCCAAAAAAGCAAAAATCTTTCGAAAATAAGATCAAATAATGCTCCAAATCTGTCAAAATTGACTGATACAATCCAGGCTCTAATACCAATTGTAAGTCCCTAAAATGTCTGTGTATCAATCAGATTCGTTTGATGGTGCGGAATCTCAATCAAACAGATGATGTCAGATCAAATAGAAGAGAAGGAGAAGAAGAATAATATGAATCTTGTATGTATTGATATGAATGAAGATCCGGATACAAGAGATTCACACACACTAACACACACTCTTCTCTCTAGACCGTGCACTCTCTTCCGTTCATCAAACTCTACTCCTCACCCTAACACCTATATATATACAAGGGGAACATGGACCGGAGAACATGGGCCGTAAATGGGTTTACGGCTGTAAACCTGTTTACGGCCGTATACGTATTTGTATACGGCCGTAAACACCAAGTTGTTTACGGTCCAAGACACAAAAGTACATTTTTCTAGAAAAGTAAAGTATAAACCATATTTTTGACCCAACACCCACAGTTTTCCCTAACAGTCCTAAGTGATTACTCCCACCTGGATCCACTCACTCTCTTATCACTCCACAATCTCATCATCAACTCATCACCATACTGAGTTCACTAACTCATGCTCCGCGGTCCAACGTAGATAAGTGCACACACCTACCAAGATTATGCATCACCACTCTTGACGAAAATTCTCATAGACAAGGCACTTTCCTCAGTTCAGTTACACCCTTGGACAATCCCCTTCTGGCGACAATTAACTGATGGTCTCACATTTGGAAATATAGTCGCTCGATGCTCTAATTGTCGTCTGACAAACCCAAACCTCATCATAACCCCACAATTTAGGGCATCATACTCAGATACCCCGATACACCATCATAGAATCTTACGATAGCTTGCCACGACCACTGATCTTCCGCTTACACAACTCGAAACCTTGAAGTACTCTAACTCATAATTTGAAGCACAGAGGAATCGTCAATGAATGAGAACACGTTGATGCCAATCCGAAACCCCATCCTCTACTGATCAAAACCCATGCGAAACTACTCATACCAACCCCGAAGTTGATTGACAAATCGACTACTGCCCTTCCCGGAGTACAGATAACAATCTATGCGTCAATCTATCAATCTCTCAGCAATCGAATCTTGACCTCTACAACCCAACCGTCTTGAAACTCAAACATCGGCACACCCAAAGAAACACAGACCATAATCAGAGTCCTGTCTAACGGCCACCTCCTGTGAAGACACTCATTCTCTCCTGAGCATATGTGACTTGCATCATCTCGCTCTGTACGTTGCCTTGACTACCACATGAACCCAACCTCATATACTCGGACTGTAGATCCCCATAACCCAAACTTCTATACCACGTAAGATTGAGGATCCTCCCCACAGAATACCCAGTTCTCCCCCACTTAGGGTTTGAACCATCGTCCAGTGACATACCAACATACTACAAATCAGACTGGCTCACCAGGTGTAACATTCCCGACTCATGGAACGTACACACAACACTCGATGTCCTTCCAAATAATGACCAAATAAATCCAAGTATCCCTAATCTCAGATGAAAACCTCGGAATCGTCTTAAGGTGACTGCCTCTATTCACCCCAAAATCTCATACCGACACTTCACCGGACATCTCAACTGTCCCGAATTAGTTACGACCCTCAACCTGAAAATAATGAACTATCACAGACACCTAATCTCCGATTAGTCAGCCAACATTCCATCGTATGAATTATCATAGAAGCAAGAGACCTCACTCTCATAGTCGATATACAACATAAACAACGAGGGCCGCCACCCCGATATACTTCTCTTGATTACCTGGAACTACTGCTAAAAATATGCCTTACAATACTCAACTAAGGCATATCCTTGTCCTCATCCATCTCAGTCCCCACTGATGACTCTCTTATGGTATAAGAAATACCTCGCAGTAGACATACTACAAAATACTCTAGTGAAAATATCGCAACTATATGCTACCCCACGGGGTTTACCTCCAAACTCTAAAACCAAAAGCTCGTTATCTCTTTCGCTCCACACAGGAAGCGGAAATAGTGTAATTCTCATCACAGAAAGTAACATGTCACCCATCGGCCGATCACTCAACCTAGACCGCAATCCTCAACAAGGCATTATCTCCACTTTTCCTTGAGTCTCACGACTCCAACTGGCAGCTCACCAGTCAAACCCCTCAGGATCTAAACTAAATTTTCTTCGCATAGTAAACTCTATTGAAGCTCGACCGACATAACCCTCTGGCTCCACAATCTACCATATCCACTCTCAGTATGAACAATCACAACGGAATAACCAGTAAAAATGGAAGCACCCTATGCTATAAATCATGGTACCTGAACCATGTTATCTCCCCTCAATTTGCTACTTACAACCTCTCGAATTCTCCTTGTTTCGAGTATGGGTCCTTTACTTTCAGTAGTACGGGCCAATACTACCTTCCACATCTACCCATACTTTCCACATGGATCGTCCCAGATCTCCTAAGTAGTTGCTCAACCTTCTCGATCAACCAATATCATTACACATGCTCGCTCCCCAGTGAATTCTCACCTCTGAACAGCGCACTCATCGGGCTAAAATTACTCCCTAGGCTCACCTAGGTTCTCACACTTCTCTGCAATCAGCTGCTAAAGAACTCTTCATGATGCCAACCATCTACCTCCTTAATATCGTCATATTCACTTAGTAGCTGACTTCCATCATTCAAGAGTTCCACAAAGCACAAAGCAAGCAATATTCGGCTATCGAATAACCTCCACCAGCACATGAAACCACCACTCTAGCATACAACTCCACTTGCTCTATCCACAACTCAAAAGTCATCACTAAACTCAGGCAATCCCGCCTCTCATGGGTATCTTACTACCCTCTCAGTAGATTCCTCAAATGTACATCTAGGTATCTCTCCTAGATTACTCCTCTACTTAAAGCTCTCTCTAAAAGATTCATGCTAGGTACTCCTACTCAGCACATACATAGAACATATAACATATAATATCAATCAATAGTATCCCCTAAGCTAAGGCATCATGAATCAGACAACTATAGCTCTAAATTCCTGAAATACCTAGCCAATCCTCTAGCATGCAGATCTAATATCTCATAAGTATCTCATAATCTAAACAAGTAATGGTATTTTGGGAAATCACCGTTCGGACTCTGGCTGGTTGTACACATTGCTCTATCTCGTTTTCTCTTAAAAGCTCTTACTTGTTTTAGAAAATCATTTGTTTTTAGAAAAATTTTCTCAAATCCTCAGTTTGAGTACAGACATACCCAATAGTACATCTGAATCCCTCAAACCAAGGTTATGATACCAACTTGTAACACTCTAAATTTTCAAACAAAGTTTCCATTTTTAAAACCACATAAAACACAATCTTACATTTCTCAAAAACCCAAATGTATAAGTTGTTTAAAACACAAGACCACAAAATGTTTGATAATATCCCAGAATCCTCAAAAACAAAATCTCAAGCTGGTGTGTACAACCATGCTGACACCTTCCCACGATCATGAGATGTACCTGAAACACATTTTACACAAACACTGTAAGCAAGAAGCTTAGTAAGTTCCCCAAAATAGCACGTACAAATAATTAGCCTCTCATGGCTATATCTCGATAAGGACCCACCGGTCATGTGTCTCAGTGAAGACCCTCCGGTCTTACAGCTCGGATTGGACCCTCTGGTGCTACGTTTTAGTGTAGACTCTCCGGTCCCACAAGACAGAGTAACTCAATAATGCATAGAATGATATACAACATGAATCACAAAGACAAAATGCATAATATATCACATAACTCAGCATAAGCACATAAGACCCTCCGGTCAAACAATGATTACCACTCAAGTAAGTATAGTGAGAAGACTCACATCGCTTAGTAAAGCAATATATCCCACACTCGAACTGCTGGTCTAGACTCCGCCCCTCCATAGCCTCCAAAATCCACAGCTTGACCAGAACCCTAAAGTTAACGGAAGTAAATAGTCAAAGCTGACCCAACTCATTGAGTGCAACTCATCTACTCATCGAGTTCCCCAGTACTCAGTAAATCACAAAACCCGAGTCAACTCGTCGAGTCCATGCAGAGTCCAGAAGATCGGGAAAAACCCTAACCACTAGTCGAGTTGTCCCACCAACTCATCCAGTTCACCCTGAATCCAAAAATAAGAAAACCCGACTCAACTCGTCAAGTTGTCTCATCAACTCACCGAGTTGTAACACGTCCAGTCTATCGGGGAAAAACCCTAACCAACTCGTCGAGTCTCTTTAGTCTATTCTCTCATTCAGACGTTTTTAAGCAGAATTAAGGCCCCATACTCTAGATCTAGCCTTCTAAGGCTGAAGTATCACGTAAAGTTGCAAGTTTTATGTCCATGCACGACATCTAGGGCTCAAAATGCCAAAACAAGCTCTATAAAGGGTTTAATGCATGAAAGCTAGCCAATAGCTTGATAAAGCTTGAATCTTTAGTCTCAAGGGAGCTTATACTGTCCAGATCCGAAGTCTCAACTCCATGGCAAGCTCAAACAACTTAAGGACCTAAAGAAAAGATGGAAATGACCATAAACTCCCTAGTGAAGATATCTAACCAAACAATGATCAATGTGATAGCTTTTTACCTCGAATTAGCAGCTAGCATTGAAAGAACACTGGATCCAAGGGCTTCTTCTCGTTCCTAGCCTTTTGCTCCTCAATCTCCTTCCAAAAATGCACTAGAACATACAATCTTAGCCTCTCTCTCTCTCTCACATATGAATACAGCTCGATTAGGGTTTATCTCACTGTGTTAAGGTGATAAGGGAGGCAGAAATGAAGGCTTAAGGTCCTTTAAATAAGGTACAAACCCTGAAAATTAGGGTTTTCACACTCAACTCCTACTCGTTGAGTTGGGGTCCTCCAACTCGTCGAGTAGACTCTAAGAATCACGTGACCATCTCAACTCCTACACGACGAGTTGGGACCAACCAACTCGTCGAGTAGGTCTTATAATGTGAATAAAATTCTCAAGTTCCACATCCAAGAAATCGGGGTGTTATAGTGGAGCTTGAAGATCCAGAATCTTCATCATCTTGGCAAGCCCCAGAAGGTATAAAGTTGCAACCATGTTGATTTATATTTTAGATCTAGATAGTTTGCAATTGTTGCCATATTTTGGTCGCTTGAGTTGTTGTTGTGTGTATAAGCTACTCTAGAAGCTTAGGATGTTAAATCTTAGTGTTTCTGAGGACCCTTGTGCATAAAAATGGTAGTTGTATGGGTTTAATTCAACCATGCAAGGGTTGATGTTCATTTCATGAGGTTAAAGTGTTAAAGTTGGGTTTTGGGGCTTATTAAGCCATGCATAAGCATAAAGCTTCCAACTTTATGGATCAAGACATTGTTTTAGAATAGATCTGTTGTTTGGAGAAAAAGGTCTTAACGGATTAAGCCATCCAAAGAAGGATTGGCTCATAGACCAGTACATCGGGCGTACTTCCATGTACGCTGCACATACTAGGTTCGAACCCCAGGTTCTGGAAGAGATTTCATGCGGAGTTAGGTACTCGTCTGCATTTCAGCACGACTTTCCACCCGCAGACTGATGGTTAGAGTGAGGGGACTATCCAGACCTTGGAGGACATGCTTCAGGCATGTGTACTGGATTTTAGCGGGAGTTGGGACACGTATCTTCCCTTAGCAGAGTTCTCATATAACAACAGTTATCACACCAGCATTGATCGACCTCCTTTCGAGATGCTCTACGGGAGGCAGTGTAGGACCCCGATATGTTCGGTTGAGGTCGGTCAGCAGGTTATGGGTAGTATGGAGATGGTACTTCAGGCGGCTGAGTTGATTCAGCATGTTCGTGGCTGACTTTAAACAACACATAGCCGACAGAAGAGCTACGTAGACATATGTCGTCCAAACTTAGAATTTCAGGTTGGGGATATGGTACTCCTGAAGATGTCACCTTAGAAAGGTGTCATCCGATTCAGGTACTTCTTGTTCGAAGAGAAAGAGTTCATGATGATCGCATTGCACACACCATGATTTTCCACTTATTATGATTCTTATGTACTTTTGGATGATTATTGTATACTCTGATTTCCCTTATGATTTTTATAAACATGCTTGGTTAATGGTATTATTAAAACAAAAATGAAATTTTTGGCCATTAATTTTTGGGATGTTACACCACTTGATAAGCTTTGAACGTTCCACATTGTATGTTGAAACATCTTAAGTGCTTAATTTTCATGTTTGGAGAATGCAGTCTTTTAATTTTTTGAATGAACATATGTAGAGATGAAGAGGATTAGAAGATGAATGAAGTCTTTTCTTGCGAAAAAAATATTAGTTGTAGATTAGAGAGTTATGATGTGAATCTTAGGCATAATAGAAATGTAATTATTGTAAGTCGTTAGAAAGGAAAGAGAAAGTGAAATAAAATTTTACTCTCATGTGAGAGACACATGAGGGTCTTTAATGAAGAATTTTAGACTGAGTTAGCTTCAAGGACCACCGGTACAATTTTTTGAAACCACCGAAATTAACCATATCGAAAAATCAAAAGTTAGACTAAAAATACAATTAATATTTGGAAAGTTATTTAATAATAACTGGATTTCCATTTAAAACAAAATTCTTTCGTCTTGGAAAAATGGTAATTTTACGAAATTAAAACATTTTATATTAATAAATATTTAAGTTTTAATTACGTTCTAATTTGTATTATTAAATGATACAAAAGACAAATATTTTATATTGAAAATGTATATTGAGGCCCACACAGAGTGACCGGAAGTAAATGATGATTGGTTTATTGTGCAGGAGTGGCCCATTCAAAAGCGCTACCGTTGGCCCACTTGTTTTAATATCCCTCTCTCCCCACTCCCCTGCCCTTTCATTTTCTATTTCCTATAAGTGATAGTGATTGGTGGGTTGTCATCGTTACAAGTTACAAAATTTTGTTTTACTATGTTATTAGAAAGTTACAAAATATATAATCCCTATTTTTATTTTTATATTATTTTGTTTTGGTATTTGATAATTAATTACATTTTTTCTAGATTATGTGCCAATTTTCCTATTTGGATGAAGGATATGATCATACATATTAAAAACAATGTCAATATGATAGCAAAGCATTCATGTGGCCACAGCATTCGGTCCGTATAAATTAAATAAATGTTTTGGGCCACTCAGTCTTTTCAAAAGTATTAGTATTATCTAAATTATATATATCAAGTTGAAACCTATTAGTGCCACAACTACCTCTTGTTGTAGATCATTAAAAAAAAAAACTATAAAAAGCTGCCCACTTCAAATTAACGAGGGTAAACTTAGTCGACTAAAAAAATACAAATTACTAGTTAACTAGATTATGACCCGCGTTAAACGCAGGGACATAAATTAAATACATATTACATTAATAGGTGATATTGTCTTAGGTGAAATTTTAATAAAAAAAAGTTACTTAGATTTAGTTTTAGACTTTTTGAACCAAACTTATTAAATAAAAATATTTAATATTTATATCAGAGCAATTTGGTTTTTTAATATAGTAATTTTTATCATAAATGATCCACATGATCTTTGTTTTATCACAACATGATACGACTTCTTGATTAAAACATGTTGTGTAGTAGGTTTATGAATTGACTTTGTCTGGTGTACCAACCTCCATGTAGGTTCACATAACTCTTTTCATATTGGCCTTGTAAAACCAAAAGCAACAATAAGTTGTTATATGTACCAGCAACATTAAATTCTGCAAAGAAATTTGGTAAACATTACAGTTTAAGTGCATCGTCATAACCATAAACATCAAATTTAGATATTTTAATTTGGTAAATTTATAAAGTATATTTTCCTTATAAGAATTAAAATATGATTTTTCAGGCTACACCCAATCACATATACATATCTTCTGATCAAAGATATTATTACAAGAAAAAAAAACATGTCATGAACAAAAATATAATATTAGTTTCATAATTTGCCAAAGGTTAGCACTAATAAATAATAATGAATTTTCACAAATCTTGCATTTTGGTCACTGCATCCAACTAACAAATGAAATTCAGTTTAGAGGATTGATTCAAGAAGTGCACCCATGACTTCTTGTAGCCAAATTTGGGGAAATGTTAAGACCTACCAAGATATGAAGGAACAGTCTATGAGGCTACAACTGGTTTCTAGAGGGCAATACAAATTCAAATTCGTTAGCACATATCTTTCCTACATGCTTCAATTATTAAATTTAGATCAAATTTGTCAAAATCAAATTACAAAAAAAAAAAAAAAAAAAAAAAAAAAAAACCAAAACAAATATATAACCTAGCAATCAAACAACATATTTTTCATAGAAATAAATATCACAAATCCACAATTTATACTTTATATAATATTCTTAAATTATATCTTATCTTTTCATCTTTAATGGTTACTAACACATCTTTCTACCTTATTGTTGTGACACACATGTATATCAAAAATAAGAGAAAGAACTTTAGATAACGAATGTTGATAGAGTGATCATTCATTGAAAACGCAGCAAAATTATTCATAGAGCTGCTAGGATTCTTCTATAGACCGCTAGAAGATCTGTATAATGACAACCGATGTGACTTCTATGAGAACGCACCATTTAAAGTAACAGTGTTGATTAATGTAAGTGAAAAATCATTTAGAATACTTACCAATTGTGATTGTTTCTACTTGAATGTGAACATTAACATTCTTGTAGAGAAATAGAACTTCGAATGAACCCTACATAGCCAAATCAACAAACATGACAACATAAAAAGAAGCCTAAATTGATATATAACCAATTAGGTTTTGTTGAACAATTTTTTCAATTTATCAAAATTTTATTTTATTACAAACCTATATGAGTAATCAATAATCTTAAGTAAGTGAAAGAAGTAATTGTTAATTTAAAGCTAGTAAAAAAAATACAATATTGTGAAATTGCTTATAATTTGCATGTTTGCTTATTGTCCTGGAGGTACCCAAGCACGTGGACATGTATTATTATTTGATTAATTAGTGCATTAATTACATTATAGAATATGGAATTTAACAATTGTTCAAATTCATTTACACTTGATTTATTAATAGAAAATTGACAAATTTATAGTCATAAAAGTATGCTTAATTCAACAATTTTTTATCAACATTAGTAGAAAATTGAATTTCTTGAAGAAACAAATCAAATACACAAAAGCGATATAAATAAAAAACAAAGAATTGAGCAAAGAACATTTGAAGATCATGTCAGAAAGGTATGACCAATATGATCTTTTTAGCACTTTTCAATATAGATGAGGTTAATGTTTTCTCATCTTCAAGATGATAAGTACAAGTGATTAGAGAAAACAAATTTATAAGCATAAAAATATGTTTAATTCAACAAATTTGTTATCAAAGTTAATGGAAAATATATTTTTTTTCCGAAATACTTAGTTATTAAGTATGTAGGATATTATCACTAAGGTATTTAGAGTTTTGCATCATCCTCAAGCTTTAATACAAACATCAACTAATGTTCATCACTTTCAAGTAAAATTCTCTGCAATTTAAACTTAAATATAGTAAATATAATCAATAACATTATAAAAAAGGGTAAGTTTAAGAATAAATACATACAATTATTGAGTTAGATAGTTGGAAATCGAGCAATTGTAATTTAACATGTATCAAACCGATTATTACTTTCAAAACTTGAGGTATTTACTATATTAATAAGATTTAAATTCAAGATGATTGTTTTTCCCTTGATGAATTTTGGTAGCATCGATCTACACTGAGAAAGAAATAGAATAATTATGAAGATATATCATGTTGATTTACAAACATATAGGATGACCAGTGCATAAATTACGACTTTAAATTTGGAGAGGATTTGAATTTTGAATTTTGAATTTTATTTTAGGGATAAGGAAATTGACGAAGGTTTGAGCGGAAACATTAATGGACGACGTGTTTGACCAAACATTGGTCAATATGATATAAACAATTTGATCTAAGGGTGGAAACTGTATAAGTGAAACACAATCAAAATTGTTTATTGCTTTAGATGATGGAATAAAGTTTCTCTTTTAGACATAGATCTCAATCTTCTATTTAGTAAATGTAAACGTCTTAGTCATCGTCTCTGTCTAACATCATTGTAATGAGTTTTATTATTTAAATCTATAAAATTGTATAATATCATTAATATCTAAAAAGAATAATATTTCAATGGTAAATATTACTAATAAATTTATAAATAGTTTCACTAGAAATATAAATAATTGTTTTATAATGGTTAAAAGATTTATAAAAGTTTACAATTTCCTAAAAAGTGGTAGTTTTCTAATATTTATATTGAGGTTGTAATGAATAACATTGTAACAATGTTGAAATATTTAAATTCAAACGAAATAATAGAGTAAAATATGATTAAATTTCTAAATTAATCTGAGTTTAAACCTAAAAGGAAAATAGATGAATAATTCAACATTTCATAAAACCCAAAATGTATTCAACTGATCAAAATTCTAACCAAAAAACGAATAGTATGAAATAAAGTCATCAAAAATCAAACCCCAAAACCAAATAGTATGTAAACAAAATATGAAATGAATAATATTCAAATCACTCAACTACTCAAACAAAATCATGAAAATCATATATTATTTATCTTGCTTTGGAATTAACAGTTTTGGCTTGTCTTCTCTAGAAGTACGATTTGTCATTGATGTTGATGGTCGTTTGTTTGAGGACATGATTGTCAGATTACCAACATCGTAAACATCTTACCGGTTGCGTTTTAATTCATCATGTCCATATATTTTTTTAAAGGATATCCACTTAGTTAGTGGACTTGTTGCAGTGTTTTCATCAAGATTCGAAACGGGTGTGACGTTATCACCAGTTAACAAAACAACATCCTAGATGTAGAAAATAAATTCACATGTCAATCTAAAAGCTAATAATATTTTAAAGTTTATAAAATATTAGATTTAGTTATATTATATTTAAAACTTTCTAATTTAATGTGTCTTGCGATCCGACTTCTGCTAATAAAACATTAAACGAATCGGATTCTGGCGCCTACATTTATAGTACATAGAAATATGTTTGTTGGTTAACTGAAATATAAAAAGCAAAATTTAATAAGTGTAATGTTTGTAGTATTCTTTGTAAAAGAATGTTTCCTATTCGATGTTAATTTTTTTTTTCCGATTCAACAATGATTGTATTATCAACAGTGAAGTTTGAGATTGCATAACCATCAACTTTGTTCTTCAAATTATAATGTGAAATTCGAATTTGAACACACTTTTTATCGAAAAGTACATTAAAGCAAATGGATAAATCTCCATATTACTCTCCTAAAAATTAAAAAAAATGGTTATAAAAATAGATAGACAAAAGGTAAAAAAATAAGTTTTATATAAATGAAGTTAATATCGATAACCTCATTAAACTTTTGAAGCAACTTTTGTGCGTTTTTTTTCAGAAATTTCTTTGTGTCACGGTCAAATAACGTAAGTGACACCACACTGGTAAAGTCTTGTACTTGAATGTCGATTTTGAAACTAAAGTCATTGATATAAACAAATACAGTAATATAAAATTAGAAAATTTAACTAAAGAGTATAATAATATGTATAAAAGAATTATTGAAAAACTTCGAACAAGATATATGTATTTATTCATGCAAGTTGAAGTGTAACAATAAAAAACTTCTTCATCTTGCTTTTGGTCCGTTGCACGAGTTTTGCCATCATACGTTAAAACGATTTTTATGGTTTTCTCTTGACAAACATAGGTTAGCATATTAAAAATTTTAATATTAAGGATATAATTTTGTTTCTATAACTAAATGAATGAAACTAATATACTTAAAGTAGATTGATTAATTTTTTTCATAACCTCTCAATAGGAATACAATAATAACAAATAATAAGAACAAAGTAAATACAAGAAATTGTAGAAGAAGAAGGAGAATATGGTAAATAAAGAACCTTGAAAAAAGAATTATAGAATAAGACCGTTGAAGAAGAACACTGAAAATCATATTAATTAATCCAAAATCGTAAGAAGAACAACTTCAATGTAAACGTATATATAGGTTGTTTTTCAATAAGGAAATCATTATTTTCCAAAAAAAATGGGATCCTAAAATATTATTTTGGAGATTTTCGGTTATTCATTTGGAGAAAAAATGATATTGTTTATATTGAATCAGAATTTCAAATTAAATGACTTGTTTAATAAATGAGTTTTAGATTCAAAACCATTATCTAAAATTGATTTATTTTACGTGGGTTATACCGGGAGATAAATTATAAATAATACTGACTTTTTTTTTACTCTTAAATATTTTACTAATTTAATAGGATTAGATTAGATTTTATAGGTTAATGACCAAATTATTGATATGTTTATTTAATGAGGTTTTTCAAAAAAAAAATAATAAAAACTAAATTGGTTTGAATTTTGAAGTTAGAAGCTATAATAAGTGAGTTAAATTAGGAAGAATATTAATTAGAGAAACTAATATCTCGTATATAAATTAAAGATTTTATAATTAAATGTAATTGTGTTTGAATTTTATTTGAAGATGATGATGTCAGCAATCTAATCTAATGGTGAAAAATATAGGATTGAAATGCAATCAAAGGTCCTGATTGCTTCGTAGGTGAATTAAAGGTTGTCTTTTAATAATATTTAGAGATACATACAAGAGAGTAAATAAATCAAGAAGGGAGGTATTTTTTAGCCGAAACTAAAATTGCATTTAGAAGATTTTTAAAGATATTCAAAATAATGTACAAATATAGGATGTGAGATACCTGTACAAGTTAATTTGAGATTGCACATATGAGAATGCAACTAACTTGATAAAAATGTATAATGACTTCCGAACTGAAATTTGTCCATGACAATTAAAGAAACGCCTAATATCAAAGTTCTTTTTACTTCAAGTAGTTTTTTTTTAGAGTTTTTAGGTTTTATCTCATTTTAAACATTTAAAAAACTTATAATTATTTTTTTCGAATATTTGTATACAAATAAATGATACAGCTTTCGGCTATTAGACAATTGTAACAACATAAAGTTAGTTGTACTGTCCAAGTGTGTTTGTCTTTGCATAATGAAATGAGAATCCATAAGTAAGTAAGGTGGTTTTGTTTCATATTTATGGATGAGCATGAGTTAGTAGGTAAAGGTACTTGTATATATTATTGACCATGAGACTCATTGATTCAATGCCATTTCCAATGTTATCCATGAGATCTTGATCGACAAGAGAGGTTAAAGGACGCTAGACATGGAAATATGGAAATACAATTATTCAAGTACTTGGTGGCCCAATGTCTATGGGCCTGGCTCTACTTATTGTCCTAGCAACTTGTCTTAGTACACCACTACACTTCTACACTTTAACTAATACTTGTCTCACTTTCAGCCAAATAAAACAACACTAATACTCAAAAAAAAAAACCTAGAAATTGATATAAATCCAACATCTCTTCAAATGAGAGAGAAATGTGAGTTTTTCTTCCACATTAAATATTGGATATGTAAAGTGCTCTATGAATAAATAAACGGTGCACTGCTACAATGGGATAGAAAAGGGAAACACAAGAAAAACATAGGAAAATAACTACAAAAATAACAAAACAAACGCCAATATCGATTGTCTTCTTCTATTGAGAAAGATTGTCTTGCTAAAAAAACAAACAACAAAAAGACAAGAGAAAGCTACACTACGTTCGTTGGAGATGGAAGTCTTCTTTCGTTTCTCGACACTCAAGTAAGACCAAGCTTCCTCCAATCGTCAATTGACATTTCGCAATATTATTAATTTAGGGCTATATATAATTGAGTGTTTTATAAATAAAGATTTTTTTTTGTATCGAATATACCGTTTGAATATGCAAAATTACAAATTTCCACATTTTGTCAAAAAATGATGCTAAATAATAATCGATAGTTTATTAAGAATTGTTATAAATTGAAAACTGCAAATGATCACAGTAAAATTTTTAGAAAAAGTAAAAGAATAACTATATGATTAATAATATGTATATTATTGTTCTCTAAAAAATTACTTTTTAAAAAATCATTGATATCATGTATATGTTTTTTCACATCATTTTTCTACTAAATTTATCAAAACAAAATGCTATTAATTAGTAACCACCTTCAAAAACTTTTACGACAGATCACCTATTTCTATACATTAATCTCATTTCACATTTGGCAAACATATTTTAAGAACGGGACAATTATTAGAATGGCCATTTTCTATAAACATTATTTTTTTTCCAAAATTCCTTTGTATTTCAAAGGAAAATGTGTGATACCCAGCAAAAAGGAAAACAAAGAAGAAAAACATTATATCAAAATTTGCTAACAATGCATCATATAGAGTTTCCAACAAGAACAGCTCACGATGCTTAGCAACTCATCAATCAGTAATAAAGAAATTACAATCACAAAAACGTACCTGTCAATGGATGCATCAAAAGCTGTAGAGAGACTCCTTGAATTGAAAAACATTCTGCAATCCAGTGTATACACGATAGGGTTTGTAATAGCGAGATATTGGAAAATCATGGAGCTTGTGGAAAGTCTTTGTTATCAGGTTGAATCATAGAGCTTTCCCAACTATTTCAAGGACCAAGTACGAATCATCTTCCTTTTCTCCCAACACAAGATCCAGTACATAAAACTCGAATTTGATTGCAAGCCGAGGATGCATGATCTCAGGGTAACACACACAACTTCCTCAAGAATCAAGATCAACATGGTATTTTACAATTTACAGACCACACTGAATAATCTCTCTTCAATTCATGAACTTTGAAGTTTGAAGTGAAAGGACCATGGATTTCAACAAGACGCAACTGATCCCGGGACTCAAATATACGATTCTAATATGAATGCACATCCAGACCAGTGCCAAGAAGTCTAAGAGGCGTCTGTATTTCATGAATACTCTCTTCATCCGAATTGAAATACAAAACATATCCATCCCTTTGAATCCAATGAATAGCATTGTTACGGTAAACACTGCCCTTCAAATCCAAATGAATACTTCTATCAAATGAAAATTGACATGAAGGCTTGCAAGTTCGAGTTGTTGAGGAGAAAATTTCTATCTGGTAATCTGTTTCATCGGTAAGATAACCTATACCTAAGCCACAGACATATATGATACTGTACTGAGGTTACTTTGAAGGATCAAAGGCTATGGTCATACCAAGTCGATTTGAGTTGTCATAATTCTCAAACCTGCCCTCATGGTCTTCGATAACATCATCAATGAGGCTACTCCACAGCATTAAACCATTAGAAGAGTGCTCAATATCAACTCCCCGTAACATTTGGATCAAAATTCGTGGTTGTGAAAGGGGCTTTTACAGAATTTTTGATATCGAATGAAACAAATTCAAATTCTAGGTACGGTTTGTTGATTCGAACTGGTACAAACAGGCCCGAAGGAGGATCAGGGTTACGGCTGCGGAGGAGTTTGAAACTAGGGTTTGTAATTAGAGAGTACCAGACCAGTGTCTGGATACAGACTTAAAACGAAGTAAGGATCTTACTGGTAACCGGGAGAGGATTCCCGTCAGAAGGTCGTCGATGGAAACAACTTTATTAGCCGGAGATGAAGATGAAAGTGAAGATTGAGCGAGCAACATCTCTGCCATAACGGAAGAAATGCATTCGTTTATTCAGCTACTTTTGATGTTTTATATTGTCATGTTATCGCATATGAATAACTTGCGAACGGAATTTGCAGTTTCTTTGCCTATAAACGCCGGACTTAGGAATTTGTAGTAGTAGCTATACGCCGGACTTGCAAAATAAGGAATGGAATGGACAATTCCATTCCTCTTCAAGAAAATTGTTTGGGTACAGGAATGTCAGGTTACACAGGGAATGCCGTTTCTGTTTTTCTTCTTTCCTCGTTCCTTTCTCTATAAGAGAAAAAATGACCAATCTACCCATCGTTACTTCTTCCTCCAATCTCTATACAAAACATATATTATGAATTTCAGGTTTGCAACAATGAATCGGGACAATGAGTAGAGCCATAAGCCATTGGTGGAGAATCATTGTCATCGTCTTACTCAAACTTTCATGCTCTTGTAAAAACGTCACCATCTAATTAATTTGAGAGTATTTGTTGGCTTTTTTCCTCAATTGCATTTATCAGTTTATGATTTATATTTCTTTGGGTATGCTTCTAGCGCTAAAAGGGTGTATTTAAATTGTAAAATTGGTACGAAGTATCACCAAGAGTAAAAGAAAAAAAAGAAATTCTAGACAACCAACTTTGTTAACATGTTTTTCTTTTTTCTTTTTCTTGTTCAATATGTTTCTCTATGAACATTTTGTTGGGGTTTCAACTTTCTGTTTGAAAATTCTACACAACTCATTTAGTTAAACATATGAAACTGGTTGATCTGTTTGATTAAACCCGTTGAAAATCTCAATCAAACCCTTTAGTTATTAGGTTGTATTTTTATTGGGTCACTTTTTCGGAACTCTAGATTCTTATTTAACCTCATATGTGTTAATTCAAACATTTTTTATTTCATAATGTCTAACTCCAAACTTATGTTATTATTAATATGCAAAATCATTATAAAGGATTGATAGGTATTATTTGTTCCATAAATTTCATAAGTATACTTTAACAAAAATAGGTATTATTTGTTCCATAAATTTCATAAGTATACTTTAACAAAAAGATATATTTTATATTTAGAATACAATTTTTAAGTAAAAAAACACAATCATTATTCGTTAAAACTATTCCTCAATTTAACTGTTGCATTTTTATCTAATTTTAAGGCTATATGGTACGGGTAACAAAAAACAACGGCGTTAAATTGTGAGGCAAATTTCAGTGGTGGTGTTCCTAACTCACAATGCCGTTGTGAGGCAAAATTAAAGAAGAAACACAGAAGAATTGGAGAATAAACGCCCCGTTTCACCCGGTGGTGACGAGCACGAGTTGTAACACGATGAGAAGCAACAAGTAGGGGGTGGTGTTCCCCCCGTTATGACCGCGTTTCCGCCTTCCACCTCAGCAACATCATTTCTCGTTGAGACCCATACCGTGTCGTCTAAATAACCAACCACACTACTAAAATTTAGCCATATGGTCGAAATCAAATACCAAACTCTATATATAGACCCAAATATAATTATAAACATTATTACACAATCAATAAACCTCTCTTGTTTGCTTATGGATGTAATCCGATTAAGAAAACATTAATACATAATCAATAAATTTCTCTAGTTTGCTTATGGACGTAATCCGATTACCTTAATCCTATGAATACTTAAAAAATCTGTGCTCTATATTCTTTTGCGTTTTATAATTGTGTGTTTGTTGTTCGCAACCCTAACAATCTATGGTCTCTTCTTCTATTTATATGATTTCGTCACTAAAAATAATTTAACATGATGTGAATTTAGCTCATAACCTAGAGATGATGTTCATAGACAAAAGTTTCTGTACAAAAAAACATTACTCATTAAAAAAATTTACATATATACAATGACAAATGGTTATGACGATAAACTATGTATAACAAATTAAGGTATATGATACATAGGGTTAGAAAGCTTAAATGATCTACTAGCCACTGAAGTACCCATCAAATCGCTCCATTGGTCACCAGAGTTTCCGATAATCCGATATCCCTCCTCTATTATCTCTTTCCTTTTTTCCGACTTGAATTCAATTGCCGATTTTCCTTGGTCGTCGTCACCTCTGTGTATTTTTCAATTATTAACAAGAATCCATTTCTATCTTAATTATCAGAACAAAAAAAAAGAGTTAAATGTACTTGATACTATTAAAACCATGAGAAAGTTTTAATAGTTACCTCAAAATGAGTTTGTCCCAATTTTGATATCCGGCATTGATTAGATTTGTAACGGTAACGTTTCTTTTGTCCTCGCTACGCCCTGTCAACAAGATAATCTGGAACCCAAGCCATGAAACCTCCTCGTATAGCTTCAAACTGGGTTCGATCACTGTTGCCTCTCCTTCAACAACCCATCTGTCGAATTGGACGCAATCGAAAACTTCCAACCTAATTAATTAATTAATCAAACTTCTCTCATCATTTATCATTTTTATTGAGTTCTTTTCATCTTTGTTTCAAAATCATTGGAAAAAATAGCCACATTTGGTTCTTGACATCAAGAATTTTTTTAATCGAAATCTTGATGACCCGAATCAAGATTTCTTAATCGAAAAGTTTTAACAAAAATAATTATCAAATTATACCCGAAACCGTGGTCAGAATAATATGGAAGATTCGAGAGCAAGGTTTCATCGATGTCGAAAATCCACACATCCATTCCATCATCACCTAATTCTAGGCTCTTGGCATAAACTCGAGCCTCTTTTGAAACCATTTCAAGATCAAAGTTATAAGCCTGACCCGACATATATTCTTCAATATAATCTGCACATTCCATTGGAATCGTTTTCCACGGATTCAAATTGTTTGATTCCACCGCGACTCTCCAACTCGTGCATTGCATTGTAAGCTCTTCGGTCATGTTCTTGAGTCGGGTTTCCGGGTATTCAATGATCAAAGGTCTTGGAAGGAGGTCGAGCTCTAAATCCATGCTTTCTTGACATGAGAAAGCCATGCAAACAAGACACAAGAACATGGTGTATGTAAGGAACGTCATGTTTATAAGATCAAAACGACAAAAATCAAGAGGTTTGAAATCTCTGGATTGTCGTTTTGATCTTTTTCCCGATTCCAAGAACTTGGAAGAATGGATGAATGCGGCTCCTAAATCACCATCAGCTTAGCAGTCCGTGGGATTCCGGTCTGGTTAGCCGGTTGGCGAGATGTGGAATGGGGTTATCGGTGACGGATTTAATGTTAGATTTAAATAGTCTTGTATTGATGAATTTTGACCAGTGCTAATTTTGGCCAACTAGCTATGCCATAATCATCGACAGTACGTAATCTCTGCATTAAGATGTTGTACTCTCTGCTTCATAATTAAGTTCTTGAAATTGTTGGTTGGATCACCTTCTATGTCCTCCCAATGGTCTTTTTTAGCCAACTATAGAAAAATATATGATGTATATATGTTTTCTAATTCATTTCGGCAAAATGTGCCAACTCTCAATGCTTGCATGATTTTCAATTTTTTATTTGTTATGCTATTTCATTCAGATTAATTTTATAGGTCCAATCGTCTTCCTCATCTGATTTTCATCGAAAACTCAAATTCCACAATCACCCGATTCATGGAGATCATATGTGTTAGTGGCCGTTTTATGTGTATTTAGATAGTCCAATTGGATTTAGGCTTTTATGTATTTCAACCCATTTGTAATATGTATACATTACTAGAAAATAGATCTTTAATGACATATGAATTATGATACACACTCATTTATGATACCTAAAGAAAATGTTATGCCTTATAAAATTTGAAGGATTTAGGACACGCATTTTTGCATGTCCTAAAATTACCTATCGTTTTATAATTTTTTAGGCAAACGCGCGTCTCATCCTTAGTGGCTAGGGGGGGGGGGGGGGGGGGGGGGAAGAAATCCCCAAAAAGTAAAAAACCAGCCTTCAGTGATTTAGGGTTAGTTCGTTTCATCGTTTGTTTCACTTTCCTCTCTCGCGTCTCTTCCCTAGTCCTCAAGCTCTCTCAACTCATCCATTCTTCTTCCGATGGATTTATTCATCAAACCATCAGCTCCCGCCGCTACACCACCACCGGCTCCAGATAACCCTACCACCGACATAGATTCCTCACCATGAATTGCTACCAAAATCACCACTTCCCACTTCTCGCATCTCAGTCCCTATATGAAGTAATCAGTCAACCTTCATTTTCATCGATCCAAAGAAGAAGAACAAAGCTCGAAAATGGCAGTAGTTCGAAGAGTCAAACTGGGTTTAGAGGTATCAACTCAGGGTTTGGGTTGTATGGGCATGTACGCTTCCTATGGAGCCCCAAACCATGAACCTGTCATGATCAAGCTCATCCACCACGCCATTAACGTCGACGTTACCTTCCTTGACACCTACGACATCTACGACCCTAAAACCAATGAAATCCTTCTATGCAAGGTAACATTCTTCTACTAATTAGATTGATCTTTGATCACTTGTCGCTACCAATTAGTTAGTAGAGCAGGAAGGGTCTTTACATTTTCGATCTAGTGAATTTAAGGTGTGATTACATTTTTTTCTTTGTTTGTAACTGCAGGATTTGAAGGGTGGAATTAAGGAGAAGGTGGAGTTGGCTACCATGGATAATATTTAGGTTAACAAACTTTAGGAGAAATGCCAAAAACCCAGTTAGGTGCGCTTACTATAAGGACTCATGGAACTAAAGTGGTAAGGGCTCACATGTTGTAACGCATGTGTTTCTAGTCTAGACATTAATGTTGATGTAATAGTTTAGGTTAACCTTTGTAACTCATTTTGAAATAATAGAAATGTATTATTTGAGTATTATGTGTTTTATGCTTAATTGTTGTGATTTAAATGAATTAAGGATAAAATAAGAGTTAAAAATGAAATATTAGATAAGCCTGATATCTATGAAGGAAGTTGTAGTGGTCGTGGCAAGGTTTCCAAATATATAAAGAATGCCGAAATCCGAGTTATAACGAAGGAGTTATGACATGTCGAAGTTCCGCGACAGAACCGATACGACATTATGTGACGTAAATAGTGAATTTACGATAGAGCGATATTTAGCCTTAGTGTTCTAAATGAAAGTCGTAGAATACGTTAAACCGTGAGCTTGCATAAAAATAAAGTCAAAATTAGCCGACGGAGTCTAAATGAAAGTTGTAGAGCATTGTAACGCTTGAGTTTTTGGGTTTGTCAATAATGTTGATGTAATAGTCTAGGTTAACCTTTGTAAACCGTTTTGAAATAATAGAAGTGTATTATTTGAGTATTATGTGTTTTGTGCTTAACTGTGTGACTTAATTGAATTAAGTATGAAAATAAGCATTAAAATGAAATATTAGATAAAGCCGATATCTATGGATAGTTTTGTAGTAATTGAAACGAGGTTTCCGAATATATAAAGAATGCCGAAATCCGAGTTATAACGAAGAAGTTATGATCTGTCGAAGTTTCGCGACAGAACCGACACGATGCTGAATGACGTGAAATACGAAATTAAGATAGAGCGATATTTAGCCCTAGTGATCTAAACGAATGTTGTAGAGTTCGTTAAACTGAGAGCGTGCATAAAAAGAATGCCCAAATCTGACTTCGTATGAGAAGGTTATGTTTCTTCTATGTTTCAGCTTTGCAGTATGCAACCCGAAACTCGAATTTGAGATCGAGTGATTGTCGGTCCAAATGATCTAAACGAGAATCGAAGATCTCGTTGATAGCAGTTTAATGGTGAAAAGACAGACAAAAACAGACGTCAGATGAAGAAGTTATGAATTTATAACGGAGTTTTCTTGTCCCGGCCTACTAAAAACAACTAATAAAAATAAAGTCAAAATTAGCCGACGGAGTCTAAACGAAAGTTGAAGAGCGTAGTCTTACCTACGCGTGGATATAAAGAACGTCGAAAACGGAGTTCGTATGAAGAAGATATGAATTTCCGAAGTTTTTAAATGATTAATATTTATTAATTAATCTTTAATTCGGATGTATATCCGAAGGAGTCACCAATCTGATCCGAACTACGCCCAACGTAGATGAGTACACCCAGCGTACACTAAAGTGTGACCCGCCTCGCACTCGAGTGCTCCGATGACGCATGCAGTGACGTTTCGCAGTACGCCTCGCGTAGAGCATTACACCCAGCGTAATGCGAGGCTTCAGCCCCTATAAAAGGAAGTCAAGGGCAGTTGAGATCTTTTGATCCATTCTTTCTTACCTCGTTTTGCGTGCAACTTATACCCCGAAGCCCCGGTATCATTCCCGAGCCCCGAAGCAAGTCCCGAAGCCCCGAAGATCCCAAGGAGTGTAATTCCCGAGCCGAAGCTCTGCCCGCGAGAAGCCAATTTTTGTGAAGATCTTCCAGATCTAGCGAAGCATACTACTTCTACAAGTCGTAGTGCTGTCCGATCATCTTCTGATCAAGTGAGTGTGTATTTACTTTCTTCTAACGCATAATTATGAAGTATTTTATACGAAATACGTGTTATGTGTATATTTGTTGTTATATGTGTGAATGTATATTCACTTTCTTCTATCTCATAGATATGATTTATTCTCTATGAAATACGTCTATGTGTATGTGTCTCATATGTTGTTTGGAATATGTATTGACTGAGAATGCTATACATGTTTTAAACTATGTATAAAAATATATATTTTTATCTACTAATATGTTGGGTAGAACATGGGTAGATAGTTGATGTGTGATAAACAGATGAGAGGCCTCGATGTTGTTGATGTTGATCTAGTTATTCAGCGGAGTATGGATAACGACCACATACTCTTTCTAGACAGTCTTGTGGAACGGTAGCAGACTCATAACCTATAGGTGTTGTGAACGATGTGTTCACCAGTGTACTCTATCCCCCTCATGGTTACCTTAGGACTTTTATTGTTGAGGAAACCCCTCGCGGTAAAGTCCATCCCGATGAAAATCCTAGATTAGGTCCCTTGAGATAGATGTTGTTTTAGGGACGTAAAGTGAGGATAACGGGAATGGGTAACGGGTTATTGTTGGTTGGTGAAGTTAAATATAATTATTTATTGCGTGTTGAAAACCCTATATGCTCACCAGGCTCCCAAGCCTGACCCACTCAATTTTGTTGTATTACAGGTAGTGGCGCGAGAGCATAAGTTGGATGACTTATCAAGATCTTTTGATATTAGACCAGTTGTTATATGTAACTGTTGTATGGTCTATCTTTTGTTGTTTATGCTTTTGGTATGTTTATCGGAACATGACATCCCGAATATTGTTATATAATGAAAATGCATCTCTTGATGAAATGCTTTGATAAACTTTATTTTATCATATTTTGTTTTGGGAACAAATTCCGCAACTCTTTTAAATCAATGGATTTACTCTGAAATTATTTTAAAAGCATAAATTAAAACAGTCTTTTCTGGCCGAGATTTTGGGGATGTCACAAGCATAGTCTCAGCTACGCGTGGATATAAAGAACGTCAAAAATGGAGCTCGTATGTGAAAGATACAAAATTTTGAAGTTTGGAAATGCAGAGTACACCCAGCGTACTCATGGTTCATGGTCTGGGTTGGGCCACGTCACCCTACTCCACCACTCGAGTGCCTTGGGTCCGAAGTTGGGATACATCCGATCCAATCCACCGAATACGCCCAGCGTACTAGGCGTACGCCCAACGTAGATGTCGACGAGGGAGTACGCCCCGCATACTCTGAAGTTACACCCAACGTAAATCGGGGGTTCAGCTCCTATAAATAGAAAGTGTAACATCCCAAAAACACAGTCTAAAAATTTCGTTTAATTTAATGATAAAAAAAATAGTCAATAAACCTCATATAAAAATCATAAGCAATGTATCTCAAAATATTATAACAACTGTCAAGTATATCATAGTATAAACATCCCAGGCTGAACAAATGGTGTGTGCACTGCAATCTTCCCGAGCTCCTCTTTAGAAAAACTAAGTACCTGAAACCAAACTGAAAACTGTAAGCACGAAGCTTAGTGAGCTCCCCCAAACTACCACATACCATACAATAACATATAAACACATATTGGGCCTTGCCCACTACATCGGTCCGAAGTTCGGAACTAACCAGGGCCTTGCTCTCTGCATCGGACCGAAGTCCGAAAACTGACTGGGACCTTTTCCCCTGCATCGGACCGAAGTCCAGAACTAACTGCATCAGATCGAAGTCCGGAACTGACTGGGACCTTGTCCCCTGCATCGGACCTAAGTCCGGAACTAATTGCATCGGACCAAAGTCCGGAACTGACTGCATCGGACCGAAGTCCGGAACTGACTGCATCAGACCGAAGTCCGGAACTGACTAAACATAGCATAGCATAACACATCAATTAGCATAAACACATATACTGCATACTGCATCGGACCGAAGTACGTAACACATAACACATAGACGTGCTTGAATCACACAGACATCAAGCACCCTGAACAACTGCATCGGACCGAAATCCGGGACTGACTATTAACTAGACGGGCCGACATTGTGGTCGTAGACCCGTTCCTACTGGGAGGAAACTCACCTCACACTGCTGAAGTCCCGTAGACTCGACCCCACACTGCTGAAATCCCGCAGACTCAACCCCAGCTGTTGGATGACAGATTCCCGATCTGTCAATGTCAAAACATCACCCAATTAATAATTAGATTCCACTATATAACTATAAATACATACTTTGGATAATTACAACATTACCCCAAGCTTAGCTTACCCAAGCCCAAGACCCAATCCATAGGCCCAAAGTCAACTTAGGATCAAAAACCAACATATGGCCCAATTTTCCAAATTGGGCCCAAGCCTCTACATGGACTTCCTTTAAGGCCCAATTGTTCGGTACAGTCCATGTCTCATTCTATGGGCCCAATATCATACAATCATTCAGGCCCAAACTATGTCCCATCTATGGCCCAATTTTCCAAATTGGGCCCAATCCTTCATATGGGCCTTACCCTAAAGCCCAACTAAATATTCTAGTCCATAATCGTTCTTGGATGGCCCATTATTGGCCCAATTACCAATACCCAATTGAAAAGCCCAACTCAAAGCCCATGTGACATTAGGGTTTCACATAAAATGGCGATTAGGTTTAAGTCATGTTTCTTACTTAACCCATTAGGAACTTAATCCCTTAAGGACTTAATCTGTTAAGGACTTAATCCATTAAGTCCAGTATTGCTTAGATTAATTTCTGTCAATAACTATTATTTAATATTTCACTTATTAAATAATTCTCGTGTGTGTCCTGATAAATTCTCAAATATTAATATTTTCTCAATTAGCTCATTAAAGACTTAGTCCATTAAGTTCTTTACTTTACTAGATAAATGGCATGAAATAGTTTGGGCTTAATTCACAATCCAATCCCAATGGCCCAAAAGTGGATCCAAATAGGTCCAAGGCCCAAATGCTAACAATTAGGGTTTTCCACCCAAACATGGCCTAATAGGCCCAAAACCAATCTCTAAGCCCATTAGGGTTTGCTAGCGGGGCACTACCCACTACCACCTCGGGTAGTGGTGGTCAATGGCGGCTCACAGCGGCGGCCACCACCTCACAGTGGTGGTTTGGTTCATTTCCATTATTCCAAAATCAAATTACATTTTACAAAGCTAAAATCTTAATTAACCACACACACACACACACTAAACTAATCACACACACAGCCACACCATGGTGGTCGGCGGTGGCTCGTGGTGGTGGTGGCCCTTCTTATCACTTTTCCGACCAAGCATGGCACACACACAACACACACTAAGAAAAATAATCTTCTATGCTCGAGAAATGGATCCAAAACTCCCACCTACGGTGGTTGGAGGCGGCAGTGGCACAATATCCGGCAATAGCAGCGGAGATCGTTGAACGATGGTCTCTAGCGGCGGCGGAGTGGCGACTAATGATGACAATACCCCACCATGACTATGGTGGCGGCGCAAAAGTAGATAATGGTGGCAGGAGGCGCACACAACATCGATTCCTGAACCACACAGGGCTTGCTTCTCCGATCCGGCGACTCTGATAGCGCACACGACTCCAACAACATGTCGCGGTGACGAAACTTTGATGGCAAGGTGGCCGAGAGGCGGCTTGGCCTGATCGGAACAACAACATGGATGGCAGCGATTGAGATGCTCACATGAGATGGGGTTTGTTTCCTCAAACCACAACGATAGCAGCGACAACCGGGCTTGTCGTCGACAGCGGGAATGGAGGCGGCAACCAGAGGTAAAGAAAAGGGTGGCGATTACAACACCGAGGCCTGTAACAGCCCCTTGATCGATCTTTCTTGAAGGCATGTCGGTCAAAGCGTCTCTTCTTGGCTACAGTGGAGATGGTGGCGACTAGACGTCCTTCGGTGATGGCGGCTATCGGAGGAGAAGGAGGACGGTGGAGGAAAATGGTAACCGATGCTTAGGGGGTTTGCGGCTGCATACATGCCCTAGGGTTAGGGTTTCATGAGATATATACCGCGATCAAATAGAACTTTTCCATACTGTCAAAAGTAGTCCCTCTTCTCTCCATTTCTTTCAAAGTAAACCCAAAAATTACCTTTTCCACCCAGACCTCTAAAATTCTTTATAAGTTAAATCCAAATTTTACCAACAGCCCCTTACTCCATAAAATATCTTCAAATTAAGCCCCAAAAATTACAATTTAGTCTTTGTGACATCCCCGATTTCACGGCCAGAAAAGACCGATTTGTTTATGCTTTGTTTTATAAATCATAGTATTATTTTAAAGAAAACGGTTGCGGAATTTGTTCCAAAAACAAAATATGATAACCATTTATCAAAACATTTCTCAAAGAGAATGTATTTTCATTAAATAATAAAACCTCGGGATGTCATGTTCCGATACAGAACAAAAGCATAAACAATATAAATTAGACCTTACAAAAGTTATTTATAACTACTGATCTATAATCCAAATTCTCTCGTCAAGTCCACCAACTTATACCCTTGTGCCATTACCTGTAATGCAAAGAAAACTGAGTGGGTCAGGCTTGGGAGCCTGGTGAGCATATAGGGTTTTCAACCCACAATAATATAATTATTATATTCAATCATCAAACAATCAACCCAATTACCCATCCCCATTATCTTCGTTTATTCTTAAGTACCTTCCCTAAGGAATTATCCTAAGGGTCAACTCCTACACTGTATTTACCTCTCATCTCCTTACATCACATTTCCTTATTAGTTTGTTCCTAAGGACTTTTTCCTAAGGATCATCGCATGAATACGTAGCCACAACATCGCCTGGACTAGTAATTCATAGTAAGGGTTAGACTATCATCGCATGAATACGCAGCCACAACATCGCCTGGACTAGTAATTCATAATAAGGGTTAGACTATCATCGCATGAATACACAGCCACAACATCGCCTGGACTGGTAATTCATAATAAGGGTTAGTCTATCATCGCATGAATACGTAGCCACAACATCTCCTGGACTCGTAATTCATAATAAGGGTTAGACTATCATCGCATGAATACGCAGCCACAACATCGCCTGGACTGGTAATTCATAACCTATCTATCATCACCTAATTATCCTCACCTTTCTATCATCACCTATCTCTCATCACCTAATTATCATCTCCTATTTCTCATCACCTAATTATCATCACACGTCATCTAATTCACCTACCCATGTTCTACCCAACATATTTGTAGATATAAAATACATATACAGATTAACTCATTTAACACCTATATAAAACATCCATTCCACGCTCATCTCAAATAAATAACAATATATAAACACATAGCACGTATTTCATAGCAAATACTTAATATATATATATATATATATATATATATATATATATATATATATATATATATATATGGTAGAAGAAAGTGATCACATACTCACCCAAAACATATACTTAATACATTCACACAATACTTGTATTAAAATCGTGTTATGAAAGGGACTATACACTCACACATATAAACAACAATATATATATATATATATATATATATATATATATATATATATACATAGCACGTATTTTATAAAATACTTCATATCTATGTGTAAGATGAAAGAGACCACACACTCACTTGTTCAGAAGATGATCGGACAGCACTACGACTTGCAGAAGTAGTATTCTTCAGTAGATCTGGAAGATCTTCACAAAAACCGGGCTCCTCGCGGGCAGAGCTTCGGCTCGGGAATAACTCTCTTCGGGATCTTCGGGACTTGCTTAGGGTCTCGGGATAATAATGGGGCTTCGGGGTATTTCTTACACTTAAATCGAGGTAAAACGGGAGAGAGAAGAGAAAATAGCAACCCTAAACGGCTGGCCCTTCAAATCTATTTATAGGGCAAAATTGGCCCTTGCCACGTCGTGGCAACCTTTTTCTACGTCGTGGGCTTGGTCGTCACTGCATGCGTCATCGCAAGTTGCATCTGGGGGACTCCCGGAGGTGTCAAAGGACTTGCCACGTTGTAACGCCCGGGTTTCAGGGCTAAGCATTTTTGTCAATGTAATAGTCTAGGTCAACTCTTGTAACTCTTTTTAAAGTAATAAAGATGAAATATTTGAGTATTATGTGAATTATGTGTATTTATGTGCTTATAATTTAATTATAAATGTATAATTAATAAATAATAAAAATAAGCGTCAAAATTAAAATATAAGATAATCCCGATATCTCTACATAAAGTTGTAGAATATGTCTCAAGGTTTCCGTACATATAAAGAATGCCGAAATCCGAGTTATAACGAAGAAGTTATGACCCGTCGAAGTTTTACGGTAAAACCGGCACGGCACCGGGAAGCGTAAATAGTGAATTTACGATAGAGCAAGATTTAGCCTTAGCAATCTAAACGAAAGTCGTAGAATATGTTAAACTAAGAACATCGATAAAAAGAACGCCCAAATCTGACTTCGTATGAAGAAGTTATGATTTTTCGAAGTTTCGGAATAGTAGTGTACAGCCCGAAATTCGAATATTAGATCGAGCGGTTTTTAGCCGACACGACCTGAACGAGAATCGGAGATCTCGTTAAGGGTAGCGTAACGAGAAAAAGATGGGTGAAAACGGATGTCGGATGAAGAAGTTATGAGGATTTAACGGACCAATCGTGTCCCGGCCCGTTAATAATATAAAATTTAAAATCGAGCCAAAATTAGCCGACGGAGTCTAAACGAAAGTTGTAGAGTACGTTCCCACCTTCGCGTGGATATAAAGAACGTCGAAAACGGAGGTCGTACGCGAAAGTTACGAATTTTCAAAGTTGAAGTGTGAAAATGCGAAGTCTGTTGCGAGGCTGATGACGTGGCTGCATCTGGGCCGCCCATCGCTGATGAAGGAACGCGCTTCGGATGATGACACCTGCCCTCGCTGTACGCTCCGCGTCCGAAGCCAGTACGCCCCGCGTACCCTCGCCCTTATCTCTTCCGGAGTGCTAGCCAGCTGATCCGAGGTGGCGCTCCTATCCGATGACTACGCCCCGCGTAGGTCCGAGGTACGCCCAGCGTACCGAGGCCTCGCAGGGCTATAAAAAGGGGCCGATTTTCCTTCATTTCTCACACCTTTTTCACTTCTCTCTCTAACTTCTTTCTCTCTCTACAACCCCAAAACACCTCTAAACCCTAGTTAAGCCCCTTAGCACCCTAGGGAAGCCCCGAGGCTCCCGGAGTCCCGAGAAAAAGGAGTTTTTCGGTTTCGAAACGTTGCTCCAATCAAGTCCCGGTTCTCGATAAAAATCGCTGTAAGTGTGCTACGCTTACGCAATTTTTAATATAGCTTTCAAATAATTATAGGAATGTTATTAGGTCCTTAAAATAATTATTTGGGCTATTATTATGAGTTATATCGAGTATTATTAACGCTTAATAATACTCGGACTAATTAATTTGTCGCGGTTATCGTTAAACTAAACCCTAGTGGTATCGATACTAGGTTTTATCGAAGGAATATCGTTTTGAGAGTATCGAAGCGCTGTCCGAGTGCTGAGTCACCACCTAATCAGGTGAGTGCATAGTTACTTTCAACTTACACATAGATATGAAGTATTTTATAAATTACGTTCTATGTGTGCATATTATCTGATTACTTGCTATCTATGCTGGATGAACGTTGTTATACATGTTTTCAATGATTTAAACTGTATATGTATTTTATCTACGAAAATGTTGGGGTAAAACATCGGTAGATGTAATAGGTGATGCGTGATAAAATGATGAGAGGCCTCGATGTTGATGTTGTTGTTTCTGTCATCTAGCGGAGTATGGATGACGACCACGGACTCTTCTAGACATGCCAGTGGAACACTAGCAGGCTCGCAACCTGTAGGTGTTTGTGAACGATGTGTTCACCGGTGTACTCCATCCCCCACATGGTTGCCTTTAGGACATTTATTGCTGAGGAATCCCCTTAGTAGTAGTGTCCGTCCCGATGATGATCCTTAGGCTAGGTCCCTTATGATAGGTGTTTAGGGACGTAAAGTGAGGATAACGGGAACGGGTAATCGGGTTATTGTTGATTGATGAAATTAATAAACTTATTTATTGTGGGTTGAAAACCCTATGTGCTCACCAGGCTCCCAAGCCTGACCCACTCAGTTTTATGTATTACAGGTAGTGGCGCATGAGCATAGATGTGATGTTTTGGACGAGGGATTACGGATATAGGCCTGTAGATATGAAATAATGTAGTAAGGCTTATATTGTACTGTTTATGCTTTTGATCTGTACGAACATGACATCCCAAGTCTTTTAATGAAATACATTTCTATGGAAATGCTTTTGATAAATCTTTATCATATCTTGTTTTGGGACAAATTCCGCAACACTTTCATTTAAAATGTAACTCTGATTTTTAAACAAAGCATAAACAAACCGGTCTTTTCTGGCCGTGATTTTGGGGATGTCACAGTTGGTATCAGAGCATTAGTTTAAGCGAACTAGGAATTTGTAGGATTTCTAGACTTAAACTTAGAATGCTAAGCGATGATTGTGAGGAGTGAGCACTAGCTTATTTTAGGAATTGTGCCTAAAATGCTTTTATGTGCTAAATGCTTTGTGCATAATGTGCTGTTAATTGTTCGGATCTATGGTCTGTTGCCGACCGGATCTGGAAACCTTATGTGTTTAGGATTCTAAACGTACGTCTATGATATTAGAACTAGCATGTAAACGTTTCGGAGTGATAAGGACGATTTAAACGTCTATCCTAAATAAAGATCTAAATTCACCTTATTCGGTGTATATATCAAGATGGCAAGGACTCGTAGCGGAAACGTGAACGCGAATGGAGATAGGAACCAACCCCCAGTGGTTCAACAAATACCTGTTGTAGAAGAAGTTGCACCTGAGCCAGTCACGATGGCCGGAGTGCAAGCGATGATCCAGGCTATGTTGGATCGTCAAATGGAGGAAACCAGACGTTTGCTCCAGCAAAATCAAGAGGAAGAGACTATTCAGATCAAACAGCCCGAGTTGAACGAAGGGCAGACTGAGGAGGGAGACTACAGTGGAACTGTTGGTCAAGTCAACCAACCAATAGTTCAAGAAAATAACCAAGATGACGGACTCGAGAGAAATGGATGCAAGTACAAGGATTTTCAGACTTGCAAGCCATCAACTTTCACGGGAAAGGAAGATCCAATCGGAGTCATGGATTGGATCTCGGAGATGGAGTTAACTTTCATGACATGCGGTTGCAGAGGGAAGCTACAGACCACGTTTGCAGTGCGTCAGTTTCGAGGAGGCGCTGTACGTTGGTGGAATACTTTGGGGAAGACTTTAAGCCCCAACAAACCCCTGGAACTGACATGGGCAGAATTTCTGGTACAATTCAAACGAAAGTACTGCTCAGCTCAAAACCTGCTCGAGCTAGAGAACCAGTTTCTAACCCTAAAGAAGGGGAGCATGTCAATCGATGAATACACGAACAACTTCACAGAAAAGATGGAATTTGCCTTGCGTCTTGTTCCGGATGAGCTGACGAAAATTGATAAGTACGCAAAGGGATTACCATGGGAGTACGCGGTGCCAGTGCGTCAGGCACCTACTTTGGAGGCAGCTATCTGGGCTGCCAAGTCTGTGGAGGATATGATTAAGGGAAGAGCTGCCAGCAAAGTCGAGGTTGGCGAGAAAAGGAAATTTGACAGATCCTCAAGGTCCAGTAAGAAGGGTAGATTCTCGAAGTCTGGTTCGAGAGGAGGAGGATCAGAAGCGAAGTGGTGTGACAAGTGCAAGAAAAAGCACTCTGGGAAGTGTGACGGAGGGGTCACTTGTTACAAATGCGGAAAGCCTGGGCACTATGCCAATGAATGCACGTTCACTAAGAAGGTCTGTTATGAGTGCAACGAGGAGGGGCACATTTCAAGGGATTGCCCGAAGAAGAAGGAGACGGGAAGACGCAACATACCACCGAAGCCGAAGGCAAGAGCCTTCCAGATGACGCTCGAGGCTGCAAAGGAGGCAGCAGACGTCGCTTCAGGTACCTTTCTCGTAAATGGTTTGCCTGCAAATATACTATTTGATTCCGGAGCCAACTACTCCTTTGTGTCGCATAAATTTGGTGGGAAATTAGCATTGCCTGTAGAAAAACTAGATAATACCCTGATTGTAGAAGTTGCCAGTGGCAAATTCGTACCTGTTAGTAATCATATTAGGAACATCGTCATTGACCTAAACGGAAACGAATTCCACGAAGAGCTATTACCCATAGAGTTAAACGGTTTCGACATCGTTTTGGGTATGGATTGGCTTAGCGCTAACGATGCTGAGATTCAATGCCGAAAGAAGATAGTAAAGGTAAACCCACCCGGAAAGGAATCATTTATGGTGTACGGGGACAAACGTAGAGTGAATTCTGGAATCATCTCCCTGATGAAAGCCAGGAAATGTTTGTCCAAAGGATGTGCATCATACTTGGCATTCGTAATCGATGCCAAGAAGGAGAAGAAAGAGGTGCATAATATACCGGTTGTGTGTGATTATCCAGAAGTCTTTCTCGAAGATCTTCCCGGATTACCACCTGATAGACAAGTGGAGTTTCGTATAGACTTGTTACCAGAAACAACACCAATAGCAAAGGCACCTTACCGATTAGCACCGACGGAGATGAAGGAGCTCATAACGCAACTTCAGGAGCTGTTGGACAACGGTTTTATTCGACCTAGTTCATCACCCTGGGGAGCTCCGGTGTTATTCGTAAAGAAGAAGGACGGAAGCATGAGGATGTGCATAGACTACCGAGAGCTGAATAAGGCAACGGTAAAGAACAAGTATCCATTGCCAAGGATTGATGACCTATTCGATCAGCTGCAAGGTTCGAGCTACTTCTCAAAGATCGATCTTAGGTCAGGATATCATCAGCTGAAGGTGAGGGAGCAGGATATTGAAAAGACTGCATTCAGAACAAGATATGGACACTACGAGTTCTTGGTTATGTCATTCGGGCTAACCAATGCTCCCGCAGCATTCATGGATTTGATGAATAGGGTTTGTAAACCATTCCTCGATAAATCCGTGATAGTGTTCATCGACGACATTCTCATCTACTCAAAAAGCCAAGAGGAGCATGGAAAGCATCTACGGGAAGTATTAGAAGTGTTGAAGAAGGAGAAGATTTTTGCAAAGTTCTCCAAATGCGACTTTTGGATACGGGAAGTCCAATTCTTGGGTCATGTTGTTAACCAGGAGGGAATAATGGTTGACCCCGCAAAGATCGAGGCTGTGATGAAGTGGGAACGTCCGAAAAGTCCCACGGAAATTCGAAGCTTTCTAGGATTAGCCGGATATTATCGACGATTTATCCAAGGCTTTTCTTCGATAGCTGCTCCATTAACAGCTTTGACTCATAAAGGAGCTACATATACGTGGAGTGAGAAACACGATGAGGCATTCGAGAAACTAAAGAAGAAGTTATGTGAAGCACCGATACTTTCTCTACCCGATGGAGTCGAAGATTTCGCGGTTTATAGTGATGCTTCTGGAGTCGGGTTGGGTTGTGTTCTGACCCAAAGAGAAAAGGTGATAGCATACGCATCTCGACAATTGAAAGAGCACGAAAAGAACTACCCCACTCATGATCTGGAGTTGGCAGCGGTAGTATTTGCCTTAAAGATATGGAGGCATTACCTCTACGGCACGAAGTGCAAGCTCTTCACTGATCATAAGAGTCTCCAGTACCTCTTTAATCAGAAGGAGTTGAACATGAGGCAACGACGTTGGCTAGAACTTCTCAAGGACTACGACTGTGAGATACTTTACCACCCAGGTAAAGCAAATATTGTTGCTGATGCTCTCAGTCGGAAAGTCAATCTTGAAAGGAAAAGGCCAAGAGCGTTAAGAATTGAAGTCGTCTCGACGATTGTGGAAAGTATCAGGAAAGCTCAAGAAGAAGCTTTAGAGAAAAATGACCGAAAGGAAGAACGTTTGGGAAGAACGTTAGTGTTCGGTACAAACAGTCGAGGACTGAAGGTATTCCAAGATCGAATTTGGGTACCTAAGACGGGAGGAATAAGAGATCTTCTTATGGAAGAAGCACACAAGACCATGTACTCGATTCATCCCGGTAGCACTAAAATGTATAGGGACCTAAAACCCTACTACTGGTGGCCGACGATGAAGCTCGATGTTGCGAAGTATGTGGCCGAGTGCGTAACATGTGCGAGGGTTAAGGCACAACATCAGAAACCGTATGGGAGTTTAGAACCTTTACCTGTACCCATGGGTAAATGGGAAGACATCACCATGGATTTTGTGACTAAACTGCCCAGGACGAAGAATGGTCACGACATGATTTGGGTAGTCGTGGATCGTTTCACCAAGAGTGCACACTTCATAGCAGCCAACGAGAAGTGGTCTATGGATAAGCTCGCAAATGCTTACGTGAAGGAAATTGTAAGACTTCACGGTGTTCCTCTTACGATTGTATCAGATCGTGATAGTCGTTTCACGTCAAGGTTTTGGAGGAGTCTACAAGAGGAGTTGGGTACAAAGTTGTGTTTGAGTACTGCTTACCATCCGCAAACTGATGGCCAGAGCGAAAGAACGATTCAGACACTGGAAGATATGCTGAGAGCATGTACCCTCGAATTCCAAGGAAATTGGGACGAGCACTTACCTCTGGTAGAATTTTCCTACAACAATAGTTTTCACTCGAGCATCAAGATGGCACCTTACCAAGCCTTGTATGGACAAAAGTGTCGTACGCCGTCTTGTTGGCTTGAAGCCGGAGAGAAGCAGTTTATGGGCCCTGAGATAGTCCATGAGACTGCCGAAAAGTTGAAGGTGATTAGGGAAAGAATGTTAGCAGCTCAGGATCGTCAGAAGAGCTATGCTGACAAGAAAAGACGACCGATAACCTTCGAGGTTGGGGATTCCGTTCTGCTTAAAGTCTCACCATGGAAGGGACTTATACGATTTGGGAAACGAGGAAAGTTGAGTCCAAGGTTTATTGGACCGTTCAAAGTTCTTCAGAAGATAGGGAACCAAGCTTACAAGTTGGAATTGCCCGAAGAACTCAATGGTATTCATAACACTTTCCATGTGTGTTATTTGAGGAAATTCACGGGAGATGTTCCCGACATAATTCCAATCTCAGAGTTAAGGATGGATGAGAATAAAAGGCTGATCGAAGAGCCTGAGGCAATTGTTGACCGTAAGACTAAGAAGTTACGACGCAAGATGGTCGACTTGGTGCTAGTCCGATGGAAACATTCGAATGGGCCGAATCTCACTTGGGAAACAGAGGATGACATGATGAGTCGCTATCCACATCTGTTTGCTGATGCATGATTCCGGGACGGAATCATCCTAAGGGGGAGAGAATTGTAACGCCCGGGTTTCAGGGCTAAGCATTTTTGTCAATGTAATAGTCTAGGTCAACTCTTGTAACTCTTTTTGAAGTAATAAAGATGAAATATTTGAGTATTATGTGAATTATGTGTATTTATGTGCTTATAATTTAATTATAAATGTATAATTAATAAATAATAAAAATAAGCGTCAAAATTAAAATATAAGATAATCCCGATATCTCTACATAAAGTTGTAGAATATGTCTCAAGGTTTCCGTACATATAAAGAATGCCGAAATCCGAGTTATAACGAAGAAGTTATGACCCTTTGAAGTTTTACGGTAAAACCGGCACGGCACCGGGAAGCGTAAATAGTGAATTTACGATAGAGCAAGATTTAGCCTTAGCAATCTAAACGAAAGTCGTAGAATATGTTAAACTAAGAACATCGATAAAAAGAACGCCCAAATCTGACTTCGTATGAAGAAGTTATGATTTTTCGAAGTTTCGGAATAGTAGTGTACAGCCCGAAATTCGAATATTAGATCGAGCGGTTTTTAGCCGACACGACCTGAACGAGAATCGGAGATCTCGTTAAGGGTAGCGTAACGAGAAAAAGATGGGTGAAAACGGATGTCGGATGAAGAAGTTATGAGGATTTAACGGACCAATCGTGTCCCGGCCCGTTAATAATATAAAATTTGAAATCGAGCCAAAATTAGCCGACGGAGTCTAAACGAAAGTTGTAGAGTACGTTCCCACCTTCGCGTGGATATAAAGAACGTCGAAAACGGAGGTCGTACGCGAAAGTTACGAATTTTCAAAGTTGAAGTGTGAAAATGCGAAGTCTGTTGCGAGGCTGATGACGTGGCTGCATCTGGGCCGCCCATCGCTGATGAAGGAACGTGCTTCGGATGATGACACCTGCCCTCGCTGTACGCTCCGCGTCCGAAGCCAGTACGCCCCGCGTACCCTCGCCCTTATCTCTTCCGGAGTGCTAGCCAGCTGGTCCGAGGTGGCGCTCCTATCCGATGACTACGCCCCGCGTAGGTCCGAGGTACGCCCAGCGTACTGAGGCCTCGCAGGGCTATAAAAAGGGGCCGATTTTCCTTCATTTCTCACACCTTTTTCACTTCTCTCTCTAACTTCTTTCTCTCTCTACAACCCCAAAACACCTCTAAACCCTAGTTAAGCCCCTTAGCACCCTAGGGAAGCCCCGAGGCTCCTGGAGTCCCGAGAAAAAGGAGTTTTTCGGTTTCGAAACGTTGCTCCAATCAAGTCCCGGTTCTCGATAAAAATCGCTGTAAGTGTGCTACGCTTACGCAATTTTTAATATAGCTTTCAAATAATTATAGGAATGTTATTAGGTCCTTAAAATAATTATTTGGGCTATTATTATGAGTTATATCGAGTATTATTAACGCTTAATAATACTCGGACTAATTAATTTGTCGCGGTTATCGTTAAACTAAACCCTAGTGGTATCGATACTAGGTTTTATCGAAGGAATATCGTTTTGAGAGTATCGAAGCGCTGTCCGAGTGCTGAGTCACCACCTGATCAGGTGAGTGCATAGTTACTTTCAACTTACACATAGATATGAAGTATTTTATAAATTACGTTCTATGTGTGCATATTATCTGATTACTTGCTATCTATGCTGGATGAACGTTGTTATACATGTTTTCAATGATTTAAACTGTATATGTATTTTATCTACGAAAATGTTGGGGTAAAACATCGGTAGATGTAATAGGTGATGCGTGATAAAATGATGAGAGGCCTCGATGTTGATGTTGTTGTTTCTGTCATCTAGCGGAGTATGGATGACGACCACGGACTCTTCTAGACAGGCCAGTGGAACACTAGCAGGCTCGCAACCTGTAGGTGTTTGTGAACGATGTGTTCACCGGTGTACTCCATCCCCCACATGGTTGCCTTTAGGACATTTATTGCTGAGGAATCCCCTTAGTAGTAGTGTCCGTCCCGATGATGATCCTTAGGCTAGGTCCCTTATGATAGGTGTTTAGGGACGTAAAGTGAGGATAACGGGAACGGGTAATCGGGTTATTGTTGATTGATGAAATTAATAAACTTATTTATTGTGGGTTGAAAACCCTATGTGCTCACCAGGCTCCCAAGCCTGACCCACTCAGTTTTATGTATTACAGGTAGTGGCGCATGAGCATAGATGTGATGTTTTGGACGAGGGATTACGGATATAGGCCTGTAGATATGAAATAATGTAGTAAGGCTTATATTGTACTGTTTATGCTTTTGATCTGTACGAACATGACATCCCAAGTCTTTTAATGAAATACATTTCTATGGAAATGCTTTTGATAAATCTTTATCATATCTTGTTTTGGGACAAATTCCGCAACACTTTCATTTAAAATGTAACTCTGATTTTTAAACAAAGCATAAACAAACCGGTCTTTTCTGGCCGTGATTTTGGGGATGTCACACACGTCGTGGCACTGCTTGCCACGTCGTGGTCTCTGACAGTTTTGGGGTTTCGTGCCCCGAACTTCAGAAATTCATAACTTTCGCATACGAACTCCGTTTTCGACGTTCTTTATATCGACGCGAATGTGAGATTATGCTCTACAACTCTCGTTTAGACTCCATTGGCTAATTTTGACTTTATTTTTAATATATTATAAATATATTACTTATATATTATCTTTAGTAGGTCGGGACAGGAAAACTCCGTTCGAAATTCATAACTCCTTCATCTGAACTTCGTTTTCGTCTGTCTTTCCATCGTTGCACTACTATCGATAAGATCTTCAATTCTCATTTAGATAACTAAGGATAGATATCTATCTACCTTAAATTCACTATTTACGTCGTGCTGGGTCGCGTTGGGTCGTGCCTGTTCTGTCGCGAAACTTCAACGGGTGATAACTTCTTCGTTATAACACGGATTTTGGCGTTTTTTATATGCACGGAAACCTTGTGACATATACGAAAACTTGGTTAAGATTAATGCTTCTAAATAATCTTCCATCAAAAAGTCATTTTTGATGCTTATCGTCTCTAAATTGACTAGCCCGGATCTACGGGCGTTACAGTCTCTGTCTTATATAATACTTACCAATTAAATTCAGATTTTACACTTTTAACCCCCGGCTTCCAAAGTTCTTCACAAATTAGTCCAGGACTCACATTTATTAATTTATTTAAATAACTAGGGTGTTACAGAAAGTGAGACCTCTGGGTTTTATTGCTAATTTCCACATCTTCACCCCTTTTTCTTTCTTCTACTTTGCGAGAAATACCCCTGCAGCCCTGGTATCAATCTCGACTCCTGAAGCAAGTCCCGAAGCCCCGAAGATCCTGAGAAAGAGAGTTGTTGAGCCGAAAATCGGCCCGCAAGAAGCCCGGTTTTTGGAAGATATCCTGTTTCATCGAAGATTATTATTTTAAGAGTCGTAGTGTTGTCCGAGCATCGTCTTATGAAGTGAGTGTGTAGTTGCTTTCTTCTAACACATAGATATGAATTATTTCTCTATAAAATATGTGCTATGTGTTTATATATTATCTGTTATTTGGAATGAGTATTGAATGAATATATTATACAGGTTTTAAGTTGTGTATGAATGTGTGTGTGTGTGTGTGTATATATATATATATATATATATATATATATATATATATTATCTACAAAAATTTTGGGTAAAGCATGGGTAGATAGTTGATGTGTGATGAAATAAAAATGATGAGAGGCCTTGATGTTGTTGTTGATCTAGTCATCTAGCGGAGTATGGTTGAAGACCACATACTCTTTTTAGACAGTCCATTGGAACGCTGGCAAGTTCATAACCTATAGGTGTTGTGAACGGTGTGTTCACCGGTGTACTCTATCCCCCTCATGGTTGCCTTAGGACATCTATTGTTGATGAAACCCCTTTGCAGTAATGTTCATCCCGATGAAAATCTTTAGACTAGGTCCCTTGTGATAGTTGTTGTTTTAGGGATGTAAAGTGAGGATAACGGGAATGAGTAATTGGGTTATTGTTGGTTGGTGAAATTAAATATAATTATTTATTATGGGTTGAAAACCCTATATGCTCACCAAGCTCCAAAGCTTGACCCACTTAGTTTCTTTGTACTACATGTAGTGGCGCAAGAGCATAAGTTGGACAACTTGTGAAGATATTTTGTTTATAGGCGAGTAGTTGTATATAACTGTTGTAAGGCATATAATGTGTTGTTTATGCTTTTGGTCTGTATCGGAACATGACATCCCAAGTTTTGTTATATATGAAAATACATTTCTTTAAGGAATGCTTTGATAAATTTTATTTATCATATTTTGTTTTGGAAACAAATTCCGCAACTCTTTTAAATCAAACGATTACTCTGAAAATTATTTTAAAAGCATAAATTAAATCGGTCTTTACTGGTCGTGGTTTTGGGGATGTCACGCATGCATGATTGGTTTGTTTTCATACTTCTCGTGATTAAGGCAATCATTCTAAATGTGATAGAAACATTCCACTGATTTGTTGGAGCCGAAATGATATAAGACCGAAAATACCCTTTACAAGACAACACTATTCCCATTTGGGTTGTTCTAGTAAGCAATCTTTGATAAATGTTATGCAACACTAAATTCTCACTTTGACACTTTAAAATTTTTACACATTGAGTTGATTTTTGTTTTTCATTTAAGAAATTATTGCAATAGTATTGCCACTTGTGGTCATACTCATATATTACTTTATCAGAAAGGATGTTTATGATCTTCATCAAGAAGTGCTAGGTAAATGTTATATTTAAGATTAAGATATATTTGATTTGTAAAAATGGAGAAATTAAATGAGAAATTACTTAATTTTTTTTTATCATTTGTTGTTAGGCCCTCTGTTCTCAGTACTTGTTACTAGAGTTTTGACTGATGCAATCAAAGATGCAATTAGGAGACCTCATCCTGACTTTTTTGGTGTTGCTTTACTAATGGCGTTGATAAGGGGATATTACGGAGATCCGCCTTACGTAAGAGCTGCATGTTCATAGAAATCATAATTAATTTTTTCCTCCTTATTTGATCATTTATTTAAACCTTCTGTTCATCACTCGACTTCATATACATCTCCTCAAATGGTTTAATTCTTTTGTTAGATAGAGCATTGGTGCTTTGGAAGGCTGTAACTAGTTAGAAAAGAGAAGGTTTGATTTTCATTGTAAAATTTTGATATATGTTAGGATTTAGAGATGGTCATTTCAATGTTTTAGTAGCTATTGATATTGCTGCTTGTGGTCTTAGGGACAGTTTATAATCTAGATTATGACAAATTATAATTAATATGTACATGAAGCTTAATAGTTAGCTTTAGTTGAATCCACAATGCTAGAAATTTTTAGTGATCTAGGAAATGCAACTTTATCCGGCACATTGGTCCAAAAATTGGTCTCTTAAAGAATTTGCAACACTTGTATGTCATTTTTTCTAAAATAATATTTCTACTTACATTGTTTTTGTTGGAATAGTGTCTAAGGCTGCAACTATATTAGGCAAGTATTTGACCCGGTTGTGCATGGTCCTTTTGGGTTGCCTTCACCATAGCAACTTGACAGGATGATTTATTATGAGAGAAGAAATATTATTAATATATTATGAGAATAATATAAAGAGTAATAATATTATTATTTGATTAATGTAAGTCATAAATTAATTAGGAATTAATTTGGTGACTTAAAGAGATTAATTGAATAAAGGGGCATAAATTGTCAATTGTATGATAGTTGTACTTTGGGCTGTAAATCCCTTATGGATAATGGTGGACGGTTTTAAGGACTTTGGATAGGCCTTGAAAATCGTCCAAAGGCTTATCATGAAGGGGATTGGATTGCTTAGGGCCTAAGTTATCCAATTAGGGTTTAAGGGTGAAACCCTATGAGCCTCACTAGTATAAATAGACCCTAGGGGTTAAGGGAAATCGGCACTTGTGCTTTAGAAAGAAACCCTGGCCGATTTCTCTTCCCTCTCCTCTCTCTCAAATCATCCTCTTGCTAGTTGGTGTTTGTAAGCCATTAGAGGAGTGACAATTGTGACTCTAAAGCTCCAAGGACAAGAAGATCAAGCAAGTGATTCAAGGTAAGCTTTTAATTCTGATTTCATATTGTTATTATAGTCTATTAGCCATTAGAAGTCTTGGATTGAATGCATGTTTAATTAGAGAAACCTAGATCCAAGCTTTAGGGTTTGCATGTGCACATAGGAATGTTTATATGGCTAAAACCCATCAGTGGTATCAGAGCCTAGATTGGTTTCTATTGAATTGATGCATTGGTTGCTTGTTTGATGCCTTCAAAATTCGTTTTTTGTGTTTTTGTCTAATGGACTCGGCGAGTCCCATAGTGGACTCGGCGAGTAGGCTCAACTCGGCGAGTCCATTGGGGTACTCGGCGAGTCCAAGCGTCAGAAAGAGGAAACTTCGGGATTTCTTGTTGTTTATCTTTGAGATACTTGCCTTAATCATATTAGATTAATATAAATCCGATTTTATGATATATATGAGTATATTTTTGATCTAATTGAAGATATTTATCAATTAATAAAATATTTATTTCCTTATGTGATAATTGATTAATTATTTTAATTTAATTGGTAAATTGTTTTGCAAGAAATCATTAAATAAATCAAATATGGATAATTATGTGATTAATTGTTAATTTGGATTATTTGTTATTTGATCCTTTATGTTTTGAAAAGTTTAACACTTGCCCTCTAGTTTTGAAATTTATGTTTTGTGATTAAAAGTTTAATTTAGACAATTTAAATTTCAAACCCTAGAATTTTACAAGTTTAAAATTCAACCCTATAATAATATAATATTACAAGATTAATATATATGTATGTATAATTAAAATACTAGTCTTACTGTTAGTAGGCCTCATTCACGAAGCCGGTCTATAAGGTGGGTATAAGGTTGCTGCCTATAAAATGACGCTTAATGGGTGTACACTCACACCCACCGCTTGCTTGATCGGTGGAGGGTCGTTAGCCGAACGGGTAGGATAGGGCAACCTCATCTCTTCATTAAAAGTATAATACGAAATACAAAGTAACTACATGTTTTTCAAAATTTCCCAATCTTAGTTACTTTAGGAAAAGTGAATTGATGCAATCCCATGAAATTACACTTTGCACCCTTGCTAAGAAGTTAGTGGAGCGTGTGTGGTTTACCGGCACACTAATTGGTTCTAAGCAAAGGTGACAAAGGGTGATTCATTGTTTATCATAGTTCGATGGAGCGTGTGTGGTTTACCGGCACATCGAATAGGTGATTGTTACAATGAAGGCACCATGTGAATTTGCATGGTAATTTACACCCACTTTGTGATCCTCGGTATCTCATTCAAAAACGAGAGGGGCATATCGAGATTTAAATATGCCATTGAAAAGTTTCAATGAATCTCATCCAAACCTAGGAATTCTCAATACATTTAGAACTTAAAATTATGTTTTCGTGATGGAGAATTAGTGAATCGTCATTCACTTACCTTCAAATTGTTTGCATGTTAGATTACGGCATCCCTTTTCTAATATGTAAATATTGTTGTTGGATCCTAGCCCTAATTTTTCTTATTGGGTGATAATTAGGGATTCAAATTCTAATCTATCTTTGTCCTTTCTATTTGTAGATGTCGAACGCGAACAACGCTGCTGCTAGTTCATTCACGTTGATGAGCCTTTGCCAAAAAGTGACTTTCGATGGGACGAACTTTAGTGAATGGATAAGATACATTCGCACAATTGCTCACTACGAGGACAAGGAGTATGTCCTCGATGAGAAGCTCGAGAAGATTAACCCATAAATCACTACTCCGGCTTAAATGACTGCTTTTGAGACTCATGAACGTGATGCAACGAAGGTTCATTGCATCATGATAGCCACTATGAACTCTGAATTCCAAAATTCCTATGAGGACATGTATCCGTACGAAATGCACCAAGACTTGTTGGAGAGATACCACCAAAACGCGAGGCAAGAGCGTTACGAGATTTTCACTAACATGATTTCCACCAAAATGGGTCATGGATAATCTCTTACCGTGCACCTGCAAAAGATGCAAAGGTATGTTGACCTTCTTCGCAAGTTGAATGTTGACTTTGGGGAAGACTTGGCGATCGACATGGTGCTTCACTCTTTGCCTCCGTGTTACAATCAATTTAGGATGACATACCACATGAACAAAGAAGAGGTCACCCTAAGTAAGCTCCAAGGTCTCCTTAGGGTTGCTGAAAGCAACCTCAAGGACAAGTCTGCTGCACCAACTCCCAATCCACCCGCTGCTCCTGTTTTGGCCATTGGGCAAGGAAGAGGCAAGAAGAGGAAGGCTCCGTCTAAGAGCCACCGCAAGGGAAAGTCCCGAGATGGTTCCTCTTCTAGTGGAACCAAAGTTGATCCCGCTAAGCCTAACCCTAACCCGAAGGAGGCAGAGTGTCATCATTGCCATAAAATAGGGCATTGGAAGAGAAGCTGCCCAGACTACCTGCAAGCCATAAGGGAAGGAAAGATCAAGCCATCTTTCGCAGGTATATACACAATTAAATCTAATGATTCATCTCATGCTATTTCTTGGGTCCTTGATATCGGTTGTGGTTACCACATTTGTTCTGAATTGTAGGGACTAAGAAGAAATAGGGATGTGAAGCATGGGAGAATAAATCTAATCATGGGGAACAGAAGATCGTCGCTTGTGACCACATCTCGTGAGGTGTTTTGGCAACCTTCTTAGTAGGGACTCGATTAAGGATGTGGGCGGCAGTCTCTAAGGCATACCCCCAAAAAGAGATAGGTAGTGAAGCACGACTCATCATAGAGCGAACCATGTCCAACAAGGTTCGATTACTCCTTTCTGCCACACCATTCAACTGCGGTGTCCTAGGTGGCGTCAATTGTGAAACTATTCCACACTCCTTGAGATAGTCGTGGAATTCAAGACTTAGGTACGCTCCTCCTTAATTGGATCGAAGCATCTTGATTTTCCTGCCCAATTGATTCTCCACTTTATTCTTGAACTCTTTGAACTTTTCAAACGTTTCTGTCTTTCGCTTCATTCTCCACTTCATTTAGTGCTTAGGAATGGTTTATGTTTAGATTTGAAAAATTGTTGCTATTCGCCAGAAATGGCAAGAAACATCATTTCATTTCATGGTTTGTTTAGACAAGGTTTTAGATTTTCTTTTAATAATGAGAATGGTTCTATTCTTGCTTATCTAAATGGTGTCTTATATTTTGAAGCAATACCGTGTAATGGAATTTATGAAACTGTTATGATTGTAGATAACTTAGGAAATGATGTTTTATGCATGGATTCTTCCAATGGTATGGATAGAGCATCCTTATGGCATTGTCGTCTTGGACATGTCAACAAGAAGCGCATAGCCCAACTCCAAAAGGATGGAGTGTTGGAGTCATTCGACCTTAGGGAAGATGACACATGCAAGTCTTGTTTGCTTGGAAAGATGAGTAAGTCACCGTTCACTAGTACATGTGAAAGGGGTGAGGGTCTATTGGACCTAATACATACCGATGTATGTGGACCATTTAGATCAACCACGAAGGATGGGAACCGCTTCTATGTGACTTTTACCGATGACTATAGTAGATATGGGTATATCTACCTAATCAAGCAAAAGTCAGAAACGTTTGAAAAGTTCAAAGAGTTCAAGAATGAAGTGGAGAATCAATTGGGCAGGAAAATCAAGATGCTTCGATCCAATTAAGGAGGAGAGTACCTAAGTCTTGAATTCCACGACTATCTCAAGGAGTGTGGAATAGTTTAACAATTGACGCCATCTAGGACACCGCAGTTGAATGGTGTGGCAGAAAGGCATAATCGAACCTTGTTGGACATGGTTCGCTCTATGATGAGTCGTGCTTCACTACCTATCTCTTTTTAGGGGTATGCCTTAGAGACTGCCGCCCACATCCTTAATTGAGTCCCTACTAAGAAGGTTGCCAAAACACCTCACGAGATGTGGACATGGAAAGCTCCCTCGTTAGCACATATCAAGGTTTGGGGTTGCGAGGCTTTTGTAAGACAAGATACTCACGACAAGCTCGAACCTCGTAGTGAGCGATGTATTTTCATCGGCTACCCGCAGAAATCCTTTGGATATCTCTTCTATAGACAGAAGGACAATGTTGTCTTTGTTGCGAGGAGAGGAGTTTTCCGAGAGCAAGAACTCATAAACCAAGGAGACAGTGGGAGGCAAATCGAGCTCGAAGAGATTTAAGAATCGATAGATGAAGGAACCTCTACCGCTGGCACTCAACCCGAGGAGGAAACTCCGGTTGAACCGATTGACGAGTCCTTACCTCTTAGACGTTCCGAAAGAGTTAGAGTTCAACCCCAGTTTTATGGTTTTCATATTACTACCGAAGGGGATACGTATATTAGTGATGGTACACTAATAAATCTAGATGAACCTAATAGCTATAAGGAAGCCATGGCAGGCCCGGAGTCTGCGAAATGGAAAGAGGCAATGGACAGCGAGATCCAGTCCATGTATGACAACTAAGTTTGGAATTTGGTTGATAATGTGCCCGGACGTAAGACCGTTGGGTGCAAGTGGATCTTCAAGAAGAAGACCGACATGGATGGAAATGTACAAACATATAAGGCGCGATTAGTTGCAAAGGGCTTTACTCAAACTCTCGGAGTTGACTATGATGAGACCTTCTCACCAGTTGCGAAGATAAAGTCTATTAGAGTGATGCTAGCCATTGCCGCATTTCATGATTATGAGATTTGGCAAATGGATGTCAAAACCGCTTTCCTTAATGGGAAGTTGGCTGAGGATGGTTACATGGCTCAGCCAGAGGGTTTTGTCGATCCGTAGCATCCAAATAGAGTGTGTAAGCTTGAAAAGTCCATTTATGGACTTAAGCAAGCGTCTTGCAGATGGAATCTTTGCTTCGATGAGAAATTCAAAGAGTTTTATATGTACAAAGTGAAGATGAATCATGTGTATATGTCAAATCCAGTGGGAGTATAGTAAGCTTCCTCGTTCTGTATGTCGATGACATACTACTCATAGAAACAACGTCCCGACTCTGCAGGAGGTTAAGTCCTGGCTCGAGAAGTGCTTCGCTATGAAGGACCTCGGAGAGGCTTCCTATATTTTGGGAATAAGGATAGTGAGAGAACGAAGTAAGAGACTAATAGGACTTAGTCAGAACACTTACTTGGATAAAGTACTGAAACATTTTAGTATGGAAAACTCGAAGAAGGGAGAATTACCGATACAAAGTAATGCCAAATTGAGTAAGACTCAAAGTCCGAGTACCGAAGCTGAAATAGCATAAATGAGCCGAGTACCATACGCTTCCGCAGTTGGCTCAATCATGTATGCTATGACTTGTACTCGCCCTGATATAGCCTTTGCTTTGAGCATGGTTAGCAGATATCAAGGGAATCCTGGCAGAACCCATTGGATTGCGGTTAAGAATATCCTTAAGTACCTTCGGAGGACGAAGGAATGGTTCTTAGTCCTTGGAGGGAGTGATGACTTGAAGGTGCGAGGGTATAGTGACGCCAGCTTTCAGACCGACAGGGACAACTACCGTTCGCAGTCGGGCTGGGTCTTTACCCTGAATGGAGGAGCAGTAACTTGGAAAAGTTCCAAGCAGGAAACCGTAGCTGATTCAACGTGTGAATCAGAGTACATTGCAGCGAGCGAAGCGTCGAAGGAGGCAATATGGTTGAAGAAATTCATCAGTGATCTTGGAGTTGTACCTGCCATAAAGGAGCCCATGGAGATTTTCTGTGATAATGAAGGAGCGGTTTCCTTGACCAAGGAACCAAAGGATCATGGTAGATCTCGAATTAGCCCCTCCCGATCGTATTTCCCCCGAGATAAAAGAAAAGATGGGCAATCTGCCATATCGACATAAAATATCACTTTATTAGACATCGTGTAGAAGAAGGACAACTCGTAGTGAAGAGGATATCATCAGAAGATAACCCAGCAGATCCGCTTACGAAGGGACTGAGTAGGGTTAAGCACTTGCAGCATGCTAGGAGTATTGGGCTGAAGGATGATATTAGTATAGATTAGATAGTAGTATTGGAAACGTGTAATAGATAAATGTAATTAAGATTTGATGATTAAATAAAAGAGTATTATTTATGAGTAATGTTACTGTCTTATGTTAATTGTTTAACTATTGTTTCATTTTGCATGTTTTAACTTCTAGAATAATTGAGTTTATTAAGAATAATCGAATTGTTCAAATTGTCCACAATCGTTCATATGTTGGAAGTAGGTGTGAATGAAGATTGTCATGAATTGGTGTGTAGATTGTCTAAATGGTATTAGACATAGCAAAAGTTTGCTGCAACGTTCATGAGTGCTTATGAACTAGTTTTGAGCATTGGAACAAACCCGCGCTTGCTGGAATCACCTTATGGAATGTGATAAAAAGGGTGATCGCAAGACGATAACATCATATAGTCTTAAAACCAAGATATATGGTTTGTTATTTGTTAATTGGTTGTACATTGATAATGCGAAACCGCATCAGTAACTTGATGTTATAAAACGCATTGTTGTGTATAGTTGATTAATGAATAAGTAAACGCATATAAGTCGAAGTTTATCTGTTACTTTTATCCTAAGAGGGTAAGAGCGATATCTCGGCCGCTCGATGATTTTATTTGACTTATGTGCCGGGCTCGGTCAGAACTGAATTGATGTGTTCGATTAAGTTCTATGTCAAATAAATCGGAGATCGAGAAACCAAATGCTAGACAAATTGATTCCATAGAATTGTCAGCATGATATCTAAACAGAGGACTGTACGATCCCTTATCTGAAGGACAAAGATTGATTAGATCAGAGTTGACAGCGTCTTTGAGAGCTACGATTGCTAATCGGATTATACTTGTATATATAGTTACTTGACTTATCCAAGTGGGAGACTGTTGGAATAGTGTCTAAGGCTGCAACTATATTAGTCAAGTATTTGACCCGGTTGTGCATGGTCCTTTTGGGTTGCCTTCACCATAGCAACTTGACAGGATGATTTATTATGAGAGAAGAAATATTATTAATATATTATGAGAATAATATAAAGAGTAATAATATTATTATTTGATTAATGTAAGTCATAAATTAATTAGGAATTAATTTGGTGACTTAAAGAGATTAATTGAATAAAGGGGCATAAACTGTCAATTGTATGATAGTTGTACTTTGGGTTGTAAATCCCTTATGGATAATGGTGGACGGTTTTAAGGACTTTGGATAGGCCTTGAAAATCGTCCAAAGGCTTATCATGAAGGGGCTTGGATTGCTTAGGGCCTAAGTTATCCAATTAGGGTTTAAGGGTGAAACCCTAGGAGCCTCACTAGTATAAATAGACCCTAGGGGTCAAGGGAAATCGGCACTTGTGCTTTAGAAAGAAACCCTGGCCGATTTCTCTTCCCTCTCCTCTCTCTCAAATCATCCTCTTGCTAGTTGGTGTTTGTAAACCATTAGAGGAGTGATAATTGTGACTCTAAAGCTCCAAGGACAAGAAGATCAAGCAAGTGATTCAAGGTAAGCTTCTAATTCTGATTTCATATTGTTATTATAGTCTATTAGCCATTAGAATTCTTGGATTGAATGCATGTTTAATTTGAGAAACCTAGATCCAAGCTTTAGGGTTTGCATGTGCACATAGGAATGTTCATATGGCTAAAACCCATCAGGTTTTTTGTTCTTTCCATGGATTTACATTTATAATTACCACTTTTGATGATGTTTCTTAATTGTTCTCTTGTGATGCTTCTCTAAGGATGGTCAACTCAACAATTACAGTTTGACTAGTCCAATCTTAATACAACTAACTAACATCATATCTTTGCAAGTTCTGTAAGTATTCTTACCCTGCCACGTGTCACTTAATTGCTTTTAAGACCAAATGCAAGAAATAACAATGTACTTTTCTGTTTCTTGCATTTAAGCTTCTTTTACCATAAATAAGTTGAGTAAGTTTCTATTTCATGCATTTAGGTCTTTTTTGGTTAAAATGCAAGAAGTAGCAGCATAATTTAATTGATTTGACTTGAAAAAACATATTTTACTCTTTTTACTACACGGGTCATTTTATGTCCCCAAGTGCAATAAATAGTAATATACTTTGCTGTTTCTTGCAATTAAGTTTCTTTTACCACAAATAAGTTGAAGCAAGTTGCTATTTCATGTATTTAGCTATTTTTTGGTTAAAATGAAAGAAATAACAACATACTTTAATTGATTTGACTTGAAAAAAAAACACAATTTAATCTTTTTACTACATAAGTCATTTTATGTCCCCGAGTGCAAGAAATAACAATGTACTTTGCTATTTGTTGTGTGACATCCCCAAAATCTCGGCCAGAAAAGACCGATTTTCATTTATGCTTTTAAATATTTTCAGAGTAAATCCTTTTGATTTGAAAGAGTTGCGGAATTTGTTCCCAAAACAAAACATGATAAAATAATATTTATCAAAGCATTTCATCAAGAGATGCATTTCATTATATAATCAAAACTCGGGATGTCATGTTCCGATACAGACCATAAAGCATAAACGATAAACATTACAAGTCATTCAACATATATATACATATACAGACTTGTAAACAAAACAACAAGATGATCCATCCATCTTACGCCCTTGTGCCACTTCCTGTAATACAAATAAAACTGAGTGGGTCAGGCTTGGGAGCCTGGTGAGCATATAGGGTTTTCAACCCACAATAAATAAGTTATATTTAATTTCACCAACCAATCACTATCCCGATTACCCATTCCCGTTATCCTCACTTTACGTCCCTAAAACAACTATCTCAAGGGACCTAATCTAGGATTTTCATCGGGACGGACATCACTGCGAAGGGGTTTCCTCAACAATAGATATCCTAAAGGCAACCATGAGGGGGATAGAGTACACCGGTGAACACATCGTTCACAACACCTACAGGTTATGAACCTGCTAGCGTTCCACTGGACTGTCTAGAAAGAGTCCGTGGTCGTTATCCATACTCCGCTGAATAACTAGATCAACAACAACAACAACATCGAGGCCTCTCATCTGTTTATTACACACCAACTATCTACCCATGTTCTACCCAACATATTAGTAGATAAAATATATATTTTCATACATAGTTTAAAGAAAACCTGTATAGCATGCTTTAATCAACACATATATCGCATAACAGATGAGGCACACACACACATAACACATATCTCATAACGAAATAAGCAGATCTATAAGATAGAAGAGAGTGAATACTCATTCACACATAACACAACCAAATATATACACATAGCACGTATTTTTATATAAAATACTTCGTATTATTGTATTAGAAGAAATAACTACACACTCACTTGATCAGAAGATGATCGGACAGCACTACGGCTTATAGAAGTAGTAATCCACAGCAGATCTGGAAGATCTCCTCGAAAATTGAACTTCTCGCGGGCAGAGCTTCGACTCGGGAACCGCGCTTCTCGGGATCTTCGGGATCTCGGGACTTGCCTCGGGGCTAGAGTATGATACCGGGGCTTCGGGGTAGCTTCGGGGGTAAAAATGCAGAGCTTCGACACGAAAATGAGAGGGAATTGGCAAAAATACCCGGAACCCTCGCATCCTATTTATAGGAGGCTGGAGCCTCGGAGTACGCGGGGCGTACTGCGTTACGCGGGGCGTACTGCCCAAAACGTCATTGCTTACGTATCCGAAGTGCTCGAGTGCGAGTGTCGACATCCCTCGGAGTACGCTGGGCGTACTCGAGTACGCGGGGCGTACCTCGGATCAGATCGGTGACTCCTTCGGATAATGCTTCCGAATTTCCAATTAAATTTAAATACAAAATATTAAATAAACTTCGGAAATTCATATCTTCTTCATACGAACTCCGTTTTCGACGTTCTTTATATCCACGGAAAGGTGAGACCATGATCTACGACTTTCCTTTAGACTCCGTCGGCTAATTTTGACTTTATTTTTATTAATTATTTTTAATAGGCCGCGACAGAAACTTTCGTTATAAATTCATAACTTCTTCGTTTGACGTCCGTTCTCGCCTAACTTTTTATCGCTTCGATACCAACAACGAGATCTTCGATTCTCATTTAGATTGCTTCGGCTAACAACCGCTCGATCTCAATTCGAGTATTTCAGGTTGTATACCGCTAAGCCGGAACTTCGATAAATCATAACTTCCTCATACGAAGTCAGATTTGAGCGTTCTATATATATTTGGAAACCTCGTTCCAACTACTACAACATTAACCAAAGATATTAAGTTTATTTTACACTTAAATTTTGACGCTTATTTTTATTCTTAATTAATCAGACCACATAATTAAGCAATTAAGCACAAAACACATAATACTCAAATAATACATTCTTATTATTTCAAAACGGGTTACAAAGGTTAACCTAGACTATTATATTGCTAATAACGGCAAGCCTGGAAACACAGGCGTTACAATTCTCTCCACCTTAGAATGATTCCGTCCCCGGAATCACACATCAACAAACAAATGCGGATAGCGACCCATCATGTCACTCTCCGTCTCCCAGGTGAGATTCGGCCCATTCGTGTGTTTCCATCGGACAAGCACTAACCCAACCATCTTGCGTCGCAATTTCTTAGTCTTTCGGTCAACAATTGCCTCTGGTTCTTCAATCAACCTTTTGTTCTCATCAATTCTCAATTCAGAAATTGGAATTATGTCGGGAACTTCTCCCGTGAACTTCCTCAAATAACACACATGAAAAGTGTTATGAATTCCATTCAGTTCTTCTGGTAGTTCGAGCTTGTAAGCTTGGTTCCCAATCCTCTGAAGAACTTTAAACGGTCCAATAAACCTTGGACTTAACTTTCCCCTTTTACCAAATCTTATAAGTCCCTTCCACGGCGAGACTTTAAGCAAAACCGAATCCCCAACCTCAAAAGTTATCGGTCTCCGCTTCTTGTCAGCATAGCTCTTTTGACGATCCTGAGCCGCTAACATTCTTTCCCTAATTATTTTCAACTTTTCAGCAGTTTGATGAACCAACTCCGGTCCCATAAACTGCTTTTCCCCAGCCTCAAGCCAACAAGACGGCGTACGACACTTCTGTCCATACAATGCTTGATAAGGCCTTAAGCCCTAATGAGCCACTGCAATTGTCATGGGCAGAGTTCTTGGTGCAGTTCAAGCGCAAGTTTTGTTCGGCTCAAAATCTGTTGGAGTTGGAGAATAAGTTTTTGACATTGACGAAGGGTAGCATGTCAGTGGATGAGTACACCAATAACTTCACCGATAAGATGGAGTTTGCCTTGCGTATCGTTCCAGACGAGCTGACAAAGGTGGATCGGTATGCGAAGGGACTTCCATGGGAGTACGAGGTGCCAGTACGTCAGGCACTTACTCTAGAGGCAGCTATCTGGGCTGCCAAGTCTGTGGAGAACATGATCAAGGGGAGAACCACCGTCAAGGTTGAGGTTGGTGAGAAAAGGAAGTTTGAAGGAACATTTGGTTCCAGTAAGAAGAGCAAATTTTCGAAATCTGATTCGAAAAAGTTTGGGGGAAAAGGAGGCGAAGCAAAGTGGTGTGATAAGTGTAAGAAAAGGCACTTTGGGAAATGTAGCGAGGATGTGACCTGCTACAAGTGTGGTAGGGTTGGACATTTTGCCAATGAATGTCCGAACAACAAAAGGATGTGTTTTGGTTGTAATGAAGAGGGGCATATTTTGAAAGACTGTCCGAAGAAGAAGGAGGCAGCTAGGCCCAACATTCCACCAAAGCCGAAGGCGAGAGCCTTCCAGATGACACTTGAGGCTGCTAAAGATGAAGCTGATGTCGCTTCAGGTACCTTTCTCGTAAACGAATTACCTGCTCATATATTGTTTGATTCTGGAGCCAACTACTCCTTTATTTCGCATGAGTTTGGTAGAAAGCTAGCTTTGCCTGTTGATAGACTAAATAATGCTTTATTAGTCGAAGTAGCTAGTGGCAAGTTTGTACCTGTTAGCCATCGTATGAAAAACGTCTTGATCGACCTTAATGGGAATAAGTTTCACGAGGAATTATTGCCCATCGATCTAAATGGTTTCGACATCGTCTTGGGAATGGATTGGCTTAGCGCCAATGATTCCGAAATTTTGTGCAAGAAGAAGATAGTTAAAGTAAACCCGCCTGGGAAAGATTCGTTTATGGTGTATGGGGACAAACGCAGAGTGAATTCTGGAATCATTTCTCTAATGAAAGCCAGAAAGTGTTTGACCAAGGGATGTACATCATATTTAGCATTCGTGATTGATGCTAAGAAGGAAAAGAAGGTGATGCAGAGCATTCCAGTGGTGTGTGATTATCCGGAAGTATTTCCCGAGGATCTTCCTGGATTACCACCTGATAGACAAGTGGAGTTCAGAATAGACTTGTTACCAGGAACCACGCCAATTGCAAAAGCACCTTATCGATTAGCACCGACGGAGATGAAGGAGTTAATGATGCAACTTCAGGAGTTGTTGGACAAAGGTTTCATTCGACCTAGTTCATCGCCCTGGGGAGCTCCGGTGTTATTTGTAAAGAAGAAAGATGGAAGTATGAGAATGTGCATCGATTACAGAGAGCTGAACAAGGCAACAATAAAGAATAGATATCCGTTGCCGAGGATTGATGACCTGTTTGATCAATTGCAAGGTTCGAGCTATTTCTCGAAGATCGATCTTAGGTCAGGATATCATCAGCTGAAAGTAAGAGAGCAAGATATCGAGAAGACTGCATTCAGAACTAGATATGGACACTACGAGTTCTTGGTTATGTCGTTTGGACTAACCAATGCTCCAGCAGCGTTCATGGATTTGATGAATAGGGTTTGTAATCCTTTCCTTGATAAATCCGTGATAGTGTTCATAGACGACATTCTGATCTACTCGAAAAGCCAGGAGGAGCATGGCAGACACTTGCGAGAAGTGTTAGAAGTTTTGAAGAAGGAGAAGCTTTATGCGAAGTTCTCCAAATGTGATTTTTGGATTCGTGAGGTCCAATTCTTGGGTCACGTGGTCAACCAAGAAGGGATAATGGTTGATCCAGCGAAGATCGAAGCTGTGACGAAGTGGGAACAACCGAAAAGTTCCACGGAGATTCGAAGCTTTTTGGGATTAGCCGGATATTACCGTAGGTTTATCCAAGGCTTTTCTTCGATTGCTACTCCATTGACAGCTTTGACCCACAAAGGAGCAACTTATGCTTGGAGTGAGAAGCATAAAGAAGCATTCGAGAAGTTAAAGAAGAAGCTATGCGAGGCACCGATACTTTCTCTACCCGATGAAGTTGAAGACTTCGCTGTTTATAGCGACGCGTCTGGTGTTGGATTGGGTTGTGTTTTGACCCAAAGAGAAAAGGTGATAGCATATGCGTCTCGACAGTTGAAAGAGCATGAAAAGAATTACCCGACTCATGATTTGGAGTTGGCAGCGGTAGTTTTCGCTCTGAAAATATGGAGGCATTACCTCTATGGCACGAAGTGCAAACTTTTCACTGATCATAAGAGTCTCCAATACCTCTTTAATCAGAAAGAATTGAATATGAGGCAGCGACGCTGGCTAGAATTACTTAAAGACTACGACTGCGAGATACTTTACCACCCCGGTAAAGCTAATGTTGTTGCTGATGCTCTCAGTCGGAAAGTCAATCTTGAAAAGAAGAGGCCAAGAGCGTTGAAAATTGAAGTTGTCTCGACTATTGTGGAAAGTATAAGGAAAGCTCAAGAGGAGGCTTCTGAGAAAAATGACCGAAAGGAGGAACGTTTGGGTAAAACGTTGGTGTTTGGTACTAACGGTCATGGACTGAAGGTATTCCAAGATCGTATTTGGGTACCTAAGTCAGGAGGAATTAGGGATCTTCTGATGGAAGAAGCTCACAAGACCATGTACTCGATTCATCCGGGTAGCACTAAAATGTATAGGGACCTAAAACCCTACTACTGGTGGCCGACGATGAAGCTTGATGTTGCAAAGTATGTGGCCGAGTGTGTGACTTGTGCGAGAGTCAAGACACAACATCAGAAACCTTACGGGAGTTTAGAACCTTTGCCTGTGCCTATGGGTAAGTGGGAAGACATTGCTATGGATTTTGTCACTAAACTGCCCAGAACAAAGAATGGTCACGACATGATTTGGGTGGTCGTTGATCGATTCACTAAGAGTGCGCATTTCATAGCGGCCAGGGAGAAATGGTCTATGGAAAAGCTTGCGAATTCTTACGTGAAGGAAATTGTGAGGCTTCACGGTGTTCCGTTAACGATTGTATCGGATCGTGATAGCCGTTTCACCTCAAGGTTTTGGAAAAGTCTACAAGAGGAAATGGGTACCAAGTTATGTTTAAGCACAGCTTACCATCCGCAGACTGATGGTCAGAGTGAAAGAACAATACAAACACTTGAAGATATGCTGAGAGCATGTACCTTGGAATTCCTAGGTAATTGGGATGAACATTTACCGTTGGTAGAATTTTCCTATAATAATAGTTTTCACTCGAGCATTAAGATGGCACCTTATCAAGCTTTGTATGGACAGAAGTGTCGTACGCCGTCTTGTTGGCTTGAGGCTGGGGAAAAGCAGTTTATGGGACCGGAGATGGTTCATCAAACTGCTGAAAAGTTGAAAATAATTAGGGAAAGAATGTTAGCAGCTCAAGATCGTCAAAAGAGCTATGCTGACAAGAAGCGAAGACCGATGACTTTTGAGGTTGGAGATTCGGTTTTGCTTAAAGTCTCGCCGTGGAAGGGACTTATAAGATTTGGTAAAAGGGGAAAGTTGAGTCCAAGGTTTATTGGACCGTTTAGAGTCCTTCAGAGGATTGGGAATCAAGCTTACAAGCTCAAATTACCCGAAGAACTGAATGGAATTCACAACACCTTTCATGTGTGTTATTTGAGGAAGTTCACGGGAGAAGTTCCCGATATAATTCCAATTTCTGAATTGAGAATTGATGAGAACAAAAGGTTGATTGAAGAACCAGAGGCAATTGTTGACCGAAAGACTAAGAAGTTGCGACGCAAAATGGTTGGGTTAGTGCTTGTCCGATGGAAACACACGAATGGGCCGAATCTCACCTGGGAGACGGAGAGTGACATGTTGAGTCGCTATCCGCATTTGTTTGTTGATGTGTGATTCCGGGGACGGAATCATTCTAAGGTGGAGAGAATTGTAACGCCTGTGTTTCGGGCTTGCCACTTTTAGCAATATAATAGTCTAGGTTAACCTTTGTAACCCGTCGTGAGATAATAATAATGTATTATTTGAGTATTATGTGTTTTGTGCTTAATTGCTTAATTATGTGGTTTGATTAATTAAGAATAAAAATAAGCGTCAAAATTTAAGTGTAAAATAAACTTAATATATTTGGTTAATGTTGTAGTAGTTGAAACGAGGTTTCCGAATATATATAGAACGCCCAAATCTGACTTCGTATGAGGAAGTTATGATTTATCGAAGTTCCGGCTTAGCGATATACAACCTGTTTTACTCGATTTGAGATCGAGCGGTTGTTAGCCGAAGCAATCTAAATGAGAATCGAAGATCTCATTGTTGGTATTGAAACGATAAAAAGTTAGGCGAGAACGGACGTCAAACGAAGAAGTTATGAATTTATAACGAAAGTTTCTGTCCCGGCCTATTAAAAATAATTAATAAAAATAAAGTCAAAATTAGCCGACGGAGTCTAAACGAAAGTCGTAGAGCATGGTCTCACCTTCGCGTGGATATAAAGAACGTCGAAAATGGAGTTCGTATGATGAAGTTATGAATTTCCGAAGTTTATTAATCATTTTGTATTTATTTTTAATTCAAAATTCGGAAGTATTATCCGAAGGAGTCACCGATCTGATCCGAGGTACGCCCCGCGTACTCGAGTACGCCCCGCGTACTCCGAGGGATGTCGACACTCGCACTCGAGCACTTCGGATACGTAAGCAATGACGTTTTGGGCAGTACGCCCCGCGTAACGCAGTACGCCCCGCGTACTCCGAGGCTCCAGCCTCCTATAAATAGGATGCGAGGGTTCCGGGTATTTTTGCCAATTCCCTCTCGTTTTCGTGTCGAAGCTCTGTGCAAAAACCCCCGAAGCTACCCCGAAGCCCCGGTATCATACTCTATCCCCGAGGCAAGTCCCGAGATCCCGAAGATCCCGAGAAGCGCGGTTCCCGAGTCGAAGCTCTGCCCGCGAGAAGTTCGATTTTCAAGGAGATCTTCCAGATCTGCTGAGGAATACTACTTTTATAAGCCGTAGTGCTGTCCGATCATCTTCTGATCAAGTGAGTGTATACTACCTTTCATAAACACAATAATAATACGAGTTTGGTTCGAGTGTATTAAGAGTATTGTTGTTTATAAGTGTGAGTGTGTAGTTATTTCTTCTAAATACAATAATACGAAGTATTTTATATAAAAATACGTGCTATGTGTATATATTTGGTTGTGTTATGTGTGAATGAGTATTCACTCTCTTCTATCTTACAGATCTGCTTATTTCTTTATGAGATATGTGTTATGTGTGTTGTGCCTCATCTGTTATGTGATATATGTGTTGATTAAAGCATGCTATACAAGTTTTCTTTAAACTATGTATACAAATGTATATTTTTATCTACTAATATGTTGGGTAGAACATGGGTAGACAGTTGGTGTGTAATAAACAGATGAGAGGCCTCGTTGTTGTTTGATTGAGTCATCTAGCGGAGTTTAGATGACGACCACTGGCTATTCTAGACAGTCTTGTGGAAACATTAGCAGGTTCGCCACCTGTAGGTGTTAATGAACTTGGGTGTTCATTCGCTGTACTCCATCCCCCTCATGGTTGCCTTATTTGACTTATATTGCTGAGGTACCCCCGAAGCATGTGTTGTCGCCCCGATGAAATATTCTTAGACTAGGTCCCTTATGTTAGTTGTTTTAGGGACATTAAAGTGAGAATAACGGGAATGGGTAATTGGGTTATTGTTGGTTGGTGAAAATTAAATATGATATTTATTGTGGGTTGAAAACCCTATATGCTCACCAGGCTCCCAAGCCTGACCCACTCAGTTTTAAATTGTATTACAGGTAGTGGCGGAAGGGCATGAGATGGATGAACCATCAAGTTGTTTTGTTTACAAGTCTGCATATGTTTATATTTGTTATATGACTTGTAATGTATTCGTTTATGCTTATTGGTCTGTATCGGAACATGACACCCCGAGTTTTGATTATAATGAAAATACATTTCTTTTATGAAATGCTTCGGTAAACAATGTTTTATCATGTTTTGTTTTTGGGAACAAATTCCGCAACTCTTTCAAATCAAAAGGATTTACTCTGAAAATATTTAAAAGCATAAATGAAAATCGGTCTTTTCTGGCCGAGATTTTGGGGATGTCACAGCAATGTCTTCCCACTTACCCATAGGCACAGGCAAAGGTTCTAAACTCCCGTACGGTTTCTGATGTTGTGTCTTGACTCTCGCACAAGTCACACACTCGGCCACATACTTTGCAACATCAAGCTTCATCGTCGGCCACCAGTAGTAGGGTTTCAGGTCCCTATACATTTTAGTGCTACCCGGATGAATCGAGTACATGGTCTTGTGAGCTTCTTCCATCAGAAGATCTCTGACTCCTCCTGTCTTAGGTATCCAAATCCGATCTTGGAACACCTTCAGTCCATGACTGTTTACACCGAACACCAACGTTTTGCCCAAACGTTCCTCCTTTCTGTCATTCTTCTCAGAAGCTTCGCTCTGAGCTTTCTTTATACTTTCCAAAATAGTTGAGACAACTTCAATTCTCAACGCTCTTGGCCTTTTCCTTTCGGGATTGACTTTCCGACTGAGAGCATCAGCAACAACATTAGCTTTACCGGGGTGGTAAAGTATCTCGCAGTCATAGTCTTTAAGTAATTCTAGCCAGCGTCGTTGCCTCATATTCAATTCTTTCTGATTAAAGAGGTATTGGAGACTCTTATGATCAGTGAAAAGTTTGCACTTCGTGCCATAGAGGTAATGCCTCCATATTTTTAGAGCGAAAACTACCGCTGCCAACTCCAAATCATGAGTCGGGTAGTTCTTTTCATGCTCTTTCAGCTGTCGAGACGCATATGCTATCACCTTTTCTCTTTGGGTCAAAACACAACCCAAACCAACACCAGACGCATCACTATAAACAGCGAAGTCTTCAACTCCATCGGGTAGAGAAAGTATCGGTGCCTCGCATAGCTTCTTCTTTAGCTTCTCAAATGCTTCCTGATGCTTCTCACCCCAAGCATAAGTAGCTCCTTTGTGGGTCAAAGCTGACAATGGACTAGCGATCGAAGAAAAGCCTTGGATAAACCTTTGGTAATATCCGGCTAATCCTAAAAAGCTTCGAATCTCCGTGGGACTTTTCGGTTGTTCCCACTTCGTCACAGCTTCGATCTTCGCTGGATCAACCATTATCCCTTCTTGGTTGACCACGTGACCCAAGAATTGGACTTCACGAATCCAAAAATCACATTTGGGGAACTTAGCATACAGCTTCTCCTTCTTCAAGACTTCTAACACTTCTCGCAAGTGTCTGCCATGCTTCTCCTGGCTTTTCGAGTAAATCAGAATGTCGTCTATAAACACTATCACGGATTTATCAAGGAACGGGTTACAAACCCTATTCATCAAATCCATGAACGCTGCTGGAGCATTGGTTAGTCCAAACGACATAACCAAGAACTCGTAGTGTCCATATCTAGTTCTGAATGCAGTCTTCTCGATATCTTGCTCTCTTACTTTTAGCTGATGATACCCTGACCTAAGATCGATCTTCGAGAAATAGCTCGAACCTTGCAATTGATCAAACAGGTCATCAATCCTCGGCAACGGATATCTATTCTTTATTGTTGCCTTGTTCAGCTCTCTGTAATCGATGCACATTCTCATACTTCCATCTTTCTTCTTTACAAATAACACCGGAGCTCCCCAGGGCGATGAACTAGGTCTAATGAAATCGTTGTCCAATAACTCCTGAAGTTGCATCATTAGTTCCTTCATCTCCGTCGGTGCTAATCGATAAGGTGCTTTCGCAATTGGCGTTGTTCCTGGCAACAAGTCAATACGGAATTCCACTTGTCTATCAGGCGGTAATCCAGGAAGATCTTCGGGAAATACTTCCGGATAATCACACACAACTGGAATATTCTGCATCACCTTCTTTTCCTTCTTAGCATCAATCACGAATGCTAAATACGATGTACACCCCTTGGTCAAACATTTTCTGGCTTTCATCAATGAAATGATTCCAGAATTCACTCTGCGTTTATCTCCATACACCATAAACGAATCTTTCCCAGGCGGGTTTACTTTGACTATTTTCTTCTTGCATAAAATTTCGGCGTCGTTGGCGCTAAGCCAATCCATTCCCAATACGATGTCGAAACCATTAAGTTCGATAGGCAATAATTCCTCGTGGAACTTATTCCCATTCAGATCAATTAAGATGTTTTTCATGCGATAGCTAACAGGTACAAACTTGCCACTAGCAACTTCGACTAATAAAGCATTATCTAGTCTAACAACAGGCAAAGCTAGCTTTCTACCAAATTCATGCGATATAAAGGAGTAATTGGCTCCAGAATCAAATAAAATTTGGGCAGGCAATTCGTTAACGAGAAAGTTACCTGAAGCGACATCAGCTTCATCTTTAGCAGCTTCCAGTGTCATCTGGAATGCTCTCGCCTTTGGCTTTGGCGGAATGTTGGGTCTAGCTGCCTCCTTCTTCTTCGGGCAGTCCCTTGACATATGACCCTCCTCACCACAACCATAGCAAACTTTCTTTGTGAGGGTACACTCATTGGCATAGTGCCCTGGCTTTCCACACTTGTAGCATGTGTTCGCCACCTCACATCTTCCATGATGCTTCTTCTTACATTTGTCGCACCATTTCGCTTCACCTCCACCTCCCCTCGAACCAGACTTCGAGAACTTGTTTTTCTTGTTGGACCCTGAAGTTCCATCGAACTTCCTCTTTTCTCCAACATCTATTCTTTCCAGACCCTTTTCCTTTTGCTGGGCCTCCACATTCTTAGCTGCACGAACAGCCGTTTTCAGAGTGGTTGCCATTTTGACTGTCGGACCAAAGTCAGCAGGCAGTCCGTTAGCAAACCTCTCAATCTTGGAGAGTTCCGTCGGCACTAGGTACGGAAACAACTTCATCTTCTCAGTAAATGCAGTAGCATAGTCATCTATGCTCATCTTCCCTTTCTTTAAGTTTTGAAACTCATTGTTCAGATCAATCAGATCTATCTCTGAACAATACTGCACCCTCAGCTGTTCCAAGAACTCCTCCCATGACATTTTCAGGGCTTCTCCTCGTGGCATAGTATCTGCCAACAACTTCCACCAACTCAAGACTCCAGTCTTCAGTTGTCTAACCGCAAATACGGTCTTCTGTTTGTTGCTACAGTCGCAACTTTCAAATACCATCTCCATTTCGGAGATCCAATCCATTATCTCAACAGGCTTTGGGCTTCCAGAAAGACTTGGCGGTTTGGCGCCCAAGAAATTCTTGTACATACGCCCATCCTTGTTGTTTCTCCTTTCCGGATCGTTCCTTCGTTCCTCTTGAGTCCCAACTTGACTCACCATGCGACTATTGTTCCCTTCCTCCGATTGCTCGGGAATCAATTCAGGTTCCTCAATAGGTATGATAGGTTCATCCCTATTATTATGCAACATTTGTCGCATCTCCTCCCTTTGTTCGGCTAGCATAGCCCGAATCATGGCTTGCACCGCAGCCATTGTTATTGGTTCTGGTGCTGCTGCTACAACAGGTATTTGCTCAATCACTGGCGGTTGATTCCTGTTTTCATCTGCGTTTCCAACGCCACTCCTTGTTCTCACCATTTTTGATCTACACCGAATAATTTCACCTTATTACTCCAAACGATTACATGCTAGTTCTAATAACGTAGGCATACGCTTAGAATCCTACACACATAAGGTTTCCAGATCCGGTCGGCAACAGACCGTAGATCCAAACAAATAATATCATATATTGCAACATATAACATTTAGCACATAAAGCATTTTAGGCAACTTTCCTAAAATAAACTAGTGCTCGTGTCTAAAATCCAACAGACACACATCTCAAAATTCCACTTAGCATTCTAAGTTTAAGTCTAGAAATCCTACAAATTCCTAGTTCGCTTAAACTAATGCTCTGATACCAACTGTGACATCCCCAAAATCTCGGCCAGAAAAGACCGATTTTCATTTATGCTTTTAAATATTTTCAGAGTAAATCCTTTTGATTTGAAAGAGTTGCGGAATTTGTTCCCAAAACAAAACATGATAAAATAATATTTATCAAAGCATTTCATCAAGAGATGCATTTCATTATATAATCAAAACTCGGGATGTCATGTTCCGATACAGACCATAAAGCATAAACGATAAACATTACAAGTCATTCAACATATATATACATATACAGACTTGTAAACAAAACAACAAGATGATCCATCCATCTTACGCCCTTGTGCCACTTCCTGTAATACAAATAAAACTGAGTGGGTCAGGCTTGGGAGCCTGGTGAGCATATAGGGTTTTCAACCCACAATAAATAAGTTATATTTAATTTCACCAACCAATCACTATCCCGATTACCCATTCCCGTTATCCTCACTTTACGTCCCTAAAACAACTATCTCAAGGGACCTAATCTAGGATTTTCATCGGGACGGACATCACTGCGAAGGGGTTTCCTCAACAATAGATATCCTAAAGGCAACCATGAGGGGGATAAAGTACACCGGTGAACACATCGTTCACAACACCTACAGGTTATGAACCTGCTAGCGTTCCACTGGACTGTCTAGAAAGAGTCCGTGGTCGTTATCCATACTCCGCTGAATAACTAGATCAACAACAACAACAACATCGAGGCCTCTCATCTGTTTATTACACACCAACTATCTACCCATGTTCTACCCAACATATTAGTAGATAAAATATATATTTTCATACATAGTTTAAAGAAAACCTGTATAGCATGCTTTAATCAACACATATATCGCATAACAGATGAGGCACACACACACATAACACATATCTCATAACGAAATAAGCAGATCTATAAGATAGAAGAGAGTGAATACTCATTCACACATAACACAACCAAATATATACACATAGCACGTATTTTTATATAAAATACTTCGTATTATTGTATTAGAAGAAATAACTACACACTCACTTGATCAGAAGATGATCGGACAGCACTACGGCTTATAGAAGTAGTAATCCACAGCAGATCTGGAAGATCTCCTCGAAAATTGAACTTCTCGCGGGCAGAGCTTCGACTCGGGAACCGCGCTTCTCGGGATCTTCGGGATCTCGGGACTTGCCTCGGGGCTAGAGTATGATACCGGGGCTTCGGGGTAGCTTCGGGGGTAAAAATGCAGAGCTTCGACACGAAAATGAGAGGGAATTGGCAAAAATACCCGGAACCCTCGCATCCTATTTATAGGAGGCTGGAGCCTCGGAGTACGCGGGGCGTACTGCGTTACGCGGGGCGTACTGCCCAAAACGTCATTGCTTACGTATCCGAAGTGCTCGAGTGCGAGTGTCGACATCCCTCGGAGTACGCTGGGCGTACTCGAGTACGCGGGGCGTACCTCGGATCAGATCGGTGACTCCTTCGGATAATGCTTCCGAATTTCCAATTAAATTTAAATACAAAATATTAAATAAACTTCGGAAATTCATATCTTCTTCATACGAACTCCGTTTTCGACGTTCTTTATATCCACGGAAAGGTGAGACCATGATCTACGACTTTCCTTTAGACTCCGTCGGCTAATTTTGACTTTATTTTTATTAATTATTTTTAATAGGCCGCGACAGAAACTTTCGTTATAAATTCATAACTTCTTCGTTTGACGTCCGTTCTCGCCTAACTTTTTATCGCTTCGATACCAACAACGAGATCTTCGATTCTCATTTAGATTGCTTCGGCTAACAACCGCTCGATCTCAATTCGAGTATTTCAGGTTGTATACCGCTAAGCCGGAATTTCGATAAATCATAACTTCCTCATACGAAGTCAGATTTGAGCGTTCTATATATATTTGGAAACCTCGTTCCAACTACTACAACATTAACCAAAGATATTAAGTTTATTTTACACTTAAATTTTGACGCTTATTTTTATTCTTAATTAATCAGACCACATAATTAAGCAATTAAGCACAAAACACATAATACTCAAATAATACATTCTTATTATTTCAAAACGGGTTACAAAGGTTAACCTAGACTATTATATTGCTAATAACGGCAAGCCTGGAAACACAGGCGTTACATGTTGCATTTAAGCTTTTTTACCACAAATAAGTTAAAGTAAGATGTTATTTCAAGCATTTAGGTATTTTTTGTTTAAAATGATAGAAATAGCAGCATACTTTAATTAATTTGACTTGAGAAAAAACATAATCTACTCTTATTACCATACTAGTCATTTTATGTCCCTAAGTGTAGTAAATAGCAACGTACTTTGTTATTTCTTTCATTTAAGCCTATTTTACCACAAATAATTTGAAGTAAGTTGTTATTTCGTGCATTTAGATCCTTTTTGGTTAAAATGATAATAGCATACTTAATTGATTCGACTTAAAAAAGCATAATTTACTCTTTTTACTACATAAGTTATTTTATATCCCTAAGTGTTGGAAACTTGTTGAAAAAGAGTCAACACTGCTAAAGTTGATGCATCTTCAAGCGGTGAAGTTGCAAGGCCTAAAGCTGCTATGAAGACTACGAAAGGAGAACTTACTCATAAGTTCCTTTTAATTTTGTGTTTTGTTTTTCTAAAATAAATATTTTATAACATTAACAATTAATTACATTCAATTACTATTGGAATTATTATTTATATTTGACATATGATATGTGCAATGAACTATCTTTCCAGCGTATGGTGTTTTATTTTGTCTTATGAGACTTTAAATGTGTTATTTAATTTGAAAATTATTAAATTTATCAAAAAATTATATTTTTTTAAAACACTTAAGTTATGACAGGCAAAAAATGTTTGTTGTCTTTCTTTATGACTAGAGTTTTAATGATATGCAATTTGTGTCATAAAAGTGTGTCATAAATGCTTGTCATAAGCTTATGACACACAAATGTGTGTCGTCTTCCTTTATGACAGGGGCTTCATAGACACACGTTTTCATGTCATGTGTACCTTTTTATGAAACACATTGCATGTCATGAAATGCAGTTTTTCTAGTAGTGATATATTCTCATATAAATGAAATGTTACATTTATGAGAAAATATTAGATTTCATGGTATCAAAGGAGTAAGACATTTCTCCCCTCTTAACCCTAGCCATTCCCTAGTTTTCGTGCCATTTTCATCGATCATCTGTTTGATCGATCCTCATCATGTTTAATCATACTCTCACAAAAAACCCTACTCTACATAAACATCAAGCATGCAGTTCCTATTGTTGTCGATCTTGATCAGATGAACTATGACATTTGGCATGAGTTATTTGAGATTCACTACATTGGTTATGGGGTGGCTGACCATCTTGCACCACCATTTATGCCTTCATCTTCATTTGCCATGAAAGCTCCTGATAAGACTCTCCTTATCACGAAAAGAACCACATGGAAACACAACGATTTCATCGTCAAGTCTTGGCTTTATGGTACAATTTCTCTTTCTCTAATTCATCTTATCTTCAAAAAAAAAAAAACTCATACACATGAAGTTTGGGAGACTATTGAAAAATTATTTTGTGATAGTAAGAACAACAAGGTGATCCAACTAGATAGTGAGCTCTGCAATATCTCTATTGGTGATTCTTCTTTGGTTGATTATTGCAACCGTGTCAAGTCTCTATCTGATCTTCTTGAGAACGTGGATGCAAAGGTTTTGAAAATTAATCTTGTCTCTTATATGTTGAATGGGATATCCACAAAATACTGTCATGTTGCTACCACTATCCAACATCAATGACATGTCCCATTATTTTAGGATAATCGATCAATGTTGGTACTCGAAGATCAATAATTTGTTCAAGAAGAAAATTGCACCGTCTCTATCTCTTATCCTGATCACGCATTGTCGCCCATTGTTCTCGCTCCAGACTCCACACAACAAAACAAAAATTGTGGTGGATTTTATGGAGAGCAAGGTGGTCGGAATTATAGGGGTGGTCGTGGTGGAGGAAGGCATGGTGGTCGTTAATCCTATGGAGGGTTGCAACAACAGTCATCACACAACAACATGCCACCCACAACTTATCTGGTTATGCCTTTGGGTGGTATCAGGTCTCTTCTCAGCCGAGCCTTTTTCCTATTCCTCCAACCCAATTTGCAGCTTCTCAACAGTCTGTTGGACCGAGGCAGTCTCCAACCCAACAGAACTCGCACCAGTTCTTTTTAGTTCTCCATCACAAAGATCATTCACTCAGTAGGCCTTTAATACAGTCCAACAGCCTCCATAAGCCTTAAATGTAGCCCAACAGACTTCGGGGTCCTCTAAGCAGCCCATTACGCTCCTGCAAATGCTCAATATTATGTCGCTAAATGACCCTAGGCATGCAAATTGGTACATGGACACCGGAGCCACTTGTCATCTTCACTCAAATATGGGTTTACTCTCATATGTTTTAGATAAAAGCAAAAATTTATCTTCATCGATTTTAGTTGGAGATAGATCCTTGATTCCTGTGACCGATAAAAGTCACACCACTCTTTTACTACCTAATGCTTATCATACTTTGACTCTAAAAAATGTCTTAATTACTACACAAATTATAGAAAATCTCATTTATGTTCGTCGATTTACTTGTGATAATATGGCTTCTACTGAATTTGGTCCTTTTGGTTTTTTTTGTGAAGTATTTTCAGACTAAGCGCATTCTTATGTGCCCACAACTTCAAGAGGAAGATTATGAAGAAGTGAAAGTCATGGGAGGCTATTCAGGGGCAAATCAGAGAGGTTATGAGCAACCAAGAGGTGATCAGCGATGGAACAATAATCAAGGGTGGGGAGGCAATCAACAAAGGAATTATCAGCAAAATCAATCGCATTAATATCAACCAAGACCACCATTTCCTCAAAATCAACAACGACCACCATTCCAACCTCAAAATCACCAACCAAGGCATCCACAACAACCCCCTCCACAAGCAAGTTCTTCAAGTATGTCCTTAGCAGACATAGTAAAAAGCCTTGCCACAAGTACTCAAAGCTTTCAACAAGAAACCAAGGCAAGCATAAAAAGCTTGGAGCAACAAGTATCACAACTTGCTCAATCCGTGAGTGGCTAGAACTCTAATTTCTCCAACTCATGTTTTGACTTTCTAATTGTGAATCTAATCATATGACTTGATGTTTGTTCTTAATTTCCATCTGATGATTTTGATTTTGCTTCAAACGAATGTTTGATTCTAATTGTGATTCTTATTGGCCATTTGAATTAGGGTTAGATCATTCCCGTTATCTCTTTTACAAAATCCGTAATTGTTTTGTGAAATTGAACAAGTAACAAGCTGTCACAAAGTCAACTCCTCAAGCGTTCATTTCCATTGCTCCTTCTTTTTGGCACCAACACCTTAGACATCACAATCACTATGTGATATGTTTTGGTCCTAAGAACATCCTATGTGCTCATACAAACCCTAATGCTTGGATCTAGGTTTCTCTATTGTACATGAAAGTTATCCAAGACTATAAACCCTACTTCTAGCATTCAAGTAATCATATTAACATGAGAATAGGTTTAAGATGTTACCTTGATTGTTATGTAGCAATAACAATCCCAAATCTCCTTGTATTGACTTTAGAAAGCATAGAGTCACAATTGTCACTCCTCTAATGGTTCACAAACACCATAAGCAATGTCATAAGGGATCCATATATATAGGAGGCAATTAGGGTTATCTAACAAGGAAACCCTAATTTGGATGCTTAAGCCCTATGCAACCCATGGAGCCCTTTCCTTAAGGCCTTGGACGATTTCATATGGGCTTCCCCCATAGAATTCGTCCACCTTATAATAAAAGGCAATCCATGGCCCAAATTGCAATTATCTTATAATTACAATTCCAGTCCCTTAAGTTTAATTAATCTCTTTTAGTCACAAAACTAATTACCAATTAATTATTGACTAATATTAATTAAACAATATGATTTCTCCTTTAATATATTATTCCCATAATATATTAATAAATCATATTTAATCCTTTCTCTCCATAATTCATCCTATCAAGTTGCTTTGGTGAAGGCAACCCAAAAGGACCATGCACCATCGGGTCAAGTATATACCAAAATAGTCATGGACTTAAACACTAATCCAACACTATGTCTTTCAACACTTAGCCAATAATAATTTAATTTTGTGCTCTATCAATAAAAACATTAGCCTTTGTCATGCATGTTAAATGGGCAAACATGTTAAGTTGCCTTTTAGTTTACCTGAATCTGTTTCTCATTTTCCTTTTGAACTTGTGCATTCTGATGTTTAGACATCTTCAATTTAGAGTGTTAGCGGTATTAAATATTATGTCATTTTTATTGATGATATTTCTCAATTTTGTGGGTATATCCTCTTCGTGCTAACTCTGTTGTATTCTCCAAGTTTCTTCATTTCCGATCTTATGTTCAAAATCAGTTTAAAACCGACATTAAGACTTTTCAATGTGACAATGTTGTTGAATACAACAATAAAAAATTTCATAAAATTTTTGATGAAAATTGTTTTCATATTCACTTCTTTTTCCGTGATACCTCTCAACAAAATGGTAAATATGAACGCGTGCTTAGAACCATAAACAATGTCATGTGTACTCTTCTTTTTCATGCTCAGATTCCTCATGTGTACTGGGTTGAAGCCCTTTACATGACCACTCATCTTCTAAATATCCTTACTTGTAACTCCCGCGTTTCTCTCTAGGCACTAATAAGATGATGTAATTGTAATGGTCAACAATTGTAACCCTTATATGAATTAAATATAGAGAATTATTTGAGTATTATGTGTTTTATGTGTAGTTATATGTAGTATACATGCTTAAAACTATATAATAAAATAAGAATAAAATACACATCTAAAATAAAATAATAATTAGGCTGAATATCATGGATGAAATATGAAGTAGTTGTGATGGGGATTTCGGAGATATAAGGAACACTCCAACCTGACTTAAAACAAAGAAGTTGTGATCCGTTGAAGTTTCGTGTTCGACTTGATACGGCAATGCGGGTCGTAAAAAGTAAATTTTTGATAAGTTGCTTATTAGCCTAAGTAATCTGAATGAAAGTCATAGTAATCTTAAAACCGAGAGCGTAGATATAAAGAACATCCAAATCTCACTGTATATGAGGAAGTTATGATTTTTCGAAGTTTCAGCGTACCAGTGTAGACATAGAAATCGAACTTTAGATCGGATGATTGTTAGTCGAAACAATCTAAAACGAGAGTCGAAGATCTCCTCAATATGAGTCCATTGATATAAAGATAGTCGAGAAGACAAGAGGTGCGGAGTGCTCTGACACTCCACTAGATTTCTGCTACGTGTCACACTCTACATTGTGCCACATCACCCACCAAAAAAAAGTGTACGACACGCACAGAGAGGGTGCACGACGTGCCTCCCCAAAATTTGCCTATAAATAGTTTTCTCCTGCCCATTCGTTCTCCACACCACACACAAACTTCTCTAACGAGTTTCTCTCAATTTTAACCTATTTTCTCTTAGGTTTTGGTACTCTGACGAAGCCCTACGATCCGTGGGTGCTCAGAAAGTAGTAGTTACCAAGTAGAAGCTCTACCAATGCAATTTCCACATTTTTGTCTAGGAAATCTCTGTAAGTTAAATTAGACCCAACCTTATTTTAGTGTAATTTATATTTATATTCAAAGTCGTTGTTATGAATTTATAAATAAGATTTATAAGTTATTACATGTTGTTATACTGATTGATTTACTTACGGGAGAGGTGTCTAGAATGGTCACATTGGCTTGGTTGTTGGATTTCAGAAAGGTTATACGCCAAAATAGTCCTGCCTCCCAAATTTCCTTCCTGGCTGATCCTTATTTGATAGAATTCAGAGTATACATTGGGATTTTTGAAGAATATAAACTATTAATTAGTCATAAGAAATAATAAACTAAGACTTAGTGATAATTGAACCTAGGTCATGTTAAAGGAAATGCTAAGTGCTAATGCGAAGCGCTTCCCAACTTTCCAGTAATCCACTTTAACATGTGAGTTCAGAGTTACTTTCAGCTTACACATAGATATAAAGTATCTAGATGATTAAATGCTATGTGCTCCTATTATCTGAAATACTTGATATACGAGTTAGATAAATTATATGATTTTTACTTGGTTTAATCATATACGTATTTTCTTAAATATATTTATATAAAATATATTGGGTAGTGATGTGTGATTAAAATGGTGAGATGATGACGAGAAGACTTGACTATTGATGAACCAATCATCTAGTAGAGTATAGATGACGACCACAGACTATTCTAGACAGTCCAGTGGAAATGCTAGCAGGGTTGCAACCTATAGGTGTTAATGAACTATCTATTAATTTGATGTACTCTATCCCTCCATGGTTGCCCTATTGACATGTACTGCTAAAGGAATCCCCAAAGCAGTGTTGTCTACCCATTGATGATGACGATCCTTAGGATAGGTCCCTTGAGGTATGCATTTTAGGATCAGTATGTGAGAATAACATGAATGGGTAATTGGGTAAACTATTTTATGTGAAATATATAATTACAGAACTTAATTATTGTGGGTTGAAAGCACTATGTGCTCACCAGGCCCCCAAGCCTGACCTACTCAGTTTCTTTTGTATCACATGTGGAGGTACAAAGACACTTGGATGATGAGTGATTTGAGGAGTTTGTAGTCCCTTAGTATAATAAGATGTTGCAAGGCATATTAAGACTTGTTTATGCTTATGTATTTGTATTGATTATGACATCCCATGGTTTTTAATATAACAAAATACAATTTATTTGGAAATGCTTTGATAATTATATTATCATATTTTGGGAACAAATTCCGCATTTATTTTTATACTCTAAAATAAATAAAGTGTAAATAAAAAGTTTTAAATTGGCCGTGAAAATGGGGATGTCACAGTTGGTATCAGAGAATTAGTTTAAGTGAACTAGGAATATTTGAGGATTTCTAGACTTAAACTTAGAATGCTAAGCGATGAGTGTGAGGTGTGTGTCTTCCATATATAGGTAGTATGCCTGAATTGAAACTAACACTAGCTTATTTTAGGAATGATGTCTAAATTGCTTTTATATGTTAAATGATTTATGTTAAATCATGTTATAACGATAAGATGCCTTAATATGCTTTAGCTTGCCTACCTAGGATGCTATTATTTGAATAAATCGATGGTTTGTTGCCGACCTAGATTTAGAAATTTTAAGTGTTCCAGATTCTAAACGTTTAATTAGGGTATTAGAACTAGAATGTAACCTTTCGGAGTACTAAGGAGAATTATGCGTCTAAACCTTCCCTATCTAAATTCTCATCTCGATATAATGAACACTTTCTTTGGTGTATAGATCGACATGGTGAGAACTCGAATTGGATTAGGAAACAGTAACCAACAGCCTTAGCCTCATGCAGTTGAGCATGCGCCAGGGGCAATGCCTACGCAAGAACCAATGACGATGGCAGGAGTCCAGTCAATGATTTGGACTATGGTGGTCGAATAAAGGGAAGAGATGAGGCAACTAATCCATGAGAATGGAAGAGAACCCACGAAACCTATTGAAGAGCCTGACTTCAGTGAGGAGCCATCAGAAGAAGGAAACTACAATATGACAGTTAGTCATTCTGAAACACCAATGGTCAGGAGGAATGACCCTGAGGAAGGGATTGAAAGGAATGGATGCAATTATAAGGATTTTATGGCAGCCAAACCACCAAGCCTCTCTGGAAGCCCAACACCTATACAAGTAATGGATTGGATCTCCGAGATGGAGATAGTGTTCGAAATTTACGATTGCAATGATAGGAAAAAGATAATCTTCGTTGCTGGAAAACTTAAGCATGGGGTGTTGAGCTGGTGGAAGTTGTTGGCAGATTCTATGGAAAAAGGAGAAGCAAAGAAGATGTCGTGGGACGAATTTCTTGTATAGTTAAAGAAGGAGTATTGCTCTGAGCAAGACCTTCAGGAAATCAACAACGAGTTCCAGAATCTAAAGAAGGACAAAATAAGTGTTAATAAGTACACTTTAACGTTCACCGAGAAGATGAAGTTGGTACGTTATTTGGTTCTTACTGAGTTTTCCAAGGACAACAAGTTTGCTAATGGATTACCAATGGATTTTGGGCCAATGGTAAAACAAGCAACCACCTTGAAGGCCACAATCTTGGCAAGCAAGAATGTCGAGACCCAATTAAAAGAGAAGGTCTGGAGAGAGCAGAGGTATGAGAGAAGATAAAGTTTGAAGGATCATCAAGATCCAATAAGAATAGCCGATTTTCAAAGAGTGCCCTAACAATAAGAAGTTTGGGGGAAGTGGTGAAGCAAAATGGTGCAAGAAATGCAAGAAGAATCACTATGGAAGATGAAACTGGTCACTACTCCAATGAATTCACATTCAACAAGAGGGTGTACTACAGCTGTGGAGAGGAGGGGCATATTCAGAAGGATTAGGTTGTGTTGTGTGCATCTTAACAAGTTGTGGGACTCCATTTTAGGCATCCTTGAACCTTTATAAGTGTTCAAGATCCAAACTTTATTGTTCTAAGTGGCTAGATCTAAGGTTTTGGCCCATTTTCTTCAAATATGAGCTATTTGGAATGGTAGGATTTCATAAAGTTAGCAAATTTACGGATCCTTGAGGTCCTTGGAGTGTTATATGATCCATATTTGGAGCTTGCTAGTGTATTGGACCATTGTATGAGATCCTTTGTGATATTTCTCCATTTTTGATCTAGTTTAAGCCTTAGACTCACAATGAGCATGCATGGCTATAAAGCATCGGTCTTTAGGTGGTAAGGACGTTAGCAAGCCTTTTGGAAATATTGGATGGATGGCTCAATGGATTAAGAGTTGAATCCATTAAGTGGAGAAAGCCCGTCTTCACGACGTAACGACTTCCTCATCACGACGTGACGACTGAGGAATTCCCAGTTGTTTTGGACAGATCCTGTCATGATGAAATGACCTGTCGATCATGACATGATGGTAGTTTGAATTAAGACCGAGTTGGATTATGACCGAGTTTGGGATCGGGCCGAGTGCATAATTGCATATATATATATATATATATATATATATATATATATATATATATATATATATATATATATATATATTCAGTGTCTTATGCGACTTCAGAGGATCTAAATTAATCATGTAATCACAGTGTACATATGTTATATAATTAAAATTATGTAACAACATATATATATATATATATATATATATATATATATATATATATATATATATATTCAGTGTCTTATGCGACTTTAGAGGATCTAAATTAATCATGTAATCACAGTGTACAAATGTTATATAATTAAAATTATGTAATAACAAATATATATATATATATATATATATATATATATATATATATATATATATATATATATATATATATATATATATATATATATATATATATCGTTTTCCAAATACCACATATACAACAACATTAAAATGTACACATCTAAATTTATATGTCATATATGACTTCTAAAGAACAAAAATCAAGTGTTTATATTAAATTTGATTCCCATTACCTACCATACTCGATCATCATTTTCCACAAAAACATTCAAAATGATTCACATTGTGGATGTATATTTTCTACAACCATCTAAATTGTATGCCAAAGATCAAGTTAAAACCAAATCAAATCCTAAATTGTACACCAAATTGCTCATTATAAATATTGAGAAAATCTTAATTGTACTTCCCTAATATTTCATAGATCATATTGTACACAAAAATCAAACCAAAACCAAAGCTACACACAAAGAGCTTATACTAAATTACACCAAAGCTACACACAAACGCAACGGGATTCATACAAGATACACACATACCCAAAGGAAAACGTGTTTCCCTTTTCTAAATTGAAGCTGCATTCAGAAACATCAAAACCCCCTTCGTTCTTCCTTCTCCATTTCCTGTGAGAAATCAAACAAAAACCTCAAAGGATCGTTATTTCCTTATACCTTGTTCCTTTTCATTGTTTCTACCAAATCAAAAAGAAGATGAAGCAAGGAATTCCCGGAGCAAAAGGGACTCACATTCCTCCCGTTTTCACCTCCTGTTGGACATCGAACAACCAAAGTCACCCCCATTGCTGCTTGCCTTGCATCCATCGATGACCTCTTTCCCTGTCAAATGAAAAAAAAAAAAAAAAAAATCCATTCTCTTCATCGGTTTCAATTAAAAAAAAAAAAAAAAAAAAAAAAAGAAAGAAGAAGATCAGGGGAGCTGCCGGAGCAGCCACCATTCACGCACCTGTCACCACCTCTCACACTTTCCTGTTCCTCTCAGCAGCCCAATCGATCGCCAATGCATATCTCCTATCGGACCCCTCTTCTGATCTCTTTCCCCTTCGCAACTCCTTCCAAGACAGAAGACGAGCGGCCCCGCTGCTTCGTCTCTTCCTTCTCGTCCGAGACACAGCAACCACTGTTTCCGTCTCTCCCTCTCTCTTCTTCGGTCTGGCCAAGCGTCGGGGGCACTACCTCCTTCCTTCGCACCTCACAGCCGGATGAGAACGATCGAACTTTCGCTGCTGACCTTTTGGCCTCGTCGAACCTCCGAGACGGCGATCCTCCTCACGATGGATCGATCATCACCACCAGTCTTTTCCCCTCCCTTCCTTCGTCTACTTTCGTTCGTTTCTTTCTTTGTCCGATCAAACGAGAACACGGGCACAAAAAGTCCTAATCCTCCTAAGTTGAGCCATTAAACACATCTTGCCCTCCATTTATAGTTTTAATTTAAGATCAGCCCCTCCTTTAGTATGTCTCAACAAAATGAGTCCCTTTCCCCAAAATTTTGGTTTAATTAAAACAAAACAGCCCCTCAAATGGAGATTTCTTAACAATATCACTCCAAGACTCAAACATTAATCCCATCTGAACCATTTTAGTCCCTCCCTTTATTTATTTTAACCAAAGCAGTCCTATTTTGGTTAATTAAATTACCAAACAGCCCTCATTAGTTTAAACTCGTTACGAAGCGGTCGAGGAAATATTTCACAATTCAAGAAACATGACTTTGCGTTTCTCACATCGACCTTTACAAAAATAAATGAACTGCGAAAAACTCGAACTCATGCTTCAAGGGTGAGTGCTTACGGCCCCTTTTTAATATTCGCTTTTACAATCAAATTATCTTTTTATGCAAAAATACAATAAATCTAGTTTTATAAAAAAAAATGTTATCTAACAATGTAACATATAGTTACAAATAAACTAGTATAAACTTTTCGTATACATATTATGGATTTTTATCGTGAATAACTCCACACGACAAATGTTACATGATACGAAAATATATGATTTTTATGTGACATTGCATATTATAACAAGTATGTTATAAAACTTTGTAGTATTTCAAGATACAATCTATTACTATTCATGTATATTTGTTTGTTTAAATACATAAAGTTTATACATGTACATATGTTTATTACTTTGAAACATACATCTTTATACACAGGGTTGTTCCAAACATATTTTGGACCCAGGGCGAGAGAAAAAAATGTGCCCTTAAAAAATACAAATGTCATCAAGTTTTTTATAATAAATCAATAATTAAAAGAAAATTATTTGTATTATCTTCTAAATATAACAATTTCCATAAAAAATTTGGGCCCCTTTAAAAGATGGGCCATGGACGGTCGCCCCTATCGCCCACCCTCTGGGACGAGCCTGTTTATAAAAGCGAGTACATTACACTTTTGCGTAGATACCAAGCATACTTGTCTTTTATAAACTTTATACAATGAAATCCATTATCCCTAGTGACTTAATCAAAATTAAGTTAGGGTTGAGAGTCATTCACAAACTTTTTAGTTAAGGGCTTTTAGTGAGACTTTATTCAATAGCTGAGTCTAAACACTTAGCATACCCACACTACTATAACTGTTAATCTTCGAAGCGAGATACATATGTATAGATCTATACGGGGTTGACATTCCCACCTGCAGTTGCTAGATACAACATTGATCGATCAATCGAAAGCGAGTAATAAGTGTCTATGATCGTTACTGCGACGTCCTTGAAGCGTTGTAGGGGGTACACTCAGTCACATAACTCGGTTGATAGCTACAACCTCGACTGATCAATCGAAACAGGTGATAAGTGTCTACGATTGTTATTGCAACGTCCAATGAAGCGTTGTAAGGGTACCTTCAGTTACATAGCTCGGTTATAGGACTCACTATAAACATTAACTAGAATATATATATATATATATATATATATATATATATATATATATATATATATATATATATATATATATCACTACCAACCATACGCTTTGTTGCTTTCAAAATTATTTTAAGTGTGCATTTACATATAAAAAAAAGATACATTTTGGTTTTTACAGACTCATTAAAAACATAGTTTTAAGTACTGATTTACTTATACAAAAATACATTTTTGCTTTTAAAGACTCATTACAAACACTGTATTAACTATTGTTATACATACAAAGAAAATACGTTTTAGACTTATTTAAAGTATTACTACTGTTAGTGTGATTGGTCCGCCCGCACTTTATTTAACCCAAATAAAGTGCTTTACTATGTTTGCATCCTGGTAGTTATACAATTCCTACCACTTTATTTAACCCAAATAATATTTTAGGAAAGTTATATTTTGGCCTAAATTTGATTGATGTTACATTATATTGTCTCAAAATGTCGGGTTGTCACATCAGTCCACCTGGTCCACCCTTCGAGTCTAGCCATATACATCGAGTCTATAGTGTGATTGGTCCGCCCGCATTGGGCCTTCAGCCGGCCTGGTCCACTCTCCGAGCCTCGGCACGTCTGGTCCGCCCTCTTGGGGCCTACAGCCTATCCGGACCACTCGTTGGGCCTTTAGGATAACCGGTCCGCCCTGGGTATGTTGGCCTACAGCACAAAGCAGGATCTGCCTCAACCCAACCCCAGTCCAACAATCATGCGCACATAAACATTCAATCATATAACAATCCACATTCAATCAAACCGATCCAGCATATCACATAACATAACATCATCCTAACCAGGATACCGACCTAACCGATCACTAGCATAGCATCATCCTATATACCAGGATACCGACCTTAACCAGGTCTCTAGCATACACCATCCTAACTACCAGGATGCAAACATAGTAAAGTAATAACATACAACGATACCCGAATTACAATCCGATAAAGAGTCGGTCTTGGTGCCGTAGACCCTGTTGATATAGTGAGGATAACTCACCTGCAACTGTTGACTGAAGAGATAAGACCAAGCTGCTCCGACCGCTGACACGATCTCCACCACTAGCCAACACCAAAACACTAAACTCAAAACAAATGCCAACACTTACCAAAATGCCCCTGGAAGTCAACTGGTCAACCCTTGGTCAAAGTCAAAGTCAAAGTCAACCTCCTGACTGACTCTACTCGTTGTAACGCCTGTGTTTCTGGGCTTGTCATTAATGTTGATATAATAGTCTAGGTTAACCTTTGTAACCCGTTTTGAAATAATAGAAGTATATTATTTGAGTAGTATGTGTTTTGTGCTTAATTGCTTAATTATGTGGTTTGATTAATTAAGAATAAAAATAAGCATCAAAATTTAAGTGTAAAATAAACTTAATATCTTTGGATAATGTTGTAGTAGTTGAAACGAGGTTTCCGAATATATATAGAACGCCCAAATCTGACTTCGTATGAGGAAGTTATGATTTATCGAAGTTTCGACTTAGCGGTATGCAGCCTGAAATACTCGATTTGAGATCGAGCGGTTTTTAGCCGAAGCATTCTAAACGAGGATCGAAGGTCTCGTTGTTGGTATCAAAGCGATAAAAAGTTAGGCGAGAACGGACGTCAAACGAAGAAGTTATGAATTTATAACGAAGTTTTTCTGTCGCGGCCTATTAAAAATAAATAATAAAAATAAAGTCGAAATTAGCCGACGGAGTCTAAACGAAAGTTGTAGAGCGTAGTCTCACCTTCGCGTGGATATAAAGAACGTCAAAAACGGAGTTCGTATGAAGAAGATATGAATTTCCGAAGTTTATTAATTAATTTGTATTATTTTTAATTGGAAATTCCGGCATGATCCGAAGAGGAGTCAGCGGTCCGATCCGAGGTACGCCCCGCGTACTCCGAGGATGTCGACACTCGCAGCAAGTGGCTTCGGATGACGAACGCAGTGACGATTTCGGACGCGTACGCCCCGCGTACTCCGAGGCTCCAGCCTCCTATAAATAGGATGCGAGGGCAACTGGCTCTTTTGCTAATTTTCTCTCTTCTCTCTCCCGTTTTGCATCGTTTTGCGTGCCAGAAATACCCCGAAGCCCCGGTATTATTCTCAAGCCCCGAGGCAAGTCCCGAGATCCCGAAGATCCCGAGAAGTGCGGTTCCCGAGCCGAAGCTCTGCCCGCGAGAAGTTTGATTTTTGTAGAGATCTTCCAGATCTGCTGAGGATTACTATTTCTGCAAGTCATAGTGTTATCCGATCATCTTCTGATCAAGTGAGTGTATACTACCTTACATAAACACGATAATAATACAAGTATGGTTCGAGTGTATTAAGTATATTGTTGTTTATATGTGTGAGTGTGTAGTTACTTTCTTCTAACGCATGATTATGAAGTATTTTATACGAAATACGTGTTATGTGAAGAATTTGTTGTTATGTGTGTGAATGTATGTTCACCCTCTTCCATCTCATAGATCTGAATTGATTTCTGTGAAATACGTGTTATGTGGGTATGCCTCATCTGTTATGTGGAATATATATTGAATGAAAATGATATACAGGTTTTAAACTATGTATGAAAATATATATTTTATCTACTAATATGTTGGGTAGAACATTGGTAGATAGTTGGTGTGTAATAAACAGATGAGAGGCCTCGATGTTGTTGTTGTTGTTGATCTAGTTATTCAGCGGAGTATGGATAACGACCACGGACTCTTTCTAGACAGTCCAGTGGAACGCTAGCAGGTTCATAACCTGTAGGTGTTGTGAACGATGTGTTCACCGGTGTACTGTATCCCCCTCATGGTTGCCTTTAGGATATCTATTGTTGAGGAAACCCCTTAACAGTGATGTCCATCCCGATGAAAAATCCTAGATTAGGTCCCTTGAGATAGATGTTATTTTAGGGACGTAAAGTGAGGATAACGGGAATGGGTAATCGGGATAGTGATTGGTTGGTGAAATTAAATATAACTTATTTATTATGGGTTGAAAACCCTATATGCTCACCAGGCTCCCAAGCCTGACCCACTCAGTTTTATTTGTATTACAGGTAGTGGCGCGAGGGCATAAGATGGTTGAATCATCAAGTTGTTTTGTTTACAAGTCTGTATATGTATATATTTGTTGAATGACTTGTAATGTTATCGTTTATGCTTTATGGTCTATATCAGAACATGACATCCCGAGTTTTGATTATATAATGAAAATGCATCTCTTGATGAAATGCTTTGATAAATATTATTTTATCATGTTTTGTTTTGGGAACAAATTCCGCAACTCTTTCAAATCAAAAGGATTTACTCTGAAATTATTTAAAAGCATAAATGAAAATCGGTCTTTTCTGGCCGTGATTTTGGGGATGTCACACTCGCCGAGTCAACCCGCTGACTCGTCGAGTCCCCAATGCTCAGAACTCCCAATCCCGACTCAACTCGCCGAGTCCAACAAACTCTGAGTCCTTTCTCACTCAACTCACCGAGTCATCCCTTGACTCACCAGTTCACAGCTTAACCAAAAAAAGGTTAGGACCTCACGACCAGACTCGCCGAGTCCAAGAACAGACTCACCGAGTCCAAGGCTATCTTCAACCAACTCGCCGAGTTGTTCTTCCAACTCGTCGAGTTCCTGCCCATCTTCATGCAACTCGCCGAGTACATCCTTATGACTCGTCGAGTACCCTTAGGTCTTAATCCATATAGAGGCTTTCCAGGCCATGCGAATGATCCAAACCATAGATCTACCCTTCTACAAACCATCCATCACGTAAAGTGGCAAACTTTACGTGAATCCAAAGAGATCTAAGCATATAACACTCTAGGGTTAGGGTTTGGGACAAGATAGCTTCACCAATCACTCAAGAACAGGGACTTTTATGCACTCTAGACCTTCTCCATTCCAGATCTAAGGTAGCAACCTCAGATCTAACCTCCAAACTCCAAATATCACAAAATATGCTTTCCAAAAACCCCAAAATGATGAATCTAGATGGATAATAGCCCAAGCAACGAAATAATACCTCAAAAGAAAGCTCCAACAGAGGAGAAATCCAAATCCTTGCAAAGCCCCTTGTTCCAAGCCTCTTAACTCTTCAAGATCTCTTCCACAAACACTCCTCCAAGGTTCAAATGCTCTCAAAATCGCTCACAAACGCACATTAGGGTTTTCTGGACTTCAAGGGAGAGTAAGGAGGATGGGGAGAGGGTATAACGTCCTTTATATAGGGCTCAACCCCTGAAATTAGGGTTTTCTCCACACAACACCAACTCACCGAGTTGGCCACTTAACACGCGACCAGAATCGCGACCCTACTCGCCGAGTCCACCCATGGACTCGCCGAGTTGACCATTCACGTTTTCACTTTGGACCCTGAACTTGCACTCCTGAACTCGGGATGTTACAACTTACGTAGTTAACTATAATAGTTCTTTTATATTTGATGAAAATATTCCTTAAGAAAATCATATGTTTTCTTTAGTAAAATGGTAACCACAATAGTTCCTTCTATAATCACTTAGTTTATACTAGCTATATATAATCTAATATCGAATGGACAGTTAAATGTGTGAATCTGCCCTAAGCCCACAACCAAACAAGGAACAGGAAGTAAGGCAGAAGTCACACATTCCACTGCCTATCAGATATTAATTATATATAACCATGATGTATAAATTAAAGAATTATAGAATTAACCATTTATGGTCTTTTATGTTATACTAGTTTAAAAATACGTATTAAACCTTTTATAGATAAGTTTCTAGTTTCACTAACTCAATTGTGAAACATTGTTTTCGGTAATAAATGTTATTGTTTTTAGAAAGTTCTATCGAAAACTGTTTATCTTAAAAGAATGATGTTTACCATAGAAAATACTATATTTTCTATAAAACCAACAGATTGTCTATGTTGTTCCATGATCGAAAAGCACAAGTATAATCAATATACTTACTTCAATGATATCTAGTTTTGTGGATATGTTAAACTGAATAAAGACTTGTTTACCTTGAAAACCTGATACGCCAATACTACCCTCCTATGATCACTTAATACATACGAATTGTATATAACTGAGATCGAACAGACAGTTGAATGGATGAATCTGCCCTAAGCCCACAACCAAACAAGGAACAGGAAGTAAGACGGAAGTCACGCGTTCCACTATCTACCGGAATTTAGTTTTATCTAACCCTATTGTATATACCATGGTTGTCAAAATCGCGATCCTGATCGTAGGATCGTACGATCCTACGATCCTAGGTATGAAAAACGATCCAGATCGTAAAAGGATCGTATTTGGGGTAGGATCGCAGGTAGGATCGTAAGATCATAGGTAGGATCGTAGGATCAAGATCCGATCCGATCCTACCTTCCCTTGATTTTTTTTTCCAAATGAATTTATTTTACCACTTTATGTCTTTTACAATTTACCAATTTACCATTTATCATTTTGTATTGTGGCTTATGACTAATATTGTGATGTTTACCCATGTTTTTATAAATTTTGAACGATAAATTGAATGTTTGAAATATTTTTCATGATTAAAAATTATAAATTAAAATTATATTTTATTTTGTGGGATCTTAGGATCCCGATCCCGATCTTAAAAACCCAAAAACAATCCTAGGTAGGATCCCGATCTTGACAACCTTGGTATATACTGAGTAATCACATAGTTAATATCCCTTGAGATTGTTTAAGAAAAGTATATTACTACGTAAATATGTCGTTGGTATCTATTGTGAGTTTTATGACCATACTAATTGGACCGGTTAAACACGACATTCTGTAGGCATCGAAAAGAATATGACATTTGTCACCCGTAGACCTGTCGGTCCCACTGTAGCTAACATCAAGGTGCGAGATTGTCAGTTCCATATAGATCTATACACAAACTCATGCTCTCCCTCCAGGAGACTCTGGCCATAAGGGTAGACTTCCACTGGTACTTATCTAAGTACTCGAAGACGTGTCTCACAAACTAGATTAACGACTTTACAAGTAATAATGCGAAAAGCCTTTTCATAAATAACAGATAAGTTTATATATAAGGATTCTTTTATTCCAAATACTATACTTATTATAGTTTAAGTTTATTTCCATGTTCTAATAAGTTTCATGTTTTAAATACAGTTCAATTGTAAGAAAGACATAATAAGCAATTGATATTTTTCAACACAAGATTTCCTTGTGTTATAGTTGTATCCCCCCCCCCCCCTAAAAGATTAAAAAGTTGGAAAAAGATATGGGGGTATGAACTTGTTTGATTAATGTCTAAGCCCATAACTATAATTGGTAAGACTTGACCCGACTCGGCATGGTCCATTTGGGTTGCATGGCATCATGCATTTGGATAGACTAAAATGAGAGAAATAACACTTAAAGTTTATTAATATATTATAAGTTCTAATATATTAATAAGGTTATTTAATTAGTATTGATTAAGAATTAATTTGGAATTAATTAAGTGATCAAAAGGAGACTAATTAAATATATGGGTTGATTGTGTAAATCATTCATTCTTTTATATGTGGGCTTGTGATCCAAAATTCCTTATGTTGGACTAAGTCCGTGGGTTGACCCATGGATACTCAATGGAGGTTAAAATCCATGGAGCATAAGGAATAAGTAAAGTTATGAGTTACATGGTGTAACCCTAATAACCACCATATAAAAGAATCCCATGGCTCAAGAAATCGGCCACTATGTGTGAAAAGAAAGGGCTATTCGATTTTCATGAAGTGTGAATTTCTCTCAAGTCATTCCATGTGTATTTGGTGTTGTGTGAACCATTTGAGGTGTCACACTTGGGGCACTAGGCACTCAAGCTTCATGAAGACATTTTACATCAAAGAGGTATGTAATTCTAACTTGAGATATTCATTTGAATCAATGTTTTCTTGTTATACTTGCAAAATTAGCTGAAAAATCGAATTTTGATGATGTCTACATAGCAGACTCGCCGAGTCCACTGATGGACTCGCCGAGTCCAAGGAAAAAAGCATCCAACTCGCCGAGTTGGTTCGTACACTCGACGGATTGGACCCCCAGACAGCATATATTCGACTGTTTTGGCTGGAATTGGACTAGGAACATTACCCTAAGATGTTTTTGGACTTATAAACTTGTTTTTGGTGTGGTAATGTTCATGCTAATCCAATTTCAAATATAATTGTCAATAGATTCATGTTTTGTATTAGTTTAAGGTTTAGACTAATTACATGAAAAAGTTTGATTTGAATTATCTTGTTCTTATGAGTTGCTTAGATTAATAGAAAATTTAATTGATTATGTGTTTTCAATCCATTTTAATCTAAGAGTTGATTCTAAAATGTGTTTTTGTAAATTGTCCTCAAGTTATATGAAAAGTCACATTTAAGTTTCATAAAACTCATAAAAGTTGGCAATGGTTACCAAAAATGAAGAGTCTTGTCCTCAAGTTATGGAGGTTCAAGAGTCACTTCATTAAGTAATAAAATGTGTAACCTTAATTAATTCCATAAGTTACAAAATAAAAAAAAGTTACATTCTTTAATAATTTAAAGTCTTCCATAACTTGTCCTCAAGTTATGGAACTTGAAGAGTTTTTTAATTAAAACTACTTTAAACACATAAGTTATGGAATTAATTAGTTTTGAATATTTTCAAAACTTGCCCTCAAGTTTTGGAATTTGAAAATTTTCACTTATGAATACTTTAATTCCAAATTAGCCCTTAGAATTTTAAAAGTTAAAATTCAACCCTTATACCTTATAATATTATAAGTTAATAATATTTATATATATGTATAAGAGTAACGTCAGTCTTACCGTTAGTAGGCCTCATTCACGAAGCCGGTCTATAAGGGGGTATAAGGTTACTGCCTATAAAATGACAGTTTAATGGGTGTCCACTCTCACCCACCGCTTCCTTGACCGGTAGAGGGTCGTTAGCTGAACGAATAGGACAAGGACTAGAATTCTCCCTTCATTAAAAGTATTAATGATAAATACTAAGTAACTAACCTTTTATAAATACCCAATCTTAGTTACTCAGGAAAATGTGAATAAGGTGCTAATCCATGAAATTACACTTTGCACTTTGTTTAAGTCGGTTAGTGGAGCGTGTGTGGTTATCCGGAACACCAACTCGTATTTAACAAGGTAGGCAAAGGGTAACTTAATGTTTATCATAGTACCGATGGAGCGTGTGTGGTTAACCGACACATCGATTAAGGGGTAAATATTAAGGGTACCAAGTATATTTGCATGGTTACTTCACACCTTGTTTTGTGATCCTCGGCATCCCAGTCACAAAACCTGAAGGGCACACTCGAGATTGAAACATGCCATTGAAAAGTTAATGAATCTCAAAAGAATCTAGGAGTTTCATAAAACCAATTAAAACCTAATAATACATTTCGTTTATCTTGGTGGAAATTGGTGAATCTTCATTCACCTACCTTCAAATATTTTATAGCTTGGATTACGACATCCCTCTTCCAAGTTATAAAATAGTTTGTTGGGTCATAGCCTTAATATTTCATATTGGGTGTTATATTAAGGACTTTAAATCAACTATCTTGAATATCTCCCAAAAGATGTCTGGTTTAGACATTTATGATCTTCCCAAATCTCTTGAAACAAGCTTTCCTAAATGAAGATGATGTCCCATGGAAATCATACTTCTTTCACCTCCTCTAATTATTCTCCCTAACCCACAAGTTCTTGAAAAGTTCAAGGTCACTCAAGCCATATTGGCAAGCAAAGGTATATGTGTGATCACATCTTGGAGATGTAGCCACATATTGACAAGTCAGGAGAGTTGGGTGTCAAAGTCTTGAGAAAGTTGGTGGCTCAACTACTTTCTAAGTCACATGAGTTCCTTTGGGACTCCTATGAAACAGACTATGAAAAGTCTCTTAATGATCTTATCTATTTGCTAAGATCAACTTCTTAAAAACTTTATGGACATTGACAATGATGACACCGAAAATCAAGAAAAAGCATTCTCTTCCCATTGGAAAGCGATCGGCCATAATCAACTCGGTTGACCAAATGGTAAAGAGAGAGGCTAAATCTGAGACAGTCCCATTATCAAGGGTCCATTGCCAAAGGAAAGGGCATTAGTTGCGAAGCTACCAATTTTACGTAAGGATGTTAAAGTCGATAAGTTTGACTCTACTTCAGTTAAAGTCCACTATTTAACTCTATTAAGTTTCTACTCTGAGAATCTTATTACATGATGTGACTAGGTCACATGTTGATGTTTTAAGAATCAAAGAAAAGAGAGAAAACTTAAAGGAAGTATATGCTGCTTCTGATCGCGAAGATGGATTTCGATCGCATCAGAATTTTGAAGTTGTTACTTAGGAGTTATGACACATTGCTTAGGAATAGATAACAACAAGGTTTTCATATGGATTGTAAGGATAAGTCTTTCCGCAAAGTTTTAAAATAAAAGGAAATTTTTGATTTTTTTTATTTTAAGTATCCTTACAATGGCATTTGTGAAAAATTGTTGTTTGTATGATTCCATTGCTAGTAATATAGGAAAATGGTTTTTATTCTTTCATTTGTGGTAGTGTCTAAATTTACCAATTAAGGAAAGTTTCTCATCACCCAAGTTTCAATTGGACCGAAACTTGGAATCATGCAAGTTGTATAGTATGATGAATGAGAACTTTCAAGCATTGGAAAATTAAGACTAATTACTTGTTCACATGGATGTGTAAGTCAAGTAAAGGACTAAGGGATCGAGTACAAATTCTTGTGCACTGGTTAAGTCCACCACAAAAGATTGATAAGATTATTCATCATAATTTACTATAGCTCGGTAAATATGGTTATACTTACAAGCTTAAGTATAATTCTGAGACATTGGAAAAGGTTCCAATGTATGGCAGAGCGAATAAGAAAAATCAGCTTAGGCAGAAGGATAAAAGTTTCTCAAATCTGAAAAGATGGGAGAGTACTTTAGTATCATATTATATGATCATCTTAATGATTAAGAGGCCTTATCACAATTCATCCTCTAAGTGAATTCCGATGGTTAAGAAGAGGAGTTATGAATTGTTGAAGTGGTTAAATCAAGAAGATGATTCATACTTCGTTCCAAAAAAATTCTTAGAGTTATACTCTAAAATTGTAACTTGAGTGACATGTCTTAAAGAAGGTTTAAAACACTTGTCAAATGTACGAGTAAAAGTTTTTCTACTCTTGTACATTTGAAATTGGTATGTTGTGATGTTTTGGATAAAACAAAGACCAACTAAGGCCAATTGTGTGAAGTGTTTGTCTTGATTAGAATCCACACTATCTCTTGAATATCTGACAAGAAAGTCTTATATGTCAAGAGGACAGTGGGAGTGTTAAAGGTTTTGAAAGTCTCAAAAACTAATCAAGAATAAAACATAAAGTTCTTCACTAGCACACGACTTGAGGTTTACAACCTATTGTGTTGACATATTCTGTGCCCATTCCAGTTAAAGTTGGCTTTGCATATGAGTTCTTAGAGTTCTCAATTAGTTGCATAACAACTTGGAAGCAATGGCAGGCCCTTGAGCTGCCAGGTGGCAAGAAATAAGATTGATTTTAGTCCATATGAGTTTGGATTTGTCATTATCCTTGTCTTGTGACTATGGTTTTTGACAATTCACATGGATAAGAACACATACACCATTAAATCTAAGTGTCATAAGGTTTCTCTCTGATTCAAGAAAATGATGGTGAGGAAATACTTTCACTAAGTAGATTTTAGCTAGATAGCAATTGTGATATTTGCATTCTCAAATTCGTTAGTGGAGCATGTGTGGTTAACTGGCACACTAACATGGACTTGTGAGAAGTGGAAAAGGTCTAAACAATCGAGACTATGATTACGACATCCCTTTTCATAGTTCTTAAATTGTTTATACACACCTGTGAGCTATCTAAGATAAGGTGTATGATATTGATAAAGTTTTATCAAAACAATCTAGTATCAGAAATCTGAACTTTGGTAAGAAAGTCAATAAAGTATTGATTTCTAGAAGTCCAGTTGATTTCTGAGTACATGTCAAAGCTAGTGGGAGCATGATAATTATGATAAAGGTTGCAATTTAGAAATGTTAATTATCGAAAACAAAAGGTTTCAATTGGGAAAAAGTTGTTTTGCTATAATTAAGGGAGAGAAAATTATACTTCATCTCAAATCTAAAAGCCTAGATTGAGGTTTTAATCGTATTTAGTCAAGGATATATATATATATATATATATATATATATATATATATATATATATATATATATGAATTTCATGTTGGAATGGCTCAACATAAGGAAATTCTATATATGGGTTCATTATTTGCGTTCTAAAATTCGATTATGATTATGGCATCCCTTTTCATAATCTGAATTATGAGAATTTGGCAAATTGAAATGAAAATGTTATAGCAAAAGACTGGTTTAGTCTTTATGTGAGACATCATGAATCGTGTCCCATATGCTTCGGATATAGGATCGATTACATGTGCTATATTCATCCTTTCTAAAAATTTTCAAATGCCTAGAGCATTAAGAAGGGAAAAGGTCTAGAACAGGATATGACTAAAAGGATAAAGCAATTGTCGACGACAATCTAAGATTTACCAAAGATTGGTTGCTCAAGGACAGTTGGAAGTATAATGTTAATTCTGGAAGGACCATTTGACATAATCTGTAAGGAGGCAACTCTTTTTAGAAGTGATAGTCAAAATGGAATATGGAAATGTTTCAAAGTTAGAAGTTATTCAATCTGTGTAAGATTAGGAAAACTTAATGCAAGAAGGATGTTTCCAAGGAGTTGATCTCCTTTGGAATGCTCTGTAATGTTCGTTTTCAAGTTCTTGTGACTTTGTGCACAATCATTACAAGAGGATCAATGCATATAAGTTTAGAATCTATCAGATTTCGGTAAATGATAGGAATTTGGAATTCTTACATTTTCGATAAGGATGTGGGAGTGTGAAAAGAGAATCGTTGAAGTTATGTTCAATCGATCTATTTCACAAAGTAAAGATCATAGACAAACATAGTATGCATACTTGGTGTATGGCATGACTAGTGTTTAGAAAACATAGTGTACATGCTTGGAGCATGGGACAACTATTGTTTTAATTCAAGAATAAAGTTGATAGCTGAAACAGTATACAATGAATAATGTGTAATCATATGGTGATAAATAAAAGGTGTTTTATTTATACTCATAAGTTCTGAGACCATATTGGATTCGATTATTATCGTGTTTCATTTTGCATGTTTTGACTTCCAAAATAACTAGGTCAATGTTCTGAATGACTAAGTTATTCAAACCATCCACAGTCGGTCATATGTTGGAGGTAGATATGAATCAATATTGTCATGGGTTGGGCTTGTAGAGGTCTAAGATGTTGGACAAGGTGGTGCTACAACACTCATGAGTGCTCATAAGTTCTGAGTATTGGATTCAACCCGCGCTCATTGGAATCACTAGGTCATTGGAACTGGGTGTTACGCTGGGCGTAATCCCAGTACGCGCGGCGTAGAGTGTCATGTACCCCGATTTTGTGGAAGCTCCGGGTACACCCAGCGTACATGTTGGTACGCGCAACGTAACCCGGAGAGGGTTGACTTTTGTTGACTTTTAGGGTTTGGTCAACTCTAGTGTATTTGAGCCTAGCAGGGGGGTAAAATGGTCTTTTACCCTTCCTAATAGTGTTTAGAGAGTTTGTTCTAGCCTTGGGAAATTATGTTGATGACGAGTGTATATTTCATATGATTAGGCGGAGGCTAGGTCCTATTCACCGAGTTCGAGGTTTTCCGAGTTACCGAGTTATGCGAGGTGAGTCTTCTCACTATACGTTACCTTGAGTGGTATTCTAAGTTGACCAGAGGGTCTTATGTGCTATGTATGAGAATATGTGTCATATTAGAGATTACATGCTATGTGTTATTTGTATGCTGTATGATTATATAGACCGGACCGGAGGGTCCAACGATTCAGATCGGTCTAGAGGGCCCAATGAGCTTTGACTGGACCGGAGGGTCCGACGAGCTGCGGGACTGGAGGGTCCCGCTGAGACATCTTGACCGGAGGGTCGGGTTTAGCCTCGAGTGGCGTATTTGTGGTATGTGGTATTTTGGGGAACTCACTAAGCATTTATGCTTACAGTTGTTGTGTTTGATGTCTCAGGTACCAGCGAGGACCGTGGGAAGGTGACGGCTTGACTCGTACACACCCACACCGATGGAGTTCACATTAGAGAGATCTTGGGATTTGTTTTGAAAACATTCTTGTTTTGGATTTGAGATTATGATATGATATACATTTTATGGTTTAAAAATTAAAAATTAAATTGGAAATTTTACGTTGTTACAAGTTGGTATCAGAGCCTTGGTTTAAGGGATTCGGATGCACCTTCAGGCGTATTTGAACTCAAACCGAGGATTTGAGAAATTTTACAACCAAACTGCAAATTTTCTAAAAAGAAAAAGAATTTTTGGGAACAAGGAGAGTGGATGGTGTGTACGGTCAGCCAGCACCCGAACGGTGAATCCTCAAAATACCCTTACATTATATCTTATGAGTTATGAGATATTATGTTATGCATGTTAGAGAGGCTAGGTACTCCTATGAGGACTAGAGTGGCCTGAATTGTGATGCCTTAGCCTAGGAGATTACTGCTGCTATGAGATACTTTGAGAGTGAGTAGGTAGCAGTGAGGAGCTCATGAGAGGTCTACTGAGGGTAGCCAGTGTATAGCGAGAGTAGAGTATTTACGACTTGGGATCCAAGGAGGAGGACTTGGGTTGTATATTGATTCGATGTGGACAATAGTATTGGGCCCGTACTATTGAAAACACCGGATTGGTGTGCAGTCCAAGTAAGAATCCTTGGGGTACCAGAAGTGAGGATGATTGAGTTATCGAGTGTGAGTATACTCGAGAGTGTCCCTGATATTTCTTATGTTGTATTTCAGAGGTTGATCATGGTCGGGACACTCCATACCGCCGAGAGCAGTGGGGTGAGTGATGAGGAGATCCGTCGGATCATCCATGAGGAGGTGGCTGCTGCCATCAGAGCCGAGATTCCTGAGATGTTTGGGTCTATTAAGACCACACTGATTGAGACGTTTGACGAGCGTTACGCTGCCTTGACTGATGCTGTTGTTACTGCAGCCACAATAGCTGTTGCTGCTGCGAGACCCCAGGGTGGTGATTCGTTGCTGTACCGAGAGTTCAGCAACACGAAACCACCAGAGTTCGATGGTACACAGGATCCGATCGCCGCTATGAGGTGGATCTCAGACATAGAGGGGTGTTTCTATACGTGCTCGTATCTGGAGCACTTGAGGGTGCGGTTCGCCCTCAACCAGCTTCGCTTGGGGGCGAAGGACTGGTGGAAGTTTGTAACTGCGAGCTATTCAACAGCTGAGCTGACTGCAGTGACATGGGAGAGGTTTACTGTGATGTTTCGTGACGAGTATGTTCCTCAGGTGGAGAGGGAACGTTTAGCTCAGGAGTTTCTGACCCTCAAGCAGGGGACTGAGTCGGTGACAGTGATTACGAGGATGTTTCATGAGCGGGCGTTGTTTTGCCCGGAACTGGTGTCCACTGAGCAGGATCGCATGAGCCGTTATCTGATTATACTGAGGAGGGACATTCGTGAGTTCGTGGCGAACTCGACTTATCAGACATTTGTCGAGCTCCAGGCAAATGCCCGGAAGAGGGAGATTGAGCTTGAGACACAGGCGAGGGAGGAGACCGAGTCTCAGAGGGGTGATCGGCGACCGGCACAGTCGCAGTCGGCTGCCAAGCGGGCAAAGCCCGCTGATTCGAGGACGGGTAGTTCGAGGGGCCGCACTTGTGGGAAGTGCGGAAAGATCCATGATGGGTCGTGCAAGACTGGGGTATGCTACAAGTGTGGGAAGGAAGGACATTTCACGAGGGATTGTCCTAAGGGGTTCTCAGTTTGCTTTCATTAAAACCAGACCGGCCATCGGAAGGCCGATTGCCCCCAGCTTCAGAGGTCAGCGCAGGGATCTGCACCTGCGGTTCGAGCTACTGAGACTCGGCCAGTGAAGGCCGAAGCACCGAAGGCTAGGGGGAGAGCCTTCCAGTTGACTGCGGAGGAGGTCCGCGCAGCGCCTGACGTCGTGGCGGGTATGTAATCTTTATCTATTTTATATTGAGTTTATGTTATTGTAATTGCTATATGTTATGCGTAGGTACTTTTCTTGTGAGTTATGTACCTGCATTAGTGTTGTTCGACTCGGGTGCGAGTCGGTCTTTCATATCTGTGACTTTTAGTCGACACATTAGTATTCCGAGAGAGGCATTGAGTCGGCCTCTGTGGGTTTCCATAGCAGATGAGTGTGAGGTATGTGCTACCGAGGTGATACGTGGATGCGTGCTGGAGATCTTCGGGGTGGAGTTTCCGATCGATTTGATTCTGATCGCTATGAGGGATGTTTGTGTTATAGTAGGCATGGATTGGTTGAGTCGTTTCGGGGCTGTCATAGATTGCGAGCGTCAATTGGTGACGATCTGAGATCCTAGTGGGGGAGCGCTGATAGTTTATGGCGAGGGGACTCGTGGTGGTTCGGTATTCTGTTCGGCTGCCAGAGCAAGGCGGAGTTTGCAGCAGGGCTGCAAGGGGTTCGTAGCCTATGTGACGGATATACGAGAGGCCGCTGGGGGGCAAGTTCAGTGGATGAGGTGCCGATAGTGCGTGAGTTTCCAGACGTGTTCCCCGAGGAGTTGTCGGGTGTGCCTCCTGAGAGGCAGGTGGAGTTTCGTATCGATTTGATTCCCGGGGCTGCGCCTATCGCTAAGGCGCCATATCGGCTAGCACCGCCAGAGATGCAGGAGTTATCCTCACAGCTGCAAGAGCTGTTGGGGAAAGGGTTCATCCGTCCCAGTAGCTCTCCCTGGGGAGCGCCGATCCTTTTTGTCAAGAAAAAGGATGGCTCACACCGGATGTGCATTGATTACCGGGAGTTGAACAAGTTGACGGTCAAGAACCGTTATCCGTTACCGAGGATCGACGATCTGTTCGATCAGTTGCAGGGGGCGTCTTGGTTCTCCAAGATAGACTTGAGGTCGGGATATCACCAGATGAGAGTTCGGGATGAGGATATCCAGAAGACGGTGTTTAGGACTCGTTACGGGCATTACGAGTTCGTGGTGATGCCATTCGGGCTCACCAACGCACCAGCGGCGTTCATGGATCTCATGAACAGGGTGTGTAGGCCGATGTTGGATCGTTCGGTAATTGTATTCATTGATGACATCCTAGTGCATTCAAGAACCATAGAGCAGCATGAGGAACATTTGAGGGAGCTCCTCGGAGTTCTGAGATCGGAGAGGCTTTTCGCCAAATTCTCCAAGTGCGATTTTTGGTTACGGGAGGTCCAGTTCTTAGGGCATCTCGTTAACCAGAATGGGATATTGGTTGACCCAGCCAAGATTGAGGCTATGATGAGTTGGGAGGTGTCGAGGTCACCTACGGATATCAGGAGCTTCTTAGGGCTGGCAGGCTACTATCGGAGATTTATCAGAGATTTCTCCAAGATCTCCGTGCCACTTACCAAGTTGACCTGGAAGGGTGTTACCTTCTCATGGGGTCCAGAGTAGCAGACCTCGTTTGAGACCATTCGCCAGAGATTGTGCGAAGCTCCCGTGCTCGCACTACCGGAAGGGATGGAGGATTTCGTGGTGTACTGTGATGCATCGATATCGGGGTTGGGAGCGGTGTTGATGCAGAGAGGGCATGTGATCGCATATGCATCGAGGCAGTTGAAGCCTCATGAGACGATATATCCCACCCACGATCTGGAGTTAGGGGTTGTAGTGTTCGCCCTCAAGATCTGGCGTCACTATCTGTATGGGGTTCGGTGTACGATATACACTGACCACAAGAGTTTGAAGTATTTGATGGATCAGACCAATCTGAACATGCGGCAGAGGAGATGGCTGGATGTGGTAAAGGATTATGATTGCGAGATCTTGTACCACCCGGGCAAGGCTAATGTGGTAGCCGATGCCCTGATTCGTAGGGCAGAGGGTGCCCCGATGCGGGATATTTGTATGATATTGACGGTGATGACTCCGGTATTGGATACCATCAGAGGGGCCCAGGCCGAGGCTGTGAGACCAGAGAACCGTAAGAGAGAGCGAGTTATCGGGCAGGTGTCAGGGTTAGTTACCGATAGCCGAGGTCTTATGACCTTTCAGGGTCGGATTTGGGTACCGTTTGTGGGTGGGACGCGTACTATCTTGATGGAGGAGGCGCACACATCGAAGTTTTCGATCCATCCCGGGGCCACTAAGATGTATCTGGATCTGAAGAGGGAGTATTGGTGGCCCTGTATGAAGAGGGATGTGGCGTGGTTCGTTGAGAGATGCCTAACCTATCGTAGGGTTAAGGCCGAGCACCAGAAACTGCATGGTAAGCTGCAGCCACTTGAGATTCCGGAGTGGAAGTGGGAGCAGATATCCATGGATTTCATCACCAAATTGCCGAGAACGGCAAGGAGTGTCGACACGATCTGGGTGATAGTGGACCGATTGACGAAGAGCGCCCACTTTCTCACTATTAGTGAGAGTTCTTCTGCGGAAAGATTGGCAGAGCTATACGTGAGGGAGGTGGTATCGCGACATGGAGTACCCATCTCGATCGTGTCAACCCGAGATGTGCGTTTCACTTCTAGATTCTGGAAGAAATTTCACGAGGAGTTGGGTACGAGGCTGCATTTTAGTACCGCATACCACCCACAGACTGACGGGCAAAGTGAGCAGACGATTCAGACGCTCGAGGACATGCTCCGAGCATGCGTGTTGGATTTCGGCGGGAGCTGGGACACATATTTGCCCTTGGCGGAGTTTTCCTACAACAACAGCCATCATTCGAGCATCAGTATGCCACCCTTTGAGCTGTTGTATGGGAGGAGGTGTCGTACCCCTATTTGCTGGGGTGAGGTGGGGCAACGCGTGATGGGTAGTACGGAGATAGTGCTTCAGACGACATAGCAGATCCAGCAGGTCAGACAGAGGTTGTTGACCGCTCAGAGTCGTCAGAAGAGTTATGCGGATAGGCGACGATTTGAGCTCGAGTTCCAGGTCGGTGATTTCGTACTCCTGAAGGTATCTCCTTGGAAAGGAGTGATCCGATTCAGGAAGAGGGGCAAGCTGGGGCCCCGGTATATTGGGCCGTTTAGGGTGATCGCGAGGGTGGGCAAGGTAGCATATCGCCTAGAGCTACCTGCGGAGTTGGACCAGATTCATGATACCTTCCATGTGTCGCATCTGAGGAAGTGTATTGCCGACAGTGGTACTGTTGGAGGACATCCAGGTGGACGCAAGTCTGAATTATGCCGAGAAGCCGATTGCGATTTTGGATCGGAGGATCAAGGTTCTGAGGAACAAGGAAGTGCCACTGGTTCAGGTCCAGTGGCAACATTGGAAGGGTTCCGAGCTGACCTGGGAGCCGGAGTCGGAGATGCGGGAGCAGCATCCGGAGTTGTTAGCAACATGAGACTTCGAGGGCGAAGTTTGGTTCTAGTGGGGGAGAATTGTAACAGCCCAAAATCCAGGTAATCTTTATGGTCCTTCTATTTTGAAAGTTGGCAAGTTTAGTCCTTTGAGTTGTATGTTGAATTGGCGAGTACGCTGGGCGTACTGGGGTGTACGCCGCGCATACTCACGCGCTTAATTTGGACGCAGACTTGACTGAGTACGTTGGGCGTGGATAGCGCAAATGCAAACCCTAATTTCTGGCTTGTGCACTATAAAAGGAACATGTGGCCCTTTGCCCTAGCCACCATATTCCTTGAGTGAGTCCCTTGAGAGCTGAGATCCGTGCCTTAGCCTGTGTGTGTATGTTTTGAGCTTGGAGCTAACTTTTCAAGGTGAAGAAGGGAAGGAGGAGCCATTGTTGGTGCTAGAAGTGGAAGAACAAGTGTAGAACCGTGCTCTACGATGGTTGGAGATCTCTTTTGAGGTAAAAAGCTCAGAGCTTTCCTTGTTCTTCTTAAGTTTTGCTTTTGGGACCATTTTAGGGTTTTTGGGTCCAAAGTTTGAGACTTTGTGTGCAAATAGTCTCCATGAGCATGAATCTAGCCTTTTCTAGTGTGTTTGATGTTAAGGGTTCATAAAAATCCAGTCTTGGTCGTGGATCTAGTGTCATGCATGAGTTATAGTCCCATTATGGAAAGAGAAATGGTGTTTTGAGCACAAAGTGACCTCTACAGCCATGCAAAGGCATAAAGGTCTCGACTTTATGGGTTAAGTCGTATAAAAGGAGTCGGATCTGGAGTTTGGACGAAAGTCTTAACAGATTAAGGTCTGAATGAGTGGGATAAGGGAACTGGGTGTTACGCTGGGCGTAATCCCAGTACGCGCGGCGTAGAGTGTCGCGTACCCCGATTCTGTGGAAGCTCCGGGTACGCCCAACGTAACCCGGAGAGGGTTGACTTTTAGGGTTTGGTCAACTCTAGTGTATTTGAGCCTAGCAGGGGGTAAAATGGTCTTTTACCCTTCCTAAGAGTGTTTAGAGAGTTTGTTCTAGCCTTGGGAAATTATGTTGATGACGAGTGTATATTTCATATGATTAGGCGGAGGCTAGGTCCTATTCACCGAGTTCGAGGTTTTCCGAGTTACCGAGTTACGCGAGGTGAGTCTTCTCACTATACGTTACCTTGAGTGGTATTCTAAGTTGACCAGAGGGTCTTATGTGCTATGTATGAGAATATGTGTTATATTAGAGATTACATGCTATGTGTTATTTGTATGTTGTATGATTATATAGACTGGACCAGAGGGTCCAACGATTCAGACCGGGCCAGAGGGCCCAATGAGCTATGACTGGACCGGAGGGTCTGACGAGCTGCGGGACTGGAGGGTCCCGCTAAGACATCTTGACCGGGGGGTCGGGTTTAGCCTCGAGTGGCGTATTTGTGGTATGTGGTATTTTGGGGAACTCACTAAGCATTTATGCTTACAGTTGTTGTGTTTGATGTCTCAGGTACCAGCGAGGACCGTGGGAAGGCGACGACTTGACTCGTACACACCCACACCGATGGAGTTCACATTAGAGAGATCTTGGGATTTGTTTTGAAAACACTGTTGTTTTGGATTTGAGATTATGATATGATATACATTTTGTGGCTTAAAAATTAAAAATTAAATTGGAAATTTTACGTTGTTACATACACAATAATTGTTTTAAGCTTATCCAAGTGGGAGACTGTTGGATTAATGTCTAAGTCCATAACTATAATTGGTAAGACTTGACCCGACCCGGCATGGTCCATTTGGGTTGCATGACATCATGCATTTGGATAGACTAAAATGAGAGAAATAACACTTAAAGTTTATTAATATATTATAAGTTCTAATATATTAATAAGGTTATTTAATTATTATTGACCAAGAATTAATTTGGAATTAATTAAGTGATCAAAAGGAGACTAATTAAATATATGAGTTGATTGTGTAAATCATTCATTCTTTTATATGTGGGCTTGTGATCCGAGATTCCTTATGTTTGACTAAGTACATAGGTTAACCCATGGATACTCCATGGAGCATAAGGAATGGGTAAAGTTATGAGTTACATGGTATAACCCTAATAGCCACCATATAAAAGAATCCCATGGCTCAAGAAATCGGCCACTATGTGTGAAAAGAAAGGGCTAGCCGATTTTCATGAAGTGTGAATTTCTCTCAAGTCATTCCATGTGTATTTGGTGTTGTGTGAACCATTTGAGGTGTCACACTTGGGGCACTAGGCACTTAAGTGTCATGAAGACATTTTACATCAAAGAGGTATGTAATTCTAACTTGAGATATTCATTTGAATCAATGTTATTATGCTAGTTAGGATGAATACCTTGGAAAGTTCATATTTGCTTGTATAATAGAGAAAAACATAGATCCAAGGTATTTAGGGTTGCATGTACACTTAGGAGTGTTAGAATGCTCAAAACCCAACAGAACTCACCTTATGTGGGTGATTCATTTGAATACTTGACATAGGATGATAAGTTCCATAAACGAAGTCCCGAAACACAAATGAGTCCTAATTTGCATATTATCACACATATATGTATATAGTTAGTGAATATAACTTCAAAGGTGTTTAGGAAATGACCAAGGATGCAAGAATAACTCACCAAAAGAGTGTTAGAAGCAAGTTAGGAGGCTGAAATGGAGTTCACGGCCCTATGGGGTAATCACGGACCAAGAACACGTGAATGTTCATGGCCCAAACATCAAGGGTTCACAGCCCAAAGATGTGAATAACACTTGAAGATCTTGTTGGTTGGCAAGTGTTTGAAGGCCTTTCGTGGTATACAAAAGAGAGTTAAAAGAAAAGGAGTGTTTAAGGGAAGAAAAGGGTGTTCTTGAATATGATACTTGAGAGAGAATGGGATGAGATCACGGCCATAAAAAGAATAATGAAAGAAAGTTATGCAAACAACTGAGAACTCATAGAATTCACATGCATAGTCAACTTTAACTGGAATGGATACAAAAATAAGAATATGTCAACACGATAGGTTATAAACCTCAAGTCGTGTGCTAGTGATAAATGACAGGTTTGTTCTTGATTAGTTCTTGAAACTTGTCAAGATCTTTAAGACTCCCACTGACCTCTTGAAATATAAGATTCACTTTGTCAAGGAACATTACTTGACAAACAAATATTCAAGAGTTAGTGCTGATTCTTATCAAGAAAAACACTTCACACGATTAGCCTTAATTGGTCTTTGTTTTATCTACAACATCACAACTTACGAATTTCAAATGTACAAGAATAGAAAACATTTTACTCTACATTTAATAAGTGTTTTAAACCTTTCTTAAGATATGTCACTCAAGGTTACAATCTTGGAGTATGACTCTAAGACTTGTTTTGGGAACGAAGTATGACTCATCTTCTTGATTTAACCATTTCAACAATTCACGACTCCTCTTCTTAGCCATACACATTCTCTAAGATGTCTTTAGAGGATAAATTGTGATATGGTTTTCCATAACCATTAAGATGATGATAAAACATGATACTAAAGTACTCTCGCATCTTTTTCATATTAGAGAAACTTTTATCTTTATGCCTAATTTGGTTCTTCTTATTCATCCTGCCATACATTGAAACTTTTCCAATGTTCCAGAATTATGCTTAAACTTGTAAGCGTAACCATGTTTACTAAACTTTAGTAAATCATGACGAATAATCTTATCGATCTTTGTGGTGGATCTTGATTAGCACACACCCAGTGTACCCGATCCCCTAGTCCTTCACTTCACTCACATATACATGTGAATAAGGAATTAGTCTTAATTTAGCAAAGATGAAAATTCTCATTCATCATGCAATACAACTTGCATGATTCCAAGTGTATGTTCAATTGAAACTTGTGTGATGAGAATCTTTCCTTGTTTGAGAAATTTTGACACTACCACAAACGAAAGAATCAAATTCATATTGCTAACATAGAAGCATACAAACATTAATTTTCACAAATGCCAATGCAAGGACATATAATAAAAGCAAAATTTTATTTATTTATAAGATGCGGAAAAAAAAACTTTTCCTTACAATGCAGTTACATATGAAAACTATGTTATTACATATTTCCTAGCAATCTATCATAACTTCTATGCGGCAGCTCAAATATTCGATCTTTGAACCATGCGATTGAAATCCATCTTCACTATCAGATTCATCATACTATTCCTTTACACTTCCTTCCCTTTACATGATCCTACAAAACATCAAAATGCAACCTTGTCACATCATGTATTAAGAATCAACAATTAGGAACTTAATAGAGTTAGACAGTAGAATTACCTGAAGCAGAGTCAAACTTTTCGACTCTACCTTTTCTCAGATCTTTCAGGTAGTCAGGACAGCTTCGCAACCAATGCTCCTTCTCTTGACAACAAAAACATATAGACTCTTTGGGAATGGTACACGGAACAATCTCAGACTTAGCTTTTCTCTTTCCCTTGGAAAGAGAAATCTTTTCTGGACTTCCAATGTTTCCATTGTCAATGTCTATGGAAGTTTTGGGAGTAGATCTTCCCATCAAATTTGCTTTTCCAGTGCGCCACATCATTACTGATTCAGCAACAACAAGCAAATAGTTAAGATCAATAAGGGTCATGTCGTGGTATGTCACATAGTAGTCCTTAATGAACTCATTATATGACTCAGGAAGTGATTGAAGAACCTAGTCAACAGCCAACTTCCTTGAGACTTCGACACCCAATACTCTTAGCCTGTCAATATGTGACTTCATCTCCAAGACGTGAGTACACACAGGCCTTCCATATTGAAGTTTCATGGCAAGTAGGGCTTGAGTGACCTTGAAATTTTCAAGTCTTTGAATTTGTGGGTTAGGGAGAATTATTGGAGGAGGTGGAGGAAGTAAGGTATGAGTTCAACGGTCCAACCGCGGGACATCATCTTCAAGAGGAAAACTTGTTCCAAAGGATTTGGGAAGACCATAGTTGTCTGAACTAGACATCTACAATGGGAGAAATTCAAGTTAGTTGATTTAAGTCCTTAATTTAACACCCAAATGAAATATTAAGACTAGGACCCAACACAATATTTTACAATTTGGAAGAGGGATGCCGTAATCCAAACTGCAAAATATTTGAAGGTAGGTAAATGACGATTTACCAATTTCCACTACGGAAAACGAAAATGAATTTTAGGTTTTAAGTGAATTGAAACTCCTAGATCCTTTGAGATTCACTAGAACTTTCAATGGCATTTTTAAATCTCAAGTGTTCCCTTCAAGTTTGTGACTGGGATGCCGAGGATCACAAACAATGTGTGAATAACCATGCAAATTAGATTGGTACACCCAATGTTACAACTACTTAATCAATGTGTCGGTTAACCACAAACGCTCCATTGATCTATGATTAGCATCAAGCTACCCTTTGCCACGCACTGTCAGGCCAGATTAGTGTGTTGGTTAACCACACACACTCCACTAACGGCTTAACAAGGTGCAAAGTGCAATTTCATGGGTTAGCACCATATTCACATTTTCCTAAGTACCTAAGATTTGGGAATTTATAAGTGTCTAGTTACTTTATATTTATCATTATACTTTTAATGAAGGGAAAATTAGAGTCCTATCCTACCCGTTTGGCTAACGACCCTCCACCAGTCAAGGAAGCGGTGTGTCAGGGGATGACTCTTTTAGACTAGTCAATACCGTGTGCCACTTAGTGCTTCTCCAACTAAGTCAGGCTAACTTCGATGATCTAGATGTACTAACGAACTTAGGAAGCAAGAGTTACGACAAGGGACACTTCAATAAAGCTTCTATTATATAACTCAACTTCTTTACAAAGCAACTTCTTGATGGTTTGGACAAATGAGTCCTCCCCTATTTATAGGAACCTTACACCTCCTCAAATGGAATTTTCTAGGTCCCGATCATTCATGACTAATCTAGACTCTTCCTGTTATATACATAGATTTTACAAGACTCTAGAATATGGTAGACTTGTATACGATGCTCTAGAAATCTCTAAGTCGTCCCGACATTATCCAAATCATTCTTGTATGATCTAGCGTGTTCTAGATCCTTCCAAAGTCTTCCGGGCCGTTCTAGCTTCGTCTAGTGTCCTCTTGATTATTCCGGATCGTTCTCCTTTGTTCCACGGACATCTACAATATTCTAGCATCTTCCAGGGTCTCGTAGAGCATTCCTGATCTCTTCGGAGACTTCTCGAGTATACTTGATTGTTCCGGAGTTCTCTAGACGATTGTAGAATTTTCCAGAAACTTGGTCTGTGACAGGTGGGTGAGATTGGACACCCATTAAACTGTCATTTTATAGGCAGTAACCTTATACCCCCCTTATAGACCGGCTTCGTGAATGAGGCCTACTAACGGTAAGACTGAATTTACTCTTATACATATATATAAATATTAAACCTATAATAGTATAATAGTATAAGGGTTGAGTTTTAAACTTTTAAAATTCTAGGGTTTGGAACTAAATGTGTCAAAAGAAGACTCTACATTTACAAATTTCAAAAATTGAGGGCAAGTTTTGAACTATTCAAAAACTTTTAGAATCCATAACTTATGAGTTTAATATAGGTTTTATGAAAAGACTCTTGACATTCCATAACTTACGGACACGTTATGGAGTTCATAAAAACATTTATGGAAAATGACTCTTCAAGTTCATAACCTATAAGTTTAATGATCTCTTTAAAAAAATCATTTTCCATAACTTGAGGACAAGTTATGGAATTCATCAAAATCATTTAGATAAAAAATTCTAACAATAAAATTAAACAATTTGTCTATGATCTAAATTAAACTCATAAGAACAAGACAATTCATATTAAACAAATTTCATGTAATTAGCCTAACCATATAAACTAATACAAAACATGAAACTTTGACAATTATCTTTAAATTGGATTAGCATGATCATTACCACATCAAAAATAGGTTTATAAGTTCAAAAACAACTTAGGGTAATGATCCTAGTCTAATTCTAGCCAAAAAAACTCAAAAAACTGCATTCTGGGGCACCAACTTGTCGAGTGTACGAACCAACTCGGCGAGTTGGATGAATTTGTGCATGGAATCGGCGAGTCCACTGTCCAGAACAATAGAAAATCAATTTTAAAGCATTTCCAAGCAAGTAGCATAAAATATAATTGAAAACAACCCTAGGCTCTGATACCACTGAAAGGTTTTGAGCACTCTAACACTCCTAAGGTGTACATGCAAGCCTAAATACCTTGGATCTGTGTTTTCTCTATTATACATGCAAACTTGAACATTCCAAGGTATTACCCTAACTAGCATACAAAACTTTGATACTTGGGTAATAAAACTAGTTAGAAGACATGCTTTTTGTTGTAGTTGGAAGCCTTGGACCTTTAAGAGCTTAGTGCCTCAAGTGTTGCACCTTAAATGGAATCACACAAACACCACCAACAATTGGAATAACTTGAGAGAAGAACACTTGCTTCACAAATCGACTAGCCCTCACTTCTTGTCACTTAAAGGTGCCATTTCATGATATATGAGGCTTCTTATATAGTGTGCATATTAGGGTTACACCATGTAACTCATGACTTTCCACATTCCTCATGATCCATGGGTTTTAACCTCCATAGAGTATCCATGGGTCACCACATGGGTTTAGCCCAACATGAAGAACTATGGATCATAAGCCCACTTTATAAGAATGAATGATTTACCAAATCAATACCCATTTATTTAATTAGTCTCTTTTGATCACAAAATTAATTCCAAACTAATTCTTGATCAATACTAATTAAATAATATGATTTCATATTAATATATTAGAACTTATAATGTATTAATAAATCATAAATATCCTCTTCTCACAAAATTCTATCCAAATTGTTCCGATGCCATGCAACCCAAATAGACCATGCTACTCTAGGGTCAAGTACATACCAATAATAGTTATGGGCTTAGACACCTAATCCAACAATGATATGTTAGTTTATCAGTATATTTAGGATATAATGTAATTAAATGTTTGTTTCCTATAATACTCTTGTTTAATTTAATTAAGATACCCCTACCATTTTAGTTTTCTACCTATTTACAAAAATTCCACTTTACATCTTGACCCTTGTTTTTTTTATCTAACGTTCCACCTTTAGTTCTCAGATTCTCGGGAAACTATAGGTTCTCAAATGATCCTTCATATATATATATATATATATATATATATATATATATATATATATATATATATATATATATATATATATATATATATATATTAGTTTATAACCCGTGGAAACCACAATTACAAAATTAATTAAATATTCATAGTAAAAAATTCAAAATTATGAATCAATTATTTTATATAAAATTTTAAATACATTATTAATTAAGAGATTTTTTTTATTACTTATGTAAAATTATAATTATTGATTCAAATAAATATATGAAATTAATTTATCATACATATTAGTCTCTTTTTATTTGTGAACTAATGAAAAAAAATAATATAAAATTTAAAATTTAAAATAAAGAATAAATAGATTGACAAATAACATCACATTAATTAGGAGGTTTAATGAATTTAAAATAGAGAATCCTCCCTAATAAATGAAAATAGTTTTGTCACATGTCACTCTCTCATTAACTTGGACACATGTCATTTTTTTGTATTTTTGAATAAATGTTTTTTCCATGTGTAATTTTCTCATTGTTTATCTTTTTTAGTTAACACATCATATTTACACCTCAATTAATAATTGTCTTATTTGAAAATAGCCATTAAATTACAATATTACAACTCATATACTATTGAATATGTTTCCTTTTAAATTCAAATTTCAAATTTAAATAAATTTTTGTTTAAACCTTCATATTTTTTTTGTTTTATCCAACCCGTATAACATACGGGTCACACAACTAGTTAATATAATGACAAGTGACATCATATTAATTAGGAGTTCTAATATTATGACACTTGGCAAAAAACTACTCTTTTATTACTATAGAGATATATACACACACAAACACACAAACATGGACTTGTTTATTTTTTTTCATTATTTTTTTAACACCTCTGTATGTCTAGAAATGGATCAAGCGTCGCCTAAGAAATGCCCATTGAAACATTATTTCTCGATGCACAAGACAAAATGCTTCCAAGCTAACTTTTTATCACAAGTTTAAAAAACCTTTGTTTAAAAAGAATCTCAAAATTTCAATCTCGGTGTGGGATTTGGTAGAGAATAGTGCCGATGAATCTATCTCGGATAAACAATGTTAATAATGTCGTGTAACACCCCCATGCTCAAAAGTATTGATAACTTGAACTTTTGTATTTATTTTATCATATGCATTTTATATTAGTTGTAGCATAATTAACATTTTTTACAGTTATATCGAAATCCTTACACCCAAAATCAAAATATCGTAAGAACGCCCGTGATCAAGCATAAAAGCAAAACGATATAAAAGAAGTTTAAGATTTTTAGAAGCCGGTCTTTATCAAATGATCTAATTGAGATGTAAACGTTGTCCAATTGAACTTAAATTTTGTTGCTGGCTTCCCAACTCGTTGATATTAAATAATGAGGGTGGAGATAAGATTTGGGGAAGTTAAATACACTGTTAAGCCTAATGAACAACAGAAAAACATTCGAACACTATATATATATATATATATATATATATATATATATATATATATATATATATATATATATATATATATATATATATATATATATATATATATATATATATAACATTTTTTCTTGAATCTCATGAATTTGAAACCCTTTTTTTTTAACTTCGTCAAACCACATTCATTTGAAACCTTCTTTTTTAACTAATGCAACTCAAAAGTTTTCTTAATTATGATTTAACACTCAAAAGTTTTATAATTTATATTATGTTTAATTAACATTTAGTAAAAAGTTTAGTATAAAAAGGTCAATCTTTTGGGAAAACATGCATACAAATCATATACAAATTTCAAAATGAAAACAAACTTAAAGATTTTTGTGTCTGGTTGAGGTCTTATGCCAACTTTTGGAGATATGCTATTATATTAGAGCTTTTAATTTGTAAGTTTGTTATATTAATTTGTTTTTATATTTTCTTGGTTTTTGGATTATTGTAATACAGTCGTTGTATATTGTGGTTTAATTGTTAATATATTGATCATATATTATATAGGGTAATGTCGAAAATATTTAATTAAATATTTTAAATATTTTTTTTTGTAATTGTACCGTTTCAAAAAGATAATTAATTAAAACTCATACATATGTTATACTTTCCATCTCTCTCTCTCTCTCTCTCTCTCTCTCTCTATATATATATATATATATATATATATATATATATATATATATATATATATATATATATATATATATATATATATATATATATACCTTAAAAAGCATTTACAAGATTTTGCTGAATTTTAAGAGGTACAAGACCTTATGCAACATTTACAATGAATTTATGCATGCAGAAAAAATCTGTCTATTATTGTTTGAATGAGTCAAGCTTATCTAATCAAATTTGAATGAATATTATCGTTTGAATGAGTCTATCTATTATTGTTTGAATGAGTCAACCTTACATATTCAAATAATAAACCTATTTTATAGGAAACGTGACAAAAAATTTGTTATTGTTTCTAATTTTTCTAACTACTTATTTATATCTCTGAAATAAAACCCTATTTTGTCAAATTTGTTGCTCGGTTCCTGCAGCAAAAATTACGAATGATGTATTTTCTTTCTGAACGAGATTAAAGGTATGTGTGTGTGTGTGTCTTTTTTGCATACATAAAACCTAACATGTCACACCCCGAAACCCAAGGCGGAAACGTTTCCGGGGTGGACTCCACGTTTGTCACACCCCCGAACTAGACGGCGGAAACGTCCGAGGGCTGTCGTGACTTAATTGAATACCATAACATTGAATATATATGAAACGTAACAACATTCGTCACCATGCATTAATATAGTACAACCGATAAAGTTTACATGAAGTACATTGTTTAAACATTACATTCCCAAAAATAAATTGTTCGATTCATTAATAAGTAAACTGCAAGCCATCACTGAGTACATTTTCCTTTGATTCACTGGTTACCTGAGAATACAATTATTTTGAAAAACGTCAACATGTGAAATGTTGGTGAGTTCATAAACAGTTTTTGAAAACATTTGTGAAGATCCATAAGTATGCTTGTTTGTTTCTATAGTTGTAAAAAAAAAATGTTCATCAAACTTGTGTACATTTCGAAACCGTATGTATTGAAAAACCCTAGGAAAACCCGATGTTTGCCTAATTCTTTGAATTCCATGAAGTTGAAAATAAAACCATTGCAGCGTGTGAAGTCATTAATTCCAGGCGACGTCGGATTATTTTTGCGCATGATAAATTGCTATAAACACGCGTTACACAAACGACCAGTTTATAACTATACTAACGATCCCGTAGGGGTCGTCCGTACTAATCACGTTATCCAACCGCCCTGACTTCGAGGAATCCCACATCCGAAGAGAAAGAGGGCACGAAGACCTCGATGACTCCATTAGCCGGTTGGGGATAAAAAAAAGAGTACGAGGGGCCCTTGACCCGACTCGCATAAAATACCGACTTTACTAGCAATACCAAAGGACCCTTGGGGACCAATAGTATAAAAGCCATTGAAAGTCCTTTTACGTTGTGTTAGATCATGTAAGACCCAACAACTCGTAAGGTAGAAGTCTTCGGGCCTTAAGATCAAGTCATTGGGCTAGCTAGGCCCAACAAACAAGATTTTACACTTTTGGGGCCCAAAGATGGTGCGTAGACGTCTGTGCACTCTCACGTGTGTATTAAATTCCCAAATGTTACTTGTGTGAATCGAGGTATCGTCGCATTAGTAGTTTCGGATTTTTATTGGTTCGAGACCGAACCAATTCGTTTAACAACGATTTTTGGTATTGTTGTGTATTGTATTTTGTCGGTAGTCGCGGTGCCAATATTTGATCAAGTTGAGTGTATTGAATTAGCCTTGAAAATTTTCTGTTTTCATCCCCTCTTTGTTTGTAAATTTTCTTTTTTTTTCAACCCTCTAATTAATAACTTTCCGGTTTGGTCCTTAAACCATTTTTCTTGACATTTTAACACCAAAAATTATTGAAATTGATATTTTTCAGCATATTTTTCATAGAAAACAGTTTGAGTCCCTGAAAATACAGTTTCTTAGGTTATAACCCCTCTTTTTCGCAGTTTTTACAATTTTGGCCCAAATTGGAAATTTTTTGCAAATTTGGTCCTTTTTAAATTTGAAAAGCATTTTAAACCTTTGAAAAGTACTTGGAACACTAGTAGTCCACTGTTTTACCGAAAAACACAGTTTTAGCCATCCAAAACAGAAAATTTCGCATATTGGGCCCTATTGGGCCGAAAATGCCATTTTTAGCCCATTAAACTTGAAATTTATGTTTTTAATCCTCCAAAAGGTATATTTTCAGAAAATACATTATGGAAACTGTTTTGACTCATCTCACCCATCAGATTTCGAAATATTTCATTTTGGGCCCTTTAACTTTATATTTTTAACATTTTATGTCCAAAAATTGAGTTTTTAGCCCAAAGAAGATGTTATTAAGCCATTTAGCTATTTTTCTTGAAACACTTTGTATGTAGAAATATATTTGATGCTAGTATCCTTTAACATAAAGTATATCACGATTTTTAGGGGTTTATGGCTAGATCCAACATCATAAACACACAAAAACACCCACATAAGCATAGAAATCATACAAGGCATACAAAACACATATAGATCTACACTTTCACTTGTATTCCCCCCCCCCCCCCACAAAACTCATAAAAACAGAAAATAGGGGGTATGAAGCTCACCTTAGGGTGTGATTTTCGGTTTTTGAAGAAAAGATGGAAGAAAACTTGGTGATTTTTGGCCTTAGCACCCTTTTCTTGAAGATCTCGAGTTTGATGTGCTTCTAGGATGTAAGATCACGATTTTTGCATGGATTAGGAAAAGATTTTGATAACAAAAAGAATCTAAGTCATAGATCCAAGCATAATCTTACCTTAGATGAAGAGTTTGTGGAAATATCCTCTTAAAAGCTTCCTAAATTTTGAGATTTTTGAGTGGAGAGGGAGGATGTGTTCTTGAGTGTTCTTGAGAGAGTTTGAGAGATATTTGTGTATGTGTGTGTGTGTTTCGGCCGAGAGTGAGGGAGAGGAAAGAAGAGAGTGACTTTGATGAGATAGGTGCTTGGAAGTATAAGTTCCATGCATGGATACCCAATGAATAAAAGTGAGGTGGCAATCCAAAGTCAACTCCCCCTTTTTCCTTGGGCTTGGGCCGAGAATGGAGAGGGAAGAAAAGATTTTTGGGCTTTTTGCCTCTAGGCCCAATATTAGAGTTAGTTTGGGTGATCATTGGCCTTTTAAAATAAAATTGTGACTTTTATGCTTCATTAAGCTAGATTAGGCTAATTATGGATCAAAGCTTTTAATTCGTTTCATTCTAGGCCCAAAATGGCCCAAAATGTTGAAATAAATGATTGTGGGTCCAATTAGAGCCCAATTAGGGTTCTAAGCCCATGATAGTCAAATTGGAAGCTTATTGGTCCATTTGGGTCCAATAAGGAAGTCTTAGTCCAAAGTGGACCTAAACAAGAACTTCTAGGGTTTCCAATTGTTTGATGACTATTTGTAGTACTTGTATGATGTATTTGATTGAAGTTTTTGATTCACACAAAATTTCTAGTTGTGACAACGTTGAGTATCAAATCCAATGTACATAGTAAGCAAAGTAAACAACCATTACATTACATTTAAAGATTTTTACATTTGTTTTAAAGTAAAATGTATTACAAGTGTGATACATATATATATATATATATATATACAAAAGTAAGACGAGTCTTCTACGCAATCCGTCTTCGCCAAAAGGAATCATCAGGTACCTGTCTAATGCGGACCTGAGAATACAAGCAGTTTGAAAATCAGCATAAAGCTGGTGAGTTCCTAAGTGGATTTTGTTTTCTGAAATTGTACAAGCTCCTTTTTGTTTACTGAATAAGTTACTCACCAAGAAAATCCCATATTTTCTTAATAGTTGGTTACCCATTCAAAATGTAATGTAAAAGATGTATACTGGTTACCAAACCGAAATGTAATGTAAAAGATGTATACTGGTTACCAAACTGAAATGTAATGTAAAAGATGTATACTGGTTACCAAACCGAAATGTAATGTAAAAGATGTATACTGAAAACATGGTTACTCTTGTGAATTGTAAGGTTTAGTTATCTGGTTTGTTACACGAATCTGGTTATGTACAAATGTTACCCCAGGAAAATCCCATATTTTCCTGAAAGTTGGTTACCAATCTGTAATGTGAAAAATGTATATTGAAAACCTGGTTGTCCTTGTGAAATGTATTAGTTTTAACACGTATATAAAACTAATGTGTACAAGTAAACTAGTTACTTTATTTATTATTACTATCAAGTAAATCCCTGTTATCCAAATTGCGAGTTCCATAACCATACGATAGACTAGATATGGCAATACGTATTCCACATCACCTTATGACTTTCGTCACCCTTGAACCTTTCGGTTCGGCTATAGCTAGCAGCCAGGTGTGGGGTAGTCAGCCCCGTATAGATCTATACACTCAAGTCACGCTCCCTATCTAAGAGATTCTGGTTACGGGGGCGGTTCTCCACTCGCGTATCTCTGTGGAGTGTTCACCGAGGACGTGTCTCCAATTTATAGGAATAACAAATTTACTAGTAATAATACAGAAAGATCTTGTTCCAACAATGATCCTCCACTCGCGTATCTCTGTGGAGTGTTTCTGAGGACAAAACAGTGTACTAAATTTCATGTTCAAAGTTCAAATGTTATGCTTTTAACCGATATAATGTGAGAAAAACCTTTGTGAAATATAAAACATAACAGTTTATAACTTATTTCACAAATAATATGTTTACGTGTTCTGCATGATTCAAACGGTTATCTGTTATGATTATCAGTGTTAAAAGCATATGTAATATGAAACACAACACATGTAAAACAAGTTTTGAGTACAAGTATTCCTTGTACTTTGCTTGTATTCCCCCTGAAAACAGTGAAAAACATTGAAAAAAGGTAGGGGTATGAACTCACCAGACGAGAAAACGCGACGGTTTGGATGCTAAGTGTCGGTTCGGGGCTTGATAATGCGCGAGGTTCCTATATAATATGAAATGGTATACAAATGTATCTAATTAGACTTTAAATCACTAATTAGATATGATAATACACTCCAAGACGCAAAAACACTTCAAATCAAGTGTTTGGAGTGACCCGGGTGACATCTACGAACGTATGGGACTTTGGATAATGTGTTTACTCTTCAAGAGTAAACTCCTCATGGAGTTTATGGCCCCTAGACCAAATCCACATGAGTTCACGACCGTGAACTCATGGATGAGGGTTTTATGTTGCTAAATGGTCAAATAACACTTGGGAAAGGTTGCTATGATTAAATCTAAGGCATGTGAATGAATTAAACCACCAAGGACATTACCAAATGGAGTTTACAGTTGTAAACTAGGATTTTACAGCCGTAAGCTCCTATGTGACCATTCCTTACATGATTTTGTGGCCCTAGCTCAATCACATGTGATTCAACCCAATTTTACAAGCCTTAGAATGAACTTAGGGCACCATTTGACTTAAGTTTATGAGTTTACGGCCCAGGAACCCATTCTTGGGGGGTTTACAGCCATGAACTCTCAAAGGGATGGTTTTCATCATGTTTATGGCCCCTAAATCGATTGTGGTTGATTCTAGAATTTAATCCAAGGCTATTGGTGTGTTTAAGTGGCATTTAAACACTTGAATTTGAGTTTACTCCCCATTAATATGAGTTTATGGCCCAAGCATGTTCTTGGGCAGTAAAATCATTTTTACTCCTCAAAAATGATGTTTAAGGTGTTCTAAGTCCGATTTGATAAGCCATTAAGTCATATCTAAGTCCCAAAGATGATTTGGAAGGGTTTTAAGGCTCAAAACCCCCCTTTATGTGTGTTTACGGCCCAAGCATGTTCCAGGGCCGTAAACTCATGAATATGGTCCTAAATCATAGTTTGAAATCGGATTTGGAAGCTGAAAAGGTTAAACAACAAGTTAGGGTGATTACCTTGATGTTTTGGAGCTTGAAATTGGATGATTTTGGACCTTAAGTTTGATTGAGGAGAGAGGTTAGAGAGAGAGTAGTGAGAGAGTGCAAAAGCTTCAAATGGAAGCATAATCCACTTTAAATAGGTTCCAAGTTCGGGACACAGTGGAATTCTACCCAATACCGACGTTAGACATGGCTTTTGGTCGCACCCGATTAAGTTGTTGTAACCCGATATGGTCGATTCTAAAGATATTCCAATTACTAGAATGGGGTGTTAATATGAGTTCTAATTGTGTTTGGACACCCATTAAGTCATAATAGTTGTCCCACATTTATGACTTAATTTAATGACGTAAACGGAAACAAAATTGAAAACGACGAATGTATTAACGGAAAGGGTTAAAAATAATGGAACCAACTTCGGGTTGTCACATAACATGTATGCAGGTTGTGAATGTGATTGATTGTGTGTGTCTGTTGGGTGTGTTTACTACATACATACACTCTCTCTCTCTCTCTCTCTCTCTCTCTCCCTCTTTAATACAACAAAAAAAAACTACATACATAAACAAACTCACTCTACACAAATTTACACTCTCTTAATTATGTATGTGTTTTCTGTGTGTTTACAGGACCCAAAACAACCAACGTTTTTTCGTACATACTCTCTTTCTCGGTCCCTGCAAAAGAAAAAACCTTAACAGGTAAGTTCTTTGTAAAATGCTATTAATATAGATTATAACTCTATTTAATATGTGTGTTTTTTGTGTTTACATCTGTTTGTTTTTTGTGTGTTTCTAGGACCCGATACAGCCAACGTTTTTTCCTACATTCTCTCTTTCTCTGTCTCTGCAAAAGAAATAGGTAGAAAATCTCTCTCTCTCTCTCTCTCTCTCGCTCGCTCTCTTTATCTATCAATCTATCTTTCTCTCTCCCTCTCTCTCGCCCTCTCTCTATTGGTGTGTGCATGTGTTTTGTGTTTACAGGTCCCATATCAACAATATCAGCAATATCCTGCAGAAAAAGAAATAACAATTTTAGGACAGGTCCAAATTAGACCCTGCAAAAGAAATAGGTAGGAAATCTCTCTATCTCTCTCACTCCCTCTCTTTCTAATGGTGTGTGTGTGTGTGTTTTGTGTTAACACTTCCCATATTAGCATACTCCTGCAAAAAAAAAAGAAATAACAAATCGCCTCTAGAAACTATTTTCGTAAAAACTATTCACACCCGTCGCTTGGCGCAGGTAAACGGCTAGTGTATATATATATATATATATATATATATATATATATATATATATATATGGGGCTAGGATTAAATGTGAATTGCAATTATTATATGAATGTATGACTAATTTTGGTCCGCTGGATTAAGGGCGTGTTTGGCAAAAGTAGCTGTTAGCTGGAAGCGGGTAACGGTTAGCTGGTAGCGGGTATATGTATCTAATCATATATGATTTATATAGACAAAATTCTCTTTTACCCATATAGATCATATGTTATTAGATACATATAATCACATTTGATTAGATGTATTTAATCACAAATGATTAAAGATGACAAAGAAAGATTATTGAATTGAGAATGCAATAATGAATCTTGTGTATGTGATTCAGTAGTTGTTCTCATGTATTTAAATACATATAATTACATAAATCATACATGATTATATGTATTTAATCACATATGATTTATATGGTCAAATAACAACTTTTGAATCTAGAACACAAAAACAAATCTTGAGCACATAAATCATATGTGGTTATATACATATAATCACATGGGATTAAATACATGATAATACTAAATCAAAAACATAAAACAAATATTGTGTTTATAAATCATGTGATTAGATATGTATAATCACATGTGGTTAAATACAATAACCAAAATTGAGTCGAGAAAGCAAAAATAAAACTTGTCCACATAAATCATATGTGATTAGATACATATAATTATAGGTGATTATATGTATTTAATCACATATGATTTATTTGGACAATATTAATTTTTACCTTTTTCAATTCAATGGTTGATCTCATGTATTTAATCATATGTGATTATATGTATCTAATCACATATGATTTATGTGGAAAAATTTTGTTTTCATGTTCTTAATTCAATAGTTGTTCTCGTGTATACAATCACATTTGATTATATATATATATATATATATATATATATATATATATATATATATAATCACATATGATTTATATAAGTGTGTCTAGTTTTGTCAAAAATAAATCATATGTGATTAGATACATAGAATCACATGTTATTAAATACATATAATAACATGTACTTAAATACATATAATCACATGTGATTATATGTATATATCATGTATGATTTATGTGATTAAATAATCACACATGATTTATGTCATTATATGCATTTAATCAAATATAGTGTTGGTGGTTGTAGGTACTTGGTGGTGGTCGTGCGGTGGTGCATGGTGGGTGGTGGTAGTGGTGAAGTTAGGGCAGGATGGTGATAGGTATGATTTATGTGGAAAAAATTTGTTTTCATGTTTTTAATTTAATAGTTGTTCTCGTGTATACAATCACATTTGATTATATGTATCTAATCACATATGATTTATATAGGCGATTCTGGTTTTGGTCTAAATAAGTCATATGTGATTAGATACATATAATCACATGTGATTAAATACATATAATCACATGTGATTATATGTATCTAACCATGTATGATTTATGTGATTAAATAATCACACATGATTTATGCCATTATATGCATTTAATCACATATAGTGTTGGTGATTGTAGGTACTTGGCAGTGGTCGTGTGTAACGCCCGCAAATATGGGCTAGTCAAATTAGAGGCAATAGGGGTCGAAAACGACTTTTCGACAAAAGATTATTTAGAATAAATAATCTTAACCAAGTTTTAGAGTATGTTACAAGGTTTTCGTACATATAAAGAACGCCGAAAACCGAGTTATAACGAAGAAGTTATGACCCGTTGAAGTTTCGCGACGGAACCGGCACGATACCGGGAAACGTAAATAGTGAATTTATGATAGAGCGAGATTTAGCCTTAGCGATCTAAACGAAAGTCGTAGAATATGTTAAACTAAGAACATCAATAAAAAGAACGCCCAAATCTGACTTCGTATGAGGAAGTTATGATTTTTCTAAGATTTAGCATAGCAGTGCACAGCCCGAAATCTGAATTTTAGATCGGTCGATTTTTAGCCGACGGGATCTAAATGAAAGTTGTAGTACTCGTAAATACCAACGCGTGGATATAAAGAACGTCGATAATAGAGCTCGTATGCAAAAGTTATGGATGAAGCTTAGTCCCTACTTTTCGAGCGCGGCGAATTCGATACAGTTTTGTAAATACGAGATAGAATGAGAATTAGCCAACGAGGTCTAAATGAGAGTTGAAGATCTCATTAATAGGAACTCAACGGTAAAAAGACAGACAAAAATGGAGCTCGTATGCGAAAGTTATGGACGAAGCTTAGTCCCTACTTTTCGAGCGCGGCGAATTCGATACAGTTTTGTAAATCCGAGATAGAATGAGAATTAGCCAACGAGGTCTAAATGAAAGTTGAAGATCTCATTAATAGGAACTCAACGGTAAAAAGACAGACAAAAACGGAGCTCGTATGCAAAAGTTACGAACGAAGCTTAGAGACTACTTTACTATAAAACTCCTATAAATACAAGGGTGAACTCCTCATATTTTCTTCACACCATAAGCCTCTCTTTCTCTCTCTAACTTCTCTCTAGCCTCCCTAAACCCCTCCCAAGTCTACGGAACCTCCCTAGCACGAGAAGAAATCCCCGGAGCGCCCGACGGCTCCGAGAAGAAAAGCTTTCGGCTTGGAAACGCTGCTCCAGCGAAGCCCGGTTTTTAATAAAAACTCGTTGTAAGTGAGCTACGCCTATACTATATTTAATATAGATTTTATTTAATTATAGTAACATTATTAGGACCTTAAAATAACTATTTGGGCTATTATTATGAGTTATATTGAGTGTTATTTAACGCTTATATAATAGTAATAATAGCTAGACTATTAATTAGTCGTGGTTAACGTTAAAAACTAAACCCTAGTGGTATTGATACTAGGTTTTGTCGAGGAAAATTGTTTTGAGATAACGAAGTGCTGTCTGAGTTCGGAATCACCACCTAATCAGGTGAGTGCATGGTTACTTTCATCTTACACATAGATATGAAGTATTTTATTATAAATTTACGTGCTATGTGTGCATATTGTCTAAATACTTGCTATCTATGCTGGTGAAAGATTTTTATACATGTTTTAAATGATGTAAACTGTATAAAGTATTTTATATCTACAAGATATGTTGGGTAAAACATGGGTAGATGAATGATGATGGATAAAAGCTGAAATAGAGGAACATTAGTAGTACGGACCTAGTGCCCTATAGGTATACATTGGCAGCAGTGGACCTAGTACCCTATAGATGAGCACTGGCAGCTGCGCCACAACCCGTAGATGATTTAGATCTACGGTAAACGTCCTAGCAGCTGCGCTCCAAGGATAGTATCGGCAGCTGCGCCTAATAAGGAGCCTTATGACCATGACAGTAGTGTTTAAAGGTCAATACCGGCAGAAGCGCCTCATAGAAAATGTCCTAATTCTGGCAGCTGAGCCTAAGTGACAATATTAGCAGCTGCGCTTGACCAATGTGTCATTGGCAACAATGGACTTCATGTTGTTTCCTTAGGATGATCCTTAGGAATGAATGAATGAGAAATAGCTGATTCTTAGGGTAGATCCTTAAGAATAAAGAAGATAATGGGGATGGGTAATTGGGTTGATTGTTTGATTGTTTAAACATAATAATTATATTATTGTGGGTTGAAAACCCTATGTACTCACCAGGTTTCCCAACCTGACCCACTCAGTTTATTTATATCACAGGTGTTGATATGAAGTGACATTACACTGAGAGATTTAAAGAGATGTAGATCACTAGTGTAAATAATTGTAAGTTCTGTTTATGCTTATGTTTCTATATTAACGATGACATCCCAAACGTTTTAAAATGAAATAAATACGTTTCTTCGAAAATGTTTTAATAACGTATTTACCATGTTTTTCTGGGAACAAATTCCGCAACATTTTTATAAAATGAAGTACTCTGATTTTTATAAAGCATAAACAACATCGGTCTTTTTTGGCCGTGAAAATGGGGATGTCACATCGTGCGGTGGAAATGCATGGTGGGTGGTAGTTGTAATGCAGTTAAAGTAGGGTGGTGATGGGTGGTGGTGACGAATGGTGACTGATATTTAGTTTGTGGTGGTTTTGGGTGGTTATATGTGGTGTGTGGGTGGTGGTGAAGGGTGGTAAGGGTGACAGGTGGTTACAGTAAGTGGTGGGTGGGTGGTTATGGTGAATGGGTGATGGCGAGTGAGAGTGGATGGTGGTGGTGGGTGGTGGTGGTTGGTGGTTTTAGTGGTGATGGTGGTAGGTGGTGGATTTAGTGGTAATGGTTATAGGTGGTGATGATTTTGGTGGGTGGTGGTGGTTGGTGGTGGTGGTGTCAGATGATGGTGATTGATAATGGTGGCGGTTTTGGTAGGTGATAGGTAGGGTGATGGGTGGTGGAGGTTAGTGGTGGTGCTGGGTGATGGTTGATGGTGGATGTGGTGAGGTGGTGGTGGCAGGTAGTGATTATAGGTAGCGGAGACGCATGGTGGTTGGTGGTGGTGATATTGGTGATTGGTAGTGGGGGTGGTGGTGGTGAGTGATGGGTGAGGTGGTGGTGATGAGTGGTGGAGGTGGGTTGTGATGGGTGGTGGTGACCACGGGTGGTAGTGGTGGTTTTGGTGGGTGATAGGTGGGTTGGTGGTGGTGATGGGTTATGGATGTGGGTGGTGGTGGTGGTGGTGGTGGGTGGTAGTGGTGGGTGGTAGTGGTGGGTGGTGGTGATGGGGGATGGTTGGTGGTGGCGCTGGTGGTGATGATGGTGGGTGGGTGGTGGTTGTGGGTATTGATGATAGGTGGTGAAGAAGGGTGGTGGTTGGTGGTGGTGAGTAGTGGTGATTGGTGGTGGGGCTGGTAGCGGTAGTAATGGTGGATTATGGGTGTGGTGGTGGTGATGGGTGGTGGAGGCGAGTCGTGGTGATGGGTGGTGGTTATGGGTGGTGGTTGGTGGTGGTGATAGCGGTGGGTGGTAGGTGGGGTGGTGGTGGCAAGTGGTGATGATCGGTGGTGGAGACGAGTGGTGGTGAGCAGTAGTGATTGGTGGTGGGGGTAGTAGTGGTCGGTGATGGGTTAGGTGGTAGTGATGGATGGTGGAGGCGGGTCGTGGTGATGGGTGGGTGGAGACGGATGGCGGTGATGGTGGTGAGGGTGGTGGGTGGTGGTAATGGGTTGTAGGTTATAGAGATGGATGGTTGGTAGTTGTGGTAGGTGGTGGGTAGTGGTGGGTGGTGTTGGTTTGGTGGTGAGTAGTTTTTGTTAGTGGGTTTTTTAATTGTTTGTACCTATTTTTTGATTTATATGAATATTATTTTATAATTTTAATTAAAAAAAATGTATGGTACATATTTGTTCTCATATGTTTACACAATAAGAAATGTTTTCGATTGAACGCTTATATATATATATATATATATATATATATATATATATATATATATATATATATATATATATATATATCTTTACTACTTATAAAAGAAATCTAACTATTTCTATAAATAGATTGAATATAATAATATTATTTTTTAAGACGTCCAAACTATTAAGCTTGAAGTACAACCCATTTATAATATAATAATATTAAAACTTTAACCCTATCATTTATCCCTTAAAAATCTCGTATCAAATTAATAGAAGAATTCATTTGCAAATTGAACCCGTTAATCTCAACACTTCAGTCATTTGAAACGGTCAATGTCAACAATTTATAAAGGATCTCTTCTCTCACATTGGTAACAAGCCATTTCATAATATCTATCTTCGTAATCCCTTCAAAGTAAGAAATATACGAACACTCTCTCGAAGAACCCTAACCAGTAACCAAGACAGTATAACCACCACCACCACAGCCGCTCTGCCTCCTTCCGCCTTCAACCAACCACTATCACGACTACCGCCATTCCTCTCACCCATGACATGAACTTTCTTTTGGAACATAACATTTTTCTTTAAAAAAATATCGTTGAAAGAAGCTATTTGTCCCCGCCGTTGTGCGCGGGTAACGGCTAGTATATATATATATATATATATATATATATATATATATATATATATATATATATATATATATATATATATATATATATATATATATATATATATATATATAGGCGTATGGCTGCTGAAAATCCTGTTTTGATGAAGCCCACTTTGGAAAGTCAGTAGCCCGTCAAGCCATATAGGGTTTTAAATACAGATTTGGTTTAGTTTTAATGTGAGATGATTTTTGTGGTTTAATATTATTAATAATTAAGTTATAATCCGTATAAATGGTGATGAGCGTGTTTAAAATTATTATAGATAAAAAAATGGGTAATTAGGAGAATATATCTCTGATTTCTAAAGAAATATTAAAATTTGAAGAGTTAATTGGAATTTTAAAAAATAGGTACAATAAATTTCGAAAATATTATTAGGATAGGATTTTTTATTTTAAAACTTTAATTTAAGTTGATTTGTTATAAAAAAAATAAAAAATTAAAATAGGAAATTGTAGAATTCTGAATTCATACGAAAATATCATGTATCAACGAGGCTAGCTAGAAAAAAAAACCATGTGACATTTTTAGGTTTTGTTTATTACTAGAGAATTTTGTAATCCTTGAATATTATAGTGTTTATGTATTTGTTTTGATTGATCACCTTTGTAATTTTGCAAATGCTTAGATAATATATTAAAGATACTACTATTTTTTTATGTGTTTTAGGGAAAACCGTTTTGCTTTCACAGCAGGGTTTATGCCAATTCATCTCAAACTAGTTTCTTTCATTATAAATTTGTAATACCTCATTATAATGCTCCAAATCATTATAATGCTTCAATTCCAAATGTGACAACGTACAAAAGTGCAAAAGTAGTATCCTAAGAATTTGCTATCAATGCATATCGAATGCAGCTGTCTTGTGGTCACCCATCTTCCATCGTCATATTCATTTGTTTCTTGCAAGTAGCTGACTAAACCCCTCCGCACACCCCACTTGCCTACTGGATCCCCATATACAACTTTCCATGCCTTCAGTATAAGGATTTACTCCGCATCCACTTGGCACCAGGGGGCAACCCTACATGTTTCCTTTAAGTATTCAAAACAAAACAAGATTATGATTTTATTCTATAAATTCAAATTCGTTATTCTAAAATAAAATTTATTAATGTCAAATACTGTAAATAAAATAAACAAGATTTCAGTTGTTACATGTCATTTAAATTATTTATTATAACAGTGCATACTTTGTCAAAAATCAATGAATTTCATATTACGTACATTCCTGAGTCCTGACAAAGTTATGATGATGAATTGATGATAGAAACAATAATTGAAAATTAATAGTTATCGTTACTACTTGTTGTTGGGAGCCAAACGGACCACAGGTAGGTGTTTCATTTAAGTATGTTTTGTTAGTTGTCTTTTATGTGAAAACAACTTAAGCATGCATGTTGATGTCTTGACGAATTACCCGAGTGTCATTTTAGTTATTTTTGGATTTGGATTTGGATTCATGAATATGCCTGCCCTATTTTCTTTGTTTTTTAGTAACAAGTGGATTTCAACGGTTTACTGAAAACAATATGCATGACTTATTTTTCGAATAAACTTTTAATTATTGTGTTTATCGTTTTGTTACAAATTGAACTTTTTATAGGCCAAATAAATGACTAAATACAACCTAAGGAGTCCCATATACTCAGAAATACAAGTATCTTATAAGGCAATAATTAATTTATGACAATTAGAATTGTATAATTTGTTGTTTCGAAAAATGAAAATTAGGTTTAGTGCAATAAACAAATCGATTGGTTCCCTGATTCGTTCATGAATCATTCAGTTGGAGGTCATATATGTTTGTTAATTTAATAAATGAACGGACATAAAAAATTATTTTTTGTTTGTTTAGTTAAGTGAACAAACACGAACAACGACCTAATTCAATTATGTTCATTTATTTATTTATGTTCATTTGTTATAATATATTATATAGTATTATACAAATGATGAGAGTGAAAATGAAGTTCTTAAGAGTAGTCAACGTTTTGCAACTTATAGAATTGCTAAACGTCAGTACAATCAACATATTAGAATTGTTGATGTAATGTTGTATGATTCTTGATTTAGATGTTTATGTTCATTATGTTATTTATATTTGCTCTTGTATGATTCTTGATTTAGATGTTTATGTTCATTATGTTATTTGTATTTGCTCTTTTATGATCGTTTATGTTTTTTTTATCATCCTAACATACAAAATGGAATGACCACAAACAAAGTAATTGGATAGACGAACGAACACACATAAGCAACTTCATTCATTTACCTGGTCGCATTTGTTTGTTTGTTCGATTAACTTAAATGAACGAAGACGAACACATATTTATTAGATTCGTTTACATCCCAAATTAGGTTAATAGGTTCAATGCAAAGTGGTGTACCGTTCATTAAATTCCTATTGATTCGAACATTGAAACAAATTCATGATAAAAAGGAGATAACATATTATGCAACAAAGTTTATATAGAAAATCATACCAAATACATTAAATTAACTATAAAAGGTAAAAAAATATAGATAATTTTTTCTATTAAAGTTAAAATTCACCCGTTTTAATTGGAAGTAAATTTATGAGAACTCTTGTCGAAGCCATATGTGCTCTAGACAAAATAATATGAAGAAATTATATATTGTTTAACGGATAAAACTATTTTTTTAAAAGGATAATGTTATTGTTATAAAAAGCCTTAAATTTGATAGATTTTATTTTTTGACAGATTTTTGGTTCGTTTATACCGCAAAATTGTTATTTTTTTGTCAGTTTTGCCATTGTTTTTTTGCGAAAAAACCCTTAAGTTTACAAATATTTTGCAAAAAAACCTTTAAAATTATAAACATATAAAATATAAATATATATTCAAAATTTAATAAAACTAAATAGTTTTCTACTGAAACATATTTTTAGCTTTACGTACGATAAATTTTATATTTGTTCGATATAAAGTTTTTATATTTAAATTTTAAAAAAGTTACCTAGTTTTATCAAAATTTAAATATATTTATTAATTAATACTTAAACTTTTCAAGGCAACATTAACAAATGTTTGTTAGCTAATAATAATATGATGTTAGTTACATTCAATTAATTTTTTTAAAAGAAAAATAAAATATTTTATACGTTTAAAAGGTTTGTATTTCAGAAATAATAAACTATCATATTTTTTATAAAAATAAATATATTTATATAATAAATTAGACAAATATATTTATATTTTATATATTTAAAATGTTTATATTTATTTTTGATGTTTAAAATGTTTATGATATTTTTATAAAAAAATATGATAATATTATTATGCATATAAAAATATGATACGTTAGTATTTCTGAAATACAAACATTTTAAACATATAGAATATTTTTATTTACCTTTTAAAAAAATTAATTAAATGTACTTGATGACATATTATTCATATTAAATATTTTAGCATAATTAATTATTAACTAACAAGTGTTTTTTAATTTTTTTTTTTTTGAAAAGTTGAAGTATTAATTAAGAAATATATTCAAATTTTGATAAACTAGGTAACTTTTTTAAAATTTAAATATAAAAAGTTTATATCAAACCAATATAAAAGTTACCGTATGTAAAGCTAAAAATATGTTTCAGTAGAAAATTATTTAGTTTTATCAAATTTTGAATATATATTTATATTTTATATGTTAATAATCTTAAGGGTTTTTTTGCAAAATATTTGTAAACTTAAGGGTTTTTTTCGCAAAAAATAATTCATAGTAACCTGGAAACCTGCTATTGCAGGTAACAAGGCAAAACCGACAAAAAAAAATGATAAGTTTGCGGTATAAACGAACCAAAAATTTGTCGAAAGGTAAAACCGATGTTTTCTGTCAAACTTAAGGCTTTTTATGACATTATCATTTTTTTTAACAGAAAAAGTATTATTAAAAAACCAACGGGAAACTGGAAAACAAAGTACATCCACTAACCAAGAAAAGAAAACAATAAACCAAGGACTAAATATAAGAAATAGAGCTCAAGAAAGGGGGAAAATGATCCTAACTACACAAGGAATTATGATATTAAAAAGCACCACATGTGTATTGAGTATGGATGTAACAAATTAATATCTTTAAATCACCAGCACTCAAAACACTGAAAACAGTTCAACACCAAAAATTAAAGGAAAATTGGTTGTAGTTCCTCATTCGGAAATATTCCTTTCTCGAACTAAATGCTTCCTTCATGTATTTGGTGGTCTTTTGATATATAATTATTTTAATAATTATAGTTTCAGCAAGTTCCATCACAAGAAAAAAAAAATTAATTATCTTGCACGAGATGTTGAAAATTAGACCCAAGACCATTCTGCCTACATCGGTCGGTGTCACAATTTGTTTGTTAGTCATGGCATCGTGCACGGCTCAAGCTTGTTTAAATTAAATAAATACCAACAGAAAATGCGAGTCAATTTGGTAATTGGATTCATTGAAATTTTTTTTTTTTTCTAATTTCTAAATCATATAGAAAAATACCAATTTCATGATGACTAAGATTAACATTTAAATAACAGCGAAATTCTTGATCCCACCCTTTTTGGGCCCATGAAAGATGACACAGAAAAATAAATATCAAAAAATCAAAATCAAAAAACAAAGCCAAATTATTGATAAGATTTAGAAACGTCATGATGTATAAGTTAATACTATATATGCACTTAATTTTCTATGATATATAGAAAGTGACCAATACATTAAGAATTAAATGATGCTATTAAAAGAAGCAACCTTGGTCAATGTCGATGAAACTTGGCAACACTCTAAACTTCTATTTAGATAATAATAATAATAATAATAATAATAATATTAATAATAATAAAGGTGTCCTTATTTTTCTGAATTCATCCTAAATATTAATGGAAAAATAACTTATCAGGATAATCATTTTTGTCGTTTTGTTCATATTTAGGTAATTTCTTTATTGTTGTACACATTTGATCATTTAATTTGTTATATGTGTTCACATATTGTCATTGTCACCGGCTATAGCAGGTGACAATGATAATATGTGAACAAATTAACAAGTTAAATGGTTAATTGTATAAAAAGTTGTCTAAGTATGAACAAAACCAAAAGTTAATTATTTTGATAAGTCATTTTCTCACTTTTAATAACGATTTTATTTTTCATATTTGTTTGTATTATTTTTTTCAAATGTTATTTATAAAATATCCATAATTTCCTAAATATTAATTAAATATTGATCAATTTTAAAGTTTACTTTTTAATTAATAAATATGTTTTTGTTTGGTGAAATATTTTATATAGCCTCTTATAATTTGTTTCTTTTGTTTTTAAACATGTACAATATTTTTAAAGTAATAGTATCTAACAATAAAATTAAATACGTAACAATTAGTATTGAGGGTCTTTGAAAAAATAAAAATATAATATTACTTAACAAACAAAAAAACCTATATAATGTAATTGTTTCAAAAATTATTCCAACTTTTGAATACTTTCGAATTAGAAGTTTATAAACTTTTAATTTTTTTAATACAATGTTTTAAACTAGTATTTAACGAAAAGATTTTAAAATGTTATAAAAATATATTAAGTTGTCATACAAAATTTGTAAAACACTTTAAAAATGTTGTAAAATAAAGATGAGAAATAAATGTATGGAAGTTATAAAAAAAATTGTATGAAAATGTAAAAACAAACAAGTTAAAAACTTGTAAGAAATATTTAAAACCTTTATAAAATATTTGGTTTAATAGCATTTGTATTAAAATAATATGAAAATATAAAAAAGTATTAAAAAAATTATAAGCAAAGTTTAAACATTGTATTAAAAAAACCTATAAGAAATTAATATCATAAAAATATTGTAAGAAATTATAAAAAATCTTAAGAAAATTATAAAAAAAAAAATTGTTCACATTTAAACAACTTTTTTTGTACACATTTACACAATTTAACTTATTAAATGTGTTCATATATTATCATTGTCACATGCTATATCATATGACAATAATAATATGTAAACACATTAAATAAGTTAAATTGCCAAAATATGTACAAATAAAAATTATTTAAATTTGAACAAGACGAAAACATAATTACCATCACAAGTCATTTTTCTAATATTAATTGGATCGATATTTGGATGAATTTTGTATGGTTTGTGTTCGTGAATTAAAATATAAGACAATTAGCAAATATGTAAAGCTTTTGTAAGTTTTGTTCCTATAGTACAAATTAACTTTTTATTTTTCGTTTCGTACGATATTATTCAAAATACATGCAAACCTAATTTTTTTTATTTAAAGTAAATTACAACAATATATCTATATGTTGTTTTATAAAATCATTAGTTTATAACTCGTGGGAACTACAAGTTATAAAATTAATTAAAATTTTATAATAAAAATTTATAATTATTAATCAATTATTTTAAAAAAATTATTAATTAAGAGATATATCAAAATTTTAAAATTATTATAACTTCAAATTTAACATATAATTAGAAAATATAAATTTGAATTTTGAAATGAATTGTCTAATATATCTATATGATACATGACATAATATTAATAACGAGTTGTATTAAAATGATACTTAACAAATGAATATTAAAATATTCATTTATTAGAATAAGGATTTCTAATTTTTAACACTGTTCATCACATGATTAATTTGTTTTTGCATAAATTGTCCCTTACATAAAAAACATTATACTATTATTATGAGATTTTTATAATTTTGTATTATTTTCACTTTTATATATTTATTTAGAAAAAAAATGCATTCTACATATCATTATTTCATATTAGTAGAAAAATAAATAAGAACAAATTAGAGATAAAGATATTTAAAAAGATATTTAATTTTTCATTTATTTTAACTTCCCATATACCCAACTCCCTACCTGACTCCCTCACCCTTCTTTTCCCCCACATATCTACAATTTCTGTTTTAGGATCATTCCCGTTATATAAATCTCTTTTATGTTCTTTTTACAAACGAAAGTATTTTGGATATATGTGAAATAACAGTTAATTTAAACATACTTGTAGTTTCTAATTATGTATAAAGATGTTGGATAACACATAAAGAACAATAAGTCAAATATATATATATATATATATATATATATATATATATATATATATATATATATATATATTAATCAATCAAAATAAATAAGTAAATAAAAGATTTGTTTAATCTTTATTATTTCTAGTAAAATAAATAAAAAAGATGAGCCTTTCAAATGATTGTTGGTGGGACTATTAATGTGGTTACAGATATTTTTGATTCGGGCACAACATATCCTTATGTACAATAAATAGGAAAAAAGAAAATATCAAAGGAATGACTATTTAAGGGATGTGAACTAAGAGAAAGTGTATATTACACGTGTAAGTTAACCTTATGATTGATTCTTACTTTGGAGTAAGAATTGAATGTGGAAGTATTACCCTTATATATATATATATATATATATATATATATATATATATATATATATATATATATATATATATATATATATATATATATATATATATATATATATATATATATATATATATATATATATATATATATATATATATTAAACTTGGACAATTCTTAGGAATAGTACCTGACCAGGGTACTGTTCTTGGGTTGGTTAGTTGACGTGAGTTTGGTTAATCTCGATATCCACCGCCTCAAATTGGGATACTCTCGATACTTCCCGAACCTTTCATTCCCACCGCCACTATCCTCCACCGCCTTAAGCGGCTGTCATTCGTTAATTCCTTTCTTGCGTCTTCTTCAACCCCCTCAACCCAACCGTACACGATTAGAGGTCGTCGCCCTCTGTTTTTGCTTATATGCTTCCGTTATGCCTGCCTGCATTCCCAATTGTTACCAGAGGTCATGCACGTCGATTGAAGGTATGTGTCTTTTTAGCCCTCTTTTACTTCTTCACTGTTCATGGCGCTGTTTGATTTCGGCCTCTGTGTTGAAGATAGCCTGCCTCCATGAGCAAGATGGTTCCAAGTTCAATTTTCGGTTGTCAGTTGTTCTCTCTGTTCGATACTAATGCGACGGCCTCTGTCGGGCCATGAAGATGACCTCTAAGTGTTGTTTGTTGATTCCTTGCATATCAAAATCGAATTTCTTTTTCTATAGTCCACATCCATCTTGCAACGGGACCATCGACCCCAACTGTCTATCAGGTAATTTGGTTTGGGAAGAGACGGAAGGCGAGGGAGGACCCCGTCTACCACATCGTTCGTTGTCGGCGCCCGTATGGAAGGTTTAACTTACGCACCCATTTTTTTCACCTGCGATTATAGACCCTCTACACTACCTGTGATTAAGATGCCTTTTGTGATTTTCAGATTGTGGTGTTCTTCTCAACCTGTCATCTTCATATGCCTTCTTATATCCATCGCTACCTTGACGTTTCATTGAACCCAGGTACGTTTCGCAATTTGAATTTAAAGTTTTTTCCTTATGCAGATTACCTGTCAATGTTGGTTTATGGAGTTTTTGCTTTCGTATGTGTATGGATAATCGAATCGTTAAAAATTGAATTTTTGCTTGTGGTGATTTTGATAGTTTGGGATTGCTTTTAGGGTTTCAATTATATTCTACTTTGTTCAGATTTCTTTCCTATTATGTTTCAATTTCAAATAATTTTTTTTTTTGAATTTAGATTGAATGATTAGAGGTTCATAAACACTATTGTTCCCTTTTGGTGATCAGGGTTTCATGAAGTAAGTTTATGATCACGATAAGCTTATCTGAAAACTCACTTTGTCTTTCGATTGTTGACCACCACCAGTCAGGTTAGATCTATCAAATCCATGACCTGCTACTCCTTACTATATGTTTAGTTAGGATATGTCAGATTCATATTTTAGGGTTTTGTTATTTTTTCTATTTATGAAGCAATCATGCTGGGTGTTTTATGAAATGCATCAAACACTTTGAGGGCTAATCAGACAGCTCTTTGGAACAAAAGCAAATGATGAACTAATCTTATAATCGTCATTAACACAAGGGTTTCAAATGGTAAGACTTTCAAATGCTGTAATCATATTCTTCCAATCATTATTTAAGAAAAATCATCTCTAAATGGATTGTCTAATTCTAAACAGAAATTCTACATGGGTTGCAGTTACGTGATCAGTAGGTATCTTTCCCTACTCAATTTCGTTATTTAGAATATGATTGGGTTCTAATTCCACATTTGGCTTGACCTAATATTGGGGGTATTATGATATTGATGAATACTTTGATCCAATTTATATATATATATATATATATATATATATATATATATATATATATATATGTGTGTGTGTGTGTGTGTGTGTGTGTGTGTGTGTGTGAGCCTAAAACTCCAATGTCTGCTAGGTTACGAAATTTCCAAAGTGATTATATTGTTTTTGTTATTTTGTGGCAAAAGCTCTTTAATTTGCATAATATGTATCTGGTTTATGTAATTTTTTTGATTTGTGAAGAAAGATTGTAAGTAATATAAATATTAACTATTACTTTTATTTAATTTTTGGATTTTTCTATGGTTTAATTCTTTAAAATGGTTGATTTTTTTTGCAGATTATTGCAGAATAACATCATAGGGGCAATTCCATCTTTAGTTCATTTAACAGCCCTTCAATACATGTAAGAAAATTCACAAGGATATTTTTTTAGTTTTTTACTAACTCCACAATGTGAATTTCAGAAACACTTCTCTTATTTATTATTATTTTTTTTTTGTTTTTATCTTGAAAAAATATCATCAGGTCAACCAAATGATGACGCTTCGCTTACCAACACCCTACTAATTCTCTTAATTTTTTAATTTTAAAGTTCATTTTAACCTCCCACATTTATGTACATGAATTTAAATTTATATGTTTGTTTTTGTTGAATGATGTAACATGGAAAAGGGAAAAGAAGAAGTAAGGTTTACGGTGTTGTATTCTGATCTTCACTCTCTCAAGAATGAATGGCACAATCCCATCCATTCCATGATTCTAATTTTTTTTCTTGAAAAAAGGTTAGCAGATAAGAAGCAATCGGTAAAATCCATAAAGACTGAATACTTTATTTTTGTTTTGAATAGGTTGCATAAATAGCTTATTGATTAGCTTTTTCAATTTTAGAATTTAGTTGTGTGTCATCTGTTAAACCGAACAACAAAATTCTCTTGGGTTAGTTAGACCTCTGCAATTTTACATTTTTTTCTCATTCCTGAAATCAAAGTGTAGCAGGTTATTTGAATTGAAATTTTTGTTGCTATTACCATTAGTTTCATGTCAAATTGCAAAAATTGAAAGGCGAACGTGTAAGTTGAAAAACTAAATGAATAAAATGTATTTTGTAGGAAAACATGTCATGTGATCTTTTTTTCAGATGTTTAAATGTTTATTCTGCTATAATATCTAAAGCCTTTTTTTTTTCAAATTTCTGAAAGCAAGCAGGATTTTGAAATTGAAAAAGATTTTAGCTTTGGGCTGAACATGATAGAAACCACAAACTACAGGGACCTTTTAAAAAAAAAGAGTAAATAACATAAAATGATCTGCATGCTTTTTTTATTGTATGAATTGGAATATTTTTGAAATTTGGTGGTTATTTTACGGTTTACCCCTGCATTGATCTAAAGGTGTTAGATTCAATCACTTTTATTTCATATGACTGTTTCTTCATTTTATGATGCTTAAATGCTTCTATTTAACCTCATATTTTGGTGTTTTTAAATAAGAGTAGAGTATGTTTTTAATTTATGTAGTTAATTTTAGATTTTAAAAATACAGTTCTCAGCAATTTGGGCTACATCCTTCTACTATAACATATAAATTAATGTATGATATTCTTTTTGTCTTCTTCTTATTCTTGTCTTTGGATTTTGAACTTCATCTATGGCTTTATGGATGTTGTAGGCACACAAGTTTTAAGAAGCTGAAGAAAATTTTGAAACCATTTTGACAGATTAGCTTTCAATCAATGCCACACTGAATGGATGGTATCATTGGGTATGTTTTGGTTTGGATATGCTTTCAAATGATTTTTTTTTCATGCACATCATTTTGTAAAAAGTTATTATTGGTATGGATTCCACAGTTTATCGTCCAAAAGTTCATGTACTACTCATCTAATTTTATGTGGTTTGAATTCAAGTTATATCTTTGTAGATTATAATAATAAATAAATAAATACTTTTGTTTGAAATTAATGATATTATTATTACTTTAAATTCTATTGTTAGATATTAGGGTATGGATGGACTGGAATGTTGAGAAATCAGGGGTAAAAACTGCATCTACATACTATGTTTATAGTTACAAATTATTTCCTCTAACATTTTTGGACCAAACTGCCCTTGCATACTGTTTTTATAGTTATAAATTTTTTATTCTAACATTTTTGGACCAAACTGCCCCTGTATACTTTTTCTATACTTAAAAAATTTTGATTTTAAGTTTTTTGGACCATACTGCCCCTGCATACTGTTTTTAAACTTAAAAAAATTCATTTTAACAATTTTGGACCAAACTGTCCCTACATACTATTTTATACCTAAATTTTTTTGATTTAAAAGTTTTGGACTGAAATCCCCCTGCATAATGTTTTTACACATAAAAAAATTGAATTTAACAATTTTGGATGAAACTTCCCTTACATACTCTTTTTATAGTTAATCTTTTTTTTTATTTTTTTTTTATTTTAACAGTTTTGGACAAAACTATCCCTACATATTGTTAATTTGGTTAGGACCAGAAAAAGTACACAAATCCGGACCCCGCTTCACTGTTCCTCGGTTACAACACTCCGCTTTGTTCCGATTTTGCATCGGCTGGCTGACTCTAATTTTATTTCATTCTTATGTAGGTTTCGACGAATTTGAAAGGAGTTTCAAGGTCGGCTTCTGTAACTTCCCTCCAGATTTCATCACTATTTGTGTTGTGTTTTTGGTTTCACCCAACTTTTGAACAGGGAATCCGCCATCTGTGGATGTCGCCGATTGGGATATCGAGTTCGCTGCCAATGCAACCCTCGATTTTCCGTCAGTGTGGCGGGAGGAGTAACGATTCAACTCCTCCGAAACCTTCGGTGTCTGTTAAGCGCCTTCAATGAAGTCGCCGACAGCATGAAGCAAAATTCACCAAAAAAAATATTATTTTAATGTATTTTATTGGATTTATGGGTAAAATAAAAAATGTAGATGGTTTGATTCAAAAAATGACTTATTTGATAATTGATCATTTGTGTGTTTTTTTCCATACAGGGATTTAGTTCTCACGTAGCAAACACCATTCCTGCAACAACAATTCCCATGGTACAACAACAGAAAGCAAGCCTACGAAATTGATGATTCCGCATGGCTTATGTACAAAGATGGGAATCTTTATGTCGCTATTCCTTAGGTAAAGCTCATTGTTGTTAATATATTTAATACAAGAAAATCATTCCATTCTTACAATGGAATGCAAAGACTGATTCCATTCCATGCAGACACATCTGAACTTTGGATGAATTCAAGGGACATTCCAAGCCTACAATCGGCAACGCGACATAAGGTTGAAGTACCTGTTGACGGCACCGTGAGACTGTGACTTTTCCATTTTTAGGTTATATATGTAGTAAATTTTCGATCGTATCTGTTTAACTCCATGCCCCGCAACGCGGGGCTCCTCATCTAGTTACCATTAAACCTAAACATATTCTTCTTCTTTGTCATTAGTACCGCCATTAATATTAAGGAAAATGACATTTGAGGGTAATAATGTGTTAGCCTTGTGTTCATTAGGTCTTTTATCTTTTTTTTTTTGTCTTTATTATACCATTGAACTTAATATTCTTGCTCATCAAAACCATCACGACCGGTTATCACTTGTTTTACCGGTTACCACATTTAATTAGAGATGACATGTCATATTACGTGGACTTAGAACACATTTCATACCCGTTTTTCTTTCACCTCTTTCTCCTTATAGTTAGGGTTCAGTAAATTGAAGAAAATAGTTCAATCGAAGAATACAGTTACGAAATTGAAGAGAATTGGTAAATGCGAGTGTTATAGTGAAGAAGATGGCCTCCGATTCCAAACAATGTAAGTATTTGACAGTTTATATACATTATAATGGTTTATTCGCACCAAAACCATTAGTGTACTTAAACGATGTTGTGGTTTCAATCTGTGATGTCGATTTTGGTGCAATGGATCTCAAAGAGTTTAAGTTGTTCATTGCAAAATTGATTGAAGGCAGTTGCGATAATGTATATTACTGCACTAGAAATAAACCATTGGTAGAGGGTATTAGGAGAATTGGGAATGATGCTGACTACTTTGAGTTTATTGAAATGGGTTATAGTGATGAAGCTGGTCTAAGAATGAATGTGTATATAGACCATAAAAATGAACCTGTACTTGATTGTGATGATATGGAAGTAGTACAAGATGATGAAGAGCCTTATTCTGGGGAAGACCCGGATGATAATATGATTCACAACTTTCTGATGATATTCCATATGAGCATGAAGCAGATGATTACATTCCTTCTCTTGACAAGACTATTGGTGATGAACTCTTACACCGGGTCTCATGTATGTGTAAGGATATAAATGATGAAGCTGAAATTGATGAGGTTGAAACCAAGAATGGGGTTGACAAACCAGTGTACCCTGTCCATAATGAGAACCAGAAATGGGACAAAATGGTACCAATTCTAGATATCAAATTTCTCTAACCCCATGGAATTGAAAATTTGTGTGACTAACTATGCAGTGAAGAATGGGCACAACCTTTATTTTGAGAAAAATGATAGTCAAAGGTTATTGGTGAGATGTTGTAAAGATAACAAGAACCCCTCTGGTCCTTTTAGACTGTTGGCTTCCTGGATGAGTAGTGAAAGGTCTTTCCAGATTAAGTCCTTAGTTGATGACCATAACTGTTCAAGAGTCTTCAAACTTGGTTCCATTGTAACATATAAATGGACTGGAAAGCATTTTAAGAATCAACTTTTGAAGAAGCCCAAAATGAGCATAAGGAAAATGAAAGCCAAAGTAAGTACAAAGTTTAACTTGATCGTTAGTGTCACTCAATGTAGAAATGCTAGGAGATATGCTTTGGATGAGATAGAGGGTAGTTTGATAGAACATTATGGTAAAGTATGGAGTTATGGAGAAGAAATAATGAGAACAAATACTGGTTCAACAGTAAAGATATATGTGAATGTCATGCTTGATTCCACCACTTACTTTTCTAAAATGTATGTTTGTTTTAAGGGTGTGAAGGATGGTTGGATTGCAGCATGTAGGAGGGTAATAGGGGTAGATGGTTGTTTTTTAAAGGGTATATGTAGAGGCCAATTATTAGCAGCTATGGGTAGGGATGCAAACAACCACATCTTCCTTATTGCATGGGCTGTGGTGGAAGTTGAAAATAAGGAAACATGGAAGTGGTTTCTTGACCTTCTTCTGGATGACACTGAAATGGGAATTGGTCATGGATTGACCCTCATATCAGACCAACATAAGGTATATTTTTGTTTTGTTTTGTTTGAGTTGAATATTTTTGTTATGTCATCTATTTCATGTTTTCTTTGAGGGATTAATAGAGGTTGTTAAAGAAAGGGTTCCAACAGCAAAGCATAGACAATGTGTGAGGCGCATCTATGTTAACTTCAAGAAAAGATTCAAAGGTGAACAATATAGGAAGTTGTTTTGGGCAGCAGCTGCCAATACTACTCAACCTAAATTTGAGGCAGAAATGAATTCCATAAAAAAGTTGACCCTTTGGCTTATGAATACCTCATGGAGGGACTCTAAAAGTTGGTGCAAGACATTCTTTGAAGTGGACAGGGCTTGTGATGCTTATGAGAATGGCATATCAGAAAGTTTCAACTCTGTTATTGATTTTGCTAGGAAAAGGCCACTCTTCACCATGTTGGAAGAGATTAGGATTTATGTAATGGAGAGGATGTATAAAATGTTGCTAGAGGGACAAAGTTGGGGGAATTTAAAAATATATCCATCTATAAGATTAAAGATATCAAAGTTAAAGAAACAGCAAAAGTATGATATAACTTCTATTTTATAAGTATTATTTTCTCATCTATAAGATTAATAGAACTTCTTATTTTTATGGGAAAAATTTGGGGAGTTATACCTTCTGGGATACAACAATATGAGGTTAGGATTGGAAATGATGGATATGTTGTGGACCTTAACAACAACACATGTGGATGTAGATCTTGGCAAGTATCAGGTATCCCATGTGTGCATGCAATGGCAACCATTTCATACCTCAACAAGAATGCAGAGGATTATGTTGCACCATGATTCCATACAACCATGTTCTTGACTTGTTACAACCATACCATTAATCCACTTAACGGTTGATCCATGTGGCCTGAAGTTCCCTACATGAAGCCATTTCCTCCCCAAAAAAGAAGGTTACCAGGAAGGCCAACCCTTAAAAGGAAAAGGGATCAATCTGAGAGGGAAAACCAGGGGAAAACAAGGCATACTATCTCAAAAGTAGGTGCAGTTAGGAGATGCACCATTTGTAGAGAAACGGGCCACAATAGATCAACATGTCCTACAAGACCAGAAGCTGCAGCATCCACTTCACTGCCAAAAAAGAAGAAAGCTAAAAAATGTAAAACAGAGAAAGGTATGCCATTAAAACAATGTAATTATACTTTAACATCCAACTCATTAACTAAACCTTTGTATAGCAAGTATTGTGGAACCAGTTCAAGTAAATCCAGTTTAAGTGGAACCAGTTCAAGTAGATCCAATTCAAGTGGATGCTCCTGTACAACCTGTTGATGATGTTCAAGTAGATGATCCCGCTCCACATGTGATGTTCAAGTAGATGATCCTGTTAATGATGTCCCCGTTCAACCTGTTGCAACTGGGAAGAGGACACGAAAATACTCAAAAAGAATTACCAAGATTGGGTTGAGGGGAAGGTTTTGAAGAAAAAAGGAAGCACTGATCACAACCCAATGGTGTTGGAATGAATTTATGTTTTAATATTTTTGGGAGACAAACTTTTAGTCTTTTAATTATGTAATCGGGAAAACTTTTAGTCATGGCATATCTTTTGACATATTAGGACAAATGCAGGCACAACTTTTGTAATGGTGCACATGCTAATGGAATCTTACAAGTTTGTCTTTTATCTATATTATATGCTTGGGTGTTATACTTAATTTGGACCATTTTACCCCTGCATCATGTCCAATTCACTAACCAGTTAAACACATTAATATTTCTTTGAAATCACTCAAATCATCAAACTTTCATTAATATAAAAGATTTAGTGTTAATACATTAAGAAATGTTTGATGTTGTTGTTGTTGTGGTTAATATGGACCATTTTACCCCTGCATAATGTCAAATTCACTAACTTGTTAAACACACTAATATTTCTTTGTAACCACTCAAAACATCAAACTATCATTAGTAAAAAAAGATTTAGTCTTAAAACATTAAGAAATGTTTGATTTTGTTGTGGTTAATCTGGACCATTTTACCCTTGGATCACATTAAGACATTAGCAATTGATTGCTGTTATACTTAATCTGGGCCATTTTACCTCTGCATCATGTATAATTAACTAACATGTTAAACACATTAATATTTCTTTGAAACCACTCAAAACATCAAATTGTTATTACTCAAAAAGATTTAGTATTAATACATCAAACAAAATACAACATTGTCATTGAATACAACTTCACTAACAACTTCTTAAACACAAACAACAGAAAGAACACAATCATCAGAACTTTATGAGTAAATAACTTTCATTTGATTTTTTCAAACTCTTGTCTAACAACAGAAATAACACAATCATCATAAGTTTATGAGTAAATAGCTTCCATTTGATTTTTTCAAACTCTTGTCTAACAACCAAATTTTCTTGTTCCATCTTCATCTTACATATGCTAATCTGGTTTTCCAATGTAGAAATTTTGAGGGTTAAGTTGCACAGTTCTTTTTGGTCCTTCCAAGGACTGACTTCATTATCAGGGGTTTCATGCTCCAACCATTCTCAGAACTTGCATTTTGGTCCTTCATTCTTGGAAAAAGTAACAAATTGGTTAAATAAAGAACAAAGAAAGAACACTAAACCAAAAAGATAAAAACATTTGATTTACCATGGAGTTAGGGCACAATCTGATTTTTTTTTTCCTGGATTGTCTTTAGTTCTTGAAGTTTGTACGCGAGATAGTAACCCACAATAACAAGGATTTTCTGGTTGAAATTCAGCATTTCATTTGTAAGAGATAGAAATAATAATAATAATAATAATAATAATAATAATAATAATAATAATAATAAAAAGAAGAAGCATCCATGTCAATCTAGGGCACAATTGATGAGAATGACGCATATTGCAGCTTAATATTGTATGACTTGCATTTAATAAGTCAAGTGTATGCCACATAATGTCACCTACAACAACCGGTCGCGATGGTTTTGGTGAACAGAAATATTAAGTTCAATGGTATAATAAAAAAATAAAAATAAAGAACCTAATAAATACAAAGCGAACATTTTATTACCCTTGTTAGCCATCCCAACTCCCATCAACACTTCTTGTTTCTAATAAAAATATACCCATTGCCATTTTTCCACCTTCTTCTTTCCATGTCGTTGTCATCAAACAAGATCACCAGCTACTTTTTTCTCTTCTTTTACTTTATTGATCTTTTTCCTTTTTCCTTTTTTTTTTCTCATGGAATCGTTTCTGAAATTCAAAATCATTGTTGGGATCTTAAATGATTAAATCCAAAATTGTTGCTAAGGGTGGTCCAGAAGGGAAAATCTTAAAATTTGTAAGCATTAAATCTTCATCTCCTACATTTTAGAAAGATGGAGTGAAGGAACCTCATATACGAAAACCACGTCTTGAAGGAATCCTTGAGTGGAAAAGATGCAGCGAATTGAAATGATTACTTTAAGTTTAGAAACAAATCCAAACACACATGATATATGGTATTATAACATTTTTACTATACTCTATTATCATATTCTTAATTATTATGTAACGTCATATTTTAAAAAGACGTACGTAGTGGAAAAGAAATTGGTCGTTGCCATAAATTGATTTATCATTTATTCTTATTCTTATTATATAATATTTCAAAAATTAAACAATACAGTGGACGAGATTCCAAATGCAGATGATTGGCCTAATAACGTTTTCCGTGAATATTCACAATTTAATTACTAAACTAATAAAGAGTCTTAGATCATCTTGAAGGTTCTTTTTGGCATAATTTTGCTAAAGTGATTGCTGAGTAGCCCCTATAATCTCTAACGTTCTTAAACAACATATAAAAATGTGAAACGTGTAAAAAAATAAAGTATGAGGGATCTGTTTTTTAATGATTTCTAATCGAAGACCAGCTGTTGCTATATTTACACTTTATTTTGAAATTATTTCATGTTAAATCAATAATTAAATTGTATATAAAATATTGCGTTTAGTCGTATCAACAAGCAAATAAAAAATAAATATATCATATTTATTTCATAATAAACATAAACAAATAATAATAATAGAAGTAAAATGAATACGTGGGAACTGCTTCACTATTCTCTGTATGTACACTAAACACCTCACCATCTTTTTTTTTTTTTTTCTTTTAAAGAAAGGGGTGTTGGATAATACTAAACGATATATGACTAACGGCTATTCGTGGCACGTTTGAGTTTTCCATAGTTAGTAAACACCGGTAAATCCTATTAGATAACCATACAACCCGACGAAAAGCCAACACCGGGATAAGGTGATAACGGAGGCACCTCGAATATACCCTTTCCGTTACCGTCACCGTCACCAAAATCCCAAACCGTCGTCCAGCATGACGGCGTTAGCGGCCCAATTGCCGCGTCAGTCGTCTTAACACCGCTGGACTCCGCCATCACCATTTCTGTCTCCATCTCCTTTTTCACTTCTTTCCGACTTTCTCTCTCCTCCACCTCAGCCTCTCTGGCCACCCTTTTACGCCCGTTACTCTTCACCACCGGCATCTCTGCCGCCTCATTTAAATTCCCGATTTCAAGCGGAAAATTTAATATTGCCTTACTACCGCGAAGCTTAAACGCCGCCCTGTCGTACGCCTTCGCCGCCTCCACCGCGGTGTCGAACGTCCCAAGCCAAACCCTTGTGCCTTTCTTATTCGGATCACGAATCTCCGCTGCGAACTTCCCCCAAGGACGTTGTCTCACTCCTCTGTAATGTCTCCTCTCCTCAACACCCCCCACCTTCTCCGCCACCACAGTTTTCTTGATCACCGGTGGAGGAAACGGAATCGATATGTTTAGCGACGGTTTTCTTTCCTTAAAACTATTCCCACTAACACTACCACCACCGCCAGTCTGTTTCCATGGATTTTTACAGACCGCGGGTTCACGCATCACGTTAAATTCAAATTGTTCATCAGAAACGGAGTTGCTGAAAGGTTCAAAAACAGGGGATGAAGACGAACAAGAAGATGAATTACTGGATGAAATTTGAGGGAAAAGAAAATCAGAAGTCTGGACACTGTGTGAATCATTATCGGTGAGACCAGAGTAAGTTTGAAGGAAGGATAGATCATCGATTAGAAGGTGGTGACGGATGAGATCTAAAGCTGAAGATTGATCAGGGGACGCCATTGTTGAGCAGAAGTGAAGAAGATTAAAGAGATGGGTTTATTGAATCGAAGGAAACCTTAAGTGGAAAAGATGGAGTGAAATGGGAGTGATATATATAACGTAAGAATGGACACTGGATAGACTTTGACTACTAAAGAAATATGAGAAGATAGAGACATGTACATTGAGAAGGGAGAGAGGGGGGTTCGCCGATGGTGAGAGGAAGCATCAGTTAATTTGTGACGATGACGCAAATTCAACACTCATGATATTTTTTTTCGTTATTTTACAATTTAGTCCCTAAGCTTCAAAAAAACTATCACCAATTTCCTATCTTCCACTTAATTTGGTTGGTAGCGATTTCAAAACCTTTTTCTTATGCTGTCAATTATCATAGAAGCCTTTTTCCAAACTTTTAACATATAAATAATATTTTTATAGAAAAAATCAACCTGATGAATAGTTCTTATAGGAATTAGCAAGACCAGTTAGTATTTATAGGTTATCTTTGTCTTAAACAAACCTCTTTTCATGTATGAAAAGAAAGAAATTGATCAAAATTATTCTACTTTTTGCTTGAAACTTTATAAAAGATGATCCGTTCAAAACCTAACATATTCAAAATCTTGTTGCTACTTAATTTATAAATATAATTGATCTTGGATATGTTCAGTGTAGACAATTTACCTTTATTGTCGAAAACTCTCCTATCCGTTTACAGAAAAGATGCATAAAAAGGAAAGTTTGAGGACTAAATCTACAACAAATAAGATGTTGGTGGTACAAAATTATAATTTATATGTGGGGCGTGCGGGGAAATGAACGTATGTGTTGTCTGCTATCCATTTTTTTTCTCCGTTCCCAGTTTCTTGTGTACGACCCCAATCCCTACTCTTTTTTTAGGGAAAAGATTTATATGGGTAACTATTTTTTAAAATTGTTCAAAAAATACCACTTAAGTTTAGTTCCTTTAAAAAATATGATTCAAGTAAAATATTTGTACACAAAACACAATATATATAAGTTTGTAAGTCTATCATGCATTCAAGTATATAAACTCACTTGAGTATGGTCTTTCTATCAATATGGGACTCATTTCTACATCCACCTCTCTTGCTAACTTCTATTCTCAATTACCCAACTTAAAGTATTGATATCTATGTATACTTCATTTTGGACATATATATATATATATATATATATATATATATATATATATATATATATATATATATATATATCAATTTGAAGCATTCATAGAGAAGAACACAAACCACTTAAAGTTAATTATATATACAACATACATATATATTTATATATGTCCAAGGTTAGTAAAAATATACAAATTTATACTAGAATTTTCATCAAGTATGAGGTTAAACTGGTTCAAGATTCATGGGAGAGGATCGTGAAGCTAGAGACCATGGAAATTGTAGCAAATCTCAGTTAGTTTCTCTAGTTGGTTCGGTGGATCTAATGGAGATTATGTGTATAGATTTGAACAAAAGAGCCCATGGATGGTATGATATTGTGACAGGATGTTTTTGCAACCCAAATTCGGATTTTAGGTTAAAGATTTACAGCATTTGGAGTTTTCAATTGGAAACCTTAGTTTAAATTAAAGAAGAATACAAATGCGACTTGTTTCTGCATGGGAAGACATAAGTGATTCATACACAACATATTTTTTCCATACAAAACAATTTATGCTTTATAATGATATCTTTTGTGTTTGTCTTTATTTTCTCATCGTTGTTTGAAAGCTCAGTAATAAACATCTGTAGTTGGGTTACGTCACGTAAAAATTAGCCTTTGAAAGACTTTAATTCACCTGAATCACTACAACCCTAACAAATAAGTAGATATTCATTCCTCTGAATTTCGAAGAAAAAACAGAAAAGAAAGGCAGCCATTAAACAATTCATCTGATTAATATTTTATTCTAAAGCAAATGCACAAGCCCTTTACAGGCCAACGTTCAACAAATCTTGATAATGGACGGGGCATGTTAGAATTTAGCCACACCATGGTCTCTATTGGACACACGATCATTCTATGGAAAAAAAAATGAGATTAGAACATCGTGATAAACACTAATAACATTCAATCTAAGCAAAAACATTAAAAAAATACGTTTCTCGTGGATACTAGAAGTTTTTTTAGGTGACTGAAACCTATTTCAAAACTGGGTTTTCACAATTTTAAAACTCCCTATGTTGCAAAAAATCGTTGTTATGTGAAATATATATGTTTTGGCTCTATAATCAATATGTTTTTAACTCTATGATGAAAAAAGTGTATCACAATCAACTTGTGAAATATCCTTTAAATGTGATGAATATTAAAGCAAAAACTAACAAAACAAATAACGTTTAAATGCGATGCATATTAAAGCAAGCAAAACAAATATTTGGGGTATATAAAAACGTTGTAATGGAGCTAAATAATTTTTTTCTTTAAAAAAAACGGTAAATCTATTCAACTTACAAGTTATTTTTAATTTCATATACTTTTCGGATTGGACGTGATCAACATTTGACCTCAAACAAGAAGGTATTAAGTTGTGATAAAAACACTCTGATCCTACTATTTTTAAATACATGTTAAATAAGCTTATTAATTTTAGTCCAAAGTATCCGGTGCAAATATTAAAATGGTATCTCATAAAAAAAACATAATGATAATTGAAATAGTGGAGAATTCGTTTTTCATTTTATCAACTAATTCAAATGATATCTTAAATAGTGGATACCTACGTTTCCAAATACATTGTTTTTTTAATAATAACATTAACTAAAGAGAAATTAAATATTATCCTATTTTTCTATATTGTTACATATAAAGTTTATATTAATTCAAATCAACAACTTAAACTCAATGAATATTTTCGAATTATTCAAGTATGAAAATGATGTATACTCGCATTTATATGTTGGAATAGTCTATTTATAGCTTGTTTAGTAAATTATGCATTACAAAATACAGAAAATAAATGGTGCACGACTACATGCATCATGGTCAAAGGTGATGACTAAGTCAATCTTCCATGTTCAAAGGTTTGACCTTTGACTTTTTTCACTCTTTGATTTCCTTTCCATTTTTATTTTTTTTATCGCTTCATTTGTTATCTCGTTTCGTCTTTGTTGCAAGGTTACAATTAGGGTAATGATAAAAAATCCAAAATCGAATAACCGAACCGAACCATCATTTATTTAGTTAACCAAATAATAATAACTTATTTGATTTGGTTTTGGTTAACCTTTTATGATTTTTATTAAACCGAAAAGCAGAATAGACTATTTAATATATATATATATATATATATATATATATATATATATATATATATATATATATATATAGAGAGAGAGAGAGAGAGAGAGAGAGAGTTAAGATCAAATAAGAAGAAAATTTTTGGTAGTAAGGTAAGAAATTTTTTTATATGCATATTTTCTTAGCAAAAAATGAAATGAATCATTAGATGATTCAAAAGTAAGATGATTCACAAGAAAAAATTCCGAAAAAAACACCTTCATGATTCATTTTTAGGTAAATCAAGAAAAAAATTCACTTTTATGACAATTTTAGTGAATATCAACAAAATCATCATAAAAATGAATCATCGAAATGTTTTTGTGGGATTTTTTTTGGTGAATCATGTTATTATTGATTCATTTGGTGATTGATTTGTTTTTTTCGCCAAAAAAATAAGTCGAATAAAAATTTCTTACCTTCCTACGAAAAAAAAATTCTTACCGGATCTATATATATATATATATATATATATATATATATATATATATATATATATATAGAGAGAGAGAGAGAGCTAGGTTCAAATGTGGATTAACATCTATTGTGCGGACGTGTGAACAATTCTATTATGTGAGAATGACAAAGAAAATATATTGTTTGATAATGTGAATACGTTCAATCTTACATAACTATTGTCATTATCACGCATTCTCACCAATTAAATCGACTATAAGGTTATTATAGACTTTTTTTTTATTATTCTCATTCTGTCATAATGGTGTCAGGATGTTTATTGAGTCGTATTCAGTAAAAATAAAAATGAGTGAAAAACGATGTGTGAGAACAAAAGTAAATAAGAATTAGTGAGAATACATGGAAATGACAATAATTGTGTGAGGTTGAACGTACTTACGTTACTAAACAACTTATTCTTTTAGTGATTTTTATAGAATATTATTGTCCGCATGTCCACACAATAGTTGTTCATATACATTATAATCTAACCCAATATATATATATATATATATATATATATATATATATATATATATACACACACACACACACACACACACACACACACACACGGAAGAGTTATATGGAAAACAAAAAACCCTAAAAAATCCTAAAAACCTTAAAAATGCATAAGAAAATACTTTAATCACAATTTTTTTTGACTTTATGTTACTAACAATCCCAACTTTCTTTATAAATTCGTTGAATTTTTTTTTTGAAAAAAAAATCATTTTTTAATCTTTTTTTTTCAGCGAATTTGTAAATAAAGTTGTGGTTATTAGTATTATAAAGTAAAAAAAATTGTGATCTCAAAGTATTGTTTTTATCTATTTTTAAGGTTTTTAGGGTTTTTTTTGTTTTCCATAGAACGAATATATATATATATATAGGCTTAGGTTATTTTGTTTTTACTAAGTATTGTGTGTCAGAATGCACAGATCTGGACCAATGCATGAAATTAATCAATGGACATGATTTGAGAGTGTATGATATTACAATGGGGTAACATGTAGCATATAATCACACAATTTTAAGCAAAAGGGTATTTTGGACAATTAACTATATTTATAAAAGGAAATTTTCGGATTTTTAGGGATGATTAATTATCCTAATTTAAAAAAAAAATCTAAATTTTTTAATTAATTCAATTTCAATTTTTTACCGATTTTATTCTGTCAGAATATTTTTTGTTAGAATGATGCTCTTTCAGAATTTTATTCTAATAAAATATTATTTTGTTAGAATGACGGAATGTCAGCCATAAACTAGTAAATATATTTTCGATTTTATTCTTGCAGAATATATTTCCAATGCAGATATTTGATTTGAGAATTCTAGATATTATTCATATACATCCAAGTTGGGTCTATGATTTTATTATTAACGCACATCCGAAATAAAAAACAAATTCATTCATATTCTTACAGACTAATATCCTTATACATTTTAATATAGTTATACATATTCTAAAAGAATATCATCAAAAATGAATAAAATTCTTAAATAATAGCATTCTTGAATATACAATTATTGAACAAATACACTTGATCTTCTTCAGTGGTCCGTATAATCCACTTGATCTTCGCATATATACTTGTTGTTGAACTCGATTCTAAATATTTTTCTTGTATAATCAATATTGAATTCTTTCTCTATGCAATTCTGAAAGAATAAGATACATTACTCGTTAGTATTACCCATTAAACAAATATACTAGTTAACGAACATTCTTAAAGACATTCTAACATAATACATTTATATAAATAAATTTTGACAGAAAACATTACAAAATGCACTTAAATAACATTCTTTTAAATTTTTTTTGCGAATAATAGGCATCAAATTGATGATTGTTACTAACATCATTCTAAAAGACATTCTGCAAGAATGATTCTTTTAAGCTATAACTAAATAAAACATACTATAAATTCTTAAGTACACAATACAACCATTCTAATAAAATGTCGCAGACATTGAAATTCTATCAAAATACATATAAACAATTAACCAACATTCTATCAGAATGCATATAAACAATTAACCATTCTAATAGAATGTGGCAAACATCGAAATTCATTTACACAAGTATCTGAATTCCAATTGAAATTCTTACTAACAATTAACAAATGGTTTATTTTTACAGCAAATAACATGACCAGAAACAGTAAAAACATATCGAAGACCAAACTTAATTCAATGTTTCATACTTTCAAACCAATTAAACATAAAACTTGTTGAAATATAACTCAAATGAAGCTGAAATCCAATTAATTTCAATCAAAGACAAAAGAGAAATCAACCCAAGGGATAATCGAACCTGATAGATTGAAGACGACTTTGACAAACGACTTGTGAGAGAATCGAACGAATTCTGGGAAGAATGTGTTGAACTCATCTTGAAATCAAAGCAATCGATCTAGTTCTTGCCTTCTTTAAAGCTGATAAATCAACTAAATTAAACTTAACAACATACAAAAGAAATATTAACCTTGAAATTTCAGTTTTTGATAACAACTTCAGTCAAAATTACAACAATAAACACTAAATGTCTATCTAAATAAGAAAACAATTGCAGCAAAGTATAGGAAGATTACCAAAGTGAAAACTAAAAAATATACACAGATGTTAACACCAAATACGCAAGTTAAAACAGAACGATGCTTACTTAAATTGAAATTGATCGAGGCTTGGGCGATTAAGCCATACATTAATGATATAGACTTGAAATCAATGGAGGCTCGAGACCAAAATGACCTAATTTTGACGGCGGTGGTGGGGCATTTAATGATAACGGTGGAGGCCAGCAGCCTCCTGCTGCCAGACGAAGTCAAAGGAGGTGGAGGACTTCTCAAAACGGCATCACAGTAGTAATGGAGGGTGTTGGCGGGTGATTTTCCATTGAAATAGAGGGGTGGCAGTGGAGTGCTCGGTGGTGGACGAATGCGATGCAGTGGATCTGGAGGGAGGCGACGACATGAGATGTGGTAGGGCAATGGTTGACAGAATTTCAATTAAATGATTAGGTCAAATATATTTATTTTATTTCCTTAATTGTGGGATTTCAATTAAATGATTTCCTTAATTAAAAGTACAAAAGGTCCAAAATACCCTTAAATGATTTATTTAATTATTTATTATTTCTTGAATTCTCATTGGTGCATTTAGGCACACAATAATTGCTAAAAATATTTGAACCTAACTCTCTCTCTCTCTCTCTCTATCTCTATCTCTCTCTCTCTCTCTCTCGATATATATATATATATATATATATATATATATATATATATATATTGAAATTAACATTTTATATTGAAATTGATACATAGTTACTAAAATTATTTTCATAACTCTTTATTTAATTATTAACCATTATAAATTTATTATTATCTATATATTGTATTAAAAAACAGCTACTTAACCAAATGTCAATTAATTAACATTCCAACAATTCATTCCTTTTCATAGAACACTAAAGTTAAATTATCCCGCCTCTAAAACTTTTTGACTACATCGATAGTTCAAGACACCATATCATGAAAGATTGAATATAATATTGTATGTATTAATGTATTTTTTTTTCATTTAGTAAAAGTTTAGTAATTATTTTTATTAAAGTTTAATATTTATTGTTAAATGCAAAATTTTGTTCGGTTTAACAAGTAAACCAAATCAAATAATCTGTAACCGAATTAACCAAAACCGATTAAATCGAACATTATTTGGTTTGGTTATGGTTACTTTTAAGATGTAAAAAAACTGGTAAAACCGAATCGGTTAAACTGAAACCAAAAAAACCGACCGAATAACAACCCTACTTACGATACATTGTTTTTAACGACATCTTTGTTACAAACAAACTTTGTTGTTTTTTCTAAAATTTTTAATTAAAATTAACTATGTATTTGAAAATTATTTTATATAAACTTTAAAGGGAAATTAACTTATTAAGGTAATTATCTTTTCGTTTTGTTCATATCTAGGTAACTTTATTTTTTTGTACACAACTAGGTAACAAACTTTTTGGAAGTGTTCATATATGACCATTATGACCGAGTGTACCAGGTTACATCCGGTCATAATGGTAATATGTAAACACTTTAATAAAGTTCATTACTTAGATGTGTACAAAAAAACCCAAATATGAACAAAACGAAAAGGTAATTACCCTAATAAGTCGATTTTTTTTACCTTCTAAATTTTATTTGGTATAAAATTTAACCTAAATGATAAATACTTTTAAAACCACACCATTTTGGTTAATATTTTATTAAAATACACTTCTTCGTTAAAAAACTCTAGATTTGACAGAGAAAAAAAAACACAATGTCGTTTTAAAGAATTTTATTGTTTAAGATACTATCTTCAATTAAATTTGCTCCACGTATCATAGGAATTTAAAATACAAAAAACAAAATTATATTTTATTTACATCGATAACATAAGTCTTCTCTCTCTCTCTCTCATATATATATATATATATATATATATATATATATATATATATATATATATATATGGCTAGGTTATTTTGTTTCTTACATTTATTGTATGCTACAATGCACCAATAAGAATTTAGTAAATTAAATAATTATTTAATTAAATAAATACAGGTATTAAATGATTTCCATAATTATATTATCTTAAATGATATCCATAATTATAATTCATTTTTTATGGAAACTAATTAAATTTGTCATTAATGTCAGCAATAACATTCTTTCAGAATGAATTTGCATCTAGGTTTTTATATATGAGTTCGTATTTTGTTTCAGGATTCACTCATTTAAAATATAATAAAGTTGCATAGAATATGAAGAAAGAGAGTGCATTCTACAAGAATACACTCTCATTTTTGTAGATATGAATTCATTCTGAAAGAATATATTATTGTTGACATTAATGAACAATTTACTTGGTTTCCATAAAAATGAGTTATAAGTATGAATAGCATTTAATATACATATAATTAATACTAAATTCCTATTGGTGCATTCTAGCACACAATAGATGTGAGAAACATTTGAACCTACCTATATATATATATATATATATATATATATATATATATATATATATATATATAAGCATATTAGTCATATATTGAATTTTAAGTGGTATAATACACACAACTTTTTGCAGAACTCATTATGCATAAACAAATCATTAATACTTTTCAAAAGTTTGAAGACTTAAATTAAAGAAGGCTATTAAGAAATTTAATTTGAAGCAAAATGATAATTTTAAAATATTAAATTCGTCTATATAAATTAATTTACATTTCTTAAACTAGACATTGAAAATAATTAATTTATATAAAATGTATAAACATTCAATATAAATATAAATTCGAAACATAAATATTTTATTTAAAAGTGGTAATGTTTTTTATTACATAATAACTAATAATAAAATATAATAATTATTTCCCCGTAAGAAAACTATTCGTCAAAATATTTGTTTATCGTCGCTGCTTTGCGCGGGCACAACATCTAGTGTGTGTGTGTGTGTGTGTCTATATATATATATATATATATATATATATATATATATATATATATATATATATATATATATATATATATATATATATATATCATACTATATTATAAATGAAGCGTTTTTCCTTAACCATATTGATTTGAAACTTTCATGCATTTTTCCTTTCACCACATTCATTTGAAACTCCTATGACTTTTCAATTTTTTTCTAATAATAATTATAAGTTGGTTAATAATTTTAAATAAATATGAAACCTAAGGTGTAATCATATATAAACTAAATTTCAATATTTAAATAATATATTTACTTCTACTTATAAAGTTATGTTTTTAACTTTTCATATATTATACTTAATTGATTAGTTTTAATATATTGTTGGATGTAAACCAGTATCATTTTAAAGATACAATTTTGGAACAATTTGTATAAAATATTTAAATTATTAATTTGAATATAAAATTACATGGTCAACTTGAATATAAATTTTAGTTTGACTTAAACAACCCAAAGAATATTTTGTAAATAGTTAAAAGTGTTTAATTATAGTGTCTTTATAATAATGATTATAAGTTGGTTAATAAGGTTAAATAAATATCAAACCTAAAGTGTAATCATAAATATATTAAATTTCAATTTTAAAATAATATCTTTTTTCTACTTATCAAGTCATGTCTTTAAATTTTAACATATTATACTTAATTTATTAGATTTAATATGTTGTATGTAAACCATTATCAGTTTAAAACTACAACTTTTGAACAGTTTTGACAAAATACTTAAATTGTTAATTTAAATATAATATTACAACATCAACTTAAATATAAAGTTCAATTCCATTTAAAAAACCAAACAATATTTTGTAAATAGTTAAAAGTGATAAATTGTAGTGATAAATGCAAAAACTAAATTGTAATCTCAATTTAACTAAAATATTTCTTAAATATATTTTTATAATCATTAAAAGTTTTCAAATAAGTAGCTTAAAATAACTTACAATAACAATAGTTAAAAATAACTCTATATAAATGATTATATTGTTACCTTAAAATCAAAAAACAATATTTGATGTTTTAAATAATTATAATGATAAAAATTAAAACATTAAGCAAATAAACTTTAAAAAATTAATTAACAATAACGACAACTATAAATAACATTAAACTATATATTATATTCAATTTTATTCATGTGTAACTTGTAGATAGAAGTTATTTAAATGATTGAGATTATGTAGTTATAATAGATGTATATATTATCATATAATTCAAAATAATCAATAGTTTATATCAATTTAGTATACAAATTATAATATAAAATTTAACAACAATGTTATTGTTATATTTAAAAAAACATATATTTGTAAAAACTTCAACTATATAGTTGTTTCTGCGCAACACGTGAACATTCGTTATAATAGATGTATATATGATCATATAATTCAAAATAATCAATATATTATATCAATTTAGTATACGAATTATTATATCAAATTTGACTACAACGTTATTGTTATATTTAAAGAAAAACATATATTTGTAAAGACTTCAACTATATTGATGTTTATGCCCAACGTGCTGGCATTTGCCTAGTCATACATACTTATAAAGCTAGCATTTTTTCTTGAATCTCATGCATTTGAAACCCCCATTTTTTAACTCTCTCAAACCACATTCATTTGAAACCCCCTTTTTTAACTTATGCAACTTAAAAGTTTTCTTAATTATGATTTAACACTCAAAAGTTTTATAACTTATATTATGTTTAATTAGCATTTAGTGAAAAGTTTACTATAAAAAGGTCAATCTTTTGTGTCTTTTGTGTTATATAAAATCTTACATGTAAGACGGATGTCATAACATCAATGTTTTGCTTGAAATATCTTTCAACCAAAACAAATGAAGCTTTTCGATTCTTTCTTTATATCCAGTTTCGCATTTAACCGTTATATGTGATTTGTATGTATTACTCAATCTTGAATGTGACTCTCTAAACATCAATGTTTTGCTTGGAATATCTTATGATTCTTCTTTTTCAAGAAAAAAATTTTGATTGCAGGTTAGTGAAGAATTGTCATCAAATTTCTACAGTCGAATGGTGTTAAATGAAGAAAGAAGATTCAGAAAACGGATATAGGTTTTTTTTGTTTGAGCATAGTTGATGAATATTAGTTTTTTCTTTTGATTTAAATGTATGTTTATGTAACATCTTTAGTTATATATTCAACCACCCAATGCTTTTATTTATTTGATTGTAGTTTTTCTATTCTAATTATGTTTATTTTCTATTATTTTTTTGTTGGGTTATCCTACAAAACATATTTAAAAGACAATATTTAAAAGATAACATAATTTTTAACATTTGATATGTAACTATGATAGACTTATCATGATATGTTCTTCATATGAAAGTAATTTATCCATATTACTACGAAAAGAATTACATATGACATTTACGAATATATATATATATATATATATATATATATATATATATATATCACTACAAGAAAAACAGTCTTTTACGACGCGCAATTGATGATACACACTGATAGAGAACGCGCATTTGTGCGTGCCCTAAAAATTAATGTCAGTTTTCCAAAATTTGAAGGATAGAAGACACGCATTTTGGGCGCGCCCTAAAATTAGTGTCCAACAAAAAAAATAAAAACACGGAGGGCACCTATCATAAAAGGCGTGTCGTGTAAAGGTGTCGCTTTATATTTTTTTTTAGGAAGATGCATTCTCCGTATTTTTTGGGAGGAATGAAATCCCAAAAAATTAAACACCCCCGCCTGATGCGTCTTCTTCCGAGACTTCCTACTACACCTTTGTTTCTTAGCGCTTTAGGGTTCATTCATCTCCTTCTCACCCCATTTGTTTATCCTAAAATTCTTCAGTCTCGTTTCACGGGCAATTGGCGATATTCATCCTAAACTTCAATGTTACAAGATGAGTGATCCTAGAGTCTTCAGCAACCTCGATTCAAAGTCAAGCATGGATGTGTGCTCTCTTGTCTGCCGACGTTGGTGTTTATTTTCCACCATGTCCATGTCTTAATTAAGAAGAAGGTGATTATTTTCAAACGCGTGTTCTTATAACATGGACCAGACTAGGGCTTTTTTCAAGAACCCTATTCAAATACAAGGCGATTTATCTACTATGCGACCGCCAATATTAACTCACCTCACCATGTCTAATTTCGTTTTCTCCCTCATTATCACACTGAAGTTTGATTTCTACCACATCCTCACGCTGAGTCGATCGACAACTGCAACATCTCTCAATTGTTGAATCGATCGATGACTGCGAATCCTCCACTGCGACTCCTCTTGATTGCAGACCTAATTGATGCCTTCATGTTCTCATCTCTCCCCCTCCACCAAGGTTTCTCTCATCCCTCTCCTCCACCAGATGAAGATTGTCAAAGAGGTGAAGGGGGAACCAATTTCTATAAAGCAATGCTCTAATTTGTTCCTTTTTCTGGTAATTCTACAATCTCATTACAATTTATTTGATTTTTGTTTTTTATTTTATATATGTACCTGTTAATTTTTAGACATGAATCACTTCACCATCCCATCGTTTTTAAAACACTATTGTTGAGATATGTGTTTGATTGGATAAAAAAAATTGGTTTGATGTTTTTTCTCTCTTATTTAGTTTATTGGTGAATAAAACTAGCATGGCTCCATATTTCTTACTTGATTAAAGTATCCTCTTGGACGAGTCATTGGATGAACAATTTACCCAGCTGGATTGACTCTAACAGCTGGAACCAAATCATTTTACTTTATAGCTTGAAATCAGCATCTCATACATAACAAGTCTCTCTACTTGATAACCAAAGAAAGGTATTTCCATTCTTATTTTTTTATAACACATTCTACTTTCATTTGATCATATTGTACCTTTTTATTAATGAATGTATAATGCTATAATGATGTTGGCTCAAATATTCCTACAGACAGTCAATGTCCAGAATGTGCATGCAACTGCTGCAACCAGACCTATCATTCTCGAAATCAAAGCTTACCTAAACGAGGTTGACACTTCCAATATATATATATATATATATATATATATATATATATATATATATATATGATGCTACCGACCAAGTTTTTTAAGGTGCATGTACTTCTAATTTCATGTCAGTTGTAATTACCTTATAGTAGCAAAAGAAAATTAAGGATTAAAGTTACAGGTTGCTGGACCTAGGGAAAGAAGAGCTTGCAATGCTTTTGCTTCATTACAAGGTCAATTTGGAGCCTACCTGATGAGGTGATGACAACCATATTAAACGGCGCCACCTGGCTCAACCCCACCCTTAAAGAATGTTGTAAAATATGCTATTAGTCGTAGTAACTTTTTTTTTCCTTTTTCTTCATTCCTTACGATAACTTTACATTTTAAATGGAAAAAAATAACCATTAATGTAAATTTATCTGTGTGGTTTTATGTTGCCTTCAGTAAGTCCTGTGCGAGATTACCCTTTCTTGAATTTAGCACAATCAGGGCTAAATGCAAGAAATAACAATGTACTTTCATTCTGTTGTTATTCTTTTAAAATTACCATAAGTTTGTTGTTTAGATACTGATTTAGTGGATTTTATATTTATACCTTGTGAGTTTTATAAAAAAATTATCATTCTTTTCTTTTATGTTCTCAAAAGTGGAGATTGCTTTTGTTCTTATAGGTACCTGTTCCTGCACTAAAGGAACAGATTGCTTCTGTTACTGTTACTGGTGTATTATCTGAATAACAACGTTTAATCTATCGTGGCAAAATTCTGAAAGATGATCAGCTCCTTTCAGCTTATCGTATCCTTTTCCATATCTTACATTTTTTTGTTTGCTTGAAAGGGTTTTCTTTTAGTTTCATTATTGAAAATTGATGGATGCTGAAGCTCCTTAATGAGTATGAATCATAGATGTGGAAGATGGTCACACATTGCATTTGGTTGCTAGACAGTCGATTAACCCATCTTTAGCAAGCTTTTCTGATCATACAGGTTTGCTGAGTTAGAATACCTTTTCTATCTTTCTATTGAAGTTCATTTTACATGAGAGGATACTCTATTTTGTTTGCAAAAAATATACCTTATATCATATCCCTACTCCCTCGTAAACTAGGTGAAGGTCTTATTCCTGAACCATGAATCTAGTATCAGGTACATGCCCTCAATGCTCATGCTGCTTTCTCTTTCTATTGTGCTATGAATCCCTATTGCGTGACTATTGAACTGACAATAGTGCTTTACTGGGAACGAGTAGTGAGTACATTTGTAAATAATCTATATTGGTCAAAATTTGGTGATTGATAGTGAATGTTTTGTTTTAGATATTTAGGGGGCTTGCGTACATGCATACGGTTACGGGAGTATGCCATCGAGATTTGAAGGCTCAAAATGTTCTGTTGTCTGAATTTGTCTTGTGAAAGTTCTCTTTTTGGTTTTATTTGATTTGATGTTTTAGGGTTAATTTTGTTATGTTTTTTCAGGTTGACCCTTTTACTCATCAAGTCAAGATTTGTGATTTCGGAAGTGCAAAAATGCTAGTATGTTCTAAATCCCTTTCAATTCACTTTTGAAATGTTAAAATTACCATTATGCCCTTTAGTTCACTTTTATTATTTTGAAAGCCATTAAAGCAAAACCAACGTATAAGTTCAATGGTGTGTTTTTCTTTCCAAAGTTAAAATGTTGTAGGCTATAGTAAACAAATTAGTGAAAGTATGTTGTTGTTTCTTATGGTGCTACTAAATACACAACCTCCATTGATATTTGGTCAACTGGTTGCATTCTTGCTGAACTTCTTCTCGAACATGTTTACATTAAAAAAAATAACAAATCTTATAACATTTTCCATCTGAAAAGGAAGAAAATTATTATTGTACATCTTCACATATTAATTTTGACATTTTTCGCATTTTTAGCCTCTATTTCCAGGAGAAAATGTTGTTGACCAGCTTGTAGAGATCATCAAGGTGTGATTTTATTTTTGTTGACTTGAAAATTGAAATTTATTACTCTACCTTTGTGTTATTTTATAGTTTTTAAAGGTTTATTTATAAATTTATTATTTGTTTGCTTTTTCTGTTATTTAGGAGATGGGGTTTATTAAGATTGTGAAACATCTTTCCAGGTTTTGCAGGTGTTTTATTTAGATATTTCCTCATAATTTAATGAGATCAAGGTATAAGATTTAATTTGTATCAATTTGACATTTCTGAAAATTATCCTAAATTCCCATATACTTGATACCTATAATGCAATTGAAATAGAGATATTGGGAAACTCAGGAAAACGAGCTGCAATTTGATTTTCTAAACTTAATACTATGATTCACCAACTTTCTACATTTAAATTTAACTTTCTTTAAGCTTAAAAAGCATTTAGAATCAGTTTTCTATTTTTTTATTGTTGGACTGTGTCATACACATAGGAATATGGTCAATTTTTCTTTAACAGCTTAATTCTGTTATTTGATTTATGATGAATATATTATTTTTATGTTGCAGGGTGATTGCATCTATCATGTCTTTTCCAGATTCTTCAACAGTTGAAAGGTTACTATTGCTGCTTAAATCCAACAAAGAGGACCAGTAAATGAGACAAGTCTTGAGCAATTAAGAACTGAAAGTTGTAATAAACTCAAAGTAGAAATAGAAGCATAACAATAAGAAGTTACGGAAAACCTCTTAATAACAGAAGCAAGAAGGTTTCCCTTAATAGCAGTGTAGTATTAGGTTATATAGTTATGGAAAACCTCTTAATAACAGAAACATCGATGCTTTGATTTTTTTTACTGATGTGTTGTTTTTCGGTGACCACCAGCCACCACCGGAAGACCACCGTTGAAGCCAACCCGGAGAAATCCCGCTGCCACTGCCATATAACAAGTATGTTTTTTTTATGTTATTTTATTTTGGTTGGATAATCTTATAAAATTCTGATATCTTGTATGCCTCGTATGATTATTTGTATAATTATTTGTATTTGGCATTTTAGTGCAATGAATTATCTTTCTTATTTATTGTATTTTATTTTGTATTTTGTATGATATTAACTTTTGTACAATGGATTGTATTTTTTGTATATGGTATTTTATTTTCTATTATGAGACATGAAATGCAAGTTTAATTTGAAAATTAGTAAATCAATAAATAATTTTTTTTAACAAAAAAATAAAAATTACGATACGCAAAAATGTGTGTCATCTTCATTTATGACATGGCCTTTCTTGACAGCGGCTTTAATGATACGCATTGCGTGTCATTAATGCGCGTCATAAATGCGCATCGTCTCTCGTTATGACAGGGCCTTCCTTGACGTGCATTTGCGCTTCGTCTGAGCGTTTTACGACGTGCAATGAACGTCATAAAAGGCCTTTTTTCTAGTAATGTGTGTGTGTGTGTGTATATATATATATATATATATATATATATATATATATATTATGTGATTTGTTTAACATGTATATGCACCTATGTATGTTATAAATTTATAATTAAATATTTTTATGTTTAATAATTGAAGGGATTAAAATGATGCATCAAAACCAATTATTTAGACGAATATAATAATAATAATAATAATAATAATAATAAATAATAATACACATTTCCAAATACCGCGTTCATTTGAAACTCACACTACAACTCAAGAGTTTTCTAATTTATGTATATTTATTAGTTACAACTCAAGAGTTTTTTAACTTATGATTATTAATTAGTAATCACTAATAACTTTTTATTTTCCTTTCTTTTTATAAGGTTGTAAAGTTTTGCTTATTAAAAATATTAATGTATTTGAAGAGATTTATGATTTAAATATGAAGAGTTAATATAAATGTTATAATAGATGTTTTAATGTTTTTATGTTATTAAAAGTTATAGTGTTTATTTTTCATATTTTTTATTATTCGTTGTACATATATCTTTTTTAATACAAATTTTATAATAGATGTTTTTCTATTTTTATGTTTTTAAAAGTTGTTGTTCATATTTTTGTTCATACGTTTTGTTACCCTTTATATTATCATTCATTTGATATATAATTTACACTATTTTAAACAGTTTATAAAATTATCAAATAGTTGTATATATCACAATGACTTAAAAATTAAATTATAATGTTTAATAAAACTAATATGGTAACTATATGTTTGCTTCACTACTAACATTTTGTTTCAAAGTAGAAATATTAAATAATAATTTGGTAAAAGTTATTATTTTAACTATATAATTCTACTCTCGCACAACGCGCGGGGATTTGGCTAGTATACTTATAAATGAGACATTTTTTCTTGCACCATATACATTTGAAACCTCCAAAACTTTTCATTTGCCACATAATTAATAACATCCATTCAAAACTTTTGTAATTTATATATATACTTAATGGTATTTCATGGCCATTGCACTCTCAAGGTTTCCTCATAATACCTCTTTACCAATGTGTATGCATAATTTCATTTCCTTGCAAAGAATACCAATGGATGTATTGCCACTAAAATTTTTTGGATTCTTTTGTTACAAGGTTTGTTAATGATTTAATACATGTAGTGTTTTTATTCTTATTATTAATCTTTTTCTCACTTTTGGTAAAGTTTTTGTATTCTATTTGTGTGTTTTCATGGGCTGTTTCTCACATCTCCATTGAAGCCAAAATCTAGCATGGTAATACATTTCAACCATATATTCCTTTACCTAAAACATTTTTTTTACTTTCAAATAATAACTAGGATTCTAATTATCAATTCTTCCAATTGAGTAGAAGGACAAGATTGCTCATTTTTACAACATTTTTTATTAAGCCCGTGTGCTTAAGTGTTTTTCACCTGAATAAATATGTTATAGGTTTAAAATGTGATTATTATTTATATAATTACTTTTAATTGATAAACATATAGTATTATATTAATTAATTCATTAAAACACGTGACTTAAGTGGTTTATTTTTACTCAAATAAGTATAAACATAACTTTACTCTATACAGTATATCTCTATATTAATATATGATATATGATATATTCACATGACTCGATGTATGCGAGTGTAAAGTTTGACCAAGTTAATGGCTGCCAAAATATAATAACCAAGCTGATATTAAACAAGTTGATGAGATTACATGGGTAAGAGAAGACGACTGCAACAATTTTGATTTAGTGTGTTATTCGAGTAACGATACCAAATTTGTTCAAACCCGATTCAAGTAACCAAAAAGCGGATTAATGGAAGTAATACGGTTCGGTTAAGTAACAAACATAAAACTGATAACCTAAAATCCGACTTACCCGCATGACGATCATGCCTAGATGACATGAAGTATGTTCGATGGTGTGACATTCTCTAGGTAAAATGACTTTATTACTCACATTTGTCTCTATGTAAACGTGTAATTAAATATTTTTTCAAAGTTAACTAATTTTATATATAGATTGTAAATTTTTATTTATGTAGGTGAATGAAAACAAGTATATACTGATGTATTTTGTGAGGAAAAAATGTTAGATCAAACTACAATTGTTAGACAACAAAAATATGTTTGGATATATATCATTAAGATAATACAATTCTAAAAGATTTTTATACGAAATTGATTAATTATCATAATAACAAATAATACAATAAATCAGACTTTAATGAAATTTTATACTATCAAGGAATAAACACTTTTGAGACCAGTTAGTTTAAATATGTATCTATTTTATTCTGTATTTAAAGTAATGAAAATTTATAAAAAATGTTATGTCAAAGTCAATGATACCGACCTAATTTTTTTTATTACATATATCAATTATATTATATAATATTCTGCACAACACGCTGATATTCGACTAGTCTATATCTATATCTATCTATATCTATATCTATATCTATATATCTTATAAAACTAACATTTTTTCTTGAACCTCATGCATTTGAAACTCCCAAGACTATTCAACATATATAATTTAATTTATGATTAATTGAAATGTTGTGATTTGTAACTTCCAAAACTCTTCAAATATTGCTTTTTAATTGATGGGTTAAATGAAATATTAAGCATATATAAGAACATTGTAGCTTGCATATTACATGTATGTCAACACAAAATGATAGATTATACTGGTAGAGTTTGAAGAGTTATGTGAATGGTTCCATGGATGTAAGAGAGAAATTGCAACTTTTCCAAATGTAAATGCAAATTTAGTGCATGTAAAGTTTTATATATTAACCAAGCTTCAAATTTGGGTATGCGTGTAAAGGTATATTTGAGACAATTTTTTTTAATTCTATGTGTTACGGATCTTTTTATAATCATAAGATGATGATTTGTACTTCTCACGAGCTTTTGGTATATCAACCTTTAAGCTATTTATTAGTTAAAGCAATTAACTTTGTTAACATTTATGTATTTTTATGTCGTCTTTCTCTTTCTCTCTTTTTCTATCCAAAAGAACATTATTCAACATGTATTTTATGTTATTAGTTATATATTATGTTAGTTTCTATCGTTTATTTTGTTCTAAATAACATTAATGAACTTTTGATAATTGATTTTATTAAAATGAGTTTACAATTATTATTTCAAATTGTTGGTGATAATGACAAATTAGAACGAATGATTTTAAATATTATATGCCTTTATTGTTGAAAACTAAGGATTATTTATGTGTTATAAAAATAAATTCATTATATTCTCACAAAATTTATATGTATGCTTCCATTTTTTAAATATTTTTATAGTAATAAAAATAAGTACTCTATTATATCTTATTACATTAGTCAATTTCCTTTTTTCCATTCGTTTTTCACCGTAAAGTTAAAGTAAAAATAAAGAAAATATTAATACTTCTATAAGAAAATATAAGTGATAAAAATATACTTCACATGTAACACTCCCCACTCCTTAACCCACTCTTAACATGTTTTTTTAAGATCAGTCTTAGTACCTAACAATTACTATAACTTTGAATTTCAAATCACTATTTTACTTGGACCCTTCATTTTCTTTCACGATTTCATAGCTTTACCCAAAAAAGTAAAAATACAATACTGAAGTCGTACGATAACTTTTTTTAAAATATAATAATGTCATTTTTTCAAAAAAATAGTTTTTAATTAAGTAAAAATAATAATAGTTTAAAATAAAGTAAAACTATAAAATAGATTATATTATATTAACAAATTATTTTTATTTGAAATAATAATAATAATAATAAATGAAATAAAAATACTTAATAAATTATTTTGAAATCATTTAAAATTACCTATAATTATTATAAAATTAAAAATTTTGTTTAACTCTATTCAAACACATATTATTATATTTATCTTATCGTATATTTAAAATAATTATAAAATTAGTTACAACTTAGTGTATTTTAATGATATATTCCAATAATATTGTTATATAACATATAATTTTAAATATTTATATTACATTATTGCATACAACTCAAGTGTTTGAAACTTCTATGCAACTCAAGAGTTTTCTATTTTAAATGTAGTTTTGATTCCAAATTTAATGTAATTAGTCATGCCTTTTATTTTTCACTACATTCAAGAGTGTTTTTAAGTTATGATTATTAATGTTCAATGCTTTTTTATTTTCCACTTATTTATACACATGATAGCTATATTTGTACTATATAAATAAGTTTTGATCAAAATATGTTAGAAAATATATGTGATTCAAATATGAAAGGAGTTGAAAAAATAAGTTTTGTCACTTCAATGGTTATTTCAACACAAATTTTTTTATAACAATGTTTATATATATCAAACGTATGTTGATTTCTAAATATTCCTTTTAAACGATTTATAAGTGTTTAATAAGTTTTGTTTGATGTAAATGCTATACTAAATGTTGTAATGTTTTTATGTTGTTAAGATTTATAGTATTTTTCCATATTATTTCTTATTTGTTTTATATACAAATCAACGTATGTTTTATATATAATTACACAACATAGAACAGTCTATAAAATCATCAGAAGTTATAGTATTTCTTTTTTCATACTACTTTTTTATTTGATATATATAAAAATCAACATATGTTCTGATATACAATTTACACAACATAAAACAGTCTATAAAATCATCAATTAATAGTAGAAATAATCAATGATATAAACTTATTACAGTTAATAAAACTAATAGGTTAACTATATGATTTATTACGCTACTGACATTGGTTTTGCATGTATAAATAGTAAATCACAATTTGTCAAATTTTATTATTTTAATTAAATAATAATATTTTCGCGCAACGCACGAAGATTCGTCTAGTCATACTATATTATAAAGGAAATATTTTTCCTTTCACCACATTCATTTGAAAATCTCTTATACTTTTGCTTTCACATTCATTTGAAACTTCCATGACTATTCAATTTCTTTCTAATTATAATTATAAGTTGGTTAATAAGGTTAAAGAAATATTAAACCTAAAGTGTAATCATATATAAACTTAATTTCAATATTAAAATAATATCTTTACTTCTACTTATAAAGTTTTATTTTTTTACTTTTAAAATATTATATTTAATTTATTCATTTTAATATAGTATTGGATGTAAACCATTATCATTTTAAAGATACAATTTTGGAACAATTTGTATAAAATACTTAAATTATTAATTTAAATATAACATTACAGGGTCAACTTAAATATAAATTTTAGTTTAACTTAAACAACCCAATAAAATATTTTGTAAATAGTTAAAAGTGATAAATTGTAGTGTCTTTCTAATAATGATTATAAGTTGGTTAATAAAGTTAAATAAATATCAAACCTAAAGTGTAATCATAAATAAACTAAATTTCAATTTTAAAATAATATATTTACTTCTACTTATAAAGTTATGTCTTTAACTTTTAATATATTATACTTAATTTATTAGATTTAAAATGTTGTTGTATGTAAACTATTATCAATTTAAAGTTACAACTTTTGAACGGTTTTGACAAAATACTTAAACTATTAATTTAAATATAACATTATAGTATCAACTTAAATATAAATTTTAGTTCCATTTAAAAAACCAAAGAATATTTTGTAAATAGCTAAAAGTGATAAATTGTAGTAATAAGTGCAAAAACTAAATTGTAATCTCAGTTTACCTAAATTATTCCCTAAAGATATTTTTATAACCGTTAAAAATTTTCAAATAAGTAGCTTAAAATAATTTACAATAACAATAGTTAAAAATAACTTTATATAAATGATTATATTGTTATCTTTAGAATATAAAAAAAATGTTTGATGTTTTAAAAAATTATAATGATAGAAATTAAAACATTAAGCAAATAAATTTTAAAAAATTAATTGACAATAACAACAACTATAAATAACATTAAACCATATATTATATTTAATTTTATTCATGTGTAACTCGCGAGTAGGAGTCATTCAAACGATTAACGAAACTACAATATTAAAATCTCATATTATATTTCTATTTATAAAATTATGACTTTAACTTTTTAACATATTATAGTTAACTTATTAGTTTAAATATGTTGTCGTATGTGAGCAATTATCATTTTAAAGTCACAACATTTGTATAATTTATGAGTTGCTGCAAAATAGTTAAATTATTAATTTCAATATAATATTAAGCAATTAACTTAAATCAAAATTTCAGTTAAACTTGAAAAATATCGAGAGATTGTTTTATAAATAGTTAAAGATTATAAATTATAGTGTTAAACCTAAATTGTTATCCTAAATCAACAAAAAAAACCATGAAGCTGTTTTTTATAATCATTAACATTTTTCAAATAAATATCTTAAAAATAACTTACAATACGAATAGTTAAAAGTAATATTATATAAAAAAAACTATAATATTTTCTTTAAAAACAAAAACATTTTTTTTGTTTTAAATAACTAAAATCTTAGAAACTTACAATATTCATCAAATAAATTTTAAAAATGTTAAATTTCTAAAACCAAATTAAAATAGTTAAGAGTTTCGAAATACGTTATTTTAAATAACTTACAACAACAATAGTTAAAAGTAAAATTATATACAAAAATTATATTGTAGTCTTTAAAAACTAAAACAATGTTTGATATTTTAAATAATTACAATGACAGAAATTAAAATCTTAAGCAAATAAACTTTTGAAAATTAATTAAGCATAACAACAACTATAAATATCATTAAATCATATATGTATTTAATTTGTTCATAAGGAACCTGCAGGTAGACGTCATTAAGATACTTAGGATTATATAATTTTAAATGATATCTACATTATTATATAATTCAAAACAAACAATATTTATACTATATATTATATAAAAGCTAATAACAATGTCATTGATATGTTTAAAACCATATATTTCTAAAAATTTGAAATATATTGTTGTATTCTGCGCAACACGCGGGTATTCGCCTAGTATGCTTATAAAAGATGCATTTTTACTTCCACCACATTCATTTGAAACCTCCATGACTTTTCAATTTCTTTGTAATAATTATTATAAATTGGTTAATAATGTTAAATTAATACAAAAACTAAATGGTAATCATAAATTAACAAAACTACAATATCACAACATCATATTCACTTCTATTTATAAAATTTATGACTTTAACTTTCTAACATATTAAAATTGACTTATTTGTTTAGATATGTTGTTTTAAGTGAATTGTCATTTGAAAGTCACAACTTTTGTATAATTTATGATTTTATGCAAAACTGTTAAATTATTAATTTCAATATAATGTTAAATGGCTAACTTAAATCAAAATTTCAATAAAACTTGAAAAAAAAACCGAGAAACTATTTTATAAATAGTTAAAAGTTATAAATGATAATGTTAAACCTAAATTGTAATTAATTAACAAAAAAACCATGAAACTATTTTTATAATCATTAAGATTTTTCAAATAAGTAGCATAAAAATAACTTACAATAAGAATAGTTAAAAATAATATTATATAAAAATTATAATGTTATCTTTAAAAATAAAAACAATGTTTGTTGTTTTAAATAATTACAATCAAAGAAGTTAACAATATTAATCAAATAAATTTTAAAAAGTTAAATTTCAGAAACCAAATTAAAATAATTAAGAGTTCCAAATATGTTATTTGAAATAACTTACAACAATAATAGTTAAAAATAACATTATATACACAAACTATATTGTTACCTTTAAAAACAAAAAGAATGTTTGGCATTATAAATAAGTATAATGATAGAAATTAAAATCTTAAGCAAATAAACATTTTAAAATTAATTAATCATAACAACAACTATTAATACCATTAAACCATGTATTATATTTAAGGTTATTCATGAATAACCTGTAGGTAGAGACCATTGAAACAATTAAGATTATAGAATTTTAAAGAATGTGTACATTATCATATAATTCAAAACAAACAATGTTTATACCAACTTATTATAAGAGTTATTATTTAAGAGCTAACAACAACGTCATTGATATATTTAAAAACATATATTTATAACGATTTCAAATATATTGTTGTATTATGCGCAACGCGCGGGTATTCGCCTAGTCATTATATACTTATAAATGAAGCATTTTTCCTTTCATCACATTCATTTGAAACTCCCATTCAATTTGCTTTCACCACATTCATTTGAAACTCCCATGACTTTTCAATTTCTTTCTAATAATGATTATAAGTTGGTTAATAAGGTTAAATAAATATACAACCTAAAGTGTAATCGTATATAAACTGAATTTCAATATTAAAAGAATATATTTTCTTCAACTTATAAAGTTATGTTCTAACTTTTAACATATTTTACTTAAATATATTAAGTCAAATATTTTGTTGTATGTAAACCATTATCATTTTAAATGCACAACTTTTGAACAACTTGTATAAATACTTAAATTGTTATTTTAAATATAACCTTACAGGTTCAACTTAAATATAAATTTTAGTTCAACTTAAACAACCTAAAGAATATTTTGTAAATAGTTAAAAGTGATAAATTGTAGTGTTTTCTAATAATGATTATAAATTGGTTAATAAGGTTAAATAAATATCAAATCTAAAGTGTAATCATAATAAACTAAATTTCAATATTAAAATAATACATTTACTTCTACTTATAAAGTTATGTCTTTAACTTCTAACATATTGTATTTAATTTATTAGATTTAATATGTTGTTGTATATAAACCATTATCAATTTAAAGCTACAACTTTTGAACAATTTGGACAAAATACTTAAATTGTTAATTTACATATAACATTATAGTGTCAACTTATATATAAATTTCAGTTCCACTTAAAAAACCCAATGAGCATTTTGTGAATAGTGAAAAGTGATAAATTTTAGTGCTAAATGAAAAAACTAAATTATAATCTCAATTTAACTAAAATATTTCCTAAAGATATTTGTATAATCGTTAAAAGTTTTCAAATAAGTAGATTAAAACAACTTATAATAACAATAGTTAAAAATGATTCTATATACATGATTATATTGTTACCTTTAAAATCAAAAAACAATGTTTGATGTTTTAAATAATTATTATGATAGAAACTAAAACATTTAGCAAATAAATTTTAAATAAATAAATTAAAATAATAACAACTATAAATTGTTGGAATAGTGTCTAAGGCTGTAACTATATTTGGCAAGTATTTGACCCGGTTGTGCATGGTCCTTTTGGGTTGCCTTCACCATAGCAACTTAACAGGATGATTTATAATGAGAGAAGAAATATTATTAATATATTATGAGAATAATATAAGGAATAATAATATTGTTATTTGATTAATATAAGTCATAAATTAATTAGGAATTAATTTGGTGACTTAAAGAGATTAATTAAATAAAGGGGCATAAATTGTCAATTGCGTGATAGTTGTATTTTGGGCTGTGATTCCTTATGAATAAGAAGGTGGACGATTTTAGGGTTTGGAAGAGCCTAGAAATCGTCCAAGGATTATCAATAAGGATATTGGATTGCTTAGGGCCTAAGTTATCCAATTAGGGTTTTAAGGGTGAAACCCTAGGAAGCTCACTAGTATAAATAGACCCATAGGGTTGAGGAAATTGGCACCATTGGTATTGGAGTAACCCTGGCCGATTTCTCACCCTCCTCTCTCTCTCTATTATCATCCTCTTGCTAGTTGGTGTTTGTAAGCCATTAGAGGAGTGACAATTGTGACTCTAAGCTCCAAGGACAAGAAGATTCAAGCAAGCAATTCAAGGTAATCCATCAGATCTGATTTCATGTGTTATAATTTGAATGTTTTCATTAGATCTATCAATCAAAGTCTTGGATACATTGCATGTTCATTTAGAGAAACCTAGATCCAAGCATTAGGGTTTGTATGTGCACATAGGAATGTTCTTATGGCTCAAACCCATCATAAATAACATTAAACCATATATTATATTTAATTTTATTCATGAGTAACCCACGGGTAGAGGTCACTTAAAAGATTGAGATTATGCAGTTTTAATAGATGTATATACATATATATATATATATATATATATATTCATATAATTCAAAATAATCAATATATTATATCAACTCAGTATATGAATTATTATATCAATTTTAACAACAACATTATTGTTATATTAAAAAAAACATATATTTGTAAATATTCAAGCTATATAGATGCTTCTGCACAACGTGCGGACATTCGCCTATCATATATACTAATAAAGCTAGCATTTTTCCTTGAATCTCATGCATTTGAAACCCCCATTCTTTTTTCCTTTCACCACATTCATTTGAAACTCCCATGACTTTTCAGTTTCTTTATAATAATAATTATAATTTGGTAATTAGGTTAAATAAATATCAAATCTAAAATGTAATCATATATAAACTAAATTTCAATATTAAAATAATATCTTTACTCCTACTTATAAAATTATGTTTTTTTAACATTTAACATATTATACTTAATTGATTAGTTTTAATATATTGTTGGATGTAAACCATTATCATTTTAAAGGTATAATTTTTGAACAATTTGTAGAAAATATTTAAATTATTAATTAAAATATAACATTATAAGCTCAACTTATATATAAATTTTATTTAACTTAAACAACCCAAAGATTATTTTATAAATAGTTAAAAGTGATAAATGGTAGTGTCTTTCTAATAATGATTGTAAGTTAGTTAATAAGAGTAAATAAATATCAAACCTAAAGTGTAATCATAAATAGACTAAATTTCAATTTTAAAATAACATATTTATTTCTATTTATAAAGTTATGTCTTTAAATTTTAACATATGATACCTAATTTCTTAGATTTAAAATGTTGTTGCATGTAAACCATTATCTGTTTAAAACTACAACTTTTGAACAATTTGGACAAAATAATTAAATTGTTAATATAAATATAACATTACAGTGTCAACTTAAATATAAATTTCAGTTCCACTAAAAAACCAAATAATATTTTATAAATAGTTCAAAGTGATAAATTATAGTGATAAATGCAAAAACTAAATTGTAATATCAGTTTAACTAAAAAATTTCTTAAATATATTTTTATAATCGTTAAAATTTTTCAAAAAAGTAGCTTAAAATAACTTATAATAACAATAGTTAAAAATAACTCTATATAAATTATTATATTGTTATCTTTAAAATCAAAAAATAATGTTTGATGATTTAAATAATTATATTGATAGAAATTAAAACATTAAGCAAATAAATTTTAAAAAATTAGTTAACAATAACAACAACTATAAATAATATTAAACCATATATAATATTTAATTTTATTGATGTGTAACTCGTGAGTAGAAGTTCAATCAAACGATTAAGATTATGACGTTATAATAGATGTATATATATTATCATATAATTCAAAATAATCAATATATTATATCAAATTAATATACGAATTATTATATCAAATTTAACAACAACATTAGTGTTATATTTAAAAAAATATAAATTTGTAAAGATTTCAACTATATAGGTTTTATGCGCGTTACAATGTCAATTCAAATATAAATTTGAGTTCTATTTAAAAAAGTAAAGAATATTTTGTAAATAGTTAAAAGTGTTAAATTATAGTGATAAAAGCAAAAAGTAAATTGTAATCTCAATTTAACTAAAAGATTTCTTAAATATATTTTTTAATCGTTAAAAGTTTCCAAATAAGTAGCTTAAAATAACTTACAATAAAAATAGTTAAAAACAGCTCTATATAAATGATTATATTGTTAGCTTTAAAATAAAATGAAAAAAAAAAATAATGTTTGATGTTTTAAATAATTATAATGATAGAACTTAAAACATTAAGCAAATAAATTTAAAAAAAATTAATTAACAATAAAAACAACTATAAATAACATCAAATCATATATTGTATTTAATTTTATTCATGTGTAACTCGCGAGTAAAAGTCATTCAAACGATTGAGAATTTGAAGTTACAATAAATGTATATATATTATCATATATTTCAAAATAATCAATATATTATATTAATTTAGTATATACAAATTATTATATCAAATTTAACAACATTATTGTTATATTAAAAAAACATATATTTGTAAAGACTTCAACTATATAGGTGTTTTTGCGCAACGCGCAGGCATTCGCCTAGTTATATTTATAAAAGAGACATTTTTACTTGCACCACATGCGTTTGAAACCTCCATGACTTTTCAGTTTCTTTCTAATAATTATTATAAATTAGTTAATAATGTTAACTTAAAAAAAACTAAATTCTAATCATAAATTAACTAAACTACAATATTAAAACATTATATTTTACTTCTATTTATAAAATTATGACTTTAATTTTTTAGCATATTATCATTCTATACTTATAAATGAGACATTTTTTTCATTCACCTCATGCATTTGAAACCCCTACACAAATTTCCAAACACCTCATGCATTTGAAACCCCCACACCTTTTCACCTTCAAAGTAAATAATAACACATCCCACACTTCATATCACTAAAAATTTGAAGCTATGAATGGAACTATGGATGGTGAATTTAGAGCATGGCATGAAGGAACAATTGATTTTTCTCCTACGTACTTATAAATATGTTCCCAAATGAAAATTTGGCAAAAATGATGAAACAAAACCTACTCCTTCATGGTAATTAAATTCTTTTATATCATTCATTTCATACCTTCCACTCCTTTAGTTTGCTCCTGCTGCATGGTAATAAATTCCCTTTATATCACCCATTTCATAACTTCCACTTCTTTAGTTTGTACAATTTCAAAGACTCTAAAAAAATTATGAATATATGGCAGGTATGATAGGATATTATGGACCGAGGATGAACTAAAGCAGATAGTATACCCTAGAAATGAATCCAAGTTGTCCGATCATAGGCCGGTGAAGGAGATATTTTCTACCGAAGTTAAAGTCTCAAGATAGAATATCAAAACATTTGCATTACAGATAGGTTTTCAGAACTATATTTGTTCCAATCTTAATAAAGAATGCAAGAATAGGAGGTCTACCCACAATTCTTGAAGAATCTGAAACTCCAAGAATGAAAGAAGATTTAAAACCATTAAAAATGAATGAGAAACTTGAGCATCATACTATAATTATAAAGGAGACATTTTTCAAATAACCTCAGGAATTTGGAACCCCTACACAAATTTCCAAATGCCTCATGCATTTGAAACCTCCATACCTTTCACCTTCAAAATTGTGACATCCCGGAATTCACGGTTATTTTAAAAAATTTATTTATGCTTATTTCAAAATCAGAGTATTCATTTTAAAGAATAATATTGCGGAATTTGCTCCCAAAAAACATGATAAGTATTTTATTAAAGCATTTCCGAATAAATGTATTTAGTTTATATTAAAACTTTGGGATGTCATCGTCAATACAGAAACATAAGCATAAACAGACCTTACATTCATTTACACTAGTAATTTACATCTCCTTTAATCTCTTAGTGTAATGCAGCTTCGTATCAGATACTAAATCCATAGCTATCAGGCACGAAGTCACATCGTCACCAATGTTTATCAAATAGGCAAGAAGTCACATTGTCACCAAGGCTTACTCAATAGGCACGAAGTCGCATCGTCACCAAGGTTTATCAAATAGGCACGAAGTCACATCGTCACCAAGGCTTACTCAATAGGCACGAAGTCGCATCGTCACCAACTATTCCATCTACCCATGTTCTACCCAACATTTTTGTAGATATAAATACAAACACAATTTAAATCATTTAACACCCGTATAAAAACATCAATTCCAAGCCCATCTCAAATAGATAAATAATATATAACACATAGCACGTATTTCATAGCTAATACTTTATATTTATGTGTTAGAAGAAAGTAACTATACACTCACTTGATCAAAAGATGATCGGACAACGTCTCGTTCATTAAAATAATCCTCTGCGGTGAAACCAGGATATTTCCTCCAAAACCGAGCTTCGCGCGGGCATAGGTTCGGCTTGAAAATTATATTTCTTGGGATCTTCGAGGCTTCGGGACGCGCTTCGGGGCTCAGGAATAATATCGGGGCTTCGGGGTATAACTTGAACCCAAAACGATGCAAAAAATGAGAGAGAAAGAAGAATTTGAGCAAAGAAACTCGGCTGCCCTCGACTTCTATTTATAGGGTGCTGAAAGGAGGATTACGTTGGGCGTAATTTCGGAGTATGCAGAACGTACGCTTTGGATCAGGCCGAAGTCATCATTGCTTACGAACCCCGAACACTTGAGTACTGGGTCAGGTCGACGTGGCCCATTCCGATCCATGCATATGGGTACTCTGGGCGTACTCCCGTACGCTTAGCGTAACCCGATTAACCAAACTTCAAAATTGCGTAACTTTCGCATACGAGCTCCGTTTTCTACTTTCTTTATATCCACGCGTAGGTGATACTATGCTCTACAACTTTCATTTAGGCTCTGTCGGATGATTTTGACTTTATTTTTATTATTTATTTTTAGTAGGCCGGGACAGGAAAACTCCGTTATAAACTCATAACTTCTTCATCCGACGTCCGTTTTCGTCTGTCTTTTTACCGTTGAACTACTATCAACGAGATCTTCGATTCTCGTTTAGATTGTTTCGGCTAGAAATCACTCGATCTCGAATTCGAGTTTCGGGTTGCATACTGTTAAGTCGAAATTTAGAAAAATCATAACTTCCTCATACGAAGTCAGATTTGGGCGTTCTTTTTATGCACGCTCACGGTTTAACGAACACTACGACTTTCGTTTAGATCGCTAAGGCTAAATATCGCTCTAACGTAAATTTTCGATTTACATCACGTTGTGTCGTACCGGTTCTATCGCGAAACTTCGGCAGGTCATAACTTCTTCGTTATAACTCGGATTTCAGCGTTCTTCATATGTACGGAATCCTTGTAACATGTACTACAACTTAGTTAAGATTACTCCTTCTAAATAATATTCCATAAAAAAGTCATTTTTGATGCTTATCGTCTCTAAATTGACTAGCCCTGATCTACGAGCATTACAATTATCACCCCCTTAGGATGATTACGTCCCAGAATCATCAACGAAATAGGGCTTGTAAAATGATTCCAATCTTCTGACTTAAGTCAGATGTTACATCGAACTTGGTTCTCGGAACCACGTAACAACTCATCGTAGTCATACTCAATTTGATATGACCACTATGGTCAGAATATCAATCATCTCCTTAGTCATTACTGAAACAATGGTAACAACATACTTGAATAAAAACGAACTCAATTACAAGCTTCTTGGTAACCTTGTGACTTTCCCTGATCCAAGCGTGAGTCCTGTGCTTCCAGTAGAATAGATCTCTACTACTATTCACATCTACTCATACTCGTCCCAAGTATTGTCTCGCGGTCCTCAAGTCCTAAAATCACAAAGCAATTTAACACATACGAATGTGTCCAAATAATCGTAAAAATTTTCCTAGACTCTACTAGGACTTCTTCCATGTGTATCTTCAATCATCAATTCTACTTCAACTCGGTTGGTGATGGAAATTCCAGACGATGGGACAACTTCAAGAATTACACCAATCGTTCCATCATCCTGCCAATCGAAGGTGTACTTCAGACATACCGTACTCCTCTAAACGTTCCGTTATTTTATCAGACATATTCTAAAGGCAAGATACCACTTACGATATCTTCTGATAGGTGTCATTCACTATCATAAGCCTTTTCCTTTCCTCCATTTACTCAATTCTCTACGAGTCTTCACCATGACGTTTTGTACATCCAAGTAGAGTTCGGTGTACTGGGCGAGAATTTTAAGATAAGAAAGCTTTATTTACGATAGACGTATAAATCTCCTTATTACTCCGAAACCTTTACATGCTAGTTCTAATATAGTAGTCATACGCTTAGAATCCTACACACATAAGGTTTCCAGATCTGATCGGCAACAGACCATAGATCCGAACAAATAATATCATATATGACAAGTATATAGCATTTAGCACATAAAAGCATGTTAGGCATCATTCCTAAAATAAACTAATGCTTGTGTCAATTTAGGTGTACTACCTAACATATTTTAGACATACTCCTCACGATCATTACTTAGCATTCTAAGTTTAAGTCTAGAATTTCCTACAAATTGTTAGTTCGTTTAAACTAATGCTCTGATACCAACTGTGACATCCCCAATTTCACGGCCAGAAAAGACCGATTTGTTTATGCTTTGTTTTTAAAATCAGAGTAATCGTTTAAAGAAAACTGTTGTGGAATTTGTTCCCAAAAACAAAATATGATAAGAATTTATCAAAAGATTTCTTAAAGAAATGTATTTTCATTATATAACAAAATCTCGGGATGTCATGTTCCGATACAGACACATAAGCATAAACAGAACTTAGAGTTATTTAAATTAATGATTTACATCTCCTTTAATCTCTCAATGAAATATGTCATCATATTGATACCTATGATACAAAGAAGACTGAGTGGGTCAGGCTTGGGAGCCTGGTGAGCATATAGGGTTTTCAACCCACAATAATACATTTATTATTCAATCATCAAACAATCAACCCAAATACCCATCCCCATTATCTCCTTTATTTTCTTAAGGTTTTACCCTAAGAACCAACTATCCTTCATTCATTCGTTCCTAAGGATTTGCCTAAGGAATTGGCACGAAGTCCATTGCTGCTAAAATTTATCTATTAGATACTAAATCCATAGTTATTAGGTGCTAACTCCATAGTCGCCAAGGTTTACTCAACAGGCATGAAGTCACATCGTCACCAAAGTTTATCAAATAGGCACGAAGTCACATCGTCACAAAGGCTTACTCAATTGGCACAAAGTCGCATCGTCACCAAGGTTTATCAAATAGGCACAAAGTCACATCGTCACCAAGGCTTACTCAATAGGCACGAAGTCGCATCGTCACCAAGGCTTACATAATAGGCACGAAGTCGCATCGTCACCAACTATTCCATCTACCCATGTTCTACCCAACATTTTTGTAGATATAAATACAAACACAGTTTAACTCATTTAACACCCGTATAAAAACATCAATTCCAAACCCATCTCAAATAGACAAATAATATATAACACATAGCACGTATTTCATAGCTAACATTTTATATTTATGTATTAGAAGAAAGTAACTATACACTCACTTGATCACAAGATGATCGGACTGCGCCTCGTCAATTAAAATAACCCTCTGCGGTGAAACCGGGATGTTTCCTCCAAAACCGAGCTTCACGCGGGCAGAGGTTTGGCTCGAAAATTATATTTCTCGGGATCTTCGAGGCTTCGGGACGCGCTTCGGGGCTCGGGAATAATACCGGGGTTCGGGGTATAACTTGCACGCAAAACGATGCAAAAAATGAGAGAGAAAGAAGAATTTGAGCAAAGAAACGTGGTTGCCCTCGACTTCAATTTATAGGGTGTTGAAAGGAGGATTACGCTTGGCGTAATTTCAGAGTACGTTGGGTGTACTAGGCACACTAAGCGTACTTTGGTTACGCTGGGCATACGCTTCGGATCAGGCCGAAGTCGTCATTGCTTACGAACCCGGAACACTTGAGTACTGGGTCAGGTCGACGTGGCCCATTCCGATCCATGCACATGGGTACGCTGGGCGTACTCACGTACGCTTGGAATAACCCGATTAACCAAACTTCAAAATTGCGTAACTTTCGCATACGAGCTCCGTTTTCTACGTTCTTTATATCCATGCGTAGGTGATACTATGCTCTACAACTTTCATTTAGGCTCCGTCGACTGATTTTGACTTTATTTTTATTAGTTATTTTTAGTAGGCTGGAACAGGAAAACTCCGTTATAAATTCATAACTTCTTCATCTGACGTTTGTTTTCGTCTGTCTTTTTACCGTTGACCTACTATCAACGAGATCTTCGATTCTCGTTAGATTGTTTCTGCTAGAAATCACTCGATCTCGAATTCGAGTTTCGGGCTGCATACTGCTAAGTCGAAATTTAGAAAAATCATAACTTCCTCATACGAAGTCAGATTTGGGCGTTCTTTTTATGCACGCTCACGGTTTAACGAACACTACGATTTTTGTTTAGACCGCTAAGGCTAAATATCACTCTAACGTAAATTCACGATTTACAACTTCGACATGTCATAACTTCTTCTTTATAACTCGGATTTCAGCGTTCTTCATATGTACGTAATCCTTGTAATATATACTACAACTTAGTTAAGATTACTCCTTCTAAATAATATTCCATTAAAAAGTCAATTTTAACGCTTATCGTCTCTAAATTGACTAGCCCTAATCTACTGGCGATACAGATATCAAGAACACAGATAATATGCACACATAGCACGTAATTTATATTAAATACTTTATATCTATATGTAAGATGAAAGTAACTATGCACTCACTTGTTAAAGTGATATTCGGACAGCGCTTCACTTCCAACAATTTTCTTTTTCTTCGACGAAACCTAGTATCATTATCACTAGATTTTAGTCTAATACTTATTGCGACTAAATATTAGTCTCGTTTTATTATTAACTCAAGTTCTACGAGCAATATTGTTTTTCTTGTATTATATAAGTGTTAAAAAATGCTTTTCAACTACTATGTACAGGGACCAGACATGAAACACCGGAGGGCAAGACCATTTTGGCATTTAAGTTGTTCTGAAATCCAACAACCCTATGCAGCCCTTCAAATCAGATTCCCCGTAGCGTGAATAGTTAAAAGGTATTATAACAATACTTTATATAATTTACAATACTTAGCACATATATTTTTTATAGGTTCATAATAACGATAATGAACTTAAACATAAGTTACACTTAAAGTAGGGTAAACATAATTTATTTACAAGGGGGTTTTAGCTAGGAGTCGGGCTCTGCAGGGGCAAAACTTCATCGCTGAGTCTTTTTAAAAAGTTTCTTGTAGCGCTTCAGTGCTCACCTTACTATCTAAAACTACAGAAAGAGAAGTTAAATCACGAGGGACCGAAATGCTCGGGGGATAAGAAGATAAAGACTCTTAAATCAAGAGAATAGTGCAAGAAATATGAGAGCTTATAGCCTCTTATTTATAGTAATTGGATTTTCAAAAATCGCCATCTATAGTTACTTAATGACCTTATAGTTATTTAAACGACTAAACACCCCTTTATAATACTATTTAAAATAAATTTAATGATATTTGTACTAAACTAATGTCGAAAGTACTCAACACTAGTCTTATAACAATCGCATCGACGATATCTTTCTAATAATATGTACATATGTATATATGTGTATATGTATATATGATTTATACTTTATTTTAATATGTAAATATGTTATTATAATTTATAACTCGTTCATACGAACTCCGTTTTTGACGTTCTTTATATCCACGCGTAGCTATCGACGAGATATACAACTTTCATTTAGACTCCGTCGGCTAATTTTGATTTTATTTTTCGTCCATATTTTTTAAAATTAAATGATTTTGCTAAAATCATAACTCTCTTATACGAATTCCGTTTTTGACATTCTTTTTCTCAAAATTCTTATTTTAAAGAGTACTACGATTTTCTTTTTGGTGACATTAGCTAAAATTTAACCATTCTCTTCGTAGCTTTTTACGTCACATACTCTTTGTGCGCAACTGACTTTTGTATCCTATAAAAATCATATATAATTCATACGGAGTCAGATTTCTACAAAATTTATATTTTCGGAATCGACAAGGCGTGCACTTTCTAAATATTATATATATATATATATATATATATATATATATATATATGTTTTGACGCACTTATTTTTACGATTTACGGACGATTCGACTGATTTTTCATATTTTATTATATTATGATAATCACAAAACATATAATATTTACATATTTATTCTTTATTAAATCAAATAGGTTACAATTGTTGACCATAACTATTACTTTTGTTAAGATTATTTATTATAAATAATCTCCTATCAAAAAGTCATTTTTAACGTTTATTGTCTCTAAATTGACTAGGTCGAATCTGCGGGCGTTATAGAAATTAATAACACATCCCACACTTTATATAACTGAAATTTCGAAGCTATGAATGGAACTATGGATGGTGAATTTAGAGCATGGCATGAAGGAACAATTGATTTTCCTCCTACGTACTTATAAATATGTTCCCAAATGAAAATTTGACAAAAATAATGAAATAAAACTTGCTCGTGTATGGTAAATAAATTTCTTTATATCATTCATTTCATAACTTCTACTCCTTTAGTTTGTACAATTTCAAATAGTCTAAACAAATTATGAATATATGGCAGGTGTGATAGGATAATATGGACTGGGGATGAACTAGAGTAGATACTATACCCTAGAAGTGAATCCAAGTTGTCTGATCATCGGCTGGTAAAGGCGATATTTTCTACGGAAGTTAAAGTCTCAAGATAGAATATCAAAAACTTTGCATTTCAGATAGGTTTGCGGAACTATAATTTTTACAATCTTACTAAAGAATGCAAGAGCATAAGGTCTACCCACAATTCATGAAAGATATGAAACTCCAAGAATGAAAGAAGATTTAAAACCTTTAAAAATAAATGAGAAACTCTAGCAAAGAGATTTAATGGCGGAAATTCAGAAGTTCTTCAAAATCTACATTAGATGTCTTAAATTACCAAACATTGCAGGCAATAAGTAATTTCTCTAAGCCTATTTCAATAATTTTCAAAAAAAATATGATTCAACACATGAGGGGTTTACTTAAGAAAGTAAATGCATACGAACACAAATGAGAAACCATATTTAATCAATTATCGAATAATTACATTAGATACAAATGCGTACATAAACATTACATTTAACATTTTAAACTAATAATATTTTTGTATTATTTGTTAGTATAAATTATTTGTAAATCAAAAAATATACACACTATTTAATCGCATACAACCTTTCTGTACAACCCATCCTCCCTAATAAATGAAAGTTTTTTTTGTCACATGTCATGATCTAATTCAATATGTCACATAGAATTTTTTAAATTTTTTCAATTTCATTTAAATACACTTGACAAATTATGGTTTTATTGGTTTTTTACAAATCAAAATATATTACAAAATTTATTGCATCTTAAAGCGATTAAAGCAATTTAAAGAAAGTTGACTCTCTCCTTAAACTCTAGGAATTTATTAAATTAAAATAAATCTTCCTAATTTTCAAACACAATTTTCGGCAATTCCTTTCAATTTCAGGATCATTGGAAGAAACCTTCCAAACATCGATTCATTCACAACTCAATTATTTTATTTTTTTCTTATAAATTTAAATTTTCTAAATTGTTAGATATTTAAATTTGTTTATTTCTTTTTTAAAAACTCAAGTAATACATGGGTCTCACAACTAGTTCACAATAGACTAAACCATATCAATTATAACGTTATAATTTTGTTAATTGCATTATGTTAGTGTCTTATTTGTTTTAAAATCATAACATCTCAATTAATCATATGCTAAAAAAGAGTGTTAGCTATTTATTTTACCATAATATATATACCCATATTAAACTGCATAATTATTCCACTACGAAAAGCACATACATTCACCTAGTATATATATATATATATATATATATATATATATATATATATATATATATATATATACACACACACACACCACACACCCTATCTAATCCCCTATCCTAATAAATAAGACCTTCATTGCCACGTGACATTCTTTAATCCCTCCCCCATCGATTTATCACGCTCAAAATTTTAAAGTGAAATACCAATACTGCCCTTATGCCACGATAAACTCCATGGTTCGCTTCATCTTCGCATATCGCATTCTTCCTAATTCACTTTACCGCTGATCCTTAGCTGATGTTTCTTCTTCTCCATGAAATCAAAATCAAAATTCAAACTCTCATAAATTCTCAATTGTAATTTACACATCGAAAATCCTAAACGGTTTCCTTTTCAGTTATGTTCTTCTCCATTTATCTCTCTTAAACTCTAATCCTCTTCAAGATTTAGTTTTGCAGTAAGAAATCAGAAGGGAACTCAAGAAGCCTGCAGAAACAAGAAGAAAAGTGAAGAAATTGTAAGAAATCAGTAGAAAACACTTCTAAAACCCTAAAAATCAAATTCGGTGTTTAATGTCCGAATTTACTTCTAATTAAAATCAAATCATATCCAAAATTTGAATCGATTTGTTACTAATTAATCCCATAAATCAGAGAAATCTTTTTTTTGAAACGGCAAATGCAATATATATATATATATATATATATATATATATATATATATATATATATGATAGAATTCATAAGATGAGAAAAAGGAGAACAACACCGGTTTGTCCAGCTGCCGCAACCCGCCTTGCTCCTGTGTTTGCACCATAGATATGATAAAGCTATAACATTGTCAGTTATTTTGTGGACGAAAGTCTTAAATCCTTGTAAATTCTCTCGTTCCTTGCGGTCTAGACATTCCACCAAAGACAATATAAAATTGAAATGAAGATTCCTCTTTTTTCTTGGACAATTACCCCACAAGGCTACGAAGTTGATGACATCACGAGGTGAAGTAGGCTGTTGAGTTTTAACCCTGCACCATTTAAGCACCCATTCATACACTCCTTTAGTGAAGTCACACTCGAGGAGAAGATGACTGACAGTTTCCGGTGCTTGACTGCATAGATGGCATGTAAGGTTGAGGATCAGAACACCTCTTTCTGATAACTCAGAAGCCACTGGGATTCTAGACAATGAGGCTCGCCATACAAAACAACGGACTTTTAATGGATCCGTATTGGGCCAAGGCACCTCAGTACTTTTGTACGAGACGAGTTTAGAATCGGTAGTCCTCCTTATTTTGTTGACACTATATCGACCATCCGGGGTTGACGTAAAACGAAACCCTGTTGAGAATTGGGATGACACTTCCATTGAATCGATGGATGAGTATAAATTTAGCAGCTTTGTTAATGCAATAAAATCAGGCGTGACATAAACATTTAAACCGAGAGGCGACCTTCAAGGTAACAACATTTAAACTTTTCTAGATTATATAAGTTTGGAAATTGGGCGTGAACCGGAAGATTCCCACATCAAGTATCTTTCTAAAATAGGATATTCACCCCACACCCCGGAATGAGTTTGAAAAACTTGTTGCGATCAAGGTTAAGGTCATTAATGTGTGTGACCACTTTGTGGATGTTACGCCAAACACCAGTGGATGATTTCTTTGCAATGTAGGTTGTTGGTTTCCTTTGAAGATTATGAATACTTACAATTACTATCAAACTAAAGAATCCTATTTGGGTGAACCGAATTGCAACCTTCCTTCCATCTCCGTTTTCGTCTATCGTTACATGAATGAAATAATCGCACCTCTATCTCCAATTTTTTAGCAAGCGACCACCCCTAACCCTTGACTCTGTTAGCGTTGTTGGTAATCTCTCCCTCCTCCTTCTTAATACTACAATTCTTTGGGCTTCGATTTCACCTCTGCTAATTTCTACATCGACCAACACTTCTTTTATCATCATGTTTCTCTCTCTAGAAGATGATTGTGGCATCAATGTTCTTCTTCAAACATTTTCGATAAGGCCATCTCTCTCTCCAACTTTCGGATTTTATTTTGAGATTAGGGTTTTTATAGCTTAAAGCTTCATTGATATTTCACTTTCTTTGTTGATCCAATCATATGTTTTTTTTTTTTTTTTCTGAAATTAGGGTTCTTGCTAAAAATAAGTTATGACTTGGCCAGATTTATCTTCACATGTAATACATCTTCCGCACATCTTTCGATTCTAGTAAAACTATTTTTGCATCTTTTCCTTTTTGTAATTTAACATTTTTGATTTTTTTTTCAGTTTTGTAGGTACTAAACACTAAAGCGAGTTACAAACTTTACACATCTTGAATCCACACCCAAACTTATCTTTATCTCAATTTGAAGCCAATCTTTAACATGCGTATGGACTACTGCTAAGGTATAATTTTTACATTTTTAATTGGTTGTCTTCATTTTAGTAGATATTGACACATATAATGTATAAGATACTGACGAGACTTGCCCTCTTTGTCGCAAGGCATGTTTGGACTCCTTTGGGGAGCATGCAGTTCCTTATAAAGAGCTCCCGGGTTTCAAGTACTGACACGGTCTGGTTAGGGATGTTTTTTTCGACATATTTAGGCGCGCTGAGGTTTCTGCCAAGAAAGAGGCCCTGTGAACTTTCTGACCGACCCATTGGAAGGAAGATCAACACTTAGAGCAGCTAATGTTTTAGTATTTGGATCGGCTGGAGAAAAACATGTGTACGTGGATCTAACAGGAGTTTTCCCTCTTGTGGACTTGGGGAGTGGAGTTTTCACTGTGGGGCAAACTGTTTTAAAAGCTGCATCAAGCAAAGTGGCAAAACATGAGAAAGTTGCATGGAAAATCAACACATGTTTATACTCTTTGCATTTGATACTTTCGGTTTCCTTGCGCCAGAAATTGTGGAGCTACTCAATAGAGTCTGACGGGTCATGCTTAGTAATGTTATGACTCCAAGATCTATAGATGTTGTTTTTAAAAGAATTAGTTTTGTCATCCAAAAGGGGTTGCAGCACAACTTGTAGCTCGTTTACCCGTTACGTCAATGTAAATTTTTCTTATGAATTTAAAAGTATTTAAAAAAAAATCATTACAATCAGTGAAAAGTTATTATAAGATTAAAATGTAGAAGTTGGTGGGGCCAAGAAAGAACGATTTACACAATTCTGTGTTTTGATTTCTTAAGTACTTAATCTTACTGCTTATTTGTTTCTCCATTTTTTGAAAATTTCAAATTGTTGTTTTTTTATGTTAATCTGAGAAAGGTTTCTAGGTTGAGTGCTGGCTTTGGAAACCCATGATATTGGAAGTACCATTATCTATCTATTTTTGAAGAGATCAAACCATTTCAGTGACAACAATTAAGGTATGAGTTTTCGTACTTATTTGCCTAAAATATCTATTTTTGGAGTAAAAATAGTCAAAGAGTAATTGTTTGCATATTCGGTAGTTGTGAATTTGACATATCAATTAGCACATAATTATTTGGTGAGAGACCACACTTAATTACCGTTTGATGATATTCGTCTCTTATTTGATTCTTTCATCACTCGAATTTAACTATAGAATCAACCAATGTTATCTTACTGTCAGTGTACTTCCGTAAAGCTTAATTCAAGAAACCCATAACTTGATTACATTCTTTAGTTAATTATCACCATTTTATGAGATATGTTTTTGACTTTTGAGTATAGTTTATGTAATTTTACTCTTATTTGGGTAAAATACGGTATTATTTTTTAAGAAAACTGACTTGTACTATTGTTGAATTACAAATAGTATGTAAATAATGCTTCAAATTCCAATAGGGTTATTATCGCTTTAAATATATCTTCGAGAATAATTCCCCGTATTTGTTATGTTCTTTGGATTTTAGGAAAAAAATTCGAATTAGAGTGTTCTAATAAAAAAAATTTAGTTTTTTATAGGTTTTTTTTTACGTATATCTTCCATTTTCTTGTGTATCCTTTTTGTCCTTATTCTATTAAAATGAACTTTTGAAACCATTTAAACATGTTTTTTAAATGTTTATCTATGTATTATTATACTTCATGTATTTAGGTTTCTATAATTTATCTAGTTTTACGTCTATCTTCCTACATTAATAAAAGATTTTTTTTTTGTCATATGTCATTTTTTTTTGTCATATGTCATTTTGTTATAGCAGTAATATTTACAAATATGCCTTTGTATATAAACCATCTATTTATTGTGTATTTGAATTTCAAAATGATAGAAGTGCTCCTCAAATTGAGAAATTAAATTCCACGTTGCATTATTTCTAACTTTATATATAGTTTCAAATAATTATAAAGGAGGATACCTTAATTCAACGGAAAAAAATGCATGGTTTAAAATGAATTCCGAGTTGGGATTTGTATTAAAAAAATCAAATATTTATATCAATATTTATACCAAATGCTTGCATGCCAATGTTTATTTTTTTTCAATATGGCAATTATTTTTGCATTTCGTGGGTGTCAACATGGCCAGTCACATGACTCTCTTACTTATTAATCTTTTTTGAAATAATTGATAATTAATTATGATTTTTAACTATCAAATTCCGATTAATTTTATAACCGTAGTTTTTATAAGTTATATATATATATATATATATATATATATATATATATATATATATATATATATATATATATATATATTATCTTATAAAACATTTTTAGTCAAATATTGAATTATAAGTCGTACAAACCTAATTGCGTTATGTACAATCAATTTATGCATTAAAAAAAATAATGAATCTCATCTTGTCAAACAGGTTATTGAATCAAACACGTTTAGATAGGTCTCCGTTCTTATCCCTTCTGCTTTTGACTTAGTCCCTTTAATCCCTTACGGAGTCAATGTTGAATCCTGATATTTCTGCTGATATCCATCGATTCTAGCATACGTTCCCTTATTTTGTTATATGTACCACCAATTCTCTTTTCCCCATACGTCATCTCAATAAACCTCACACACACTCTCTTAAAAATAGAACCTGTTGGGTTCTTGCTTCTTGCTTTTGTCAAACATTGCAGCAAGCTATGATTCCTTCCTCTCCATCCCTCTTCTCTCTGAGAACAGTCGTCATCATCTCCTCCATCAGCCACCCACCCTGGAGATCCACCCTAAAATTCGATCGGAAGAGTGACAACCTTTACTGCCGTCAATCCCCGACAACACCACCACCACCATCGATTCTCCTTTCTACGACAGGTGGCTATGTAGTGGCACGAGTGAATGTGTTCGACTGTGGCATGTTGCTTCTTTTCTTGCGGCATTTGTTGCACTCACAGGTTGATACAAATAGATGGGTTGTAGAACAAGCACTCCAAGTGTTTGACGAAATGTCTCATTGAAACTATGACCCAAGTTTACTACACTCATCTCTTGACCTAGTTATAGTTTATATTTCCCATTTTCTATTAGCTCTCTGAACTATTTTGGTTGTTTTAAATTTATTTTAGTAGTTCTAAGTTTTGGAGATTGTATTTGTAGCACCCGGTTCCTGGTACGTAAATCTTATTTGAGTATTTCCCTTCTTTTAGCCTTGGACTCGGCGAGTCATAGGTCCGACTTGCCGAGTGGATGCGGGACCCGGGACACGTTTAAGTTGGCGACTTGGCGAGTCCATATCCTGGACTCGGCGAGTCACAGTTGTTGGATGAAACCCTAAGTTTCAGGGGTTTGCACCCTATTTAAACGACTTATCCGCCCCAACCTCGCCCCCATTCACCCTCAGAGCCCTGTATCTCTCTCTAGCCTTGCTTCCTTGTGAGTTTGAAGTGTTTTGGGGTGTTCTTGAAGTTTCTTTGAAGGAAAAGAAGAGGGAATCAAGAAGAGGAGAAGGAGGCCAAGCATCTCTGTGTCATTCCAACGTTTCCCCTAAGGTATAGCTCGTTTCCCCTCTGTTTTTAAGCTTATTGTCCCTTATAGCTCCATTAAAGTCCTTTTTGAGCCATTTCCAAGATTGTGTATGCTTGAGGGTTTGTAATAAGTCGATTGGCCTCTAGATCTAGGCAAGATTGAGCTCCAAGAGCTCAGATCTGTTAGCTTTATGGCCCCATGTTGCTTGTCCACCCTAGATCTACCCTTTTGAGGCATTTTGAGCCCTAAAATCCTTTTTGGTGAATATCTACACGTAAAGTTGGAAACTTTACGTGTGATTCGTGTCCTAGAAGTCCAGATCTGTGAATGGCATGGACTGGAATCGAGCAAATCCGTGTATTCAGTGGGTGCATGGCAACGACTCGGCGAGTCGTTCATGTGACTCGGCGAGTCCGTTCGCGAGTCTCCGAGTTTGTCCCTTTTTCGTAGTGTCGAGTGAGCAGTGAGTCACGGGGTGTGACTCAGTGAGTCGGAAGTTGAACTCATCTATGGAGGTACTCGGCGAGTCAATGCCCTGACTCGGCGAGTTCAAGGAAATCTCCTTAGATCAAGAACAGACTCGGCGAGTTGTTCATACAACTCGGCGAGTCGCAGCATAAGTGTTCTTCGGATGAAGTTGGACTCGGCGAGTTGTTCATACAACTCGGCGAGTCTTAGCATAAGTGTTCATCGGATGAAGATGAACTCGACGAGTTGTTCATACAACTCGGCGAGTAGGATGAAGGACTTGAATATCAGTTTAGAAGGTGAACTCGTCGAGTCATCGCCTAACTCGACGAGTAGGAACGGGATTCAGGGCAATCGTTTGAGTAAGGACTCGGCGAGTTGGAAAGCCAACTCGGCGAGTCGGGTCAACTGAAAGTTGACTCTGACTTTGACTTAGGGCATGATCAGGGGTAAAATGGTCATTTTACCCAAAGGACAGTTAGCAGTGTTTGATTGAGTATGTTGTGGGGATTGCAGCCGGAGGACTTCCGGAGCAGCAGCAGCAACAGTAGATAGTTAGTTCCCGATCAGATCAGCAGCTACTTCGAGGTGAGTTACCTTCCAGTAGCGGTGGGTCTACGGCCACAATGCCGGCCCACCAGTAGGAGTTTTTTGTTAGATGATTGTCTTTGTGATATCATCTAGGTTTGCTACTACCTGTTATGTTATATGCTGGCATGATATGTATATGTGATAGTTGTAGAGTTCGGTTGTTAGGACCGAAGGGTAGGTTAGACACCCCAGATATGTCTGACAATACGTGATGATATGTTTGCATGTTGGCTTGTTATGTTATATGCGATAAAGGTAGTAAGAGGGGACTAGTCCCCAAGGATCGATTGTTAGGACCGATGGGTAGTCAGCACCCCAGAATGGCTTGAAACGGGTAGTCAGCACCCCACAATGGCTTGACACAGGTAGTCAGCACCCCAGAATGGCTTGACACGGGTAGTCAGCACCCCAAAATGGCTTGACCGGGTAGTCAGGCACCCCAGAATGGCCTGGCAGTATGTATGTTATGTGTTTGTATGGTATGTGGTACGATGGGGGAACTCATTAAGCTTTGTGCTTACGGTTTTCAGTTTTGGTTTCAGGTACCTCCTCAGCTAGGGGAAAGGAGCCGGCGCGGTAGCAGCATGTCACACACACTCTCTGGTTTCCGCATTTACGAGCTTCACTGGGATTTGTACTTTGATATTTTGATTGGTTGTATGATTTGGCTTTTAGACATGGTTCACGTTGTGTTATGGTTTGATCAAACAATGTTTTTAGTTATTAATATTTTCTAAAGTAATGTTTTAAAACAAAATTTTTGGTCGTGAAAATTGGGTCGTTACAAGTTGGTATCAGAGCCCTGGTTTGAGGGATTCGGACACACCTTCGGGAGTGTCTAAACTCAAATCGAGGGATTGAAAGATTTTCTAAAAGAAAATGTTTTCTAAAAATTGAGAAAAGAGTTTAGAGAAAGAACGAAGTGTGTGATGTGCGCGACCGGCCGAGCTCAAGTAAGTATTCCCCAAAGTACCCATACAAGTTTATGTTATGTTTATCAGCTTTTGTAGAACAGCATGCTAGAATAGGACTAAGGGTCTAGGAGTGATGCCTTATGTGCCTGCTTTATGTGTTTCAGTTGTATGAGAATTGCATGCTAGATATTGAGTGGACAGTAAGCAGGATAGCCTGATTAGGTTATGCCTGATAGTATGAGTTTAGCACTTTATGCTAGCTCAGTTCCTGTAAGCAGAAAGAGTTGATTGAGATGGTTACCCTTGTCTGAACGCTGCTTGCTTCGTGCTATGCGGAACTCTGGTTAGTGGGAGTTAGCCATTAGGCGAATGCATCATGTCACATGTGTGCAGGGTTGAATAACTTAGAGTGCCGGGTTTGATCCTACTGCGCAACTCTTGTTTGAGTCCAACCGTTGTAGGGACGAGTCAGGTACTCGAAGGATTATCTGATCCTCGTCACATGTGATGGTATTTTGGTAATGGCTAATTGGCATTACAAGGAGGCTTGCAGCAGCTGAAGACGGGATAGAGTAGAATCAGAGATTTTCCTAGGGCAAGCCTATGATGAGTATAGCAGTGATCGGCAGTAGTGAAAGGGATCTGGTGGAGTCGAGGCATTCCTTGAAGAAGGTACGGACAGATGTGGAAGGTAGTATGGGCCCGTACTACTGAAAGCAGAGGATCCGTACCCGAACCAAGGAAGGCCAAGACAAGGCCAGGGAACTTGTAAGTAGCAGTGATCCCTCAGGAAGTATCAATATCACTAATGATTGTATTATGTATTACAGAATGGTGGTACTTCGATCGAGGCCGGTAGATGGCGGTTCAGGAGAGGGGTCAGGTTCCGAGCCGGTTGATGAGGGACTACACGAGTTCGTCACGTCAGAGATCACCAGAGCCATCCTTGAGTCGACCCCCATTCTCTTTGGGTCGATCAAGGAAGGGATCATGGAGTTGATGGAGGATCGCCTTCGGGCATTCCGGAGTGATATGGCATCTAGCCAGTCGGGATCTCGCACACTGTCCTTCAAGGACTTCAGGGGCAGTGGTGCGCCGGATTTCCATGGGGTGAAGGACCCCATTGCTGCCAGGCGATGGATTGCAGACATCGAGTATGCACAGCTGACTAGCTTCTGCCCCGAGGGGTCAAAGGTGAGGTATGCAGCAGGGTGTTTACGGGACCGAGCCCGGGATTGGTGGGAGTCAGTGGGTGACTCGTTGGGAGCCTCAGCTATCGAGGCTATGACCTGGTTGGACTTTGTGACCAGGTTCAGGGCAGAGTTTTCGCCGGATGTCGAGCTTCAGCAGCTGGCCAGGGAGTTTCTAGACATGAGACAGACGACGGAGACTGTGGCGGAGATCACCGCCAAGTTCCGGGAGAGGGCTTTGTTGGTGCCCCAGTATGCTGGTGACGAGGACATGAGGAGGACTCGTTATCATGATATGCTACGAGCTGACATCCGGGAGCATGTTAGCTTTTCGGCTTGCCCTACCTTGGACTCTATGATTGCCAGGGCAAGGGAGAGGGAGATAGATTTGGAGCACATCCGGAAACGGAAATCAGAGGAGGGTCAGACAGGAGGGGCTTCGGGGAAGAAGCCCAAGGGATCAGATGGTAGGCCGAAAGGCCAGTCAGGACCGAGCCACTGCAGGAAATGCAGCAGGCCGCACGAGGGGGCGTGCAGGATGGGATTATCAGGCTGCTACAAGTGCGGCAAGACTGGGCACATCAGCAGGGATTGCACTGCTCCGGCAGCAGTTATTCAGACATCAGAGTTGCTGTGTTTCCACTGCAACCAGAGGGGCCACAAGAAGGCCCATTGCCCCCAGTTGACAGTTTCAGCGCCGGTGAAGGCGCCTGCTCCAGCGACCCTGCGGATCACAGATGGCCGATAGGGTAAGGCAGAGGCTCCAGTGGTGAGGAGCTGAGCATTTCAGCTGACTACCGAGGAGACACGCGCCGCACCCGATGTGGTGACGGGTATGATTCTTTCCCTCTATCTTATTTTTATGATGTTATGTTATTGATATGTGCTCCGTATGTATATGTATGCATTAGGATCGTTCCATGTGAACGGCCTTCCAGTTCAGGTGTTGTTCGACTCGGGTGCGTCCCGATCATTCGTTTCCCTTGCGCTTAGCAAGAAGTTTCATGAGTCATCAGGCGAGTTAGATTGCCCTTTGGAGGTGGAGATTGCTGATGATCGATCGGTGCAAGCATCGATGGTATTTCGAGATTGCGTGTTGCGTTTGTTTGAGGAGCGCTACTTGGTAGATTTGGTTCCCATTCCGTTGCGTGGGAACAAGGTGATTATAGGCATGGATTGGCTGAGCCCTAATGGGGAGGTTATAGATTGCACGCAGCAGCTAGTGCGGGTCAGGACCCCAGGTGGGGGAGAGTTAGTAATTCATGGCGAGAGGCCGCAGTATGGACCCGCAATATGTTCAGCAGCGAGGGCGAGGCGCTACCTTCAGCAGGGATGCGCAGGATATGTCGCGCATGTGATGGATACCCGGGAGGCGGGTAAGGCGACAGTGAGCGAGGTTCCGGTGGTTCGAGATTTTGCAGATGTTTTCCCGGAGGAGCTTCCTGGGATACCTCCGGAGCGACAGGTGGAGTTCAGGATTGACCTTGTTCCTGGTGCGGCCCCGATAGCCAAGGCACCGTATCGGTTGGCTCCTCCTGAGATGCAAGAGTTGTCTACACAGCTGCAGGAGCTGTTAGACAAAGGATTCATTCGACCGAGTAGTTCACCCTGGGGAGCCCCGATTTTGTTCGTGAAGAAAAAGGACGGGTCGCATCGGATGTGTATAGATTATCGGGAGCTAAACAAGGTAACGGTGAAGAACCGTTACCCGCTCCCGAGGATTGATGACCTCTTTGACCAGCTTCAGGGAGCATCTTGGTTCTCCAAAATTGATTTGCGTTCGGGTTATCATCAGATGAGGGTCAGGGAGGAGGATATGCAGAAGACCACGTTTCGGACGCGTTATGGCCATTATGAGTTTGTGGTGATGCCGTTTGGGCTCACCAATGCTCCTGCCGCGTTCATGGACCTCATGAACCGTGTATACAGACCGATGTTGGATCGGTCTATGATAGTCTTTATCGATGACATCTTGGTTTATTCCAAGACTCGGGAGGAACATGAGGAGCATCTGAGAGAGGTGTTGGAGACCTTGAGGAGGGAGAGCTTGTATGCCAAGTTCTCCAAGTGTGAGTTTTGGTTGCGCGAGGTGCAATTTCTCGGACACCTTGTCAACCAGAACGGAATCCTGGTCGATCCGGCCAAGGTCGAGGCCATGATGAGATGGGAGGTTCCGAAGTCTCCATCTGAGATTCGGAGTTTCCTGGGATTAGCAGGCTACTATCGGAGATTTATTCAGGATTTCTCCAAGATAGCCGTACCCCTGACGCGGCTGACGAAGAAAGTCGTGGTCTTTCGGTGGGGACCCGAGCAACAGGCTGCGTTTGAGACGCTGAGACAGAGACTGTGCGAGGCGTCGATCTTAGCCCTGCCAGAGGGCGTGGAGGATTTTGTGGTATACTGCGACGCGTCCATTTCTGGTTTGGGCGCGGTACTGATGCAGAGGGGGCATGTCATTGCCTACGCTTCGAGGCAGCTCAAGCCTCACGAGGCGAACTACCCGACGCATGATTTGGAGTTGGGGGCGGTGGTTTTTGCCCTCAAGATTTGGCAGCATTACCTCTACGGGGTTCGGTGTACCATCTACACGGACCACAAAAGTTTGAGGTACCTCATGGATCAGCTGAATCTGAATATGAGGCAGCGTCGGTGGTTGGACGTGGTAAAGGATTATGATTGCGAGATCCTCTATCACCCGGGGAAAGCCAATGTGGTGGCCGATGCGCTTAGCCGCAAGGCGGCGCCGATCAGGGACGTTTGCATGAGGATGACCGTGGTGACTCCCCTATTGGAGCAGATTCGAGGGGCCCAACATGAGGCTATCAAGGAGGAGCATCGGAAGAGTGGGCGTGTTGTGGGTCAGGTTTCCTTCTTTGATTATGATAGCCGAGGACTTTTGATACTACACCGTAGGGTGTGGGTACCGTATCACGAAGGCGTGCGCCAGATTTTGATAGAGGAGGCGCACAAGTCCCGATTCTCTATTCATCCCGGGGCGACAAAGATGTATAGGGATCTTCGTCTAGATTATTGGTGGCCCTGCATGAAGCGGGATGTGGCATGGTATGTTGAAAGCTGCTTGACCTGCAGGAAGGTCAAGGCTGAGCATCAGAGGCCGCATGGAAAGATGCAGCCGTTGGATATTCCACTGTGGAAATGGGAGGATATCACGATGGACTTTATCACGAAACTTCCCAGGACCGTGCGTGGAGTGGATTCAATTTGGGTCATTGTGGATCGATTGACCAAGAGTGCTTACTTTATCCCGATTCAGGAGAGCATATCGGCCGAGAAATTGGCCGACATCTATATCAGGGAGATTGTGGCGCGACACGGGGTGCCAGTTTCAGTTATCTCGGATAGGGATGTGCGTTTTACTTCCAGGTTTTGGAAGAAATTTCATGACGAGTTGGGCACTCGTTTGCATTTTAGCACCGCCTTCCACCCGCAGACGGATGGTCAAAGCGAGCGGACCATCCAGACTCTGGAGGATATGTTGCGGGCGTACGTGCTAGACTTTGGTGGTAGCTGGGATACCTATCTTCCCCTGGCTGAGTTCTCCTACAACAACAGCTACCACACGAGTATTGACCGTTCCCCATTTGAGATGTTGTACGGTCGGAGGTGCAGAACCCCGATATGTTGGGGTGAGGTTGGCCAGAGAGTCATGGGGAGCACCGAAGTGGTGCTCAAGACGACCGAGAGGATCCAGCAGGTCCGGAGCAGGCTTCAGACTGCTCAGAGTCAGCAGAAAAGCTATGCCGACAAGCGTCGATCCGACTTGGAATTCTAAGTCGGGGATATGGTCCTCCTGAAGGTGTCGCCTTGGAAGAGCGTCATTCGATTCAGGAAGCGAGGCAAGTTAGGTCCGAGGTTCATCGGACCATTCAGGGTCGTAGCCCGGGTGGGCAAGGTGGCGTATAGACTGGATCTGCCAGTCGAGCTCAGCCAGATCCATAGCACTTTCCATGTTTCCCAGTTGCGGAAGTGCTTAGTGGCCGAGTCAGCAGTAGTGCCTTTGGAGGATATTCAGATTGATGATAGCCTAAATTACATTGAGCGCCCAGTCGCAATCCTTGACAGGAAGTCGATGGATTTGAGGAACAAGAGGGTGGAGTTAGTGAAGGTGCAATGGCAGCACCGCAAGGGTTCGGAATGGACTTGGGAGCCGGTGGACGAGATGATGGAGCATTATCCCGAGCTGTTTCGGGATCGAGCAGCAGACTTCGAGGACGAAGTCTAAAATAAGTGGGGGAGATTTGTAGCACCCGGTTCCTGGTACGTAAATCTTATTTGAGTATTTCCCTTCTTTTAGCCTTGGACTCGGCGAGTCATAGGTCCGACTCGCCGAGTGGATGCGGGACCCGGGACACGTTTAAGTTGGCGACTCGGCGAGTCCATATCCTGGAGGAGGCGAGTCACAGCTGTTGGATGAAACCCTAAGTTTCAGGGGTTTGCACCCTATTTAAACGACTTATCCGCCCCAACCTCGCCCCCATTCACCCTCAGAGCCCTGTATCTCTCTCTAGCCTTGCTTCCTTGTGAGTTTGAAGTGTTTTGGGGTGTTCTTGAAGTTTCTTTGAAGGAAAAGAAGAGGGAATCAAGAAGAGGAGAAGGAGGCCAAGCATCTCTGTGTCATTCCAACGTTTCCCCTAAGGTATAGCTCGTTTCCCCTCTGTTTTTAAGCTTATTGTCCCTTATAGCTCCATTAAAGTCCTTTTTGAGCCATTTCCAAGATTGTGTATGCTTGAGGGTTTGTAATAAGTCGATTGGCCTCTAGATCTAGGCAAGATTGAGCTCCAAGAGCTCAGATCTGTTAGCTTTATGGCCCCATGTTGCTTGTCCACCCTAGATCTACCCTTTTGAGGCATTTTGAGCCCTAAAATCCTTTTTGGTGAATATCTACACATAAAGTTGGAAACTTTACGTGTGATTCGTGTCCTAGAAGTCCAGATCTGTGAATGGCATGGACTGGAATCGAGCAAATCCGTGTATTCAGTGGGTGCATGGCAACGACTCGGCGAGTCCGTTCGTGAGTCTCCGAGTTTGTCCCCTTTTCGTAGTGTCGAGTGAGCAATGAGTCACGGGGTGTGACTCAGTGATTCGGAAGCTGAACTCATCTATGGAGGTACTCGACGAGTCAATGCCCTGACTCGGCGAGTTCAAGGCAATCTCCTTAGATCAAGAACAGACTCGGCGAGTTGTTCATACAACTCGGCGAGTCGCAGCATAAGTGTTCTTCGGATGAAGATGGACTCGGCGAGTTGTTCATACAACTCGGCGAGTCTTAGCATAAGTGTTCATCGGATGAAGATGAACTCGACGAGTTGTTCATACAACTCGGCGAGTAGGATGAAGGACTTGAATATCAGTTTAGAAGGTGAACTCGTCGAGTCATCGCCTAACTCGACGAGTAGGAACGGGATTCAGGGCAATCGTTTGAGTAAGGACTCGGCGAGTCGGGTCAACTGAAAGTTGACTCTGACTTTGACTTAGGGCATGATCAGGGGTAAAATGGTCATTTTACCCAAAGGACAGTTAGCAGTGTTTGATTGAGTATGTTGTGGGGATTGCAGCCGGAGGACTTCCGGAGCAGCAGCAGCAACAGTAGATAGTTAGTTCCCGATCAGATCAGCAGCTACTTCGAGGTGAGTTACCTTCCAGTAGCGGTGGGTCTACGGCCACAATGCCGGCCCACCAGTAGGAGTTGTTTGTTAGATGATTGTCTTTGTGATATCATCTAGGTTTGCTACTACCTGTTATGTTATATGCTGGCATGATATGTATATGTGATAGTTGTAGAGTTCGGTTGTTAGGACCGAAGGGTAGGTTAGACACCCCAGATATGTCTGACAATACGTGATGATATGTTTGCATGCTGGCTTGTTATGTTATATGCGATAAAGGTAGTAAGAGGGGACTAGTCCCCAAGGATCGGTTGTTAGGACCGATGGGTAGTCAGCACCCCAAAATGGCTTGAAACGGGTAGTCAGCACCCCAGAATGGCTTGACACGGGTAGTCAGCACCCCAGAATGGCTTGACCGGGTAGTCAGGCACCCCAGAATGGCCTGGCAGTATGTATGTTATGTGTTTGTATGGTATGTGGTACGATGGGGGAACTCACTAAGCTTTGTGCTTACGGTTTTCAGTTTTGGTTTCAGGTACCTCCTCAGCTAGGGGAAAGGAGCCGGCGCGGTAGCAACATGTCACACACACACTCTCTGGTTTCCGCATTTACGAGCTTCACTGGGATTTGTACTCTGATATTTTGATTGGTTGTATGATTTGGCTTTTAGACATGGTTCACGTTGTGTTATGGTTTGATCAAACAATGTTTTTAGTTATTAATATTTTCTAAAGTAATGTTTTAAAACAAAATTTTTGGTCGTGAAAATTGGGTCGTTACAGTATTGGCCTTTCCTCTAATTGAACTTTAGTTAAGGGAACGTAGTTACTTGGTTAGGGATTTCACAGTGAACAGAGAGGATGAAGTAGTTTTTCTTCAACTTTGGAGTGGCTCTTGGGTTGGGAACTAAAACTCATATAGCAGATCTGGAAACAAAGATCTGTAAAGATTAACCTATTGTATTTATTTCATTTTATAAGATCTGGAAACAAGATCTACAAAAAAATTAACTTTTATATGTGTTTTTTTTTAGTTTCATCAGATCTGGAATCAAAGATTAAAAAAAACTCACCAGATCATTTTATCTGACCACGAACACCATGTACCCCTATTCTGGAAAGATCTTTGATATCTTTTTATGTATATTCTAGATATATGTGTGTGTCCGTATGTGTTGTTGTAACGCCCGTAGATCAGGGCTAGTCAATTTAGAGATGATAAGCATCAAAAATGACCTCTTGATGGAAGATTATTTAGAAGGATTAATCTTAACTAAGTTATAGTATATGTTACAAGGATTCTGTACATATATAGAACGCCAAAATCCGAGTTATAACGAAGAAGTTATGACCTGTCGAAGTTTCGCGACAAAACCGGACAACACAACGCGACGTAAATAGTGAATTTATGTTAGAGCGACATTTATCCAAAACAATCTAAATTAGATTTTGAAGATCTCATCGATAGTAGTGCAACGACGGAAAGACAGACGAAAACGGACGTTAGACGAAGGAGTTATGAGTTTATAACGGAGTTTTCCTGTCCTAGTCTACTAAAAATATATATAAGTAATACGAATATAATATAATAAAAATAAAGTCAAAATTAGCCAATGGAGTCTAAACGAGAGTTGTAGCGCATAATCTCACATTTGCGTCGATATAAAGAACGTCGAAAATGGAGTTCGTATGCAAAAGTTATGAATTTCTGAAGTTCGGGGCGCGAAACCCCAAAACTGTCAGATACCACGACGTGGCAAGCAGTGCCATGACGTGGCCAGTCTTCTGACACCTCCGGGAGTCCCCCAGATGCAACTTGCGATGACCCATGCAGTGACGACCAAGCCCACGACGTGGCAAGGGCCAATTTTGCCCTATAAATATATTTGAAGGGCCAGCCGTTTAGGGTTGCTATTTTCTCTTCTCTCTCCCGTTTTACCTCGATTTACGTGCAATAAATATCCTGAAGCCCCGGTATCAACCCCGAGACCCGAAGCGAGTCCCGAAGCCCCGAAGATCCCGAGAAGAAAAGAGTTTCCGAGCCGAAGCTCTGCCCGCGAGAAACCCGGTGTGTGAAGATATCCCGCTTTAACCGAAGAATACTACTCTTAGAGCTGTAGTGCTGTCCGATCATCTTCTAATCAAGTGAGTGTGTGACCACTTTCTTCTAACACATAAATATTAAGTATTTGCTATGAAATACATGCTATGTGTATAATATAAAGTTGTTAATATGTGTGAGTGTATAGTCCCTTTCATAACACGATTTTAATACAAGTATTGTTTTAATGTATTAAGTATATGTTTTGGGTGAGTATGTGATCACTTTCTTCTAACACATATATATAATAAGTATTTACTATGAAATACGTGTTATGTGTTTATACATTGTTGTTTATTTGAGATGAGTGTGGAATGGATGTTTTATATAGGTGTTAAATAAGTTAATATGTATATGTATTTTGTATCTACAAATATGTTGGGTAGGACATGGGTAGATGAGATAGTTGGTGTAGGATAAAAGATTAGTTGGATAATACGATCAAAAGGTTAGCTTTAGGTTCGTGAGTAGGGATCAGGAATAGAGATAAACCTGTTACTAATCCATTGACATGTATTGCGAGAGGGATCTCGAGTATGATACTGTCAATAAAAGAGATAGACCTGTTATTAATCCATTGGCATGTATTGCGAGAGGGATCTCGAGTATGATACTGTCAATAAGCAAGATAAACATGTTAGTAATCCATTGGTATGTATTGCGAGATGGATCTCGAGTATGATACAATCAATAAGCAAGATAAACCTGTTAGTAATCCATTGGCATGTATTGCGAGAGGGATCTCGAGTATGATACTGTCAATAAGCAAGATAAACATGTTAGTAATCCATTGGCATGTATTGCGAGAGGGATCTCGAGTATGATACTGTCAATAAGCAAGATAAACATGTTAGTAATCCATTGGCATGTATTGCGAGAGGGATCTCGAGTATGATACTGTCAATAAGAAGGATAAACCTGTTAGTAATCCATTGGCATCTATTGCGAGAGGGATCTCGAGTATGATACTGTCAGTAAACAAGATAAACCTGTTAGTAATCCATTGGCACGTATTGCGAGAGGGATCTCGAGTATGATACTGTCAATGAACAAGATAAACCTTGGTAGCTATGGATTTAGTACCGTATAGACGAACCTTGGCGACTATGGATTTAGCGCCTGTTAAGTGAACCTTGGTAACTATGAAGTTAGCGTCTGATAGCTATGGATTTAGTACCTGATAGATAAACTTTGGCAGCAATGGACTTCGTGCTAATTCCTTAGGTCAATCCTTAGGAATGAATGTGTAAGTCTCTAATCTGCCCGTGTATCAGTCAGATGCGTTTGATGGTGCGGAATCCCAATCAAACGGATGATGTTAGATAAAAATAGAAGAGAAGAAGAAGAAGAATATGATGAATCTATGTATGTATTGATATGAATTAAAGCTCCAGATACAAAAGATTCACACACACAATTTCTCTCTCTGGCCGTAAACTACTTCGTGTTCATCAATCATCAATCATTACTCCTCACCCTAACACCTCTATTTATACATGTTGGATATGGGCCGAAAACAGATGGGCCGTAAATGAGTTTACGGCCGTAAGGTGTTTACGGCCGTAAACTCAACCGTAAACTAGGCCATAAATTCACAAATATTACACAAAAATATAATTGCCCAGAAAAGTAAAGTATAAACCATATTTTGACCCAACAATCTCCCCCTTGGTTTATAGCTTTCTTTTCTTAATGATCCAACAAGCTCCCCCTAAAAGGTAGTTGGCTCTTCTTGTCAATCTTCAATGAGAGCTTGGCTTTAGCTTTAACCCTCGATTTCTTCACAGCATCAGGATGAACATATGAATCTTCAAAGAATGACTTCATCTTGAGCACTTGAGGTTTTCTTCCGAATTTGGCATTGAACGCACATTGGGTGAGGAGGCTTGACGTACTGATTCTTGAAAGATGGCGCATTCAGCTTGAGAATCTTCAGAGAGAACATCAGAGAGAACAAATCTTCTGGATCACTTCAGCAGGTACAAGATAGCGGCAGACTGATTGAGGAGGCTTCAATGCAATCTGTCACATAATCTTCAATTTCAGCTTCACCTTGCTTCTGGGGTTGAAGGATTGAATGTTGAAAGAATAATCTTCATTTCTTGCTCCTTCGAATGAGAATTCTTCGATGATCACGGACGAAGCCTTTGGCTCAGAAATCTTCAACACAAACTCCATGAGTCTTATCTATACCTGAAATCACTTTTCAAGACAAAACAAAACTAAAAGAAAACTTAGCACACAAATTAAAATAGAAACAAAAATATTTTTGAATTTTTGATTTTTCTGAACAAGAAATAAAACAGAAATAACACTATTTTTGGATTTTTAATTTTTTTTATTGTTTTTAATTTTTAATTCTCCCCTAATATTTAAATTAGAAGAAACTATGACAAATTTAACAAAAATAAAAATGATATCTAACTTTAAGAGTGATTTGGGATCAAAGTTTTTAGACAGCCTTTATCCACTTGTCGGTACCTTTCATATTCACATCTTTGTCTGGTCGATCGTCGGTATTGTGGTTCACTTAAACACGAAAAATTGTGACTGATTTAGGACATACTATTTGATACAAGACAAGGTGAACTTAAGTTCCTAAAAATTATATCTGATCCTAATTTCATAGATACTATATCTTAAGGACCATTCATCTGACGACGACCAGGGATATTGTTGTCCACCTAAATTGAGTAGCGAGATCTATAGACAATCTGTATGTGTTCAATTTTAAGTGTACTGGAACGTGTTTCCCGCTTCCTAATATGCCCCAGCCATCAAGAACTTCCAGAGTACTCCTTACACCGGGTGAGCAGACAACCATTCAGAGAGAGAAGAGATTCAGAATTCTATTGCTAACTACTTCAGAGGGGTTAAGAAGAAGAAGGTTGCATATGCTGTGTACCAGATCGGATTAGAAGTCGCGCAAAGGAGACAACATATGGCTAACAAATGAGAAGTATTTCACACATATATTTCACACATATATATATATATATATATATATATATATATATCCTGCAGAGAAATAGAGTTGCATATGTTGTGTACCAGGTCGGATTGGAGGTCACGCAAAGGAGACAACATATGAATAACAGACAAAAAGAAAGAAAACGATTTTCTACAGACCTAATTTATCGGAATTTACCAGTCGCCCCATCCAACCGGAATTAAGGACAAAATCCGCACATCGAGGAAAAGTTAAACCATTGTTCCAAGTACGGGTTCAATTAATGTGACGAGTAGATTCCCATATATATCTCCCTGCTCAACTTATCCGAGCGTCGTATTGTCAGGCTAGACGTATCTAACTAGGTCAAGATTTGTCAAGTCTATAAATTTCCTAAGTTCAACTCTCCCTAGTCAAGTCCATTTAAAAAATTTTGTGCCTACCGACGCATCAAGTCAGAGCATAGACCCTTCAACTTCGGGTACGTTACGTAGACTCAGGTTGCTTGTTATCACTTGATAATATCACTTCCCAAAACATCTCCCTCAAGCACAGACTCATAACCAATATATATTTTTTTATTTTCTGATTTTCTGATGTTTTTGGATTTTTTTTAAAATTTTAAAATTTTTGTTTTGTTTTTATTTCTCCCCCTAAATTTATGCATAGGAGAGAAACGAAAGTAAATGCGCAAATTTAAACTATCCTAAAACAAAAATTAGTCTTTAAAGCGAATCAACTTAAGACAAACTCAGGAGTATAGAGAAGAAAAAGCAAACCGTAAGTCACCGATTGAATTTGCATCCAGAAGGTTTGAGAACAGCACACATAATCTCAGAACAGATCCGAAAATTCTTCATAACATTAAGCACTAACCCCATGTGATCCCTTCTTTTCTTCCTTTCCCGCAAAAGGACACATACTCTCAAACAAAGGTCTGAATGTTGTACAGTTGAGAGATGTCCCCTATCATGCGCCTGGAACAGCTACTACCAACAAACCAAAGTCTGATGATATGCCTCCATAGCTGCTCCGACACATAGCGGGATTAGTTGGTCTTTGGAACCCAGTCCATTTTGAAACTGGGTCGACCTTTGTCATCAACACACAATACTTTCTCCCATGACATATCTTGCTTATCACAAACAGAAGATGTAGAAACATTAGAGTCGTTAGTTGATTTGGGAGATTGATCCTTCGGAACCCATTTGTAGTTGGGTTTAACCCATTTCTTTTTCGATCCTATGTGTGGCTCAGTACTTGATTTGGAACTAGAAGTCGACGGTCGAGATGACTTTGACCTAACCGGTCTTGGCTTCACAGGAGCATGTCTTGAACTAGACTTCTGGGCCGACGTTTCCTTCTTTCCCTTGGCATTCGGATTCTTTGCCTTGTGGGTTGGATGCTTGGCCTTGGGAGTTGAATTCTTGGCCTTCTGTGCGTTCCAATCAGCATTGTCTGAACGTGACCTTGAGGGGTTTCTTTTGGAGTATCTCCCTCTTGGTGCGTTCTGCCACCTTTGTGCATAGTACGGAACGTATGCGCGATTAGGACAATTTCTGGCAATGTGTCCAGGTGTTCCACAGTGAAAGCAAGTCTTTTTCTTCACTGTGAAGTTATCTCTTCCTGCCCCTGGTGGCGTATCTTTGCCTCGTTTCTTGTTGTTCCCACATGCACAATTGCAACAGGCACTTTGTTGCGTTGGAATTGGAGGTCTGTATTTCTCAACGACAGGTTTGTTAGGAGCAACAGAATTCGAAGCAACAGATTCTGAGTTCAAAGAGTCATTGGTTTGTTCAGAAGTGCTCTCCTTGTTCTCATCTTCTGCTACTTTACCTGCACATGTAGTAGCAACATTAGTATCTTCAATATTAATAACTCCTCCTGACACAAATCCAGCTCGTTTTCCATATTGAAGATGTTCCTCCCTGTCAATTTCGTTCTTTGTCATAGGGATGGATGTGTAGTTATGATTGAAAGGAGGAGGTACACTATCATACCCTAGACCCTTGTTTTGATTCCTTTTAAACTGCATGCTTTGGTCTATCATATTTGCAACCACCTCACTTGAGAAATCATATTTTCTAACATCAAGTTGGGCAGTTTCAAACTTTCCTTTCAAAGATTCAACTTCAGCCACAAGCTCAGCATTTTGTTTGACTACATAATCATAGTTTTCACATTTGTTACTGTAGTCTTCCTGAAGTTTCCTAAAGTCCTTGGTTTTTGCTTCCAACTCAGCCTTCAGGGGTTTCTGTCCTTTCCTGAGTTGATATCCTTTATATCTCAGGTCCTCAACTTCCCCTTTTAATAAATCAATTTGTTCCCGAAGAAATTTAATCGTATCTTCACATGATTGAGAACATGAAACTTCACATGAATGAGAACATGACACTTCATTGACCGGAAGGTTTACAGAACTCTTTAAAGCGTCAAGCTCTTCAATTACTTCAGCAATACTAAGACGATTGAGATCTTTTGTCTTCTTGATGATAGCCACGTTCATATCCCACGATTTCGGAAGTGAATTCAACAGCTTTTTGTTGATCTCGGACTTAGTCAAGAAGATCCCGACTATATTCATCTCAGTAGTAAGTGTAGTAAATCGCTGCAACTGAGCTTCCAGGGTTTCTCCAGGGATAAAATCGAAAAAGTTGAAATGTTGTCTTAACGTCTCCTGACGACTCTCTTTCATGTTTTCAAATTCCCTCGTAGACCTTAAAATCAATAAAAAAAATACAACTAGAAGCTAAAATAAAACTTAAAAGTCAAATTTAAAAAGGCCTTTTTTTAAGTCAACCTTAAAAGTCAAATTTTAAAAATTAAACTCAAAAGTCAAACTTAAAAGTCAAACCGAAAAATTAAATTTGAAATTTTAAAGGTTAAACGAAAAAGTCAAGGTTTAAAATCAAAGGTCAAACTTGAAAGACAAAATCAAAATTTTAAATAAAAAATAAAAAATCAAAAATAAAAGTTTAAAAAATAATTTTTTTTAATTGTATTATTATTATTATTATTAATTTTAATTTTGGATGAAATTTTTTTTTGAATTAAAAGAAATTGAGTTTTGGGGTAAAAAGTGTCAAAATTCGAAATTAGGTGCGAAAAAGACGGGTTATATTTCAGTTTTCGAAGGAATGGAACAAGGAGTCAGCTAGTTGAGTTGGTTAAGGCGCTGGGCTTCTATGGGGAGACCCGAGTTCGAATCCCGGTACCCCTTAATCCCGTTTCGATTTTTAAGAAGGCGCTGATGCGAGCCGTCTTCACCGAGCCGAGCCGTGATCCGAGCCAACTCCGAGCCGAGCCGAAAGCGTTCGATTCGCAAGCCGCCGAGTCGCAAGCCGCTGCCGAGCCGAGATCTCCGGAAACCCTAGCCGTAAACACAAACTCGCCGCCGGCCGTGAACTGTTTCCGGCAGTAAGCTCCGGCCGTAAACAGTTTAAGATTACATGAAAATTCGACTTTGAAGCTCCAAAACTCAATCAAAAACCATTTTTTATGAAAAACACAAAGAACAAACCCCCTTTATTTTTGCGAGATCTATCCAAAAACGCAAAAATATTACGAAAATAAGATCAAATATTGCCCCAAAATGAGTTTACGGCCCAAGAACTCGGTGTTTACGGCCGTAAGCTTGGACCGTAAACACAGAATCTTCGATATTTGGATGAAACAGTAAACCTTTTGACTGATACAACTTGGCTCTGATACCAATTGTAAGTCCCTAATATGTCCGTGTATCAGTTAGATCCGTTTGATGGTGCGGAATCCCAATCAAACGGATGATGTTAGATAAAAATAGAAGAGAAGAAGAAGAAGAATATGATGAATCTATGTATGTATTGATATGAATTAAAGCTCCAGATACAAAAGATTCACACACACAATTTCACTCTCTGGCCGTAAACTACTTCGTGTTCATCAATCATCAATCATTACTCATCACCCTAACACCTCTATTTATACATGTTGGATATGGGCCGGAAACAGATGGGCCGTAAATGAGTTTACGGCCGTAAGGTGTTTACGGCCGTAAACTCAGCCGTAAACTAGGCCATAAATTCACAAATATTACACAAAAATATAATTGCCCAGAAAAGTAAAGTATAAACCATATTTTGACCCAACGGAATGAATGAAGGATAGTTGATTCTTAGGGTAAAACCTTAAGAGTAAAGAAGATAATGGGGATGGGTAATTGGGTTGATTGTTTGATGATTATATATAAATATATATATATATATATATATATATATATATATATATATATATGATATTGTGGGTTGAAAACTCTATATGCTCACCAGGCTCCTAAGCCTGACCCACTCAGTTTAATTGTATCACAGGTATGGATACGAAACTACATTGCACTGAGAGATTAAAGGAGATGTAAATCACTAGAGTAAATGAATGTATGTTCTGTTTATGCTTATGTGTCTGTATCGGAACATGACATCCCGAGGTTTTATTATATAATGAAAATACATTCTCTTTGAGAAATGTTTTGATAAGTTTTTATCATTTCTTGTTTTGGGAACAAATTTCGAAACTGTTTTCTTTAAACGATTACTCTGATTTTAAAAACAAAGAATAAACAAACCGGTCTTTTATGGCCGTGAAATTGGGGATGTCACAGTTAGTACCAGAGCATTAGTTTAAGCGAACTAGGAATTTGTAGGATTTCTAGACTTATACTTAGAATGCTAAGCGATGATTGTGAGATGAGTGTCTACCATATTTTAGGCACGAGCACTAGTATACTTTAGGAAAGATGCCTAAAATGCTTTTATGTGCTAAATGCTATGTGTTTTCCATATATGATATTGCTTGTTCGGATCTATGGTCTGTTGCCGATCGGATCTGGAAACCTTATGTGTTTAGGATTCTAAGCGTACGACTACGGTATTAGAACTAGCATGTAAACGTTTCGGAGTGATAAGGAGATTTATACGTCTATCGTAAATAAAGCTTTCTTATCTTAAATTCTCGCTCAGTACACTGAACGTCTGCTTGGGTATACAAAAGGTCATGGTGAAGACTCGTAGAGAATTGAGTAAATGAAGGAAATGAAAAAGGCTTATGATAGAGAATGACACCTATCAGAAGATATCGTAAGAGTGGTGTCTTGCCTTTAATTTATGTCTGATAACATAATGGAACGTTTAAAGGAGTACGGTACGTCTGAAGTACACCTTCGATTGGCAGGATGATGGAACGATTGGTGTACTTCTTGAAGTTGTCCCAACGTCTGGAATTTCCATCACCAACCGAGTTGAAGTAGAATTGATGATAGAAGATACGCATGGAAGAAGTCCTAGTAGAGTCTAGGAAATATTTTATGATTAATTGGACACATTCGTATGTGTTAAATTGTTTGGTGATTTTAGGACTTGGGGACTGCGAGAAAATACTTGGGACGAGTATGAGTAGGTGTGAATGGTAGTAGAGATCTATGCTACCGGAAGCACAGGACTTGCACTTGGATCATGGGAAGTCACAAGGTTACCAAGAAGCTAGTAATTGATTCCATTTTATTCAAGTATGTCGTTACCATTTTTTCGGTAATGACCTGTAAGATGGTTGTTATTCCGACCCTAGTGGTCATATCAATTGAGTCCGACTACGATGAGAGGTCATCAGAACACGACCCATCGGTGTGTTACAATAGATAAAGGAATGTATTTATCCTAAGAAGAAGAAGGAGTTCACAATATGTAACACCCAAAGTTTTGAAGGCCAATAAAGGAAAGAAAACCCTAAGTTTAGGGGTCGACTCGGCGAGTCCAAGGAGGGACTCGGCGAGTCCGAGCGGGATCCGAGTCGAGGAGTAAGTGACCGACTCGGCGAGTCGGCCAAGTGGACTTGGCGAGTCTGGTCTGTGCGTGGAAAACCCTAAATTCGGGACTTGGAGCCTATATAAACGTCTTAATCTTCTTCCTAGGGCTCCTTACTGCCTCTTAAGCCCTAGATATCAAACCCTAGCCGCCATATCCTCTATTTGAACCATTTATTGCCTTCAAGAGTGCATTTAGCTTGGAGGAAGAAGAAGAATCTTGAGAGTGCAAGAAGGGGGCTGTAGATCCGGGATTGGGAAGACATTTCTGAGCTTTTGGAGGTATAAACTAGTTCCTAGACCCTTTTTGCATCTAGATTTATGTGTGGTTGTTGGGGCTCTTTAGCCATAATGATATTATGTTGAGTTAGGAGCCGGATCTGGAGTTGCTACTTCAGATCCAAGTGTGTTATGAGCTGGGGAAGCATAAAGTATCAGCCCTTGAGTCGATTTTGAAGCCCCTTGGCCTTAAACCCTAGTTTATGGTGCTTTTTGCCTAGATCTCCCTCTCTACACGTAAAGTTTGCAACTTTATGTAGGGGATAGGCTTGGGAAGGGTAGATCTACAGTTTGGAGTCCATGCATGACTCGAAAGTCCTCTGCATGTATGTAGATCTGAATGGACTCGGCGAGTCCTTCGAGTGGACTCGGCGAGTAGCTTGAAGATGAGGAGGAACTCGACGAGTGGGATGAACAGCTCGTCGAGTCGAATGAAGATAGGCATGAACTCGGCGAGTTGGATGAACAACTCGGCGAGTTGGATGAAGATTGTCGTGTGCTCGACGAGTTGACCTGGAAGGTTGACTTTGACCAGGACTTTGAATTTGGCAAGAGTTGACTTACTTGACCTTTGAAGGTCAGTTAGACTAAGTGTTATGTTGATATTGGTAGCTCGGGGAGCTAGTGGAGTAGCAGTCCGGAGTCAGTGGTCAGGTAGCGGTCAAAGGAATTAGCAGCAGCAGTTCAGCAGTATCAGGTGAGTTTCCCTGTGTATGAGTGGGTCTACGGTCAGAATGTCGGCCCATGTAGTTATGATTAGAAGACCCAGGGGTTAGCCCTAGGCCCAGTATGCTAGTATGATATTCGGGACGAGGTCCAATGATAGAGGGCGGGTGCCCAAGGAATGGTTTAAATGATAATTTATACTTGTTGTCTGTGTGATACTTGTATGTGCCTGGTAGGGAGGTGAGTGTGGGCGAGGTCCCGTATCTCACCTATAGCAGAGTGTGGATGGTGTTCCACATCTCAGTAGCAGCAGAGCAGGGGCGGGGCCCAAGTCAGGAAAGGAGCGAGTGTGGGCTGGGCCCATATCTCACTACCAGTAGGAACATGGACGGGGTTCCGTGACTCATCAATAGCAGGTCAGGGGCGGGGCCCAGAGATAGGCGAGGCCTTAGGACAAGATCCGTTAGTATGTGTTTAGCTTATGTGAGATGTTTATGTGATATTATATGTTAGTGGGCGAGGCCCTGTGATAGGCGAGGCCTACGTGAAACAGATTTGTATCCGAGCGGGGCTCGAAGCCAGGCGGGGCCTGGAGCGGCAGGGTCGTTGTAGCGGGCGAGGCCCGAGGTAGGGGGCGAGGCCCAGGATAGCGGGCGAGGCCCAGTATGTGCAGTATGTGGTTGTGCATGGTATGTGGTAGGGTGGGGAACTCACTAAGCTTCATGCTTACGGTTTTCAGTTTTGGTTTCAGGTACTTCCGGTAGCGGATAATGGAGCTCGGGATGATCGCATGTCACACACCATAGCTTAGACAGCCTGGGAACGTTTACTCTGATAACGAATATGTATTTTGGAAACTAATACTTTGTTTATGCTTGAAATGATGAATTTGCTTAACGTAATGTTTTATTAAAAGAAGTTTTTAGTCTTAAATTTTGGGACGTTACAAGTTGGTATTAGAGCCTTGGTTTGAGGGATTCGGACATGCTCTCGAGCGTATCTGAACTCAAACTGAGGGATTGGTATAGAAGTTTTCAAAATGAAAAGACAGTTTTGTAAAAAGAGAGTTTTGGGAAAGAAAACAGTTTTAGAAACGCAAAAATAATTCAGAAAGAAAAGAACTTTGAAAAGAGAAAAAGGGTGTGGTGCATGCAATCAACCGAGCTCAAGTAAGTACCCCAAAATACCCATACAAGTTTATGTTATGATTATCAGTTGATAGAACAGTATGCTAGATTAGGACTAAGGATCTAGGAATGATGCCTTATGGGCCTATTATATGTGTTTGAGCTGCATGATAGTGCTGATTAGATAGTAGTAGGATAGCATGTTTAGGTTATGCCTGAGCTTATGAGTTTGTGTTGCATGTTAGTTCAGATTCTTGCTGTTTGGATATGATTGCTTGAGTATGTTGTAGTTAGATTTTCCCCTCGTCTGAATGCTGCTTGCTTTGTGCATTATGGGATTTTGAGTGATGGGAGTTAGCCATTAGGTGGATACGTCACGTCACATGTGATCAGGGTTGAATAATCTCAGAGTGCTGGATTTGGCCCTATTGCGCAACTCTTGTTTGAGTCCAACCGTTGTAGGGACGAGCCTTTTACTTGAAGGATTATCTGAGCCTTGTCACATGTGATGGTATCCAGGTGATGGCTAATTGGCATCACAAGGAGACCTTCAGCAGCTGAGGACTGGTTGAGTTGAGTCAAAGGTTTCCCTAGGGTAAGCCTAGGATGAGATAGTGCTAGGAGTAGTAGTAGTGGTTAAGGGACCTGGTGGAGTCAAATCAATCCCTGAGGAAAGTACGGATAGATGTGGAAGGTAGTATGGGCCCGTACTACTGAAAGCAAAGGATCCGTACTCGATTCGGGAAGGGCCAAGACAAGACCGGGAACCTAGTAGGGAGTGTGTTTGGTCTCGCAGCAGTGATGAGTTTTCTGATAGTGGTTGTGTTATATGTTTCAGCATGGTGACGTTGCGAGAGAGACCAGCGGGCGGATCAGGCGCCGGAGAGGGATCAGGCTCGGGTTCAGGGGCCGAGCAGCTCGAGGAGCGGATGAGAGAGTTGATATCAGCTGAGGTTACGCGCAATATCCTAGCTCAGACTCCTGTGATCTTTGGCACGGTCAAGGAGGGTATACTGGAGATCTTGGATGAGAGGCTGGGAGCCTTCTGTACCGAGATGATGGCGTTGTTGGGAGCGCGTACCTTGACATTTCGAGAGTTCAGGGCTTGCAGGGCACCAGATTATCATGGGGCTAGGGACCCCATTGCTAGCAGCAGATGGTTGGGTGATGTTGTCAACGCTTTTCGTACGAGCAAGTGTCCCGAGGGGGACAAGGTTAGGCTCGCCTCCTGTCTTCTGAAGGACAGAGCGAGGGATTGGTGGGAGGAGATTGGTCATGCTTTGGGGGATGATGCTGCGTTGGACGCGATGACTTGGAGCGATTTCTCGGCCAAGTTCAGGGCGGAGTTTTCGCCGATTATTGAGGTGCAGCAGCTGGCACGAGAGTTTCAGGATTTGACGCAGACTACTGAGACTGTGGCGGAGATCATTGCCAAGTTCAGGGAGAGGGCTCTTCTTGTACCGCAGTATGTCGCAGATGAAGAAATGAAGAAGGCTCGGTACCATGAGATGTTGAGGGATGACATCAGGGAGTTCGTGAGGAGATCCAGTTGTAAGACGCTGGAAGATATGATTTCTCGGGCTAGAGAAAGGGAAATTGATTTGGAGCAAATCCGGAAGAGGAAGCCGGATGAGGTTCAGGTAGCTGCGGGTTCGGGCAAAAGGTCCAAGGGATCGGATTCGAGATCGAGGGATCATCAGGACCGCAGTCAGTGCGGAAAGTGTGGCAGGGCGCACGGGGGCGCGTGCAGGAGTGGTAGCGGTGGTGATTCTGGCTGTTTCAAGTGCGGTTGGACTGGTCATTTCAGCAGGGATTGTACTATTACCGCCGCGCAGGGATCAGACTTGATATGTTTTCACTGCAACCAGCGGGGCCACAAGAAGGCCCAGTGTCCCAGTTTGTTTTCGGTAGGACGGGTGATGGCACCCGCCCCTACAACTTTGAGGATCACGAATGGCCGTCAGGGCCGGGTAGAGGCACCTGCAGCAAGGAGCAGGGCTTTTCAGATGACGACCTTGGAAACGCGAGCAACGCCGGATGTTGCAGGTATGCATTTTCCCATTTTCAGTTCTTTTATTTGTGCATGATTTTATTGTTATGGTTCTGCATCATTATCGGTAAAAGTATTTTATTTTGAATGGTTGATTGTGATCGAGTTATATGTCATCTGCATACCTTGGATATTTGTATGGTAGTTAGGGGATGTGCTCTATTGAAGAAGGTTTCGAAGGATGCAGTAACTGTAGCATGCTTGGGAGAGATTTGGTATGTCTCGCTAAGTTCAGAGTGGTACAGCGATTGTGATGGATTGGCTAAATCCCTAGCTATGGCGGGCTTGGGTTCCTCAGTAGATGGGTTATGGGATGGTAGCAAAGATAGGGATCTCTTTTGAGTATTGAGCAGCAAGGGGTAAGCAGGATCGAAGTGGGGGAGAATCCTCAGGGTGTGCCCAGAGAGGAGCACGCAGACCCAGAATAAGTACGTAACCTCCGAGAAGGAAGAGAAGTAGTTCAGCGTTTGATGGATTGAGGATTTCAGGGTTGGGAGTTTGAGAAACTCCCCATCAGCTAGTGCGTGTGATGGTAATGGTTAGTTATGGTTGAGAATTCAGGTTGTGGATCGCCCATAGGACTCGAGGGAGTCGGAATGAGGATCTTGAGAGCTAATGGCACATGGGTGCCTTTGTTCTAGCAGTCAGCAATGGATGGTGATGTAAGACTACGGGTAAGCCGTAGCATTCCTTAATAGTTTTGTTAGCGGGGTTGGGGCGAGGCCCTTATCTCCTAGTGATCAGATAGGGATCAGGAATGGGTAGTGGACGAGAATGATATGGAGTTTGCCTGTATGGCCCTAGAGGGGTGAGACCTTGGGAGAGGCCGCTCCAGGATATAGTTGGGTGAGACCCGTGGGCGAGGCCCGTATGAGATTAGCAGTGTAGATGAGACCTGGGAGCAGGGTTATTCAGTAGTATGGTTGGGTGAGAACCGTGGGCGAGGCCCGAGCGAGAGTGATTAGACTAGTGGGAATAGAAGGATAGATGCGGGTGGGACCCATGGGCGAGGCCCGTGAGTTTTAGCAGCACAGGTGGGACCTGGTAGGGACCTTAGTGTCAAGTTAGGGGATCGAGAATCCCAGGTTTGTAGTGCCTGAATGGCAGAGTAGATTGAGCAGTTATAGGCGGTCGAAGTTCTTTGGAAGTCGTTGGGAGCGACTAGTGGTGGTGTTGGGACTAGCTACCGGTAGGAGCCGGTAATCCAGTCATTGATAGGTTGGTAGGGACCAGGGTGGTCTTAGTTCATCTGAAAGTCAGAAAAGGAACAACAAAATTGTCAGGCAGTGGCAATGCGAGCGTGCAGCGCATGGTGGAATTCAGTTAGTTGATCGTGGGGTGCTCTGCACCAAACCATAGTAAAAAGAAATGCCCAGTGGATACTGGCGATAATGACCCGTACTGGTAAGTGGGGGTGATGGAGTTGGTGAAGGATAGGGCCTTCACAGTGATAGAAGGAATAGTTGGTTATAGAGCATTGCCTTGGGGAGGTAAGGAAATCGCACAAGGAAGGAAGTGGAGAACCCCTATGGGTTCAGTGCAGTACTCGGTGAGTACCAGAAGGATTGTCGGTTGAGTAAGTTCTGTTTCTAAGTTGTTCAAGGTCAGGTTTGACCCGAGGGTTAACCGCGAGGTTTATGTTAGTCAGAATGACCAGGTGGAAGACCAGCACAGGTAGGCGGCTGGTGTTGGGATAATTGGTGGGTATTGGAGGCGGATCGCAGGCGGTGGACCATGGCAAACTTCGAGGACGAAGTTTAATTGAAGTTGGGGAGAGTTGTAACACCCAAAGTTTTGAAGGCCAAGAAAGGAAAGAAAACCCTAAGTTTAGGGGTTGACTCGGCGAGTCCAAGGAGGGACTTGGCGAGTCCGAGCGGGATCCGAGTCGAGGAGTAAGTGACCGACTCGGCGAGTCGGCCAAGTGGACTCGGCGAGTCTGGTCTGTGCGTGGAAAACCCTAAATTCGGGACTTGGAGCCTATATAAACGTCTTAATCTTCTTCCTAGGGCTCCTTACTGCCTCTTAAGCCCTGGATATCAAACCCTAGCCGCCATATCCTCTATTTGAACCATTTATTGCCTTCAAGAGTGCATTTAGCTTGGAGGAAGAAGAAGAATCTTGAGAGTGCAAGAAGGGGGCTGTAGATCCGGGATTGGGAAGACATTTCTGAGCTTTTGGAGGTATAAACTAGTTCCTGGACCCTTTTTGCATCTAGATTTATGTGTGGTTGTTGGGGCTCTTTAGCCATAATGATATTATGTTGAGTTAGGAGCCGGATCTGGAGTTGCTACTTCAGATCCAAGTGTGTTATGAGCTGGGGAAGCATAAACTATCAGCCCTTGAGTCGATTTTGAAGCCCCTTGGCCTTAAACCCTAGTTTATGGTGCTTTTTGCCTAGATCTCCCTCTTTACACGTAAAGTTTGCAACTTTACGTGGGGGATAGGCTTGGGAAGGGTAGATCTACAGTTTGGAGTCCATGCATGACTCGAAAGTCCTCTGCATGTATGTAGATCTGAATGGACTCGGCGAGTAGCTTGAAGATGAGGAGGAACTCGACGAGTGGGATGAACAGCTCGTCGAGTCGGATGAAGATAGGCATGAACTCCGCGAGTTGGATGAAGATTGCCGTGTGCTCGGCGAGTCTGTTCTTAGACTCGGCGAGTCAGGTCGTGTAGTCCCCAAACCCTTCGAGTTAAGACTCGAGTCAACGAGTCGAGCAAGGACTCAGTGAGTTGGTCAGGACAGGATTCGGGAATCTGTAGACTCGGCGAGTCAGGGGCTGACTCGGCGAGTCAAGTCGCGATTGGAAGGACTTTGAGCATAAGAACTCGGCGAGTCAGTAAGTGGACTCGGCGAGTAGGGTTGACCTGGAAGGTTGACTTTGACCAGGACTTTGACTTTGGCAAGAGTTGACTTACTTGACCTTTGAAGGTCAGTTAGACTAAGTGTTATGTTGATATTGGTAGCTCGGGGAGCTAGTGGAGCAGCAGTCCGGAGTCAGTGGTCAGGTAGCGGTCAAAGGAATTAGCAGCAACAGTTCAGCAGTATCAGGTGAGTTTCCCTGTGTATGAGTGGGTCTACGGCCACAATGCCGGCCCATGTAGTTATGAGTAGAAGACCCAGGGGTTAGCCCTAGGCCCAGTATGCTAGTATGATATTCGGGACGAGGTCCAATGATAGAGGGCGGGTGCCCAAGGAATGGTTTAAATGATAATTTATACTTGTTGTCTGTGTGATACTTGTATGTGCCTGGTAGGGAGGTGAGTGTGGGAGAGGTCCCGTATCTCACCTATAGCAGAGTGTGGATGGTGTTCCACATCTCAGTAGCAGCAGAGCAGGGGCGGGGCCCAAGTCAGGAAAGGAGCAAGTGTGGGCTGGGCCCGTATCTCACTACCAGTAGGAGCATGGACGGGGTTTCGTGACTCATCATTAGCAGGTCAGGGGCAGGGCCCAGAGATAGGCGAGGCCTTAGGACAAGATCCGTTAGTATGTGTTTAGCTTATGTGAGATGTTTATGTGCTATTATATGTTAGTGGGCGAGGCCTTGTGATAGGCGAGGCCTACGTGAAACAGATCTGTATCCGAGCGGGGCTCGAAGCCAGGCGGGGCCTGGAGCGGCGGGGTCGTTGTAGCGGGCGAGGCCCGAGGTAGGGGCGAGGCCCAGTATGTGCAGTATGTGGTTATGCATGGTATGTGGTAGGGTGGGGAACTCACTAAGTTTCGTGCTTACGGTTTTTAGTTTTGGTTTCAGGTACTTCCGGTAGCGGATGATGGAGCTCGGGATGATCGCATGGCACACACCATAGCTTAGACAGCCTGGGAACGTTTACTCTGATAACGAATATGTATTTTGGAAACTAATACTTTGTTTATGCTTGAAATGATGAATTTGCTTAACGTAATGTTTTATTAAAAAAAAATTTTAGTCTTAAATTTTGGGACGTTACACAATAAGGATTTATTTTGTAACTTGAAGGTTACGATTGAAAGTCCATTATAGTAAGAAGAGCAGCTGAAGGACTGAGCATCACGGTTATTACTTAGGATGGAGAGATAACGTATAGAGTCAGTATACGAATCCTGTTTCGTTGATGATTCCAGGACGTAATCATCATAAGGAGGAGATAATTGTAACGCTCGAAGATCAGGGCTAGTCAATTTAGAGACGATAAGCATCAAAAATGACTTTTTGATGGAAGATTATTAAGAAGGATTAATCTTAACTAAGCTATAGTATATGTTACAAGGATTCCGTACATATAAAGAACGCCAAAATCCGAGTTATAACGAAGAAGTTAAGACCTGTCGAAATTTCGCGACAGAACCGGCACGACACAACGCGACGTAAATAGTGAATTTACGTTAGAGCGATATTTATCCAAAACAATCTAAATGAGAACGACGGAAAGACAGACGAAAACGGACGTCAGACGAATGAGTTATGAGTTTATAACGGAGTTTTCCTGTCCCGGTTTACTAAAAATAATATATAAGTAATACAATTATAATATATTAAAAATAAAGTCAAAATTAGCCAATGGATTCTAAACGAGAGTTGTATAGAATAATCTCACCTTCGCATCAATATAAAGAACGTCGAAAACGGAGTTCGTATGCAAAAGTTATGAATTTCTAAAGTTCGGGGCGCGAAATACCCAAAACTGTCAGATACCACGACGTGGCAAGCAGTGTCATGACGTGTCCAGTCTTCTGACACCTCCGGGAGTCCCTCAGACGCAACTTGCGATGATGCATGCAGTGACGACCAAACCCACGACGTGGAAAAAGGTGCCACGACGTGGCAAGGGAAAATTTTTGCCCTATAAATAGATTTGAAGGGCCAGCCGTTTAGGGTTGCTATTTTCTCTTCTCTCTCCCGTTTTACCTCGATTTACGTGCAAGAAATATCCCGAAGCCCCGGTATCCGAGACCCGAAGCGAGTCCCGAAGCCCCGAAGATCCCGAGAAGAAAAGAGTTTCCGAGCCGAAGCTCTGCCCGCGAGAAACCCGGTGTGTGAAGATATCCCGCTTTAACCGAAGAATACTACTCTTAGAGCTGTAGTGCTGTCCGATCATCTTCTAATCAAGTGAGTGTGTGGTCACTTTCTTCTAACACATAAATATTAAGTATTTGCTATGAAATACATGCTATGTATATAATATGAAGTTGTTAATATGTGTGAGTGTATAGTCCCTTTCATAACACGATTTTAATACAAGTATTGTTTTAATGTATTAAGTATATGTTTTGGGTGAGTATGTGATCACTTTCTTCTAACACATATATATTAAGTATTTGCTATGAAATACGTGTTATGTGTTTATACATTGTTGTTTATTTGAGATGAGTGTGGAATGGATGTTTTATGTAGGTGTTAAATAAGTTAATCTGTATATGTATTTTGTATCTACAAATATGTTGGGTAGGACATGGGTAGATGAGATAGTTGGTGTAGGATAAAAGATGAGTTGGATAATAAGATCAAAAGGTTAGCTTTAGGTTCGTGAGTAGGGATCAGGAATAGAGATAAACCTGTTACTAATCCATTGACATGTATTGCGAGAGGGATCTCGAGTATGATACTGTCAATAAAAGAGATAGAGCTGTTATTAATCCATTGGCATGTATTGTGAGAGGGATCTCGAGTATGATACTGTTAATAAGCAAGATAAACATGTTAGTAATCCATTGGCATGTATTGCGAGAGGGATCTCGAGTATCATACAATCAATAAGCAAGATAAACCTGTTAGTAATCCATTGGCATGTATTGCGAGAGGGATCTCGAGTATGATATTATCAATAAGCAAGATAAACTTGTTAGTAATCCATTGGCATGTATTGCGAGAGGGATCTCGAGTATGATACTGTCAATGAACAAGATAAACCTTGGTAGCTATGGATTTAGTACCTGATAGATAAACTTTGGCAGCAATGGACTTCGTGCTGATTCCTTAGGTCAATCCTTAGGAATGAATGTATGAAGGATAGTTGATTCTTAGGGTAAAACCTTAAGAGTAAAGAATATAATGGGGATGGGTAATTGGGTTGATTGTTTGATGATATATATATATATATATATATATATATATATATATATATATATATATATATATATATATACTAGTTTATAACTCGTGGGAACCACGGTTATAAAATTAATCAAACTTTTATAGTAAAAAGTAAAAATTCAAAATTATTAATAAGTTATTTTAAATATATTATTAATTTAAGAGATATTTTTTATTAGTTATGTGAAATTATAATCATTGATTCAGATAAATATATAAAATTAATTTTTAATATATATTAGTTATTTTTTATTTGTGAATTAATGAAAACAATAATTTAAAATTTAAAATAGAATCACATTAATGAGGAGGTTTAATAACTTTAAAATGGAAAACTAATAGATTGACAAGTGACAACACATTAATTAAAATGTCTAATATGGTGACACATGGCAAAAAAACTACTCTTTTATTAGTATAGATATATATATATATATATATATATATATATATATATATATATATATATATATATATGATATAATATTGTAGGTTGAAAACCCTATATGTTCACCAGGCTCCCAAGCCTGACCCACTCAGTTTAATTGTATCACAGGTATCGATACGAAGCTGATTTGCACTGAGAGATTAAAGGAGATGTAAATCACTAGAGTAAATGAATGTATGTTCTGTTTATGCTTATGTGTCTGTATTGGAACATGACATCCCGAGGTTTTATTATTTAATGAAAATACATTCTCTTTGAGAAATGTTTTGATAAGTTTTTATCATATCTTGTTTTGGGAGCAAATTCCGCAACCGTTTTCTTTAAACGATTACTCTGATTTTAAAAACAAAGCATAAACAAACCGGTCTTTTCTGGCCGTGAAATTGGGGATGTCACAGTTATTATGCCCTTAATGTGTTTGTTAGTCTTTTGTTTGTGTATTTTTTAGCATCTTATATTATTCTTTTTGACAAAACTCAGAATTAGAGCAGGGAAGCATATTCTGATTCTGGCCATTTGAACCTTTAGCTCATTATACATCAATTTTGAAGCTCATGGGTAGCTTTGTATCTTTCTAGACTTTTAATATTAAATGGTTATGAATTCAGATCACATATTCACCAATAGTGTCTAATGGTTTTTCAAATTAATATCAGCACTTGACCTAATAGGTGAACACAAAGTGGTTATTGAGATATAAAGCCTTTGTGTGTGGTTATGTGTAGAGAGTAGACTGCATAGAACCAGGTGTAAGGTCAAAAGTGGAAAAATTAAGAACAGTTGTGTGATTATATATAAGCCACACCATTTTAATTTTTTGCCTTTTAACGTTAACTTACCTATGTTTTGCGAACCAGGGGTGTCCATCACTACCTTGACAAAGATTTCAAATTTAATAACAAAGGTAAAATCTATTTTAAATATAATTCGGGATTTGGGTTGTTCATTTATAAAGGTCAGAACTTGTTTTTGAAATTAATTATTATTTGTTTTGAATGTATATGTTATGTGAATGGGAAATGTTTGTCTTCTTTCTGATGGAAGCAATTTTGTAACTTTTTTTATACCATAAATTTTCTTTTAACCCTCAAAGGTGTATGGATTTGTTCATTTATTTAATTTTTTGCTCTAATTGCATTTATGCATACCTTTATGCATAAAAATTAATTTCAGAGGTATCATCAAAATACTTTGTCAGGTGGTAATAATATTTAAATTTTGTTTTTTTAAACCTAATGTTCCACGTTTTAATCCCAGTGTATACGTTTTTTACTCGGGCCTACATTTGATTGAACCTAATGTAGTTATTGATTCTTTAATTTTTTATAGTTTGATTGGTTGAACAAAAAAATATAAATTTCAGATATCTTTATTTTATTTATGGTAGACCATTATAATATCTATTATGCATTTAACAAATATATTATGTATTTTTTAATCATATCAAAGATTTAGTTTTATTTAGTTTCGTCCAAATTCTCTTATATAAGTTATTGATTTATTTAAATTATACGACAAACTCTAACAATTTATGGATGAGATAATTATTAAACATCAAGTTTCAATTTTATTACATAATTTAGATGGGGCAATGATTATTTTTAGCCTACTTTAAACATAAAATAATAATAATTTGGTTATTACAATATCCGCTTTTATTTTGGTAATTACAAAATTTTACATTGAAAATCGTTCCAATTAACATGTTATTGAAAATGTGAACCTATCAAAACTAAACTATTTCCTACGACACAAAAAAATACCATCGCTATTCAATTTTTTCATTTGTTGAAGTAAAACTTTTCCCTGTGATTCAATGAACTTTTAGTTTTATTCCAAAATAATATGCCAAAAGAAACGTACTTATCCACCAAGAGGAAAGTGATTTTCGACTTCACATTAAGGCATCATCCACAGGGATATCATATGTAAATATAAAAATATTAGTGAAGTCTAACAATCAATTCAATAGAAGTGAAATCTATACATAATATATAGTGTATCAAAAGTATTGCACGATTAATAATCCATGTCTGTAAAGAATCCCAAAGTTTTAATTTTTAATTCTTATTGATTTTCTTTCTAATAACATGATTCTTATTGATAATTGATTAGATATAATTAACTATTTGTATAAAAGAGTTAATTGTTAGTAGAAATTAATTTCTGAAAAATTATTCTTACCCGTCACTTGGCGCGAGTAAACGGCTAGTGTATGTGTGTGTGTGTATATATATATATATATATATATATATATATATATATATATATATTTGCTAATTATGTTATTAAAAACGGTTTCCAACATGTCAGTGACCAATTTAAATGCTTATAAATGGTAATAAATATTATTTTAAGAAAATTTAATTGAATTTATAGTTATTGCAAAAGTTATGAACAACTATCTTAATAAAAATCAAAAGTTATATATATATATATATATATATATATATATATATATATATATATATATATATATATATATATATATATATATATATTTAAAACGGCAAACTAACTAATCTACTCCTAAATAAACACATACCTCTCATATAAGAAGGTCACTCTATACCGCTAGGCCATTGGCCCTTTGGTCTTATATATATATATATATATATATATATATATATATATATATATATATATATATATATATATATATAGGTTCAGGTTCATTTGAGGCCATTCTAATTTTGTGAGACTGTGAGACCAAATCTAAAAGTAACTTTAAAATGCAAAATAAATGGAAAAATCAAAAATTATTTTTTTAAATATTATTTTCGGAACTTGAACTAACTAAAAAAAATAAAAATATATATAAAAAAATTTTCGTTTTTTTTTTGAAAAATACGTGAAATATTCTAATAGAATATTACACTGACATATTCTAAAAAATAATTTTAAAATGCAGAATAAATGGAAAAATCAAAAAATTCTTTTTTTAAATATTATTTTCAAAACTTGAATTAACTAAAAAAAATAAAAAATAATAATAAAAAAAAATAAATTCCATTTTTTTTGAAAAATACGTGAAATATTCTAATAGAATATTACACTATACATATTCTAAAAAGTAATTTTAAAATGCAAAATAAATGGAAAAATCCAAAAATTCTTTTTTTAAATATTATTTTTGGAATTTGAATTAACTAAAAAAAATTAAAATAAAAAATAAAAAAATACGTCTCACGGTCTTACTAAATTAGGTCGTCTCACATGAACTTAACCATATATATATATATATATATATATATATATATATATATATATATATATATATATATATATATATATATATATATATATATATATATATATATATATATATATATATATATTCATTTGCCGGTTCAAAAAAAAATCAAAATCAAAATCAAAATTTAGGTAATTATATTTTCGTTTTGTTCATATTTGGATAAAAAAAATTTGTATATATCTACGTAACGAACTTGTTGAAAATGTTCACATATGACAATTATTACCAGATGTAACCTGCTATAATCGGTCATAATAACTATATGTAAAAACTTCCAACAAATTCTTTACTTAGATGTTTAATTTTTTTACCCAAATATAAAAAATCGAAAGATTAATTACTTTAAGGCAATTTCCCAACTTTAAATACGCATGAAAGTTATGTACTATAATCTATCCACCGTTCTAGCAATCAGATTGAAAATATGAAATGTGATTGTCATTTCTAAAGAAAAGGGCAAAAATGTAACAATATAATTAATAAATGTGTAATATGTAAGTTTTTCAAAAAGAAAGGAAATTTTAATAGTTGATACACGTCGATGTCATAGACTTAATAAGTTAAAGTAGGTTTGAAACTAAGACCAATTATTTCACAACGATTCCAAATTATATTTTGGATATCTGTGTATTAGAAATAATTATTTTAAATTTTAATAGAAAATAAAATTGTGATGACGAAAGCACAAAAATGAAAAAAGAAAATGCGTAAAAGAGATACGTGAAGGAAGGTTGTCAAAATCAGAATCTTATATACTCTTGTTTTTTATTTTGCAAGATCGCGATCGCAATATCAAATAGAATCGTAAGAACCTACCAAAAATATTTTAAAATATAAAAATATATTTTCATTTATTTATTAACCATTCAGTTAACAATAATATAAATTCAACTATGTTAACATGTTATTGTCACAAGAACAAAAAGATTGAAGGATAAATTGTTGCATTTTATTAACTTATTAATTGTGAGACTCATATATTACATAAGTTAATTTAAAAAAAAATTAAATATAAAAGTCAAAATATTTGAAAATTTTGAATTTATAGAAACAATGAATAATTATAATAGAAATGTTTTTTTATCTTTTAAAATTAAACAAATAATTTAAATAAATAAAAGAAACTAATAAGCTTTATTTTTGAAAATTTTGAAATTAAAAAGTAAGTTCATTAATGAAATTGATATCTATTTATTACTACATTTATTATAATTATTATATTCAAATATTATGTGGAATTTAATAAAATAGAAAAAAATCATAAAATGACATGTAAAAAAAAAAATTCAAAATAACCACAAAATGACATTTGACAAATTGAACGAGCATTTGACAAGTGGGAAAAAAAACTTTCATTTATTAAAGAGGATGTTAAAAACTCTAACTTTTAATTCTAATCGGATAAGGTATCAAACTATGGTGTAGTTAGGCTATGAAATAAACAATATGGGTACGAATGACAATATATCGTTGATTGTTGGATTAAATCCACGACTCATAACAACAAACAACAATGGTTTTATGACTAGCCAAAACCATAATTTTACCCAACAACGAACAACGATGGTTTTAAGGCTATTCAAGTCACCATTTCAGCTAACAACAAACAATAATAGTTTTACAACTACTCAAGTTACCATTTCAGTTAACAACTAACATTTATGGTATTAAGGCCATGGAGGATACAATATCAGCTAACGGCGAACATTTATGGTATTACAGCCACGAAGTCTACCATATCAATTAACAACAAACATCTATGGTATTAAGGCCAAGGAGGATATCATACCAACTAACAACGAACATCTATGGTATTACGACCATAAAGACAAGTATATTCACTGACAACGTTTAAACAAAATATTACGGCCCTGAAGGCTACCAATGTCGTTTAAAAATGATTGTTAGTAGTATTACGACCTCGAAGGCTACCACTGTATTTTCATGAGATACAACCATTTTATTATATATATATATATATATATATATATATATATATATATATATATATATAAATAGGACCATGCTTAGGAATAGTGAACTTCCTAGGCTTTGGGGAAAACTGGTCCATTCTTTATTGGTATGTTTTCTCTTATGGCTGTATTGCTGCCGATTTTTGTGTTGAGGCAATTTATCACAGCTTTCTTTACTGTTTTGTAACCCAAACACATTTGGATCGGTGTTATTCTTGTTCACTGTTTTTGTTAGCGAGTTTATATGTGTCGGTTTCTTCGATTTCTTGCTTTTGCTTTCTTGCTTTCGCTTTCTTCTTTCGACAAACGTCTCACCGCCTCTTTCCTTCACATAAATAAGTATCTCTCAAATGATTTCCCACCGCTACGTCTTCAGTCGTTCGTCTCCATTGCCTCTGTCTTTCTGTGCTTCTGATTGTTTTTTTTTGTTCATCGTCTTCTCTTCAGGTTCTCTCATCGACCGACTCAACCACTTCAACCGATCCTCCATCTTTCTCCTTTGTGGTTCCATTTTCAGAAGGGTCAATTGTTTTTGGGAGGTTTTGGACTGATGGTTTGTTGTCGTTCGTGTGTTTCAACTGAGTACTTACTTTTGGACTTGAAGGTTGTAACTAATAACTTCAGTTCATATTTTATTGTTTTTGAAAGTGGCGAAAAAGCTTCGAATGTTGTTTATAAGGGGTCGGCTTCTGAATCAGATCTAGGTGGATAGTTGTGAAGAAGTTTTCAAAAATGGTGTGGTCTCATCTGAAATAGTTATGGTATCGATTGTTTTTTATTATTATTGCTTTGATTTAGATATTAGGGTTTAATGTTTATTTCAAAGGTTAGGCTTTACAGTTATATTGCTCTGCTTTATAAGGGGAGATGATCCGGATTCATCTTATCCCTTTGGTTATCCATTCGTTCGGTCTTATAATCTCATCAGTGGGGATCTTTTCAATCCCTATGTAACATCCCAAAATTCAAGACCCAAAATTGTTGTATAAGGTGTCTAAGTCCGTAACTATATTTGGTATAACTTGACCCGAGCCGGCATGGTACATTTGGGTTGCACTTCACCTAACAATTTGTATGGATATATTTTTGAGAATAAGATGTTTATGATATATTAATATATTATGAGTTATAATATATTAATATGAAATCTTATTATTTAATTAGTTTTGATCAAGAATTAATTTTCGAATTAATCCAGTGATCAAAAGAGGCTAATTAAATATGGACTCTTACATATATATGGATTGGGCTAAGATTTATTTAGGATGGGCTAATAGTATATGGAAGTCCATGGAGATTTTAACCCATGGATCGTAGGTAAATGAAGAGTCATGGGTATTAGGGTTTAACCCTAATCCTCCATAGTATATGAAGAGGTCATTGGTTCTAGAATTGGGACTAGTGTGTGTGAGAAACAAGGCTGGACCAATTCTAGCAAGCATTAGATTCTCTCAAGTATTTCCAAGTTGTTTTGGGTGATTTGTGACACCACTTGAGGCATCCACACTATTGGTGCTAGGCTCTAAAACTCCAAGCAATCAACCACAAAAGAAATGTATGTTATTCTACTTAAAGTTTTGTATTACAAGTACCCCATGACATGCTAGTTAGGTTGTAAACCTTGGAAATCAAATTTGCATGTATTTTAGAGAAAACATAGATCCAAGGTTTCTAGGGTTGCATGTACACTATAGGAGTGTTAGTGTGCTCAAAACCAAATAGTGGTATCAAAGCCTAGGCTTGTTTTCTTGATACTTGATGCAAGCTTGTTGAAAAAGCTCAAAAATCTGCACTCTGCAGCATGAACTCGCTGACTCCATGGGGGGACTCAACGAGTCCATGTGAAAATTCATCCTAATCGTCGAGTAGGTTCTTGCACTCAACGACTAGGAGCACAGAATGCAGTGTTTCAAGTTTTGCTGCTAGAAATGGACTAGAAACATTACCCTAAACTGTTTTGGTGTTTTAAAACTTGTTTTAGATGGTGTAATGTTTATGTTAATCCATTTACAATGGCTAAAATCAAAATTCCATGTTTTATATGTGTTAATACGATTCTTGAAATTTTGATATTGATGTTCATGTTCTTTTGAGTTATTGAAAGATCATAGTAATTATTTGATGAATTGTTTGATGATTAATTCTTGATCAATTATGTGTTTTAATGGAATCCATAATTTGTCCTTAAGTTATAGATTACCAAAATTCACTCTTTTAAAGTCCATATTAAAACACATAGGTTACATAAAATGAAACATCACTCATTTTAATGAACCATTAACTCATAAGTTATGGAGTTGAAAATTCTTGAATAGTTTCAAAACTTGCACTCAAGTTTGGAATTTGTAAAGTCTCACACATTAGTACTTTAAATTCCAAATTGAACCTTAGAATTTTAAAAGTTTAAAATTCAACCTTATACTTCTATAATATTTTAATTTTAATTATTATATATATGTATAAGAATAAGTCAGTCTTACCGTTAGTAGGCCTCATTCACGAAGCCGATCTATAATGAAACGACCCAAAAATACGACCCAAAAATTTCGTTTTTCAACATAACCAAAAACCATAATCTGAGTGTCATATCATAAAACCATACATGATGTATCCAAAATAATAATAAAACACTGTGCAGAAACTGTATCATATCTATGTCATATAAAAATCAAGAACTAAATCAACTCCCAGGATAAAAGCTGAAGCTGTGGTGTGTGCGATGCCATCAACCCAAGCTCTTCCCCCTGCTAGCGGAAGTACCTGAAACCAAGACTGAGACTGTAAGCACGAAGCTTAGTGAGCTCCCCAATTTACCACATACCATACAATAATATAACAAGCACATACTGGGGCCTTGCCCCCCCTCCATCGGACCGAAGTCCGAAGCTGACTGACTAGGACCTTGTCCCCTACATCGGACCGAAGTCCGAAGCTCACATCAGACCGAAGTCTGAAGCTGACTGGGACCTTGTCCCCTACATCGAACCGAAGTCCGAAGCTGACATCGGACCGAAGTCCGAAGCTGACTGGGACCTTGTCCCCTACATCGGACCGAAGTCTGAAGCTGACATCGGACCGAAGTCCGAAGCTGACTGATCATAACATAGACGTATCACTTAACATAAACACACATAATCCTGTCTGAGCCACGAAGGCATCAAACATGCTAACTACTGCATCGGATAAAAATCCGGATACTACTATTAACTAAACGGGCCGGCGTTGTGGCCTTAGACCCGTTCCTACTAAAAGGGAACTCACCTCGTGAACTGGCTGCTGAGTGAATAGCTCTGAGGGCTAACTGTTGCTGCTCCGGTATCTCCCCGGCTACAAGTCCATAAACACACTCAATCAAATACTAAACACTGCACTGGGTAAAATGACTCTTTTACCCTTGGTCAAAGTCAACTCTCGGTCAAAGTCAACCCACGGTTGACCTGACTCGCCGAGTTGGGCCGCCAACTCGCCGAGTCCCTATCCTTACTCCTCGACCCTACTCGCTGCTACTCGTCGAGTATGACATCGACTCGACGAGTACTCATTCGATCCAAGAATTCAGACACTCTTCATCCGACTCGCCGAGTCATATGAACAACTCGACGAGTTGTTCTTGAGCTTAAGAAGATTGCCTTGGGCTCGCCGAGTTGTATGAACAACTCGCCGAGTCCCCCCATTACTGAGTCTACCCTCAAACTCGCTGAGTCCACTCCACAACTCACTGGGCCCACTCGACATCGCTCAAAAGGAAGAAATCGGGGACTCGCGACTCGACTCGCCGAGTCGTTCTTCCGACTCGCCGAGTCACCGCCATGCAACTATTCTACACACGATTCTGCTCGAATCCAATACATACAAATGATAAATCTGAGTCCAATAAGTTGATTTACCACGTAAAGTTTCCAACTTTACGTGTACAAACACATGAACAAGGGAATAAAGGCTAAAAGATGCTTAAAAGGGGTAGATCTAGGGTTAATATGCAAAATAACTCCATAAAGGCAATAGATCTGGGCTCTACAACTCCTAAATGAACAGATCTAAGGTTATCTCGGCATAAGAGAGCTTCCATATCAACATAAGGCTTTAAGAAGGCATTAATAAGATCTAGAAGAGGGTTTTAAGGCATAAAAGAGAAGGAAACTGAAGAATACCTCAAATAACTCTTTCTTTCCATCGAATCTCTGCTCTACAACCCTTCTCCTTGCTTCTTTCTTCTTCTCCTTCTTTAATCCTTCACAATAGCACACAAAAATCACTATAATCACTCAAGAACGAATTAGGGTTTTCTCACAGCTTTAGAGGGTGAAGGAGGTGAGATTGGGGGCTATAAGGTGGCTTAAATAGTGGGCAACCCGGGGATTTAGGGTTTCTCCCAGACGGACAGACTCGCCGAGTCCAAAATATGGACTCGCCGAGTCGCCAGCTAACACGTGCTCGAAAACCCGACCCTACTCGGCGAGTCAGGCTATGAACTCGCCGAGTCCCTCTTATAAAACTTCAAAATAAAAACCAAGGAATTAACATACCGGAGACGGGTCGTTACAATTCTCCCCCACTTATCTCAAACTTCGTCCTCGAAGTCTGCTACGGCTGAATCTGCAAATATCTCTGGGTAGTGCTCCCTCATCTCCTCCTCAGCCTCCCACGTCCATTCCGATCCCTTCCGGTGCTGCCACTGTACCTTCACTAACTGAATTACCTTGTTCCTCAAGGTCTTGGTCTTCCGGTCCAGAATCGCGACCGGCCTCTCAATATAATTCAGGCTACTATCAACCTGAATATCCTCTAGGGGAACGACTGCTGACTCATCCACCAGACACTTCCTCAATTGCGACACATGGAAAGTGTTGTGGATCTGACTAAGCTCCTCAGGAAGATCTAACCGATAAGCAACCCGACCCACCCGGGCCAAAACCCTGAAAGGACCAATAAATCTGGGGCCCAACTTGCCCCTCTTCCGGAACCTGATGACACCCTTCCAAGGTGAGACCTTCAGAAGGACCATATCCCCCACCTGGAACTCCAAGTCTGAACGCCTCCTATCGGCGTAGCTCTTCTGCCGACTCTGAGCAGTCTGCAGTCTACTACGGACCTGCTGGATCAACTCAGTCGTCTTGAGCACTACCTCCGTTCTCCCGATGACCCGCTGACCGACCTCGCCCCAACAAATCGGGGTCCTACACTTCCTCCCATACAACATCTCAAAAGGAGGTCGATCAATGCTCGCATGATAACTGTTGTTATACAAAAATTCCGCCAACGAAAGATACGTATCCCAACTGCCACCGAAATCAAGAACACATGCCCTAAGCATGTCCTCGAGAGTCTGAATCGTCCTCTCGCTCTGCCCGTCTGTCTGAGGGTGGAAAGCGGTGCTGAAATGAAGACGAGTACCCATCTCGTCGTGAAACCGCTTCCAGAATCTGGATGTGAAACGGACATCTCGGTCTGACACCACTGACACCGGCACTCCATGACGTGCCACAATCTCTCGTACATAGATATCGGCTAACTTCTCCGCCGATATACTCTCCTGGATCGGGATAAAATGGGCACTCTTCGTCAACCGATCCACTATTACCCATATCGAATCCACTCCACGTGCGGTCCGGGGAAGCTTGGTGACAAAATCCATGGTGATGTCCTCCCATTTCCACACGGGAATGTCTAACGGCTGCATCCTGCCGTGAGGTCTCTGGTGCTCCGCCTTGACCTTCCGGCAGGTCAGGCATCTCTCGACGTACCAGGTGACGTCCCGCTTCATGCAGGGCCACCAATAATCAGGTCGAAGATCTCGATACATCTTCGTCGCCCCTGGGTGGATAGAAAACCGAGACTTATGAGCCTCATCCATCAATACTTGTCATACTCCACCCCAGTACGGTACCCACACTCTCCCGTGAAGCGTCAGCAAACCACGACTATCATAATCAAACAAGGCTACTCGGCCCACGATTCTCTCACACTTCTGTCTCTCCTCCTTGAGGCCCTCCACCTAAGCCTCCTTGATCCGCTCCAACAACGGAGTGATCACTATCATCCTCAAGCATAGATCTCTGATAGGGGCCGCCGACACTTTGCGGCTCAGGGCATCGGCCACCACGTTGGCCTTCCCTGGATGGTAAAGGATCTCACAATCGTAATCCTTTAGCACATCCAACCACCTCCTCTGCCTCATGTTCAGACTCGGCTGATCCATAAGGTACCTCAAACTCTTGTGATCCGTGTAAATAGTACAATGGACCCCATAAAGGTAATGCCTCCAAATCTTGAGGGCAAACACAACTGGCCCCAGCTCCAAATCATGGGTAGGATAATTAGCCTCGTGAGGCTTCAACTGTCTCGAGGCATAAGCTATCACATGGCCTCGCTGCATCAAAACTGCTCCCATACCTGTGATCGAGGCATCATAATAGACTACAAAGTCCTCTACTCCCTCTGGCAAGGTAAGGATCGAAGCCTCGCACAACCTCTGCCTGAGGGTCTCGAACGCTGTCTGTTGCTTAGGACCCCAACGAAATACCACTGACTTCTTGGTCAGTCGGGTGAGCGGCACTGCTATCTTGGAGAAATCCTGAATAAATCTCCGATAATACCCTGCCAACCCTAGGAAGCTCCGAATCTCAGATGGAGACTTCGGGACCTCCCACTGCATCACGGCCTCTATCTTGGCCGGATCTACCAGAATACCCTTCTGGTTGACGAGGTGACCAAGGAACTGCACCTCGCGCAACCAGAACTCACATTTGGAGAACTTTGCAAAAAGTCTCTCCCTCCTCAAAGCCTCTAGCACCTCCCGCAGGTGTTCCTCGTGCTGCTCCTGCGTCTTGGAATAAACCAAGATATCATCTATGAACACTATCACTGACCGATCCAGCATCGGCCTACACACGCGGTTCGTGAGATCCATGAACGCGGCTGGAGCATTGGTGAGCCCAAATGGCATCACCACAAACTCATAATGACCATACCTGGTCCTGAAAGCAGTCTTCTATACATGTGACCAAGATTGGAGTTTATTCTTTATTGCTTACTAATGGGTTAACTTTAGATATGAATAATTGTTGTTACTTGTCAGAAATGGTGAGAAATATTATTTCCTTTCATAGTTTGTAGAAGCAAGGATTCACCTTTTCATTTGATAATAGAATTGGTGTTATTGATGCTTTTTATAATGGTGTGTTTTATTTTAAAGCATTACCTTGTGATGGTGTATATGAAACTGTGTCGATTGTAGACAACTTATGGAATAATGTATTTCATATTGATTCTTCGATTACCTTGGATAAAGCATCCTTGTGGCATTGTCGTCTTGGACATGTCAACAAGAAGCGCATAAGCCAACTCCAAAAGGCTGGAGTTTTGGAATCATTTGACCTTAAATCAGATGATAGTTGCGAGTCTTTTTTACTTGGAAAAATGACAAAGTCACCCTTCATTGGTTCTTGTGAGAGGGGTGAAGGTTTGTTGGACCTCATACACACAGATGTGTGTGGACCCTTCAAAAACACCACAAGGGATGCTAGTTGCTATTATGTGACTTTTACTGATGATTACAGTAGATATGGATATATCTACTTAATCAATCATAAGTCAGAAACCTTTGAAAAATTCAAAGAGTTCAAGCAGGAAGTGGATAATCAAATGGGCAGGAACATCAAGATGCTCCGATCCGATCGGGGAGGAGAGTATCTTAATATTGAGTTCCTTGACTATCTTAAGGAATGTGGGATTGTCTCATAATTGACACCTCCTATGACACCACAGTTGAATGGTGTGGCTGAGAGGCGCAATCGAACCTTGTTAGACATGGTTCATTCCATGATGAGTCGAGCTTCGTTACCAATCTCATTCTGGGGGTATGCCTTAGAGACTGTTGCCCATATCCTTAATCTAGTCCCTAAAAAGAAGGTTGCCAAAACACCTAATGAGATGTGGACCAGAAAAGTTCCCATTCTGGACCACATCAAGATTTGGGGTTGCAAGGCTTTTGTGAGGCGCGAGTCTCATGACAAGCTCGAACCTCGAAGTGAGAGGTGTATTTTCATTGGCTACCCACAGAAATCCTTTGGTTACCTCTTCTACAAACCCAGTGAGAATGTGGTCTTTGTGGCAAGGAGAGGAGTCTTTCGTGAGAGAGAATTTATAAGCCAAGGAGACAGTGGGAGGCAAATTGACCTTGAAGAGCTTCAAGATTCAAGTAGTGAAGGAACCTCAAACACTAGCGACCAACCCGAGGAGGAAACTCCTGTTGAGCCGATAGATGAGTCCGTACCTCCAAGGTATTCCACTAGAGTTAGGAGCACACCTAAATTCTATTATGGTTATCACATCACTACTGAAGGTGATACATTTATCAGTGACAGTACATTGATAGATTTGGATTAACCTAATAATTACAAGGAAGCCATGGCAGGCCCTGAGTCTGCTAAATGGAAGGATGCAATGGACGGCGAGATTCAGTACATGTATGACAATCAAGTTTGGAACTTGGTTGACAATGTACCAGGTCGTAAAATAGTTGGGTGCAAATGGATCTTCAAGAAGAATACCGAAATCGATGGGAAGGTGCACACTTACAAAGCGCGACTGGTGGTGAAGGGCTTTACTCAAACTCCGATAGTTGACTATGATGAGACCTTCTCACTAGTAGCGAAGATCAAGTCTATTAGAGTTTTGCTAGCCATATCTGCATTTCATGATTACGAAATATGGCAAATGGATGTCAAAACTGCTTTTCTTAATGGAAAGTTAGCTGAGGATGTTTATATGGCTTAGCCGGAGGGTTTTGTCGATGTAGAGTACCCTAATAGGGTGTGTAAGCTTGAGAAATCCATTTATGGATTGAAACAAGCATCTCACAGATGGAATCTTTTCTTCGATCAGAAAGTCAAAGAGTTTGGCTTTTCGAGGTGCGATGATGAGTCTTGTGTATATGTTAGGGCCAGTGGGAGTATAGTTAGCTTTTTGGTACTATATGTGGATGACATACTACTCATAGGAAATGACATCCCAACTTTGCAGGAGGTTAAGTCCTGGCTTGGGAAGTGTTTCGCTATGAAGGACCTTGGAGAAGCCGCCTATATCTTAGGGATAAGGATACCGAGAGACATGAGTAAAAGGCTAATTGGACTTAGTCAGAGTACCTACTTGGATAAGGTGTTGAAAAGGTTGAACATGGAGAATTCCAAGAAAGGAAACTTACCAATCCAGCATAATGCCAGACTGAGTAAAACCCAGAGTCCAAGTACAGAGGCTGAGATGGCAGAGATGAGTCAATTACCATATGCTTCCGTTGTTGGCTCGATTATGTATGCTATGACTTGTACTCGCCCTGATGTGGCCTTTTCTTTGAGCATGGTCAGCAGATATCAGGGAAACCCTAGAAATGCTCACTCGACTGCAGTAAAGAATATTCTCAAGTACCTACGGAGGACTAAGGACTGGGTTCTTACCCTCGGTGGGAGTGATGACTTGAGAGTAGTAGGGTATAGTGATGCTAGCTTTCAGTCTGATAGGGATAATTTCCACTCTTAGTCAAGCTGGGTCTTTACCCAAAATGGAGGAGCAATTATTTGGAAAAGTTCTAAGTAGGAGACAGTAGCTGATTCTACTTGTGAATCAGAGTACATAGCAGTGAGTGAAGCGGCAACGGAGGCGATATGGCTGAATAACTTCATTGGAGACCTTGGAGTTATACCATCTATACAAGAGCCGATGGAGATTTTCTGTGATAGCAATAGTGCGGTTTCCTTAGCCAAGGAACCAAGAGATCACGGTAGATCTAGATACATTGACAGAAAATATCACTTCATAAGACACAAGATAGAAGGACTCCTCGTGGCAAATAGGGTATCGTCAAAAGAGAATCTTGCAGATCCCCTCACGAAGGGACTGACTAGGGTTAGGCATTTGCAGCATGCGAGGAGCATCGGGCTGAGAGACGATATTAGTTTTAATAATTAAATAGTTTTCCTGAAACTTGTAAAATGTAATTAACATTTGATGATTAAATAAAAGTTGTTATTTATTTATGACTAAAGTGTTACTATCCTATCTTGATCGTTTACTATTGTTTCAGTTTTGCATGTTTTGACTTCCAGAATAATTATTTTATTCAAACTCTCCACAATCGGTCGTATGTTGGAAGTAGGTATTGAATTAAGACTGTCATGAATCTGGCTTGTAAGATTTTTCTAAGGTGCATTAGACATAGCAATGGTTGCTGCAACATTCATGAGTGCTCATAAGTTCTAGGTATTGGATTAAACCCACGCTCACTTGTATCACTTCATGGAATTTATCTTGAGTGATCGTGAGACGGTAATATCATATATATATCTTCAAACCTAGAGATATTAGTCGTTGACTATGAGTTCGTTATCCATTGATTGTACAAAAACGCATCAGTAACTTGATGTCATAAAACCTGCTTTTGTGCATAATTCAAGTGGTAGTTAGTACAAGCATATGAGTCGAATTTTATATGCTCCTTCTACCAATAGACGCAAATATTTGGGCCCCTCGATGATTTGGTTTTGACTTATGTGCCGGGCCCGGTCAGAACCTAATTGATGTGTTCAATTTAGTTATATGTCAAACAAATCAGAGATCGAGAAACAACTGCTGGATAATAAGTACGACATTGTTCCATGTATTTGTCCGACTGATATCTTGAGAACAGAGGATTATATGATCAGTTATCTAAAATGGCGCTCCATAGTTCAACAGAGTTTTAAAAGAGCTACGATTGCTGGTTAGTTCCTGAAGTTATACTTGCAACTATAGTTATCAGACTTATCCAAGTGGGAGAGTGTTGGATAAGGTGTCTAAGTCCATAATTATATTTGGTATAACTTGACCCGTCCCGGCATGGTCCATTTGGGTTGCATTTCACCTAACAATTTGTATGGATATATTTTTGAGAATAAGATGTTTATGATATATTAATATATTATGAGTTATAATATATTAATATGAAATCATATTATTTAATTAGTGTTGATCAATAATTAATTTTGGAATTAATCTAATGATCAAAAGAGGCTAATTAAATATGGACTATTACATATATGTGGATTGGGCTAATATTTATTTAGGACGGGTAAAGAGTATATGGAAGTCCATGGATACTCCATGGACCTTTTAACCCATGGATCCTAGGTAAATGAAAAGTCATGGGTATTAGGGTTTAACCCTAATCCTCCATAGTATATAAAGAGGTCATTGGTTCTAGAATTGGGACTAGTGTGTGTGTGTGTGAGAAACAAGGGTGGGCTGATTCTAGCAAGCATTAGATTCTCTCAAGTATTTCCAAGTTGTTTTGGGTGATTTGTGACACCACTTGAGGTTGTGACAACCGTAAATTTTCGGTCAAGTCAAAGTCAAATAAAGTCAACAAGTCAAACCGGTCAACTCCCTTAACCCTTGTGTATTAGCGTTTACAATATATTAGCTACGGTACAACTCGCTATTTTAATAAGAAATTATCACTTGGAAAGTTCGTATGATCGAAATTCTCAAACCCTAAACGGGGTAAGTGAGGTAACAAAATGATAAAACACTAATGCATACTCTTCGGGGGGTGTAAGACTCTTAAACATGGCTTAATGGGGTTTACAAACCTTGCCTTACAAAGTTAAACACTCACAAAGGTCGCAAACGAAGTCTCTCTCAATCTCTCTTTATAAACCTCTCTATATCTAAAATCTCTCCCAAATCTCTCCAAGTATGTGAAATCTCTCCTAAATCTCTCCAAGTATGTGAAATCTCTCCAAAATCTCTCTAAGTATGTGAAATTTTTCCCAAATCTCTCTAAGTATGTGAAATCTCTCCAAGTATGTGAAATCTCTCCCAAATCTCTCTCAACTTTTTGTTATCACTTGGGGCATCCCGACCCTGAACCTAGACAAAAACCGCGCAAAACAGGAAGATTATTTGAAAATCAGCCATTTAGGGCCGAACCCTCTTAGAGCCGAACCTCTTAGAGACGAAAACCTAAGAAGCGAAACCCTAAGAAGCCTTATAGGACCGAAGTCCCTATTAGAACCGAAACTATGAAGACCCGAAAGTAATAGGACCGAAGCCGAAGACTAGGAGGACCGAACCTCGCATAAGATGGAACCCGAACTACCCTTCACCTTCGCCTCGCTCCATTCGCCTTCGGTTGCCTCTGACGGCTTTTCCTGCGAGACCTTCAGCCAAACACTACCTTCGGTTCTAAGCACCAAGGACCGAACCTCCGGCCCAACCTTCGGATATTCGCAACTTTTACCCGGTTTTCAATACTTTTAACGTTTTAAGCCCGTTTTTGATTATTTTAACGTGGGACTTTCACCCAAACTCATATTTTGACATATAAAACACTATATATTCATAATTTAAACACATTTTTAGGGAAATCTTTATTTAAAAATAAAATCTAGTGGGTGAGATTTTGAGGTGGAGTGTTCACTTTACCTATGAGTTATGACACAAGCAACCCACCACACCCACTCCAGGGCCATAATCATTCACTATTCCTCCATACTTAGTCAATTAGTTGTCCTTTCACACTATTTCACCAGCCCATAATCAGATCAAAGGGATGGAAATCTTCACTTTACTTCCCACATTATTCACTTTCTCAAGAAGAATCAAACCCATTTATCTCTCACCTTCTCTCTCTAAAACTCAAAATTAAAGGCTATTCTTGAGCATTTCCCTCCAAGTTTGGTAAGTAACTTCATCCTACATTTGATTATCTTACACAAATATCGTCATATTTGTTCATTGGATCTTCGAATCTTCAAGCACCTTCCAAGTGTTCTTGACTTGGAAACTTCTTTTCTTCATCATCCATCTACTGAAATCACTCAAGGTGAGTTCATACCCCCCCCCCCATATTTTCATGTTTTCTTCAAGTTTTAGGGGGAGAATACAAGTTAAAACACCAACAACTTAACTAAACTCAAACATCACCTTTCAACAGAAAAGTTAACGTTCATTCACGGACTGTTTTGAACATCTTAAACTTTTTAGTTTTCAAAATTGTATTAGATGAAAATAGTTCAGGTTTATACCTTTAACATGACTACTTGCACATATTCACAAAATTTTTCTACAATTTATGGTGATTTTTACAAAACAGCCTATCATTTCAGAAACCACTTCGGACCAGTCTGTGAAGTTGGACATTTTTACACAAGTTAAAGGTCACTAAAAATCATGATAAAAATTATGAATAAAATACACACATTTTCTAAGCCCTCAGAGTTTACGGATCTAAATTTCAACCTTGGGTGATTTTTCTATAAATTTTCCAATAGCAGGAACAGAAAAGTTAAAAACTATAAAATAGTTAACAATCACATTTACACCTTGTAACTTGCTGAGCAAGGTGTGTAGTTTTATTTGAATACATGTTGCTGATTGTACTTATTATTTACCTAGTTTAAATGTATGAAGCATACATAAAGAAGTACTACCACTACAAATATTTATAATAAGTATGGTTGAGTCTATTATACATCACAATCAATTAAGCTAAACTATAATAGGTATAGTTTATGTTTCATGTACATTTTGAACTCATTACAAAAGATTTTCATTAACGGGGTACAAATACAAAGTACCGGGCTTATACAAAAAGGGGTACATTACAAAGTACCAGGATTTTCATCAACGGGGTACAAATACAAAGTACCGAGTTTATCCAAAAAGGGGTACATTACAAAGTACCGGGATTTTCATCAACGGGGTACAAATACAAAGTGTTGGGTTTATACAAAAATGGATACATTACAAAGTATCGGGATTTTCATCAACGGGGTACAAATACAAAGTACCGGGTTTATACAAAAAGGGTACATTACAAAGTATCGGGATTTTCATTAACGGGGTACAAATACAAAGTACCGGGTTTACACAAAATGGTTTTATGATATTAAAACTACAATTCATCTAGAATTTGTTAGTTTCCGGCTATAATTGCTAAGTGTATATGTTAGAATTATATAAGAATTTAGTTGCGATCGACATAGAATTAGTGGGCCCGCCTTACTTCATGTTCCGTGTTTGGTTGTGGATTTAGGGTAGACCCATTATATTCGACGGTTTATTTAACTTAAATTTTGTATAACTTATATACATTAGGTGATTATAGAGGCAATCTATGGGTCTTTCTAGGGTACATTATTGCATAACATAGGAGCTTTCATTACCCATTTTATAAAGAAAATAATGGATTTTCTGGAATCATATTCGTGCACTTTTACAAGGAAAATGACATCTTTATCACATAAAACTCTTATGAACTCACCAAATTAATTGTTGACACTTTTTCAAAACTACTTGTATTCTCAGGAAATCAATAAAACAGGAAATCAGTGGCTTTTGAGGATGGGGCGCAAAGGCATCAAACATTTAATTTTTGTCAACATAATGTAATTGATTTAGAAACATGTAAAATCATACTATGGTGTAACTTTCAATTATATTTATGTTGGTTGTTTTTACTTTGAGCACTATTATACTCGTTGTTGTGATACTATACATGAGGTCCTCCACCCCCAGACGTTTCCGCCATCCTTGGTTCGGGAATGTGACAGAGGCATCCACACTATTGGTACTAGGCTCTAAAACTCCAAGTAATCAACCACAAAAGATGTTGGATTAGTGTCTAAGGTTGTAACTATATTTGGTAAGTACTTGACCCGGTTGTGCATGGTCCTTTTGGGTTGCCTTCACCATAGCAACTTGATAGGGTGATTTAGAGAGAAGAGATATTATTATTAATATATTATAAGAATAATATATTAAAAGAATAATTATATTATTTGATTAATATAAGTCATAAATTAATAAGGAATGAATTGATGCAATCCCATGAAATTGCACTTTGCACCCTTGCTAAGAAGTTAGTGGAGCGTGTGTGGTTTACCGGCACACTAATTGGTTCTAAGCAAAGGTGGCAAAGTGTGATTCATTGTTTATCATAGTTCGATGGAGTGTGTGTGGTTTACCGGCACATCGAATAGATGATTGTAACAATGAAGGCACCATGTAGATTTGCATGGTAATTCACACCCGCTTTGTGATCCTTGGTATCCCAGTCACAAACTAGAGGGGCATATCGAGATTTAAACATGCCATTGAAGAGTTCAATGAATCTCTACAATCTAGGAATTTTCAATAAAACTTAAGGTTATGTTTTCATGGTGAAGAATTAGTGAATCGTCATTCACTTATCTCCAAATTATTTGCATGATTGGATTACGGCATCCCTTTTCTAATATGTAAATAATGTTGTTGGGTCCTAGCCCTAATTTTTCATTTTGGGTGTTTAACTAGGGATCCAAATTCTAATCAAACTTTGTCCTTTCTATTTGTAGATGTCGAACGCAAACAACGCTGCTGCTAACTCATTCACGTTAATGAGTCTTTGCCAAAAGGTGACCTTCGATGGTACCAACTTTAGCGAATGGATAAGATACATTCGCACCACTGCACGCTACGAGGACAAAGAGTATGTCCTCGACGAAAAGCTCGAGAAGGTCAACCCGGAAATCGCTACTCCCGAAGAGATGGCTATCTTTGAGACATACGAATGTGATGCAACGAAAGTACATTGCATCATGATAGCCACTATGAACCAAGAATTCCAAAAGTCCTATGAGGACATGTATCCGTATGAAATGCATCAAGACTTGATGGAGAGGTACCACCAAAGCGCAAGGAAAGAGCGCTACGAGATCATCACTAATATGATCACCGCTAAGATGGGAAATGGAGAATCATTGACTGTGCACTTTCAAAAGATGCAACGATATGTTGATCGTCTTCGCAAGTTAAATGTTAACTTTGGGGAGGATTTGGCCATCGACATTGTTCTTCATTCCTTGCCTTCATGCTACAACCAATTTAGGATGACCTACCACATGAACAAGGAAGAGGTCACCCTAAGCAAACTCCAAGGACTCCTAAGGACTGCTGAGAGCAACCTAAAGGACAAGTCTGTTGCACCAGCTCCCACACCAACCGTTGCTCCTGTTTTGGCTATAGGGCAGGGAAAGGGCAAGAAGAGGAAGGCTCCTTCAAAGAGCCACCGCAAAGGAAAGTCCCAAGATGTTTCCTCTTCTAGTGGGACCAAAGTTGATCCCACTAAGCCCAACCCTAACCCGAAGGAGGCAGAGTTCCATCATTGCCACAAGATAGGGCATTGGAAGAGAAGCTGCCCGGAATATCTGCAAGCCATCAAGGATGGAAAGATCAAGCCATCTTTTGCAGGTATATACACAATTAAATCTAGTAATTCATCTCACACTATTTATTGGGTTCTTGACACAGGATGTGGTTACCACATTTGTTCTGACTTGCAGGGACTAAGAAGAGATAGAGATGTGGAGCAACGAAGAATAAATCTAATCATGGGAAACAGAAGATCGTCGCCTGTCACCAAGATTGGAGTGTATTCTTTAGTGCTAAGTAATGGATTAGGTCTAGATTTAAATAATTGTTGCTACTCGCCAAATATGGCAAGAAACATCATTTCATTTCATGGTTTGTTTAGACAAGGATTTAGATATTCGTTTAATAATATGAATGGTTCTATTTATGCCTATCTAAATGGTGTTTTATACTTTGAAGCTATGCCTTGTAATGGAATTTATGAAACTGTTATGGTTGTAGATAACATAGGAAATGGTGTGTTGTGTATAGATTCTTCCAATAGTATGGATAAAGCGTCTTTGTGGCATTGTCATCTTGTACGTATCAACAAGAAGCGCATAGCCCAACTCCAAAAGGACGGAGTGTTGGAGTCATTCGACCTTAGGGAAGATGACACGTGTGAATCTTGTTTACTTGGAAAGATGACCAAGTCACCCTTCACTGGAACTTGTGAGAGGGGTGAGGGTTTATTGGATCTCATACATACCGATGTATGTGGACCCTTTAGATCCACCACAAAGGATGGAAACCGCTTCTACGTGAATTTCACCGATGATTATAGTAGATATGGGTATATGTACCTAATCAAGCACAAGTCTGAAACGTTTGAAAAATTCAAAGAGTTCAAGAATGAAGTGGAGAATCAATTGGGCAGGAAAATCAAGATGCTTCGATCTGATCGAGGAGGAGAGTACCTAAGTCTTGAATTCCACGACTATATCAAGGAATGTGGAATAGTTTCGCAATTGACGCCACCTAGGACACCGCAGCTAAATGGTGTGGCAGAAAGGCGCAATCGAACCCTGTTGGACATGGTTCGTTCTATGATGAGTCGTGCTTCACTACCTATCTCATTTTGGAGGTATGCCTTAGAGACTGCCGCCCATATCCTTAATCGAGTCCCTACAAAGAAGGTTGCCAAAACACCTCACGAGATGTGGACAGGGAAAGCTCCCTCGTTGGCACATATCAAGGTTTGGGGTTGTGAAGTTTTCGTAAGACGAGAAACTCATGACAAGCTCGAACCTCGTAGTGAGCAATGTATTTTCATCGGCTACCTGCAGAAATCCTTTGGATATCTCTTCTATAGACCGAGTGACAATGTGGTCTTCGTTCCGAGGAGAGGGGTTTTCCGAGAGCGAGAACTCATAAACCAAGGAGACGGTGGGAGGCAAATCGATCTTAAAGAGATTCAAGAGTCGAGCGATGAAGGAAACTCTACCGTTGGCGCTCAACCCGAGGAGGAAACTCCGGTTGAACCAATTGACGAGTCATTACCTCCTAGACGTTCCAAAAGAGTTAGAGTTCAACCCTAGTTGTATGGTTTTCATATTACTACCGAATGGGACACGTATATTAGTGATAGTACACTAATAAATCTAGATGAACCTAATTGCTATAAGGAAGCCATGGCAGGCCCGGAGTCTGCGAAATGGAAAGAGGCAATGGACAGCGAGATTCAGTCCATGTATGACAACCAAGTTTGGAATTTGGTTGACAATGTGCCCGGATGTAAGACGGTTGGGTACAAATGGATCTTCAAGAAGAAGACTGACATGGATGGGAATGTGCACACGTACGAGGCGCGATTGGTTGCGAAGGGCTTTACTCAAACTCCCGGAGTTGACTATGATGAGACCTTCTCACCAGTTGCAAAGATAAAGTCTATTAGAGTGATGCTAGCTATTGCCGCATTTCATGATTATGAGATATGGAAAATGGATGTCAAGACCGCTTTCCTTAATGGGAAGTTGGCTGAGGATGTTTACATGGCTCAGCCAGAGGGTTTTGTCGATCCGAAGCATCCAAATAGAGTGTGAAAGCTTGAGAAGTCCATTTATGGACTTAAGCAGGCGTCTCGCAGATGGAATCTTTGCTTTGATGAGAAATTCAAAGAGTCTGGATTTGTACGAAGCGAAGATGAATCATGTGTATATGTCAAAGCCAGTGGGAGCATAGTTAGCTTTCTCGTTTTGTATGTCGATGACATACTGCTCATAGGAAACGACGTCCCGATTTTGCAGGAGGTAAAGTCCTGGCTCGGGAAGTGCTTCGCTATGAAGGATGATGAGATTAAAACTTAATCTAGAAGATCGATTAGATCTTAAACAGGTGAATAAATATTTAAACAGTAAGAACGAATGCAAAATAAAGAACAACTCAATGATGAATCAAACGTGTCGAATGATTAAAACAAAACCCTCAGAAGAGCTCGATTAAGAACATCAACTGTAGAGGATTGGTAGGTTTACAAGAACGATAAAAGAAATCTTTAATGCTATCGTAATGATCGTTAACCTAATATGCATGCAAGCATATACTTATATAATAAACCTAAAAGGCTCTCGGTTGGACAGGCCCATTACCGGAGTACAAAACAAAAGGTTTAATAAACGAGCCCAATGACGCAATATAAAACAGATCTTTAGCCCAACAATCTCCCCCTTTGCGTCAATTGGAGCGAGATCTTCACTTGTTACTTGGGCCAGCAGCGGAGGCAGGTACTTTCTTCTTCACGGTATTAAACAGGCGCGAGATAAGAGCCAGTATCGTCTGCCTAAACCTGATGTACCACTGGATCATGTCATTGAAGTACTTAACATCATCCGCTGAATTCACTTTACACCTTCGGATGATCGATAACACATGCTCCAGACAAGTAGTGGTGTAAAGATGTTTGTCAGCTAAAGCAAAGAGACATTTCTGTCCTTCTGCTCTAGTGAACATGACCGAATTGCGTCTCGGGTCGATCTTGCCCATCTTCATCTGATTGAGATCACTGGCCGATCCCACAGGAGCTATCTTCGGTTTCTTCTTGAAGACAGTGGCAACCTCCTGATCCATAACGGCTACCTCCATGATGTAACAGACAATCATCCTCTTGATATGGTCTATAATCGGACCATATTCAGCTTCATTCGTCAAGAGGATGTTATGCAAAACGATCCAATCATGAGGATTTAAGTTCGGTAGATCTGCCAGGGATATATGATGTGCAGTTCTTGCAGATCCTCGAATCACCTTGAACCGAACATTGATGAATCTTCCTTCGGTGTAAGGCTTCAGTACACGAACGTTCACTATCTTCTGGGCGCTCCATGTTAAATACTGAGGACGAGAAGCCTTCAGATAGAATTCGATCAACTCCCTATCCACCTCAGGGTTCGGATGAGGGACTTCAAAAATATTTGAGAAGGCGTGGAAGATAAACGCCTTTCGAGTCAGCGGCATGTCGAACTGCGAATCGACAGAATTATGGCAGTCGAACGAGATCACCGGCTCGAGCCATAGGATGCTGGGAGTATCTATGGCCTCCTTAATCATTCGCTCCCGAGTCCAGGCAGGGAAGAGAGTCTTCCTGCTCTCGAGGAGATCGTGGGCTTCTTTCTGCTTGCGTTCGGCTTCTTCAGCCTCTCGCGCCACACGAGTAACATCATCATCAACATTGCGACTGTTCTTTCGTTTCAACATGTCCGCAATGGTTTCATCATCTTCATCTGCATCTTCTTCCTCAGCTATGTTTTTCCCTTTATCCTTCACACCCGAACCAGAAGCTTGACCAGTCGGAGGTGGTTCGGTTGTGTGAGTAGCTTTGGAGGAAGGAGGTGGTTTCGATCCGGTCTTCATCCCTTCTCCCCCTTGTTTCGGATCGGACACGAAACTAGGTAAGCCTTCTATTTTGCTGAGAAGGTCCATGGCAGGAGCAAGTTTTTCAGCAAGGGTACGCCTCACCGAATGGTTTAGAATCGGATCGTGTGCTTCTAGGATGTTGGATAAGGCAGCATGTACATCCGAAACACATGACTTGATGACCTCCCTTTCGGATCGAAGAGCTTCAAGCTGTTGCTGTGAGTTTGAAAGTTGAGTGCTCTTGACCTTGAGGGCGGTGGTTTTGCTTGCCAGAACGTCCATCAATGAGTTTTCAGCTGCGAGATCCTCCTGAAGCTTAGCGAGGCGCTCATCATTGGAGGCACGAAGGGCCGAGTTGTCGTCGCTTATGGATTGGCGAAGTGTAGCGAACAAGGTCAACTCCGTTGAGACGAACTTTGCCAATTGCTGAACAATCGGTTCCAAAGTAGTCTTGGTGGCGTCAGCGCTTTCCTGTAAGGAGTTCAACAGGGTAGAAGCGTCTGAGAATAGTTTATCGACTTTTGCGGTCGCAGCCTCACATGCTTTTGTGGAGGCGTCTATGGCGGCAGTGGCTGAGGCTACCGAATCATGCTGAGCCCTGGAGAAGGCATCAACAATCTTCTGAAGAGCGGCTTCAAAGAGAGAGGACTGTTGGTTGGAAGATGAAGTGAGAAGTAAGTCAACCTTCTTGTTGAGCTCCTTAAGATGCTTCTTTGTCACTGGAGCATCATCCTCTTCGTCACTTTGAATCTGAAACGGACTAAAGTAGACCGAATCGAAGGTCATGTTGTCACCGCCAAGAAATGGGTTATCTCCATCAGAGGCCTGATCTGGAGATGGTGGGGGTGGTGAAGCTGGGGGTGTAGTTGTTTTTGTGGGTTCAGGTTGAGTGTGGGGTGGGGTAGTTTCGGGTGGTGGTTGAGTGTGGGTAGGTTCGGTTGTATACTGAGTTTCGGTTTGAGGTTGAGAGGTAGTGTGAGGTACTGACTCTGATTCCATCATACCTAGCCCTTGCAGTATTTTGTTGAATGATGCTTCAGGAAGAGCTTTGGTAAAGACGTCAGCCAGTTGATCAGTGGTTCTTACGAAATGAACTTCGACGTTTCCTTCTTCCACGTGATCTTTGATGAAGTGATACCTCAGTGCTATGTGTTTGGTTTTAGAGTGTTGCACTGGGTTATGACAAATCCTAATTGCACTTTCAGAGTCACAATATAGTGGGATCTTCTTCATATTGAGTCCATAGTCTCAAAGTTGACTCTGGATCCAAATCACTTGAGAGGTGCAGGATGCAGCGGCTATATATTCCGCTTCGGCAGTAGACAACGACACGCACGTTTGTTTCTTGGATTGCCAGCTAACCAACTTCCTGTCAAGGAATTGACAGCCGCCAGTGGTGCTTTTTCTGTCGAGTCCACATCCTCCAAGGTCAGCATCTGAATAGGCTTGAACGAAGAAGCCTGAGTTGGAAGGATACCATAGACCTAAGGAGGTGGTTCGCTTGAGATAGCGTAAAATATTCTTCATTGCAAGCATGTGAGGTTCGCGTGGGTTTGCCTGAAATCGAGCACAATAACACACAGAAAACATGATGTCAGGCCTGCTAGCAGTAAGATACATTAGTGAGCCTATCATTTGACGATAGATCGTGATATCGACAGCCGGTTTGTCTAGAGATGGAGTTAGCTTGGTGCCGAATGCCATTGGGACTTTGACTTTGGAGTCTCCTATCATACCAAACTTTGCTAGGAGAGTGTTCGTGTAAGCTTCCTGATTGATAAAGATGCCTTCGGGTCCCTGTCTAATATTTAAACCAAGAAAAAAGTTAATAGGACCCATTGAGCTCATTTCAAATTTAGTCTCCATCAGCTTTCTGAATTCAGCTGTTAGGCTGGGATTCGTAGAGCCAAAGATGATGTCATCGACATAAATTTGAACTATAATAAGGTGGTTACCTTCCTTTTTGCGAAAGAAGATTGGCTCAACCGAACCTTGTTTGAATTTAGACATCTTTAAGAATTTAGTTAGCGTTTCATACCAGACTCTCGGAGCTTGTTTAAGGCCATACACAGCTTTATCCAGAATATAGCAATGATTTGGATACTTTTCGTTCACGAACCCAGGAGGTTGCTCCACATACACGGTTTCTTCGAGTTCTCCATTAAGAAATGCACACTTGACGTCCATTTGGAAAACTTCAAAGTTTTTGTGGGCAGCATAAGCAAGAAATATTCTAACTGATTCTAGCCTAGCTACGGGAGTGAAAGTCTCTTCATAATCAATCCCTTCCTCCTGGCAATATCCCTTTACTACCAGACGAGCTTTGTTCCTTATAACATTCCCTTCCTTGTCCATTTTATTCCTAAAGACCCATTTGAGACCAACAACCGAGGCATCTGGGGGAGTTGGAATGAGGCGCCAGATTTTGTTCCTTTCAAATTCGTTCAGTTCGTCTTGCATTGCTTGAACCCAGTCGGAGTGATCGAGATCAGTGTTAACTGTATTCGGTTCAACTTTTGATACGAATGAGTTAAACATACAAAACTCAACCTTTGAAAATAAGGATGTCTGTTTTGCCTTCAGTTGTGATCGGGTTAGAACCTTTTCGGAGACATCACCAACCACTTGAGAGATAGGATGATCTCTGGTCCATTTGGTAAGAGGAGGATAATTTGGATCAAAGGTGGGGTCTAGTTCAGCATTGATCATTTCTTCTGGCTCGGATTGGCTTTCGTAGTCAAGTGACATATCATCATGCTCCCCCTCGATTGATGAGCTATGAGAAACTTGAGGTTCAGAGGTTTCTTGTGGTGCTGGACTTTCAGGTGTTAATGCACCTTCGGTTGGAGACGCACTTTCGGTTGGAGAAGCACTTTCGGTAGCAGTTGTAGAGCTTGACTCCCCCTCAACATGTGAGCTTAGCTCCCCCTCGACATGTGAGCTTGGCTCCCCCTCGACTGAAGCATCGTTGGACGGAGGTTCATGAGAATTCGATCCTCCTTCATTCATTCTTCTGGCAGCTTCTTCGACAATTTGCTTCATGTGGTCTACCTTGTTGTCAGCTGCATTTGCTTCTAAGAGAGTAGCTTTCTCTGGTTCGTCAAAGAGCTCCAGAAATTTCTCGTATAGATTAGCGATCGAGACTGTGATGTGGCCAGTTTGAGGAAGGATTTCCTCAGCTGTGTCTTCTTTGGCCTGTAGCTTTTTGACATAGCTGTCGTCAAAAGTCACGTAATAGGTCTCTTCGATTTTTCTCGAACGCTTGTTTAGGACTCTGTATGCTTTGGATGTGAGAGAGTAGCCCAGAAAGATTCCCTCGTCGGCTTTGACATCGAACTTGTTGCGGTGTTCTTTAGAGTTAAAGATGAAACACCGTGAGCCGAACACTTGGAAAAATTTCACATTGGGCTTTCTGTTGTTGAGAATCTCGTATGGTGTGAGCGTGAATCTTTTGTTGAGGTAAGACCTGTTCTGTGTAAAACAAGCAGCAGAAATAGCATCAGCCCAAAAATAAAGAGGTAAGGAAGCGAAACTTAGCATAGTTCGGGCAGCTTCACACAAAGATCGGTTTCGTCTTTCGACAATTCCGTTCTGTTGTGGTGTGTAGGGAGCTGAGAAGTTGTGACTTATTCCCTTTTCTGCTAGAAATTCTTCAAACTCCCTGTTCTTGAATTCCAGACCATTGTCGCTCCTGATGTTGTGAACGACCTTCTTGAGCTGTACTTCAATCTGCTTGATGAACACTTTCAGCTTATGAGTCGCTTCAGATTTGAGCTTTAGAAAGAACATGCATGTAAATCGTGAAAAGTCATCAACAATAACAAGAATATACTTGCTACCACCGATGCTTTCGATAGATGATGGACCACACAAATATATATGAAGTAATTCAAGTGGTTCAACAACTTTTGTGTTAATTACAGATGGATGACTTAGGCGACTCTGCTTCCCCATTTCGCATGCAGCACGCAAATGATCTCTGTCGAACTTGAGCAATGGAAGGCCTCGAACATGACCTCCAGTGACAAGTTTGTTGATATCTTTGAAATTGAGATGAGAGAGTCTTTGGTGCCACAACCAGCATTCGTCAGATTGTGCTTTTGATAACAAGCATATAGCTGGGTTTCCTTTGATGGGTTTAAGGTTTAGAGGAAACATTTCACCCTTTCGCTCCGACTTGAGAATTACTTTCTTTGTCTTCTTCTCAATAATTTTAGAACCTTCATCGTCGAATGATACGTTGAGACCTGTACCTCTAACAAGCTGAGATACACTGATGAGGTTGTGTTGTACTCCTTCCACATAAGCCACCTTCCTTATAGTGAAGTCACCATTAGTTATCATCCCGTATCCCTTTATGGTGCCGAAAGAATTGTTTCCAAACTTGACGTTGCCACCATTTGCAAGAGACCTGTATTCCCTGAGCTCCTATTTCCTCCCTGTCATGTGACGCGAGCAGCCACTGTCGATGTACCATTCTTCGTCGAACTGCTCGTCACTTATTACCTGCAAAAATTAAGCAGATTTAGGAACCCAAAGTTTCTTGGGTCCTCGTGAGCTTTTCATAGGAACTGGAATAGTAAGAGAGATGTCAACAAGATATGTTCGTTTTATGAGTGTTGTTTCATCTTTCTTTTTAATGGTAAAAACTTTGATTTTATTAGGATTAGGTGCGTTCGGTTTAGACTCTGGTTTGGATTCATTAACTTTCTGTTTGCCTTTTTGTTCAGCTGACGAATGAGATTTTTGAGAACGAACAGAATGAGCTTTAGAGCAAGATGGAGATGAATTGGAAGATTTAGAAGAGTTAGATGAATGAGAAGGAGTGGGTTTAGATTGAGAGGACTTCTTAGCTGGAGACTCTAGGTGACCCTTTTGCTTTTGATCATTGGTGGGACTGACCTTAGAGTTTTGATCTCTTTTGACTTCAGAAACGAACCTATGCTTTCGGTTGGAATCGTTCTGCGAACCGAACCTTTGCTTTCGGTTGGAGTCATTCTCAGAACCGAACCTATGCTTTCGGTTGTTGTTCTCTTCTGAACCGAACCTTGGCTTTCGGTTGTTGTGGCTCTCATGCTTTTTGACAGGATTGTTCTCAAACTTCAGATTCTTGTCTTGATGTGAGAAATATGCATTCTGGGATTGCCAGAATTGTTTTCTTTCAGAGAGATTCTTCCTGTATCTCTGGTTCCTTTCACGTTTCTTATTCCTCATCTGCTTCGGTTGATGATGAATATTGGCTTTCATTTTCGGTTTCTCCTTAGCTGGTTCACTTTGAACTGTAGGAGTTTCACTTTGAACTGAGGAACTAGAGGGAATGTCTTCTTTTTCCGAACTTCCATCCTCTTGAGGAATGTCCTTCGTACCACTGGTGCTTGGCTCATCGAAATTATCTGGCTTATTCAAGGGTTCTGGTATGTATCTGCCTTTACTCATCCAAGAGGTTCTTTCTGATAAGCCTACCGTTTCGTTTGCATTATCTATTGGAGCTGACCAAAAGTACTCATCACAGCCATCAGCATTGTCTTCGTTCACAATAGTTGTGAGTTCAGCGGTCTGATGTTCGGTTACTCCAGTGACCTTGTACACTTGATTTGGAGTAGTCCTGACCTTTTGATATACAACTGCTTTCTCTGCTAAGATCGGGGACTTTTGTTGAGACAATCGAGCGAACTCCACAGAATTTTCAGAAATTAGATTCTTGTGGTTTTCAGGTTCGCTTTTTACAAATTCTGAGCAGTCAACCGTGTCCTCTACAGAAATTTCACTCATGTTGTCATCCTCATTAAGCTCAGATGCATTTTCAACATCTATTTTGTTTTCCGAGCTCAAGTTGGCGTTTAAAGAGTCAAATTTTTGTATGGTTTCGGTTCTCAGTTTGAGTCTATCATTTTCATCCAAAAGGTTTTTAAGCATGTCCTTGTGGTCCTTGGATTTAATGAAAGATTCTATTTTGTCCAGTCCATACATATAGGTCGGATTGATGTCATCAGATGATATCACACTCTCACAATTATAAGCCTCGGCATCGATTTCATCCTCCTTAAACTCAAGGAATGGAAAAATCATGCGATGGATCTTTTGGCCTATTTCACAGTCCAAGTGAAGCTGAGTAATATTAGAATAAAGACGTTTTGCAATTAAACAAAAAACATTCTGCTGTTTTAACAACTTTAAATTGTCTCTTTGTAAATAAATGTTTTCGTCTTTTATTTTAACTAATTCAGACTCCTTCAACTCGATCCACATCCGCCGCTCCTCACTCTTCGAAGACACCCTGCTTAATTGATCAGTTAGGTTAGAATTGGTGACTCGAGTTTGAGTTAAGCTACTATCTAGATGAGAAATTCTTGTATTAACATTTTTTAGTTCTTTCTCATATGAGGATTGTGGTACTTTAAATGAAACAAAGACCGATTGTACCTTCTTGATCAGTTCATTGAGCTCATTGAACTGCTGGCTGAGTGGTTTGGCCGTAAAGCACATGTCCTGCTACTCCTTCGGTTCATTGCTTCCACCATCAGTGTTGTATCCCCTCATCTGAGATACATCAGACACCATGAAGCACCTTCCTCCACTGCTCTCCTCCTTTGTCACATAAGCCTTTCCATGAGTAGGCTTTCTCACTTCATCGTCTTCTGAGTCGGTTGACCAAACTTCCACGCTACCGAACTCGTCATCAGCAACCGAACCCTGCACAATTAGAGCATTCATGGAAGGGTTAGCGGTAGATTTCTTCTTTCTCATCTCGTCAAGCCTTTTCTGCAACAAGGCTTCCTCATCCTTTTCCTCGTCCTTTTCAGCCATCTTTTTGAGGACACAATCCTTAGCATAGTGGTTTTTCCCACCACAGTAGTAACAGCTTACTCCAGAATCACCATCTGCCTTCGGTTCCTTCTTGGGCTCTTCAACCTTCGGTTCATTATTAACTTTCTCTAAACTATAACTCCCCTGCCAATTTCGGTTTTTGTTGCTGGGGAATCTCTTCTTAATGAACCTCTTGGGGTTAGACACCATCATAGCATAATCCTCAGATGTGAGGTCATACTCCTCCAAGTTAAGGTCTTCATCCTCCATCACAACTTTACTTTTTGACAGGAGGGCCAGTGAACCTAGGCTTGAGACAACGTTCTTTTCCTGCAGCACAATCTTCTCCTGGGACTTGAGAATACCCACCAGTTTCGCCAAAGAGTATGATATAAACTGCTCATGGGCTTTAACTGTTGACACCACAGCTCTCCATTCTGACCTTAGACCATTTAGGAACGTAACCTTCTACTCGATAAGCTTCCTTTCGATGTCATCTTTGATCATCCTGCTGAGAAGATGATTGAAGCGATCGAACGTCTGGGTCACTGTTTCTTCGGCTCCTTGCCTGAATTCTCCAAACTCAGATAAGAGCAAGGTTTGGATAGAATGTTCAAGATCCTCGTCTGTAGAGTACAGTTCGCGAAGTATATCCCAAACTTCCTTTGCCGTCGTGCATGAGCTGACCAACCTGAAGGTGTCGGACTGAAGGGCTAATCTTATCAATCTTAACGCCTTGATATTGCACTGGAATTTATCCTTTTCATCTTGTGCAATATCTTTAACATCCTTCAGCAGATCATTGTACTCCTTTTGAGTTTTGATAATCCTTGACGTTGCAGAGTGAGAAAACAGTCCATTGATGATTGCTTCCCATATGAGGTATCCATTATCCTCAGATCCTATAACGTAGTCTTCGAAGTGATGCACCCAGACTTCATAATCATGGGTATATAGGATTGGAATCTTCGTGGTTGAACCGATGCTGTTGGAAATATTGATGGGGTTTGATTGCGACTCATCCATTATGATCGAAAAACCTGTTTAAAGATCAGACTTGTAATAACTCAGATTCGGGCAAAACAATAAATATTAAGATACGTCAATAATGAGATGACGGCTCAATAAATATCAGTAATTGCGGAAAAAACCTAATTGAAACCTTTTCACAGAAAAGATGTGTATCGATTACACAGCCTCCTGCTCTGATACCAATTGATGAGATTAAAACTTAATCTAGAAGATCGATTAGATCTTAAACAGGTGAATAAATATTTAAACAGTAAGAACGAACGCAAAATAAAGAACAACTCAACGATGAATCAAACGTGTCGAATGATTAAAACAAAACCCTCAGAAGAGCTCGATTAAGAACATCAACTGTAGAGGATTGGTAGGTTTACAAGAACGATAAAAGAAATCTTTAATGCTATCGTAATGATCGTTAACCTAATATGCATGCAAGCATATACTTATATAATAAACCTAAAAGGCTCTCGGTTGGACAGGCCCATTACCGGAGTACAAAACAAAAGGTTTAATAAACGAGCCCAATGACGCAATATAAAACAGATCTTCAGCCCAACAAAGGACCTCGGAGAGGCTTCCTATATTTTGGGAATAAGGATAGTGAGAGAAAGAAGTAAGAGACTAATAGGACTTAGTCAGAATACTTACTTAGATAAGGTACTAAAATGTTTTAGTATGGAAAACTCGAAGAAGAGAGAACTACCGATACAGAGTAATACCAAGTTGAGTAAGACTCAAAGTCCGAGTACCGAAGCCGAGATAGCTGAGATGAGCCGATTACCTTACGCTTCCACAGTTGGCTCGATCATTTATGCTATGACTTGTACTCGACCTGATGTGGCCTTTGCTTTGAGCATGGTCAGTAGATATCAAGGGAATCCTGGTAGAGCACATTGGATTACGGTCAAGAACATCCTTAAGTACCTTCGGAGGACCAAGGAATGGTTTCTAGTCCTCGGAGGGAGTGATGAGTTGAAGGTGCGAGGGTATAGTGACGCCAGTTTCCAGACCGACAGGGACAACTACCGTTCGCAGTCGGGATGGGTCTTTACCCTTAATGGAGGAGCAGTAACGTGGAAAAGTTCCAAACATGAAACTGTAGCTGATTCAACGTGCGAATCAGAGTACATTGCAGCAAGCGAAGCATCAAAGGAGGCAATATGGTTGAAGAACTTCATTGGCGACCTTGGAGTTGTGCCTACCATAAAGGAGCCCATGGAAATTTTCTGTGATAATGAAGGAGCGGTTGCCTTGACCAAGGAACCGAGGGATCATGGTAGATCTCGGCATATCGACAGAAAATATCACTTTATTAGGCATCGAGTAGAAGAAGGACACCTCGTGGTTAAGAGGATATCATCAGAAGATAACCCAGCAGATCCGCTTACGAAGGGACTAAGCAGGGTTAAGCACTTGCAGCATGCTAGGAATATTGGGCTGAAGGATGATATTAGTTTAGATTAGATAGTATTAGAAACGTGTAATAGATAAATGTAATTGACATTTGATGATTAAATAAAGGAGTATTATTTATAAGTATTGTTACTGTCTTATGTTAATTGTTTAGCTATTGTTTCACTTTGCATGTTTTGACTTCCAGAATAATTAAGTTTATTAAGAATAATCGAATTATTCAAACAGTCCACAATCATTCATATGTTGGAAGTAGGTATCAATGAAGATTGTCATGAATTGGTGTGTAGATTGTCTAAATGGTATTAGACATAGCAAAGGGTTGCTGCAACGTTCATGAGTGCTTATGAACAAGTTTTGAGCATTGGAATAAAACCGCGCTTGCTGGAATCACTTTGGAGTGATCGCAAGACGATAATATCATATGGTCTTAAAACCTAGATATATGGTTTATTATTTACTAATTGGTGGTACATTGATAATGCAAAACTGCATCAGTAAATTGATGTCATAAAACGCATTGTTGTGTATAGTTGGTTAGTCGATAAGTAAATGCATATAAGTCGAAGTTTATCTGTTACTTTTACCCTAAGAGGGTAAAGACGATATCACGGCCGCTCGATGATTTGATTTGACTTATGTGTCGGGCCCGTTTCGGACTGAATTGATGTGTTCAATTAAGTTCTATGTCAAATAAATCTAAGATCGAGAAAATAGTTGCTGGACAATGAGTATGACAATGTCTCATGAAACCGTCTGCACGATATCAAAATAGAGGGCTGTACGATCCCTTATCTAAAGGACAGGTTACTGATAAGATCAGAGTTGACAACGTCTTTGAGAGCTACGATTGCTAATCGGATTGTGTTTGCGTTTATAGTTACTAGACTTATCCAAGTGGGAGACTGTTGGCTTAGTGTCTAAGGCTGTAACTATATTTGGTAAGTACTTGACCCGGTTGTGCATGGTCTTTTTGGGTTGCCTTCACCATAGCAACTTGATAGGGTGATTTAGAGAGAAGAGATATTATTATTAATATATTATAAGAATAATATATTAAAAGAATAATTATATTATTTGATTAATATAAGTCATAAATTAATAAGGAATTAATTTGGTGACTTAAAGAGATTAATTGAATAAAGGGGTATAAACTGTCAAATGTATGAAAGTTGTATTTTGAGCTGATAATCCTTATGGATATAGGGTTGGATGATTTTAGGGATATAGATCACCTATAAATCGTCCAAGGCCTTATCTAGGAAAGGATTTGGATTGCTTTGAGGCTAAGTTATCCGATTAGGGTTTAAGGGTGAAACCCTAGGAGCTCACAGTATAAATAGACCCATAGGGTTGAGGAAATCGGCCACCCTTGTGATTGGAGTAACCCTAGAGTTGATTTCCCTCTTCCTCATCTCTCTCAAATCATCTTCTTGCTATTTGGTGTTTGTAAGCCATTAGAGGAGTGACATTTGTGACTCTAAGCTCCAAGAAGAAGAAGGTTTTCAAGCAAGTAACTCAAGGTATCATTCTAGATCTGTTTACATATGTTTTAATTGTTAGTATACATTACATCTAGCCATGAAAGTCTTGGATATGTTGCATATTCAATTAGTGAAACCTAGATCCAAGCTATAGGGTTGTATGTGCACATAGGTAATGTTCTTATGTCCAAAACCCATCAAAAGAAAGGTATGTTATTCTACTTAAAGTTTTGTATTACAAGTACCCCACAACATGCTAGTTAGGTTGTGAACCTTGGAAATCAAATTTGCATATATTTTAGAGAAAACATAGATCCAAGGTTTCTAGGGTTGTATGTACACCATAGGAGTGTTAATATGCTCAAAACCCAACAAAAATTTATTTTTAAGTAAGTTGTTATGAAAACCAACAGTATAAAAACATCCAATGTCAAAACCAAAGTGTCAATAATCAAAACATGTTATCATAAACAGTATCAAAGTGTAATCCCAAAGATATCATGTGCGGAAAACATAGTGTGATGTGTCGCGATCGCCAACTCCTTTCCTCTGAAAACTAAGTACCTGAAACCAAAACTGAAAAATGTAAGCATGAAGCTTAGTGAGTTCCCCCATCATACCACATACCATATAACATACATACTGTCTATCATATCCAGGTACTGATTTACCCCTTCAGAGTCTTTCAACCGGTAACTGCCTAGCATATTAGGGTGCTGGCCTACCCCTTCGGTCCTATCGACCGATATCTAGCCTAGCATATCAGGTTGCTGGCATACCCCTTCGGCCCTTTCGAGCAGTACCTTCCCTAGCATATCAAGGTGTTGGCCTACCCCTTTGGTCCTTTCGACCGGTACTAGTGACTATTTCGCCCCCTACTCTACCACATAGCATCCTAGTGCATAAATATATATAATCATATACTGCCTAGCTTATCTGGGTATTGGCATACCTCTTCAGCCCTATCGACTGGTACTGGGGTCTATCCTACCCCTCCTATCGCATATCACATAACATCATAACATACTAGCACGTAATCATAACAGATAGCAACATACCAAATACTTATCACAAAGACAATCATCTTTACTATAACTCTTACTTGTGGGCCGACCTTGGTGCCTTAGACCTAATTCTACTGGAAGGTAACTGACCTCGCACTACTGAAGTCCACTGCCAGAAATCCTTAATAGCTGCCCTGGCAACTCCTCAAGCTATCAATACCACAATATTACCCAATTAGCAATTAGTTTCTAAACCATGATCCATAATTCATACTTGGGGTAAAATGACCATTTTACCCCTGTCCCAACAAGACACATAACTAAGGCCCAAGTCTATAACCAGTCAAGCCCAAACTCCAAAATCCATAAAGGCCCACTAGTGGCCCAATTTTCCAAATTGGGCCCAATCCTTTACATGGTCCTTATTCTATAGCCCAATGACTTATTCCTAATCCAAAATATATGTCCATAGCTGATCCAACAAAATCTATGCACTTGTAGGCCCATAAGAAAGCCCAAAACCGTTGGGCCCACCAAGGCCCAATACAACCCTTAGCCCAAATAGGCACGTCCAATCCAAAGTTCAAGACTGTAACATTCTCCTGAACAGAAAGCCCAACACACAAGGTCCAAACCCAAGTCTGCAGCCCAAACAAAACAATCCCGAAGGCCCACTAATTGACGAATGCGGGGCGTACCTCTTTAGTACGCTCAACATACTCAACGATACAGATCGGGGCCTCAAGTGAGTATGTGGGGCATACATGAATCTACATAGGGCGTATGCGCTGTTTCCTCAAGACTCATATTAGGACTTAATATGTTAAGTCCTTTGCATCCAAACTTCCATGGAACCCCAAATAAGGCTCTTAATGCATAAAGTCATCACCTTAGTACCTTTGCATGAATCAAAGGGACCAATGACCAACTTAACTTAATAATACACATCTAGAACGTGCATGAATGGTTTCTAGCCTTAAAGATGACAACTTTATGGACTTATAACCTCTAAAATGCTAAGATTAGCACCTTAAAGCTTCTGAAGTGGTGTCTAACCACTAGATCTTGCTCATGAGGCCTAAAAGGGACCAAAAACCCACATATTCATAAACAACAAATTCTAGTGATCAAGCTCAGAACTTTTTACCTTCTTTGAGCTGAAAATGTAGCAAGAAGTCCATATCCACAAGTCCTCCCTTGAACCCCCACCTTGTAATGAGCTTCCACTTCTTGAAATACACCAAAAACCACCCAAAATGCACCCATAAAGCTCACAACACTCTTGGATGAAACTATCACTCGAAATTAGGGTTTAAGGCTCTGAGAATGAAAGAGAGGCGCACCCCCTTGGACTTAAAGTGCTTTAAATAGTGAGCTAACTCTAAAATTTGGGTTTTGGAGATCCTGGACGTACGTTGGGCGTACGTCTTTCGCACCCGCGCTTCACTTATCCAACATTAAGTTGAGCGTTTCTCAACTTATGCTGGATGTACTCACTTGGTTTTCACCTTTGCATGCATGCTGAAATGCAAGCTTTTCCCACCCAGGGACCGAAAACTGCCAAAACATTCAAACTAACATAACTCCCTCATTCTAGGTCTGTTTCCAATGAACCATATATCCACGAAAAGGTGGCGAGAAGCCCTACACTCCTAGCAATACACCCGAGCCTTAAAGCCTTCTGATTAAAACCCAAAACCATTAAAAGACCGAGATATCATTTTACAGCCATACCCTTGGCTTTCGAAGACATAATCGAATACATGGATCACTTGAGTCATAGAAACAACATCCGAAATGGATAAATCCTTCCTCTCCCAAAGCTCTAATCCCCATGACAGCTTATGATTGAGCCGCAACCCTAATTAATAAGGAAAATCTGAAACCGGGTGTTACAACTCTCCCCCACTTAAATTAGATTTCGTCCTAGAAATCGCTCCTTAATAACACCCATCTCAAAACAACCAAGTCAGGAATACAACTGAAGCCCTAAACTGAAACTTTCATCCCAAAGGAAAAATTGAACCCTGATCCTTCAAAGGAAATCACTCCTACCTCTTCGAAATCGGAATCCACATTGGTCTGACTTCCTGACAGACCACCCGCACTGAACTTCCAACTCTAATGACCTTGATTCACCCTTCGAAAACAAGGTCCTTTACCATAATCCTGCTGCAGAATTCTGATACTTGACAGAAGGCTCAGATAATGCTTCAAGTTGAAGATTCATCCCTGCAACAGTTAGACTCATAAGCGAGTTAACAGGGTCAAATCGACTACTCTGAGATTATTTAATCCTACTGCAAGTGAATTGTCACTTCCCCATCAATCAGTTACTTCGTCCGTACCTGCAAACCCAAAACACTAATACTTCCCGAGACACTGAAACTGCCCACAACACTGAATTTCCTGAAATATTGGACTGCCTGAAATAGTATGTTGCCTCCCGGCCGCTTTCCAAAATCCACCAAGACCTCCCTGGTCTCAAATCGTCTGCCCGTCATCTGAAATACCAAGTTCCTTCCTTATTACTGAGCCAAAGGATCCCATACAGTCGCCTCACACAACTCCCGAACGAATCATTGTCTAAAAATAGTTGCCACTAGTTATCATTCCACTGTGGCTCTAATGACCTTATGATCTAATTGATCGACTCCATACGTCTAACCCTTACGTCACCAATCCCAAGGCTAAAATTGAATGCTACCAGACCAACTAAAGCCTTATATCAAAAATGACCTTATATGGTCCATTTCTTCCTTGATCCCATTCCCGTGACTGATGTGGTGTTCCCATGGTCGTATCACTGGCTTAACCAGGTATAATCCATCTGGGTAATTCTGTAACCCAATCCATGAATTTTCCACGTCCTCACTGTTGTACCAGTGCTGGTGAGTGCCAAGGTTTTTCCCGTGACCTAACATGACTCCCATAATATCTACCAACCTAGTGAAAGCTACGGCTACCCCCACAGGCTTACAACACTCTAACGTTTTCTGACAACTTTGTGAATGCTACGGCTACACCCGCAGACTTACAACACTTCCAACACTATCTGAGAACCTTGTGAATGCTACGCTTACATCCGAAGACTTACAACACTTCTATCACTATCTGACAACCTTGTGAATGCTACGACTACACCTGCAGTCTTACAACACTTCCAACACTATCTGAGAACCTTGTGAATGCTACGGCCACATCTACAGACTTACAACACCTCTATCGCTATCTGAAAACATTGTGAATGCTAAGGCTATCCTGTAGTCTTACAACACTTTCATTGTTGGTTGGCTGGTAGTGAATGCTACGGCTACCCCGCGGTCTTATATCACTATCCATGACTCCACCGCTGATTACTAATCCAAAAACACCTAAAGTCGAGCATACGTACACGATCTAATATCCCAAGCTGAAATCATGTCCTGACTGAAATCCATGATCCATCTTCCTAGGGCATGTTATCAACCATCAAGAGAACGCGATCTCAATGTTGGCGAGTCTCCCGAATTCTAACTTACTCTAACCTCAATCAATACAGCTACTTGGGCCATCTTTCTTCCTGACAAGGATGCTAAACTTACCCTAGCTTCACCCCTATTTCTGCTCCTGAATACCTGATCGATTATCCCCCCCCCCTTAGATTTAACTAAGTCTTCACGACACATGGGAATTAAAGGATTCCCAATCCTTCTTACTCTCTAATAGTCCACTATCGACAATATGTGCTTACCCATGCTAGCTATCACTTACCAGTCAAACCCTAAGATCGTCCATCCTTTGAAATCTTGAAGTGCACCCTTGAAATTTGATCCAGACCGATACCTCAATCCACTTCTCACGATACTATACCATCTCCTTAAGCTCTCATGCTGGCGAGTAGAAACCTTAACCTTTTAGGGTTGCTTTCTCCAAGTGTTTTCCCACTTCTCAAGGTTATTGCACTCACATTGGGGTTGTTCTCGGTTTGAGAAGGAAGTTCACCCCTTTGTTCCATCTTGTTGAGAGCGGTGACCAACTCTCTAATTTGTTCTTGAATGTTGGAAAAAGTGTTCTTGGTTTGTTGTTGAAATTGGGTTTGACTTTGAGCAAGAGAAGTGACAAGTTATTGAAGGCTCATTTGGTAGGTTACCACTTGATTAGCCTTATTGTGGAGGTTGTTGATAATTTGGAGTGGGATGAGATGTTTGGGGATATGGAGGTTTTTGTGATGGGTATTGAGAAAATTGGGGTCTCATTATAACATGTGGTGGGTTTTGCTTTGGTGGGTATGGGTTGGTTGGGTTATTCCTCCAATTTGGGTTGTAGTTGTTTAGAAATCCCATGGGTCTTGGTTGAACTTGATATCCTCCCATTGCAATAACATCCTCCGGTTCACTTGCAAGTGAGGGACACTTATCCGTATAATGTCCCGTCATTGCACAAATACCACACACCATCAATTGTTGACTACTTCCCACCACCATATGACTTAACACATTAGTCAAGTCCAAGAGCTTTGATTCCAAGTGTTGAGTGTTGCTAACTTCACTAACTACTTGTGGGGAAATTCTCTTTATTTCATTTTGAGTCCCAAAGTTTCATTGATTTTGAGAAATGGTACCAAAAAGTGAGAATATCTCGTGAGGTGTCTTGTTATAGATGTCACCACCACTTGAAGCATCAATCATCCTTCGACCATTTTCATTCATATCCTCACAAAATTGTTGAAGAAGTAATTGTTCGGGAATGTTATGTTGATGACAAATTGTACACAAGTTGTTGAATCGCTCCCAAAAATCATGAAAAATCTCATTATCCCCTTGATGAATCCCCAAAATGTCACTTCTCTGACTTGATATCCGGGAGGTGGGATAAAACTTGCTATTGAAGGCTTTAAGTAACTCTTTCCATGTGTGAATAGATCTCGGTGGTAAGTTGAATAACCATTCTCTAGCTTTATCTTCCAAGGTGAGCGGGAAGGCGGTTAACTTGAAATCATCCAATGTCACATGTTCGGGTAACATGCTAACACATATCATATGAAAGGTATACAAATGCTTTTGAGGATCTTCTCTATCCAAACCATTGAACTTGGTAAGTTGATGTATGAAACTTGACTTCAACTCAATTCCTCGGCGGTTTGCGGGATAAACAATAGCAAGGGGTGTGTGAGTAACATCCATCTCCATCATTTGTCTAAGTGTCAATTCTTGAGGGGGATTGGGTGGATTGGGGTTATTGGGATATCGTTGCATGTAATTTGGATGTGGTTGCTAAGGTGGATATGGGTATTGAAGGTGATTGTACATTTGTGGTGGATAAGGTTGGTAGTTAGGATATTGGTTGTAAGGGAGTTGTTGTTGTGGGTACATTGGTTGTTGGTACATTGGAGGGTGTTGGTAATTAGGTGGATTTAGGTAATGTACTTGTTGTTGAACTTGAAAAGCATTGTTTTGAGGTTGTTTGTTTTGATGGAAGTTTTGGTTTTGTGGTTGTGGTTGTTGATAATAACGTTGATTTGGTTGAGGAGGTGGTTGATTCCAAGGTGGCATATCAATGAGAGGTTCTTGGTTTTGTTGTCTTGGTTGTTGGGGTGGGGTATTGGCATCTTGATTGTTTGGGTTTGGGTTGGGATTGTGAGGTGGAGTGTGTTTCATGGCTATGTAGTTTTCAAACAGAATCTCTTCAAAGGAATGACCAACAATTGGAGAACTCGGTTCGGTGTCGGTATCACTTGAAGTATGAACTTAATATTCTATGTTGATTAGTGGAGAAGAGGAAGAAGCTTGAACGAGTTGTTGTTACTTTTCATGTTTGGCTAACTTTTTCAACCTTTTTGCTTCTTTTTCAATCCCCGGATTGTAGAGTAGTTCACCGGTTCTTGTAGACCTAGGCATAAACAATCAAATAACAATAACAAATTTCCCCGGCAACGACGCCAAAACTTGATGGGATGTCAAGTCCACCAAGCAAATTACACCCTTTGTTTGCAAATAAAACGTAATATAATGGTAAAAGGGGGTATCGATCCTCGGGGAAATGGTTGTATTCAATCATCAATGCAATCTAAAAGAACTAGTGTAAATAAACTAACGAACTACAATTAAACTAAAAAAGGGGGAGGGGTGTTATGATTGCTTGAAAACTAAAAGACTTGGATAACTAGAAAACTTTCAATTAAGCAAGATGATGAGATGCTCAAATATTGGAGAGAATTGGTAAACCAAGGCAATTCAACACAATGAACATTTGTGTGCTTGTCATTAGGATTTAATATGAAGCCTATCATTCATCCCAATTTGGTTATAGCAATCATGAAGCATGATATGCCAAGATTTCTCATAGGTAGTATGGAGGTTGGGGAAGCCCACAACACACCTTCTTAATCAAAATCAAAGATCCAAATGAAGCAATTGAACCCAAGAAGTTGATTAGCCTTAAGAATGAAGAAATCCCCAATTCCTAGAGGATGTCAATGCTTACACATACATAAAGGAGTTATGATTCATAAGCTAGAGATGATTTCTACCATCATAAAGCCCTTGTTCTAAGTAAATTCAATGATTTAATGCTAAACCAAAGAAATAAACCAACAATTGCTTATTAAAGTACTAAGTTCATGATCAAAGCATTAAAAAAGCATAGGAAATATGAACTAGAATCATAGACATAAGATAAATGATAAATAAGAATAAATCCTTCAAAAACCCACAAACATTCAATGGTTTTAGCCAAGGTCTACCAAAGTAGAGGGTTTAGCCACTCATGGCAATAGAACAACAATCATAAAAGTCTAACTGCATAAAGAAACTACCTATAACTTGAAAAGATGAAAAGAAATGAGTCTTGAGCTTCAAAATCGCCTTCTTCTGGTCTCCAATGGTGTAAAATCGAAGTTATAGCTGGTAGATCCAAACCCCAAAGGTAATGTCAAGCCAAATGACCAAAATACCCAAAACTGGACAGTTGCGCGGGTACCCGTGCGATTGAAATTCCACCCGCACAAGTGCTGCTAGAATGCTATTGGCTTATTTTTCCTCCACTAACCATCCCACTACCAAAGATTCCCTTGGTCCCCTCCATATCCCACATGATTCAAATTAACCAATCATCTTTTAGCTTCAAATATGGATGCTCCAAGCCCAAATTAATAATCCATGATCCATCTTCACAAGCCTACTTCATCCAAGTCTTTAGCCTTTTAAGCCCAAACCTCCTTTAACGGATCCGCAAATCCCAATAATACCTTGGAAGCCCACAAAAGCCCATTTCCAAGCTAAACCATAACCACAACAAGCTCCAAAACCCTATAGAATACCTCATGCAACATAAAAAGTCCCCGGTATGAGCCGTAATAAAGAAAATAAATAACATACAATGCAATAATGATAAAAAGATCTAAAAATCTAAAATAAACTAATAAAAATAAGGAAATAAAATAAGCTATCAATACAAAAAGGGTTTTACATTCAAAATAGTCTTATACAATTCATCCGGTGGTAAGCAGGCAATCAAACTAGTACTTTATGGAACATTGTAACAAACTCATATGTTAGAAAATATTGGATTTTCTTGGAAACATGTAAACATTTTTTTTACTGATTCATTAACAGAATTTCATTTCAAAAATATGTTTATGAACTCACCAGCTTATTGCTGATGCTCTTTTCAAAACCACTTGTATTCTCAGGAAATCAGTAGACAGGTACCTCAGCAGACTTTTAAGAAGACGGAGCATATAGAGTCACGTCTTTATTTTGTTGCTTTTGATGTATATAAATATGAAGCAAACAAATGTAAATACCTTTATATATATATATATATATATATATATATATATATATATATATATATATATATATATTCAATGTAATGGTTGTGTTTACTTTGATTACTATGATGCAATTGTTGTGATACTACATATGACGTCATCCACCCCCGAACATTTCCGCCATTCCGGTTTGGGGGTGTGATAGTTTCTGCCACCTTTTGCCGCCACTAGCCACCATAGGAGGTGGCTGTGTGTGTGCGTTTATTATGTGTGAAGAAGTATGTGTGATTTTTGGATAGGAACAACCACCACCACCATTGAAATGGTGGTTGTCGTCGCTTGCCGCCGTGAGCCGCCGCCGGCCACCGCTACCTGAGGTGGCAGTGGGTGGTGCCCGGCCTAGTGGAACCCTAATTGGCCAATTGCTTAACTTTGGACGGGGCTGGGTCGTTATTGGGCTTGAAAACCCTAATTTTAGAGAATATTGGTTTGGACCTATCGGGACTCGCATGTAGACCAGTGGACTGAAGTTATGACCTATGTTGATCCCATGATATGATGGCTTAATGGAATAATGGACTTAATGGGTTAAGTGAGAACACTTAACCCTAAACGTCATTTCATGTGAAAACCCCAATTGAGTTGGGTTTAGAGTTGGGCCTTCTGTTGGTCCTAGATGGTAGGACTCTTGATGGGCCAACTATTAACAAGTATATGGACTAGAATAATTGGATTGGGCTTTAAGATAAGGCCCATTGGACATGCTTGGGCCCAATTGAGAAAATTGGGCCATAGATGGGCCATAACTAGACCTTGATGATTATGAGATACTGGACCATTGGATTGCCAATTGCTTGGACCAGAATAAATAGTTGGGCCTTAAGGTAAGGCCATGTAAGGGTTTGGGCCCAATTTGGAAAATTGGGCCATAGTTGGGCCTTGGTTGACTATTGGTATTTTGGGCCTTAAGAGTATGAGTTGGGCCTTGGTCTTGGACTAAGCTATGCTAAGGGTAAATGGTCCTTTTACCCCAAGTGTGTATTTTAGAGTTATGTATTTGAAACCCAAATGGTTAATGGTTTTATTTTGATGTTGACAGTCTAGGGATATGTCAGCCAGCAGCCCAAAAATTATTCGCGGGACTCCAGCAGTGCGAGGTGAGTCCTCTTCCAGTAGGAACGAGTCTAAGGCACCAAGGCCGACCCGTATATGTGATACGTTAGTAGTTTAGCGTGAGCGGGGCCCGTATCACATTATTATCTGAGTATAGATATCATTCAGATTATTGGATTGCTATACTTGTTGTCTGTGTGATACCTGTATGTGTTGTTAGGAACGTGGGTCTGGGCGGGGCCCGTATCTCATGGTAGTTGAGTATGGGCGGGGCCCGTATCTAATAGATAGCTGATATGGTACAGATTTATATGCTTAGTGGTACTTGTTGTTTGTGTAGTACCTGTATGTATTTTTATGACTAGCTGAGTGTGGGCGGGGCCCATATCTCATATTAGTTGAGTGTGGGCGGGGACCGTATCTCAAGATTGGTTGAGTGTGGACGGGGACCGTATCTCCTAGTCAGCGGAGTGTGGGCGGGGCCCGTATCTCTTAGTCATCGGAGTGTGGGCGGGGCCCGTATCTCCTTGAGTGTGGGCGGGGCCTGTATCTCTCAGTAGCATGATTATGTGTAGGGTATGTGGTAGTTTGGGGAGACTCACTAAGGTTCGTGCTTACGGTTTTCAGTTTTGGTTTCAAGTACTTTGGTTTTCAAAAGAGGAGCTCGGGATGATTGTAGTGCACACACCATCTGTTCCGCCTAGGATGTTTATACTCTGATATTTTTTACAGTTATATGATATTTAGAGATACATTGTTTATGATTTTTTATATGATGTTCGATGACTATGGTTTTATTATTAAATTAAAACAAATTTTTTAGACTATAAGTTAAGGGATGTTACATTAAGGATTGTAAAGGCATAAATGTGCAAACTTTATGCCATTGGAGTCCCATGCAAACCCTAAGGATGTTGTTGTGACCTTTTAAGCCCCAAAGGGCCATGCATGGAAGTAAAGTTTGAGGCTTTACGAGGTTGGTGGGTGTCTAGAGCCTAGATCTTGGTTCTCCTGCTTTAGGTAGAAGTAATAAGGATTTTGGACAAAGAATTATGTCTTAAGGAGTTAGGGTTTGAACTAAACTCGTTAAGAAAGATTGGGAGTGGGTAAGTTGGAAACTTTACCCTTAAGAGGCCATTTCCAGTTTGTGGATGAAGTTTAGGACTTAGATCTGAAGTGTAGGTGCTTAATCAGTTAAGATGGCCAAACAAACAGAGGGACTCGTCGAGTCCAGGAGGGAACTCGACGAGTCGGGTCGTGTTGTCTCGTTCCAGTTTTCGCTAGCACCCGACGAGTTGTAGAGGAACTCGATGAGTTGATTCGCCAAGTCGCGATTATGAGCAGGCCGATAGGACTCGACGAGTCGGAGGAACAACTCGGCAAGTTGAGTCGCGATTTCAGGATTTCTGAGTTAAAAGAGCTCGACGAGTTGAAAGGTTGACTCGACGAGTTGGTCAATTGAGAATGTTGACCTTGACCATAGCATTGAATTTGACCAGGGGTAAAATGGTCATTTTACCCTTAGATGGATTTTCAGTTTTATGACTATGTATTATTGTATAGAGGTAGTCGGAGAGTCGTGGGAGCAGCCAACAGAGATTTCTCATGCACGAGTTCAACAGCTAGTTTGAGAGGTGAGTTTTCCTTCAGTAGGAATGGGTCGAAGGCACCAATGCTAGCTTGTTTATGTATGTTAGTATATACCGGACTTCGGTCCGATATCGGGGTTAGCCCGATGCAGATTATGTGTTTCCAGACTTCGGTCTGATGTCGGGGCGGTCCCGAGAAGTATTTATGTATGCTTAATGTCTTTGTGATTCATGCATGTTATGTGTTATGTGTTCCGGGCCTAGGTTCGATGTTGGGGCAAGCCTGATGTAAGTTAGCTTATATGTTATGTGTTATGTGTTCCGGGCTTCGGTTCGATGTCGGGGCAAGCATGATGTAAGTTATCTTATATGTTATGTGTTATGTGTTCCGGGCTTCAGTCCGATGTTGGGGCAAGCTCGACGTATGTTATATGTTTATGATATATGATATGCAGTGTGTATGCCGGGGCAAGCTCGATGTCGGGCGAGGCCCGATGCCAGACGTGGTATGATGTCGGGCAGGAGTCCAATGCAACTGGGCGGAGTCCTAAAGTTTATGTTATATGTTATATGTTATGTGTATGGTATGTGATAGTTTGGGGGAGCTCACTAAGCGTCGTGCTTACAGTTTTCAGTTTTGGTTTCAGGTACTTCTGCTAGCACAAGGAAGGGTCCGGGATGATTGCATGACACACACCATAGTTTTATAGTCCGGGATATTTCACTCTGATATTTGAGATGATATTTTTATACTTTTACAGTTGATGTGATGTTTTTGAGATACATGGTTTATGATGTTTACTTGAGGATGATATTTCTGGTTTTATTAATGAATTAAAAACAAAATTTTCGGACCGTCTTTTGGGATATTTCACTATACTTTATATAATAATACATATATGACGATCTTGCACCATAGCTTTCAGTAGGGTGTTCATGAATGGTTAACCGAATCAAAAACATATTTCAGAAGGTTAACCGAGACTATCAGTTCGTTCATTTCTTGAACCTATACGTAAACCAAAAAATCAGGTTAACAAGTATTCGGTTAACTGATTTTTTCGGTTCGATTATGCGGTTAACCAATTAACCATTACTAATTAATAATAATATGTTAAGATTCCTGAAGATGAATTATCAAATATCTATGGAATATGGAAAATAATATCAACCATTACAAAAACGTATTTTTTAATTAATAGATAAAAGATAATCAAATATTTAGTTATTTACGTATAATGGTGATGAAATGCAAATGACAATTTTAATCTATATTAACATATGTATATTTATAACAAATGTTAACGATGATAATAATTTGTTTAAAATGGAAAATATAAATAATATGAAGATTATTAGTTGTAACTAAAATTTTATAAGAAATAATTTGATATTAACTTAAACGAGTAAACATAAACAATATTTTAAAAAATAGAAAATAAAATTTTGATTTTTCGGTTAACCGTCCGTAGCATAAAGCATGAACCGTAACCGAACTGAAAAACCGAAGATTTTACCGGTTCAGTTAACCAAAACGGAAAATTCAAAAATACGGTTTGGTTAACCTAACTTTCAGGGGCCTACCTACATGGTTGTCCCGAGCACCCCGTGCTATCTTTTAATTTTTTTCTCATTGTGGCATATTTTTAAGATTTTTATTGGGTATGCTATCCCTAAAATTATGTATGTTACATCTTGCATTTTGTTCTAAGTCCATCGCTATCTTATTTAATAGTGAAATACAACAATACTATATTTAAATATAACTCCTAATATTCAACCATCAAATGTGATGATCCAAAAGCGACCCAAATTGTGGTCTGTGGAAATGCTGCATTAGTTTTCTGTCCACTACTGTAGAGTCAAGATATAATATCTGCCACGGCTTCGAGTTTTCTATGTGACTAACGGATGCATACCTCGAATACTATTAAATATGATCAATCTTTATTGTTATAGAGCTATTTGTAATTGGAAGACATAATATTTCACGCATATGTACTGTTTTCTTTGTTTTGGAAATATTACAATTTCTCTATTAATATGTATGTATGGAAAAAGTTTATAAGTTTTGAGCATTACATCAGTAACATTGTTGGAATGTTTTATTCAAGAAATAAACTCAAATGTTTAAAAGTAAATATTATTTGTATGTTTACCGTTCTAAATTTTGTTAATGAAAATGAAGACACAATAATGATTTGTGATGACGAAAATAATACGATGATGACAAGGAGGAATACAAATTGGAGACGTTTGTTAGAGTGTTTTACCAAAGAAATATACTCAGATGTTTCCAGCTAATTTCCCCATCGTTAATTCTTTTATATACTTTAGAAAAGGACAAAGAATTAGTTGGCAATTACTAAAATCAAGCTGATAATATCTAATTAGTTAATGCCCCCAAATCTTTATTTTGAAAGTGACGAGGATTTATTAATTAACTAATCCGCTACACGACAAACTTAACAACGAGTCTTGAACATTTCATTGTTGTTTGGAGATACCATATTGTCATCATGTATTGTTAAGGGAAATCTTGAATAAATGTTCTAAAATTTTTATTCGGTTTACGTTTTAGTTTTAAATTAAATTACACTTATGAAAAAAAAATCTTAAAAACTAACAAAAGTTTGCATTTTAATCTATTTTTGGCTGGTTGAAACCATTAACAAATTAATTTGATATTATTTCATAAACTAACCCAAAATATTGAGATTTTTCTATAGAAAAAGTTATTATGACTTTTATGCAAACAAATTTATTATTATTATTATTATTATTATTATTATTATTATTTAAAAAATATAAATAAGTACACTATTTTTTAAATTCATTATTATTAATATTGTTAATAATACATATAAATACGATTTAAATGAAAAAAGAATGTAAATATATTTTTTAAGGTTAAAGGTGAAAGAAATGATGATACTTTAATTATTAAAATCATAAATTGCTGATTGTATACTCTTATTTTGTATATTGTCATTTCACATTTATTATTATTGTTTTCAATTCAAAATATTAACACTTAACAATTTAAAAATACTTGCCTATTTTTTTTTAAATTGTTTATAGATTGTGATTTTACATCATGAACTATCAATATTATCATTAAATTCTTAATTCTTTTCCTTATCATTCTTAACTTGTAAGTCGACATTTGTTACATATTTTTGAATCGAGTTTGGATCCGCAACTGGGATCAGATTAAAATTATAATTGGGTCTGCTACCACATGTATTAGTGTGTGAATGTCTGTTATATGTGTATGTCTTGTGTGTAAGTATTTGAATTACCAACATGTATGTTTCCCTTTTTCATTACCTTACTCTTGTGTTTTTTTGGAAACATAGCATATGTACTGTGATAAAGCAAAACATGTTACATTACTTTTTTATTAAACAAGATATTGTAATTAATACTTTTGAATTTGATATGGACTACCTATGTAGATATTTGTAGTGGATCTGTTGGATTTGAAAAGAAATCATTCTACCATAAACAAATTTGTATGCAAAGTGATAAATCATTCTACCTTAAACTATTTATAAACAAATTTACAAATAGACAAATTCTTTTAAACCGTTAAGTGTCAATATTCTGAATTTAAAATAATAATAAGAATAAGAATAACAAATGTGAAATAGCCATATACAAAGTGAGAATATAGAAACATACATTTATGATTTCAATGCTTAAAACATCACTATCTTCTCCACCTTCACCCTTAAAAAATGTCTTTAATATTCTTTTTTCATTTATACGTATTTATATGTATTATTAATAATATTAATAAGAACGAATTTAAAAAATAATATACTTATTTATATTTTTAATAATAATAATAATAATAATAACTAAAAAAGATTCTCCGGCATTGCCGGGATCGGAAGATATTGCTTTGTAAAGTAAAGTAACATGTTGAATTGCATTGAGATAATCTAGTAAAGGAAGATAAACAATGTCATCTAATTACATAAGTAAGAAATCTAAATCATTATTTCTTGCAATAAATGAGGAAAATAAAGAAATGGTCTCACAAATTGAACTTTATTACCATGTATGACAGCGGTCGGAAAACCAATCCAGAAAATATAGACGGTTGCTTTTTGTCCGTTAATGTGACCATGGGTAAACCATATTGACCATTTATGTAATTTTGGCGGCGGTGGTGGTGGTGGTGGTGATGGCAGATGGTGGGTGGGTTTATGGTATTGGGTGGGTATTTTCTAATAAATGAAACATTAATTTAAAATCAAAAAGAGAATGTTAAATATGGTAAACCACATGGACCAACTGTGTAATTTTGTCTAACAATAATAATAATAATGATCAGGGACCATTTCTGCCAAAAGACTAAATATTAATAATATGTAATAAAAGGCGAGGGTTATTAAAAATTCAAACCAAAGTGAAAGGGTTGTTTGTGAACAAAAGCATAAAAGTGAAGGGTGAATTTTATAACTTGGAGGACCAAAATTGACAAAAAGAGATACACTTTACTATTGAAATATTTCATAACTTTAATAATAATAATAATAATAATAATAATAATAAGGTTTTTGTTTGCAGAAACATGTTAATATTTTTGTTTGCGGAAAAGTTCCAATATCTTGGATCAGTTTACAAAATAGTCCATAATTAATTTGTTACCGGTTCCAACCGGTCAAAAATGGTTAAAACACAAACTTTTGTCGGTTTTTAGGACTTTTTCGTAAAAAAAATAGGGTGAAATATACGAATGGTCCTATGATTTAGGGTGATCTGCGTGTTTGGTCTCTAACAACTTTTTTTTAACTCGGACCGTCCCTATTATATATTTTTGTTGCACGTTTGGTCCCTATTTAACCTAAAAAAACTATTTTACCCTTAATGACTATTTTTATTTTATTAATTTCTTTTATATTATTCCAGTTATTATTAAATAAATTAAATTATTAATATATTGCTAGAAAAATAACTGATCCCAGTTTCCTCCTCTACAGTCTTGTCACCACCTCTGGTCACCGACACCAGCTTCGGTTAGAGGTGAGTATGGTGTGGTTTTAGGGCCAAACAAACCGCAAACCGCAAGGTGCGGTTTTTGAATTCTAGAAACCGTTGGTGTGGTTTTTCAATGGTTCGGTTTTGCGGTTTTTGAGTGCGGTTTCAGTTTGTACCGGTTTGGTGTCAGTTTTAAAACAAGTCAAACATATGGTGATGTTTTTTATGTTCACCGGTATGATTTTTTTAACCATGAGGTTTCATGTGAAGATTTATGATTGTATGACATGGTGTCATTTCGTTTCCTCACATTTAGAAGCTCTAATTTTGAGTTTCTTATGTTGTTTACTTGATCACTTTATTTGCAACCCATATTCACAAGCTTATTTTTTTTATTCAATTTGTGCTTAGAAGTTACAAGCTTGCAAGTTGTAGCCCACATAATGTTTACACTTTACACATAATCATTAAGTCACAAATACAAAGTGACAAACTCAGATATTAAACCTAATATCTAATTACTAATTACCATCAAGTTCATAATATAACATATATGTATCAATAAGAATTTATTAGTTTTTTAAATAATATGTATAATTATATAATATAAATTAGTGATTTATTTTATTGTTAATAAGCTTGCGGTGCGGTTCGGTTTTGGTCGTCCGGTTTCTAGATAAAAACCGCACCGCACTAATAAATTCGGTTTTTCAAAAAAATAAAACCCGCACCATCGATTTTTGCATCGGTTTATTGTGTTTTTTCGGTTGCGATTTATTGCGTTTTTTCTTTTATCGGTTCGGTTTTTTCTCACCCCTAGCTTCGGTCATCATCTCCGGGCATAGATTCAATACCACATAAATTACCCAAAATTCAATAGAAAGCTATCTAATGTTTCAACAATAAATCTGAATATGCATCTAAAACCAAACCTGTAACTCAAATCCAAAACCAAAATAAAAACCTGAAAATGATGATGAATCCTTGAACAAAACCAGATTCAAGTGAATCCCCCTAACCTTTTGTCAGTAGCAGAAGAACACTCGTCGATGCCTTCATCGATACATGTCGATCCTATTACGGTGTTCTAGTTTTTACATCTGAAACCACAAAACACAAATTGTTTGAAATCTAATCGATGATGAGTCTTAGAAATTAACTATGGTCTCGAAGACGAAGTTAAAGTTTAAGAAAATAAAGAAGATTGTTGATGGGAAGTCGATGTTTGAAACCCAAAATACAGTCTAAAGACCAACAAGATCAGTGACAAACTAAATCGATTTTTGTTCCATGTGAGAGAAGGGGGAATTTAGTGGGTTTGAACTAAATAAAGAGGAAACAGTGGTCACCGATGACTCCAGTTCTTCACAACATTGTCATGTTCATTCACGTCGCCGTTGTATTCCGAAAGACGATGTCTATAGACAATGCTAGTTCAATGTCATTAACCATCGGTGAGATAAGATATAAGGGGGAGAGAAAGAGTGGTCAATTGTCGTTGTCGACATGCACCATCCCTGCTTTCATATCTGTCGATTTCCAAATAAACACCCAACTGATCTTCAGAAACCCTATAACCCATCTTCACTGTTGCCATAGTTTTTTTTCCCCACAAACAGGAACAAAAACCGAGGTGCAGAAACCCTAGTTCTTGTCGCCGACTGCCATGGTTGTGCTTTCTACAATTTCCGACAAACAAGAACGAGAAACTAAGGTGTGAAAACCCTAGATCCATGACCATGTTGTGTGTTTTACAGTTTATGTTTGCCAAAGAAACACTAACTTTCGACCTATGTTTCTTTTTTATATAATATTGCATCGATTAGTGGTCGTGGTTCGTCGAAGAATATCGAAGTGGCGGTATTGCTGGTTCGTCTGAGAAGAACATGAAAGTGGAGGAGGTGGAAGGTGGGGTTTTATGGTATGTGATGAGGAAATGGACCCACATATCGAATAAGCAAAGCATTTTTAATTAATACTTTTATATTTGATTAATATTTTTTTAAATAACAAATAATTTAAAAAGGGATAAAAGAAATCGGTGAGGGTAAATTAGTCTTTTTAGATCGGATAGGACCAAACGTGCAACAAAATATAAATTAGGGACGGTCTGAGTTAAAAAAATTGCTAGGGACTAAAGACGTAGATTACCCTAAACCACAAGGACCAGCCGTCTAATAGACTAAAACGTAAAGTGGACCAAAATTTTGAGGCTTTATTGGAGATTTCACTTTATAAAAATATCACCTTATATTATATGTAAAACTTGAATAATTAAAAGTGTTTTCATAGTTTTATAAGGATATGATGTATTAAGAAATTATAATTGAATAATAAAAATATTAATCAAGTTTAGATGAAAAAATTTGGGATTATTATAAGCTTTCCGATTCGATCTTTTCCGGTTTATTCATTTTAAGAATATCTTTCTGGTTTATTCAAATACAAGTTGGTTGTAGTAAAAATAAAATAAAAATAAAGAATGACCGATTTGGTCATTTCACCACCAATTTTTATACATATAGAACCAGATAATTTTTTCTCTTTGAAACGGCCAGATTGAATTTGAACACAATTTTTTTAACCGGTCCGGTTGAACACGGTTAAGAAATCATATGGTATTCTTTCTAAACTTGATTTTATTTTTAACCGGTCTGGTTGTAATACCTGTTCTTTTACATTGAATTTTTTTTTTTTTTGGCTTCTTTGGAGTTTCTATGTGACTTATAAACATATTAATCATTTGTTTAGTTGTTGGTGTTCTCATTAAGTTTGCCATAATTTGTGTAATATCAATGTGTAATTCATAAATGAAAAACAATTAACCGACGCAACACAAACAATTAAATTAAGTTAAAAAATATGTAAAGAGTATGATTTACTTAATTAGTATGATGATTTTTTATTTATAGGGCTGTAAACGAACTGAACGTTCGGCGACCATTCGTGAACTGTTCGTTTATTTAATAAATGAACGAACATGAACAAAAATTATTGTTCGTTTAGTTAAATGAACGAACATGAACAATGGTCTCGTTAGTTCATTTATGTTTATGAACGTTCGTTTATGATGTTCGTTTACGTTCGTTTATGTTTGTTCGTTTAAGTTTATTTATATTCATCTATATTCAATTATTTTTTATTATATTGCTATATTATATGTTCGTTTATGTTCATATATGTTCAATTGTGTTTTTTTATCTTTGTTCGTTTATGTTCGTTTAGCATGTTCACGAATATATATTAACGAATATGAACAAAGTAATTTGTTAAACGAACGAACATGAACAAGAAAATCTCGTTCGTTTATCCGTTCGTGTTCGTTTGTTGTTCGGCTAACTTAAATGAACGAACATGAACAAGACCTTGTTCGTGTTCGTTTGATTCGTGTACAGCCCTATTTATTTATATCTAAAATAATCATAAACACATTCACATTTTATAACACACGTGCACTTAACTTGGAATCCCGTTTCGACACCGAGCCAAGAAGAAAATGTGTAATTGGGTTTCTTATTTAACGACTCTAGAATTATAATAATCCCAAATTAAGATTATATTTAATATCCATTAGCTACTTATTATAGCTTTTATAATTTATAATATCAATACCTAGTGGGATCATAGTAATACTGGAAACATAACAAATTGCTATCCGTCTAACTCTAACTATAAAATGAACTGGGGATTAATATAAACGAAAATTAGTTGTAAAGGTAACAAAGTATAAGAATTATAAAATATTATTGAGTTTTTTTATATTTATATATCGCCAACAATAATATTGTTTGTAAACTTCACATTTTGTTCAAAAGATAACATTACGTGACCAATAATAATATGTCACCAGCCACATGGCAAGAATTAAAATCTTGGACGTCCCTTCCGCATGCGACGGGATATAATAAGTCATTTTCATCATTTCATTATGCAACCAAACATAAAGTATGATCCAATTTGCATAATATACTTATTTAATATTTCTTTTGAAATCTTGGACAAAGTAAAAGACAATTTCAAGTTTAGTAGACTAAGTTAACTGAATGTTGTTTTTTGTATTTACCTTGACCAAAATATTAAACAAATTTCAAGTTGTCATTATTTGAATAAATTACAGTGTTGGTCCTTGAGGTATATAAATTTCTACATGGTTGGCAGCAGCCGGCAGATCCATTAGCTTTGCTCCTTAACACAATTATCGTTAGTCTCATTCCATTAAATATGTATAAAATGGCAAAATTACCTTTCTTTATTTTTTTTTTATCTTTTTATTATATTTAAATAAACGGACCACCCACCACCACCATCATTGTCAACAATCCTCACCATCCTTCCCCTTTCCCACGGTTCAATACCGACATCTCCTCAACGATTGACAACCGTCACTTCCCTGTCCGATTATCTTCTTCAGTGTTAACACCAGCACTTGTAGATATGAAATCATGGTTGAATATATATATATATATATATAACTTGATGCAAATCTCTCTTCCTTATGGAACTTTCTACCCTTCCTTTTGGGTAACAATTCAATATAAAATTGAGACAAAACTGCAAAAATGATCCTTATAGTATGTATTTTTTTAGGCTTAGTCTAAACCTCGATGTTTTTTTTTTTTTGTGGTCCTTTTGACCATGATTTTACGTGAATTTGGTCACTCGGTAAACTAAAATGACTATAATACCCTTGTGATATATTGTTTATGTTTTTTCTATTTAATTTAAAAGAAAATTAATTAATTAATTAATTTGGGTCCACATCTCTCTCTAACCCACAATTCTCATATGTAGATTAAAACACAACACAAACATTGCATCAAAGCCCACACACAATGAAAATTCATTCTTTATTCCCTTTATTTGTGGTTGTGCAAACAAGAAACACACCCACATCCATGAAACCTATGAGCTTGAAACCTTAATCCATCAGAGGCTGCTTTTAATCGATTCTAGATTTGGGAGTCGATTAATTCAATTCCAGAATTGGGTTAATCGAAAAGAATAAGGGAGGGAGGTTGGGGTGGGTTAGCATTTATACGAGCAGAAGAAATTGGGAAGGAGGGTCGATGAAGTGTCTGAGTTTATGATGGAGAAGAAGAAAGAAGAAAGCAGGGTGGTCGGAATTTATCATAACCAAATCTGCTTATTTAGAGCCTCTAATTGCAAATGTGTATCAACAAAGCCTCTGGACAGGCTCGAATTCTTATACTAGGGATGAACAGTTTTTCCCAAATCCCGATCCCGTACCGATACCGTACCGGAACCGGTACCGAACCGTACTGAATTTAAAAATATGGGACGGTATTTGTTACTCAAAATACATGAAATTCGAGAATCGGTACCGCCGGTACCAGTACTAGTACCGAAAACCAGTCCCATTCCCGATACCGGTACCGGTGATGTTAATTTGGTTCGGTACTCGGGATTGACTTTTGACCAAATTCGGTTTTCAGGAAATCGGGAACGGTACGGTTCGGTACCGGTTTTGTCCCATGCTCATCCCTATCCTATACAGTAAAGGCATTAAAGTAGAGGGAAGATGGAATTTACTGATTTAATAGTATTCTTTTCACAAGAACAGATCTAGAAAGAAAGAAACAGCATAGATTGTTGTGGATTCAGATAAGAAATTGATTAAATATAATTGAACTGTGTTTAAATCTTAGTGTTCTATGTTCTTGATTCTTTTTGATTGACACACACACACACCCTTCATCTCCAAAAAACTCCACTCTCCATCTCTGGCGAAGTCTCTTCATCTCCGGTTAATCTTGGCATATACATAGAAATAGATATGGGAAAAGTGAAGCACACACTTATCGCCAAGTTCAAGGATGGAGTCTTGCAAGAACAGATCGATCTTCTCATCAAGGGTTATATGAATCTTGCCAATCGCACTAAACTTATGAAATCACGTCGATCTTCTCATCAAGGGTTAGATTCGTTTGATTTAAAATTTATGATGCTTCCAAGAATATAAGAAGGAATTACAGTGGTGATGTTTATGAGTTTATTACCCCCTTCGTCTACTTTCATTTGCAGTTTAGAGAGAGAGAGAGAGAGAGAGAGAGAGAGATAGCCTCTTATTTTTTTTATTGTTTAAATAAATAAGTAGGTATTAGATTTAAAAAAAATGAAAACAAAATAGAAAATAAATACCCCAAGGGTATTAAAGTCATTTTATTTTACTGAGGGACTAAATATGCAACTAAACTAGCTCAAAATGACCATGAAACCAAAGAAGTCGATGTTTGGAGTAAACCTCGGAAAAAATGCATACCATAAGGACCATTTTTGCAGTTTTCTCTAAGATGGGTTAACCCTGTCATAAAACTTGTAGGTATTAACGTATCTTTAGATCTTGAAAGATGTGGTAAGAGTTTTAGCCTAAGATGGATTGATATTGAGATTATCAATCACAGAAAAATGTAAGTTAGCACCATCATCACAAAAAACAAAATTATTACTTTTGCTATGCAAACAAAACTAAGGAGTTTTTACATTTGAATTAGCAATAACATCATCGTCATTGTTCTTGTTGTTGCTCCTGGAACATAACCCCAATGTGACTATAATTAAAGTGCAAATGGAATCGAACTAGAACTCTTAAAGAGCCCAAGTTTCCTAATGGCTATAGGACTTGGTGTCGGAATTTGTTTGACTCTTCGAGTACCAACGAATAAAATGAGTGCCTAGAAATTATTGGGGCAAGAGGGAGAAAAGGAGATGCGAAGAGCGGGTGAGTGTTGTTAATACAAAATGTCACCGGATATGGAGGTGAATGGAGGAGGAATGAGAATGAATGAGAGAGATGGAGGATGTGATGTACAAAGATATAAGCTTATTCAATTTAGGTTTTCTTAATGTGATGTACAAAGATAGGAGCTTATTCAGTTTAGATTTTTTTTTCATGTCATCCTCAAGTATCGCCTTATGATCCCTTTATTTCCAGCTAGGGCTGTTAATCGGGTCAACCCGATCGGGTTTCGGGTTAAACGGGTCGGGTTAGTCGGGTTTTCACAAAAAATAATTTAACCCGGTACCCGACCCTATTAAGGTATGGGTTGGTCGGGTTCGGTTTAATCGGGTTTCGGGTTAATAGGGTCGGGTTAGCCGTGTTAGTCGGGTTAATACACTAAACACTTAATTTAAACATAATATATATGGTTTTTTCAAGAGTGCAATCTGATATAAATCCAAACCATTTTTTTACTCTTTTCTTAACATCAAGAATGCATACAAATTTAAACAAATTAAAAATAAAAGATCATGGACCTCATGGTTATTACAACATACGAGAAAACATGCATACGACAATAGCTAAAAGAGTTCTTCCCTTATAAATATTAAATAGATGAACTTCAATCTCTAGTTAGTGATCAACACCATGTAGTTTATTCATGTTTATAGTTAGTTTAAAGTAGAAATAAGTATCAAAATAAAATCTTTACTTTCTTAGCCGCTCTAGTAATATTGAGATGTGGAGGTTTTATATCTTTTTGGACTTCAACTTCACAAATGGGAGTTACTTGACCCTCATATGCTTCTAGAGTCACAAAAATTTACATTTTCAAAGGATTTGTAGTCTTTTTGTATAGTTCAAGTAAAGAGTAGTGGAATATGTAAAGGTTGTGAATTCCTAACCGGGTTATTCGGGTTGACCCGAAACCCGATTTTTTTGTAAAAATCAACCCTAAACCCGACCCTAACTACAAATCGGGTTTGTCGGGTCAACCCGAATAACCCGATTTAGAATTCTAACCCTATTGAACCCGACCCTAATTATCTTATTCGGGTTAGGGTCGGGTCGGGTTAATCGGGTTCGGGTTTTTTTGACACCCTTATTTCCAGCTGACGAGACTTGCCCTGTTGTCTTAAGGCATGCTTGGACTCCTTTGGAGAATGCAGTTCATTGTAAAGAGCTCCCGGGTTTCAAGTACCGACACGATCTGGATAAGGATGTTCTTTTCGACATATTTAGGCGCGCTGGAGTTTCTGCCAAGAAAGAGGCAGTTGTGAATTTTTTGACTGGCCCATTAGAAGGAAGATCAACACTTAGACCAGCTGATGTTTTAGTATTTGGATGGGCTGGGGGGAAAACATGCATGTGTGGATCTAATGGGGATTTCTCCTCTTGTGGGCTTGAGGAGTGGGGTTTTCACTGTGGGGCAAACAGCTTAGAAGTTGCATCAAGCAAAGTGGCAAAACATGAGAAAGCGTGCATGGAAAATCAACACACGTTTATACCTTTTGCATTTGATACTTTCGGTTTCCTTGCGTCAGAAGCTGTGGAGCTACTTAATAGAGTCCAACGGGTCATGCATACTAATGTTATGACTCCAAGATCTATAGATGTTTTTAAAAGAATTATTTTTGTCATCCAAATAGGGGTTGCAACACAACTTGTTGCTCATTTACCCGCTACGTCTATGTAAACTTTCTTCTTTATTTGATATATCTCAATATTGACGGAAAAAAAAATTAGGCCACGATTTGTTCTTTAACATAATTAAAATACAATAATTAGGAGAGAGATCAAAACTGATGGATTTTCCAACCATAAAGTCCACTAGTGTCGATTATAAAACGATACCAAACTTGTAGAAAGCTTTATATCACAGTGACTAAAACTGTAACTTACTCTTTTTAACATTCAAATATTAAAATAGTTTTGATTTTTGGTTTAAAAACTAAACTAATATTTCTTCGTCCCGTGCATTGCGACTAAGAAAATCTTTGCAAAGTGAACCTTAAAAGTATAAAATAAAGTTTCAAAAGAAACAACTTAGTTTCATAAAAACAAAAACTCTAAATACAAATTATGTAAGGGACCAAATGTAATGCCCGTAGATCCGGGCTAGTCAATTTAGAGATGATAACCATAAAAAAATGACTTTTTGATAGAAGATTATTTAGAATGAATAATCTTAACTAAGTTGTAGTGGTCGTGACAAGGATTCCAGATATATAAAGAATGCCGAAATCCGAGTTATAACGAAGAAGTTATGACTTGTCGAAGTTTCGCGACAGAACCGACACGACACAGTGCAACGTAAATACTGAATTTACGATAGAGCGATATTTAGCCTTAGCGATCTAAACAAAAGTCATAGAATACGTTAAACCGAGAGTGTGCATAAAAAGAACGTCCAAATCTGACTTCATATGAGGAAGTTATGATTTTTCAAAGTTTCAGCTTAGCAGTATTTAGCCCGAAGTTCGATTTTGAGATCAAGTGAGTTTTAGCCAAAACAATCTAAATGAGAATCGAAGATCTCATTGATACTAGTGCAACGTTGAAAAGACAGTCGAAAACGGACGTCATATGAAGGGGTTATGAATTTCTAACGGGGTTTTCCTGTCCCAGCCTACTAAAAATAATATATGAATAATATATTAAAAATAAAGTCAAAATTAGCCAACGGAGTCTAAACGAGAGTTGTAGAGAATAATCTCACCTACGCGTGGATATAAAGAACGTCGAAAATGGAGCTCATAATCGAAAGTTATGAATTTATGAAGTTCGGGGCGCGGACCCCAAAGTTGTGTCAGAGTTCACGACGTAAATACAGTGTTCACGACGTGAACTCAGTATTAATGACTTCTGGAGCCTGACAGACGCAAGTTGCGATGATGCACCTGATGACGACTGAACTCACGACGTGAATATTTGAGATTCACGAGGTGAATCCAGAAAATCAGCCCTATAAATAGAAATCGAAGGGCAACCGATTTAGGTTGCTACTTTATCACTCTCTCACTCCCGATACCTTCTCTAAGCCCTTTTTTAACCCGTCGAAGCCTCGATATCATCCTGAGACCCGAAGCAAGTCCCGAAGATCCCAAGATCCCGAGAAGAAAAGAGTTTCCGAGCCGAAGCTTTGCCCGCGAGAAGTCCGGTGTGTGAAGATATCCCGGTTTCACCGAAGAGTTACTACTTGGAGAACCGTAGTGTTGTCCGATAATCGTCTTATCAGGTGAGTGTATAGTCCCTTTCATAAACACAATTTTAATACAAGTATTGTTTGAATCTATTAAATGTATGTTTTGGGTGAGTGTGTAGTAACTTTCTTCTAACACATAAATATTAAGTATTTGCTATGAAATACATGCTATGCGTATATATTGTTGTTTATTTGAGATGATTGTGGAGTGGATGAATTATATAGGTTTTAAATGAGTTAAACTGTATATGTATTTTGTATCTACAAATATGTTGGGTAGAACATGGGTAGATGAGATTGTTGGTATGTGATAAAAGATGAGTTGGATAATGAGATAAAAGAGTTAATTGTCCCTAGTCCGGGAGTATGGATTGGGCATAGTTTTAGATCCGGGAGTATAGATCAGATCAGGAGGTTAGTTTTAGATCTGGGAGGATGGATTAGGTAAGGAGGTAAATTTTAGATCCGGGAGAACGGATTATGTATTATTGAACTATGTGTTCATTCGATAAGGTATCGTGTGCATAGTCCCTTTCATGGACATGATTTCAATACAAGTATTGATTAAAGTATTAAATATATAAGTATGTGAAGTATTTGTTATTTCCTGAAATACGTGTTACATATATTTGATGATATACAACGTGCGAATCAGTTACGGTTAAATGTGTGTTAAGATGTGTATATATGATATTATTACTTAAAACTTTGTGTTAAGTATACACTAGTTAGTGTTGCCTAAACGAAGATAGTATTGAAAATTGATTATAAGCATTGTAGGTTTGCCTAGTGATGGGTTAAGACTTAAAAAAGGATGTTTAGTTCAATTAAGTTTGGACATTGGGTAGCCTCTTATTAAGAATACGTGTGTAGTGAGATCGAAGATCGGTGGAGTACGTTCTACGTACATAAGTACATTTTATGTATAAAGTCCTTTTTCAAAGCTCTGTGTTTTTGGTGCTGCTTGTGTCGGGGTACTATTATGTTCTCGGGTACGGATCCTACGCATACCAGAGTACTATAATGTGCCAGAAGTACTATCATGTACAAAGTCTTTTTGACGCTAATGTGTGTCGGTTACGGGAGCATACGGGAGTACTCTATTAGTAGTTCCCCATACAATTTATGTTGAAAGAGCTTTGGATTCAGCGTTTCTTTTATGAAGTGATCGGACGAGCTTCATGTGTCAACGTTTCCTTTCACGATGTAATTAAGGGAACCTCGTAGACTGCCTAATAAAGTGTATCGGTAATAGACCACTGCTAGGTATGTCTGGTGTTATATTGCCAAATAGGGTGCGTCTGGGGGTGAAATAACACATGATATTCAGACCACTGCTAGGCAAAGTTCGATGTTGGATAGGGAGAGTCTGGGGGTAAAATACCTCACGATATTCAGACCTCGCCTAGGCATTATTATCTAGATAACTACCCCCGACTTAATTGTCTTGTGGTTCTTTCTTTTACAAACGAAGGTTTGTGGTGAAACTTATTCCATTACCATCAATTGATGTCTTTATTGATCCTCGTTTGCTGCCAGGGAATTTCCGAAGCAGCTTCGTCAGTTCGTTGTTCATATCGATTCCTTAGGCTGGATCTCATAAGGTCATTGTATAGGGTCAATATGTGGGGATCAATGGGATAGGATAGATTGTTTTAGAAATATGATTTATATGTGTTAATAATATTAGTGGTTTTGCAGGATCGAGATATACATTATTATCACCTTCTTTGAACTAAGAGCTATTGTACTCTGTGTTCCTTAGGTGATTGGGTTCACCAGGGATATTTGAACTAAGTGTTCACTAGATGTTTTGAACTATGTGTTCACCAGGGATATTTGAACTAAGTGTTCATTAGGTGTTTCTGAACTAGGTGTTCATTAGGTATTATTGAATGGAGTGTGTTCACTGGGTGTTCTTGAACTAGGTGTTCATTAATTATTTTGAACTGCGTGTTCACCAGAGGTAATCTAAGAACATTGGCAACACTAAACTTTGTGCTAATTCCTTAGGGAAATCCTTAGGAATGAATTGGAGAAGGGTAATCGGTTCTTATGGTAAATCTTTAAGAAATAAAGGAAGATAATGGGGGTGGATAATTGGATTGATTGTTTGATAAGTGAATATAATAATTATATTATTATGGGTTGAAAACCCTATATGCTCACCAGGCTCCCAAACCTGACCCTCTCAGTTTTCTTTGTATTACAGGTTATGGCACGAGAGCATAAGTTGGCTGACATAATGAGAGATTTTGGATTATAGGCCAATAGTTATGAATAACTGTTGTAAGGTCTATTTTGTTATGTTTATGCTTTTGGACCATGATATCCCGATATTTTGTTATATAATGAAAATACATTTCTTTAAAGAAATGCTTTGATAAATTCTTATCATATTTTGTTTTGGGAACAAATTCCGCAACTGTTTTCTTTAAAAGATTACATTGATTTTAAAAACAAAGCATAAACAAATAAGTCTTTTCTGGCCGTGAAATTGGGGATGTCACACCAAAAGCATAAGTTTAAAATATAATAAGGGGTAAAACTATAACTTATAAGATACAAATAATTTAACTTCAAAATTATGAAAGATAAAAATTATTATATCAAAATTACTATACGGGTAAAAAATATAAAAACAAATAAAGTTTAGGAGGAATAAAAACCAAATGAATAAAAAATGGATATAAAAATCATTCGAATGAATAGAAGTTGTAACATCCTGAAAATCACAAAGTAAAAAAATTTCATTTTTATTTCAAACAAAACACTAGTTATCTTTTATTCAAACGTTCAAAAGTAATTTATAATAAAAGACTCATCAGAGTACAATCCCAAAATCATCACATTGCGAAAACATGGGTGGATGCAGTGCAGTCACGTTGGGCCCTTCCCTTTTGAGTCGGAAGTACATGAAACCATAAACAATAAGCTGTAAGCACAAAGCTTAGTGAGTTCCCCAAATACCACATACCATACATACAATAGAGAATGTTATGTGCCAACCATAGTCTTTCCATTATGCCACGAGCCATATCATGTTCTTTCCTTGCCAGGTCGAGGGCCAAAACCATGGGTCTTACAGACAAGTTCCACGAGCCACCTCCTAGTCTTCCATGCAAGCATCACAAAGACAACTAGCGCACTATCTATACACATAAACTATCTATCTATTTTCCAGGGTCTGATCCCTAGTCTTGCATACAATTTGCTAGGAGCCACCTCTGGGTCTTTCATACAAATGCCAAGGGCCACCCCCTGGACTTCTTATATCTTATAAGCCAATGAGTCGGCATTGGTGTAACGCCCCATTTCTGGTATGTAATTTAAATATAGTATTTTCCTTCCTTAAGAGAAACTCGACGAGTCAGTAGCCCGACTCGTCGAGTAGAGATGGGTTTTATACGCGTCTATAGTAGGCAACTCGACGAGTCTGTATCCCGAACTCGGCAAGTCCGCTAGTCTGGATGAAACCCTAAATCCCAGGGTATGTACTCTATTTAAACATCATTATAGCCTCCCACCCTAGCCTCCAACACTTTTAGAACATTTCTCTGTAAAACCCTAGTCCCCATTGTTGAGCTTGAGTGTTTTGTGATAGCTTCGGAGTTGTAGAAGAAAAGGAAGGAAAGAAGATCAATAGAAGAGAAAGGAGATCCAAGAGCTAGCTTCCATCTGCTTCATATTCTGGTAATAAAGTTATTACCTTGATTATTCTTCCATTAAATCCTCATTTATGCTTGTTTATGTCTCTTTTGGAGTTTTATATGGTTCAAACTCGAGATTTGAGCTCTCCTTTGGATGGAGACCATAGATCTGAATGTTATTGAGCTCTAGAGACTCAATATAGCTACCTTTATGCAAATTTAGCCTTGTTCCAAACCCTAAGTGCTTAGAGTTGGATGATTTTGGTGTTTTAGTCCCATTCTCGTGTGCATGCACGTAAAGTTGGAAACTTTACGTGCACAACTAGCCCTAGAAACCCAGATCTATGAATTGGATGCACTGAGACCGACTAGACTTGACTGTATAAAAGTGGCATGCAGGAGACTCGGTGAGTCCACGCCGTGACTCGGCGAGTCCCAGGCAATCTTCTTTCCTCAAGAACAGACTCGACGAGTTGTTCATACAAATCGGCGAGTCACAGTCTGGACGTGTTCTTATGATGAAGGAGAACTTGACGAGTTGTTCATACAACTCGGCGAGTCGGATGAAGTTAGATTCGATGTTAGTACGGAGGAAGAAATCGTCGAGATGAAGCGAGTAGAGGATTAGAAAAGGTGTTAGGGACTCGGCGAGTTGGCGACCCAACTCGGCGAGTCAGGTCAACTGAAAGTTGACTTTGACCAGGAGTTGTCTTTGACCAGGGGTAAATTGGTCATTTTAACCTAAGAACAGTTATCAGTATCTAATTTAGTGTCTTTGGAATTTTTAGCCGGGGAGTTCCGGAGCAGTAGTCAGCCAGTTTCAGATTTAGCAGCTCAGCAGCCAGCGTTACGAGGTGAGTTTTCCTTCTAGTTGGAATAGGTCTACGGCCACAATGCCGGCCCGTTTAGTTAGCAGAGTAGTTCCGAACTTCGGTACGATGCAATAGTTCAGTGTTCTTGATGTCTTTGTGATTCAAGCATGTCTTTGTGTTATGTGTTCCAAACTTGGGTTCGATGCAGTATGCAGTATATGTGTTTATGCTAGTAGATATGATTATGATATGCTATGTTCAGTTAGTTCCGGACTTCGATCCGATAAAGTTTCCAGACTTCGGTCTGATGTAGTTTTCAGACTTTGGTCCGATGCAGGGGGTGAGGCCCTGGTTAGTTCCGGACTTTGGTCCGATGCAGTTTCCGGACTTCGTTCCGATGCAGAGGGAGAGGCCCTAGTTAGTTCCGAACTTAGTTCCGATGCAGTTTCAGACTTCGGTCCGATGCAGAGGGAAAGGCCCTGGTTAGTTCCGGACTTCAGTCCGATGTAGTTTCCGGACTTCGGTCTGATGCAGCGGGCAAGGCCCAGTATGCGCTTTATATGTTATTGTATGGTATGTGGTAGATTGGGGGATCTCACTAAGCTTCGTACTTACAGTTTCAATTTTGGTTTCAGGTACTTCCGCTAGCAAGGGGAAGAGCTCGGGATGATGACATGGCACACACCACAGTTGCAGTTTTATCCTGGGAGTTTTATTCAAATATTTTGATATGATATTGACTTCAGTTTTGATTCGATACATTTACTATGGCATTTTGAGACATATAATGCATGGTTTTATTATATAACATTTGACGTTGTGATTTTTAGTAATGTTAAAACAAAATTTTTTGGGTTATATATTTGGGATGTTTCAAGTTGGTATCAGATCCGTGGTTTGAGGGATTCAGGCACACTCTCGGGTGTGACTGGACTCAAACTAAGGATATGGTAAAAAGATTTTCAAAAGAAAAATGTTTTCGAAAGAATTTTTGAAAAAGAAAAGAGTTTTTGAGAAAAAGGGGTGTGGTGCATGCGATCAGCCGAGCTCAAGTAAGTACTCCCAAATTACACATACAAGCTTATGTTATAACTATCAGTTTCAGTTTCAGTAGAACAACATGCTAGAATATGACTAAGGATCTAGGAGGATGCCTTATGTTCCTGCTAAGTGTGTTTCAAATTTATGAGAATTGCATGCTAGTATTGAGTAGACAGTAGTAGGATAACATGTTTAGGTTATACCTGATAGTATGAGCTTAGCATTGTATGCTAGTACAGTTTCTTGTTATGAGGATAGAATCGCTTGAGTAGTTTCTTGTGTCTGAATGCTGCTTGCTTTGTGCTTTGTGGGACTCTGAGTGATGGGAGTTAGCCATTAGGTGAATACGTCACATCACATGTGATCATGATTGAATAATCTCAGAGTGTTGGGTCTGACCCTATTGCGCAACTTTTGTTTGAGTCTAACCGTTGTAGGGATGAGTCTTTTACTTGAAGGATTATCTGAGCCTCGTCACATGCGATGGTATTCAGGTGATGGATAAGTGGCATTACAAGATGGCCTTCAGCAGCTGAGGACTGGGTTGGGTGGAGTCAGAGATTTCCCTAAGGCAAGCCTAGGATGAGAGTAGCAGAGATCAGTAGCAGTAGAAGTGACTTGGAGGAGTCAAGGTAGTTCTTGAGGAAAGTACGGATAGATGTGGAAGGTAGTATAGGCCCATACTACTGAAAGCAGAGGATCCGTACTTGAACCAAGGAAGGCTGAGATGAGACCAGGGAACTTGTAAGTAGTAGCGATCCCTCGAGATATATCAATGTTTATGGCGTTTATCATGATGTAATTTCGGAATGGTGGTTTTATGCCCTAGGCCAACAATCGGCAGTTCAAGAGCCGGCGAGGGATCAGGATCAGGCTTGGGGGTCGATCATCTTGATGAGCAGACCAGGGAGTTCCTCTCTTCAGAGGTTACTCGCACCATACTTGAGCAGACTACTGTGATCTTCGTTTCGATCAATGAGGGTATTTTAGAGCTGATGGACGAGAGGTTGAGCACATTTCGTGCTGAGGTGGCGGCCATGATAGGGTCGCGCACACTCACCTTCAGGGAGTTCTGGGCTTGTGGAGCTCCAAACTACCATGGGGCATGGGATCCCATTGCGAGTACTAGGTGGTTGGCGTATGTCGCTAATACATTCCGCACCAACAGATATCCCGAGGGGGACAAGGTCAGACTAGTATCCTATCTTCTGAAGGACAGGGCACGAGATTAGTGGGAGGAGATCGGGCATGTTATCGGAGATGACGCAGTTCTTGATGTGATGAACTGGGCTTATTTTACTACCAGGTTCAGAGCCGAGTTTGCGCCGGTTATTGAGGTGCAACAGCTAGCTAGGGAGTTTCAGGATCTCACCTAGACTACAAAGACAGTGACGGAGATTATCGCCAAGTTCACAGAGAGGGCTCTTCTCGTTCCTCAGTAACAGTACGCAACTGATGAGGAAATGAAGAAGGCCCGATATCATGAGATGCTGCGGAGTGATATCCGCCAGTTTGTGAGTCGGTCCAGCTGTAAAACGCTGGATGATATGATTGCGAGGGCTCGCGAGAGAGATAGATTTGGAGATGGAGAAGAAGAGGAAGCCAGAGGTGGCTTCTGGGACGGGGAGTTCGGGCAAAAAGTCCAAGGTATCAGATCACAGATCTAGAGGACAGCAGAGCCACAGTTGGTGTGGCAAGTGTGGGAGATTGCACGATGGGGCGTGCAAGGCAGGTAGTACCGGTTGCTACAAGTGCGGCCGGACCGGGCATATGAGTAAAGATTGTATAGCTACTACTACCACCACAACACCTGATATGATTTGCTTCCATTGCAATCAGAGGGGACATAAAAAGTCCCAATGTCCGAGTTTAGCAGCAACAGGGAAGGTGGTAGCACCTGCCCCAGCAACATTGAGGATTACAGACGGTCGTTAGGGCCGGAGTGAGGCGCCAGTGGCGAAGAGTAGAGCTTTTCAGATGACAGCAGAGGAGGCGCGAGCGACTCCTGATGTGATGACGGGTATGTACCTTTCTCTTATATATTTATTGATATTGATTGTTTCTCATGATTATATGTTTTCGTATAGGGTCGTTCTTAGTGAATGACATTTCAGCTACAATATTGTTTGACTCGGGCGCTACTCGATCATTTGTCTCACTTGCGCTTAGCAAGAGGTTTAGTAGAGCTCCGGGGGAGATGGATTGTCCACTTGAGGTTGAGATAGTGGACAACAGGACCGTCAGGTTCGCGAGAGTACATAGGGGGTGTTCGTTGCAGTTATTTGATGAGTAGTTTTCAGTGGACTTGGATCTTATTCCCCTGCGAGGGAATCAGGTTATAGTGGGTATGGATTGGCTGAGCCCCAATGGGGCAGTGGTTGATTGTGAGCTACAGTTAGTGAGGGTTCGCACTCCCGGTGGGGGAGAGTTAGTGATTCAGAGCGAGAGGCCACAACGCGGACCAGTCCTTTGTTCAGCAACGAGAGCAAGACACTACGTTCAGCAGGGTTGCGCAGGGTACATCGCCTACGTTATAGATGCCCGAGAGAAGGGAAAGGCGACAGTTGACGATGTACCAGTAGTGCGAGAGTATTCGGACGTATTCCCGTAGGACTTGCTTGGGATACCTCCGGAAAGACAGGCCGAGTTTCGGATTGACCTGGTTCCGGGTGCGGCTCTGATAGCCAAGGCACCATATCGGTTGGCTCCTTCAGATATGTGGGAGTTGTCTACACAGCTGCAGGAGCTGCTAGACAAGGGTTTCATTAGGTCGAGTAGTTCATCATGGGGAGCCCCGATCCTATTTGTAACAAAGAAGGATGGGTCGCACTGTATGTGCATAGATTACCGGGAGTTGAATAAGGTAACGGTGAAGAACCGTTACCCACTCCCGAGGATAGATGACTTGTTTGACCAGCTTCAGGGAGCATCTTGGTTCTCCAAGATTGATCTATGGTCAGGATATCACCAGATGCAGGTCAGGGATGAAGATGTGCAGAAGACTGCTTTTAGGACCCGCTATGGTCATTATGAGTTTGTAGTGATGCCGTTCGGGCTCACCAACGCTCCAGCCGCGTTCATGGATCTCATGAACCGCGTATGCAGACCGATGTTGGATCGGTCTGTGATAGTGTTCATTGATGACATCTTGGTTTATTCCAAGACTCATGAACAGCATGAGGAGCACCTGAGAGAGGTGCTAGAGACGTTGAGGAGGGAGAGACTTTTCGCGAAGTTCTCCAAGTGTGAGTTCTGGTTGCGTGAGGTGCAGTTCCTTTGACACCCCGTCAATTAGAAGGGTATACTAGTAGATCCAGCCAAGATCGAGGTTGTGATGCAGTGGGAGGTCCCGAGGTCTCCATCTGAGATTTGGAGCTTCCTAGGACTGGCAGGGTACTATAGGAGATTCATCCAGGATTTCTCCAAGATAGCAGTTCCGCTCACCCAACTGACCAAGAAGTCAGTGGTGTTTCATTGGGGGCCTGAACAACAGGCAGCATTTGAGACCCTCAGTCAGAGATTGTGTAAGGTGCCAATTCTTACCCTGCCAGAGGGTGTAGAGGATTTTGTAGTCTACTGTGATACTTCGATCACAGGTATGGGAGCAGTGTTGATGCAGCAGGGGCATGTGATAGCTTACGCCTCTAGACAGTTGAAGCCTCACGAGGCTAACGATCCGGCGCACGATTTAGAGTTGGGGGCAGTGGTGTTCGCCCTCAAGATTTGGAGGCATTACCTCTATGGGGTCCGTTGTACCATTTACACGGATCACAAGAGTTTGAGGTACCTCATGAATCAATCGAATCTGAACATGAGGCAGCGCCGATTGTTAGACGTGGTAAATGATTATGACTGTGAGATCCTTTATCAACTGGGCAAGGCCAACATAGTGGCCGACACCCTGAGCTGCAAGGCGGTAGCAGCCCCGATCAAGGATATTTGTCTGAGGATGATAGTGATTACTCCATTGTTGGAGTAGATTAGAGAGGAACGGGTTGAGGGCCTAAAGGAGGAGAGGCAGAAGTGTGAGAGGATCGTGGGCTGAGTAGCCTCCTTTGACTATGACAGTCGAACATTGTTGACCCTTCATGGGAGAGTTTGGGTACCGTACTGGGGCGGAGTACGGCAGGTGTTGATGGACGAGGTTAATAAGTCTCGCTTCTCCATCCACCTAGAGGCAATGAAGATGTACAGAGATCTTCGAACCGACTATTGATGGCCCTGCATGAAGCGGGACGTGGCTTGGTATGTGGAGAGATGCCTGACCTGCAGGAAGGTCAATGTGGAACATCAGAGACCCCACGGCAAGATGCAGCCGTTAGACATTCCCGTGTGGAAATGAGAGGACATCACTATGGATTTCATCACTAAGCTTCCCAGGACCGCACGTGGAGTTGATTCAATTTGGGTCATAGTGGATCGGCTGACCAAGAGCACTCATTTTGTAACATCCGTAAATCCGGGCTACTCAATTTAGAGATAATAGGGGTCGAAAAAGACTTTTCGACAAAAGATTATTTAGAATAAATAATATTAACCAAGTTGTAGAATACGTCTCAAGGGTTCTATACATATAAAGAACGCCGAAATCCGAGTTATAACGAAGAAGTTATGGTCCGTCGAAGTTTTACGGCAAAACTGGCACGACACTGGGAGACGTAAATAGTGAATTTACGATGGAGGAATTTTTAGCTTTAGAAATATAAACAAAAGTTTTATTATACGTTAAACCAAGAACATACAAAAAAAGAACGCCCTAATCTGACTTCGTATGAGGAAGTTATGAATTTTCTAAGATTTGGCTTAGCAGTGCACAACCCGAAACTTGAATTTTAGATCGAGCGATTTTTGGCCTACGCGACCTAAATGAGAATTGAAGATCGCATTAATAGGAACTCAGCGCTAAAAAGACAGACGAAAACAGAGTCCGTATGTAGAAGTTATGAATTTTACGCGGACATTTAACAATATAATCTCCTCGTACTGTTAAATTTAAGATCGGTCAAGAATTAGCCGACGGAGTCAAAATAAAAGTTGTAGATATTATTTTTACCTACGTGTGGATATAAAGAACATCAAAAATGGAGGTTGTATGTGAAAGTTACGGATTTTAGAAGTCGGAAGTGTGTTGTGCGAAAATGGGTGATGTGGCACAATCTTGGTCATTGCTTTCTTCCCAAATCTTGCCACTAGATGGTCACATGTGGCACCAAGTTCAGCCATTTTCACCCTATAAATAGAACCTCTCTCACCCTCATTTTCTTCACACTTTTCCCATTCTTTCTTCTCTTTACTCTCTCTAGCCCCGACCCCCCCCCCCCCCGAAAAGCCTAGGAAACCTCCCTAGCATGAGGCGGAGACCCCGAAGTGCTTGACGGCTCTGAGAAGAAGAGCTTTTCGGCTCGGGAACGCTGCTCAAAGCAAAGCCTGGTTTTCTATAAAACCCGATGTAAGTGAGCTACGCCTACGCTATTTTTAATATATCGTTTATTTAATTATAATAACGTTATTAGGAACTTATAATAAGTACTTGGGTTATTATTATGGGTTATATAAGTGTTGTTTAACGCTTATATAATAGTAATAGTAATAATAACTAGACTATTAATTAGTCTCGGCGAATAATAGACTATACTCTAGTGATAATAATACTAGGTTTCGTCGAAGGAAATTATTTTTAAGAAGCGAAGCGCTGTCTGAGTTCGGAATCACCACCTTTTCAAGTGAGTGCATGGTCCCTTTCATCTTACACATAGATATGAAGTATTTTATATAAATTACGTGCTATGTGTACATATTATCTGAATACTTGTTGTCTATGATGGATGAATGATTTTATACATGTTTTAAACGATTTATATATATATATATATATATATATATATATATATATATATATCTACAAATATGTTGGGATAAAAATGGGTAGATGAAATAGTTGGTGTGTGATGAAATAAAATGATGAGAGATAGGTGATGATAATTAGGTGACGGATAGGTGATGATGAATCAGTGATGTAGGATGAAAGATACTATAACCTTGTCCGACAATTTGGAGATGTAGTCATCTACTAGAATATAGATGGTGACCACGGACTATTCTAGACAACCCGTGGAAACACCAACAGACTTATAGCCTGTAGGTGATGAATTACGAGTCCAGGTGATGTTGTGACTGTATATTCATGTGATGATACTCTAACCCTTAGTATGAATTACGAGTTCAGGCGACGTTGTAACTACGTATTCATGCCTTAGGAACGAGCATATAAGGAAATGTGAGGTAAAAAGATGAGAGGCAAATATGATATAGGAGATGACCCTTAAGATAATTCTTTAAGGAATATTAAAGAAGATAACGGGTATGGGTGATCGGGTTGATTGTTTGATGTTTAAATATAATAATTATATTATTACGGGTTGAAAACCATATGTACTCACCAGGTTTCCCAATCTAACCCACTCCAGCTTATTTGTATCACAGGTGTCGATGAAGCTAGTTTGCACTGAGAGATTTAAAAGAGATGTAGATCACTAGTGTAAATGAATGTAAGTTCTGTTTATGCTTATGTTTATGTATTGACGATGACATCCCAAATGTTTTAAATGAATAAAAATACATTTCTTCGAAAATGCTTTGATAATGTATCTATCATGTTTTTTTTCTGAGAACAAATTTCATAACATTTTTATTAAAAGAAATACTCTGATTTTTATCAAGCATAAACAAAATCGATCTTTTCTGGCCGTGAAAAGGGGATGTCACACATTTCATACTAATTTAGGAGAACATTTCGGCTGAGAAGCTAGCCGATATTTATGTGCGCGAGGTAGTGACACGGCATAGAGTGCCTGTATTAGTAGTATCAGATCGAGACGTCCGGTTCACTTCCAGATTTTGGAAGCGGTTACATGACGAGATGGGGACCCGTCTTCACTTCAGCACCGCTTTCCACCCTCAGATGGACGGGCAGAGCGAGAGGAAGATTCAGACTTTCGAGGACATTCTGTGGACATGTGTTCTAGATTTTGGTGGCAGTTGGGATACGTATCTTCCATTAGCGGAATTTTCGTTTAACAACAGTTACCACGCCAGTATTGAACGCCCTCCTTTCGAGATGCTTTATGGGAGGAAGTGTAGGACCCCGATTTGTTGGGGAAAGGTCGGTCAGAGGGTCATCGGGAGCACTGAGGTAGTGCTCAAGACCACAGAGTTGATCCAGCAGGTCCGTAGCAGACTGCAGATTGCGCAGAGTCGGCAGAAGACTTATGCCGACAGGAGGCATTTGGAATTGGAGTTTCAGGTGGGCGACATGGTCCTGTGAAAGTGTCACCTTGGAAGGGCGTCATTAGGTTCCGGAAGAGGGGAAAGTTGGGCCCCAGGTTCATTGGTCCCTTTAGGGTTTTGTCCCAGGTGGTTTGGATTGCCTACCGTTTGGATATTCCAGCAGATCTTAGCCAGATCCACAACATTTTCCACGTTTCTCAGTTACGGAAGTGTTTGGTGGATGAGTCAGCAGTGGTACCATTGGAGGATATTCAGGTTGCTAGCAGCCTGAATTATATCGAGAGACCAGTTGCGATCTTAGATCGGAAGACGAAGACCTTGAGGAACAAGGTGGTTCAGTTAATGAAGGTGCAGTGGCAGCACCGGAAGGGTTCAAAGTGGATGTGGGAGACTGAGGAAGAGATGAGGGAGCACTATCCGGAGTTATTTTCAGGACCAGTAGCAGCAGACTTCGAGGACGAAGTCTAAGATAAGTGGGGGAGAATTGTAACGCCCCATTTCTGGTATGTAATTTAAATATAGTATTTTCCTTCCTTAAGAGAAACTCGACGAGTCAGTAGCCCGACTCGTTGAGTAGATCTGAATGTTATTGAGCTCTAGAGACTCAATATAACTACCTTTATGCAAATTTAGCCTTGTTCCAAACCCTAAGTGCTTAGAGTTGGATGATTTTGGTGTTTTAGTCCCATTCTCGTGTGCATGCACGTAAAGTTGGAAACTTTATGTGCACAACCAGCCCTAGAAACCCAGATCTATGAATTGGATGCACTGAGACCGACTAGAATTGACTGTATAAAAGTGGCATGCAGGAGACTCGGCGAGTCCACACCATGACTCAGCGAGTCCCAGGCAATCTTCTTTCCTCAAGAACAGACTCGACGAGTTGTTCATACAACTCGGCGAGTCACAGTCTGGACGTGTTCTTATGATGAAGGAGAACTCGACGAGTTGTTCATACAACTCGGCGAGTCGGATGAAGTTAGATTCGATGTTAGTACGGAGGAAGAAATCGTCGAGTTGTTGACAAACTCAACGAATTGAAGCGAGTAGAGGATTAGAAAAGGTGTTACGGACTCGGCGAGTTGGCGGCCCAACTCGGCGAGTCCGGCCAACTGAAAGGTATGTGGTAGATTTGGGGAGCTCACTAAGCTTCGTGCTTACAGTTTCAATTTTGGTTTCAGGTACTTCCACTAGCAAGGGGAAGAGCTCGGGATGATGGCATGGCACACACCACGGTTGCAGTTTTATCCTGGGAGTTTTATTCAGATATTTTGATATGATATTGACTTCAGTTTTGATTTGATACATTTACTATGGCATTTTGAGACATATAATGCATAGTTTTATTATATAACATTTGACGTTGTGATTTTTAGTAATGTTAAAAAGAAAATTTTGGGTTGTATTTTTGGGATGTTTCAATTGGTGCCTTCGAACCATAGTATAGTGAGGAGACTCACTTCAACCTGTTGAATATCTCAGATAAATCTCTGCCTATTGGCCCGACAAATCCTCGTGATATCAATACGAATAACAACCAATTATTAACTGGATCCCAATCCATAATAACCAATCTAATATATTGGGCCCATTACTAGAGTAAAATACCATTTTACCCTTTATCTAGCTTGGCCCAAGGCCAAGGCCCAATTCAACTACTATGAAAGCCCAAAATCTACTTGGCAACCTAAGGCCCAAATATGGCCCAATCTTCCAAATTGGGCCCAAACCCATCATGGGCCTAAAATCCAAGGAAGCCCAACATGCTAGTCTAAAGTCCAACATAAAAGTTTGATTATGCAATAAGGCCCAAACATTGGCCCGATACCAAAATCGTCAAGTCTAAGGCCCATTTGTTGAGTACGCGGGGCGTACCCATCTCTTACACTTAGCGTACTCCATTTGGGGCTACTACTTGCAACATACCAGGTAGGTACGCCCTGCGTACTCCCTAGTCTGCCAATTCACTGCATTAAACACTTAACCCGTTAATTCCTTCATCTAAACTCTCAAACCTTGTCCCTAAAGATGACTTATCACATAAAGTTGGCAAATTTACATGTATACATGGCTTAATGGGGCTCAAGAACTCAAAAAGAGCTTAACAAAGGTCTTAACACATGCATGGGTCAATATACACCATAAATCTTGTATTTTTATGCATAAGGGACCCTTAAAACGTCCAGATCTAAGGGATAAGCTTCTGAAACAACCTTTACTCACAAGGACCACCCAAAAGGGACTAAAATAAGCCATAAACAAACCCACCTAGATCTACACAAGGAGTTATCAAGATAAGGGCTTTTTAACTTCAATAGGTTGCAAAAGAGGTGTAACTTCTGGATCTCCAAGCTCCACTCCAAGTGATAATTTTTCAACAACTTTCAATCTCTTCAAAATGCACAAGAACACACCAAGATCCCTCACAAGAGCTTAAGTACTCAAAGATGGTGGCTAAGGGTCGAGATTTGGGTTTAGGAGGTATGAAGGCTGATAAAAGGCAAGACCTCAAAAACATAATGAGCTTAAATATGGGTAAAACCCCAAAAATTAGGGTTTCTAGCTGAAGGGAGTACGTCCTGTGTATTCCTGAGTACGCCCAGCGTAATCAAATGGCATCCGCGATCATAACTCCCACTACACGTTGCGTACTCCCCACATACTACACAAAGCTCCAAAACACTTCAACTTCAATCGGCCATAACTCCATCATTCTAAGTTCATTTTCGTCTTTCTTTATATCCATGGAAAGGGAAGGAGAAGCTCCACCGTTCTATCAACTCTCCTTTGCTTGAAAACTTCTCGAACTTAAACCCAAAATTCATAAAGGCACGAACTGCCAAATCACAGTTATACCCATGGGCTCCAAAACACAATCGAACACTCGGATCACCTAATATATAATACCCACATCCAAAAAGGGATAATTCTCTCTTCCTCCAAGGCCTGAAACCTTATTATAACTGATAATCGGGTTACGTTCCCGAATAATGAAGCGATTCGAAACCAGGTGTTACAGAAGTGGATCTGGATTTAGTGTTTTGTGGTCTACGTATCTGGATTTAATGTTGACAAAATAACTCAGGAGGGTAACTAACTATTATTTTGTTCACATTCTTATTTTTGTACGCAATATACCATGTAACTTGTTGTCTGTGTTCACCATAACCCTTTTGATCGACTATCATCTGTGATAGTAGATCAGAATCGTTATTGTGAGCACAAACAACATGTCAGTTTGTATATTGCATACAAAAAAGGAAAGGGTCCAAATGTAAACAAAATCAAGAGTTAGCTACCCTCCTGAGTCATTTTCCCTTATAAAAACGAAAATTTGAGAGGGGGCAGCGACATAGCGGTAATTGTTAAAAGAAAAATAAAGAAGTAGAGGTGGATGGATTCAAACCTAATCTGTAACATGCAATTCTCGGTATGCCTTTAATTCAAGTATTTCTTACGTTTTTTCTGGGACTCGACGAGTTGGAGGCCCAACTCGTCAAGTAGAGTCGTGATCCGCGGGAAGTTTAAGTAGTCTACTCGACGAGTCGGGAGACCGACTCGGCGAGTAGACGCTGTTTGAGTGAAACCCTAAACTGAGGGTTTGGACCCTATTTAAACACATTATAACCCCTCAAATCATCCCCCATCGTCCAGAGCAAACCCTAACTCGAAACCCTAGCCGTTTTTAGTATGTTCTTGAGCCTTGTGGTGTTACTTTGTCTGATTGAAGCTTGAAGAAGAGAAGGAGGCTTGTGAGATCAAGGGGAAACAAGAAGATCCAGAGTTTTGAGCATATTTCCAGCTTATTAGAGGTATAAATCTGAAAACCTTATCTATTTATTGTCTAGATCTTGATTTTGGACCTTTTTCTACAACTTTCTAAGCCCTAGAGAGGTTGTATTCGGGATTGAGTATTGGAAGTCAGTTTTTGCTTCAGGTCTGGGGTTATTGGGGGTCTTTATGCCATAAAGGTGCCCACCTTGTTGCCATAAACACCCCATGCATCTTGTAGACCATCTTTTATGGATTTTTGAGCCAAAGGTCCCATGAATGTGCACCAAGCTTGAGGCTTTACATGTAAAATGTACATTAGGAGGACCGATCTATGGTCTTGACGTGTTAAGACCCATTTTAATCGATTGTATAGTAATGGCCAAGGATGGACTCGGAGAGTCGTTCTTAGGACTCAATGAGTCGGGGTGTAATGGCCACCAAATCCTTTCTGTCGATGGAGCAGATGATAGTGTGGAAGGTCCCTCGGTTGTTTAGGCTCATAAGGGGCCTGTGAATCATGGGACTCGACGAGTGTTTGAGCAAACTCGGCGAGTCCAAGGCAATCTCCCAATCTTTGAAGATGGACTCGACGAGTTGTTCTTACAACTCGGTGAGTCATAGACTGGACTTATTCTTATGTGGGAGATGAACTCGACGAGTTCAAGGATGAACTCGGCGAGTCGGACGAAACTGGTCCTGATGGTATGATTGAAGGATAACCCGTCGAGTTCTTGCTAGACTTGACAAGTAGAGTCGGGGATTGGTTTGGGTTAGAGGACTATGGACTCGACGAGTTGGTAGACCAACTCGGCGAGTCAGGTCAACTGGGTGTCGACTTTGACCAAAGTTGATTTTGACTGAATTGAGTTGACCCTGGTTAGGGTTGCATATTCAAATTGATAACTTAGAAGGGTTGTCGTGTAGGGATTGAGGAGTCGAGGAGAGTTGATTTGCACACCGAGGACAATTCAGACACTACACGACATCGAGGTGAGTTACCTTCCAGTAGAAGTGGGTCTACGGCCACAATGCCGGCCCGCTAGTATGAGTTGTTTGTTAGATGTTTGTCTTCGTGATATTCATCTAGGTTTACTACTACCTTACGTGAGTATGTGCTAGCAAGATATGTTATATATGATAGAGGTAGTGGGAGGGGATTAGTCCCCCAGTTTGGTTGTTAGGACCGAAGTGTAGGTCGGGCACCCCATATATGTCTGACAAATGTGATTTGATATTATGTGGTAGTAGGAGGAGGTGAAACAGTCCTCGTATTTCGGTGGTTAAGACCGAAGGGTAGGTCGGCACCCCAAAATGGTTTGACATGGGTAGGTCAACACCCCATAATGGCTTGACATGGGTTGGTTAGCACCCCAGAACGGATTGACATGGGTAAGTCGGCACCCTAGAATGGTCGGACCGGGTAGGTCGGGCACCCAAGAATTGCTCGACAATATGTATGCTATGTGATTGTATGGTATGCGGTATGATGGGGAACTCACTAAGCTTCGTGCTTATAGTTTTCAGTTTTGTTTCGGGTATCTCTTCAGCAAAGGGGAATGAGTCGGCGCGGTAGCGACACATCACACACATGCATGATTTCCGCACTATGGGATTTCTTGGGATTGTACTCTGATTTTTATTACTATTAATGATATGGTTTTAAGACACGTTGTTATAGTTTTATAAATTGATTTGACATTGGTAATGTTTTTGGTAAACTGTTTTATGTGTTACTTAATTAAAAATGAAATTTTTGGTCTTAAAATTTGGGATGTTACATAATCTAGGAGGAGAAGATTGTTAATGTTAGGGAAAATGAACCCTGAAGGTAACAAATTGTTGATTTTGTTCACATTTGGTCCATTTTTTTCTTATATGCAGTATACCATCTAACTTGTTGTTTGTGTTCACCATAATTCTTTTGACAAACTATCACATGTAATAGTTGGTCAAAAGGGTTATGGTGAACACAAACGACAAATTAGATAGTATAGTGCGTACAAAAAAAAGACCAAATATAAACAAAATTAACTATTGATTGCCATCCTGAGTTATTTTCCTTTTAGTGTTTTGTGGTGTACGCATAAAAAGTAAATGAACAGAAAAAATGTCTTTTATATATATATATATATATATATATATATATATATATATATATATATATATATATATATATATATATATATATATATATATATATATATATATCTTAAATTTTTGTCATTGTTAATTCTTTTTGCTTATTAATGTTGCAATTTAGTTATGGATATTTTGATTCGTTGTTTAATTGTTTCTTGTATTTATTTTTAAAACATCTCACTTGGATTGTATTTTGCGCGTCGTTGAAAAATTAGCTTAAAAATTAGCTTTTAGTATATAAGTTAAATTATGAATAAGTTATATCAAAAAACTAGTTTATAAGCTACGATAAGCTATTTATATGGTCTCACCAAACACTAAATTAAAAAAAAAAAAACTAATTTACACGAGTCAAAAAAAGTTTTAGTTGTTTTTAGAGTTTGACCAAGTGAGATAGATATGGACATGATATATATATATATATATATATATATATATATATATATATATATATATATATATATATATATATATATATATATATATATATATATATATATATACCCGTTACAATGGCACACAACATTTTGATTACACAAATTTCAATGACATTTAATATTTTTCAAGGAACTCGACTTGTTACAAATAATCTTTATAGTACACTATAAGGGAGAATGAGAGAACCACGAAACATGTTACAAAACTCTAATCTAGAAGTTGTATCCAATAAAACAAGTGATAGTTCATCATAAATGAAAAGAATTTTGAAATGACTCGAATGACTATTAAGATATGGCATAATAAAATTTTAGAAGCCAAAACCATTTGGATGGGGGAATCGTAGTATGGTAATAATTATTTACATCGAAAGTACAAGCTCGAGGCCATCGTTTCAATCACATTGTTCCAATGTTATAGTTTATCCCTTTTACCATATGTTTAACTATCTTAAAATGAATATGTTTAATTTCATTCGGGCCATAAGCAAAATCGCTAAGAATTTGTATAAATTTATATATGATGATTTGGGTTTATAATTTTGTTAAAAAAGTATTGTGATTATTGAAATAGCATGAAGAAATTGGATCATAGTTTTTTATATAAGTGAATACAAAGAGGTACTAAAGTATTGGTGTGAGAAAGTGAAGTGATCTTACAAGCTTCCAAGTTGTAAATCATTCTCTGGCACATTGTGACTAAACTTACATTCTCTTGCACTTACAATAATAATTTATAAACTAACACCCAATTATATATTATAGTATGAAGTATGTGAGTGTAAGGTATTAAAGTATTTGTGTGAGGAAGTATAAGAGAATGATCTTATAGCTTAGAAGCTCGAATATGGAGTTGAGAGAGCAATTTCTTAGATTTTGTCAAGCAGAGATTAGGTGTCTAAGCCTATAACTATAATTGATATAAATTTGAATTGATAGTAATACAGTCTTTTTGGGTTGCCCTTAAACCTAACAATTGGACATGATGAATTTTAGAGAAACAGATTAATTTATTATGTGAATAATAAATTAAATAAATTGTTTATTAATATATTATGAAAATAATATATTAATTAGAAATCATATTATTTAATTAATAATTAATCATAAATTAATTGGAATTAATTTTAGGATTAATTGGATTAATTAAAAGTGTTGGGACTGTTTGGTTGTTTATTGAAAGTTGGAGAAGGATGGCCCAATGACCTCATTGGATGAGGTGGACGAAAATCACTTGGGCAAGCCCAAGAGTTTTCGTCCAAGCCCCTTGGATAAGGAGCATAGGCCGCTTGGTGACCAAGCTAGGAATCTAGGGTTTCTCCCTTAAACCCTAGCTTTGGCATCAAGCTACCTCAGCTATATAAAGGACCATCCCTTCACATTCGTGCACTCCTTCCCTCAAGAAGCCTTGGACGAATTTGGTTATCCCTTATCCTTTCTTTATATTCATCCTCTTGCTAGCTTGGGTGTGATTCCATTAGAGGCACGAAAATTATGGTGCTTGCTTCCAAGATAACAACAAGAAGGCCTTCATTATTATTTGCTACAATAACAATCAAGGTATGTAATCTTTAACCCTAATTTGGTATTTCCGATAATAGCCTAGTGTTCTTAGGGTTTCCTTTTGATGTTCATTGTTATAGATTCAATAAAGAAATCATAGATTTTTATCAGGGTTGCATGCACACTTAAGAGTTTAAGTTTTGTTTGTTTTTCATAAAACTCATATGTGGTATCAGAGCTTGGCTTGTTTTCTATTGAACTTGCTATAATGGTCGAATTGATCAATTAGGTTTTATGACAATTAAACCCTCTAGGCCTAGAATTTCAAAATTAAGGTTTCCTAGACCCTAAGTTTCGAAAATTGGGTAAGGGTTGTAACCCTTACCTTGCCTCCCAAATAATCGACTTTGGGGCAAGGTTTTTTGATCACCAAGTTTTCAATTTTAAGGTAAGGATTGAAACCATTACTGTCCTCCCCAAGCAAGCCATTTTCGAAAATGGTATATTTGGTTAGGGTTTCCTAATTTTAGTAATTGTTAATTTATCTAATTAAATAGGATAATTATAAAATTAGATAAATCCTACACCCATTTTTTTCAAAAATTAGGGACAAGGATTAAATTAAATTATTTGATTAATTTAATTAGATAATCCTTACATGATTAATTAAATGTTTAATTAATAGATAATTATTTGGTTTATTTTTAAAATTGCATTAATTATTTAATTTTTGAAAGTTAAATATAAACCTAGTATTTTGAATGTTTTAAAATACACCTTATACTATATGTAATAAGAAAAGTTTAATTATTACTATATGTATAAGACTAAGTCAGTCGAACCGCTAGTACGCCTCATTCACGAAGCCATACTATAATGGAGTTTAAGGAAGCGACCTATAAAATGATTGTTAACACGTTGTCGCGCACGTATTAAACAAATAAATTTATCACTGTTGGTTGCACTAAAAATATAGTACAGGGAAGCAGGGTCGAATCCTTAGGGACACAACCTAATGGTCAATGCCTTTTTACATCAGACACATCTAATCAAAACAAAAATATAAAAGGGGGATTTGAATCAAACTAAAAACTAAAATTTATAGTGATATTAAATTTAAATGAAAATAAATATAAAAAACGATTTCAGCTCTGGTGTGAATTTCCTAATCATGCAATCAACATTGACCTGGTTATTTGAGATGTGTTCTATCTAAGCTGGTACTGAGAAAAACTAACAAGTTCTAGCATAATCTCTTTTACCTTATTTAGTTAACCAAAACAAGCTCTTCAATTAACCCCAACTTTTTATTGTTCAATTAAACAAGCTCTTAATTAAATCAGAAAAATTGCATTAAGTTCTTTGTAAAATTCTCAGCAATACCCAATACTTCTCTCAAGCTCGGAAGCGTAAAGGTATGATTTTTACAATTTATAATAAAGTCAAATCCCAAACGTAGAACTGGTTTATTATTTGTTACTTATTACCAGTTGACAAGAACAATTACGTATTCTATAACTGATTAACCAGAATGATAAAACCCTAGCTAGGTGATCAGACTAACAAGAATCAAAATCAAACATTCATTAAGAACAAAACGGAAGAATCTAGATAGAAACACAAATCAAAAACCAGATCTAATGATCAATCACATGAAAAGTACTTATCTTTGTAGAACTGAAAACTAAGGTTTTAGCCAGACATGGCTAAAATCTGATAAAAACAAATGGAAAGAGACATCAAACAAATAATCTTACTAATCTACTTGAAAGAGATGATCCACAATCTTTAGATCTTCAGAAATCATTGAAATCAGAGAATAAATGCCTCCAAACTCGTATTTTCTTCTTCTGGTACCTCTGGAATCGCCAACTTAGGTTACTGGAAGGTTATTAGGGTCTATTTATACGTCCAACAGTTAAAAACGATGTGCATGCGATCACATATAGACAACATGCGATCGCATGTATTACTATAAACGCGTCACGGGCCTTTTAAATGAAGTACAATACCATTTCGAGAAATTTTAGCCAACCTGCGATCGCATGGGCACAACTTGCGATCGCTTGTTTTGAATTTTCACTCCTGGATGAATTTCTGGCACATAAATACCTCGAAGACAAGCTGCGACCAAAGTTACGATCGCGTAAAGGCCCCACGTGATCGAATGGACTATAGTTGCGATCTCATGTTTTGTCTATGACGTCCGAAATTTTGTCTACTTTTTAGATCATTTTGAATCGCATCAATCGAAGTTACGGTTCATGAGATATGGTCAAAATACTGACAAGGGGTCAAAGTTGCCAACAACATCCTTTAACTTTAGATTGCAGATTCTATCTTTGTGTGATCAATTCGATCGAATGTTTCTTGACCAAAGCATCTACCAATCAATTCTCAACATACTCCATAAGTTCCAAACTCCATTTTAAGCTCCAAACATGCATCTATCTGCTCCCAAAGCACTGCTCCACTTGAACTATCTGAAATTGACATAAAAACATGAGTAGTACGGGAATTCTAACGAAATACATGAGCTGGACATTATTTAAATAAATGACATGTGAATGTACAAAATATGATGCTAAAATGATAATAAAAACTCTCCTATAAGATGCATAAAATGGCATCTAATAAATCTCCCCAAGCTTAATTCTTACCTGCCCTTAAGTAAGAAAAAGATAAAACATTATAAACAAATGGAAACATGTAGATGACATAATAAAACTTATTTGGACCGCTCGTTGGGCCTTCGGGATAACCGGTCCGCCCTGGGTATGTTGGCCTACAGCACAAAGCAGGATCCTCCTCAACCCAACCCCAGTCAAACAACCATGTGCACATAAACATATAATCATATAACAATTCACAACAAATCAACCAATCTAGCAGATCACATACGTAGCACATCCCTACCAGGATTCCGACCTAATCGGTCACTAGCATAGCATCATCCTATAAACCAAGATACCGACCCTAACCTGGTCTCTAACATATACCATCCTAACTACCAGGATGCAAACATAACAAAGCAATAACATAACAAACAACTACCCGGATTTCCATCCGATAAATGGCCGGCCTTGGTGCCATAGACCCTGTCGATATAGTGAGGATAACTCACCTCGCAACTGCGGAAACTTTGAACTGAAGAAGCAGATGCCCGAACCACCGTCTCACCAAGAATCCCGAACTATCCAAAGTAGCAAAAATAACCATTAGCCCAAGCACAATATCCTTCCAAGGGTAAATTAACCATTTTACCCTTAACCCAAACTGGTCCATGACTAAAGCCCAATACCAGAATATGAAGGGCCCAACACTAGGTAAGCTTCTCAAGCCCACTAGTGACCCACTAATGGCCCAATTTGCTACATTGGGCCCAATCCCTTAATGGGCCTCATCCTAAGCCCACAATATATTCCTTGGTCCATATAAGATGATTTATGATGGCCTACTAAGGCCCAAATACCCAAACATGCCCCAAACCACGACCCAAAACTCATGATCCATACAGACAGAGTACGCGGGGCGTACCCCCCCCCCCCCCATGTACGCTAAGCGTACAAGCAGAATGGTGAGTACGCGGGGTGTAAACTCGCTGAACTAAAAGTCCTCTTAAGTCCTTAATGGCTTAAGCTCTTAAGCCCAAACTTCAGATCCATCGACCAAACATGCCTAGGATCCATAAAGTCTCAAACTTTATCACTTGGGATGTCCATAAAGCTCTTAACTCAAGGTCTTAATCCATTAAGACCCACCTATATCATACACGAGACAACCAAATCCATTAGGACCTCATTTTTCATGCTCAAGACCTCTCCTAAGGTCTGAAAGGACAACTAATCTCGACCAACTCACATCATGCATCATTTTGGGGTTTGTGGGACAAGAAATGATGTCAAAACTTCACAACACCAAGATCCACACAAAATAAGTGTCAAGCAAGAAACTTTATACCTCAAAAGGGCTCCAAAAGATGATGCCTTCCCAGATCTATGAGCTCCTGCCACCCAACTCCTTCCTTGACCACTTCCTCTTTTCCTCTTCCAAGCTTAAACCACCAAGATGAGCTTTCCAAGGCCAAGATCTCTAGAAATGGAGGTTGGAATGCTCTATGGTTTCTTCTGAGGTTAGGGAGGCTGATATGGGGGCTAGGGTTGAAGCCATAATGTTCTATATATAGTGGCTCACCCTCAAATTAGGGTTTAAAGACTCTGGACGTACGCTGGGCGTACGCCCCACAGACCCGTGTTCATTTACCCAATTACGCTGGGCGTACCCAAGCGTGTCCCATTCTCATGCATGGCCTTCCTCATCAACTTTTCCCATTAAGAGCTATAAATGTCAATATCTTCAAAATGACATAACTCCTTTATTCTAAGCCCGTTTCCGACGAACTTTATATCCACGCGAAGGTGGCGAGAAGCCCTATGCTTCTATCAACATACACCGGTCCGAAACCTTCTCGAATAAAACCCATTGCCCATAAAAGACCAAAACGCCCTTACTCTTGATCCCGGGGATCCATGAATAATTACTCTTAGAATGGGGCGTTACAATTTATCAAAACTTACAAACATGATTTAAAAATTTGCATTCAGCCCTATTTTCTCAGGCGTTTTAAAAAGTGTAGTTTTTCGTGATAATGACGCTACAAACACTGCCAAGCTTTCTAAAAAGAATGAGATTATTGTTTTGTTAAGATTATCCAAATGTCAGGTACTTACATTAACTGTTTTTATATTCTTTATTTTATAAAAAGTCAACTTACATTCTTTTTATCTTTTTAAATTTACAGAGACAACTATATAAAGCCTTTTTGAATAGTGAGATTGTTTCTTCAACCTTTGATGGTTCACCTTTAGCTGCTGTCACGGTATTGTAGTCTTTTATGAGAAGGGTATTTCTGTCTCTTGCACATAAGAGAGATCAAGAATGCAATTTTTTTGTTCTATTAACATTAGTCTTAGATAATCTTTTATATTCATAAGAAGCAGCACCAGATACTGTTTTTGAGGTGGTTTTGAATGTTGATAAACATACAAGATATGAGTATGTTGATAAATTTATGTGTTTTTTGGGATATAAAATCTTGTTTGTATTTACTAAAAAATTAAATTTTCAGGTGGATACATTCACTGGTGATTTGGAACTTGCAGATTCTTTAAGTGGTCATTCTAATGTTGGTTATGGGTCCTATGATTCCAAATGCTTAACTAGGTGGGTTGCTCTCCAATTGATTTTTTTATTGTATGGTTTCATTTTCATGGGATGCTGCCAGCTGGCAAGGCCTAGAGAGTGACATGAAAAAACTCACCAGCTTGGTACACAACATTAAGATTCACTCTTGATATATTGATCCATTAACCTAAAAATTTGAAGAATAATAAGTAATTTTTTTATTTGTTAGCTTGCACATAATAATGAACTACCCAGGGCTTTCAAGTGTTTTGAAGAATTATCACATACAGAAGACTAGAATTTCAATTTTTAACACAAACTTTTCTATTTTGCTTTGTATATACCACTAACTATTATTTAATATCAACAACTTTGATTTTAAAACAGAACACTAAAGCAGGTCGTAGGTTTAAAACAGAACACTAAAGCAATGGTTGTTAGCAAAATGACCAACCTGCCCTTATCTCCATGCGAGTGGAAGCACCCGACATCCCGTTTTCCTTTATCTTAAAACCAAGACTTGACTCTTCAAACCAACCAAAAATAATTTTTTTTATACACAATTATTTTATGTTAATAAAGTCGAAGTCACAACTAATGAAACTTTTTTTTATCAACCGTGGAACTTCAAAATATTTTGGACAGGAGTCCTATTTTTTTAACAAACCACATGGACCAAATCTGCAATTTTGTCTTTAAAATACTTTGTAAAATGTCATTTTCCACCCATCTACTTATTAAATGTCATTTTGACCCTTTTGTCTTTAAACTTTATAAAATATCACTCTCACCCTTCTATTCTATAAAATTTCATATTTATCCTCGTAGTATACATAATCTAATTTTTATTAATAACTTTCATTCGTTATCTTAAAAAACTCATTTTTACATGCTTATTTTTATGTATGTCTCGGTATAAGTTCGAGATGATCAATATTCCGATGTAACTTTAACTTTCGTTTGTTGCTTATTTTTATGTACGTGTCGGTATAAATTTTAATTTCTTTGTTTTTTTATGTTTATTTTTATATGCGTTTCATACATATGACTTTTTTCATATATAATACGTTATCATACGACAATGTATGAAGTTAGTCGGTAGTATCAACCTTGTATATTTATTTATCAACAAATTCAATGGTATCTAACTTTTATCTATGTAATTATCAAAATTTAATTTACAAAACATATTGGCATCGCCCTTACATGTGATGAGACAAAGTTCTAGTTATTAAATAAAAAAAAAAGCAAAAGTTATAGTTTACTAAACAATTTGAATGATCTTCCCAAACCCTCTGCGTTACAATATTTAAAAATGTATACAATAAGACATTCATTTAATAATAAACTTCAGAACAAATTATCATTAAGTATCTACCATATCTCCCTATATTAATAAAAGAGTGGTTTTTTTGTCATGTGTCGCTATATTAGACCTCTTAATTAATATGTTGCCACTTGTCAATCTATTAATTCTTTATTTTAAATTTATTAAATCTCCTCATTAATGTGATGTTATTTTCAATGTATTTATTCTCCATTTTAAATTAAATTTTAAATTTTATATTATTGTTTTCATTAATTCACAAAAAAGTCTAATATATATTAAAAATTATTTTTATATATTTATTTGAATCAACGATTATAATTTCATATAACTAATAAAAATATCTCTTAATTAGTAATTTATTTAAAATAATTGATAAATAATTTTGATTTTTTTTATTTTAAAATTTTAATTATTTTTATAACCATATTTCTCACGGATTATAAACTAGCTGTGTAAAATAATTTGATATGATATTTAATTCATTATATTAATCTATATCTATAAAATAATAAATGTATGCGTCAAGCCATGACGTCACAACCCTATTGGTCCGTACATTCACCACGTGATTTATAGTTATCTTTTCTTTGTGTTTGTTTTTTGTCGTCTCAACTTGCCCACTTGCCCACCAACTCACCAAGCCCCATCCGAACTTTCACTGAATCCACCCTCCAACCTATCCGAATTTACACAATTACCCCTCCACCAGTCGACACATTCATCGCTATATAACTCCACCATCATTCTCTTTGTTTCAGAAATTGTTCTTTCAATCCTTCTTCCCACTTCAATACCATAAAAAACACAACATTCAAAATGATGCATATTCCGACATACGGCGTCGAAGCTTTTCCGACGCCCAATTCCGGCGAACTTCCAGTGTTTTGCAGGAGCACAAGCTTCAGCAGCCTTATTCCATGTTTGACGGAGAATTGGGGTGACTTGCCGTTAAAGGTTGATGATTCAGAGGATATGGTGATTTACGGCATTTTGCGTGACGCAGTTAGTGTTGGGTGGACTCCGTTTAATTTCTCCGGTAAAGAAATTAAAGCCGAGACAACTCCGTTTAATTTCTCCACTAAAGAAGTTAAACCCGAGCTGATACCGTTTAATTTATCCAGAAAAGAAATTAAAGCCGAGTCTACTGAATCAGAGACGTCGACGCCAGCTACCTACACACCTCCATCACAGGCGTCGCCGGTGAAGATAGAAGAAGCGGTTTCAACATCCGCCGCGGCGGCGTCGCCGAAGGGAAAACACTACCGAGGTGTGAGACAAAGACCGTGGGGAAAGTTTGCGGCGGAGATAAGAGACCCGGCTAAAAGTGGCGCGAGGGTGTGGCTTGGGACGTACGAAACGGCTGAAGAAGCCGCGACGGCGTACGACATAGCGGCATACAGGATGCGTGGCTCCAAGGCTTTGTTGAACTTCCCACACAGAATCGGCTTGAATGAGCCTGAGCCAGTGAGGGTTACATCAAAAAGAAGATCTCCTGAGCCGTCAACATCGGCTTCATCAGCTTCTGTAAGTGGATCGCCTAAGAGGAGAAATATAAAAGTGACGACGGCTGAGCACGTGGAGCCGGAAGTGCAGAGCCGATCGTCAAATGTGGTTGACGCCGTTAATGGTTAAGTATATATAAAAGCGAAGTCGTTTGTAAAACAAAATGTAGTTGCCAAATTGCAACTCATGGGGTCCATCATGATGATTGATGGCCATGGGTAACATAGAATATACACGGCGGGCCGCCCGACCCGAATGTATTCGGACTTGAGTTGAATTGAAAATGTGCCCGGTTATACCTTTAAGGTTTATGTAAAATCGATAGAGCAACTTGTAAAAAAATAGTTTTAATTTTTTTTAATATATATTGCTTATATGCAAAATAAAATTTAATTAACTAATTAATGTTTTATCGAGATCCACATAAACCCGACCTTGATATGGGACAAATCAGATTCTAGGCCTCTTGTGTTTTTCCATATCTTTTTTATCTTATCTTCTTGTGAAAATATAATACTAGCCTGTAAACAAACAATAAAAAGAAAAAGTAGAGTTCAAGGTTGTTTAAAAAGTGATTTAATATGTAATTAAGATGATTGGTGCAAATAATTAAATAGTTTCGAATTGAATATCTTTTCTTTTTTATAATTATTTTAAATTGGCCACTACATAAATAAAATATCAAGATAATATTTAGTATTTGTCTACTCAAAAGACAAAAAAAAAATTAAAAAAAAAAATCATGAGACAATGCAACCCTCCTTTATGGACACATTCTGAGATGTTTCTCCAACCTTTTTTGTTTATCTTCTTATCACTTAAAAGATCATACAAAAGGTTATCATCAAAAGTTCAAAACAGAGTCATCTCGTTAAGTCGTTACTATTCTTTGAAAGCATTGACAGTATATTTCAAAGCCAGTGTCATTTTTCGGCGATGATTGTTGAAACTATGCAATTAAAGATCTTCAATTTCTTGTCGTATAAAAAAAGCAATTGTAAGTTATACAATTGTTATTTATCAATCATTATACTTTAATTTTAATAATTTACTTATATGTTTTCTACTTTATAAAAGGCATTTTGAATATTTTAAATTTAAATCAAAGGCATTTTGGATATTTTAAACCAACAGCCCCAGGTTACCAAAATAAACGGATCATTAATTTTTTTGGACTGATGGAGACTTATATAGTACATTGGTTTTCTACAATTTACATATTAGAGTTATATTTAGGGCGTTTTTCATGGTTAAGCTTTGTTATGATTTAAAATGACTTTCAACAAATTTATCTATTAATCAAAGGGATTTTATGTCAATAGTATCAAGTTTTGTAATTTCTTTTAGAGGTTGATGGTTCAAGTCTCGTCTGTGAAGTATATGGAATTAGTAATAGTTTAAGAATACATTTTTAACCTCTAGTCAAATGACATCATCAACGGTTAATATATTCCAATATTTTTTTAATTAACTAATTTATCTTCATGTGTTTAAAATGTTATGTAAAACATCTTTATTCATTAGTTATTTTCTAAACGTGCATGCAATCTAAAATGTCAAATCATGGAACTAATCAGTTTATATGGTCATGGAGGTTCTTCAGTAGTAACTTCGCATAGTCTCATATTTGCAGCGAAAGATTAGTCGATGCATGAAAAATTACTCGAAAACCCTAAGTTAGGAAAAGTTCCCTTTTGAAAAAAAAATATCACAAACATACAAAAATATAAATACAATATGTTGGGTATTTATTTTATATACATTAAATACAAAAACAATTATATTTATATGAAATAAATATTGAATATGTTATATAAGTAATATAAAATTTATATTTCATAACTTAATTGACATTAAATAGTTAATAGAAACAAATAACTTGTAATAAAATAGTAACTAGTATTTAAAACTAAAATATTATCAAATGCGTAAAAGGAAATATGGTTAATGAATGAGAGTTAGATGTATTAAACATAAATTATATATTAACCATTCGATATATATTTAATGATCAATAAAAAAAACAAAACAAGTTTATGTGTTTCAATGAGTTTAAGTAGTCAATAAAAAAACAAGATATAAAACAAAAAATAAAAAACTTCCTTTATCTTTTATTTGTATCTATCTACCTATCTATTTATGCAAATATTATAATACATGCCAAAAAAAATTTATTCTCATGTATTTGAAACTTTAATGGCTCTTTAATTTCTTTTTAATATGTATTGTAATTAAAGGCTTTTTAGAATTGTATTAAATAACACTTTAATAATAATAAAAAATTATGTTTCAACAAGTTAACTAATATAAGTCAAAGAGTTTTTATAACTTATGGTATGTTAATTAGTTGATTTAGAATATATATATATATATATATATATATATATATATATATATATATATATATATATATATATATATATATATATATATTTCATGAATGTAAATTAGATTATTAGGATTTTAAGATTAAGATTGGAGAAAAAAAAGATAAGAAGACAAAAAATTCTACATCATGAGATACAACTTGAACAATAATATGGTCCTTTGATATGAATTTTCGTCAAATAGATTATTATTATTATTATTATTATTATTATTATTATTATTATTATTATTATCATTATTATTATATTTTTTTTTCTATCTTTTTTCTTCATGTTAAACTTCTTTTGTTTTTTAGATATTGTTTTTTATTATTAGAGTTTATGTTTTTGTTTGTCATTTAATATTGTTTCTAAATTTTCTAATTTCTAATTGAAATTCATTATTTGTTGTTGTTTCTATTATTAAAGTTCATTCTTTTGTTTGTCATTCTAATATTGTTTCTTAGTTTTCTAATTTTTCCTTGAAACTTATCTTTTGTTGTTGTGTTATAATTTATCAACAAAACTAACATCCAAAATAATCAAAATGTTTGCTAGGTAGTGATGAATGACATTAATAACATATGAAGAAAAACTAAATATTAGTAAGAAAATTTTTGATAAACTAATTAGTTTAAAAAATTATTAACTCTAAATTAATAATAATGATATAAATATTTCTAATACCATATATGTAGCAATAAAATAATTATATTATTGTAATCGGTGCAATATATAGGTCACTATTTTAATCGCCATAATTTTATTTTTACACAACGGGCGAGTTTCCGCCTAGCTATTAATAAAGTAAATTATAGTTTTGATACCTATGGTTTGCCCACTAGTAGTCAAAAATTTGATTTTGATGGATGGTCTTGATGGTTTCCAAAAGATGGTTATTGTAGTACATAAAATGACGAAACAACATGACAAATAAGGGTAAATTAGTCATTTCATGATAAATTAATTGAGCCACATAACTACCTAAACAACCTCTAATGCAAGATTTTACAACTATAGAGACCAGTCACATCATAAAATCAATGGATATATACACTAAGGTGGCGTTTGGTTTGCAGAATGTTTTTGAAGGAATTAGAATCTGCCAGGAATTGCAATCAAATTCCATATTCTGTTTGGTTGGCAGAAATGAAATTTGAATCCAATTTCATATTATGTTTGGTTGACAGAAAATAGAACTGAAATAATATGAAATGACAAAATTGCTTTTTTTTTGCTTTTCTTTTTACTTTTTTTATAACTTATATGTAAAAGTATATTATATAAATTGTAAAATTAGTAAATGATGGTGATGGTGGCAGTGATGTTGACGGTGACAATAGTGGTGATGATGGCGACAGAGTGATGACGGGTAGTGGCGGTAGTAATTGTGATGGTGATAGTGGCGGTCATGAGTAGTGGTGGAGGTGGCAATGGTGGTAGTAACGGTGGTGGTGATGAAGGTGTTGGCGAGGGTGTTGGTGGTGGTGGCGGTGGTGGTGGCAGTAATTGTATGGTCGTGGTGGCGAGTGGTGGTGGAGGTGGAAGGTAGTGTGGTGGTATATGTGGTAACGGTGGTGATAGTGGGTGTTTATGGCGGTGGTAGGTGGTGGTAGAGGTGGTGTGTATCGGGTGGGGACGGCAGTGATATGTGGTGGTGGTGGTTGTAACGGAGGTGGTGATAGCGGTGGTGGGTAACAGTGGCAATGATCGATAATGGTGGAGGTGACGGTGCTAATGGGTAGAGGGTGGTGGTAGCGGAGTTACCAGTGGTGGTGATGGTGGGTGGCAGTGGAGGTGATGGTGGGTGGCGGTGGTGGTGGTGTGTAGCGGTGGTGATAGGTTGTAGTGGTTGCGACAGAAGGATTTCATATGTAGTGTTAAAAGTAAAATGGGTAATATGGTAACATTCGACATTCTCACTACTTGAAAGGAATTTTAATTCCTTAAGTTTTTGGATGAAATTTATTTTCCCTCATTGGAAGGAAAATTTGACTAGTCTAGGAATCCAATTCCCTTTGAAAGCTTGAACCAAACAAAGGCAAGTGATGAAATTAGATTCTACTTCCTTCAAATTCCAATGGATTCCAGCGAACCAAACGACACCTAATGTCTCAATATTTTCATCGATTTGATAAGAAAAGTCATAAACTTTATTTTTATTTACAGTAAAGTCCAAATTATCGGCAATTTTTGACACTTTTACCATTTTTTCTGGTTTCGATAATTAGGATTTTTTGTCAAAAAAATTAAGTTTAAGACTTTCTTGTCAAATCGTCAATTAGGACTTTACTATCAAAAATGTAAAAGTTTAGGACTTTCTTGTCAAATCGTTGAGAATATTGAGACTTTAGTGTATATATCCTTTTTTTTGTTAGAAATTTAATGGTATGATACTCTTTAAGCATAAGAGTTACTGAAACCTTCTCTAGTCAGCTAGATCCAATTTAAATCCTTAACGTTTGATTTTTGTTAAATCGTTTTTTAATCTAAACAAACCGAAATTGAAAAAAAGAACAATTTCGTTTTTTTTTTTTCAGTTTCTTATTTCTCTATTTTTGGGACTGCAAAAAGTCAACACAACTCTGGTTCTTTCTTTCTTTATTGATTATTTCTATTTTTTCAATGTCTGTTTTTTTAGATTAAAAAAACGATTTAACAAGAAGCAAACGTTAAGGATTTAAATAGGTTCTAGCTGACTAGAAAATGTTTCAAGAACTCTTATGCTTAAAGAGTATCATACCATTAAATTTCTAACAAAAAAAGAATATAAACACTAAAGTCCCATAATTTTCAACGATTTGACAAGAAAGTTCTAAACTTTATTTTTCTGACAGTAAAGTCTTAGTTGACGATTTGACAAGAAAGTCCTAAATTTTATTTTTTTTTGATAAAAAAAGCCCTAATTATCGGCTAACCGGGAAAAAATGGTAAAAATGTCAAAAACTACTAGTAATTTGGACTTTCTTGTCAAAAAAATAAAATTTAGTCTTGTCAAATCGGTGAAAATATTGGGACTTTAGTGTATATATCGCTAAAATCAAAAGGTAAACTAAAAATACATATTAAGACAAACCATAACTACCAAAACTATAATTTGCACTTAGTAATATATTCCCACATATTTTTCCTTAGAACTCGGATCAAATAAGAATGATTAATTTCATAAGAAGGTTAAGATGTAAAAAAATCAAAAAAGTACCTTAATGATTCATTTTTTTTACAGAGTCAAGTTTTGATTCATTTTTAGACATTTTTAATGAATCATTGATGTGTTTGTTTTTGAATTTTTGTTGCGAATCATGTTATTTTTACACTATTTAATGATTCATTCCGTTAGTTCGTCAAAAATATGCAAAATAATACACTTTCTAATCCTTGTTATCAAAACTTGTGCATATCAGAAACTCTAAGTTTAAATTTTGACCAATTATTGTTAGGTGAAAAGTTTAAATATGGACCATTAAATTAGAGATCATAATAACTATAATTTATTCTTAGTAACATATTTATGCATATTTGTCCTAGGAACCTGGATCAAATAAGAATGATTAATTTCATAAGGATGGTAAGATATACATCATTTGCATATTTTTTAGACAACCAACAAAATTAACCATTAGATGATATAAAAATAACATGATTTGTATAAGAGAAATTAAATATCTTTTTACATTTCCTTCCTACTTATTTTCTTGTCCATATCAAATGTTGATATGTATCTCATTTAATGCAATTTTATTCCACTTGTCACTATTTAATATGGATATGAGGATAAGTAGAAAGAAAATGTATGAGGATATTTAATTTAATTTTGTAAAAAAATCCAAAAAATGCATTAATGATTCATTTTTTTTATCAGGTCAATTTTTGATTTACTTTTTGGACATTTTTAGTGAATAATTGTAAAAATGAATTATTGATGTGTTTTTTGAATTTTGTTGTAAATCATGTTATTTTTACACTCTGTAATGATTCATTTCTTTAGTTCGCCAAAAAAATATGCAAAATGATGCACTTTCTAACCATTGTTATCAAGTTATTCGTTTTTACCGGATCTACATGTTGTGTCCTATTATAATAATCTACGAGTTCATATAAAAAAACCTATTTTGACCCATTATTGTTAGGTGAAAAGCTTAATTATGGACCAATAAATTAGAGATCATAGTAACTAAAAAAAATTATTTGAAGAAAAAACATCATAAATGGTCCTTGTAGTTTCCCAAAATCTGAAGTTCAGTAGCCGTGGTTTAGAAATGTCATAGTGGGTCCCTGTGCTTTCAAAACTTTTGACAGTTGGTCCTTATCTATAACTCCGCTAAGTTTTGTCCGTTAATTAAAGGGCATTTTCATTATTTCACTACCACAATGACCATTTATGATGTTTTCTATTATTTTAAAAAATGAAAATATGAAATAATATTCTCTCTCTCTCTCTCTCTCTCTCTCTCTCTCTTCCCGATCAACACACATTAACAACCATGAAATACCTAACCTAAATCTTCAACACCTTCAACTAAATGTTTCTGAAAATCGGGAGAGTGTAAGTACAAGTAACTTGAGTAACTACAATGGATCTAAGGATTTGAAATCAGACCTTCAAGATTACCCAACATATACACAACACAAAGAGAGAGACTCGATTAATCTTCGGCACTCTCCATCACCGACAAAACCCCTTTATCTCCGACAATCCCCTTCCTCCACTTACACATCTACAGATTACACACCAAAAATCGATACACATACAAACTTACAGATCTAGAAATAGACACACACCCACTTATGACTGGTTTGGGGAAGAACATCGATCGATTCTTATTCGATAGATGCAGGGCATCTACACTTGGATACTTCTTCAAGATATGCAGTGCATCTACACTTTGATTCTTCTTCAAGATCTTCGATTGAATCCACTTTGTCACTTTTAGGTTTAAGTGATCGGAGTAGGATGAAAGGTAGTCAGATTTGGCTATGGAGATGAAGGAAACGAGCATGAGCGGGAAGAAAAAGAAGGAAGAACCTGGAATAATCACTTCATTTAATTGTCAAGAAGATTGGGGGTTTAAAAAGATCCTACTGGTCTGATTATAGCTTTTTTATTGCAAATTGAAAGCCCAAACTTTCTAGGTAACAAAATCAGAATTCTTGTTTGGATATTTAATATTGAGGATTTTGTAGTAGCTTTTCAATATATTTTCCTGGGGTTCCTTTAATCTTGAGACAAGGATTAACATCATGTTGTGTGTTTTCAATTTTTCAAGTGTATGTGTGTGTTTGGAGTTTTTGATGAAGGGTGAGGGAGGAAGATGATGGGGGTGGTGCTGATATTTTTGGCTCGTGTTCGAGAGAGAGAGAATATTATTTCATTTTTTATTTTTTTTAAATAAGAGAAAACATCATAAATGGTCCCTGTGGTAGTGAAATGACGAAAATTCCCTTCAGTTAACGAACAAAACTTAACGGAGTTAGGGATAATGACCAACTGTCAAAAGTTTTGAAAGCATAGGGACCAGCTATGACGTTTCTAAATCACGAGTACTAACCTTCAGATTTTGGGAAACCACAGGGACCATTTATGATGTTTTTTTTTATTTGAAAATTTTTCTTTAACATTTTTATTTGTTGGTTAAAATATATATCTTTTATGATTTTAAATAATTTTTTTTATGAAAAACGGGGTTAGTTGTTAGAAGTTAATATCACAAAATTGTTCATGTCTATGATTAGAGCTCGAGACATTCAATTTAAAAGGCAAAATCTCTCTACCAAGTGGGCTAGTCTTGTAACATTGGCTACAATTGTAAATCATTATTAATATATTTTAAACAAAATTATTATCCATAATTCATAATTTAATACGGTTGTATTTTGTAACATAACTTTTTTTGATATTGAATTTTATGGATGTTGATCACATAGTTATTAATTATAAAACCTTATTAACTTTAATGTGTTTGATTATGTTTTCTAATGATACAAATATTAAAATTAAAAATTAAATTATTAAGTTTAAGGATTTTCTAGTATGTGCAATAAGGATATATATATATATATATATATATATATATATATAAGAAGCATTAATTGAAATGTTAATTATGAGGAATATTATTATAATTAAATATTATAAATATTAATTAAAAATAATATTAATTATAATTAATGTATTTTACATTTATTTATAGTAATTTTACATATACTTAATGTTTATCATATTTAATTATAGTAATATTTCTTATAATTAATACTTCAATTAATATTTCTTATATATATACCCTTATACCCTTATGACACATATTAAAAAATTCCTAATTTTTTTCCACAAACTTATGAGATCACACTATTTTTCTCTTTATTATGTTTCTTTTTTATATACACAACAAACAAATTCTAAGTGTTTTGTAAAGTAGATATAACCTTTTAAAAGTTAATCACTTTATTAGATGTATGCATAAAATTTTAAAAACCGACGTATTAAATTTTAAATCAATCTTGGCTTATTACTTATTACTCAACAACTTTATTTCGGTTTTACAATGAAAAGGTGATTTTTTTTTTCTTTTCAAATTAATAATATAAATTATTGATCTTGTCTTTTCAATTTTTCTTATGTTAATGTTGTTGGACTTTTCAACCCCTGAAATAGATTTTCTTTTAAATCATGATCGTGCTTGAAGTGTTTTTCGGAGGACTAGTTTTCAACGATCATGAATAATATTCCAGCTTCAATGTTTATCACAATATCATTCACTTTGTGGGTGGGGGGGGGGGGGGGGGGGGGGGGGGGGGGTTTAAAGCCCAGAATAATATAACTTACTAATATGGCTTAATTATGTTCATGTATGTATTCCATAACCCTCCCATAGCCTAGAAGAACTTGTTGGAAGATTCGATACTTACTTCATTTGAGTTCATTATCTATGAACACATGTCTCATATTATGACATCATAAATTGCATTTGCTTCTGTTATTGATATCATTTGCTTGTAACCTTATAATGTGTAATGTATTGTATTCACAAAATGATTTGCAAATAAAGTATGAGATAGAGACAAGTTAACTAATTTTTCAATTAAGTTTAAATCACGATCAACTCTCATTGGGTAGTAATGGAGATTTGTGTGGTTTGCGTACGTAATGATAACTTGGATAACCCCCATTGAGGAAACGATGTTGTGAATAGAATTGTTGATTTTGTTCACGTGTGACACACTTTGCAAACCCCTCACATGGTACATGTGTGTTGGTTCATACGTAACCTTGTTTGATGATGTAATGATGTATGTAATATGCTTTGTGATAGCTACATTGATGATGTGAGCTTAGATGACATTGGGGTTTTGGGATTTTTTCCACATCACACATTGCAATTCATTACAATGTTATTCCCTTATGATGTTTTATGAGATTTATAATGTTTATAACAATGTACATGTTTATTGCAATGTTTTTTTTTCCAGTAGTGAAACTTTCTTGAACTACAAGAGTTTTGATGTCTTTATTAGGTTTTTACATTGTCTATAGATTTCACTAGCATCTAAATGCTTTTATAAATGTCTAACCTTAGAAACCCTCAATACACTCACTAAGATTATCTATTATTTTGATATATGTTCATATTGAAGTTGTATGTACACTTTATCTTTGTTCTTATAGTGATTGTGACGGCATCGTATACTATTTCATAAATGATTTCTTATTATTGGATTTGATACTTTGAGAGGTTTTCCGCACAAAATTATCCTAAATGATTTTTAAAAAGACTATTTCAAACTACACATATGCAATAGACAAATAACGAGTTAACGAAGTCTTGCAATTTTTGCTTTTGTTATTTATAAATCTATAAAACTACATATGAAATTCTATTTTTTCGAACCGGTTTTTTCCAATCCGGTTTGAATCCCATATGTAACAGTTTCATAGGTTTGGAACTTTGGATAATTGTCTTATAACCCGATTGAAAGCAAACTTATGTGTGTAGATCAAAGCCCAACCAATGTTGATTTTTTATTTAAAAAGGCCCAAATAAGCTGTTGATCATTTATCCTTTTATAAGGCCATGGCCCAAAATTTTTGGTGATCCATTTGGTTTGTAAGCCAAGGCCCAAATACAAATACGAAGAACCGATAAGCGAAATCTTAATCGTGCAAAAAACACGTGTCTCCATTTAAAAGCATGCAACCGTAAAATGACAATCAGTTCTCGCATACGTGACACCATGCTTCCAACACGTGCCACACCACCACCACCTCTTCCTCTCTTTATAAGTTATAATAACTCTCCACCTCCTCCTACTCATCTCAAAAAAGACAATCGCAATCGGCTACTAGTTCCCTCTGATACATACACTATCATTTAGTTTATCTCCACCACCGCAAAATGGCAGATACTTATCACCGTGAAGGCCGTGGGAGTGGGATGATGCAGCATTACCGGCAGCAGCAGCAGTCCGATTCCCCGTGGGCGAACCAGGCGGTGAAAGCGGTCACTGCAGCAACCGCCGGCGGCTCACTCCTCGTTCTCGCAGGTCTGACGCTTGCCGGGACGGTAATTGCACTTACAGTGGCTACTCCACTACTGGTGATATTTAGTCCGGTACTGGTGCCGGCGATGATTACCGTGTTTCTGTTGGCTACCGGGTTTTTGACGTCCGGAGGATTTGGTATTGCGGCTGCGACTGTGTTGTCGTGGATGTACAAGTATGTGACCGGTGAACATCCGACGGGGGCGGATTCATTGGATCAGGCCGCGCACAAGTTGGGTTCTAAGGGTCGAGAGATCAGAGACAGGGTGGAGCATGCCGCCGGAGGTGGTGGTCATGCCACTGGAGGAGGTCATTACACGAGTTAATTGATGATGGGTGAGGTTGAGATCCTGAAGTCTGAAAGTAGCTGGTTTTTTGGTTTTAATTTTAAAAATAAGGAGTGTTTTATATAATACATATGTTATGTTATGTGTTGATGTAATAATCAATGGGAATAAAACTCCCTTGTAATAATTTTCATGTTAAGAACAGAAATCGAATATCTTGTTTTGTACGAGTGTGTTTAATTTACATGGTGAGGACATTTGGGTGGTAAAAATTATCATTTGCAAATATGGGTTACTTTCGGTCAGCGGGCGTAGTTAAGATTTTATTTTAAAGTTTGCCAAATAATTTATAAAATATTTACGATATATAGAATTTAGAATTTAATTTATAAAATATTTACGATATACAGAATTTAGAATTTATCTGGAATTTAGAATGGGATAAGTCAAAACACAACTTTAGTTCACACATATATATATATATATATATATATATATATATATATATATATATATATATATATATATATATATATATATATATATATATATATATATATATGAACTAAAGTTGTGTAAAATGTATCATAAAAAACAAACTTTAAAGGTCAATATATATATATATATATATATATATATATATATATATATATATATATTGACCTTTAAAGTTTGTTTTTTATGATACATTTTACACAACTTTAGTTCACATATATATATATATATATATATATATATATATATATATATATATATATATATAGACCTTTAAAGTTTGTTTTTTATGATACATTTTACTGGCATATATTAGTTTTTAATTTTTTTTTTATATATTAATCAGATTTAATATATAATTAGGAAAAGACCCGTGCAAGGTCATTTTTTTTGAAAAAATGAAAGGTAGAAAGCAAAGCATGGGTCATTCTTTTTAGAAAAAAATAAAAAGTGAAAGGTTTTTAGAAAAAAATGAAAGGTAGAAAGCACGGGTCATTGAAAAAAATGAAAGATAGAAGAATATGTTTGACGGAAATTTCAAAGAATAAAAAAAAAATAAAGGATAGAAGAATACGGGGTCATTCTATTTCGAAAAAAATAAAAAATTGAAATCTTTTTAGAAAAAATGAAAGGTAGAAAGCACGGGTCATTGAAAAAAATGAAAGGTAGAAGAATATGTTTGACGGAAATTCCAAAAAATATAAAAGATAGAGGATAGAAGAATACAGTAGACGAAATGATAAAGAATAAAGAAAAATGGTTGTAAAGAAGTAAAAGTGAAACTTTAGTGGCAAAATATTAATAAGTAAAAAATAAAGTGGCAAAATTATAAAAATAAAAAGTTTGTTGAAACTTTAATGGCATTATAAAGATGTAAAATAAAGTGGTCAAATTATAAAGATAAGAAGTTTTAATACTAAAATGTAGAAAAGATGTGCCAAAAGTCCTAGAAAAGATGTGGCGAAATAGAAAAGAATATTGTTCTTTTTTGTTGAAGATGAGAAGTTTCAACACTAAAATGTAGAAAAGATGTGGCAAAAGTCCTAGAAAAGATGTGGTAAAAGTCAAAAATAAAAAAAAAATACTATTCTTTTTGTGGCAAAATTATAAATAAATAAAATAAAATTGTCAAATTATGAAGATGAGAAGTTTCAACATTAAAATGTAAAAAGATTTTGCAAAAATCCTAAAATGTAGAAAAGACGTGGCAAAGATAGAAATAGAAAAAAATATTATTCTTGTCCAAGCGCTTTAATATATATATATATATATATATATATATATATATATATATATATATATATATATATATATATATATATAACCTAAAAAAATAGGGTATTTTCTATGAAAAACTTTTTTATTTTGACATTCCTGCTGTTTTAAGACGGTGACGGGTGACAAGTGACATAGCGGGAAGACTAAATGACAAGAGGCTGTGGGCTGTGGCAAATTACTTGAGGGTATTTTCATCAAAAAGTTCTTATTGTACTTTGTTCTGATCAACCTTTTGGGAACCTTTTGTGCGAGACTAAATTTTGTACTTGTTGCTTTACACGTTATCACATCTTGTTTATATTCTAGTCACTCCTTTCTTCTTTCCCTTTTTTTAATTTAGTTTTTATTGAATATATAAAATATAAGGGATAATGACTTGAAAGGGTAATGAACTTTCGACTTTATTCACATTTAGTCACTAAACTTTTTTTCGTTATCTATTTGCCATTGAACTATTGAAACTGTTCACATTTTACCCTTATAACCGGCTGTTACCGGTCATAAGGGTAAAATGTGAACAGTTTCAATAGTTTAGTGGCAAATAGATAACGAAAAAAAGTTTAGTGACTAAATGTGAACAAAATCAAAAGTTCGTTTCCCTCTAAAAAGTTCAATGGCTAAATGTGAACAAACTTCCTATTGTATTATGTTTTAGCAAATTATTTATTTTTGTTTAATTGTAGCAGGATGGCAGGTCCACACTTAGACCGGCTGACATTTTGGTCTTTGGATGGATAGGAGGGAAATATGTGTGCGTGGATCTTACTGGGGTCTCTCCTCTCGTTGGTTTGGGGAGCGGGGGTTTCGCAGCTGGGCATGCCGCTTTGAAAGCCGCTGCGTGCAAAGTGGTAAAGCACAAGAATGCATGTAGAGAAAATCAACATGTGTTTGTTCCTTTTGCATTCGATACATTTGGTTTTTTCGCACCAGAGGCGGTGGAGCTCCTTAATAGAGTCCAACGGGTCATGCATTCTAATGTCATATCTCCTAGATCCACAAATGTTGTTTTCAAAAGAATTGGTTTTACCATCCAGAAAGGACTGGCGGCGCAGCTTGTTGCCCGTTTGCCTTCAATCGATATGATTTGAACGTTGAAATATATATATATATATATATATATATATATATATATATATATATATATATATATATATATATATATATAAATCTTTAAAAAAAATGTAGCAACATTTGTTGATGAAGAAATCTATGAAATAAAAAAAACAAAATGTAACATCCGGATTTCCAGTTATCATAATTTAAGTATTTTTCTTTTGAGTTAAGAAGAGAGACTCGACGAGTTGACGCCTCAACTCGTCGAGTAAGGTCGCGACTGATGACTCGGATTAATGAATGGACTCGATGAGTCGGTGAGGCGACTCGACGAGTCCGCGTTGTTGGTAGAAACCCTAAATCTTTGGGCCCGAGCCATATTTAAAGGAACTTATGGCCTTCAATTGCGACTACCTTTCCCATAAATCAGAACCCTAGCGAGCTTGAGTATGTAGAGTGAGAGGAAGACCTATCTTGAGCTTTTTGGTGTGATTTTGCAAGAAAGGAGAAGAGTTCCAGCAAGAGGGACCAAGGAAGGTTATTGTTCTGAGTTATTCAAGCAAGGAGCTTCATTCCGAGGTACAAAAATGAACCCCTTTCCTTCCCTATTGTGTAGATTCCATTTTGGGGTTAGGGCATGAATCACTTCATCTTTGAGGTTTTGAATGCCTCAAACCCCTCTTGCAAGTTTGTGTTATAGATCTGGACCCTTCTAGGTCCAGAGAGCCGAGAATATGAAGCTTTAGTAGAGTAAACCTTGGGGTTTGAAGTTAAGAATCTGGACCCTTCTAGGTCCAGAGAGCCGAGAATATGAAGCTTTAGTAGAGTAAACCTTGAGGTTTGAAGTTAGGAAGCATTTATGGAATTTTTATGGTATATATAGTTACTTTCATCTTACACATAGATATGAAGTATTTTATATAAATTACGTGTTATGTGTGCATATTATTTGAATACTTGCTGTCTATGTTGGATGAACGATTTTATACATGTTTTAAAAGATTTAAACGGTATATTTATTTTATATCTACAAATATGTTGCGGATGAAACATGGGTAGATGAAATAGGTGGTGTGTAATGAAATAAAATGATGAGAGATATGTGATGATAGAAAGGTGATGATAATTAGGTAAATAGATGATGATGAATAGGTGATATAGGATGAAAGGAGATACCATAACCTTAACTGGAAATGTGGCGATGTAGTCATCTACCAGAGTATAGATGGCGACCACGGACTATTCTAGACAACCCAGTGGAAACACCAGTAGACCCATAACATGTAGGTGATGAATTACGAGTTCAGACGATGTTGTAACTACGTATTCATGCGATGATACGAACCCCTTACTATGAATTACGAGTTCAGACGATGTTGTAACTACGTATTCATGGGATGTCACAAATTCCGCATGCCAAACCAATGGTCATAATTCACATCAGTGAGAATGGTTCATTTTTTTTGTAAAACCAAAATCAGATTGAAATTTTGATTTTTTATTTTGGAAAATGTCAAACCATTGGTTTTTTATTTCGTTTTCGGTTTTTTGTTTTTTTTAAATATATTTTCAGGGTTTTTTTTTATTTCATAGATTTCTTCATCAACAAATGTTGATACAATTTAACAAAAATAAATAATTTGCTAAAACATAATACAAGAGGAAGTTTGTTCACATTTAGTCATTGAACTTTTTAGAGGGAAACAAACTTTCGATTTTGTTCATATCTAGTCACTAAACTTTTTTTTCGTTATCTATTTGCCACTAAACTATTGAAACTGTTCACATTTTACCCTTATGACCGGTAATAGCCAGTCATAAGGGTAAAATGTGAACAGTTTCAATAGTTCAATGGCAAATAGATAACGAAAAAAAGTTTAGTGACTAAATGTGAAAAAAGTCGAAAGTTTGTTACCCTTTCAAGTCATTATCCCAAAATATAATTTTATAAATCTGTAAAGTTAATAAAGCACAATTGTATCATTAACAGTGGACATATAACAAAATCTTAAAGGTTAAACACATGATTTACATTATCGTCATAAAAACTCCAAAAAAATTTACGTTGTGCTTCAAAAAATTTGAGGGTTGCACCGGCCGCTCCCAAAACCCCTAAATCTACTTTTGGTAATTTAAAAAATACATAAATTAAAACAAAAACAATAATCGAAAAAATACGTAACGGAATTAGAAATAAAAATTCAAATTCATTGAAAGTAAAGCATATTAAAATAATACGTCACACTCGTCGTTCATATGTTGTCTAAATCCTCTCCCAAAACATGTATGAAATACTCATCTCTTTCATCGAACCAAATGTTATAACAATTGTCGTATCGTTCATATGTTGTCTAAATCCTCTCCCAAAACATGTCTGAAATACTCATATGTTTCATCGAACCAAATGTTATAACAATTGTCGTAGATGTGATTTAGATGAGCATCAACATTAATAATTCACACCTTGTCGTTCTTATGTTGTCTAAATCTTGTCGTTCATATGTTGTCTAAATCCTTTCCCAAAACATGTCTTCAATACTCATCCGTTTCATCGAACCAAATGTTATAACAATTGTCGTAGATGTGATTTAGATGAGCATCAACATTAATAGATGTACAGCACACGATCAAATATTTCTCCTATGTTCGTCATGTATTCTTGTGTACCAATACATATTCCTTTTAATATTGGTAAATTTTTATTTTCACTAAAATGACAAATTGATGTTCATTCATCTTTTCTATGATCATATCATGTAGTACGATGAATATATACATCAGGCTATGTAATCTTGTACGCTCGAGTGATCATGTTGGGACTTTGAGTATCTATCAACATCACGTTAGAGCACCAAAGGCTCGTTCAACATCCTTTTTAGACTTTTAGTCGATTCTTGGGCCGTCTTAAGTTTTTATCGTTTTTCGTCTTTTGGACATGAGAACAATTTCACAAATGTAACTAACTCGCGATATATCTCTATCAATATGGTAGTACCCATGTTTGTATGATATTTGATTCACTTTTAACAGCACATCATATGCTTTTCCAAGGAATATGTCGTTGGCACCCGATGGTCTAAAATATTATTGTTTTAGTTGGCACCTGATTCACCAAAAACGACATTATATCCAAAGATCATATGGCGCCGCTACCTCTAAAATTATCGTCGGTTGTTTCTAATCACCTCGCATGAATTGACAACGACATGAATTAGGCACATTGAACATATGTTATGCATACAGTCAGCACTACCAAGCATTACATGGAACTCGTGTTTGTTTTCATGTGTGGTATACAATTGATGGACATCATTAACTGTAGGTTTGCACAAATATTGGTTGAGAATAATTATAGCTTTAGCAAACTTGTACATACATTTATTTGTCATTCATTCTAAAATCTTCAAATAATCCCATGAGTATGCTTCCATGTCAACATGCTAGTTGATGCATTGGAGTTGTACATTTATGAGTTTAAGAGAAACATTGTTTGCTTCTCAAATCCCATTTCAGTTGAAAATATGAAAATAGATTCTTCACGTCATCAACAATGCGTAAAAATAATTTTTTAATTTTTTCCATATCCAGAATCCACGTCTAAATTTTTAAACGAAGACAACATCATAAGCAAAATAGTCTTTTACAAGATGGTTGTGTTCAGCCACACGATTTCTCTGTAATTGACCTTTTCTAGTTTTTTTTAACAAGAACTTTCGACTTCATTTCTTATAGATAAGTCAGTGTTGTTTGCATAACTTTTCTTATAAATTTTGATTCTTGCAAAGCCAACTATCCGACGAAGTGGAAGATGATAAGTAAATTTTGAATTTGATATATAAAGAATATAGAGGTTCTGGGTGTTTGTATTGTGGTATAAGATGGAAGGTATGTTGTTTGTTTATTGTGAAAAAAACAAATTTAATTACTCTCCACCGATGTGTGTGGTGTTCATCGCACACAGTAGTGTCCACCTAAGCCCACAATAGTATGTGGTAGTAGTACACTACTAAATCTAATAGTTAATAACTTGATTTCTTAGTTTCTGGTAATTCTTCAATTTATTATGTGGAAAATAGGTGATCATTTTATTAAGAAAAACAATTTTGCTATGAAAATCGGGACTTTACAAAACACACACGAGAATGAGGAAAAAATAAATGACTGCAAAAGAATTCTTCAAAACCGAAATACTAATTCCAAAAAAGAATCAAGAAAATACAAAAAACCTTAATCACGAAGCCAATCGATGCAGTTAAAGATGAAACAGATGCAAGCAAACCAACGACCGTAAAATAAGAGATAACACTCATTTATTCTTTCCAATCGATAATCAAAACCCTAGAATAATAGAGTTGATCACTAACAGGGGAAAATCGAAATAGAACTCAATGAAAAACATACATGTATGGAATTGTTCAGTGGCACAAGAAGGTGGAAAACGAAAGGGTTGTCCTATCGCTGAAAGGAGGCCGGATCTCAGGCGAGGTGGCGCCGGACGAAGGTGGTCGAAGGCGTATGTTGGAGGTGGGAGATGCCGGAGCACAAGTCGTTGGTGGGTCAATAGAGAAGAAGTATTATTGGAGGTGTGATGATTGATGGAGAAGAGAAGCGTCCGTGTAAACCAAGGGCAATCAAAGAAAATGACTTGGTCATCTAATTTTTTTTCGGTACTCGGTATAAGTGAAGGTAAGAGATCGGCTGACCGAGTAAGTGACCTTTTGTGGTTATCAAACGCACTTACCGGACTGGGTCAGTAGTAAATCAAACAACCCCTAAGGGTATTTAGTATCATCGCTAAAGGCAAAATTCTTTCCAAACCTTAGAATACCAATGAAACGTATTATGAGCAAAACATCATTGTTGTAATCATATTGTATGTTTTTTTTGTCCTAATCCAAATAAGTTAAATTGGACACATTATTATTTAATTGTAATATTACTATGATCTTATTGTATTTTTATGTTTTATCAAGATAATCCAAAGACATTATGAATTATAGTATGTTATCTTGTTTTATTCTTTTTTGTTTTAAGCAAAACCCAATATTTTTAGTTGAAAACTCAGTGAGAACCAGATAAATATACCGGTAAAATTCTCAAATGTGAAAATAGTATCAGATTTTTTAGCCAAGTTTTGCTTAGAAAATATGATAAACTTTATCAAAATTGAAATCAGAGTTTGACGATCTTTCTAAAAATAACCCTTATATTATATCATTTATTTAACAGATCTTTTATTTATAATCATTAAAATGATTAAAATCAATATTCTATTTCGTTTTTATAAACTAACATTTCGTTTACTCATGACAAATACCAATGTTTACATTCAGAAGTCATTTATCCTAAGTTAGAGTTTATATGGAAACAGGTTGCCAATGTTTTCCTCAACTTCTGCATTTTTTTCAATTATTGTTGTTGTTGGTGATTTTAGTGTCACCATGTCATTTTGGAACTAACATGTGAGGTAAGGGGCTTCATAATTTGTACTATAATATATGTACGAGGTTTGTGCGGAATGCACGCATGTATAAGATCAAATTAAAAGTCGGTTCGACGACAAGTCGGGGGTCCGAGGGCAACGCCCCTTTGGCGGGGTCTATGGACAGCGCCCCAAAAACTCTCCGATTTTACATATGGGAACATAGTGGGAAAATCGAATTCTTGAGGGTGATATGGTAAAACTAACGAAATTCGTTAGTTTTGGAAACCATAAATCCTCATTAAAATCCGGATTTCTCTGACTTGCTTCCAAAGCAACCCATGACAGCCAACCCTAAGAGGTAAACCCTAATCTCGTTTATTATAAATAAACGACTCTTCTCTTTGAGAAGAGACACACGAAATATCATTAGCTTTCTTTTCTTCAAAAGAACATAGAATCCTTCTAGCAATTTGGCTTACGATTTCTATGTCTAGATTCGTAAGTGTCCTCTTGGATTATCCAAGGCATAATTTCTTGCAACCTAGACATAGGATAGAAATATCAGTTCGTAAAATGTTCACACGATCCAAGGGGTATCCAGATCTCCAACATAAACCCTAATTCCTCCAACAATTTTTGCTTCTATTGTCTGCATTTGTTGATGTTGCTCCTATTGTATTTTAATTTACATTTATCCCCATTAGTGATTTAATTTACATTTGATTTTTGTAACAAGATTTGAATTGTTGTTAATGGTGTAGACTCGAATAGCTATTAAATTACATAAAAACTTTTGTTGTTATTCTGTTTTGTTGTTGTTAAATGGTTCAGTTATAGATGCCTTGTTATGTGTATGTATGTGTATTTGTGTATATGTGTATATATTTGTGTATATGTATGAGTATTTGTGTACATGTTTGTATATTCATTCAACAACTTTTTCAGTGTATTCCGATACATAATTGGAGTTAAATAGATGATATTTTTGTTGATTTTGCAGCATGCTGCCGGAGGGATACTTGGATTGGTGGTGGGTGCTTGTAAAAACAGTTCTTTTATGATAATAACTACCATCCAAGATCGTAAGAAGACCACTTTAACAACTTACTAATCTAACAAAAGAATTAGTAGATTTTTGTGTGTAAATCTTTATAAATTCTTGTAACTTCGCAACTTTTTGGTGGAAAAAAAATTTGTTGTTTATATGAGTGTCTATTTATCTGATTTAGGCTGTTGGAATCTACATGGTTTTGTATTAGGAATGTAAATGGATATTGGAATAATCACATTTATTTTTGAAAAAATAAATATTTATCTTTTTAGTTGTGTTATCTAATATTGTCATTGTATATATCTTTTAAATTTGTGTATTTATGCATATTTGTTTCTATGTGTGTATATGGATTTATTTGTGGTCATTTTTCATCATAAGAGTATTATAGTCATTTTTCATCATTTATCACAATCAGTCTCAGAAGTAATCAAACATTAACTCAATCAGTGTAGACTCAATCAGAAATTCTAACCCAGTCAACAACTATCTAACAACCCCTTTTATATATATATATATATATATATATATATATATATATATATATATATATATATATATATATATATATATATATATGTTAGTAAGAAAAAAAATCTTACCCTACTTTAAGTTAACTTTTCTTTTGTTTTTCAAACCTCCCTGTTTCTCTTGAGTAGGTTTTTGAGAGCACAAAATGATATTGCCAGTTATTAAGGCAGCTCAGTCAATGTGTAATAGCAGCCATCATCATAAAAAGATGCAACATTAAAGTAGTTGCAAATTTCTACAGCAACTTTAGATTATAAATTCAAACATCTTTTTATAAATTTTGTTGACAGATTTAATAAATGTAAAATTTCATTTGGCCCATTGAAATTTAACTTTAACAAGATTTAATTGGTTACATCAAAATGGTACTCTAAATTACAACATATTGGCTCTACTTTTTGTAAGAATCATTTTTTAGTTTTAGTTGTGGTAGTAGTAGGATCGATCTGTTGGTTTTGGTGTTGGTCTAGTATGAGGTTACAAACGTTGATGGTCTTGGGATCCACAAGTCCATGATTCCATAGCTTTATCATGAATAATCTCCAACACCTGTCATCATTTCAAAATTTTATCAAATATTTATTTATTTTTATTATTATCAATCGTAATATATATATTATAATAATATCAATATGTATATACCAGCACAATTGTGGGGTCTCGAGAAGGTCTTTTATATGCAAGTTTGTAAATGCCTCACAGGCCCATGGAATATGTGCATCTGCCAATACCCTGCCATATAAATAAACAATTTTTAATCACAAGTGAATAATATTATTACTGTAAATAATAGTCATAAATTATGATTGATTGAAGCACCTTTGCTTTCTGACAAACGAGTTCCATAGATGCATCATTCGCTTCTCATCTTGGGCAACATCCACAAAGTCATCAAGCATCTGAACAAGAAAAAGAAATAGCAACATACTTTCAGACATTTTCATTTCTTCCTATTACAGGATTCTGCTTTGAAAAAAGTAGCCAATAAAATACTCGACTAGACTTTTGAAAGTACAATGTTCTATTTTTTTTTTAAAAAAAAAAAGAGAGCTAGAATGGTATAATGAGAATGAAAAATTGAAGGCAGAGCAATGTACCCTTCGGTCTTCAAGATCAGCAACATCATCGTCCACTTCATCTTCACTGTCTTGCTCTGCAAACACTTGCTCCAAAGCCATTGGCTAAAACAAATATTCAGATATTGGATACTTGTTTTTTGTTTGTATTAAAAAAAAATTGTTGTATGGGTAACCTTTACCTGGGCTCTATGAGAGTGAAAGAATTTCCGTTTCTGCAACAGAGCTTGGCTGAAAAAAGAAAAAAAGTGGGTTAAAATTTAAATATAAGAGTAGATAAATATTTAAAAGAAAAAAATAATAATAATAATACTTTCTAGGATTGGATCGTTCAACTGATAACTTTCTTGTTTTTGCAAATTGTAGCAATGCAGGAGGTGCAATATTGGTTCCAGGCACTGCTGCTGTTTGGGTTTGGGAAGATTCTGTTGGTCCAGTCAAATCAGTTGTTGGATTATTAGGACTATTAGAAATATCAACTTCCATGGCCTCAGAATCACCTGAAGCTGAAATTAACAAAAACATCAATTATCAATTATCAATTAGAGAAATAATAGTTGTGATAAAAAAAAAAAAAAAAAAAAAAAAAGATTGATATTCATATCTTGCCTTTGAGGTGGTTACTAAGAGTTGCAGGCATAGCTTCAGATGGATGCACATGCACGTCGTTTGCTTTTTCAGCTGCCTTCTCTCCTCTATTGTGTCTCGTTCGCTTATGGCTGTCCATGCCCACAATCAAAATCAGTTAAATCAATAAATCTTAAAAAAAAAAAAAAACAACAACATGTATTGGACTTACCGATAGTAAAGTGACTGTTGTCTAGGATCAATAATGCTGCCAAAAATCTGAAAAAATAGTGTTTGTTATAAAAAAAAATCCATAACTCGTACGTAGATAAGGCATGAGCTGCTAACTAGTTTTACTTTAGAGTGTAAAGTAAACAAACAGTATTCTTTCTTTCTAACCTCAGAACTGCAGGTATCGGACTTCACGGATACAATCACTACCTGATAATCTTCATTTACCTGTGCAAGTGCAACAAACAATAATAACATATTGTAAGACTAATAATATACTAAACCTCAAAAATAAACAAACGGTGGAAGATTCATGAAATTTACCAACCCAGAACTCAAAGCGAAACAGATCATGTGATGACACCAAGTGAAGTCTCAGACCCTGATAAAACAAACATCAACATCATCATCATCATCATATCCTTATCCTACACCACAAATTAAACTGTATATATATCTACCTTATAACTTGCACATTTCACCAAGCAGAATGGGCATGCATAATCTTCTGTAACTGCACACATGTTAATATTCCAACAGTGAGTCGAGTTAAGGGTAAAGAGTTTGGCATCATTTGAAAAAAAAAAAAATATATATATATATATATATATATATATATATATATATATATATATATATATATATATAATAATTAGCCAGTGAAGTCCATTTAAACAGAAAAATATAATATTATGCATTACCTTCACTCCTCTGCAGCAAATTGTTGTAGTATTTGTAGTTAAAAATCACATTTCCAGTTCTCAGCCTAACAACAAAAGCATGCCAAATTGTCATTTCAAGGAACAAGAAAATATACATGAGGAAGATAAGAAAGGAGAAAAGAAAATGCAATTGGCTACCTTATAACATGAGGCATTGAATTGGTAGGAACATTGTTGTATGAATACAAGTCATAAGGCGATATGTCTTTTGCCCCAAGCTCTTCTGCAGAAATCATCACTGGTACTTGCTGCAATATACTCTTTGGTAACCATAAAATGACATCATATCCAATAGGAACTCAAATTATTAAATAAGATAAAACTGAAAAAGAATAAATTCAGGAACTCAATACATACCACAGCTTCAGCATTATATGGAAACTGAAAAGATAAACATTTCTCCTCATCTGAAGAACTCAACTGCATAACAGATCAGATTCAGTAAAAGCATGCATACTAGTATTTCATTTTCATTTTTCAATGTAACTACTCTTTTTTTATCAAATATACTCAAAAAGGTTACCTTCATAAAACAGGATTGCATGCTAACAGTTTTAACCAACTCAACTCTCTCTCCTAAACTTAAGTTTGGAGATTTCTCCCATGACAGATGAAGAAAATTAAGTGGAATCTTCCCCATTAAGCAATAACCCCCAATGTTACATGAAGGAGAAAATATATGATCCTTGGTTAGATCAATCTCTTTAGGATTTGTAATATCAGCTGCAAAAGGTTTATAGATGTTAACAACTGAAATAAAAAGACCCCAAATAATATAAAGTATAATCAAAGTAGCAAACATGGCATACCACAGCTCACCAACAACATTGCTAGAGAGCCAGATTTGACCTCTGTTGATAATTTATTGATCTCAGGCAGAATAAATTTAGCTTGGGATTTACTCTTTGTTGAGGCTCCATGAAATGCAGTTAACTTGAAGGCCCTTTTAAAGTGATAAACACTAGAACGCTGTGTCTGAAAATCAGACATCAGAAAAAGCAGTAGAACATTAACATTTTTATATATAAAAAAAGAAAAAGAAAAAGAAAAAAAAGAGTAAAAGAAGATTTATAGAACTTACTACCTCCCCATTTGGAGCAGAAAAGGGTCTAGCCAATAATATGTACAAAGGGAAAAGGTTTTGAGTTTGCAGTCCATCACCAAGAGCTCCACTAATGGATATTGATACTTGTACCCTGAAATCAAAATAATGCTTTGAACTGGACATATAGCCATGATAGATTCACAAACAAGAACAGATAAACAAAGTTTCACTGAATTGATTGATAATACTGAAGATACTAAATGAACACATGAAAACCCTAATGATTTTGCTATAGATTTGAGAGCCTAGCAATGCCAAAAACTTTATGGAAAGAAGCAAGATAATGTACAAACATAATGAAAGTAAAAGTCAGTTTTATGAGTACAAAAATCCATGAGCTTATGATGTAGTATCTCTCACCTTCTTTTGTGCTTTTCTTGTACTTTGTAGTGCAAACATCTTTGAAGAAATGATGGCTGCATGTAAAACACACCATTACTTAGGTAACGAGTATACAGCAATAATGTACATCATTTAACTGTACCCTAAAAGCTCAAAAAACAACAAAAACAGAGAAACTTAGAAAAACAAGTAAGTTACATTTTTAATAGCCCGGCGTTGAAGAATGTTGTATAGTTCTACAGGCTTGCAGTAAACTGAAAGGCTTTCTTCAGCTGCAGTTTGCTCTTCTTGAGACAAAAGAACACGAGGTTCTTGGCGACACATCTGATCTGAGTCTCTGGAGTAACTGAAAATGCAAGCAGAATTTTTGTTTTATGAGTCCATCGATGACCCAATCAATAGTTTAGAGAAGAAAATAATGAAGAACATAAACAATAATGCCAAGAACACAAGCTAGCAATGATATTCATGCATTGGAGACCATAAACTGTTTAAAGAATGCTTAATTGTCCAGATAGATAGCTTGAAATGAAAGATTACATACTTGACTTCACGAGAAACTAAAGGTATGCCAGGCATCCTTGTTAGACAATGCCAAATCGCAAACTCATAGCTATCTGCTCCTCTTCAGGGTCACCTTTTGGCCCCTGCAGACCTGCATTAAATCAACCTGAATAGATCCGTTATATTGATGTGGAAAAATGGTAAAGTTGGCATTAAACATCATTCAAAACAACTACCTATATATATAATGATAGACATGATCTACAACCTCCTATGGTTAGCAACATAATCGACAAAATGAGCCCCCTCAAAGTTTATGGTAAAAACTTTTAATGAAAGCATGAATAGTGATTGTGTATTTGTATGAGCAGCATTATCTCTAAGCACCCAGCCTTTCTTATAATACCAGCGGTGAAGCAGATGACGATGTAACAGATTCAACAGAAATTGTTACAGAAATACATGGTCGATATCTAATTGAACTTAAGTGTTTGGCTGGAAGCCTAGAACCAACCAGTATCCGGCCCACCAAATACATTGGAGGTTTGAATACTTCCCCGTCGCAAAGTCAAAGAATACTAAACAGAACAATCATGAACACATTCTCAGAGATCTAAACGTAAAATTAAGAGAGGAAAATGGTTGATCAAGATGATAAGAACGTCGACAAATGATTTAAGCATGGAGTTAATCTATAAAACCAAAATCAAAATAAATATAGATGATCAAACTATAAACCCTAGTTTACGATTGAGAGCAAGAAAAATTACTACCTGATATGTTAAAAGCCCCGATACTGCTGTAGAGAGAGAAACGTAGAGAATGTGTCTCCCCCGCAGAGTTTGATGATCAGCTGATAAGTATTGAGACGGTGATTATGTCACCAACTCCGCATTTAGCATTCAACGTTGCAGCTCTACACAGAACGGAGCTGTTGAATGTTGATGTCATATAATTATCCGATATTCTGAAACTAGTTCGGGCTTATCTATTGGGCCTTTATTCAACCCAAACTCAAAATAAGTTTGAATCTAAAAAACAAAACTGGAAGCTACATAAAAAAATGAAAGGATTGGTTTCTAACTTTTGTATAAATATTTTCTAAGCTTTTAAAAGTATAAGATTAAATAAAATAAAATAAAAGTTCAAAGATTTCAAAAGCTTAAAGATTTTAATATATATATATATATATATATATATATATATATATATATATATAAATAATATTAAACATATTGCCTCTTTCTTGAAAATTAAGAGGTACAACATATATTATATCAGTTACAATAATATTAAACATGTAACAACTCATATACGTATTACATCACATGGGATACGTATTACACTACACTACATGCGGACCTTACCCCTAATCTCCTAAACACAGCCGCCATCTTATCGTCTCCACCAAAGATGTAGAGATCTCCACCAACGTCTCCCACCGAAGACCGAAGGTCCACGGCTGCTGATCTCCCCTACCGAAGACGTCCCTCTCTCTCTCTCTCGCCTCTCTTTCTCTCTCTCGATCGCCATCATAATGAAATAATTTCAAATTATCGATGACCTTGGACTCTCCAGCGAGGTATCCAGCGTCGATGTCTCCGCCCTTGTCCAACACCTTTATCACTTCGAAATCACTTCCCAGGTACTTACTACCTTCACTCTCACACCAACTTCCCCTTTTCCGATCATAATTCACTACCGATTGTTTCTGAAAAAATCTCGAACAAAATCGATTTACATAGCCTTTGTTTCTCCAGAGAGTCGCTGACAACGAACGTTCGCAGGTTGGCGTTCGCAATACACCAATTTTGACTTTTTTTTGGTTGACTCGCAGGAACACCAGCTCAAATCATCTCGATTTCATTCTTTCCCAAGTAAGGTCTTTCACAGTATTTCAATTTTGACCTTTTGCTTGACTGGCAATCGCAAACATATGTTCATAATACTCCGATTAACCTCAATCGTTCCAAACACAGGCTTGAATCCGATTGCAAAAATATGTTACGATTCCAATTAGGTTCCATTCCGATTGCAAAAATATGTTACGATTTTGACTTCCAGGGTTGACCAACAAATGACAAACAAGTATACAACCATTCTGATTCATTCATTCATTCTGAGCAGTGGGATCCAGATGGATTTAGCAATTCCAGAATAGAATTGAGTCTTAATCGAATAATATTCTACTTGTCTATAAATGTTGTTAGTTTGTTCATCATTTATAAATTCTTGGGCGTATTCACACTTATATTGTGGTTTCATCAGGTTGAAGAAAGGAAATATAAATTGGATCACATTCAATCACATATGTCGAACATTTAAAATACGATAATTAATATATTATAGACTTTTAAGTTTGGAAACGGAAACATTACAATACTTTAAACATTAACGATATGAAAACATGTCTATTATTTAAAAGTAAGAAACTATAATTTTCATAGCAACAATGTCATCCCCTCGGCTTCTTAGTTACCATAGAATTATTCTCACATTTTAAAAATACGTCAACAAAACTATTGGTGGGTTCCATAGATTTTGACGCCGAAAGTTTTATTAAATGCATTTTTTATAAATATAAGAACAGTAAACAAAGAGTTATTCATCTTTATAATTCTAAATAAATGTAATATAATTCTAAATAAATATAAATTATATGAACATATTTTCTTGGATCGTTATAAGATTCGATGTAAATTTTACTTATAATACATAAGTAATGGTTTACTTATTTTTGTGAAGTGAAACTACTAAGTATTTCTTTTATGTAAATAAATACCATCACTTAAACAAAATCATAAATACATACAGTTTTGATTTGTATTAGTATTTTGGTAATGGATTCTAGGGTTATGTAGAGTTTAACAACCGAACTATATGACTTGTATCCGCCTCTGTTAAATATAAAATAGTTCCAAAGATGCTTCATCAACGTCAAACAAAAAAGGAGATAAAATAAGAAATTATTGTCCGTTTTGTCTCGTTAGACCAAGGTTATAGTTAGCAATCGCTTACAGGGTGTCAACTTGTATAGATCTTTACATAACATTTTTCGCTCCTTGGGAATAATGGTTTTTACAAAGGTCTTCACTAAGTTTATGTTCTTAGTTTGATGAAAAATAAACTCACATAAAGATCTCGTATTTTGTTCACATTTCTTTCGTTATTCAGTTTTTGGGACTTTTAGTGAAACGGTTAAGTCAACTTTGAATAATAACCACTAACAATTTCTTATAAAATTTCGGCAATGTAACGACTGTGTTATAAGAATTTACCACATTTCATTACTTGTGAAATCTACCAAATAAATGATTTATTTTATATATAAACCTTATAGTTCATACTGAAACTAAAAATAAAGTAATTTGTATTTCTCGGTCCAGGTATTATTCATATTTGGTCCTTTATATGTTAAGTTATTACTTTTTGGCGTATTTTGCAAGTTTAATGGAAGGAGGGACCATTTCTGCCAAGTTCGGATTTCGGGGGCGGAGCTCGAACACAGGGCGTTCCCTTGGGGAACACAGGGCATTCACGCACATAACTTAAACCCTAAATTTTAGGGTTTGAGACCTATTTAAACACCTTAATTCCCAGGTGTTGGCCTCGTTTCCAGTCTCTATAACCCCCAAACCCTAACCTCGAAACCCTAGAGCCTCTTTGAGTGTTGTGAGCTCATTGCGTGTGTGTGTTTTAGTGTGTGTTTGAAGCTCATTCAACGTATAAGTTAAAGAGTTGAGATTCGGAGTCGATCCTCATCAGCTATGGATCAGATCGAGATGTGAGTTTTCCTCACTGTACTTGCGGGTCGAAGGCACCAATATCGGCCTAGTGGATTGATATTCTGTTATGTATGCTTTTGTGTTGTTGTGATCTATTAGATAGGTATCCTAGTAGATAGGATGTTGTTATGTTGTAGTGATTTGTTAGATCGGTATCCTAGTAGATAGGATCTTGCTATGTTTAGTTATATGTAGATCTATTTGATTGGATGTAGACTGATATATGGTTATCTGTTATATGTGCACATGTTTGGTCGGTGGTTGAGGCTTCATTGCCTTGTACGTAAGCTAACAAGCTGGGGTATTCCAACCTGATGGTTGATTGGACCCATAATATGTTGGTATTCCAACCTGATGGTTAAGGGGTGTGGGGTATTCCAACCCGATGGTTGATTGGACTCATAGTATGTTGGTATTCCAACCCGATGGTTGAGTGGACCTATAGTATGTTGGCATTCCAACTCGGTGGTTGAGGGGACTAGGGTATTCTTGTTGGATTAGATGTCTAAGCATATAACTATTTTTGGTATGTACTTGATTTGATTATGAGCATGGTCCTTTTGGGTTGCCTTTACTCATGCAACTTGATAGGATGACAAATGGAGAGAGAATAGGATCTATTATATGAATAATAAACTGGTACTCGGAATGATTTTATTAATATATATTATATGATTAATATATTATTTGGAAATCATATTATTAAATAGTAATTAATCTAGTATTAATTTAGGGATTAAAGGAACTGATTAATAATAAAGGGACTGGTTTTGCAAATCATTGATAGTTGCAAAATTGGGCTACTGGGCTTTGTAAGGAGGAATGGAGGAAATCTATAGGAAGCCCTATAGAATCTGTGACATCCCCATTTTCACGGCCATAAAAGACTGATTTTGTTTATGCTTTATAAAAATCAGAGTACCTCTTTTAATAAAAATGTTGCGGAATTTGTTCCCGGTAAAACATGATAAATACGTTATCAAAGCATTTCCGAAGAAAAGTATTTTTAATTCGTTTTAAAACATTTGTGATGTCATCGTCAATACAGAAACATAAGCATAAACAAAACTTACATTTATTTACACTAGTGATCTACATCTCTTTAATCTCTCAGTGTAATGTAACTTCATCTCAACACCTGTAATATAAATAAACTAAGTGGGTCAGGTTGGGAAACCTGGTGAGTACATAGGGTTTTCAACCCATAATAATATAATTATTATGTTTAAACAATCAAGCAATTAAACCCAATTACCCATCCCCATTATCTTCTTTATTTTTAAGGATCTACCCTAAGAATCAATCATTCCTTGTTCATACATTCTTAAGGATCATCCTAAGGAATCGGCACGAAGTCCATCGTCACCGGGGTTTAGGCACTAAGTCTGCATAGTCGCCAGAATTTATACAATAGGCACTAGGTCTGCATAGTCGCCAGGGTTTTGGCACCAAGTCTGCATGATCACCAGGGTCTAGGCATCAAGTCTACATGATCACCAAGGTTTAGAGTACACCGAGTGAACACATCGTTCACAACACCTACAGGTTGCGAGCCGGCTAGTGTTCCACTGGACTATCTAGAATAGTCCGTGGTTGTCATCCATACTCTGCTGAATGACGGGGACATCATCTGGGAAAAAGGCTTCTCACATCGTACACCTCTCACCCATACCTCAAGGTCTATATAACCTATCAACTCATCGTCCAACTCATATTTCATCTATTATATCTACCCATGTTTTACCCCAACATTTTCGTAGATATAAAATACATATATAGTTTAAATCATTTAAAACATGTATACAATCTTTCACCGAGCATAGACAGCAAGCAAACAGACAATATGCACACATAGCACGTAGTAAATACTTCACATCTATGTGTAAGTTGAAGGGGACCATGAACTCACCTGAGTAGGTGGTGACTCAGCACTCGAACAGCGCTTCGATACTCTCAAAACAATTTCCTTCGATAAAACCTAGTATCAATACCACTAGGGTTTAGTCTAACGATAACCGTGACAAACTAATAGTCTGACTATTATTATTATTATTATTATTATATAAGCGTTAAATAACACTCAATATAACTCATAATAATAGCCCAAATACTCATTATAAGTTCCTAATAATGTTACTATATTAAAACATAAGCTATACTAAAGATATGTTAGGCGTAGCTCACTTATAGCGGGTTTTCTCGGAAACCGGGTTTCGCTAGAGCAGCGTTCCCGAGCCGAAAGGCTCTTTTCTCGGGACTCCGGGAGCCTCGGGGCTTCCTTCGGGTGCTAGGGGGTTTACCTAGGTTTTAGGGGGCTTAAGGAGGCTTAGAGAGAGAGTGTAGAGAAAGAAAGAAGTCGGGAAAGGTGTGAGAAATGAGAGAACCCGACACTTCTATTTATAGGGTGAAATCCTGACGGACTCGCCGAGTCGGTTTACTAACTCGCCGAGTCAGCACCACGTGTCATCACCTGGTGGCTTTCCTTCAGCCACGTCACCCTTTTTGCAGCAGCACCCTGCTGACTTCTAAACCCCGTAACTTTCGCATACGAGCTCCGTTTTTGACATTCTTTTTTTTTCACGCGTAGGTGAAAACAAGATCTACAACTTTCATTTAGACCCCATCGGCTAATTCTCGACCGATCTCAAATTTAACAGTAGGAGGCGTTTAGACTGTTAAATGACCGCGAAGAATTCGTAACTCCTTCATACGGACTCCGTTTTCGTCTATCTTTTTACCGTTGAGTTCCTATTAATGAGATCTTCAACTCTCATTTAGGTCGCGTAAGCCAAAAACTGCTCTAACTAAAATTCGAGTTTTGGGCTATGCACTGCTAAGCCGAATGTTAGAAAAATCATAACTTCCTCATACGAAGTCAGATTTGGGCGTTCTTTTTATGGATTTTCTCGGTTTAACATATTCTACGACTTTCGTTTAGATCACTAATGCTAAATCGCGCTCTATCGTAAATTCACTTTTTACGCTTCCCGGTGTCGTGTCGGTTTTGCCGTAAAACTTCGACGGGCCATAACTTCTTCGTTATAACTCGGATTTCGACGTTCTTTATATGTACGGAAACCTTGAGACATATTCTACAACTTGTTTAAAATTATTTATTCTAAATAATCTTTTGTAGAAAAGTCGTTTTCGACCCTTATTGCCTCTAAATTGGCTAGCTCGGATCTGCGGGTGTTACAGAATCTGTCCAAGGCATCTTATGGAGGTCCATGGATTGCTTTGGGCTTAAGTTAGGAACTAGGGTTTCCTTATTCAAGTCCAGTTTGAAGGTTAAGCAACCTAGCCCTATATAAATCCTTATAATCCCAAGGATTTTCGGCCCTAAGCTTCTTTGAGATACCCTAGTCGATTTTCCTTACCTCTCCAAGTCATCCTTTGCAAAGGTGTTTGTGACTCCATTAGAGGTGCAACAATTGGGGCACTAAGCTTTCAAATGTCAACGAGTTCTTGTTATTGCTACATAACAAGTAAGGTAAAGTTTCTAACCTTAGTTTATGTATGATTTTTGAAAATTGTATGCTAGTCATAGGGTTATTTCTTTGGAGTTTGTATTTGCATGTTCAATTGAGAAAACTTAGATCCAAATCAATTAGGGTTGCATGTACATCATGGGAATGTTGTTATGACCAAAACTCATCAGTGGTATCAAAGCCTAAGATGTTTTTCAATTGAATTGTTGCAAGAGTAGACTGCCAAAAGAACATGAAATCAAAAATCCTTGTTGTATGACACTGGAACTTGACGATTTCATGATGAACTCGACGATTTGGGTGAACTCGACGAGTTGACTCGTCTGGTGCCGGGATTTTCAATTTTTTGATCAGATTTTGATTTGGATAATTACCATAACTCGTTTTAATGCCTAAATTCGATTTTTCTGATTGGTATGAGATATCCTTATCAAAATTGATGAATTTGGTTAAATATGGATAATATAAGATTATTTTGATTCAAATATTTAACCTAGTAGTTTTGAAAAAGTTTTAAATTACACCCTCTTAGTTTTGTAGTTTAAATTTGAAATTAAAAGTTTTGGTTTTTGAAAATTTAAATTGTTAAACCCCAAGTATTTTGAAAAGTTTCAAAAGTGCACCTCATGGTTTATAATTTAAAATTTGATTAAATAGTTTTAATTTTGAAATCTTAAATTTAGAACCTTGGTATTTTAAATAGTTTAATTTGCACCTTATATATTTTATTAAAATTAATTAAGTGTTAATTAAAAGAGATAATTAATAAATCCATAATAATATGATTTAAATGTAATTAAATTAAAAGTCTAATTCATTGAAAGATTAAACCACTTAGTATTTTAAAAGTCTAAAATACACCCTTATAATATATATAAAATTAAAAGTCTAATATATTATATATGTATAAGTAAAAGGTCAGTATTACTGTTAGTATGTCTCATTCATGAAGCTGGTCTATAAGGGGTGTTTAAGGAAACGGTCTGTAAAATAACCATCATTTGGTATCCGCTCTTATCCACCGCACCCTTGACCAATGGAGGGTCGTTAGCCGAACGGGTAGGATAGGACACAAACTCTCATTAATAAGTATAATGAAATACAAAGTAACTAAATGTTTTATAAATTCTCAAATCTTAGTTACTTAGGAAAAATGTGAATTTGGTGCTAATCCATGAAATTGCACATTGCACCTTATTTGTCATTAGTGGAGCATGTGTGGTTAACCGGCACACTAATTTGGGACCAATAAAGGATGATAATGGGTAGCTCGTAAAATTTTCATTGATCGATGGAGCGTGTGACGTCCCCATTTTCACGGCCAGAAAAGACCGATTTTGTTTATGCTTCGTTTAAAAATCAGAGTAATATTTTAAATAAAAGTGTTGCGGAATTTGTCCCAAAACAAAATATGATAAAGATTTATCAAAAGCATTTCCATAGAAATGTATTTCGTTAAAAAGACTCGGGATGTCATGTTCGATACAGATCATAAGCATAAACAATACAACATAGGCCTTACTACATTATTTCGTATTTACAGGCCTAAAATTCATTAATCTCTCATCCCAAGACATCACATCTATGTTCATGCGCCACTACCTGTAATACAAGAAACTGAGTGGGTCAGGCTTGGGAGCCTGGTGAGCACATAGGGTTTTCAACCCACAATAAATAAGTTATTAGCTTTATCAAACCAAACAAACCCGGTTACCCGTTCCCGTTATCCTCACTTTACGTCCCTAAAACATCTAACACAAGGGACCTAGTCTAAGGACTATCATCGGGATGGACACTACTGCTAAGGGGATTCCTCAGCAATAAATGTCCTTAATGGAACCATGTGGGGGATGGAGTACACCTGGTGAGCACACAGTTCAAATAAACACATAGTTCAAATAAACATCTACAAGTTGCGAGCCTGCTAGTGTTCCACTGAACTGTCTAGAATAGTCCGTGGTCGTCATCTATACTCCGCTAGATGATTGGATCATCAATAACATCTATAACGAGGCCTCTCATTATTTCATTTTATCACACAAAAACTATTACATCTACCCATGTTTTACCCCAACATTTTCGTAGATATAAAATACATATACAATTTAAATTATTGAAAACATGTATAAAAATGTTCATCCAGCATAGATAGCAAGTATTCAGATAATATGCACACATAGCACGTAATTTATATAAATTACTTCATATCTATGTGTAAGCTGAAAGTAACTATGCACTCACTTGAAAGGTGGTGACTCAGCACTCGGACAACGCTTCGATACTCTCAAAACAATTTTCCTTTGATAGAACCTAGTACCAATACCACTAGGGTTTAGTCTAACGATAACCGCGACTAATTAATAGTCTAGCTATTATTATTATTATATAAGCGTTAAATAACACTCAATATAACTCATAATAATAGCCCAAATAATTACTTTAAAGACCTAATAACTTTACTATAATTATTTGAAAGTTATATTAAAAGTTGCGTAAGCGTAGCTCACTTACAACGGATTTTAAAGAAAACCGGGCTTTATTTGGAGCAGCGTTTCGAAACCGAAAGACACTTTATCTTGGGACTCTGAGAGCCTCGGGGCTTCCTTAGGGTGCTAGGGGGTTTACCTAGGGTTTTAGGGGGTTAGGGTAGGCTAGAGAGAGAAAGAAACTAGAGAGAGAATAATTTTTGGAGTGAAAAATGAAGCTGCCTCGACCCCCTTTTATAGCCTGCAAGGCCTCGGTACGCTGGGCATACCTCGGACCTACGCTGGGTGTACTCTCGCATCATACAACACGTGTTGCGGAAGGGCTGGGTCATCGTGGCGTAATGTAGACCGAGGGAGGAACAAGACTGTTGCGCGTTCCGAGCCTCGAAGCGAGGCATGATCAGCAAGCGACGGTCCAGATACTGCCACGTCATCAACTTCGCACCAGATTCGTGATTTTCTACTCCGACTTCTAAAAACCATAACTCTCGCATACGAGCTCCGTTTTTGACGTTCTTTATATCCACGCGAAGGTGGGAACGTACTATACAACTTTTGTTTAGGCTCCGTCGGCTAATTTTGGCTCTATTTTAAAATTTATATTATTAACAGGCCGGGACAGGATTGGTCTGTTAAATCCTCATAACTTCTTCATCCGACGTCCGTTTTCGCCCATCTTTTTCTCTAAGCTACTCTTAACGAGATCGTCGATTCTCGTTTAGGTCGTGTCGGCTAAAAACCGCTCGATCTAATATTCGAATTTTGGGTTGTACACTGCTAATCCGAAACTTCGAAAAATCATAACCTCTTCATACGAAGTCAGATTTGGGCGTTCTTTTTTATCGATGTTCTTAGTTTAACATATTCTACGAATTTCGTTTAAAGCGCTAAGGCTAAATCTCGCTCTATCGTAAATTCACTATTTAGGCTTCCCGATATCATGCCGGTTCTGTCGTGAAACTTCGTCGGGTCATAACTTCTTCGTTATAACTCGGATTTCGGCGTTCTTTATATCCCCGAAATCCTTGTTTCGACCATTACAACTTTATGTAAAGATATCGGGCTTATTTCACACTTTAATTTTGACGCTTATTTTTATCTTTTATTTATTAAATATTTATAAATACATAATAAGCATAAAAATTCACATAATTCACATAATACTCGAATATTTCATCTTTATTATTTCAAAAAGAGTTACAATAGTTGACCTAGACTATTACATTGTCTAAAAATGCTTAGCCTGGAAACCCGGGCGTTACAGAGCGTGTGTGGTTAACCAACACATTGATTAGGTGATAAATGCCTTCGAGAGTACCACGCTAATCTGCATGGTTATTCACACCTTGTTTGTGATCTTTGGTATCCCAATCACAAATGTGAAGGGCATAATCGAGATTAAACATGCCATTGAAAAGTTCAATGAATCTCAAAAGATCTAGGAATTTCATTTAAAACTTAATTCGTTTAAAATTTTATTTTCGCGGTGGGATTGATAAATCGTCATTTACCTACCGACAAATAATTTATAATTGGATTACGGCATCCCTCTTCCGAATTGTGAATTATCGTGTTGGGTCCTAGTTTTAATATTTCATTTGGATGTCATATTAAGGATTGAATCAACTAACTTGAACTTCTCCCTTGTAGATTTCTAGTCCTGACAATTATGGTCTTCCCAGATCTTTTGGAAAAAGCTTTCCTCGTGAAGATGATGTTCCACGTTTCGATCGAGGAACTAGAAATCATATTTCACTTCCTCCACCTCCTCGTATAATTCTCCCTGACCCACGTGTTCGTCGACTTGAAAATTCAAGGTCACTCAAGCCCTATTGGCAAGCAAACACGAAGATGGAAAGTTTATATGCGCTCAAGTCTTGGAGATGAAGTGACACATCGATAGACTGGGAATGTTGGGTGTCGTGTTCCCAAGGAAGCTAGCTGTCGACATGGTTCTTCAGTCACTTACTGAGTCGTATAGTGAGTTCATTAAAGATTACTATATGACAGACCATGACGTGACCCTCATTGATCTGGAATATTTGCTAATTACTGCTGAATCATAAATGATTTGACACACTGGAAAAACAAAGTTGATTGGAAGATCTACCCTCCAGTTTTCTATGGACATAGGCAATGACAACGATAGTTCAGAAATGATTTCTTCTCTTAAGGGAGAGAAATTGGCCATGATCAAATGGTTTGACCATAAGAGAAAAGCCAGTTCTGAGATAGTTCCATGTGCGAATGCCAAGGAGTCCACTTATTTCTACTGCCATTTGATTGGACATTGGAAGCGAAGCTGCCCTAACTACCTGAGAGATCTAAGAGATGGTAAAATCAAATTGTATGGTTCTACTTCAGGTAAGTTCACTATCTAACTCTATTAATTTCCTATTTATAGATTCTTAATACATGATGTAATAAGATTGCATTTTGATGTTTTGTAGGATTGAAGAAAAGAGAGGAAGCTTAAAGGAAGAATAAGTTGAGTCTGATCGCGAAGAGATGGATTTCGATCGCCTGTTCGATGATCGGATTTTTGAGCTGCTACTTAGAGTTATGATAGATTGCTTAGGAATATTTAGGAACATGGTTTTCATATGTATTTGGATTGTAAGGACAAGTTTTCCCGCAATTTTATAAATAAAGAAAATTTTGATTTTATCTTATTTTATGTTTCCTTCCAATGACATTTGTGAAAATTGTTGTTCATATTTTTTTGTTAATAACAATGTTGTAAATGATTGATTCTTAGTTATATCAATTATGGTAGTGTCGTACTTTTCTAAGTAAGGAAAGATTCTCATCGCCTAAGTTTCAATTGGACAGAAACTTGGAATCATATGATTTGAATCATGTGATGTATGAAAATCTTGATACTTGGAAAATTAAGACTAATTCCTTGTATGTAAGTCAAGTGAAAGATGAAAGGATCTAGTACACATTGATTTGCAATGGTCATATCCACCACAAAGGACGATAAAGTATATCCGTCATGATTTACTGAAATTTTAGTAAATATGGTTATGCTTACAAGATTAAGTGTAATTCTGAATCATTGGAAAGTTTCAACATATAGCAGAACGAATAAGAAGAATCAATTAGGCAGAAAGATAAAAGTTTCTCCAATCTGAAAGGAAAGGAGAGTACTTTAGTATCGTGTTTAATGATCATCTTAGTGATTATCAAACCATATCACAATTGATCCTCTAAGGACACCTTGGTGCATTTGTATGGCTAAGAAGAGGAATCAAGAATTGTTGAGATGGTTAAATCAAGAAGATGAGTCATAATTCGTTCCAAAATTGAGTCTTAGAATCATACTCCAAGATTGTGCCTTGAGTGAAATATCTTAAGAAGGTTTATGACACCTCATGAAATGTGGAGTAGGAAAGTTTCTTACTCATGCACATTTGAGATTGGTAGTTGTGATGTTTTGGATAAAACAAAGACCAACTAAGACCAATTGTATGAAGTGTTTTTCTTGATAAGAACCAACATTGATTCTTGAATATTTGTTTGTCAAGGAATGTTTCTTGAACAAAGAAACTTATATGTCAAGAATTCAGTGGGAGTCTTAAAGATCTTGAAAAGTTTCAACAACTAATCAAGAATAAACCTATTGTTTATCACTAACAAATGACTTGTGGTTTATAACCTATCGTATTGACATATTCTTGTTTCTGTGCTAATCCCAGTTTAGTTTGACTATGCATGTGAGTTCTATGAGTTCTTATTTGTTTGCATAAGGCAAAGCACCTTGATTAGTGAAAGTTTATTGATCTGTATGGGTGAGCTGCTCAACAACCTGGAAGCAATGGTAGGACCATTGTGCTACGAGATGGCAAGAAATTAAGATTAAACATGTTCAGTCCATATGAGTTTGAATTTGTCATAAACCTTGTCTTATGATGGTGTTTGAAAATGACAAATTTATATGGATAGGAACACATACACCATAAAATCTAAGTGGCAAAAGGTCTCTCTCCACTTCATGAAAATGATTGTGAGGAAACACTTTCACTAAGTAGATTTTAAATAATTAGCAGTTGTGATAATTGCGTTCACAAATTCGAGTATGATTACGTCATCCCTCTTCATATTTCGAATTGTGAGAAATGGAAAATATGTTTAAACATTTAGGACTTAGTGTTGTAAGTTCTGAAATAATTTAGACACACATATGAGCTTTTTAAATAAAAAGTGTATGAGATTAGATAAAGACTTATCGAAGCATCTCGTATCAGAAATCTGAACTTTAGAAAGTCAATAAGTATTGACTTCTAGAAGTCCATTTGATCTATGGGTACATGTCAAAGCTAGTGGGAGCATAAAAGTTATGCTAGTAAGAATGTAATTATTATGCTAGTGGGAGCACAATTATTACGTTAAGTGTTTTGAGTTAGCAATACTAATTATAGGAAACAAGGTTACAATTTTGCAAAGTTGCAGAGTTTGAAAAAGTTGTTTCGCTATAGAAAGTCTAAGGGAGAGGAACTCATACTTTATTTCGAATCTAGAAGTTTAGATTGAAGTATTAATCAAACTTAGTCATGAGCATATATGAATATGAGGTTGAAATGTTTCAACAAAGGTAATTCTATATATGGAAATATTGTAAAGAGAGACTGATAAAGTATCATGTCTTTATGTAAGACATTATGAATCGTGTCCCGTATGCTTCGGGTATAGGATCGATTACATATGATATAATGTTAATTTGTTCTAATTTTCCAAATGCCTGGGGCATTAAGAGGGAAAAAGAACTAGAACAAGATATGACTAAAGTTGTTAAACAAATGTTAAGGACAATATAAGGTTCGCTAAAGATTGATTGCTTATGGACAGTTGGAAGTATAGTAATGGATGGACCATATTGACATAATTATGAATGGATAGGATTCTATTAAGAATGAATTGTCATATGGAAAATATGGAAATGTTTCCATAATGGGAGTTAGATATTAAGAAACTATGTGTAGGTTAGAAACTTTTATGCAAAAAGGATGTTCAAAGGAACATACTTTGGATTTGAGACTTTGCTTTCATGGAATTATTTTGTTACCAATCTCCAGTGAAATGTTTTGTAATATCATTGGCAAAGTCTCTATGTGTAACACCCGTAGATCCGAGCTAGTCAATTTAGAGATAATAGGGGTCGAAAACGACTTTTCGACAAAGTTTATTTAGAATAAATAATCATAACCAAGTTGTAGAATATGTCACAAGGTTTCTGTACATATAAAGAACGCCGAAATCCGAGTTATAACGAAGAAGTTATGACCCGTCGAAGTTTCGCGATGGAACCAGCATGACACCGGGAAGTGTAAATAGTGAATTTACGATGGAGCGATATTCAGCCTTAGCGATCTAAACGAAAGTCGTAGAATTCGTTAAACCAAGAGCGTCCATAAAATGAACGCCTAAATCTGACTTCGTATGAGGAAGTTATGATTTTTTGAAGTTTCGGCTTAGCAGTATACGACCCGATATCCAAATATTAGATCGAGCGGTTTTTAGCCGACACAACCTAAACGGGAATGGAAGATCTTGTTAATTGTAGCGTAATAATAAAAAGACATACGAAAACGGACGTCGGATGAAGAAGTTATGAATTTTTATCGGACCAATCGTGTCCCGGTCTGTTAAATAATATAACTTTTAAAATAAAGTCAAAATTAGCCAACAGAGTCTAAACAAAAGTTGTAGAGTACGTTTTCGCCTACGCGTGGATATAAAGAATGTCGAAAACGAAGCTCGTATGAGGAAGATACGATTTTTTGAAGTTAGAACTCGAATTTGCGAAGCTGGTGCGAGGATGATGACGTGGCTGAATCACAGCCATCCAATGTTGATCACAGGGCTCGCTTCGGATCATGACACCTGGCCCTCGGTATGCCCAGCGTCCGAGCTCGGGTACGCGCCGCGTACAGCTGCCCTATGCGGTTCTGAGACGTCCACGATGACCCACCCCCTTCGCGACATGTGTTGTATGACCGAGGTTACGCCCCGCGTCCGAGGACCTGTACGCCCAACATACGTTCGAGGACCAGCCTATAAAAGGGCTGCGAGGCTGCCACCTTTTTCACACCTTTCTTCACTCTCTCTCTCTCTCTAAATTTCTTTCTCTCTCTAAGGTTCCAAACCCCCCTAAACCCTAGGTAAAACCCCTAGCACCTGAGGGAAGCCCCTAGGCTCCCGGAGTCCCGAGAAAAAAGGTCTTTCGGTTCAGAAACGCTGCTCCAAGCGAAGCCCGATTTTCTTTAAAACCCGCTGTAAGTGAGCTACGCCTATGCAATTTTTAATATAACTTTTAAATAATTATAATAATGTTATTAGGTCCTTCAAATAATTATTTGGTCTATTATTATGAGTTATATAGAGTGTTGTTTAACGCTTATATAATAATAATAATAGCTAGACTATTAATTAGTTGCGGTTAACATTAGACTAAACCCTAGTGATATTGATACTAGGTTTTATCGAGGGATAATTGTTTTGAGATAACGAAGCGTTGTTCGAAGGTAGAATCACCACCTTTTTCAGGTGAGTGCATAGTCCCTTTCATGAACATGATTTTAATACAAGTATTGATTGAATGTAATAAATATATGTTTATATGCGAATTATTTGATGTTGTCTGAATTACGTGCTAAAGAACATACCTAGTTATTTATAATGATTTAGGGTAATAAGTAAACCTAAAATTTGTTAGGAGGATCATTGGGTAGTATCTCCTTACGAGTACAAGTGAGATTTATATACGGGGAATAGAACCCTTAAACATGTCATTGATCCAGAAGCACGGATTAGACATATGTTGGATTAGTGTCTAAGTCCATAACTATTTTGGTATGTACTTGACCCGATGGTGCATGGTCCTTTTGGGTTGTCTTCACCAGAGCAACTTGATATGATGAATTATGGAGATAAAGGATTAAATATGATTTATTAATATATTATGAGAATAATATATTAAAGGAGAAATCATATTGTTTAATTAATATTAGTCAATAATTAATAAGAATTAAGTTTGTGACTAAAAGAGATTAATTAAACTTAAGGGACTGGAATTGTAATTATAAGATAATTGCAATTGGGCTATGGATTGCCTTATATTATAAGGTTGGACGAATTCTATGGGGAATCCCATTAGAAATCGCCCAAGGCCTTTAAGGAAAGGAGTCCATGGGTTGCTTAGGGCTTAAGCATCCAAATTAGGGTTTTCTTGTTAGATAACCCTAATAGCCTCAATATATATAGAGCCCTTATGCCCCAAAAACGTGGACAAGCTTCCTTCTAGGATTTCCACAAGTTTTGGGCAGCCTCCTTCTCTTCTCCTCTTCATCCTCTTGCTCTTGGTGTTTGTGAACCATTAGAGGAGTGACATTTGTGAATCTAAGCTTTCTAAAGTCATTACAAGGAGGAATTGTGATTGTTATTGCTACATAACAATCAAGGTAATATCTTAAACCCATTCTTATGTTAATATGATTACTTGTATGCTAGAATTAGGGTTTATAGTCTTGGATAACTTGCATGTACAATAGAGAAACCTAGATCCAAGCATTAGGGTTTGTATGAGCACATAGGATGTTCTTATGACTAAAACCCATCAACATAGTCATTCGTCCGTAGTCCAAGAGTATGGATTGGACTTAGTCAACCGTCGTTCATCTGGGAGTATGGATTAAGACATATTCAGTTGTCCTTAATCCGGGAGTATGGATTAAAACATAGTCAGTTGTCCTTAGTCCAGGAGTATGGACAGGACATAGTCATCTGTCATTAATCCGGGAGTATGGATTTAGACACAAAACAATTGTCCCTTATCCGAGAGTATGGAATAGGGACAATCAAGGACTCGAGAGAATGGATTAGATCCGGAGTAAGAGGTAAAATTTAAGGTCCATGAGTATGGATAATCTCGTTGTGAGGACTGACGGGGTGGGGGTAAGAGTTGATTATATATATGGGGAAATCGTATATTGTGTGAGTTTATATATATATATATATATATATATATATATATATATGTTATAACATCGTGGGATTGAAATCCCTATGTACTCACCAGGTTTCCCAACCTGACCCACTCAGCTTATTTATATCTCAGGTGTTGATATGAAGTCACATTATATTGAGAGATTAAGGAGATATAAATCACTAGAGATAATGAATGTAAGTTCTGTTTATGCTTATGTTTCTGTATTGACGATGAAATCCAAAATGTTTTAAAATGAATAAAAATACATTTATTCAGAAATGCCTTGATAATGTAATTATCATGTTTTTCTAGGAACAAATTCCGCAACGTTTTTCTTAAAAAAGATACTCTGATTTTTTTATAAAGCATAAACAAAATCGGTCTTTTCTGGCCGTGAAAATGGGGATGTCATACTGTGACTTTGGAGTTTTGACATTATAAAAGGATCATTGCATGATAATTTAGAATCTAACACATTCTAATAGTGACAAGAATTTAGTATTCTTACACTTGTGTTAAGGATTTGGAATTGTGAAATGAGCATCATTGTCAATTGATCTATTTAACAAAGTAAGGACAATAGATAAAGTGTGGATGCTTGGAGCGTGGGACAACTATTGTTTTAATTCAAATATTAAGTTGATTAGTCGAAACATTATACAATGAATAAGGTTTAATTAATATGGTGATTAAATAATAAGTGTTTTATTTATATTCAAAAGTCTTGAGACCATGTTGAATTAGATTACTCTTGTGTTTCACTTCGCATGTTTTACTTCCTGATAACTAGGTTATTCAATCATCCACGGTTAATTATACTTTGGAAGTAAGTAATAAGTTAAGACTATCATGAATTCGACTATATATTATCTAAGTGTTTAGACATAGCACAAGTTTGCTGCAGTGTTCATGAGTACTCCTGTAATAAGATTTAAGTATTAGATTAAACCAACGCTCATCTGAATCGCTTCATGAATTTTATTACAAGTGATTGTGAGACGATAATATCTTATATTCTTGAAATGGAGACATATGAGTTGTAGTTTACAAGTCGGTTGCGCATTGATGATATGTAAACGCACCAGTAACTTGGTGTTATAAAACGTATTGTTATGTGTGATTTGATGAGTAAATTGAGCAAACATATGAGTTGAAGTTTATTCGTCCCTTTTACCAAATATGGGATAAAAGAGATATATGTGGCCCCCTCAATGATTTAGTGATGACACCTAAGTGTTTGGCCAAGCCTGGACTAAGTTGATGTGGTCAATTATAGTATGTTGGCAGTCATCATAAATCGGAAAATTGGGAAACAATACATGGACATATAGAATGATTATAATTCCAAGTCTCATATCCATACAATATATTGAAGAATGGAAGAATATATGATCTCTTATCTAAAGGACGTGTTACTGATAAGATCAGAGTTCGAAAGTGGCTTTTGAAAGCTACGATTGCTAACCAGATTTTGAAGTTGTACTTGCAATAATGGTTATTAGACTTATCCAAGTGGGAGACTGTTGGATTAGGTGTCTAAGCTTATAACTATTTTTGGTATGTACCTGATTTAATTATGAGCATGGTCCTTTTGGGTTGCCTTCACTCATGCAACTTGATAGGATGACAAATAGAGAGAGAGTAGGATTTATTATATGAATAATAAATTAGTACGCAAAATGATTTTATTAATATATATTATATGATTAATACATTATTTGGAAATCATATTATTAATTAGTAATTAATCAGAAATTAATCTAGTACTAACTTTGGGATTAAAGGAACTAATTAATAATAAAGAGACTAGTTTTGCAAATCATTGATAGTTGCAAAATTTGGCTAATGGACTTTGTAAGGAGGAATGGAGGAAATCTATAGGAAACCCAATAGAATTCGCCCAAGGCATCTTATGGAAGTCCATGGATTGCTTTGGGCTTAAGTTAAGAACTAGGGTTTCCTTATTCAAGACAAGCTTAAAGGTTAAGCAACCTAGCCCTATATAAATCCCTATAACCCTAATGATTTTCGGCCCTAAGCTTCTTTGAGATGCCCTAGCCGATTTTCCTTACCTCTCCAATTCATCATTTGCAAGGTGAAGGCGTAACCGTACACATCCTCGGGTTTTACAACTAATTGGATCTTGGGAGACTCTGATATTAAATAATGTTTTGAAACAATGGTTTTGTAACACTTCTATTAGACAAAAGTGTTGTTTTGAAAAGTTTTAAATTTGTTGAATTTTTGGGATGTTACACCTTCGCTAGTAAGTTTTCTACCTTTTTTCTTTTTGGTCAATTTTCTTAGCCTAATCTTTTTGGTCGATTTTTCTAGGCCATAAAAACCTTTATGTTCGGTTTATACATGGAATGGGTGTTTGGTCTATGTTCTTGTTGTGTTTTTTGGCTTTGTATGAAATCAATTTTTCTTTTATGTTCTTACTGCTCTATTTGAGTTTGTATGATATCGATTTTCTACTGTTTTTGATGCCCTGTCTATGAAAAAGCTGAAAATAACAATGTGTTTGTGTTTTCTTGAAAATCTGAAAACATGTGTTTGTGTTTTCTTGAAAACCTGAAAATGTTCTTTAATGTTCTTAATGTTCTGTGTGGTAGTTTTGTTGATGATTCTTGATGTTTCATAGAGTTAAAATTGCCATTTTCATCGTTAGGAGGAAGACATTCAAATGTCTAACCAGACATCAATTTATCATTTAGATATAGATTCATATAGAGGGCGTGTTCAGCAAAACAAGCTGTTAGCAGGTAGCGGGTAATGGTTAGCGGGTTGCGGGTAGCTTTTGATTTTGGAGCATTTTATTGAAAGCTATTCCATGTAGCTTTTAATTTTGGAGCGTTTTGTTTAGGCTAAAACCTAAATGCTCCCGCTGCCGAACGAGACTTTTTCTTTTTTACTAGCGTTTTCTTAAAAGCTAGAAGCCAGAAGCTCTCAAAAGCTGCGTGTCGAACACGCAAAGAGCCTCTACAACATTCATGCATTTGCATCATTTAGACATGAATCATCTAGATGTTACCAAACAACCTCTGACTATTAGTTTTTTAAAGTGTAAAAATAGATCAAAACCAAAATCTAAAAACTTAGAAAACTAACATTTTTCAAAAACTATTTGAAGTAGCTTTTGGATAGAGTTTTTTGTTTAAAATAAAAAGATAAATGCTCTTATTGCTAAACAACGATTTTTTTTTTCAATTTTTTTTTTCGTAAAAACTGAAAGCCAAAAAATTCCAAACTATTTGTTATGAACATTAAACACACCCTATTATTGTGAAAAACATAAAAGCCCTTGGCCTTTTGACTCGATGTCAAATTGATTGACAATCTTTTCTCACTCCGTCCGATTGTGATGATACTCGCACCTAGGGATAAGCGTTTGGACCAAAAATCCGAACTGAACCAAACTGAATTAGGTCTGATAAGTAATTCGGTTCGGGTTTCAAATATCTATATTAGGCTTATTCGGTTCTCGAGTTTTTCGGTCAGGGTTACCCAAATAAAAGCTTATCCATTCTAAATACCTGATCCGAAATTTCAGCATCTTTACACTCTTATATTTTAAGAATAGTTAAATCGTGTTTATGGTAATTTTAAAGAAAAAGTGAAATCATTTTTAGTGTATATCGACAGTTAATTTGGGAACAAAAACATACCAAATATACAATTTGTGTTTACATGTAAGCCTACAATTATATGTTTGTCTTTATTGTCCATGCTTATTACACAAATTCTAACATTTTTTTGCAACTTTGAAACAATTATCTATAATTTCATTATTTTTAATCAACAAACTTGTTTCTTCAAAAAAATTTGTTATGGAATCATAAGCTACAAAAGTAATAAACAATATAGTGTTTATAATCATTTTGTAAATGTTATTCATGTTATGAAATCATAATACGGTTTATTTGGTTATTTTCAGTTATATTAGGTTGTTAATCATATTGTGAATGTTATTCGGGTATTAACCGACTTGAACGGATTAATACCTGAGCCAAACCGAACTCATATTTGGTTAATTGGTCTAGGTTTCAGTTCCTCCAATTAGCCTTATTCGGTTTTCGGTCAATTCCGACCCGAATAACATTTTACTCACACCCTCCGATTGTGACTAGACGTGGCAAAATCTGGCACAACACGACAACTTGACACGAACCCGACACAAAGTTAGCGGGTTAGGGTCAGAGATTTCGACCCGTTTATGTACACAGGTTGACACGACACAACACGATAATTAAACGGGTAGGGTTAGGGTCAAGACTTTCAACTCGAAGATGACCCGAAAAATTATATATATATATATATATATATATATATATATATATATATATTTCATATTTTTATAAATATTTTCAATATTATACATTTGTAGTGGCCCAAATTCAAGAACTAAAAGTAAAATTCAAAATTTCAAAGTGACTTAATTTTACTCCTCCTCACTACCTATCTCATTTGCTTCCTAACTCTAACTCTTTCCATTTTGCTTTCTAAACTTACTACTACCTTTGTCTCATATTTGTTGTCCAATTTTGACTTTTGAAGTCTTTATTCTTCAAATTTGACTTTAAATATTTTTGTTTTTGATATATAACACTTAATGCAAAATATATGAATGGATTGTGTTTTAAATGTCTTTTCATTGTTATAAGTTTTATCAAATAATTTATAACATAAATAAAAATATTTAAGGTCAAAGTAGAAAAATAAAAACTTCAAAAGTTAAAAAATGAACAATAAATATGGGACGGAAGGAGTATAATTTTTTTTTCCGTTCCACCTCCCACCTCCCAAGTCTATAGCATTTCACTTTTTCATTTTTTTTTCTCCATGACTCTTACTTTTCAACCTTTAAAATGTTTCAACCCGACATGACACAACATATGTATAAGATTTAAACCATAACCCGAAACCCGACACGAAAATAAACGGGTTGACACGACATGACACGATAATTAAACGGGTCGGGTTAGGGTCAAACACTCTCAACCCTTTTAATGTCTTGACACGACACGAACTCGACACGACACGACACGTTTGTCAGGTCTAATTGTGACGATAGAGTTTTTAAAGTAATGTACACAATATCTATAGTGATAATGGATTACGATGGTAATAAATATGGAAGTTGCAACAACTTTTATGTGACGCAATAATACATTTCTTAAATCTGAACAGAAAGCAGATATATTTTATTAAAAAAAAATCAAAACTATGTCTGTAATAATAGCTGTACTTTGTGAACTTCATTCACCGGATTTCTGTCAAAATTGTTGCATTTGGTTTGACCTAAGAACGTTGAAGTATTTGGAGGGGTTTAAAAATGAAACCATTTCAAATTTCTTATTTGCTAAAAACGACTGATTTCATAAATATTCATATTTTCTTTTGTTTGTTGGATTTTATTTTAGGGGTTGATTAAGTTGGATGTCTTTTACTCTTTTAACGTGAAGATTGAAGTGTCTGATAATTACGGTCAAACTACAATTACATCGTGGTAATTTATAATTAGAATCTTTTACGTTTACTTTATACTATATATTCATTTTGTTTTCAAAAATTCATTATTACAGAATTCACCATCACAAGTCCTAATCATCAACTTTGCAACACATTTGTATGCAAAGCAATTTTTCTGTCTACAAATATTAAAGAGGGTTCATAATAACTCGTACTGTCGTACAAATATTGCCGAAGGCTTCTCATATATATTTAGTGTAAGCTATTAAAAAAACGTCTTTCAATCAAAACTAATATAAACCAGACATAAACAATGAATAATTAAATGAAAAATGATGTATGAAAGAAAACGTAAAAATCGTTACAACTAAAGGCTTCCTAAAGTCGTGGTTAGTTTATGAGCTTCCGTGTACTTGCGTTGGAGTGAATTTTCCAATCGAGTTGTAGCAACTTCTTGTCCAACAGTTTTTCCTTTTATTTTTGTATCAATCAATTCCTTATTTATCGGCATATGAATGTCTGCACATTCAGTTAGTCACGATCATTAGTAAATAAATACATCAACCATCATTAATTCAAACACATGCACACATTGATTGATATGATGAAAAACCAAATATGAAGATCGAAACTTGACTATATATATATATATATATATATATATATATATATATATATATATTCAAACAATTTAGTTTTATTTTTATTTGATGACTTTGATCCTAAGATTTTGAATGAACTAAGGCAAGAAAAAATCACTAGCGTACATTTCGAATTAATAACTATTGGTAAAGTTTTAATTTGGAAGTGATTTCTGATTGGGATGCATGAATGGCATGAGAATGAGAATGACCTGGATTTGAAAAAAACCAGAGAACGAGAGCGCATAAGAGGAGGACGAGAGGGATAAGATGAACGGCTTTCTCCGAGAATCGAAGACGCCCTAATTTATCTTTCTTAGAGGGTGTGGAGAATGGCGAAGAGGATTCGTACTGCGGCAATTCGTTGGCTTCCAAAGCTAATGCTCTGAGCGCCGGTGACACCGCCTTTGACGTCGGCGAATGACTGTAGATGCTATAGTAGGTATCATCGGAGACTCTGCTGCTGCTCACCGATCTGAACATTTTTTTTACTTTGAATTTGGTGCATCTTCAGTTGTTGCTTGATTTATCGAAATCGGAAATGGAAAACAACCGGAATTATGGAAAATGGTGGAACGCGGAGAATTCAATGATCAAAAAGTTCGGCTTGATTGAGGGGAATCTGTTATGTTACAAATGTTTGAGGTTTGACTTTCACATGGATTTGTTCAATTAATATAGTGTTGGGTTGGGACAACTATATACTCTTTCATATCTTGTCTTGGAAACTTATTTTTATTTGATTAAGTTTGTCTATTTGTTTTTTATTTGAATTAACTAATAATTGTATTTTGCGATGAACTGTAATCGAGATAATGGATCCAGAATTAATGTTCATTGGGCCGGCATCATCCAACATAAAAATATCCAAATTAAATTCTTTTTTATTAGCACAATAATCACAATTAGATTTTGATTTTTAACAAACAATAACTGTTAAGTTACTGATAAGTAGCAAGCAACGAAAAAAAAAAGTTCCAACAATCTCTAACTTAAATATTGTTAACTAATAACAAATAACAACTTACAATAAACAATTTGATTTTCAATAAATACTCACTTAAATTAGCATTTCTTATAATTAACAAAAGATATGTAATTAGGTAAATTTCGTTTGGGATCCTTCAATTCTCAATACCAAAATTAACCAGTCTTTCACAAAATATGTTTGTTAGATATATTAAGGAAAGAAGAAAAAAACGGTGGAGTCTACAAATTTTGATTCCATTGAGCTCAATTAATCGATTTTCCTGCAGTATAACACTTTTTCTATACACTGCTCTCTCATGGTGCAAAACAAGTCAGTAATGTATACTGGTTGAGAAATATATTAATACCGGAAATTAAATAGCCATATCATAATTATTTGTATGTACATAAAATATAATTACCATAAAAAATTTAATGGTTGACCAGCATTGCAGCCAGTTTCGTATTTCTTGCAGCATGTTTTAATTTCTCCAATGCAACAAGGCCAACCTGCCTCACTCTTTCCCTCGACAATCCCTTCCTGCAACAACAACAGTATCAGTATCAGTAACAACAGTTGAAATGAGTATTTCATTTCTTGATGTGTGTTTCTTTTATAGACTGAATCTGAATGAGATACCTTCGACTGATATCCTCCCAAGTAAGATACTCATTGTCCAAACCATAGTAAAGATGGATAATCTCTCTTTCCCTTTCCCCTAGTGTCATTTTAATTAGATTTCTTACTTCATCCTGTAAAATAACAAACAAGTTTAAATCTCTTGGAAAAGACGTGATTTTCATTATTAGCCCGTAAAAAATAAAAAGTTTATTTTAAATACCTTGAGAGCGCCCTCGTCTACTCCATGCCACGGGTCGTTTTCAGGGCAATCGTCTGCTATGTACTGTAGGTAGTTAAAGGAAAGAGGTCAAAATATAAATGTAAGAAATAAAAAGTGATGAAACTGATTTTTCATAATTTGGTTAAATAAATAAAACTTACACTGTGAAGAGTTTCTCCAGGAAGACCGTTTAAAGAAGGGAAAGCTTCTTTATCGAGTGAGAACACTTTACAAACTGCCTGCATGGACAGACAAGTATTTAAAGATTAATAAACAGGATGATAAATTGAAAAAATAGTGTGGATCTCAATTCTCAAATACTAGTTTTTAGTACCTCAGTGGCGTTTGTAACTTTTTTTCTAGACATATTCAGTGTCTCCGCAATTTTCTACATAAGAGAAAAAGGCAAAAAAAACATAAGAGAATAAGGATAAAAAGAAAAGATAAACACAAATGACAAATCCAAGTGTTTACATCTATTGATGGGGTGATTCCCTTTCGCTCTAATTTGGCCTTGGCATTTCGGATTGCACTAAGTCTTTCATGCAAGTGAGTAGGCAATCTTAGGGTTCTTGAATTTTCAAAGAATGTTCTTGTCACACCCTGCCAACCCATCATAAAAAAACATGAACTACTAAACAAATACACACACACATATATATATATATATATATATATATATATATATATGTATATATATATATATATATATATATATATATATATATATGTAACCTCAAACTTATAAACTGTCTCTTTCCTTTATAATTTTCCTTTTCATGTAATTCTCACCTGGCGTATCCACCAATAGACATATGTAGAAATCTTGTGTCCCCTAGATGAATCATACTTCTCTATCCCTCTCAGTAGTCCAATTAGACCTCCCTACATCATAAATAAGAGAATTCCAGAGTGTTATAGAATGTTGATATGATATTACTAACATCTATCTACAAAGACTTAATAATATAAGTTCAGACACCTGAATTAGGTCAGACATATCGGCTCCCATGTGTTTATATTTTAGTGCAACAGACATCACCAGACCAACATTGCTCAATGCCAGCTTCTCTCTTGCTAAACTGCACTCAATCTGTTTGGCTTGCAACTCAACTCGGGATATCTTTAAGGAAGCTGCTAGTTGCTTCTCCGAAGGTTCAGATCCTAATCTTTCTTTCAGTCTGAAAAAAATTCACATTCAGTAAATAAACATACATTTATGATCCCAGAGAAAGTACATTACCTTGACTTCTCTTCCTCTAAGTGTAGACCGATTTTGATCTTCTCTGATAGAGCAACCACCTCTGAGTGAGTGAGCAAGGTCTCATTCTTCATACCTTTAAGATACCCTTTCTGACAGTTTTGAACAAGTTCTGGACTGATTATGGATCTCAACTGTTTGTTTCCAATTCCACCATCTTCATTTACAGTTGGTTTTTTGTTTTGAGCATTTATTCTACGCCTTCGAGCAGATACCCCTGAACCAGTCACATGTACCTTTCTGCTGCTTTTATCTTTTGTTGGAGCATCAGTTGAAAGGGTCCACTGTTTTTCCAGCAAAGATTTGTGTAATAAGAGTAGGGCATCAACTGGGAGATCATGCTCAGAGACTTCCTCATCCAGATGATCAAACCCCTGAACCCATTTGTCTGTAATTGGAGGAGCTACAGTAGTATCTACATGTTCCTTCAAAGCTCTCACAGGAGATGTATCTCGACTGCGTGTAATACTATGGGTATAGTTGGGGGACTTCTTTGAAGAGATCAAATTTGTAGTGGGGACATATGTGAACCCCAGATTGCTACTGCAGGATAGCTTTTCATTCACATCAGAGTAGTAAGATGATGAACACAAGATTCTTTTTCCTGCTGTTAGTCCGATAACTGCAGTTGTAGCCATCATATATATGGCGTTAGTCTTGAAAGAATTAGTATCATATGCTTTGGAAAAGTCTTTTTGCAGCAACCATAATCAGAATTGCTGAACAGGTCTTCAGGTTTCTTGGAGATCACTTCAATTTTCTGCCAATTAGAAAAAAATAAAGAGAAGTATAAATAAGAATGTTATCCCAAAAAGAAAGCTCCAAATTATGAGCTCCAATTCATTGCTCTGAAACAATATCTCACATTACTCTCATCTCAGCCATAAAGCACCCTAGATATTCTATCATTACTCTCGTTTCATGCCTGAGATGCTAATAATATACAGAAAACAATCAGACCTCATTAAAAGCGAAGCAATATTACAGATTAAGACCGCATTATAACTAAACATAACTGCATTAATAATCAATCTGCATATTTGCAATTTACGTCGTAAGACGTTACGAGAAGAGGTCGTGTCCATGGCGTTTTCCCCAATATTACTACCAATTGAACTATATTTACATCAATTTTGAAGAATCTAACCATACCGTATCAAAATATGCAATCACACCAAGTTTCCGAATATTATAACAGTTCCGATGTGTAGACACTTCTAATATCATATTATCATCATTCACCACCACAAATATTCGCAAAATAAACAAAATAGGATGCTTTTTTTCGTAAGTAGACGAATTCCTTTTTAAAAAAATGGTGTCGAAATACTTGTAATGGTGCCTACAGCACAAATTATTACATGATGTCAAAGGAAGTTCTCCGGCATTACCTAAATTGGCGTAGCTGATGGCTGCTGTAATTTGAAAGAGATCGAGGAGAGAGATGAAGACCGAGGTTGATATGTGGTGTTGGTGAACTGATCAGAGAGATGCACTATTATGACTGTATGCATCAGCTTCTGTTTAAAGACTTTCAGTTTCTAAAACGTATTTTCACCTTATTAATGGTAAAATAAATATACAGAAACTATAGAAATAAAAAAAAAAAAAAAAACATATTGGTATTTTTTTTAAAATATTTCTTATTTAGTTAAATATTTTTTTAGTATTTTAACTAATAAATTTATTAAATCTATGTATTGGGGTTGGGGACTTGGGGGATTGCATCTGGCCCACATAGTATACGGATAATGGGATAGAGTCTCGTGGATTGGTGGATGAAATATCCAATCTGTTAGTGTATACGTGGACTTATCGACAAGTGACACGTCACATACTTTTGGTTATGTGTCTCATTTCTCGTTTCTCAGCCACATACTATGTGATCTCGCAGTTGGAACGACGTGTGTTGGCCATGTTATACTTCCGACTACATATTTATTTGGTTAAAAAATGTTACTTCTTTGGATGGCAACATGGATGTTTTTTATGCGTTGTCTTAAAAAAAAAAGTTGAGTACACGACCATACAACTTTTAACTTACTTTTTAGTAACATATATATCATATTAGTCTAAAAATCTATAGTTTATTTTTTTGGAACTGACGAAATTTTATAAAAATCACAACCTATAAAGCAACAAGGCAGAAAAAAAGAAAAAACAAAACAAATTACATAATATTAAAGGGAAACAAACCCAATCAACTCTTTTACATTCCCCATAATTCCCCTTGTGTTTAAACCAACTAAACACGATCGTGAAAATATTATCTGGTAGTTTAGTAGAAGATATACGAGTCTTATTAAAGACTAAGTTATTTCTAGCCCTCCAAACATACCACAAGTAGCCATACAAGATAGCAAGCTAAATTTTGCGTTTTTTTTGGGGCAATTTCTCCAATAAGCCGCAAGTTTGTTGTACTCGTTGACCTTATAAAATCTTTGAAAAAGAATGTTGCACAAGTTGAAAAGTCATCTCAAAGTATCAGACGCAAAGGAACACCCAACAAGTATATGACGTGTCTCGTAAATCCCTGAGTCGCAGAAAAAAAGGAAATGGAAGGAAGAGAGATACATATTCGAGATAAGGTAACCAACGAAGGAACATGATGCATGCAAACATGAAAAAAATATGATCTTGACGGGAACCACGCTAACCAAAACAGGTGGGTTACACACCGGAATGGTTAATTTTAAGTTAATTACAGTTTTAAGATCATGTATATAAAATTTGTCATCGGGAGAAAGTTAGACTCCATGAGTCCTCCTCATTAGAAAGATTGGTGGCCCCGACAATTTTGTTCAAAGTACAAAGCTCAGTTGTCTCCAAAAGGCTTTTAATAGCCCTTTTTCAATTCCATATCACTTGGTCATAAACAATTCGCTTAGATATCAACATGACATTTTTTTATCTAACCCAAAGAGCAAAGGAAACCATAAGCAAAATCACAATTCCCTATCCAATTGTCGAGCCAAAATAAAGTGATGGACATGGTTTAATGCGAAACTTAAAGATGTAAGCCAAAGGAACTTCAATATTTGCAAAAACAGAAAGCACCTTCACGATGTTATACCAAACACCTGAGAGAATTTTTTTTAGCCAATAGCATAACTGGTTTCCCGTTAAGATTATGTACCCCACAAATTATCCTACTCCAAAGAGAAATCAAATCAGTTTTGAATCTCCAGATCCATTTAAACATAATCACCCAATTTAAAAGAAGTAAGAGAACCGACTATGAGCCTCCCTATTACCTTTGGCCCGAGCACTACTTTCCAAGCAACCCAATTGGTTTTTATCTTTTCATCATTTCCTCCCTATAAGAAACACCTCCGAATTTTTTCTAACTGCTTAATAACAGAGTTCATATCCAAGGAGAAGGAATATAAAGGAAGACAACCAAGCACCAAGTTGACTAAGGTTAATCGACCTTTAAAAGAGAAAGTTTTGGCTTTCCAAGAGGACAACCTGTTTTGAACTCTCTTAATGATGGGCTGCCAATTCCTTTTAAGGGCCATGTTAGTACCAACCAACACCCCTAAATACTTGAAAGGAAGAGAAGATGCATCACATCCAATAATCTGAGCACAACTAGAGATCTCCCTATCCGAGACACAAATACCATACACCCTAGACTTGTGAAAGTTGACTTTTAACTCGGAAGCGACATGAAAACATCTAAGAATACGAGCCAAGTTAGCAAAATTAGAAATCCATTTCTATTATAAAGTTTTTAAAGGTTTATAGTTGCTAATTTTGATCAATTCCTATATATATATATATATATATATATATATATATATATGTGTGTGTGTGTGTGTGTCACATAGTTAAACAAAATATATTACTTAATAATAGATTTGATTAATAAATGCTAAAAATGATATGAAATAATTTGTTTTCCTACTATACAACCTTGTCATGAAAACATTTTCTAAAGTTCTTATACAACTTTTGAAGCTTAAAAACAAATAAAAGAGAACGGAATGGTTACGAACGATGTCTTGTCATATTGACATTAAGTTAAGGCTCGTTATGAGATAGTAATAGAGATGACAATAAACGAGTTTGAGATAATTATTGATGATCTTATTCCCATACCCGATTATGAAACAATAACTCAACCTCGGTCCCTACCTATCAAGTACATGGTTAGTCGATACTCATTGGGTTTGTGGGCATACTATAACACCTTGGTTTCCATTTTTGGTTCTTTGGTCCAAACGCTAGGCGTTTGACATAGAACGCTCGACGTTTAAACTTCAGGCATTCTATGATGGATGCCAAGCGTTTGCACGTAGAGACCAAACCCTAATTTTTAGGGTTGGACCCTATTTAAAGAACATTATGATCTTAAAACCCTTCACCACTCCAGCCTCCATCCTCATTTCAAAAAACCTAAGTGTGTATGAGAGTTTGAAGCCTGGGTTCATCTTTTTAGTATCATTTACTGTTCTTGATAAGAGAAGGAAGATCTTTGGAGTATTGTGGTTGCTCTCTAGCTTGTGGATCTGGACTCTTGGCATCTTGGAGCATCATTTTGAGGTATAAAGTTCAAATCTTGATGTATCATTTGTTAGATCTTGATTTAGGGCTAGTTTATGCAATCTTGGGCCTTCATAATCCTCCATGAAAGTTTTGAGGTGTCTTAATGGGCCTTCATAATCCTCCTTTTTACCATGTATGGCCATAAAGTTTGCAACTTTATGGATTTAGACGTTCTATTAGCTATGGATCTGAAGTTTGGACTTGATATCTTAAGCCATTATGTCACTGGTTTGGAAGTTGGTGAGTAGCGAGAAAATGTCATGCGTTTGCATGAGAAAGCTCGACGTTCGAACGCCATGCGTCGTAGGTAGGAACGCCTGACGTTCTGTACAGAATGGGCTCGATTTTGGGCAGTGTACCATTAAGGGTATTGGGCTTAGTCTAGTTGGGCTTGTATAAAAAGGGAAAAATGGTCTTTTGCCCTTATCTTGATGAGCAATGGACTAGACCATGGGTTTGGGTTAAACCCTAATTATTGATTGGGGTTTGGGCCCAATTTGGATATTGGGCCATATTGGGCTTTTGTTGCTAATGGTTGGGCTTCAGATTTTAGGCCAAGTGAGGAAAGGGTAAAATGGACTTTTACCCTAAGTATTGGGCAGTCGGACTAGGTTTCTAGCTATAGGTTGAGGACCAATTATTTATTGGGTGTTATTTGATGTTGTTAGCGCGGGGATTTTCCGAACCACGGTTTATTATGTTAGAATGCTAGATGTATACATGACTCTTGCATGTGTTATGTGATGGTATGCTTACTAGGTGAGGCTCGATGACTGTATTGTATGCTATTGTCTTTGTGATTATCGCATGTGTTCATATAATTATATTTTTACATGTTTATATGTGTATCGGGTAGGGCTCGATGCCAGGCAGGGCCTGATGACTGACAGATATGTATAGTGAGCGGGGCTTGATACCGAGCAAGGGCCCGATGCCAAGCGAGATCCGATGCCGAGCGAGGCCCGATGAAGAGTGGGGGCTTAGTATGTGTTCATTATGTATGGTATGTGGTATTTTGGGGAACTCACTAAACTTTTTACTTACGGCTTATTGTTTATGGTTTCAGGTACTTCCGGTTAAAAAGGGAAGGGCCCATCCACCCAAGTTTCCGTAATGTGATGATTTTGGGATTGTACTCTGATGATTGTTTTTACATTAATATATTTTTAAATGATTGGTATTACTAAATGGTGTTTTATTGTTAAATAAAAAATAAAAATTTTAAATTGAAATCTTGGGTTGTTACAAGTTGGTAGCAGAGCCTTAGTTTGAGGGATTTGGGCATACTCTCAGGTGTGTCTGAACTCAAACTGAAGATTTGGAAATTTTTTTCATAAAATAAATGTTTTATCAAGAGGAGTTCCTAATAAAAGAAAGGGGTGCGATGCGTGCAATCGGCCGAGCTCAAGTAAGTGATTCACAGAATACCCATACATGTTTGTTATGTTATATTTTATGAGAATTGCATGTTAGATTAGGGATCGGGATTTGCTCAAGATTTCATGCTAGGAGAAATGCCTTTTATATGCTTGATTGTTTGAGCTTTTAGAATTGAATGCTAGTATGTTTTCAGATAATTGGATAGAATGGCTTGATTAGTTGGCATGTTGGTTAGATTTTCCGTTGCCCGAATGTTGCTTGCTTTATGCTTTGTGGGAGTCTTAGTGATGTGGGTTAACTACTAAGTGAATATGCCAAAGCATATGTTTCATAGGTTAAATAATCTCAAAGTGATAGATTTAACCCTATTGCACAACTCTCATTTGAGTCTAATCGTTGTAAGGATGAGTCTTGTACTCAAAGGATTATCTAAGCTTTGTTGTATGTGATTGTATTCATGAAGTAGTTAACTGAAACTATTGGGAGCTCTTCAGCAGCTGATGGCGGGGTGAGGTCGGGAACCTAAGAGAGCCTAGGAAATGCTTTTAGTGGTTTGGTTGCATTGTGTAGCGAGTTTTGGGGTATCAGTTTGAGAAGGTGGCTTAGAGGATTCAGGATGATTCTTGAGGAAAGTATGGATAGGTGTGGAATGTAGTATTGGGCCCGTACTGCTGAAAGGACAAGATCCATACTCGAATCAAGGAGAGTCACGGCGAGTCTAGGAAGTCGGTGGGATGAGGATTCAGGATCAGGTGCAGGTACTAAGCCGATTGAGGAGTGGATGCGGGAGCTTATCTCGTCCGACATCACCTGTGGTATTCTGGAGCAGACTCCTGTGATCTTTGGTATGGTCAAGGAGGGGATTATAGAACTCTTTGATGATTGTCTCGGGGCTTTTCGGATCGAGATTGCAGCGGGACAATTGGGGGCCCATTGGGAGCTCAAGGTTTGTTGAGCTCTAGTGTAATACCCTGTTTATTTATTAGATAAATAAATAAATTAATGAACGATTAGTAGCACTAAAATAAATAATTATATATCAAAGGATGGTCTCGAAGGGCTAATTGTCATAATTTTAGAAGTTAGGGGTTAAAAGTGTAAGTTCTGGATTTAATTTGAGAAGGAATTAAGAAGTTAGGGTGCGTTTGGTAATTAATGGACTTAAATTGAAAAGATTTGAAGGCTTAGGGGCTGGTTGGTAATTTCAGGGCTTATTATGAAAGAAAATTATGGGATCAAGGGCTAAAGGGTAAATATTGGATTAAGATTGAAAGAAAAAGGGAAGGAAGGGGCTAAACTCGTCATTATGGAAGTAAGTTTGAGGGATCGGGGTATATAACCCGTCACCCCTCCCGCTTCAAACCCTAACCCTAGGAGTTAGAATGCAGCCGCCACACTCTTCTTTCCGTCTCCGGCGCCATCATCCACCTCGCTCATTTCCGACCGCCTAGCACCACCGGACTTCCTCCATGTGTTCTATCGGCGAGAGAGAGAGTTCAACGAGTCAAGCTTTTGGCGACGAGGCTGTGAGGGGTTAGGCGAGCGAAGCTACTGCCGCCGCTGCCAGCCGATGTCGAGCACTTCCGCTATGATTTCACTGCTGGTGAAGCCGGGAACTGCCGAGGAACAACCACCGCCATCGCCTATTCCTCGTTCTTTTGTGGCCTGACATCGTGTATGTCGACGGGAACCGGTGGTGGGCTTTGGCCGCCGTTGTTGGGTTTCCGGTCGTCGCTTGCCAACCGTAGCAGCTGAGTTGGGGACGTTTCGCTCTTCAGATCGTCACCACGAAGCGTGTGTAGGGGTTGCTCGGCTGGGGATTGAGGGAATCGCCGCCACCACCGCGAAGTGGTGGCTGTCGTCGCTACTTTTCCGTTATGTCGCTTCTGTCGCCGCCTTGAGCCACCAGGTGGGTGGCTGGGGTCGTTTGGTGACCATATAGGGTGTGTGCATTTTTCCGTTTAGTTTGAGTGGTGTGTTTTATTTGGCCGGAAAAGCCACTGCCGCCTCATGCCGTCGTCAACCACCGCTGGTGGGTGTAATTTTGTGTGTATATGTTTTGTAATTAGATTAGGGTGTGCGTGTGTTAATCGGTTGGGTATTGCAATTGTAACAAATTTGAATAGTGAAGAAAATCCATCACCACCACCGATAGGTGGTGGCTGCCGCCTCCTGCCGCCACCGGCCGCCATGACGGGTGGCGGCGTGCCTTGTCTCAATTGTGTTGATTCGTTTGGAGGGTTTGAAACCCTAATGGGCCCAAGGAAGCCCTAATGGGCCTAATAAGACTTAATGGGCTTAATAAAACCTTAATGGACCCTAATAAAACCCTAATGGGCTTAATGACATTCTAGTGGGCCTAGTAGGCCCAATAAAGCCCTAATTGATCTAGAAGCCCAACAAGTTAATAAACGGGTTAGTCTTTGGGTTGGAAAACACTAATGCCAATTAAACTCTAATTTTTTAGAATTAATCGGGAAGCACACGAGAATTATTTAATAACTTGAGATATTAAATAATAAACTTTGGCAAAGATTAATCTAAGCGATAATGGACTTAATGGATTAAGTCCTTAATGGGTTAAGTAGGAAACTTAACCCTAATCATCATTTTATGGGAAACCCTAATTTCACTTGGGTTTATTGTTGGGCCTTCCTTTTGGGCCTTGATGATCGGGTTATTAATGGGTCATCCAAAGTCAAGCAATTAGACTAGAATAATTTAATGGGCCTAGGGTAAGGCCCATGTAAGGGGCTTGGGCCCAATTTGGAAAATTGGGCCATAGATGGGCCATAGTTTGGGCCTGAATGATTATATGATGTTGGGCCTCAGAATGAGACCATGTATAGGCCTAGGCCCAATTTGGAAAATTGGGCCATATGTTGGACTTTGATTTCCTAGTTGACCTTGGGCCTATGGATTGGGCCTTGGGCTTGAATAAGCCAAGCCAGGGGTAATGTAGTAATTACCCAAAGAATATACGTATGGTTATGTATTAGGACCCAATTATTAATTGGGTGTTATTTTGGTGTTGACAGTTCGGGAATCTGTCAGCCAGCAGCTGGGGTCGAGTCTGCGGGATTTCAGCAAGTGTGGGATTGTGTCTTCGGGACTTCAGCAATGTGAGGTGAGTTACCTTCCAGTAGCGGTGGATCTACGGCCACAATGCTGGCCCACCAGGAGGAGTTATATGTTAGATGATTGTCTTTGTGATATCATCTAGGTTTGCTATTACCTGATATGTTATATGCTGGCATGATATGTATATGTGATAGTAGTAGAGTTCGGTTGTTAGGACCGAAGGGTAGGTCATGTAACATCCCCCTCTGGCACGTATCACAATATTGTCCGCTTTGGGCCACTCGGCACGAGGACTTCCCAGGGGGTCACCCATCCTGGTACTACTCCCGCCCGAGCACGCTTAACTGCAGAGTTCTTATGGGATCTGCTGCCCTCACGGCTTTAAAACGCGTTGTGTTAGGGAAGGTATCCACACCCCTTATAAGGAATGCTTAGTTCTCCTTCCCAGCCGATGTGGGATCATATCTAACCCACTTTCACCCCCCCATTATAGGGTTCGACGTCCCCGTCGAACACATCGACCCGTGCCCTGGCTCTGATACCATTTGTAACATCCCCCTCTGGCACGTATCACAATATTGTCCGCTTTGGGCCACTCGGCACGAGGACTTCCCAGGGGGTCACCCATCCTGGTACTACTCCCGCCCGAGCACGCTTAAAGTGGGTTAGATCTGATCCCACATCGTCTGGGAAGGAGAACTAAGCATTCCTTATAAGGGGTGTGGATACCTTCCCTATCACAACGCGTTTTAAAGCCGTGAGGGCAGCAGATCCCATAAGAACTCTGCAGTTAAGCGTGCTCGGGCGGGAGTAGTACCAGGATGGGTGACCCCCTGGGAAGTCCTCGTGCCGAGTGGCCCAAAGCGGACAATATTGTGATACGTGCCAGAGGGGGATGTTACAGGTCAGACACCCCAAATATGTATGACAGTATGTGATGATATGTTTATATGTTGGCATGATAGGTTATATGTGATAGTGATAGTAGGAGGGGAAATGTCCCCAAGTTCGGCCGTTAGGACCAAAGGGTAGATCGGACACCCCAGATATGTCTGATAGTATGTTTACGTTATTATATATGTGATAGTAGAAGTAGGGGGTGGAATAGTCCCCGAGGGTCGGTTGTTAGGACCGACGGGTAGGTCAGCGCCCCAGAATGGCTTGACACGGGTAGGTCGGCGCCCCAGAATGGCTTGACACGGGTAGGTCGGCGCCCAAGAATGGCTTGACACGGGTAGGTCGGCACCCTATAATGGCTTGACACGAGTAGGTCGGCACCCCAGAATGGCTTGACACGGGTAGGTCGGCACCCCAGAATGACCGTACCGGGTAGGTCGGCACCCCAGAATGGCCATATCGGGTAGGTCGGGCACCCCATAATTGTCCGACATTATGTATGCTATGTGATTGTATGGTATGTGGTATGATGGGGGAACTCACTAAGCTTCGTGCTTACGTTTTCAGTTTTGGTTTCAGGTACTTCGTGTTTAAAGGAAAGGAGTCGGCTTGATCGCAGCGCATCACACTATGGTTTTCCGCACATGAGATCTTGGGGATTACGCTCTGATATTATTTTATGATAACACGTTTGATTATTTCTACTTTGGTTTTGACATGACATGATATTACGGATGTTTTATTACACTGTTGGTTTTATAATGACGTATTTAAAAATGAAATTTTTGGCCTGTATTTTTGGGATGTTACATCTAGAATACTTCAGGAAGGAGGATCCTACTGCTAGCTCTTGTCGTGAGGGATCGGAGGTGTGTTATGCACCATGACTTCCGGGAGATCAATCCCATGATTGGATTGCCATCGAGGTTTCACGAGCTTTACACGAGGAGTTACCCGACATCATTGGTCGTGTCACTGATAGATTGGTTGCCAGGTTCGAGGATCAGATCTCGGGTGTTCAGGCGGTTAATGGGATGGTCGAGGTGATTTAGAAGCAGGAGATTGGTTGGGAGAGGCGACTGGGGAAAAGGAAGCGGACTCATGGTCTTACTCGCCTAACAACATCTGGGCATTTAGATGTTGTCATGTCTAGTGTTAGAGGACTGAAGGGTCACGATGTTTACACGAAGGATGAAGGAGCACATGAGCATATGCGTGGCAAGTCTAAATGTGGCATGTGCAGATGGAAGGGCCACCTCCGCCAAGAATGCACCTTGGAGGTAGAATTGTGTCATCGTTGTCATCATCCTGGCCATATCAGGGCGAATTGCCCACGCTTAGTGGTTAGGGTAGCACGGGTTCCATTATAGGTGCTTCGGCAGGAAGGGGAAGCAGAACCCTGAGACACTACGGGTATGTATCATATTCTTCTCTTTCAAGTTTTAATCTTTATGCTTATAATTCCATGTTGGCGTATGTGTGAAACGTTATGCCCTAATTACCTAAGAATGGAAGCACCTGTATGAGTAATATAGTTAATTTATCGGGAAAGTTTCCATATGCCATTTTTTTGCATGCCAAGAGTTATTAGTGGGTCGTGTCTTGCTGAGCGGGGTTTGGTTTGTGCGGTTGTTGTTCCGGTTCTTTGATGGGGTGAAACGACCCAAAAATACGACCCAAAAAAAATTTGTTTTTCAACATAACCAAAACCATAATCTGAGTGTCATTTCATAAAACCATACATGATGTATCTCAAAATAATAATAATAAAACACTGTGCGGAAAACTGTATCATATCCATGTCATATAAAAATCAAAAACTAAATCAACTCCTAGGATAAAAGCTGAAGCTGTGGTGTGTGCGATGCCATCATCCCGAGCTCTTCCCTCTGCTTGCGGAAGTTCCTGAAACCAAAACTGATACTTTAAGCACGAAGCTTAGTGAGCTCCCCCAGACTGCCACATACCATACGATACATATAAAAGCACATACTGGGCCTTGCCCACTGCGTCAGACCGAAGTCTGGAACTAGCTGCATCGGACCGAAGTCCGGAACTGACTGGGACCTTGTCCCCTGCATCGGACCAGAGTCCGGAACTAACTGCATCGGACCGAAGTCCGGAACTGACTGCATCGGACCGGAGTCCGGAACTAACTGTATCGGACCGAAGTCCGGAACTGACCGATCATGGCATAGCATAAAACATAACAACTATTATAAACACATAAACTGCATACTGCATCGGAACAGAGTCCGGAACACATAACACAAATATGCTTGAATCACAAAGACATCAAGCACTCTAGCTACTGCATCAGACCAAGGTCCGGAACTACTGATAGTTAAACGGGCCGGCCTTGCGGCCGTAGACCCGTTCCTACTGAAGGGAAACTCACATCGTGAACTGGCTGCTGAGTGAATAGCTCTGAGGGCTAACTGCTGCTGCTCCGGTATCTCCCCGGCTACAAGTCCATAAACACACTCAATCAAATACTAAACACCGCGGTGGGTAAAATGACTCTTTTACCCTTGGTCAAAGTCAACCCTCGGACAAAGTCAACTCTCGGTCAAAGTCAACCCACAGTTGACCTGACTCGCCGAGTTGGGCCGCCAACTCGCCGAGTCCCTGTTCTCACTCCTCGACCCTACTCGCTGCTACTCGTCGAGTATGGCATCGACTCGACGAGTACTCATTCGATCCAAGAACTCAGACAATCTTCATCCGACTCGCCGAGTCATATGAACAACTCGACGAGTTGTTCTTGAGCTTAAGAAGATTGCCTTGGACTCGTCGAGTTGTATGAACAACTCGCCGAGTCCCTCCATTACTGAGTCTACCCTCAAACTCGCTGAGTCCACTCCACTACTCACTGGTCCCATTCGACACCGCGAAAAAAGGAAGAAATCGGGGACTCGCGACTCGACTCGCCGAGTCGTTCTTCCGACTCGCCGAGTCATCGCCATGCAACTATTCTACACTCGATTCTGCTCGAATCCAAAACATACAAATGATAGATCTGAGTCCAATAAGCTGATTTACCACGTAAAGTTTCCAACTTTACGTGTACAAACGCGTGAACAAGGGAATAAAGGCTAAAAGATGCTTAAAAGGGGTAGATCTAGGGTTAATATGCAAAATAGCTCCATAAAGGCAATAGATCTGGGCTCTACAACTCCTAAAGGAACAGATCTAAGGTTATCTCGGCATAAGAGAGCTTTCATATCAACATAAAGCTTTGAGAAAAGCATTAACAAGATCTAGAAAGGGTTTTAAGGCATAAAAGAGAGGGAAAACTGAAGAATACCTCAAAGAGCTCTTGTTTTCCCCTTGAATCTCTGCTCTGGAATCCTTCTCCTTGCACCTTTCTTCTTCTCCTTCTTCAAGCCTTCACAAATGCACACAAGATCACTAAAACAAACACTCAAGATCGAATTAGGGTTTTCTCACAGCTTTAGAGGGTGAAGGAGGCGAGATTGGGGGCTATAAGGTGGCTTAAATAGTGGGCAACCCGGGGATTTAGGGTTTCTCCCAGACGGACAGACTCGCCGAGTCGCCAGCTAACACGTGCTCGAAATCCCGTCCCTACTCGGCGAGTCAGGCTATGAACTCACCGAGTCCCTTTACAAAACTTCAAAATAAATACCAAGGAATCATCATACCGGGAACGGGTCGTTACAATTCTCCCCCACTTATCTCAGACTTCGTCCTCGAAGTCTGCTACGGCTGAATCTGCAAATATCTCTGGGTAGTGCTCTCTCATCTCCTCCTCAGCCTCCCACGTCCACTCAGACCCCTTCCGGTGCTGCCACTGCACCTTCACTAACTGAATTACCTTGTTCCTCAAGGTGTTGGTCTTCCGGTCCAGAATCGCGACCGTCCTCTCAATATAATTCAGGCTACTATCAACCTGAATATCCTCTAGGGGAACGACTGCTGATTCATCCAACAAACACTTCCTCAACTGAGACACATGGAAAGTGTTGTGGATCTGACTAAGCTCCTCAGGAAGATCTAACCGATAAGCAACCCGACCCACCCGAGCCAAAACCCTGAAAGGACCAATAAATCTGGGGCCCAACTTGCCCCTCTTCCGGAACCTGATGACACCCTTCCAAGGTGAGACCTTCAGAAGGACCATATCTCCCACCTGGAACTCCAAGTCCGAACGCCTCCTATCGGCGTAGCTCTTCTGCCGACTCTGAGCAGTCTGCAGTCTACTACGGACCTGCTGGATCAACTCAGTCGTCTTGAGCACTACCTCTGTGCTCCCGATGACCCGCTGACCGACCTCGCCCCAACAAATCGGGGTCCTACACTTCCTCCCATACAACATCTCAAAGGGAGGTCGATCAATGCTAGCATGATAACTGTTGTTATACGAAAATTCCGCCAACGGAAGATACGTATCCCAACTGCCACCGAAATCAAGAACACATGCCCTAAGCATGTCCTCGAGAGTCTGAATCGTCCTCTCGCTCTGCCCGTCTGTCTGAGGGTGGAAAGCGGTGCTGAAATGGAGACGAGTACCCATCTCGTCGTGGAACCGCTTCCAGAACCTGGATGTGAAACGGACATCTCGGTCAGACACCACCGATACCGGCACTCCATGACGTGCCACAATCTCTCGCACATAGATATCGGCTAACTTCTCCGCCGATATACTTTCCTGGATCGGGATAAAATGGGCACTCTTCGTCAACCGATCCACTACTACCCATATCGAATCCACTCCTCGTGCGGTCCTGGGGAGCTTGGTGACAAAATCCATGGTGATGTCCTCCCATTTCCACACGGGAATGTCTAACGGCTGCATCCGGCCGTGAGGTCTCTGGTGCTCCGCCTTGACCTTCCGGCAGGTCAGGCATCTCTCGACGTACCAGGCGACGTCCCGTTTCATGCAGGGCCACCAATAATCAGATCGAAGATCTCGATACATCTTCGTCGCCCCTGGGTGGATAGAAAACCGAGACTTATGAGCCTCATCCATCAACACTTGCCGTACTCCACCCCAGTACGGTACCCACACTCTCCCGTGAAGCGTCAGCAAACCACGACTATCATAATCAAACGAGGCTACTCGGCCCACGATCCTCTCACACTTCTGTTTCTCCTCCTTGAGGCCCTCCACCTGAGCCTCCTTGATCCGCTCCAACAACGGAGTGATCACTGCCATCCTCAAACACAGATCCCTGATAGGGGCCGCCGACACTTTGCGGCTCAGGGCATCGGCCACCACATTGGCCTTCCCTGGATGGTATAGGATCTCACAGTCGTAATCCTTTAGCACATCCAACCACCTCCTCTGCCTCATATTTAGACTCGGCTGATCCATAAGGTACCTCAAACTCTTGTGATCCGTGTAAATAGTACAATGGACCCCATAAAGGTAATGCCTCCAAATCTTGAGGGCAAACACAACTGCTCCCAGCTCCAAATCATGGGTAGGATAATTAGCCTCGTGAGGCTTCAACTGTCTCGATGCATAAACTATCACATGGCCTCGCTGCATCAAAACTGCTCCCATACCTGTGATCGAGGCATCACAATAGACTACGAAGTCCTCTACTCCCTCTGGCAAGGTAAGGATCGGAGCCTCGCACAATCTCTGTCTGAGGGTCTCAAACGCTGACTGCTGCTCAGGACCCCAACGAAATACCACTGACTTCCTGGTCAGTCGGGTGAGCGGCACTGCTATCTTGGAGAAATCCTGAATAAATCTCCGATAATACCCTGCCAACCCCAGGAAGCTCCGAATCTCAGATGGAGACTTCGGGACCTCCCACTGCATCACGGCCTCAATCTTGGCCGGATCTACCAAAATACCCTTCTGGTTGACGAGGTGACCAAAGAACTGCACCTCGCGCAACCAGAACTCACATTTGGAGAACTTTGCGAAAAGTCTCTCCCTCCTCAAAGCCTCCAGCACCTCCCGCAGGTGCTCCTCGTGCTGCTCCTGCGTCTTGGAATATACCAAGATATCATCAATGAACACTATCACTGACCGATCCAACATCGGCCTACACACGCGGTTCATGAGATCCATGAACGCGGCTGGAGCATTGGTGAGCCCGAATGGCATCACCACAAACTCATAATGACCATACCTGGTCCTGAAAGCAGTCTTCTGTACATCCTCATCTCTAACCCTCATCTGATGATAACCGGAGCGTAGATCGATCTTGGAGAACCAAGACGCTCCCTGAAGCTGATCAAACAAATCGTCTATCCTCGAAAGTGGGTAACGGTTCTTCACCGTTACCCTATTCAACTCCCGATAATCTATACACATGCGATGCGACCCATCCTTCTTCCTCACAAACAGGATCGGCGCTCCCCAAGGCGAACTGCTCGGCCGAATGAAACCCTTGTCTAACAGCTCCTGCAGCTGTGTAGACAACTCCTGCATCTCAGGGGGAGCTAATCGATACGGTGCTTTGGCTATCGGAGCCGCACCCGGAATTAGGTCGATCCTGAACTCGACCTGCCTCTCAGGAGGTATCCCCGGCAAATCCTCGGGAAACACGTCCGGGTAGTCTCGAACAATAGGAACATCATCAACTGTCGTCTTGCCCTTCTCCCGGGCATCCAAGACGTAAGCTACAAAGTCGGCGCAACCCTGCTGAACATAGCGCCTCGCCCTTGCGGCGGAACAAAAGGTCGGTCCCCGCTGTGGCCTCTCGCCCTGAATCACTAACTCTCCCCCACTGGGAGTGCGGACCCTCACTAGCTGATGCTCACAATCAATCACCGCCCCATTGGGGCTTAGCCAATCCATGCCCACAATAACCTTATTTCCTCGCAGAGGAATAGGTACCAGATCCACTAAAAACTGCTCGTCAAATAACTGAAGAGAACACCCTCTATGCACTCTGTCGACCCTCACGGTCCTATCATCTGCTATCTCAACCTCTAATGGACCATCCAGCTCCCCTGGAGCTCTACTAAATCTCTTGCTAAGCGCAAGTGATACGAATGATCGGGTAGCCCCCGAATCGAATAATACCAAAGCAGAAATGCCGTTCACAGAGAACGACCCTGAATAAAACATACAATCATAAGCAATATTCAATCAATAATAATAAAGAGATAAAGGGAAGATACATACCCGACACCACATCAGGAGTCGCCCGCGCCTCCTCTGCTGTCATCTGAAACCCCCTGCTCTTCGCCACCGGCGTCTCGGCTCGGCCCTGCCGGCCATCTGTAATCCTCAAGGTAGCAGGGGCAGGTGCAGCCACCTTCCCTGCTACAGCTAAACTCGGACACTGGGACTTTTTATGTCCCCTCTGATTGCACTGAAAGCAAATCAGATCTGATGCTGCGACGGCAGTAGCAGGGGCCGTGCAATCCCTACTCAAATGCCCAATCCGACCGCACTTGTAGCAGCCGGAACTCCCTGCCTTGCATGCTCCCTCGTGCAATCTCCCACACTTGCCACATCGACCGTGGCTCTGCTGACTCCTAGATCTGTGATCCGAAACCTTGGGCTTTTTGCCCGAACCGCCTGAACCCGAAACCGCCTCCGGTTTCCTCTTCTTCTCCATCTCGAGATCAATCTCCCTCTCTCGAGCCCTAGCAATCATATCTTCCAGCGTTTTACAGCTGGACCGGCTCACAAACTGGCGGATATCGCTCCGCAACATCTCATGATAACGGGCCTTCTTCATTTCCTCATCAGCTACGTACTGAGGAACGAGAAGAGCCCTCTCCCTGAACTTGGCGGTGATCTCCGCCACTGTCTCTGTAGTCTGGGTGAGGTCCTGAAACTCCCTAGCTAGCTGTTGCACCTCAATGACCGGTGCAAACTCCGCCCTGAACCTGGTAGAGAAATCAGCCCAGGTCATGGCGTCCAATGCTGCATCATCCCCAATGGCATGTCCGACCTCCTCCCACCAATCCCGTGCCCTGTCCTTCAGAAGACAGGACGCCAATCTGACCTTGTCCCCCTCGGGACATCTGCTAGTACGGAAAGCATTGGCCACATCCGCCAACCATCTGGTGCTCGCTATGGGGTCTCGCGCCCCATGATAGTCCGGAGCTCCACATGCCCTGAACTCCCTGAAAGTAAGGGTGCGCGACCCCATCATGGCCGCCACCTCGGCACGGAAGGTGCCCAATCTCTCATCCATCAGCTCTAGAATCCCCTCCTTGATCGAACCGAAGATCACAGGAGTTTGCTCTATAATGATGCGCGTAATCTCCGAAGAAAGAAACTCTCGGGTCTGCTCATCCATGCGCTCATCCCCCGAGCCTGAACCTGATCCCTCCCCGGCACCTCCGCTGCTGGCTGCTGGTCTCGAACGCAAAACTACCATTCTGAAACACATCACAACTACATCAGAAAACGGAAATATCTCAAGGGATCATTGATACTACAACTAGCTTCCTGGTCTTGTCGCAGCCTTTCTTGATTCGAGTACGGATCCTCTGCTTCCAGTAGTACGGGCCCATACTACCTTCCACATCTATCCGTACTTTCTTCAAGAACTGCCTTGACTCCACCAAGTCACTTCTACTACTACTGATCTCTGCTACTCTCATCCTAGGCTTGCCCTAGGGAAACCTCAGACTCAACTCAACTAGTCCTCAGCTGCTGAAGGTCTTCTTATAATGCTAATTAACCACCACCTGAACACCATCACATGTGACGAAGATCAGACAATCCTTCAAGTAAAAAGACCCGTCCCTATAACGGTTGGACTCAAACAAGAGCTGCGCAATAGGGCCAGTTCCAACACTCTGGGATTATTCAACCCTGATCACATGTGGTGTGACGTGTTCACCTAATGGCTAACTTCCATCACTCAGAACTCCCACAAAGCACGAAGCAAGCAGCATTCGGATAAAGGAAACATACTCAGGCAAAACTATTCTCAAAACGAGAAACTGTTCTAGCGTACAATGCTAAGCTCATACTATCAGGCATAACCTAAACAGGCTATCCTACTGCTGTCTACTCAATACTAGCATGCAATACTCATAAAGTTGTAACACATAAAGCAGGCACATAAGGCATCCTCCTAGATCCTTAGTCCTATACTAGCATGCTGTTCTACTGAAACTGAAACTGAACAAATAACTTGTATGGGTAATTTGGGAGTACTTACTTGAGCTCGGCTGATCGCATGCACCACACCCTTATCTTGTTTAAAAAATTTCTTTCTTTCTAAGTGCTTTCAAAATTCTTTTAGAAAACATTTTCTTTTTTTTTTTTAAAATCTTTTTATTTCCCCTTAGTTTGAGTTCAGATACACCCGGAAGTGTATCCGAATCCCTCAAACCAGGGCTCTGATACCAACTTGAAACGACCCAAAAATACGACCCAAAAAAATTTCGTTTTTCAACATAACCAAAACCATAATCTGAGTGTCATTTCATAAAACCATACATGATGTATCTCAAAATAATAATAATAAAACACTGTGCGGAAAACTGTATCATATCCATGTCATATAAAAATCAAAAACTAAATCAACTCCCAGGATAAAAGCTGAAGCTGTGGTGTGTGCGATGCCATCATCCCGAGCTCTTCCCTCTGCTTGCGGAAGTTCCTGAAACCAAAACTGAAACTGTAAGCACGAAGCTTAGTGAGCTCCCCCAGACTGCCACATACCATACGATACATATAAAAGCACATACTGGGCCTTGCCCACTGCGTCAGACCGAAGTCTGGAACTAGCTGCATCGGACCGAAGTCCGGAACTGACTGGGACCTTGTCCCCTGCATCGGACCAGAGTCCGGAACTAACTGCATCGGACCGAAGTCCGGAACTGACTGCATCGGACCGGAGTCCGGAACTAACTGCATCGGACCGAAGTCCGAAACTAACTGCATCGGACCGAAGTCCGGAACTGACCGATCATGGCATAGCATTAAACATAACAACTATTATAAACACATAAACTGCATACTGCATCGGAACAGAGTCCGGAACACATAACACAAATATGCTTGAATCACAAAGACATCAAGCACTCTAGCTACTGCATCAGACCAAGGTCCGGAACTACTGATAGTTAAACGGGCCGGCCTTGCGGCCGTAGACCCGTTCCTACTGAAGGGAAACTCACATCGTGAACTGGCTGCTGAGTGAATAGCTCTGAGGGCTAACTGCTGCTGCTCCGGTATCTCCCCGGCTACAAGTCCATAAACACACTCAATCAAATACTAAACACCGCGGTGGGTAAAATGACTCTTTTACCCTTGGTCAAAGTCAACCCTCGGACAAAGTCAACTCTCGGTCAAAGTCAACCCACAGTTGACCTGACTCGCCGAGTTGGGCCGCCAACTCGCCGAGTCCCTGTTCTCACTCCTCGACCCTACTCGCTGCTACTCGTCGAGTATGGCATCGACTCGACGAGTACTCATTCGATCCAAGAACTCAGACAATCTTCATCCGACTCGCCGAGTCATATGAACAACTCGACGAGTTGTTCTTGAGCTTAAGAAGATTGCCTTGGACTCGTCGAGTTGTATGAACAACTCGCCGAGTCCCTCCATTACTGAGTCTACCCTCAAACTCGCTGAGTCCACTCCACTACTCACTGGTCCCATTCGACACCGCGAAAAAAGGAAGAAATCGGGGACTCGCGACTCGACTCGCCGAGTCGTTCTTCCGACTCGCCGAGTCACCGCCATGCAACTATTCTACACTCGATTCTGCTCGAATCCAAAACATACAAATGATAGATCTGAGTCCAATAAGCTGATTTACCACGTAAAGTTTCCAACTTTACGTGTACAAACGCGTGAACAAGGGAATAAAGGCTAAAAGATGCTTAAAAGGGGTAGATCTAGGGTTAATATGCAAAATAGCTCCATAAAGGCAATAGATCTGGGCTCTACAACTCCTAAAGGAACAGATCTAAGGTTATCTCGGCATAAGAGAGCTTTCATATCAACATAAAGCTTTGAGAAAGGCATTAACAAGATCTAGAAAGGGTTTTAAGGCATAAAAGAGAGGGAAAACTGAAGAATACCTCAAAGAGCTCTTGTTTTCCCCTTGAATCTCTGCTCTGGAATCCTTCTCCTTGCACCTTTCTTCTTCTCCTTCTTCAAGCCTTCACAAATGCACACAAGATCACTAAAACAAACACTCAAGATCGAATTAGGGTTTTCTCACAGCTTTAGAGGGTGAAGGAGGCGAGATTGGGGGCTATAAGGTGGCTTAAATAGTGGGCAACCCGGGGATTTAGGGTTTCTCCCAGACGGACAGACTCGCCGAGTCCAGAATATGGACTCGCCGAGTCGCCAGCTAACACGTGCTCGAAATCCCGTCCCTACTCGGCGAGTCAGGCTATGAACTCGCCGAGTCCCTTTACAAAACTTCAAAATAAATACCAAGGAATCATCATACCGGAAACGGGTCGTTACATGGGGTCAATTCAGGGGTATCTCTTGGAAGATCTATGGACAAACTAGTTAGATTAGTTCATCAACAAAGTCAGAGTTCAGATGTGTTAGCATTTGTTTAGGTAGGATCGGCAGCCGTCTATGGAAGGACCTTTTGGTCCAATCACTACCGCTGCTAGGGAAGGAACGGTAGCAAGAAGATGAAGGTGGCAGTCGCATGAGTTTGTTTGGACATTGGAAGTGCCTATGGAACTTCATAATTGCAAGGGTTGAAAATGGTTAAAATGTAGAGAATCTTCGAAGAGTGGGAAATTGGAGTGAGGACTCGCCAATTCCGGTCAAGGATTATAGTCTTTGTCACCAGCCTAAAGGACTTAAGGATTTGGTGTTGAATCATGGGGAGCGATTGGGGTTATAAAATATTTGAAAGCAAATGAATGACGATCTTACCCACCATATGCTCTTGATGTTATTTCATTTTCATTTTTGCTTTGTGTATGTAGGGTTAACCCCTCGATTAAGTGATTACACTACTCGATGGGGTGTTATGTTGTTTGACTTTTATCCTATGTACTGTAGGACTTATAAAGGCCAAATTTTCACGTAAAATGTACTAAACCTTTACCAGTAATCGAAACAAGTGTGTGTTTTATTTGTGATGATGTTATCTGTTATGTTTTCTGTTTTCATTATTTCTTGACCTTGCATGATTTCACTTATAAGCACAAATCGAATCACCGAAACAACCATTATCTGCTCATCATCCTTTTGCTCCATGGCAGAAGATGCCTCGAAGGTACGTTCGTAGAAACAACACACCTCCATCACCACCGCCTCCATCGGAGAAAAAACTCTGCTGCATTCCAGGCAGCAGTATCCGATGCAGTTACTGCAGCGTTGGCTCACATCCACAATGGAAACAATGGAGGTGGAAATGGTCAAGGAACAGGAAGCTCCAATCAGGGAATGAATCAAGCGCCTACCAAAGCATGCACCTATAAAGATTTTTCTAATGCGAAACCTCGAACATTCAACGGAACCAGTGGGGTGATAACTTTAAAACCCTGGATCGAGAAGACCGAGTCCGTCTTTGAAATTTATGAATGTCCAGAAGAAAGTAAAGTGAAGTTCACGGCCTGTACGTTTTTTGATCAAGCCCTATCATGGTGGAATGATCATGTTGAGGCTTTAACACTTCCAGTTGCAAATATCATGTCGTGGGAGGAATTCAAGGAGATGATGTTGGCTGAATACTGTCCCGTGGGGAAGTACAGAAGCTGGAACATGAGTATATATAAAAATGAAGAAGAATCCACATCCTTTTTTTTTCAAGATATTATTTTAGATTTAGATTTAAACTTAAATAAAAATGAAGAAAAATCCACATTCTTTTTTTTTCAAATAAAGTATATATAATTGATGAGAATATAAGAAACAACCATTTCTTTCTATTCCACATTTTGGTAATACAAAGACGTATTCGTTTCCTTATGAATCAGATAATACTATGTTATTCCCAATATTTATATGAGAAATTTGCAAATATAACCAACTTTGCTAATTACTTCGCACAAAATAGTCAAAAACTAGCAAATTATGCAAAATAGCCACTAAAATCATAGGTAATTATGATTATCTATGAAATCGGAAGTCCATCTCCAAACGTACAAGTCATTAATGCACGACCTACGCATCAAAGACTTGGACATTCGCATATGGGCTTCCATCTACGAGTTTTACCAGGTCCATCTGCGATTTTGCTCTCCCATGTAGAAATACCTTTTTTTTTTGGAATACCCTTATTTTTCCATCTTCCAACTTGGGAAAACTCTCTCAAACCCTTTGATTGAACCTAAACAAGATTTCTAAAGAAATAACTAATAAACTAAGCTTTTTTTGTTAAATTTTATATAAAATCTATCAATTTGTACGAATTCATAGTTAACAATGTCAGATTTCGTAGTCAACCTTACCAAATTTGTAGTCAAACCTAAGTATTAAAAAAAAAATTAACGTAAAATCGTAGATGGAACAATCTACGATTTGGTGGAATAGATTTCGAAAAAATTGTCTTTTTATAACCTTCGGCAAATAGCAGATGGACTCACTGACCCCACCAAATAGCAGATGGAATGTCAAAATCAGAGATGGATCTAGCCATCTATGATTTTAATGGCTATTTTGCATTTTTTTTTTGGCTATTTTGAGAAAAATAATAAACAAATTTGGCTAAATTAGCAAATTTCTCAACTTATATTGATTCTATTTACTTTGTTGGTTGCATTCTTAGGAATTTCATTCTATCAAGACTAACATTCACACAAAAATCCATATTTTCTAGCATTTGGGTATACATATTAATCTAACTTTCTAAACCTTAAATCATGTAACTAAACCTCACAAATAATTCATCACTTTATAGCTTGGACAAATTTTTAGTTTTTAAATCAGTTTATGCAATAAAATTCATCACTTATCAACTTAAGTTTGCATAAGTTGAACTTTGAGTAACAAACTGTGATTAATTACCTAAACTGTGCAAAGTATTTGATTGCTTAAATTAATTAAATAAGTTAAACATGGTTATATATATATATATATATATATATATATATATATATATATATATATATATATATATATATATATATATATATATATATATATATATTCGAATGGATCATCAACCATAGACCAAGGCTCATTTGGAGAAAATCAGTTTTCAAGAAATTAGGTAATCTACCGATCTAATATATATAACACCAACATTTCATGTCCTTTTCTATGCCATAACCACAAATGACAATCCTAGTTGTGGCAGTTTTAGCCATCCTTGGCTATGCATCGATGTGTAGAGCCACAACGTACACAGTGGGTGACACCTCTGGTTGGGACATAGCCACCGATGTCGATTCATGGGCTCAAGATAAACATTTTGTCGTTGGTGATGTTCTTTGTGAGTATCTTTATCTCAAAAAAGAACTCTTATTGTTATACTAATGAGTAGTTAGTTACTGTTGCTTTTGTTTAAATCTACGCTTTTATTTTTGTAGCTTTTCAATACTCTTCAAGTCATAGTGTGGCGGAGGTGAATCGAGATAAATATGAGGGGTGCAACACGACCAATGTACTACAACCGAGTAGTAATGGGAACACAACATTTGCTTTGACAAAACCAGGAGATAGGTACTTCATATGTGGTAAGCAGCTACATTGCTATGCTGGAATGAAGCTTCACGTGGTTGTTGAAGGTAAGGCCGCAGAAGCACCTGCCGGAGCACCACAGGCGGAGTCCGGCGGTGATTCTACAACCACCACCACCACCATCCCTTCTTCAAAAAATAATAATCCATCACCGATTGTCCGTAATTCATCCACATTTGTGCGTGTTGGTTTTAAGTTAATCGTTTTCGTGGCTTTTACATGTCTTATGTCATGGATTATGTAGAAATCTTGAATGTATCCAATGTTATGTTTTCATGTTATGCAACTTATCATTGGAATAAAATTGGCTTGTGTCATAAGGGTAACTTAATTTGTTTGATCATGTACTACTACATACTAGATTTTCTTTTGATCGCTACACTGTTTAATGTATTTGTTCAAATATAGCACTTAATGTTTCAAAAAGTCTCATGATAATAAAATTTTAAAAAGCTAAAGCTTTACACAAAGCATTTTAAAATTTAGAAACTGAGAGGAATATTTCCAAAATAGATTTTTTTTTTCTAATACAGGGACGAAACAGCAAATCATTTTTTCCCAAACGTGTCTACAACTTAAAAATTTAAATCCAAGGACCCTCCGGAAGAGAAATGGCGGAAGAGGAGAACGGAGCGACCGGCGGCGGGGAGTTTTACCTGAGGTACTACGTAGGGCACAAGGGAAAGTTTGGACATGAATTTTTGGAGTTTGAGTTCCGACCTGACGGGAAGCTCCGCTACGCCAACAACTCCAACTACAAGAACGACACCATGATCCGCAAGGAGGTCTTCCTCACCCCTTCTGTTCTCAAAGAGTGCCGCCGTATTGTCTCCGATTCCGATGTTAGTGTTTCTCTTCACCTGTCAATTCTTTTTTCGGCATAATTGCGTTTGTTAGGGTTTCAACAGGCTCTATTACTTTTCGGATTTACGGACATTATTTGGTTTGTGACTTTAGTTAATTAGTAAACTGTTAGGGTTTTGAATTGATTGGCTGTTAACTTTTGAGAGACCTCGTCCTAAAAAAACTTATAAAATCAGAACTTCAAGGAAAACATATGTGTAACGGATTGAATTTGTGGAGCATTGCAAGGGAAACATGGTAATTTGTTGTGGTTTTGGTTTGGTTGTTAGATTATGAAGGAAGATGACAACAACTGGCCAGAACCAGATCGTGTAGGACGACAAGAGCTTGAGATTGTGATGGGGAATGAACACATCTCCTTCACTACTTCCAAGATTGGGTCGCTAATGGATGTTCAGACTAGTAATGATCCTGAAGGCCTCCGCATCTTCTATTATCTCGTCCAGGTATGTAATCCATTTCTATTATTGATTTCAAACCAAAAGGTCTGTCTGTTTGTGATCACATAAACTGCATCTTGTTTCTGGGTTCATGCTTCGCTTGTTGCTCTTATAGATATGGCAAGAACATGAGCTACATGGTACACTTTCAATGCTTGTAATTTCCAAATGTCCCATTTCTGAATTCTGATTGAAACTTTGGAAAGATGATTAAAGTATTTAATAATGGATTTATGGAAATACTTGATATATTACATATGTAACATACATGAACAAAGTTTACATATAAAAGACGATCAATTTACACCGATTCTCTTTTCAGATTAACATTCATTACAACATCAATGGAATCATTTTATCCTTATTTATTAAACTTGTATACTTTGTAGATGTCCATATATTGATTGTAACAGAAATATTAATGTTTCAGGACTTGAAGTGTTTTGTGTTCTCCCTGATCTCTCTTCATTTCAAGATCAAGCCGATTTAAGAAATGTTGATGCTACATCTTATATTTTGGAACTATGCATAATGCACTCACCCCAGTTGACTTTCATCTTCATGACTTTGACTCTGTGTGCTTGGTATTTTAACGTTCATAGTTGAGTTCCAGGCATTGCATAATATGGTGTTACACTGGCTGTTATTTCTCTTAAAAAAGAACTTTTGTCTAATGGTATTCTTTTGTAAACATACTTTTAGAAAAATGAACAAGTGCTAACCAGCATTTGATGATGTCATCAGAATGATTAGAAGACTAAAAACAGGTCTTTGATGCACATGTAATGGGAAATTAACATATCATCCGACCAATTACTAGTTGCATTCCTTCATCTCCCACGATCATATTATGTAATATAATGTATTCATACATTATATCCTTTATGTTTCTAAATTGCAAAGATCTTGTTATATTTACTTTTTGGGTCAGTCTAATGTTGAAAACTTTTGACCATTATAACTCATTCTAGATAAGGCCATGAGGAGTGGTCACCACTAACCCATTGAAAAAGTGTTGTTACCTTTGCGTCGAATCAGCTTCACCACTAACCCACTAGGTATAGGAAATGGTCACTACTCCACAATTTTATTTATTTATTTATTTATTTTAATGATTAAATTAAATAAAAACATAATTTAAAACATAATAAAAATATTTTATATTAATTGAAACCATATTACGGTATCCGGTGTTGCTTTCCCTTTTTGAGGTCGGGGGTTCAAGTCTCACTGTGGACATAGTTGGAATAATTTAAGAGTACTTTAGCATATATTTGTATTTGCCGTTCAAAAAAAAAAAACAAAACATAGAAAATTAAATCTAAATTACTAAAAAACATAAAAACACATAGAAAATGAAAACTAAAATATTAAAAAAAACATAAAAAAAACATAGAAAATTAAACCTAAATTACTAAAAAGCATTAAAAACATAGAATCTAGTTGCGATATTTGTCGAGAACTTCTTGTTGAATTTTCAAAAACACCCTTAAATTTTTTGGGTCGAGATTCAGTTGCTGCATCGTGTTTATAATTTGAAGACCGGTGAGTGCTAATTGTCGCCGACGAGCTTCCTCCGTTGAATAAAAAAAATCTAAAAAATTTGGAGTATTGTCGATTTTCTCCGCTAGTACGTCCTCGTTGGTTGATTTTCCGCTAGAAGACGCCCCCTTTTTCGTTTTGTCCCTTCCCGGTGGTCGACGAAGTTGGACATCCGGTGGACCCTCCCCTTTGGTGGTGTCGAACTCTTCATTGAGGTTGAGGTTAACACCAATGTTTGACTCGGACGTTCTCGACCTTTTGTTGGAACCGGTGGTGGATACCGAATGCGCCGTTTCCGGATAAAGGACCCATTTTGGACCATTGCGACAAACTTCCCACGTTTTTTGGTTGGCAAACAGTTTACCATTGTTGGTAATTTTGTATTGGTATAATGCGGCTGATAAAATGTTGAAATCGTTGCCACCAATTTTATGTATATTTTTAAGATTGTCAAATACGTCGGGCGATGATGACGGTGACGACGACGAGTAGTATTTGTGTATGGTTTTTATGTTTTAAGTTTTTTGAGCAAATTACACGAATGGTCCCTATGGTTTGGGGTAATTTGTGTGTTTGGTCTCTAACTTATTTTTTAACTCGGAAAGTCCGTACTGTTTGTTTTTGTTACGTGTTTGGTCCCTGTCTTACCTATAAAGATTATTACTCCCTCCGTACCAAAATTATTGTCCACGTTTGCCTTTTTAAGATTCTTTTGTTTAACTTTGACCTTAAATAATTTACTTTTTGTTATATAATTTTTTATGCAAGATATATAAATAGATTGTTTTTTAAATATATTTTCATTGTTATAAGTTTCATCAAAAAAATATATAACACAAATAAAATTATTTATGGTCAAAGTTGACATGGAAAGACTTCAAAAATCAAACGTGGACAATATTTTTGGGACGGATGGAGTATTTAAATAAGTAAAAATTGTGGGATAGGTAAGGTAAAGTGAGAGTGTGGGGTTGGGGTGTGTTTATTTAAATAAATTAAAAAAATTAAGAGCAAAATAGTATTTTTAGGTAAGACAGAGACCATGCGTGTAACAAAAACAAACAGTATGAACCTTCCGAATTAAAAAATATGTTAGGGACCAAACGCGCGAATTAACCTAAACCATAGGGACCATTCGTGTAATTTACTCAATTTTTTTTTTGTTTTTTTTTTTAATTAAGTAATGTAATGTTTTATTTGTTATGTTGTATGTTTATTTTAGTAATTTAGGTTTTAAATTTCTATGTTTTTAATTAACGCAGGTGGATTAAGTATATCATTCCTGGTATATGAACAAATAGCATTGCCCTCTTCTTCTATTATCATGTTATGTAAAATAACACAAGCAGTCACCACCGCCGTTAGTTTTGCCCTATTCCATGTCCGTGTTGGATGTTTGATTATGCGCCACTTTTGTTTTACGACTCCAAATGCCCGTTCCACATCATTCCGTGTAGATTCATGTGCTAACTTGAACAATTTTCGTTTTTCATCGGCTGAAAATAAATATGACTTGACAAATGTAGCATACTTTGGATATATCCCATCAGCTAGGTAATACTCATATTTATATTCATTTTCATTCGAAACGTATGACATGTCTAGTGTTTTACCATGCAAAATGTTGTTAAATAACGGAGATGCTTGAAACACATTCAAGTCGTTGTTGGACCCCGCCATACCAAAGAATGCATTCCAAAACCATAAGTCTTGTGAAACAACTGCCTCTAATATAACAGTCGGCACCCCATTTTTTGTCTTGTGACGTAGACAATAGTGTGCAAAACCAACTCGTCATCAGAATCGTCATCCATTTTTTGTTGAATGTGTGTGTTTGATTTGAAAGAGTTTGTATGTTCGTTTTGAAAAATATATGTAAAAATGGATCTATATATAGAGAGAATAAATTAAAAATAAAAAATATATATTTTTATTTAATGCTTTTCAACGGTCAAAAAATGGTCAGCCAATCCTTTGCTTCGTCTTCGTCCGTCATTGTCTTCACGTCACAACCAACCCACCATTAATGGGGCAATGTTCACGCGTGGAGAGACCCTCCACATAAGCATCTCACGCCTGGAGGGCTCCTTATACCGGGTAGCCTAAAGGTAAGGGTTGGTGGGTAGGGTGTAGGGTATATGTAAATAAGGGTGGGGTATGAGTGAGGATAGGTAAGGTATGTGTGGGGTATAGGATATAGATGGGGTGTCATGGGAGTGGATGTGTGGGTTGTAGGTGAGGGTTAGGGTCTATATAATTATTAGTTGTTCAAGTTCTTTGTAATTTTTAAGAATAGGAGATTTTTTGTTTTTCGGAAAATTTGGAAAAGTTATCAAACCAAATGTGTTTTCATAATTTTCACTTTATCTCGATTTTTTTTAAAACTAGAGATTTTTTTCACAACCATATGTAACCTTAGCCTTTAGCTGATTACCTAAGGCCATCTACAATGCTTGTCACGAGCAACGCAACCACGAAGATCAACACGAAGCACGACCTGGTAGTGGTGTACTAGTGACGAGCAGGAACGGAGAGAGAGGAAGAAGAAGAGGGTCGACTGAGAGAGGCAACTTCGCGGTCCTCCGTCTTCCCCACCACGAATCACCACGACCAAGAAGATACGGGATGGTGTGCATGGACAACACACGTGGCCACGTAGACCACGAGCCCCTTCGTTGCTGGTATACCAGACGACCTAACACGCAAAGATGATATTTAATATTCATTGACGTGGAAATTGTTGTGTAGGAATGTATTTAAGCGATTTTACTTTTACAAAATTTTCTTTTTATTATCCATTGATCTCTGTTTTAGGTTCTTACTTTTCTTTGTCTTATCTCTTCTTAAGTTTTAAAATCGTAACTTCTTCTCCATATCGATCAGATATATCTCGACAAAAATGTATGGAACAATTGGATTAAGGGTGAGCATTTGGATTGGGGAATCGGTCGGAACCGGTACCGAAAACGGAACCGAATAGAACCGATTGTGTTGGGACCGGGACGATATTGTTGTGGATTTTTGGATCCGGGAACCGGTAGAACCGTATGTTGCTATTTCTCGAGGACCGGTTCCAACATTGAAGTCACGGCAAGAACCGGTAAGAACCGAAACCGACGGTCCGATTCGGTTGCTATTTTCCATCAAGTTCGGTTCCCACCCTGGTTCCGGCCGGACCAGTTCCGATGCTCATCCTTAAATTGAATCATGGGGAAGCAATATGAACTTTTAATATATAATAATATATTTTTCATTTTTGTAACATTTTTGGGAAAAATTAAGGATATTCAGCTTCTTACTAGACATATCCACCTCTGATAATAACATAACTACTAATAAAAAAGAATTATAATAAATATAATTATAGTGGAGCGGTCGGTCGGTTTTTGAGGGTCAGGTTCTAGGATAAAACTGCATCACGCCGACTTTGACCCGACTTTGATCGGTTTTTAACAAATTAAAAACCGCACCGTTGGTTTTTTTTTTGGGATTTTTAGGTCGGTTAGGTTTGTTTTTGTCTTTCCTCATATACTTAGAGATGTCTTTTTCCTCATATTTTTAAGGGAAAATGACTCTTGAGGTTAATTAACTTTTGCGTTTGTACTCATTTGGTCCCTTTCCTTTTTTGTATTCAATATACCATCGAACTTGTTGTTTGTTTTCACCATAACACTTTTGACCGGCTTTTGACCTGTGATAGTCGGTCAAAGGGTTATGGTGAACACAAAGAACAAGTTCGATGGTATATTGAGTACGAAAAAAAGGTAAGGGACCAAATGAGAACAAACTCAACAGTTGGTTACCCTCCCGAGTCATTTTCCTTTTACTCATTTACAACAAATCTCACGTCATCTTCTACTGATATTAATGATTTTATGAGATTCATTCTTACTTCTTTTCAAAACATAACCCACGAAAGAACACTATTCATACATGTACAACTTTGTAATGCACTTGAATATTTATTAGGAGAATCTTGACTAAGCAGACGCATTTCATGACTACATTTACATTTCCAATCAAATGATTTATCGTATCATGGATTCTAGACAAGTCTACAAATGAGTGGAATCACAAGTGTTGTGATTTTTGAGTTTACTTAGCTTTAAGATCGAATTAATGGGATGAGATACAACATCAATATGTACAATATCATACTGCTTTTGCAGACACACCACCATAATATACCTTGAGGTAAACGTTTATGCTGATAAATTGTAACGCCCGCAAATTCGGGCTAGTCAATTTAGAGGCAATAGGGGTCGAAAATGACTTTTCAACAAAAGATTATTTAGAATAAATAATCTTAACCAAGTTGTAGAATATCTCACAAGGTTTCCGTACATATAAAGAACGCCGAAATCCGAGTTATAACGAAGAAGTTATGGCCCGTCGAAGTTTTACGGCAAAACCGGCACGACAACGGGAGACGTAAATAGTGAATTTAAGATAGAGGACTTTTTAGCCTTAGTGATCTAAACCAAATTTGTAGTATACATTAAACCGACAACATCCATAAAAAGAACGCCCAAATCTGACTTCGTATGAGGAAGTTGTGATTTTCCAAGATTCGGCTTAGCAGTACACGACCCGAAACTCGAATTTTAGTTCAAGCGGTTTTGGCTTACGCGACCTAAATGAGAGTTGAATATCTCATTAATAGGAACTCAACGGTAAAAAGATAGACGAAAACGGAGTCCGTATGAAGGAGTTACGAATTCTTCGCGGTCATTTAACAGTCTAAACGCCTCCTACTGTTAAATTTAAGATCAGTCGAGAATTAGCTAACGGAGTCTAAATGAAAGTTGTAGATCTTGATTTTACCTACGCATTGAAAAAAAGAACGTCGAAAACGGAGGTCGTATGCGAGAGTTATGATTTTTCTAAGTTTGAAGGTTGATACGCGATAAGGGGTGACGTGGCACCACCAGAATTGGACATGTGGCACCACCAGAAGGCCACCACATGCCCCAACTCGGCGAGTAGGTTCTCCTACTCGGCGAGTCTATCAGGATTTCACACTATAAATAGATGTGTCGGGTTCCATTCATTCTCACACCTTTCCTCTTCCACTTTCTCTCTTTAGCTCCCCTTAAGCCCCCTAAAGTCTAGGTAAATCCCCTAGCACCCAAAGGAAGCCCCGAGGCTCCCGGAGTCCCGAGAAAAGAGCCTTTAGGCCAATCTTTTGCTTCGTCTTCGTCCATCATGGTCTTCACGTCACAACCAACCCACCATTAATGGGGCAATGTTCACGCGTGGGGAGACCCTCCACATAAGCATCTCAAACGTGGAGGGCTCCCCATACCGGGTAGCCTAAAGGTAAGGGTTGGTGGGTAGGGTGTGGGGTATATGTAAATAAGGGTGGGGTTTGGGTGAGGATGGGTAGGGTATGTGTGGGGTATAGGATATACATGAGGTGTCATGGGAGTGGATGAGTGGGTTGTAGGTGAGGGTTAGGGTGTATATATATGTGTGTGTGTGTGTGTGTGTGTGTGTTTATATTTTAGAAAACTTTTGGAAAAGAAATGTATGTAAAACAATAATTATTAGTTTTTCAAGTTCTTTGTAATTTTTAAAAATAGGAGATTTTTTGTTTTTCGGAAAATTTGGAAAAGTTATCAAACCAAATGTGTTTTCATAATTTTCACTTTATCTGGATTTTTTTTTGAAAACTAGAGATTTTTTTACAGCCAAATGCAACCTCAGCCTTTAGCTCATTACTTAAGGTCATCTGTAATGCTTGTCACGAGCAACGCAACCACGAAGACCAACACGAAGCACGAACTGGTGGTGGTGTACCAGTGACGAGTAGGAACGGAGAGAGAGGAAGAAGAAGAGGGCCGGCTGAGAGAGGCAACTTCGCGGTCCTCTGTCTTCCCCACCACGAATCACCACGACCACGAAGATCCGGGATGGTGTGCACGGACAACGCTCGTGGCCACGTAGACCACGATCCGCTTCGTTGTCGGTATACCAGACAGCCTATCACGCAACGGCGATATTTAATATTCATTGACGTGGAAATTTTTGTGTAGGAATGTAGTTAAGTGATTTTACTTTTACAAAATTTTCTTTTTATTGTCTATTGATCTCTGTTTTAGGTTCTTACTTTTCTTCGTCTTATCTCTTCTTAAGTTTTAAAATCGTAACTTCTTCTCCATATTGATCAGGTATATCTCGACAAAAATGTATGGAACAATTGGATTAAGGGTGAGCATGCCGAGACCGGGACGATATTCTTGTGGATTTTTGGAACTCGGAACCGGTAGAACCGTATGTTGCTATTTCTCGAGGACCGGTTCCAACATTGAAGTCACGGAAAGAACCGGTAGGAATCGAAACCGACGGTCCGATTCGGTTACTATTTTTCCACCAAGTTCGGTTCCCACCCTGGTTCCGGCCGGACCGGTTCCGATATTCATCCTTAAATTGGATCAAGGGGAAGCAATATGAACATTTAATATATAATAATATATTTTTCATTTTTGTAACATTGTTGGGAAAAATTAAGGATATTCAGCTTCTTACTAGACATATCCACCTCTGATAATAACATAACTACTAATATAAAAGAATTATAATAAATATAATTATAGTGGAGCGGTCGGTCGGTTTTTGAGGGTCAGGTTCTAGGATAAAACCGCATCACGCCGACTTTAATTGATCCGACTTTGATCGGTTTTTAACAAATTAAAAACCGCACCGTCGGTTTTCTTTTGGGATTTTTAGATCGGTTCGGTTTGTTTTTGTCTTTCCTCGTATACTTAGAGATGTCTTTCCTCATATTTTTAATCTGTACATTCGGTTGATGAGATTTAAACGATAAAATGCTCTTACAATTTAGATAGATGCCATGATCAACTTTCTCTTTTGGTCGATAGGTCTTTGAATGATAGAGATGCGATACGTTAATTCTGACTTGAATCAATGATAGTTACAAGATTTTAATTAGCTAATATATATTATCATTAGTCATTACAAAAAAAGTTTAAGATGCTACTTTTTTAGAATTTGATAAGTTTTGATGTGATTTGCAGTAATTGGGAAAGAGTCTTTGAATGATTGAGTCATT